>NC_092335.1:425115000-426422500 GCF_046630445.1 Rutidosis leptorrhynchoides
ATTTGACAAAATTAAGTGGTATTTCACACGCTACATTGGACAATAGGGATGTAGAAATCATAACATCTCTTTAACTTACAAGCTTGCAATAAATATTTTATTAGATTGTTAAATTATTCGATTAAATTTAAGTGTTATTAATATTAATCAAGTAAGTTCTCATTAATTAAGTAGTTAGGTTAGAAGTTCGTAATGATGTTAAAACTAGTCAAGTGGTTAGCAAGGACTTTTTAGTTGATATAGGTGGCTGGTTTGGAAACTATTTCACTCTCTTGCTGTGGCTTCCTTTCTTTTGACTTTACCAAACATATTATTACTATTATGTACTTGCATAAACAATCACTACTTGATGACTTAGAGTTGAGTATTTTTTTTTTTTAAAAAGCAAAAGATAATATTTTTATTGATCACGAGAACAAAATACAAGACCGAGCCGGAGCTAATATATACAATACATCACGAGCTGAAATAAGGATATAAAGAGATATTCAGGAGAGAAGATACACTTGATAACAAGCCGAGAAGAATATGAGTTACAGTGCTACCTTACGGAGCGACAAAGTACCCCATATCCAACTCATTTGATCTTCCAACCTAAAATCAATTTAACACCTAGGAATGTAACTATACAGTAACAAATGAAATCTTGAAAAACTAGTAAATCGGTCTACATATTAAAAGGAGTCACCCTATTCCGATTTTAGAATTCACCGAGCAATCGAATGATTTTGGGTTAGCAAGCCATGTGTGCCACGAAACATGCCCCTTCCTCCAACGGTTTGAGATCCATTCAAATCCCTTGATTTGAATTTCATCTACTAAACGAGCAGGAGACAGGGCGTTATTTCCGAATACTCTATCGTTACGATTTTTCCATATCATATAATCGGTAATCCAAGATACGGCTTGCCATATTTGTTTACCATATTTGGAAGAGAGAGCTGACTGATTTATATCGAAAACATCCGCAACAGAAGGATTGATGTGAAGATTAATATTCCACCATTTGTAGACAAGCTTCCAAACTTCTTTTGCGTAATTGCAATTAATTAAAATATGATGTACCGATTCTAGATCAACGTCGCATACGGGGCATCTTACCGAATGTAGATCAATACCACGTTTGTCTAGCTCGATTCTAACCGGTATTTTGTTCAATTTAGCTCTCCAAATAAAAATCCAATTTTCTAAGGGATCAATTTGTTCAATTGTGTAGGGATACTTTGTGTAGATGATTGAGTCGAGCACTGAAGTATGATATTGTTAAGAGCTTTAGTAGAGAATTTACCATTTTTATCTAAAGACCATTGCCATTCATCATCTTCTTTTCCAGTTATTACAAAGTGTGAAATTTCGTTGCATAATTTGATAAGGTCAGCAGCATTGCGACCTCTTGGCTGAACAGACCAATTCCAAGAAAAATTAGCTCCTGAAGAAATCCAATTTAGTCTATTAATTACCCGAACATCTTTATCCACTTCTAAACGATAAAGTCTTTGATATTTGTCTTTAAGCGCTTCAGTTCCCAGCCATCTATCCAACCAGAAAGAAGTATCTCTTCCCTGTCCAATAATCTTAATGAACGAATTAGAAAAATTACACCCTAACTTGTTTAGGGTGTTGCCGATACAAATAATGTTACACCATGGTCTATTATCAATGGATGACAGGAAATTACCCGATACATCCAACCCTCTCGAATGCCCATAAATACTTTTGATGATTCGGACCCAAAAAGAGTTTTGTTCATTAAAAAATCTCCACCACCATTTTTCGAGGAGAGCATAATTTTTATTTTTTTTAAAAACCAACATTTAAACCGCCCAACGAATACGGTAATGAAATAATATCCCACTTAACCCATGCCATTTTATTAAGATCCGTAGTCCCGCCTCAAAAAAATTTACGCCTTAAAGCTTCGAGTTTTCTTAAAATTGAGGTCGGGGCAATGAAAAGTGAAAAATAATAAAGAGTAAGACTAGAGAGTACCGACTTGATAAGAGTTGAACGCCCTCCATATGAGATGGTCCGAGCATGCCAATTTGAAAGTCTTTTGTCAAATTTTTCTATAACCGGTAACCATGTTTTTGGTTTTTTCAAATTTGCACCGATGGGAAGCCAGAGATAAGGAAAAGGGAGTGTACCTTGCTGGCATCCTAGCCATGATGATAATGTCTCAAGTTCAACCTTTGAAGTATCTATACCATACACGCTACTCTTACTCAAATTAATTCTTAGCCCCGAGAGATCCTCGAAGCATTTGAGAATCTTTAAGGAGTTTTTGGCCGATACTTGATCCCATTCCCCGAAAATTATAGTATCATCCGCATATTGGAGATGAGATACTTTGATATTGTTATTACCCACAGAGACACCCTTGAAGAGATTTTCTTTTGATGCTTCATTAAACAAATAATTCAAACCTTCAGCGGCGATTATAAAGAGAAAAGGAGAAAGAGGATCCCCTTGTCTAACGCCCCTTTAGGATTGAATTGATGAGTTGGAGAACCGTTAACGAGGACCGAAATTGAGGTGGATGTGAGGCATGAATTTATCCATTTTATCCACTTAGGTTGAAAACCCATTAATTCCATGATATTTGAGAGATAATTCCAATCGATACAATCGAAAGCTTTTTCGAAATCTACTTTAAGAATAAAGCTTTTTGATTTTTTTCCTTTTACAAATTCCACCGTTTCAAGTGCAATAAGAACTCCGTCTAAAATATATCTACCTTCCATAAAAGCGCTTTGTTCTTCACCGATTAACCCTGGAACAATCCTTTTCAATCTGTTTGCAAGTATTTTCGAAATGATTTATAGTAGCTACCTATCAAGCTAATATATTGAATAATGTTTATTAAATTTTACTTGCTAAACTAAATTTTACTTGCTAAACGTTGCCTGCGTGTGAGATCCATTAGTTCTTATACAATTTTTTATTTTCTATTATTATTATTTTGTTATAATATATAAATATATATATATAAATGGATAGTCAATTATTGATACACAAAAGTAATATTATTGTATTACCTAAACTTGTGATATTTTTGCTATAAATAGCCATGAATGCAAGCATTAAACTGGCACCATTTCTCACACTTACAAAGTGTTTCTTTCTTTCTCTCCATTATCATCTTTGTTCTTACACTTCATTATTAGTATTCTTAATCAAGAATCAAATCACTAAAGGTAGTTATAAGCCTACTGAATTATAACATCAAGAATCAAACCACTAAAGGTAGTTATAAGCCTACTGAATTATAACACGTTATCAGCACGATAATCTTAATACTAATTATGGTTGGCTCTGCCACCTAAATGATATATGGTCGGTTATACCACCTGAATAATATATGGTCGACACTGTCGTCTAATTATCATTTATGTTACTAACATTTATATTTCAATTATCTAACATTTATATGGCCGACACTGTCTCCTAATTATCATTTATGTTACTAACATTTATATTTCTATTATCTAACATTTATATGGCCGACACTGTCGCCTAATTATCATTTATGTTTACTAATATTTATATTTATGTTATATAACATTTATTAATGATTGCTTACATATGGTCGACACTGTCACCTACTTATCATTTATGTTATATTAAATTTATGTTTAATGTTTATATACTTATGAATATAAAGTGACTATAATTTATCATGTTGTTTGTTTTAATAGAAAATGTCGAATCTGGAAAAGCTTAAATTTACTCCTTTAGAATCAACTGGAAACAACTACATGCCATGGGTTATAAAAGTAAAAATGCATCTTAAATCAATGGGCATTGTTGAAGCCATAAATGAAAACAACACTTGTTCTGAAAAAGAACAAGCAACGGCATGTTGCTTTATTCATCAACATATTGATGAATGCTTACAAAATAATTATGTGACTGTAGAAGATCCCCATGTTTTATGGGAAGGTCTCAAAAGCAGATTCAATAATCAAAGAGAAATTTTACTTCCAGCTGCTATGGAACAATGGAGAACATTAAGGTTCCAAGACTTTAAGAAAGTAAATGAATATAGCTCAGCTCTGTATAATACATGTTCACAACTTAAATTCTGTGGACATGAAATAAGTGATGCAGACATGATGGAGAAAACTTTCTCCACAATGAATGCTACAAACATCACAGTGCAAAGAAATTTGAGAATGCTAAAGTTCAAAACATATCCTGAACTTAATTCATATCTCTTAGTTGCAGAGCAAAATGATGAGCTATTAATGAAAAATCAGCAATCCCGTCCTACTGGTACACTTGCAATCCCTGAAGCAAATACTGCAAATAATTATAAACAGGGACAAGGACGCGGGCAAGGTCGTGGTTATAATAACCATCACCATCATCATGCCAAAAGCCATAACTATGGTAGAAACCATCCTTATGGTAATGGTAATGGGCGAGGACGTGGTCGTGGTCGTGGCCGTGGTGGTCAAAGAAACAATAATCCACGAAAATATAAATATCAACCACAAAACAAGCCCACTAAACAAGATGTTGAAGAAAATTCTTCTAAAAATTCTGAAGAATCTTGCTACAGATGTGGTAGAATGAGCCACTGGGCTAATACTTGCCGAACATCTAAACATCTTGTTAAGATGTATCAGGATTCGCTGAAAGATAAAGAAAAGGAAGTAAACTTTGTGGATAACGTCGATCCAACAGTCACTGAGAAACCATCTGATTTATATGAAGATTTCTTGAATGTTTAAGTTGTGTGTCTTTCGAAAAATAAACGATTTAATATCGTCTGTCTTTGTCATTATGTTTGCTAAATGTTTCAGTACTATCTATTTGCGTTTAAAATATTGTGTAATATTAATGTACTCACTATTTATTTCTTATATATGAAGTTCAATATGAATTTTGCTGGAATACAACATCAATCAAGTGGTGGAGATCTCTGTATAGCAGATAGTGGAACTACACACACTATACTTAAATCCGAGAAATATTTTATTGATCTAAAACCAACGGAAGGAACTATACATACAATATCAGGACCTGCTAACTTGATAAAAGGGATAGGAAAGGCAAATTTCATACTACCAAATGGTACAAAATTTTTAATAAATGATGCCTTATTTTCTCCCAAGTCAAGCAGAAATTTATTGAGTTTCTCCGACATATACCTTAACGGGTATGATTATCAGTCAGTGACAACAGAAAATGAGAAATATTTAAGTATCACTGACAAGAGTCATGTGGTTGAAAAACTGCCAAGACTTAGTTCTGGATTACATTATACACATATAAATGTACCAGAAATACATATGGTAGTTAACGAAAAATATATTGATCCTGGTGTATTCAGTTTATGGCATAACAGATTAGGCCATCCAGGATCAACAATGATGAAAAGGATTATTGAATGTACTCATGGACATCCACTAAAGGATAGAAAAATCCATCATGATACAATGGTTCCATGTACATCTTGCTCTCTTGGAAAATTGATAACTAGACCCTCACCACTTAAGGTTGAGAAAGAATCACCAATGTTTCTTGAAAGAATTCAAGGTGATATATGTGGACTAATTCATCCACCATGTGGACCATTTAGATATTTCATGGTTCTAATAGACGCATCTAGCAGATGGTCTCATGTTTGTCTGTTATCAAGCCGTAATGTGGCATTTGCAAAATTTCTTGCCCAAATTATTAAATTGAGAGCTCATTTTCCTGATTACACCATTAAAAGGGTGAGACTTGATAATGCTGGTGAATTTACATCTCAAGCATTTAATGACTATTGCATGTCTATAGGAATTGTTGTTGAACATTCTGTTGCTCATGTGCATACACAAAATGGTTTATCCGAGTCATTGATTAAACGTTTACAGTTAATCGCTAGACCATTGATAATGAGAACAAAACTCCCTGTATCTATATGGGGTCATGCAATTTTACATGCTGCTGCATTGATTCGCATCAGACCAAGTGCAAGTCATAAATATTCCCCCCTACAACTTGCTTTTGGTCAAGAGCCAAATATTTCCCATCTTAGAACATTTGGTTGTGCAGTGTATGTTCCAATTGCGACACCACAACGTACAAAAATGGGTCCTCAAAGGAGGTTGGGAATATATGTTGGATATGAAACATCTTCAATATTAAGGTATATTGAACCTATGACAGGTGACGTTTTTACAGCACGTTTTGCTGATTGTCATTTTAATGAAACATTGTTCCCTAGATTAGGGGGAGAAATGAAAAATAAAGAAAATGATGTTTCATGGTGTGAACCTCAATTAAAGTATCTTGATCCTCGCACAAAAGAATGCGAGACAGAAGTTCAAAAGATAATGCATATACAAGAACTTGCAAATCAATTGTCTGATGCATTTACAGATACAAAAACGGTGACAAAATCATATATACCAGCAGTAAATACTCCAGCTCGAATTGAAATTCCAAAAGCTGGCAATAACGTCACTCATGAATCTTTGCCACGTCAGAAACGTGGAAGACCAATTGGTTCAAAGGATAAAAATCCTCGAAAAAGAAAATCAGCTGATAATGAAGTAAAAGAAAGTGTTCAAGAAGAACCACAAATCAGTACTCCTACTGCAGAGGAGATTGATGATGTCAATACAGAAATTGCAATCAATTATGCATATTCAAAAATATTATGGAACCGAAATGAAATGAAAAATCTTGATGAGAAATTTTCATTTAATGTTGCATATGACATCATGAATAATGATGATGATCCAGAACCAACATCTATGGTTGAATGTCAAAATAGACATGATTGGGCTCAATGGAAAGAAGCAATACGAGCTGAATTAGAATCACTCAATAAAAGAAAAGTTTTCGGATCCATCATTCTCACTCCTAAAGATGTGAAACCTGTAGGATACAGATGGATTTTTGTCCGAAAAAGAAATGAGAAAAATGAAGTTACAAGGTATAAAGCTAGACTTGTAGCTCAAGGTTTTTCTCAAAGACCGGGAATTGATTATGAAGAAACTTATTCCCCTGTTATGGATGCAATTACTTTTAGGTACTTAATCAGCCTGGCAGTTTCTAAAAATTTAGAAATGCATCTCATGGATGTTGTGACTGCTTACCTATATGGATCACTTGATAGTGATATATATATGAAGATACCTGAAGGATTTAAGGTACCAGAAGCATCAAATGCAAAACCCAAAGAAATGTATTCGATTAAATTACAAAGATCTTTATATGGGTTAAAACAATCTGGACGTATGTGGTATAACCGATTAAGTGATTACTTGATAAGCAAAGGGTATACAAATAACCTTACTTGCCCTTGTGTTTTCATTAAGAAAACAACATCCGGATATGTGATCATAGCTGTTTATGTTGATGATCTTAACATCATAGGTACAAATAAAGAGATCTATGAAGCCATTCAACTTCTAAAGAAAGAATTTGAAATGAAAGATCTCGGAAAAACCTAGTATTGCCTTGGTTTACAAATTGAGCATATGCCTAATGGTTTACTTGTACATCAAACAACATATACTGAAAAGATTTTGAAACGTTTCAATATGGACAAGGCAAAACCATTAAGTACTCCTATGGTTGTTAGATCACTCAATGTTGAAACTGATCCATTTCGTCCATGTGAAGATCATGAAGATATTCTTGGACCAGAAGTACCATATCTTAGTGCAATTGGAGCTCTTATGTATCTTACAAATTGTACAAGACCTGACATTTCTTTTGCAGTTAATTTGTTGGCAAGATTCAGCTCTGCTCCTACCAAAAGACACTGGAATGGGATCAAACACATATTTCGATACCTTCGAGGAACTACTGATTTAGGATTATTTTATTCTAACGAATCAAAACAAGATTTGGTTGGTTATGCTGATGCAGGTTATTTATCTGATCCACATAAAGCTAAATCTCAAACTGGATATGTATTCCTAAATGGAGGTACTGCAATATCATGGCGTTCTCAAAAACAAACACTTGTTGCTACATCATCAAATCATGCCGAAGTGATTGCATTACATGAAGCTACTCGGGAATGTTTTTGGTTGAGATCAATGACACAAATCATTACTGATTCTTGTGGACTAAAACGCGATAAAAGTCCAACAATTATCTATGAAGATAATGCAGCTTGCATAGCACAGATGAAAGAAGGGTATATCAAAAGTGACCGAACCAAACACATACCTCCTAGATTCTTCTCATACACTCAAAATCTCATTAAGGACAACGAGATTGAAATGAGATATGTTCAATCCAGCAAAAACTCTGCTGATCTTTTCACGAAAGCACTTCCAACTGCTATTTTCAGAACACACGTTCATAACATTGGCATGAGACATGTTCAAAAGATGTAACAACCGAAGCGATGTCTACTTGAGGGGGAGTCAACTCCATGCTGCACTCTTTTTCCCTTAGCTAAAGTTTTTCCCACTGGGTTTTCTTTAGCAAGGTTTTTAACGAGGCAGTAACTTACAGTTGATCTTCAACAAACAAAATTGCTATCCAAGGGGGAGTGTTATAATATATAAATATATATATATATAAATGGATAGTCAATTATTGATACACAAAAGTAATATTATTGTATTACCTAAACTTGTGATATTTTTGCTATAAATAGCCATGAATGCAAGCATTAAACTGGCACCAATTCTCACACTTACAAAGTGTTTCTTTCTTTCTCTCCATTATCATCTTTGTTCTTACACTTCATTATTAGTATTCTTAATCAAGAATCAAATCACTAAAGGTAGTTATAAGCCTACTGAATTATAACATCAAGAATCAAACCACTAAAGGTAGTTATAAGCCTACTGAATTATAACATATTTTTTATTTTCTGAGAATTAATACGTCTTCGAACTTTGTTGGACTTAAATATATGGACAAACTATATTTATATCAAATATTTCATATTGTTTTCGTTGTATCTTATGTGGAAGCGTACTTTTTTTTTTGGATTAGCGAGGAAACCTCGTTATAAGTGAAAACATTGATTCTCAATAGAAAAGTAAATCTCGAGTAATCAAGCCTCTGATCACGAGATCTGATACCGGATAAATTGTGCATTATGCGCACTCTCTGACTCCATTTCTAAACAATTTAGAATACGAGGAATCGCTGGTGGTGAGAGAGTAGCGGTATTGTTAATTAAAGAGCCATATTGTTGATCTTTTCCATTATACTTCATACATGTTGAGTTATATTAATTTAAAAAGTTGTTTAATCAATAATAATAATAATAATAATAATAATAATAATAATAATAATAATAATAATAATAATGATGATGATGATGATGATGATAATAATAATAATAGGGACTCCCACAATACTTTTGTTTTATATATATATTTGTCTCATAAACTTACGTTATGTTGTAGGATCGTGTAAACAGGATTATACGATCTTGTCTCTTCAATAACGAGTGCGGAAAAACTCGTTATTGGGTTTAATAATCAAAACAAACAATAAACTAATGATCTTAGCTTGAGTATTGACTTTAGAATTACTAAGAACGATCAAACCAAGTGTTAGGGTTGCTGGGAATCGGTTTTGACGATTAGAGGTGTTTAGGATACGTAACCCTAACAATGAACCCGTAATTCCCATTAAATACTTACAGCAACGATCAAACCAAGTGCTAGGGTTGCTGGGAATCAGTTTTGATGATTAGATGTGTTTAGGACACGTAACCCTAACAATGAACTCGTAATTCCCATTAAATACTTACAGCGTTTGCAACCATGCGGTTGCATCTTGCAACCGTACGGTTGCCCATTCTACCCGTACGGTTGCATACCTGCAACTGTGCGGTTGCATTCCAACAGTGAAAGTTAAACGTTAAAGCATTTCAACTTGATCGTAATGAACTTGGGGACTATAATGCACCAACAAAATCCTCCTAGGACCCAGTTCGTTATCTTAAACAATAAAATATACTTTCACCTGCATTTTAACAAAAAAAAACCACGCAATCAAACAAATTCAATAACAGAAGGTTGAAACATTCACGTTATGTTATTACAACTGTAACAGACTGAAACCCGAGCTAGTTGTAAGTTGTCTATTTTGCCCTTAGGGTTTGTGCTTAGTCTTAAGTGCTTTTATTTTAATTATTTAATTAGTGTTTTATTATATTTGTGTTGTGTCCAGTTTGTGACAAGGGTCCCAGAACAGGTTTGTTTATTTTATTTGGACCTCGTTTAGGTTACCTAATCCTGTACGAAAGATATCAGATAACTGGTAAATACCCGTGTGTTGCTCAGTGTGGGAATTAAACCCAACTAAGAGAATAGTGTACTGTATTTCCTTCCCATTTCTAGAAAATTCATTCTTCACTCCCGTACCTAACTCCCACCTCTTCAAACCCTAATTCCTAAATTGTGTTCTAGAGCTCAAATTGTTCATACCATCTTGTTTCTTACAGATTACTAAGTCTATCAAGGAGATAAGGACAAGGAAGAAGCTCAGAAATAATAACTGAGCAGTTGCTGGTAATTGGTGAGTGGGTCTATCTACGGATAGAGTTTAAGTAGCATATCATGCTACTGTGGTTGACTCTTTTACCATGCATAGTGTAGGAATTGTCATGATAGAATAATATCGTTTGCCTGATGTTGTATGTGAATTATGTGTACACTGTGTGAATGGCACCAGTCGGGCCTAGGGAGACTGGGGACTCGAGACCGTGCCTAGGAGAGGTTAGAGTCCGTATGAGGTCAACCGTGCCTAGGGGAGGTTGGGTCCATAGGCTACTGATTGTAGAGTATAGTGTGAATGATGCATCCCCTGCATCTGGATAACTATACTGTGAATTGAGTAGCAGGGACTATCGGTAGACTCAAGTCCGATCAGCTAGGAGTCGTGTGCTCGTACAAGCCGCCGATCCTCGTATTGTCTTATTGTATGCTAGTTGATAGTTAGCATGTGTTGTTGTTAGTATATAGCTTGTGGGTGACTTAAGCTATATCTGTTAGATAGATTTCATTCACTTAGCGGTGCGCTAATCCCCCACATATTCTCCCCTTGCAGGTTTAGGTACTGCTAGTCGGGAAGGGTGCTATTGCAGAAGACATGTTTGACAACCCAACTCTGATATGGACTTTTGTATAAATAATGTTTTGTGATAACGTAACACCGTTGTGTAAACTTAAACGTAATGACGTGATTTATATTGTGTTTGTTAATAAAGTCTTCCGCTGTGTATTTTAAAAAAAAAAATGGCCGGTGTTACAAGTTGGTATCAGAGCATGGTTTGGCAGCAAGTGTGTGCGCGTACTTTGTTCCCAAACCCTGAGGCAAGTCAAACATGTCTGTAGGGGTGGGGGCTAAGTGAAAATAGGATATACGTGTGTTAGTTGTGATTGAACTAACTGTTATCCACTAAGCTTTTGTGTGAGATGTTTTGTAGCACAGGTATGGCTGATAGAAACGCAACTGGCTCATCCAACCCCGGAACATTCAGAGCACCAGAAGAGGGTGTTGAGTCGGATGATGATCAGAATAGTTACATCCTTCAGTTAGAAAGCAAGCTGAAAGAGGCTGAGGACAAAATTAATGAGCTTGAATTGGCGAGACATTCTGGAAATGATGATACACCACCTGGATTCCCAACCGCGCAATCCCAAACGATACCTAATGTGCACCAGAACCAGTTTCAGAATCAAATACCTAACCAATATTATATGCCACCGCAAAACACTTTTACTTACCAAAATCCCATGATGATGAATCCATACCAAATGCAAATGTTCCAACAACCTTACATGCAACCACCCAAAAAGTGTACTTATAAGAACTTCCGTGATTGCAAACCCTCTGAGTTCTCTGGAAGTACCGATCCGACTGTAACTCTCAATTGGTTGCGAGAAGTTGAAAGGGTATTTGAAGCGTGTCAGTGTGAACCTGAGCTGAAAGTAACATATGCTAGTCGAATGTTGAAAGGTAGGGCTATGATTTGGTGGGATTCTTTGATTTCCAGTATACCAAAAGAGCAAGTGAGTATGATCACGTGGGAGCAGTTTCATGGGAAGGTGTGTGAACAGTATTGTAATCCATTTGATATGAACCGAATCAAGACTGAGTTTCTTGAAATGAAGATGACACCTCAAATGACGATCGATAAGGTAGTAGAGAAGTTTATGGATAAACTGAGGTTTGTACACCAATGGGTGCCAGATGAAGCATCTCGTATTCAGCATTTTGTTAATATTATTCTGCCAGAGTACCGAACTTTTGTTAGAACAGCTACATCGTTGTCTCAAGCTGTTGTGATGGCTAAGATGGTAGAAAGTGATGTTCAGGCCGCCAGAAATAGAATGTTTGGTAATGTGCTACAACAAGGTGGGCAAGTATTTGGTCAATCAGGATCTAAATCCAAAAAGTCTAGTGGGTTTAAATCGAAGGGTAAAAGTGGTCAGAGTAGTACTGGATCTGGATCAGGTAAAGGAATTGGTGTCACACGTGTCGATCTTCTCACAGTTGTCAGTGTTCTGAGGCTACAAGAAGATGCTTAAAGTGTGGTGTTGTTGGGCATGAGTCCTCAGCATGCCCGTATCCGAATAGTGTGTGTTGGAGTTGTCACAAACCAGGGCATCGTGCAATTAGTTGTCTGTCGAAGAGTGGTAGTTCCGGGGCAGGGTCAGGGGCGCGTTCAGCATCAGCTGGAGGGTCAACTGCCTCGAGTGGGCAGAAGAGGAAGAACCCTCCAACAGCAGAGGCTAGAGCTTTTCAGATGTCGGTGGAAAATGCTGTGGCAACCGACGAAGTAATCACCGGTATGTTTCTAATCAACTCAATACCTGCTCGCGTATTGTTTGATTGTGGTGCCAATAAGTGTTTTATGTCCCTAGATTTCTGTGCTAAGTTGAATTTACCAGCTACTGTGTTACCCAAGCCGGTTAGAGTAGAAGTAGCTGATGGTAAGTGTAACATCCCGCCTTTTTCCGTTTACTTTTCCGTTTAACTATTTAAGTTCCGTTATATGTTTATAACACATCCCGTTAATATGCGTTGAATTATCTCGTTTAGGTAATTCCCGCACCCGGTTTAAAGTTGAGGGACCAAACTTGCCAAAGGTTGAAACATTTGACTAGGTCAAATAGTCAACCCCTTTTCATCCATTCATTTCACCTCCTCTTCCTCTTTTTACTACTTTCAAATCCTCTCAACATTCAAACACAAATTCATCATCTAAATCCGGAATAAGGAGCTAGCAACAAAACAAAATACATATTCGTGATCCTCTCTTCATCCTCTTCGATTTGATACCAACTTCATCACTTTTGGGTAACATTTCTAAAACACTAGATTTCTTTAAATTCGTGTTCTTGACTTAAAAGTATGTTAATTAGTGTCTATGGCTCATTGTGATGTCGTGTATGTAATTTATATGCTCGATTTGTTGTTTTTGGTGTAACTAGTTCATTATGAAAATTGCTTGCTAAATCCTTGATTTTGGATGATCAAATGTCGTTAGATTGTTAAAGTGTATGTTTTAAAAGTGTTACTAGCATCATTAGCTTCATGTTGATGTATAGGTTGATTAAAGAAACTTCATTAACATGATTATTGTTTTTGTGATGCTTGACTAGGGTTTGATAAGCTTTATATGAACTTTGATGCACCAAATGCTATGAAATATTGTAGATAAGAGTTTGGTTGCAATGTGTGTTTGATTACCTTCGAAACCGCATATCATACATGTAAATTGGTTTCCCGAATCATGAAATGCGTTTTAGAACTTGAAACTTTGATTATGAATGTTTAATACGGTTTTTGGTTGTTGTAAGTGTTGAATTGCTTGATGAAATGTGTCTAGGTGTTTTCCTCGTCAATTTACCTTCCCGATGATATATGATACATGTTCTAAGTGTTTCCGGGTCATAAATTAGGTTAGTTTGATATTTGGTTCGTGCACTTAGGAAATACAGCAAACAGGGCCTGGAAACCGATCAGGACGCCGTCCAGATACTGGGGACGCCGTCCCACCTTTTGAACCTGGACGCCGTCCCACCCTTCATTTTGGGACGCCGTCTAGCCATTTGGGACGCCGTCCCATTGTACTAAAACTGGCTGTTTGGGTTGTCATTTGACGAAAAATGTTTGGGATGTTCTAGACCTCCAATTCACTTGCAACTTGTTTTAACATGCTTATATATGAATAACTAGCATAGAAAATTTGTCCGAGACCCGACCCGAACATGTTGACTTTTCCGTTGACTTTGACCCGACCAAGTTTGACTTTTTGTCAAACTTAACCAAATACTTATGCAACCTTTCTAGCATGATTATTTACTTGTAACTTGCATGAAACTTGACTAGTTGATTCACATGTTAATATAATCGAGTCGTAACGAGCCATAGGACTAATTGAACATCTTTGACCCTTCGTGACTATCGTTATTGATACAACCTATTTGTTTAGGTCAAGACTAGCATTGTTCTTTGCACACGTTACTTGTCGAAGTACTTTTTGGTTCGTGCATACAAGGTGAGATCATAGTCCCACTTTTACTCTTTTTGAACTTACTTTTGGGATGAGAAAACATAAACGTTCTTTTAAACTACGTGAACACAAGTACAGGGAAAACAAACATTCTACATACGAGTTCGAACACAAATCCTCAATTCGATTATCATTAGTTACATCAGATGGTGTAAGCGAGAACTTATGTTATATGGCCATATGGGTTTGACAAACCCTCACTTCGGACGGTTCGCTACCGTCTACGGGTGAAATATATTTTCGGGAAACAGTGTATGTTCTAACACTATTATTACGGGGTTCAACGGACGGAATGTTAAGCCTTGATAATTGAGTGCTCGTGAATATTAACTTTTAGAATGTACTATGACTTTATCGATGTTGCAAATCTTGTGGTTCAACTTACTTTTACTCACTTACTTATTTAAACCTATGATTTCACCAACGTTTTCGTTGACAGATTCTCTATGTTTTTCTCAGGTCCTTGAACTTAGGTGATATATGCTTCCGCTCATACTTTTTGATACTTGCATTGGATGTCGGGTATACTTGCATACGTGGAGCGTCTTTTTGACTACTTTTCATCGTGTCGCACGTGTTTCATACAAACTTTAAACATTGTTATGTACTTGTTATGGAAACTACTTTTGTAAACTTTGAAACACCCTTATTTATGAAATGAATGCGACATACTTTTCGGTCAAACTTTGTTATAAGGACTTACGACCATGTAATGGGACCATACGTAGATGACGCCGTCATTTGACGATTTGTCGGGGTCGCTACAAGTGGTATCAGAGCTTTGGTTGTAGGGATTTAGAGTTCATTGGTGTCAACCCCGAGTCATAGGGTACATTGGTGAGTCTAGACTACAACCGGCATATAGACTTGACATAGGAATTACTTGACAAATTGTGCATTTATACTCTGACTCTTCTACTCATATCTACTCTTATTCTATCTAAATCTTGCGTTATATAATTTAATTGACACGCCACCTTGACTATATGATGTAATGTCGAATGCACATATGAATTAGGGTAATATAATTTCCAGAAATTATATTACGGTGACTCATATGAACATACCGACATTATGACATAAAGAATTTAAGGCGGGTCAAGGATAATTTTCTCTCTATCTTTATCCCATATCACGGTTAGTATTATTTAGAATACTAACCAACGGTATTCTTTTGTTTTGAAGGAACAATGGCTCCTCGCCGTGTACGACGCAATGAAACTCCCGAACAAGCCTTACAACGCATGATAGCCACCGCTGTGGATGCGGCCATGGCCGGTCACTCGTCTAACAACAAAAATAACACCAACCACAACAACAATAACCAAGGAGCCGGTAACTCTAGCGAAGGGTGCTCCTACAAAGCTTTCATGGGGTGCAAACCTCACACTTATGATGGAACCGGGGGACCGGTTGTGCTTACTCGTTGGTTTGAGAAAACCGAGGCTGTCTTTAGCATAAGCGGTTGTCGGGATCAAGACAAGGTCAAATACTCCACCCACACTTTCTCCGGAATTGCTCTAACATGGTGGAACACCTATGTTCAATCGGTGGGTACCGATGAAGCTCATGCCCTCTCTTGGGCCGATCTAAGGGAAAAGATGATTGTTGAATATTTTCCGCGCGAAGAAACCCGAAAGCTTGAGGAAGAACTAAGAGCTTTGAAAGCGGTCGGAAACGATCTTAAAGCTTATAATCAACGCTTCGCCGAACTATCCTTGATGTGTCCTAATCTTGTTAACCCCGAATCTCAAAGGATTGAGCTCTACATGCTCGGTCTTCCAAAAAGCATCAAACAAGGGGTGATGTCATCCAAACCCACTACTCATCAAGCCGCTATGAACATGGCTCGCCAACTAATTGAAACGGTTGACGAAATCGTAGTGCCGGCTCCTAAGGCCGAGGACAAGTCGGGTGGCAACAAAAGGAAATGGGAAGCCACTCCATCAACCAACTACAACAACACCTTCACCAAAAAGCCTTTCAACAACGACGGCAAGAAGGGTTATGTCGGAAACTTACCTTTTTGCAACAAATGCCACAAGCATCATCACGGCGAATGTAACAAGCTAGTTTGTCACCGTTGCCAAGGTGTTGGTCATAGGGCCAACAATTGCACAAGCGCCGCCCCCGTTGCTCGAAAGGGGCCCAATCCTCCAAAAACGGTCACTTGTTACGAATGTGGCAAAACGGGCCATTATAAGAACGAATGCCCGAAAAAGAAAGCCAACCCCAACAACCGAGGCCGAGCCTTTAACATCAACACCGAGGAAGCCCGAGATGACAATGAACTAGTCACGGGTACGTTTCTTCTCAACAACTCTTATGTTACTTGCTTATTCGATTCGGGTGCCGATAAATGTTTTGTGTCTAAGACTTTGGCTCCTACCCTTTGCACTCCACCACACCCTTTAGATACTACTTATTCCATCGAAGTGGCCGACGGAAAACTCTTAAGTGCCGACACATATTACCGGGGGTGTACTTTGAACATTTTGGGTAAGGAATTTGAAATTGACTTGATACCCATGGAATTAGGGAGTTTTGATGTAATAATCGGTATGAATTGGATGGTCAAAAATAAATCTCACATTCTTTGCGATCTTCACGCAATCCGAATTCCTATCGAGAATGGTGAACCATTGATTGTCTATGGCGACAAAAATTGCACCGGACTCAATCTCGTTTCGTGCCTTAAAGTTCGAAAGCTACTTCGCAAGGGTTGTTTCGCGATTCTTGCTCACGTTAAGAAAGTCGAGGCCGACGAAAAGCGCATCGAAGATGTGCCAATTGTTAGTGACTTTTCCGATGTATTTCCCGACGAATTACCGGGTCTTCCACCTCATCGACCGGTTGAATTTCCCGAAGTGTTCCCAGATGAGTTACCAGGTCTGCCGCCGGTAAGGGAAGTCGAATATAAGATTGAGTTGGTTCATGGAACAACTCCAGTTGCAAAAGCTCCATACCGATTAGCGCCGTCTGAAATCCGTGAAATGATGTCACAGATTCAAGAGTTATTAGATCGTGGGTTTATTCGACTGAGTTCTTCACCGTGGGGTGCTCCGGTATTGTTTGTTAAAAAGAAAGATGGGTCAATGCGTATGTGTATTGATTATCGTGAATTGAACAAAAGAACTGTGAAGAATAAGTATCCGTTACCTCGAATAGATGATTTGTTCGATCAGTTACAAGGTGCTTCATTCTTTTCTAAGATAGACTTACGATCCGGATATCATCAGGTTCGTGTTGCTGAATCAGATATACCGAAAACAGCGTTCAGAACAAGGTATGGTCATTATGAATTTCTTGTCATGCCGTTTGGGTTGACGAATGCGCCAGCAATCTTCATGGATCTAATGAATAGAGTGTGTCGTCCGTTCTTAGATAAGTTTGTGATTGTGTTTATAGACGATATACTAGTGTATTCAAAGACAGAAAGTGAACATGCTGAACATCTGAGACAGGTTTTGAACATGTTGAAACGTGAACAACTATTTGCAAAATTTTCAAAGTGTGAATTTTGGTTACGTGAAGTGCAGTTTTTGGGTCATGTGATTTGTGCCGAGGGTATAAAAGTTGATCCGACAAAGATAGAAGCGGTAATGAATTGGAATTCTCCGAGGACTCCGACTGAGATTAAGAGTTTTCTGGGATTAGCCGGTTATTATCGCAGATTTATCAAGGATTTCTCGAAAATAGCGGGTCCGTTGACTAAGTTGACTCGTAAAGATGTAGCCTTTCGATGGACTAATGAACAGGAAAAGGCTTTTCAGATTTTGAAACAGCTACTGTGTCAGGCACCAGTGTTAGCTTTACCAGAAGGTTCAGACAACTTCGTGGTATACTGTGATGCATCATATGCTGGGTTGGGTTGTGTATTAATGCAAAGAGATAAAGTAATCGCCTACGCCTCGCGACAGTTGAAAGTTCATGAGAAGAATTATCCAGTGCATGATCTTGAAATGGCTGCAGTAGTGTTTGCTTTGAAACTGTGGAGACATTATTTGTATGGAACTCATTGTGTTATTTGTACAGATCATAAGAGTTTGCAATATATATTCTCACAGAAAGAATTGAATATGCGTCAGAGACGGTGGCAAGAGTTGATCAAAGATTATGATTGTGAAATTAAATATCATCCGGGTAAGGCAAATGTGGTTGCAGATGCGCTAAGTCGTAAAAAGTCAAGTGAAAATGTGAAATTTCTTCGTTTGAATATAACTCCGGATTTGATTAACAGCTTAAAAACCATTCAGGCCTGTGCTTTAGAGGACGAACATATTAA
This sequence comes from Rutidosis leptorrhynchoides, assembly GCF_046630445.1. Lineage (NCBI taxonomy): Eukaryota > Viridiplantae > Streptophyta > Magnoliopsida > Asterales > Asteraceae > Rutidosis > Rutidosis leptorrhynchoides. Next base: position 425,133,789 of record NC_092335.1, read on the forward strand.
ATCTGAACAAATGAACAAACGGAAAGTGGACTTAATTGATGACTCACGTGGACTAAAGACCTTAAACAATCGTGTTTGGGTGCCTAAGCTTGGAGATTTGAGGGATTTAATCATGACGGAAGCTCACAAATCCAGATTAACAGTACATCCGGGTAGTAATAAGATGTATCATGATTTGAAAACAGTGTATTGGTGGCCAACAATGAAATCAAATATTGCCCGTTATGTCGAAAAGTGTCATATATGTGCTCAAGTGAAGGCCGAACATCAGAAACCTTATGGTTCGTTACGTCAGTTACAGATTCCAGAGTGGAAATGGGAACATATAACGATGGATTTTGTGACCAAATTACCTCGAACTCAGAAAAGACATGATATGATTTGGGTAATAGTGGATCGCCTAACTAAAAGTGCTCATTTTCTTGCTACTCGTGAAACAGCATCGTTAAGTGAGTTAGCCGAATTGTATATAAACGAGATAGTTAGTCGACATGGTGTGCCATTATCGATCGTTTCAGACAGGGATTCCAGATTTGTGTCGAATTTTTGGAATAGTCTTCAACAGAATTTGGGTACACGTGTGAATTTAAGTACAGCTTATCATCCTCAGACAGACGGTCAGAGTGAAAGAACGATACAGACTTTGGAGGATATGTTAAGGGCTTGTGTGTTAGAATACGGTGGTTTGTGGGATGCACATTTGCCATTGGTCGAATTTGCGTATAATAATTCATATCATTCGAGTATAGGGATGCCGCCCTATGAAATGTTATACGGTCGTCGTTGCAGAACTCCGACTTGTTGGTTAGAAGCCGGGGAGAAACAGTTTGCAGGTCCCGAAATTGTTCAAATGACAGCCGAAAAAGTTGCAATTGCGAGAGAAAAGTTGAAAGCCGCTAGAGATAGGCAGAAAATGTATGCTGATCCACGTAGACGTCCGGTAACCTTTAATGTGGGTGAACGAGTGTATCTAAAAGTTTCGCCGTGGAAAGGGGTTATCAGATTCGGTAAACGTGGTAAGTTAGCACCGAGATTTATTGGTCCGTTTCCGATCAGTGAAGTGTTGAATGATCAGACTGTGGTGTTAGATCTTCCGCCAGAGTTAGCTGGTATTCATAATACATTCAACGTATGTTATATTCGTAAGTGTAAAGTCGACGATGAAACACAACTTCTTCCTTTAGAAGATTTAAGGGTCGATTTGAATAAGAAATTGGTGGAAGAGCCGGTCCGTGTGATTGACCAAAAGGTGACTAAGCTGAGAAAGAAAGAGATTCCGATGGTGTTGATTGAGTGGAAACACAGTTTGGGATCTAATCTTACGTGGGAAACGGAAGAGTTGATGAGAAAACGCTATCCTCGTTTGTTTGACCAAGACCAGATTCCGAGGACGGAATCTTCTTAAGGGGGGTGGATTTGTAACAGACTGAAACCCGGGCTAGTTGTAAGTTGCCTATTTTGCCCTTAGGGTTTGTGCTTAGTCTTAAGTGCTTTTATTTTAATTATTTAATTAGTGTTTTATTATATTTGTGTTGTGTCCAGTTTGTGACAAGGGTCCCAGAACAGGTTTGTTTATTTTATTTGGACCTCGTTTCGGTTACCTAATCCTGTACGAAAGATATCAGATAACTGGTAAATACCCGTGTGTTGCTCAGTGTGGGAATTAAACCCAACTAAGAGACTAGTGTACTGTATTTCCTTCCCATTTCTAGAAAATTCATTCTTCACTCCCGTACCTAACTCCCACCTCTTCAAACCCTAATTCATAAATTGTGTTCTAGAGCTCAAATTGTTCATACCATCTTGTTTCTTACAGATTACTGAGTCTATCAAGGAGATAAGGACAAGGAAGAAGCTCAGAAATAATAACTGAGCAGTTGCTGGTAATTGGTGAGTGGGTCTATCTACGGATAGAGTTTAAGTAGCATATCATGCTACTGTGGTTGACTCTTTTACCATGCATAGTGTAGGAATTGCCATGATAGAATAATATCGTTTGCCTGATGTTGTATGTGAATTATGTGTACACTGTGTGAATGGCACCAGTCGGGCCTAGGGAGACTGGGGACTCGAGACCATGCCTAGGAGAGGTTAGAGTCCGTATGAGGTCAACCGTGCCTAGGGGAGGTTGGGTCCATAGGCTACTGATTGTAGAGTATAGTGTGAATGATGCATCCCCTGCATCTGGATAACTATACTGTGAATTGAGTAGCAGGGACTATCGGTAGACTCAAGTCCGATCAGCTAGGAGTCGTGTGCTCGTACAAGCCGTCGATCCTCGTATTGTCTTATTGTATGCTAGTTGATAGTTAGCATGTGTTGTTGTTAGTATATAGCTTGTGTGTGACTTAAGCTATATCTGTTAGATAGATTCCATTCACTTAGCGGTGCGCTAATCCCCCACATATTCTCCCCTTGCAGGTTTAGGTACTGCTAGTTGGGAAGGGTGCTATTGTAGAAGACATGTTTGATAACCCAACTCTGATGTGGACTTTTGTATAAATAATGTTTTGTGATAACGTAACACCGTTGTGTAAACTTAAACGTAATGACGTGATTTATATTGTGTTTGTTAATAAAGTCTTCCGCTGTGTATTTAAAAAAAAAATGGCCGGTGTTACAACAACCATGTCGAAATAAAAAGAAAAATAAACTTTCAAGTCCATATTTTGACAGTTAAAGTTCTAAAGATAGACGTTAAGCATGAATATCAAACGCATCACATGTGCGAACAGCCCTGTTGAACTGAATGGCATGCTCAATGTTCTGCAATTCGTGGAAGATTGGGTGTCTCCGCAACACCTTAATATCATCCTTGCAGAGATTTCTGATCCACCTTGGATCGATAATCCTAATCTCGTCCAAGCTTCCACCATATTCCAACAATATTACCGCTTCTTCAGTTCGCCTGTCATAATACCACCATCTAAATCTTTCACCAACGTTTTGTGGCATTTTGCGAACCGGCGCATACCTCATAGTCCTTGCATGCTTATACTTAACCACTCTAACCCCGTTTCCCATAACTTGATCAACACGATACGACTTCTTCGGGAACTGGGGTTCTAACACAGACCAGCCATACTTAAATTCCTTTCTAATCTTATACTGCATCCATTATCCCCATCCATCAGACTCATGATAGAGCAGTGGCAATCTTGCTAGTTCCATCATCTCAAAATATGGGAGTGTTTTCATATCAGTAGCATGCTTAAAATAATCAACCTTATTCTCCCCTTCGCACAACAAAACAGTTTAAGTCCTTTATATACGCCCAAATCATAATCTTTCCACCTGTAACTTTACCCGTTCGATCATAAAACAATTTATACTTTGGTTCCAACGACACTTTCTTAAACCAAGCCTTAGTACAGGATTTTTGATACTCCCTTCATTCTCGATTTTTCTGTTTGTTTACGGTATCAAGATTCTCACCATCTTTATTCACACCCGAAGACTCACCTTCTTCAGCAATTCACTTCTCATCCACTTTTCGATTTAAAACCTCATCATTCTATTGCCTAAATAGATCAGCAAACTCTGGTAAGTCTTCTTCATCAACACTATCACCAACATTTTCATCATCAGAAGCATCTTCAATGATAACTTCTTCAGCACTATCATCACCGGTATGTTTGTTTTCTCTTGTTCCCGCAGTATTTGGTGTTTCCTCAGCGGTAATCAACTGTTTAACTTCAATACCAAACATTCGAGCTACCTCTTCATATGTCATTGTATGTACAATTTCCCCCTCCTCCACATCATAGTCTAGCGAGCTAATCACTGTACCTTGATGGTCCAAAAAATATGTTAACTTATGAATATCAACAGACAGAGGTTTAGGAAAATGTACCTCCTGGATCTGACTTACGTTCTCAGTCCCCTTAGATGAAGAGTCTGAAGAGAATTCGCTTTCGGTAGATAGGAGATCATCATCAATATGCTCTATTTTCAAACGAATGGTCCCGTCTTGGGAATTAGCTTCTAACTTCCCTTTGAACCTTCGATCATGATGATCCAAGCGTCTGATCCTTTTAGCTTGTTTCTCCATTAGCTTTTTAAGATCAGCCGCCTCCTTCTTTGATTTCTCAAGTTCGGAGGTCAAGGAGTTAACTTTAGCTTTTAAATCATTAACCTCATTTTTCTTCTCCTTATTCTTGGCTGTTATATCATCAACTTTATTCACTAGACCGAGCACAGTGGCCTGAATATTCACAAAGACAGGATCATAAGTCGCAAGAGCCTACCCGCCTGTGTAGAAACAACCGGTGTGGTGGAACTTGTTGAGTATATTGAGTTGGTTGCACCGGAGGAGCCTGAGTTGGTTGAGTAGGTGGGACCTCAGCTCTTGGTGTTGCAGTTTGAGAAGCAGAAGCACCACCCGAAGAATCAACAACCCTTCTAACATGAGCCCTCTTCCTCTTCGGCCTCCTCAATGGTTCATTCTCCAGAACCTCTCTTGAAACGACCCGTCCATATTACTATAAATGCAGTACGTTATTCATTGGTCCCATAGCGAGGTATTTGACCTCTATATGATACGTTTTAGAAAATATTGCATTCGTTTCATAAAAAGCACACCATTATTATACATAATACGAGTTTCAAACATATGGGCGATTATTTACAAAATAATCCCCATGATACATCGATTTTCAAATATTACAAAGGTGACATAACAGTCGAATATAATACATGACCAAAGTTTTATTGAATGCAACCCTCTTTTAAACAAAAGCATGAGACTCCATGCAAAGCTTGCTCAGATAATGCGACAACGGAAGACTTTCTTAAGGACCTGAGAATAAACATGCTTAAACAGTCAACAAAAAGGTTGGTGAGATATATAGGTTTAAAGCTAGCATCGATATAAATATAGACCACAAGATTTCATAGTTACAAATATTTCAATACAGATATTCTATAAGTTGTTGAGCGTTTCGGTAACCATACTTAACCATTAATGTGGCATATTCCCTTTATTATGAAATCTCCCTACACTGTACCAAGTGTAGTAAAAACGAAGTAATATGCAACCGTTTACGATACTAGAGCGACTAGCCCGGTTGGGGTTGTCAAACCCGATAGATCTATCAATAGGATTCGCGCTTACATGTTCTTACAACATGTAAATATTAGTTACCAAGCTATTAGGGAAGATATGCAAGGTGGTACAACTCAACATAGAATATATTTTAAGTACTTGTGTCCATGGCGTAAAACATAAAATGCATGTATTCTCATCCCAAAATATTTGTAGAGTTTAAAAATGAGACTATATACTCACGGTAGTAAAAGTATATTAATAATAAGTTTTCAACTTATTAAAAATATGGCGGTCGTCCTTGGATTCACGAACCTATAATAATAATGATTCAAATAATAATACGACATATGAAAAAAAAAGTTCATAGAATACATATATAATAATTTTAACATTTTATGTTGGTAGTCCAAAATAGTTCGAAAAGCCCATTAATCGGTATATATATAATCTTAGAATTACCCCACGGCGTATTGTGTACGTATTGTCTTGCATCAATCCAGAGATGTATTGTATACTTATTGTCTTAGAATTAACTAAGACGTATTGTGTACGTATTGTCTTAGGATTTATCAAAACGTATTGTGCACGTATTGTCATGAACGTACCAAGATTATTATATATATACAATCTCGGAATTAACCAAGATTATAATATTTTGTTATACTAATGATAACATGTACAAATATATATAGTATAGAGGAAAAGTTAACAAGGATATGGTTAATATAGTTTTTATAATATAAATTTCGTCCATACAACGTTAATTTTAGTAGATTTTGTTTTGCTCGCCAAATATTCATTACAACTCCGTTTAAAGTGAATCAAATTGCTATGGATTCCTTAAGAAGTAAATTTTACAAAAACAATTCAAAAAGTTTATCCCAAGTAGTAATTTTTAGAGCTTTACCCTCTTTTTGTGTCGGTGGACAGATTTGGAAAAATCCCGGCATCCACCCAATATATGATTTTTGATAAAATACTTCCACTTTGTCTAAAATCATGAAAAAAATATTGGAAGTCTTATTTACATATATTAACATATTTCTAAAGTCTTAGCCTCGAACTCAAAGTCTAAGATAGGTTTTTAATTCCCAACCCAAAACAGCCCGCTTTTTACCGAATGGAGATTAAAGGATATATGTTAAGTTTCAAGGTGTTCTTCATATGTACAAGTTATAAGTTCTTATATTAACTTAATATAACATCATAATACATATAAATTAGTGTTATTAGAGTTAAGTTAGAAAGATTAAATTACTTTTTCAAACAAGTTTAGAATCAACTAAACTATGTTCTAGTTTATAAACTCTTATATAGATAGCTATAAATATATGAATTGAACAAGAGCTGAAGTAGAGTTTTTACCTCAAGTTTAGAATGTAAAGTTGCTGGAAAGAAGTATTAGAACAAAACTTGAGAGAGTTCTTGCAAGTGTGTGTAAAAATGAGTTAGAAATGGTGCTTATTTATAGGCTTGAAAATTTGGTTTTTAGTGAAAATATCTAAGATAAGTTAAAATGTATTAAGTCATGGATGATATATTAAATTGATTAGGTCATGGATGAAATATTACACAAATAATTGTAGATTTCTATTGGTATATACCAATAGTAAATACTTCTAGAAGCTGTGTATAATACGGATAAAAATACTGTATGAATGCAAGTAGAATTCTTGAAGAAATTGAACGAAAATACGAGTATAGCTATCCTTTATATGTATTGGTATATTATAAAGTGTATTAAATACTTGTAAGGATGTATTTACACTCGTAATACATTGTATGTAAATACATTTTAATTTAAGTTAATTACGTCATTTAAATAGTAAGATATATATTGTTCAAAAACTCTTTAAATTAGTAGTATGAAAATATATATATAATACTTTGTTAGTATACTTAATGAGATATTTAATTATCATATTTTCAAGTTAAATATATGTATATATACACATATATATAATTAATACAAGTTATGACGTTCGTGAATCGTAGGAATAAAAGGGTGGTCAACTGCTTATATAAAATTCTTTCCGGAGGTTCAAGACTTATTAAAATTCATTGCTTATCATGTCGAAATTATTAAATTATATAAATAGTATAATCAAGTAGTCGGAAAATCCGGGCCATCACATCTCTCCTCTTTAATGACATCAATATATCACCACCTTCCGTCACATCAACCTCATCCTCTTAACTGTAATTCTCCAAGTCATCACCAATCTGACTAGACTGAAAACCAACCTCTCTAACCTCATCTTCATCATCCGACTCAGTAAGAACCAGAGCAATATCTTCCTTGCCAGAATCACTATCCTTGTTCCCCTACATTCTCGGATTACGAGCCACATAGTCAGCCTTAAACAAATGTCCAAACAACGGGCGATTTGGTGGAGCCGGCTTACCCCTGTGAAAGATCATTCTTCTCACCATTTCATTAGTCATAATGTTTAACTTAATACGATCTGAATCCTCCCTGATGAGCTCGTTATGTTGAGAATCTATCACAAGCTGAAGAAATCTTGGATATAACAGATAAGGATCAGACTTAAATTTGTAATTCTCCACCAAGTAATCAAACACCATGACAGAGAAGTTGAACGGCAAGTTCAGAATCAGAACAACCATAACCGAATGCATCAATGAGTTCAGTTCGTCATGACTTTCTCTCCTTGAACTCAAACAGTGAACTATAACATGAGCTAGATAACGAAAAGTTGGACATAAACCCGACTTAAGCACCTTTGACTTGGTCAAATCCCCAGTATAACCAGCTCTTTAGAGACAGAATTTAACCAGTCCCATGTTTAACCTGCTCTTCATCTCAGCAGAGTCTCTGAATTCCCATAACCTTTGGATGTGCCCTTCAGTAACAATAATGGGCCTTCCCTGAACAGTACTGTTAAGAACATCAACCCGACGATCACCATCCATCATCTTTGACAAAGTAACGTTCTTCCAGAACTCGCGTTGATGAGAAACATAAGCTGGCACATCATGAGAGATTGCCTTGAAAATACGAGACCTCTCTAAGAACTCCATAATCCCGTGATAATCAACTAGAGACTCAATCTTGTTCAAATTAGCCAGCATGTTGTTGTTGCGACCCACTTGAAGCTCATTGTTGTGTTCAGTAGCCTTCTTTGACCTAGACTTAGTATCCCTTCAAGGTTTGGACCTCTTCTCAGTACGTGGACAACCGGAACCAGAGCCGACAGCCTCACCAGTAGGAACATTTGACACAGGAGTCCTAGACATTGCTAATACTGAAATAAACACACAAAATATCGCAAACACAAAAATTATTAATTAAAAAATTAAAGATTAGGGTTTCTGTTGTGTACCCGTACGGTTGCAAGGTAGGTTAACATGGTTGCATGTGTAACCGTACGAGTGCAGGGTCAATCCACACGGATGCACCATTGCAGATTCAAAATTTGAACCTGCAGTGCAACCGTGCGGTTGCACTAAATAGTAACCCGATTGTGTGTTCAACCGTACAGTTACAAGTTGCAACCGTACGGTTGCATTCTTCGCATATGTCAGGGTTTTCACAAACGAGAATAATTGATACCTGTTATGATGAAATTGATCACAAACGAGAATAGAAACAGAAAAACACGATTAAAAGCTCCTCTTAGCACTTTTATAATTTAGATGATTTTTGCACAAATATTGATTTGGAAACACAAGTGTTCACGGTTCAGTCATTTGGGTATTTATACCCATCCTGCAACCGTGCGGTTGCAGGCCTGTAGCCAGCCATGATTTATGCAACCGTGCGGGTGTATGTTGTACCCGTACGGGTGCACTTTAAGTCCAATAACCCTTAATTTCCTTGTATCTGGGCGGTTTCAAGGTGTAACCGTGCGGTTGCATGTTGTAACCGTCCGGGTGCATACTTCCAAATTAAAATTCAACTTTTAAGTCTCGTCATTCCTATCTTTCATTTCTCGTTAAATTCAACTTATCCAACTTAAACACAACACATTCTTATTCAAGAATTCTCAAATCTATCCATTTCACAAGATCCCGTTGAGATTTAAAATAAGTCAAATAACCTAATACCCGACTTATTTAACTTTTCCATTTTTTGGATCTTTCACACTTGCTTACTCCCCCTGGTCCACACATACGGAGTTTATGAAGTAACCACCAAATCTTATGCCAATATTGTACAGTATGAAACATGCAAAAATGCTAAAAACGTACTAAATCTTTTTGTCTTTTTCACTCTAAAATGCAAACTATCAAAAGTAAATGCAAAAATATACATTATGGTGAATTAAAACAATAAACTAACCACATAGTGAATATCACAAGCATGAAATAGAGAACTAATTAACTCGCTATTTATCTTACACAATCAGGAATAAGCTATACAACTATCATAGCATAAACACATATTTTTGTGAGAAGATGAATTAATCATTATTTTTCTTGGGATAAGAACTGGACTATATTTAGCAGTTTTAACATCGTTAATTTCTTTTATTTCGAACTTTTTGTTCCATTTTTGATTTTCAAGTACCTACACTTTTAGTCTTTGAATGTCAATAAACTCATTAGACTTTCCTCCAAGACTTTTTGAAGATCACTTGCACATTTAGGTAAATAATCTTAAACTCAGTCATCACTTGAGATCGCACAAATTTTTTAGGTAGTCAATTGAGCACAATATATTGAAGCTGTCCGCTATCACATTGATGTACTTTTGATTTGATTGAACAGGAAGCATTTCACCATGTTTCCAGCAACCCTGTCAGCCATGAGCTTCTACCTTAAACTTATACCTTTCGATTCAAAAAGCTTTGTTTGTCTCAATTTTATTGCATACTCCGAATGAACGCAATTACCAGTCGCTATAAACCCCATGCTTGAGCGAAAAGCTAATAATGATGGAATGATATGATGTATTTGGGGGTGATGGAATTCTAAGTCAGAATACCCTCCAGAAGATGTCCCCATCTATCTAGATCAATCGGCACAACCCATATCATACAATAGAAGTAACGTCCCCGTAAATGATAAGCAAAGTCCTGATAAATGATAACTTCAAGGACAGACAGAATGATTTGAGTGTTCTAGATCTGAAACTCTGACACTTCTCCCCCTCGGATATAGATAACTTAAGTGACTCTGATTAGCACATTGTTTGATCATCTTTCATATCCAAATATAGAATTCACTAGATTAATAGACATTGAGTCCAAACTTTTTCTCCCTGATTCTTTGTAGTTGATGTGGTGCATCATCTTTATTGAGATTCATACAATCATATATACATGGATAGAATATAACATAATCCACAAATTTTTTTTTATGATGATGCCCATCAACTTTAGCAACATAAATGAAGATAAACATTAAATGGAATTAAAATTACAACGTTGATGATGATGCACCACATTTTAAGATGAATCACACTGTAGCCTTAATCTTTGGCGTTGAAGTAGTCTCCTTTGATACATTCTAAAATCGATGATTGTATGTGATACAGAATTGCACTCTTCGACCAGGTCATAGTGAGAACACCCCCCTTTGGATACCTGACTAACCTAATGATGTGTTTCGGTCCAAACATTAAAAGGTAAATAGAAAGTGGTATAGGTTCTAATAGAGTAAACTCACCTTGTGGACTTACTTGGCAATCCTTCACTAGAGCATAAAACGTAGTAGGGGAGACCTCAACCATATGTTGAGTTCCTGAACGATCACTTCTCAGTACATTTTCAGTGATAGTTAGGTGACTACCATCAACCACTGTAAACCTTTCCATGATTTCCTTGCCAAGATTATTTACTTTATGTTTAAGTGATCCTCTCATTCCAAAATTCAATCCTCAAAATTTATCAACATCCATTAACTAATCATGTATTAGTTACTTTATACGCATAACGATTAACATGCAAGTTCAGTAATACAATCATTTCCCATTTTCACATAGCAACTTCTCATTTTCTGATTTTCCAGATTTTTATGGCCTTTTTCTTTTTTTCAATGTTTTTGTATTTTCTGACGAAGCAATTTTCCAACTATTCTACAAAACAGAAAGCAAATAAACACAATCTTTTTGGTTTTTCAATTTTAAAATGCATAACAGAAAATAAAATGATCATGCAAAGCAGAAAATAAACTAATTAACATTAAAAAATGATGTAAAATGCAAATGCAAATATACAATGATACAGATTGGATGGTTACTTCAATAATTCCTTATCGAACACAACCTCCGACCTTTCTTTCACCACTAACACATTTAACAAGAATAGAAAACGAGGTCGGTCAAAAGCTTTAGTGAATAAATCAGCACGTTGGGTTGTTGTACCTATTTGTAGGACATCTATTAGCTTCTTTTCATAACAGTCCCTAATGAAATGGTACTTGATCCCTATGTGTTTGGTCTTAGAATGATTAACATGGTTTTTAGTAACAACAATAGCAGCAGTATTATCAACAAACATAGAAGTGTTAGAAATTTTCAAACCGTAATCCCGCAGCTGTTGTTGAATCCAGACAACTTGAGACGTACAACTTGCAGCAACAATATATTCAGCTTCACACGTTGACTATGCGACAACTGTTTGTTGCTTACACTGTCAACTTACCAATCTGCTACCTGGAAACTGAAAACCACCAGAGGTTGATTTGAAATCTCTTTTGCAACCCCCGTAGTCAGAATCACTATATGCCGTAAGTTCAAAACCATCCTTTCTAGGATACCATAAGCCCAAACTTGGAGTCCCCTTAAGATAATGCATGATCTTCTTTGCTGCTAACATATGATTCACATTCGGTTGTGCTTGATAACGAGCGCACAAACAAGTAGCGAACATGATATCTGGGCGAGATGTCGTAAGATACATCAAAGAACCAATAATAGCCCTATATAGAGTTGGATTGACCTTTGCCCCTGTATTTTCCGGTGTAATCCCGTGATTCACCGATAGAGGATTCTTGGCAATTCGTTCATCTTCTATCTTGAATCTGTTCAAGATGTCAGCTACATACTTCGATTGATGTAAAAAATGTCCTTTTCTGTTTGATCAACCTGCAACCCTAAAAAGAAATTAATGGCTCCTAGTGAACTCATCTTGAATCGTTTTTGCATAACATCCTGAAACTCATCAACCATTTTTTGATCTGTTGACCCAAAGATGATATCATCCACATACACCTGTACCAACAATATATCATCGCCCCTTTCTTTGATAAATAGAGTCTGATCAATGACTCTTCTTCTAAAACCATTATCTATCATATAGTTTGACAGAGTAGCATACCAAGCTCTCGGGGCTTGGTGAAGACCATACAATGCCTTTTCTAAGAGATACACCTTTTCTGGATGATGTGGATCAATAAAACCCAGCGGCTAAGTCACATACACTGTTTCTTAAAGAGTGCCATACAAGAATGCACTCTTAACATCCATCTGAAAGACCTTAAAACCTTTAAACGAAGCAAATGACAAGAACATTTGAATCGCCTCCAGTCTTGCCACCGGAGCATAAACCTCATCATAATCGATTTCTGGAATCTGCTGATAACCTCTGACAACCAATCTTGCTTTGTTCCGGATCACGATACCTTGATCATCTTTCTTATTTTTCAAAACCCACTTCAGGCCATACGATTTACAGCCCGAAGGTGGAATTACCATCCTCCAAACACCCAAATGATTGAACTGTTGAAGTTCTTCCTGCATAGCTGAAACCCATTCATCATACTGCAACACATCTTTGACGTCTTCAGGTTCGATTTGCGACACAAAGCAACAGTGCGCATTCCTGAAGATTCTTCCGGGCTGATTCAACTGAGTATAAAAAGCAGTAACAACATTTGCAGAGGGTGTACCACGCTCATCCGAAGTAGAAGATTCACCTGTCTTAGCACCTGAAACACCTGCAGGGTCAAAAATATAATCATCAAAATGTTTAGGGAGAGATACCGATCGACTAGATCGTCCCAGTCCATCAGTTTTTGTTGATTCTTTCGTATTGGTCTGAAGAGGCTCCTCATTCATAGTCTGAGTAGGTTCCTCATTCACAACGTCGTCATATACCTCATCAAGATATAAATCCTCCCCCTCAGATTATAATGTCGATTCCTCTAAAGCAGGAACTGAGTCATCAGAATTTGTTTCATCATTATTTGTCCCCATCACTGGTGCACTTTCTTCAGCTACAATCAGTATATTTGATTGCACACGCACTTCAGACATACGTTCAGCGAAGATACACATGTTATACATCATTTGTGCAGCAATCTCTTCATCCTCAAAGTTATCCTCAGGTAGATGGAATGAGTCAAACAACTCATCATAGTCAAACTGCCACGAATACCCTTTACTAGCTGGAATAGTTGCATGTCTTTGAATATCGATTTCAGTACATTCTTCAACACACCGAGAATCCAAGTTATATACCCTTTTACACGCATTCCCATAACTCAAGAATCTTCCTGTAACAGCTTTCGGATTGAATTTACCACCAGTATCTCGAACCATAATGGTACAAAGAGAACCAAACGGATCAAGATGTTTGATATTAGGTTTTCTTTTCAACAGCAGCTCATAGCATGTCTTGTCGTGATGTTTCACAACAAGAACCCTATTAATAGTTTAACACGCATTCAATCATGCTTCACTCTAAAAAGTAACAGGTAATTCTGAGTTAGCCAACATGGTTCTGGAAGTCTCAATTAAAGTTATATTCTTTCTTTCAGCTACACCATTCAGCTGCGGGGTGTACGGTGAACTGAACTGTTGCTGAATACCTCTTTCATTACAGAACTCTTCCATCTTCTGATTTTTGAATTCGGCCCCGTTATCGTTCGGATCCTTCTTACCCTCAACTTGTATAACGTTTCAAGTCTCGTGATCAGCAACTTGATTTGCTCAAACGTATCAACTTTACTTTTCAGCATCACAACCCACGTGAAACGTGAGTATTCATCAGTAACCACTAAGCAATAGGAATGTCCAGTGATACTCTTCTTGTTGTTTGGACCGAAAAGATCCATATGAAGAAGCTAAAGAGGAGTATCAATGGAATGATGTTTCTTAACTTTGTGTGGCTTCTTGGCTTGCTTCCCTTTCTTACATGGCACACACCCATCAGGAACATGAAACCCTTTTATATTAACACCTTCCACAAAATTGTTGTGAACTAAGTGGTTCATCTTCCTAAAACTTAAATGACCCATCCTTTTATGCCATAAGATAGCCTCCTGTTCAGTAGCTTTGAACATAAAAGCCTGCTACCCTGTTGCTGCCTTCACATAAGCCTTTGACATATCTAGAATATATAAGTCTTGACATCTGGGTGCCGTCATAAGAATCATATTTTCTGGAACTTTATAATATTTTCTCATTATATAACACTGCTGCTCATCAAATAAAATTTTATGCCTTTTATCACACACTTGAGAAACAGACAACAGGTTATTTGACATTTCCTTCACATAACTCACTTTATCAATACTGACCGAGGAATTTGAAATCATCCCTTGAGCAGTTATAAACCCTCCTTGATCTCTCGTAAAAGAAACAGGTCCACCTTTAATTGATTTGACATCATGAAGCAGTGACATGTTTCCTATCATGTGCTGGAACGCCCCACTATCAATAATCCAAGTATTTTTATTTGAACTGTAGGCGACTGCACAAAAATTAGAAAAATGATTAGTTTTAGGGGGATACCCATGCCTTGTTGGCAATGGGTTTCCCATTAACATTAAAAACTTTCTCATCTTCCCTGTCATCAGCACCCGAGCTGCTAGCCCCATTACTACCATCCTTAGTTTTCCACATTTGATTCTTGTGTAAAGGTTTCTTAAAATAGACATTATTTTGTACAACCTTTAAATCATTTAATGGTTTGGACGGATTTGTAGCAATCACATGCTTTTCAGACTTCCCAAAGGTATGTCTGTAAGGCATACGATGCTTTGGAGGAGAGGCTGATCTAAACTTGTGAACATTCTTAGGGGGACTCAGCTCAATTCTCCTCCTGGGAGTAATAAAATTTTTCGGACAATTAATTGCCCGGTGACATCCTAACCCACAATGAAAACACGAATGTGTACTTTCTACATTATCGTCCCTGTAGTAAGTGTTATACCTAGGGTTGTATGCAGGTGGAGATCTAGGTCGCTGAGGTCTGGGTGGAGATCTCCTATGCACAGGTGATCTCTCGGGAGTTCTAACCGGAGACCTTTTAGGTGGAGGAACATACGTCGTTGGTGAGTTACACTCTGGTTTCAAGAAGTCCTCCTCCTCAAAATTAGGACCTTTAACAAATTTAATGGATGAACAGTTCCTAATCCCGATAGGTCTCAGGTTAGCTGGGGTTTTCAATATTTTAACAGGCTGGGGTTTAGGTTTTTCTACATGCTCAGTCTTATCTACCTCCACCTTAGGAGTCTCAGTTGTACCTAACCCTTTACCATTCTCCTTTTTGGTCTCAACATGCTGAATAGGAACAAAATCCTCACCAAACTATTTCTCTGGTGGTGAGAAGCTATAAACATGCTCAAACGGTGGAGGACACTACTTATAATCACTACTAGTTTCTTTGCCTCCCACATTTTGACAATACTCTAGAACAAAAGCAGACCTATTATAGATATATGCCTTATCTCTTTCACTCTCATAACTAATCCTGAAGGATTCTTTGTAGTGACCCGAACTTTTCCATGTTTATATATATTAAATGAAATTGATATTTACATGATTAAGTGTTTCCAACATGTTAAGCAATCAAACTTATTAAGACTTGATTAATTGGAATAGTTTTCATATAGACAAATAACCACCCAAGTTGACCGGTGATTCACGAACGTTAAAACTTGTAAAAACTATACGATCAAATATATATGGTTATATATATAGTTAAAATGATTTTATTATAAGTATGTATCTCATTAGGTATTTTAACAATGAGTTATATACATAAAAATGAGACTATTAAATTAAGAAACTCGAAAACGATATATATAACGATTATCGTTATAACGTCTTACTAGGTACATATGAATCATATTAAGATATTGATACACATGGTTAATTATGTTAAATGATAATTAAATATATCATTAAGTGTATTAACAATGAACTACATATGTAAAAATAAGACTACTAACTTAATGATTTCGAAACGAGACATATATGTAACGATTATCATTGTAACGACATTTAACTGTATATATATCATACTAAGATATATTATATATCATAATGTCATGATAATTTAACAATTTAACATCTCATTGGATATAATAAACAATGGGTTAACAACATTTAACAAGATCTTTAACCTAAAGGTTCCAAAACAACATTTACATGTAACGACTAACGATGACTTAACGACTCAGTTAAAATGTATATACATGTAGTGTTTTAATATGTATTCATACACTTTTGAAAGACTTCAAGACACTTATAAAAATACTTCTACTTAACAAAAATTCTTACAATTACATCCTCGTTCAGTTTCATCAATAAATCTACTCGTATGCATCCGTATTCGTACTCGTACAATACACAGCTTTTAGATGGATGTACTATTGGTATGTACACTCCAATGATCAGCTCTTAGCAGCCCATGTGAGTCACCTAACACATGTGGGAACCATCATTTGGCAACTAGCATGAAATATCTCATAAAATTACAAAAATATGAGTAATCATTCATGACTTATTTACATGAAAACAAAATTACATATCCTTTATATCTAATCCATACACCAACGACCAAAAACACCTACAAACACTTTCATTCTTCAATTTTCTTCATCTAATTGATCTCTCTCAAGTTCTATCTTCAAGTTCTAAGTGTTCTTCATAAATTCCAAAAATTCTAGTTTCATAAAATCAAGAATACTTCCAAGATTGCAAGTTTACTTCCAAGTTTTCTAAATCCATTCCAAGTAATCATTCAAGATCAAGAAACCTTTGTTACTTACAGTAGGTTATCTTTCTAATACAAGGTAATAATCATATTCAAACTTTAATTCAATTTCTATAACTATAACAATCTTATTTCGAGTGGAAATCTTACTTGAAATTGTTTTCGTGTCATGATTCTGCTTCAAGAACTTTCAAGCCATCCAAGGATCCTTTGAAGCTAGATCCATTTTTCTCATTTCCAGTAGGTTTATCCAAGGAAGTTGAGGTAGTAATGATGTTCATAACATCATTCGATTCATACATAAAAAGTTGTCTTATTCAACGTTATAAACTTGTAATCACTAGGACATAGTTTAGTTAATTCTAAACTTGTTCGCAAATAAAGTTAATCCTTCTAACTAGACTTTTAAAATCAACTTAACACATGTTCTATATCTATATGATATGCTAACTTAATTATTTAAAACCCGGAAACACGATAAACACCATAAAACTGGATATACGCCGTCGTAGTAAAACCGGGGGCTGTTTTGGTTGGGATAATTAAAAGCTAAGAAGAACTTTGATTTAAAAGCTATACTTCTGGAAAAATGATTTTTATTATGAACATGAAACTATATCCAAAAATCATGGTTAAACTCAAAGTGAAAGTATGTTTTTCAAAATGGTCATCAAGATGTCGTTTTTTCGACAGAAATGACTACCTCTTTCAAAAATGACTTGTAACTTGTATTTCTGACTATAAACCTATACTTTTTCTATTTAGATTCATAAAGTTAAGTTCAATACGAAACCATGGCCACTATAATCACTCAAAACGGATTAGAAACGAAGAAATGGCGAGTAAAACAAGATTGATAAAAACTACTCATTTTACCTACATGAAAGTTAGTAATAAATCTATTCCAACCATAACCTAATCAACTTATATTGTATATTATGTAATATTGAGATACCATAGACACGTATACAATGTTTCAACCTATCATGTCGACCCATCTATATATATTGCGGAACAACCATAGACACTCTATATGTGAATGTTGGAGTTAGCTATACAGGGTTGAGGTTGATTCCAAAATATATATATAGTTTGAGTTGTGATCAATACTGAGATACGTATACACTGGGTCGTGGATTGATTCAAGATAATATTTATCGATTTATTTCTGTACATCTAACTGTGGATAACTAGTTGTAGGTTACTAACGAGGACAGCTGACTTAATAAACTTAAAACATCAAAATGTATTAAAAGTATTGTAAATATATTTTGAACATACTTTGATATATATGTATATATTGTTATAGGTTCGTGAATCAACCAGTGGCCAAGTCTTACTTCCCGACGAAGTAAAAATCTGTGAAATTGAGTTATAGTCCCACTTTTAAAATCTAATATTTTTGGGATGAGAATACATGCAGGTTTTATAAATGATTTACAAAATAGACACAAGTACGTGAAACTACATTCTATGGTTGAATTATCGAAATCGAATATGCCCCTTTTTATTAAGTCTGGTAATCTAAGAATTAGGGAACAGACACCCTAATTGACGCGAATTCTAAAGATAGATCTATTGGGCCTAACAAACCCCATCCAAAGTACCGGATGCTTTAGTACTTCAAAATTTATATCATATCCGAAGGGTGTCCCGGAATGATGGGGATATTCTTATATATGCATCTTGTTAATGTTGGTTACCAGGTGTTCACCATATGAATGATTTTTATCTCTATGTATGGGATGTGTATTGAAATATGAAATCTTGTGGTCTATTGTTACGATTTGATATATATAGGTTAAACCTATAACTCACCAACATTTTTGTTGACGTTTAAAGCATGTTTATTCTCAGGTGAATACTAAGAGCTTCCGCTGTTGCATACTAAAATTAGGACAAGATTTGGAGTCCATGTTTATATGATATTGTGTAAAAACTGCATTCAAGAAACTGATTTCGTTGTAACATATTTGTATTGTAAACCATTATGTAATGGTCGTGTGTAAACAGGATATTTTAGATTATCATTATTTGATAATCTACGTAAAGCTTTTTAAACCTTTATTTATGAAATAAAGGTTATGGTTTGTTTTAAAAATGAATGCAGTCTTTGAAAAACGTCTCATATAGAGGTCAAAACCTCGCAACGAAATCAATTAATATGGAACGTTTTTAATCAATAAGAACGGGACATTTCAGTTGGTATCCGAGCGTTGGTCTTAGAGAACCAGAAAATTTGCATTAGTGTGTCTTGTTGAGTTTGTTAGGATGCATTAGTGAGTCTGGACTTCGACCGTGTTTTTCTTTAAAAATGATTGCTTAACATTTTTGTTGGAAACTATATATTATTAACATGTATATATTATGTGATATATTAATCTCTTAACATGTTTGATATTGTGTGATAGATGTATACCTTTAGCACAAATCCCATTGACTCACCTAATAATAATGAAGAGTCGAATATATATTGGACTGATTCACAAGTTCCCGAAGAAGAACCGGAAGAAGAATCAGAACCGGAAGAAGAATCAGAACCGGAAGAGGAGGAACCGGAGGAGGAAATAGAACCGGTGGGGGGAAATAATAAAACGGTTAAGTAAAAGAAAATCCTCAACCAACCGACCAAGGTTAATTATGGTCAATGGTGTTTCCGCCAAGGAAGCAAAATATTGGGAGGATTACCAATTCTCCGATGAATCGGATTCCGACGAGAATTCCGATGATGTTATAGAAATTACCCCAACTGAATTTAAAAAGGCAAAAGAAAATAATAAGGGAAAGGGCATAAAAATAGAGAAATCTAATTCCAACCCCGATGAACTTTATATGTATCGTCAACCCCCGAAGCCCTTAAGTTGTAACAATGACCCGGGAACCTCTAAACCACCAGGTTTTTCTAAACCGTTGTGGAAAACGACAGCTCGTATTAGGGGAACATCATATATCCCTAAAAACTTAGCAAAAAGAACCAAGTTCGAAAAAGAAGAAACGAGTGAGTCGGAATAAGATAGTTGTATTTGTGCGGTGTAATATATGTAATATAGTGTGCTTATGCTTTACGATATATGTAAAAATTACTTGTATTAATAAGTATCTTTTATGAATCTAACTCTTGTCTATTTTACAGTATAAAAACACAAAATGGATAGACAACCCAATAATTTAGAAGACTTACCCGGAGACATGATTGATGAAATCTTGTCTAGAGTCGGTCAGAATTTCTCGGCACAACTATTTATGGCAAAATCATTTTGTAAGACATTCGAAGAACGTTCCAAGAATGCCTTGGTTTATAAAAGGCTTTCTGTTGAAAGATGGGGGATATCACATTGGGAAACCCATAAGTTACGATGTGTTTACTTTGACGCATATATTGCGGGGAACCCAAATGCTATTTTACGCAATGGGTTAAGAAATTATTTTGACTCAATGTATCCGAATATAGGACTTCATGATTTAGAAAAAGCGGCTAACATGCAACATAAAGAAGCATGTTATGCTTACGAGTTAGTAATGTTCGCTTCTCACCAAAGTGAGAAAAAGAACATCGGGCTACAACTATTAAACAAAACGTTCCCACAAGTGACGGAGTCGGTAATTGGGGTAAGAAATGAGGTTTTAGGTTATTACGAGACTGTTGGTCATTACGTAACCCTCGTCCCTTTGATGACATTACAACACGCTGTCTTATCAACGACCATAACGGTTATGTTCCACAAGACCAAGGATAGGAAGTAGTCCTAGTAAAACCAGAATGCATGACTTGTTTCTGGACGTATGAATTACGTGTCTTTATTGCCTTTGCTGAACTACTTGTGTACTAGCTAGAATTCTCTTCACAACTATCTTGTATCAAAGTTATTGTGTGCTATGTTTCATGCTTTATGTAAAATAAGCGGTATTGTAAGTTTGTAAAATATTGTATAAAAGTTTGAACGCGAAATATTATTATAATCAGTTTTTCATATAGAATTGTAGTAGTTGAATTGTATATTAGCTACTAAGTATGAACTTAACGGGTATGTACTACCCGAATTTAAACTTATAAAACGCTAATATGAAGAAAAAGCTTTTATAAATGAGTTCATATTATGCTACGAAATACTATTAACTACTCTTAATATTCTGTATGATTAACTTGTTCCATTTGACTATTTTGAAGGAAATGGCACCGACTACTCGACACACCGTGAATATGAATGAAGAGGAATTCCGTACTTTTCTTGCTTCAAACATAGCCGCAGTACAGGCTGCGCTACATACCAACAATAACCTTGGATCTAGCAGTACAGGAAATCGTGTAGGATGCACCTACAAAGAATTCACTGCCTGCAAACCTTTGGAATTTGATGGAACCGAAGGACCGATCGGATTGAAACGGTGGACCGAGAAGGTTGAATCGGTGTTTTCCATAAGTAAGTGTACTGAAGAGGACAAAGTGAAGTACGCTACGCATACCTTCACAGGTACTGCGTTAACATGGTGGAATACCTATCTAGAGCAAGTGGGACAAGATGATGCTTACGCACTACCGTGGTCAGCATTCAAGCACTTGATGAACGAGAAGTACCGTCCCAGAACCGAGGTCAATAAGCTCAAGACAGAACTTAGAGGGTTACGAACCCAAGGATTTGATATTACCACGTACGAAAGACGATTCACAGAATTGTGCCTATTGTGTCCGGGAGCGTTCGAAGATGAGGAAGAGAAGATCGACGCGTTTGTGAAAGGATTACCGGAAAGAATCGAAGAAGATATAAGTTCACACGAGCCCGCCTCTATACATCAGGCATGTAGAATGGCTCACAAACTAGTGAACCAGATTGAGGAAAGAATTAAAGAACAGACGGCTGAAGAGGCCAATGTGAAGCAAGTCAAAAGAAAGTGGGAGAAAAACGGTGATAAGAATCACCAATACAATAACAACAGCAATTACAACAATAATCGCAACAACTATCCCAACAATCGCAACATCAATCGCAACTACAACAAACGGCCCAACAACAACAACAACAACAACAACAGCAACTACAACAATCATCCCAATAACAATAACAACCGCAACAACAACCGCAACAACAATCAGAAGCAGCTATGCCAAAGGTGTGAAAAGTATCACTCGGGGTTCTGCACCAAATTTTGCAACAAGTGTAAAAGAAATGGTCATAGCGCGGCGAAGTGTGAGGTCTACGGACCAGGGGTTAACAGAACGAAAGGAACAAATGGTGTCGGAACGAGTAATGGCGGAGCAAGTAGTGTCGGAGCAAGTTATGCCAATGTAGTTTGTTATAAATGTGGAAAACCGGGCCACATTATTAGAAATTTCCCGAACCAGGAGAACACGAATGGACAAGGCCGCGGAAGAGTTTTCAATATTAATGCGGCAGAGGCACAGGAAGACCCGGAGCTTGTTACGGGTACGTTTCTTATTGACAATAAATCTGCTTACGTTTTATTTGATTAGGGTGCGGATAGAAGCTATATGAGTAGAGATTTTTGTGCTAAATTAAGTTGTCCATTGACGCCGTTGGATAGTAAATTTTTACTCGAATTAGCAAATGGTAAATTAATTTCAGCAGATAATATATGTCGAAATCGAGAAATTAAACTGGTTAGCGAAACATTTAAGATTGACTTGATACCAGTAGAGTTAGGGAGTTTTGATGTGATAATCGGTATGGACTGGTTGAAAGAAGTGAAAGCAGAGATTGTTTGTAACAAAAATGCAATTCTCATTATACGAGAAAAGGGAAAACCCTTAATGGTGTACGGAGAAAAGGGCAACATGAAGCTACATCTTATTAGTAATTTGAAGGCACAAAAACTAATAAGAAAAGGTTGCTATGCTGTTCTAGCACACGTCGAGAAAGTATAAACTGTAGAAAAGAGCATCAATGATATTCCCGTCGCAAAAGAATTTCCCGATGTATTTCCGAAAGAATTACCGGGACTACCTCCACATCGATCTGTTGAATTTCAAATAGATCTTGTACCAGGAGCTGCACCAATAGCTCGTGCTCCTTACAGACTCGCACCCAGCGAGATGAAAGAACTGCAAAGCCAATTACAAGAACTTTTAGAGCGTGGTTTCATTCGACCAAGCACATCACTGTGGGGAGCTCATGTTTTGTTTGTCAAGAAGAAGAATGGTACATTTAGGTTGTGTATTGACTACAGAGAGTTGAACAAACTTACCATCAAAAACCGTTATCCACTGCCGAGAATTGACGAATTATTTGATTAACTACAAGGCTCGTCGATTTATTCGAAGATCGATTTACGTTCTGGATATCATCAAATGCGAGTAAAGGAGGATGATATTCCAAAAACTGCTTTTAGGACGCGTTATGGTCATTACGAGTTTATGGTTATGCCGTTTGGATTGTCTAACGCACCAGCGGTGTTCATGGACCTTATGAACCGAGTGTGTGGGCCATATCTTGACAAGTTTGTCATTGTTTTCATCGATGACATACTTATTTACTCAAAGAATGATCAAGAGCACGAAGAACATTTGAGAAAAGTGCTAGAAGTATTGAGGAAAGAAAAACTGTACGCTAAGTTTTCAAAGTGTGCATTTTGGTTGGAAGAAGTTCAATTCCTCGGTCACATAGTGAACAAAGAAGGTATCCAGGTGGACCCGGCAAAGATCGAAACCGTTGAAAAGTGGGAAACCCCAAAAACTCCGAAGCATATACGTCAATTTTTAGGATTGGCTGGTTACTACAGAAGATTCATCCAAGATTTCTCCAAAATAGCAAAACCCTTGACTGCATTAACGTATAAAGGGAAGAAATTTGAATGGAAGGATGAACAAGAGAAGGCGTTTCAATTATTGAAGAAAAAGCTAACTACGGCACCTATATTGTCATTACCTGAAGGGAATGATGATTTTGTGATTTATTGTAACGCATCAAAGCAAGGTCTCGGATGTGTATTAATGCAACGGACGAAGGTGATTGCTTATGCGTCTAGACAATTGAAGATTCACGAGCAAAATTATACGACGCATGATTTGGAATTAGGCGCGGTTGTTTTTGCATTAAAGACTTGGAGGAACTACTTATATGGGGTCAAAAGTATTATATATACCGACCACAAAAGTCTTCAACACATATTTAATCAGAAACAACTGAATATGAGGCAGCGTAGGTGGATTGAATTGTTGAATGATTATGACTTTGAGATTCGTTACCACCCGGGGAAGGCAAATGTGGTAGCCGACGCCTTGAGCAGAAAGGACAGAGAACCCATTCGAGTAAAATCTATGAATATAATGATTCACACTAACCTTACTACTCAAATAAAGGAGGCGCAACAAGGAGTTTTAAAAGAGGGAAATTTAAAGGATAAAATACCCAAAGGATCGGAGAAGCATCTTAATATTCGGGAAGACGGAACTCGGTATAGGGCTGAAAGGATTTGGGTACCAAAATTTGGAGATATGAGAGAAATGGTACTTAGAGAAGCTCATAAAACTAGATACTCAATACATCCTGGAATGGGGAAGATGTACAAGGATCTCAAGAAACATTTTTGGTGGCCGGGTATGAAAGCCGATATTGCTAAATACGTAGGAGAATGTTTGACGTGTTCTAAGGTCAAAGCTAAGCATCAGAAACCATCAGGTCTACTACAACAACCTGAAATCCAGGAATGGAAATGGGAAAACATTACCATGGATTTCATTACTAAATTGCCAAGGACTACAAGTGGTTATGATACTATTTGGGTGATAGTTGATCGTCTCACCAAGTCAGCACACTTTCTGCCAATAAGAGAAGATGAAAAGATGGAGAAGTTAGCACGACTGTATTTGAAGGAAGTCGTCTCCAGACATGGAATACCAATCTCTATTATCTCTGATAGGGATGGCAGATTTATTTCAAGATTCTGGCAGACATTACAGCAAGCATTAGGAACTCGTCTAGACATGAGTACTGCCTATCATCCATAAACTGATGGGCAGAGCGAAAGGACGATACAAACGCTTGAAGACATGCTACGAGCATGTGTTATTGATTTCGGAAATAGTTGGGATCGACATCTACCATTAGCAGAATTTTCCTACAACAACAGCTATTATTCAAGCATTGAGATGGCGCCTTTTGAAGCACTTTATGGTAGAAAGTGCAGGTCTCCGATTTGTTGGAGTGAAGTGGGGGATAGACAGATTACGGGTCCGGAGATAATACAAGAAACTACCGAGAAGATCATCCAAATTCAACAACGGTTGAAAACCGCCCAGAGTCGACAAAAGAGCTACGCGGACAGTAAAAGAAAAGATATAGAGTTTGAAATTGGAGAAATGGTCATGCTTAAGGTTTCACCTTGGAAAGGAGTTGTTCGATTTGGTAAACGGGGGAAACTAAATCCAAGGTACATTGGACCATTCAAGATTATAGATCGTGTCGGACCAGTAGCTTACCAACTGGAGCTACCTCAACAACTCGCGGCTGTACATAACACTTTCCACGTCTCAAATTTGAAGAAATGTTTTGCTAAAGAAGATCTCACTATTCCGTTGGATGAAATCCAAATCAATGAAAAACTTCAATTCATTGAAGAACCCGTCGAAATAATGGATCGTGAGGTTAAGAGACTTAAACAAAATAAGATACCGATTGTTAAGGTTCGATGGAATGCTCATAGAGGACCTGAGTTCACCTGGGAGCGTGAAGATCAGATGAAGAAGAAATACCCGCATCTATTTCCCAAAGATTCGTCAACACTTTCAACAGATTAAAATTTCGGGACGAAATTTATTTAACGGGTAGGTACTGTAGTGACCTGAACTTTTCCATGTTTATATATATTAAATGAAATTGATATTTACATGATTAAGTGTTTCCAAAATTTTAAGCAATCAAACTTATTAAGACTTGATTAATTGGAATAGTTTTCATATAGACAAATGACCACCCAAGTTGACCGGTGATTCACGAACGTTAAAACTTGTAAAAACTATACGATGACATATATATGGTTATATATAGTTAAAATGATTTTATTATAAGTATGTATCTCATTAGGTATTTTAACAATGAGTTATATACATAAAAATGAGACTATTAAATTAAGAAACTCGAAAACGATATATATAACGATTATCGTTATAACGTCTTACTAGGTACATATGAATCATATTAAGATATTGATACACTTGGTTAATTATGTTAAATGATAAGTAAATATATCATTAAGTGTATTAACAATGAACTACATATGTAAAAATAAGACTACTAACTTAATGATTTCGAAACGAGACATATATGTAACGATTATCGTTGTAACGACATTTAACTGTATATATATCATACTAAGATATATTATATATCATAATTTCATGATAATATAACAATTTAACATCTCATTTGATATAATAAACAATGGATTAACAACATTTAACAAGATCTTTAACCTAAAGGTTTCAAAACAACATTTACATGTAACGACTAACGATGACTTAACGACTCAGTTAAAATGTATATACATGTAGTGTTTTAATATGTATTCATACACTTTTGAAAGACTTCAAGACACTTATCAAAATACTTCTACTTAACAAAAATGCTTACAATTACATCCTCGTTCAGTTTCATCAACAAATCTACTCGTATGCACCCGTATTCGTACTCGTACAATACACAGCTTTTAGATGTATGTACTATTGGTATATACACTTCAATGATCAGCTCTTAGCAGCCCATGTGAGTCACCTAACACATGTGGGAACCATCATTTGGCAACTAGCATGAAATATCTCACAAAATTACAAAAATATGAGTAATCATTCATGACTTATTTACATGAAAACAAAATTACATATCCTTTATATCTAATCCATACACCAACGATCAAAAACACCTACAAACACTTTCATTCTTCAATTTTATTCATATAATTGATCTCTCTCAAGTTCTATCTTCAAGTTCTAAGTGTTCTTCATAAATTCCAAAAGTTCTAGTTTCATAAAATCAAGAATACTTCCATGATTTCAAGTTTACTTCCAAGTTTTCTAAATCCATTCCAAGTAATCATACAAGATCAAGAAACCTTTGTTACTTACAGTAGGTTATCTTTCTAATACAAGGTAATAATCATATTCAAACTTTAATTCAATTTCTATAACTATAACAATCTTATTTCGAGTGGAAATCTTACTTGAAATTGTTTTCGTGTCATGATTCTGCTTCAAGAACTTTCAAGCCATCCAAGGATCCTTTGAAGCTAGATCCATTTTTTTCATTTCCAGTAGGTTTATCCAAGGAACTTGAGGTAGTAATGATGTTCATAACATCATTCGATTCATACATAAAAAGCTGTCTTATTCAACGTTATAAACTTGTAATCACTAGGACATAGTTTAGTTAATTCTAAACTTGTTCGCAAATAAAGTTAATCGTTCTAACTAGACTTTTAAAATCAACTAAACACATGTTCTATATCTATATGATATGCTAACTTAATGATTTAAAACCTAACTTAATGATTTAAAACCCGGAAACACGATAAACACCATAAAACTGGATATACGCCGTCGTAGTAAAACCGGGGGCTGTTTTGGTTGGGATAATTAAAAGCTAAGAAGAACTTTGAATTAAAAGCTATACTTCTGGAAAAATGATTTTTCTTATGAACATGAAACTATATCCAAAAATCATGGTTAAACTCAAAGTGAAAGTATGTTTTTCAAAATGGTCATCAAGATGTCGTTTTTTCGACGGAAATGACTACCTCTTTCAAAAATGACTTGTAACTTGTATTTCCGACTATAAAATTATACATTTTCTATTTAGATTCATAAATTTAAGTTCAATACAAAACCATGGCCACTGGAATCACTCAAAACGGATTAGAAACGAAGAAATGGCGAGTAAAACAAGATTGATAAAAACTACTCATTTTACCTACGTGAAAGTTAGTAATAAATCTATTCCAACCATAACCTAATCAACTTATATTGTATATTATGTAATATTGAGATACCATAGACACGTATACAATGTTTCGACCTATCATGTCAACCCATCTATATATATATTGCGGAACAACCATAGACACTCTATATGTGAATTTTGGAGTTAGCTATACAGGGTTGAGGTTGATTCCAAAATATATATATATATAGTTTGAGTTGTGATCAATACTGAGATACGTATACACTGGGTCATGGATTGATTCAAGATAATATTTATCGATTTATTTCTGTACATCTAACTGTGGACAACTAGTTGTAGGTTACTAACGAGGACAGCTGACTTAATAAACTTAAAACATCAAAATGTATTAAAAGTATTGTAAATATATTTTGAACATACTTTGATATATATGTATATATTGTTATAGGTTCGTGAATCAACCAGTGGTCAAGTCTTACTTCCCGACGAAGTAAAAATCTGTGAAAGTGAGTTATAGTCCCACTTTTAAAATCTAATATTTTTGGGATGAGAATACATGCAGGTTTTATAAATGATTTACAAAATAGACACAAGTACGTGAAACTACATTCTATGGTTGAATTATCGAAATTGAATATGCCCCTTTTTATTAAGTCTGGTAATATAAGAATTAGGGAACAGACACCCTAATTGACGTGAATCCTAAAGATAGATCTATTGGGCCTAACAAACCCCATCCAAAGTACCGGATGCTTTAGTACTTCGAAATTTATATCATATCCGAAGGGTATCCCGGAATGATGGGGATATTCTTATATATGCATCTTGTTAATGTCGGTTACCAGGTGTTCACCATATGAATGATTTTTATCTCTATGTATGTGATGTGTATTGAAATATGAAATCTTGTGGTCTATTGTTACGATTTGATATATATATGTTAAACCTATAACTCACCAACATTTTTGTTGACATTTAAAGCATGTTTATTCTCAGGTGAATACTAAGAGCTTCCGCTGTTGCATACTAAAATAAGGACAAGATTTGAAGTCCATGTTTGTATGATATTGTGTAAAAAATGCATTCAAGAAACTGATTTCGATGTAACATATTTGTATTGTAAACCATTATGTAATGGTCGTGTGTAAACAGGATATTTTAGATTATCATTATTTGATAATCTACGTAAAGCTTTTTAAACCTTTATTTATGAAATAAAGGTTATGGTTTGTTTTAAAAATGAATGCATTCTTTGAAAAACGTCTCATATAGAGGTCAAAACCTCGCAACGAAATCAATTAATATGGAACGTTTTTAATCAATAAGAACGGGACATTTCATTCTTTATCTCTCTTAAGGTCTTCTATCTCAGTAATCTGTCTCATCATGGTCTGAGTATTTAGCAGCACATTCGATTTCAAATCAGTAACCTAGTTATCTAAGGTTTTAATGATTTCTCTAAACTCTTTCTCTCTGGTTTTAAAGATCAAATTATCCTCATACTGTTTCTTAAGAACCTGATTGCCTTTCTTAAGCACATCAATTTCCTGTTCTAAAGCAGTACAATTGTTACAGCTTAGGAAAATCTTAGTTAACTGCTTAACCTGTTCTTCTAAAGTAGCACATCTAGTGCAGGTCGTTAAAGATTTCCTAAGTTCATTCAGTTGCAAATATAAACTAACACAATTTTCACAAACATTATTAGTTTCGGATGTTACCTTAGCTTTAGAAGAATCTGCCATAAAAGCATAGAGACGTGTGACTTTCTCCTTCACTTCACCAGATTCTGATTCAGACTCCAATTCCGATTCTGAACTTGAGCTATCAGAACCAATCTCCAACTTACTCAAATTCTCAACATTTTCCTTCTGAACCACATTACCAGCCGTAACACCATCTTTACTCGAATTATTACCAGAAGTTTGACCAACATTTTCACAAGACTTCCACGATTCATCATCAGAGGAGGACGAATCACTGTCAGTGAACACATAACCGTCATTATGTTTAGACCATTTAAACTTCTCTTGAACCCTCTTGTTCACTATCCCTCGACGTAAGTAATTAGCCCAGTACCGTGCTGAAAGGACCCGTTCATATACATTATAAATGATTCACAATAGTTGATTACATTGCGAGGTATTTGACCTCTATATGATACATTTTACAAACATTGCATTCGTTTTTAAAAGACAATCTTTCTTTACATCAAAAATTGACAGGCATGCATACCATTTCATAATATACACTATCCAACTATAAATTGATTTAATAATAATCTTTGGTGAACTCAATGACTCGAATGCAACGTTCTTCGAAATATGCTATGAAAGACTCCAAGTAATATCTTTAAAATGAGCAAATCCACAGCGGAAGATTTTTTTAACACCTGAGAATAAACATGCTTTAAAGTGTCAACCAAAAGGTTGGTGAGTTCATTAGTTTATCATAATCATTTATTTCCATCATTTTAATAGACCACAAGAATTTCATTTCCAGTTCTCATAAATATATGTCCCATGCATAGAGACAAAAATAATCATTCATATGGTGAACACCTGGTAACCGACATTAACTAGATACATATAAGAATATCCCCTATCATTCCGGGATCCTCCTTCGGACATGATATAAATTTTGAAGTACTAAAGCATCCGGTACTTTGGATGGGGTTTGTTAGGCCCAATAGATCTATCTTTAGGATTCGCGTCAATTAGGGTGTCTGTTCCCTAATTCTTAGATTACCAGACTTTAATAAAAATGGGCATATTCGATTTTGATAATTCAACTATAGAATGTAGTTTCAATTACTTGTGACTATTTCGTCAAACATTTATAAAAGCGCATGTATTCTCAGTCCCAAAAATATAAAGGGTAAAAAGGCAAATGAAACTCACCATACTGTATTTCGTAGTAAAAATACATATAACGTCATTGAACAAGTGCAAGGTTGGCCTCTGATTCACGAACCTAAATTAATTATATATATTTATGTGTTGGTCAATATTTGTCTAACAAATTAGGTCAAGTCATAGTGTACCACAATCCTAATGCTCGAGACTAATATGCAAAAGTCAACAAAAAGTAAATTTGACTCAAAATAATTTCTAAAAATCTATACATGATT
The DNA here is from genome assembly GCF_046630445.1 of Rutidosis leptorrhynchoides. Classification (NCBI taxonomy): domain Eukaryota; kingdom Viridiplantae; phylum Streptophyta; class Magnoliopsida; order Asterales; family Asteraceae; genus Rutidosis; species Rutidosis leptorrhynchoides. Next base: position 425,164,779 of record NC_092335.1, read on the forward strand.
AATATATAGTTTAAATATCGTCGTTTTATATTTTTAAATATTTTTAAAAGATTTATTAGAGTAAATAATATAATTTATTTATTAATAAATAAAATTTTATATTAAATTTATATAATAAAATATACTTTTATATATATTAAGTAATAAAATTTATGGGGCTCATTTAATATCATAAAGATAATATGATAGGTATTATTAAAGTAAGTAATTACACGTAGTAAAATATATTTGTTTCACATATTTATTTGATAAAATAATATCTATAATGATATTAAGTAAAAGTTGTATTATTTTGTAATAATAATTATTATTATAAAAATATCAATATTTATAATTACTAAGATGACATTATGATAAAACGATAATTCTAATTATGATAACTTTAATATTTACGATAATTTTTAATATTATCTTTAAAATAATAATTCTATTTAAAATAATAATAATAATGATATTTTATAGTAACAATGACATTTCTATTAAAATGATAATTTTTGTTAAAATGATAGTTTTAATACTAACGATACTTTTAATAATAATAGTAATGAAAAAAATAATAAGAACGATAATTTTATCTAAATCAATATCTTATAATATTTTAATTTCATCATGATACTCTTACCCATTATTTCCTAATCGTTTCGTTTAATAGCTTTTAATCGTCTTTTATATCGTGTTAATAATAATGATAATAATAGTAATCAAAATAATTAGGTGTTACAAATATTTGTTTTAATTACACTAATATTAATAATGATAGTTACTATAACATTATTAATGATAATACTAATAATTATCTTAATGATAATATAGTAATAATAATAATAACAATAACAATAATCATTTTTAAATAATGATATATATATTAATAATGATAATAATAATAATACCAATAATAATAATAATAATAATAATAATAATAATAATAATAATAATAATAATAATTGGATAATAATAATAATACTAATTATAACTTTAACGATAATAACGATAGTAATAATTAAAAAAATAACAATTTTTAATGATAAATCCCTTTTATTGATAAAGATAATAATAATGATAATAATATGATAAAACTAGAACGACGATAAAAACGACGATAATAATAATCATTTTTAATAAAAATATCAAAAATTCAATTGATTATAACTTCTAATCCGTTCATCGAAACCATTCGATATCTAAAGGAAAAGTTCTTAATTTTTCGCTAGCTTTCCAAGGACATGCATATCTTATACCTTATCTCAACCGCAAGTGTAACTAATTCAAGAGTCAACCTAACCTGTCTAAGGGCAATATCAAACGTACAAGCATGCATAATCCTAAATACTCGAGCACTAGTCAGGGATACACTATTAGTATGTAAAAGTTAAATTATGAGTATTCACGTATCAATATTGAGATTCAATATTGCAGGAAAGGTACGTAGACACAACGGAAATGATAAACACTATATTGACCTCACGAGCATACCCATGAACCATACTCAATCACCTCCATAGCTATAACCCATAATTTCCTTAATCCTATCCCACTCGAAAAACAATTTCGAAATCACTCGGACAGCACTCCGTCGTAATATTTTATGTATACTAATAATATCTTGAAATAATACGGAGTAAATATATATATGTAAATCGATTGAGAGTGTTTAGAGAAAAATATTTTCAAGTTTTATGAAATAATGAAACCTATTGAATTCTATTTATAATAGATTTTTGAATTATTAAAGTGAATTATTAAAGTATGAATTATTAAAGTGAATTATTAAAGTATGAATTATTAAAGTGAATTATTAAAGTATGAATTATTAAAGTGAATTATTAAAGTATGAATTATTAAAGTGAATTATTAAAGTGAATTATTAAAGTGAATTATTAAAGTTAAAGTAAAGTAAAAATAAAGTAAAGGTAAAGTATAGTAAAAGTATAAAACTATGTACGTATAATACGCGTATAAATATATATAATATTAATTTTAAATCGTTATATATATTTAATAAAATAAAATAAAAATATCGTTATCTTTATCATACTAGTTAAGTAATGAGTTGTTAAAAGTGGTTCTAGATATTTATAAAAGTTATATACATTTTAATAATAAAGTTCTTTTTAAACTGAAAACGTTTTTGTACGTTTGAAACTAAATAGATCAATCGAGTCTTTATGAGATTCAATCTTCCACTATCCTTTGTCTAGTTCTCAATGATTGTCAATTTGTTTTTATTTATAAATCACTTTACCATTTTTCGAATATTGTTAAAATGGAAAGATTTCTCAAATCAACGTGGACCTTTCAACAGAGACTTGTAATCATAATTCAATATATCTGATAATTCAATCATTTGATCTTATCTTCTAATTCCATTGATAAACATTTTGAAACAGATATAATCATATAAAGTATTTAATCTAATATTTTGTTTACGTTTCAAGTTATAATATATATACACATATACATATATAATCATATTCGTTTAATGGTTCTTGAATCGTTGGAACTTGGTCGAGGTTGAATGAATGTATGAACATAGTTTAAAATTCTTGAAATTTAACTTAACAAATATTGCTTATCGTGTCGGAAACATATAAAGATTAAAGTTTAAATGTGGTTGGAAATTTTCGGGTTGTCACAGTACCTACCCGTTAAAGAAATTTTGTCCCGAAATTTGAGTGGAAAGGTCGTGAATGATAATAAGTATGTTTTAATGATGCATACGGGCTGAAAATTAGAGTTTTATCATCAGCGAATAATTTGGATAAACAATCCATTTATATGAAGAGTACGAATGAAGCTAACATAGAAGAGTGAAATGAGTAAGTGTAGATTCATCTTATCATTTGACGTAGATATGATTGATTCCCAGATTTCAAGGGATTTAAAGAAAATCTTCTTAATAAGATTTGACTCTCCGGTAATCAAGGGAATTAGGATTCGCTTTAAATGTGATCGTCCATTTTAATTGTTCTGTCGGAGATATTCTTATAAATTCACCTCCTTCGTTTCCTTACAACTCACACCTTCTGTTGATACATTTTATGCAAGTCCCTAGACATCTACCCACGTCCATTGCAGGTACAACAGTTTACAGGCCACCATGATTGCTCGTTATTATCCTATCCGTGTTTGTATGTGGTTACAAGAACTGCAGGAACGAGATTTAGATGTTTGACTATGTTAGACTTAGTCAGACGTACGAGTGAAGCCTCGCTAGTACGGCTGACAGGCTCATACGCACGGTTGATGCTGAGCTAAGTCACAATTACAACCTAAATAAGAAGACACGAGTGAGTGATCACCCGTACGGCTGATGAAGCCAACTCGTACGTGTGATAAATGAATCGTATGGGTGAGTCAACAGGAGGGGTATATAAAGTCTTATGTTCTTCATTTTAGGTTAAGCCTTTCATTTGTTATACACACTCAGATCTAGTGAGCTCCTCCGATTCTCTCTCAGTCCAAATAACCCAGGTGGTGAATAATAGCTCTAGGTGTTGATCTAATCACACTTGATTTAGTTGTGGTTTGACTAAATTAATCAAAAAAAAACTTAACCTATTCACTAGAGGGTTTGATTCACTTATTCCGCCATTGTGTGAGTTAAATCTGTTGATTTCTAAGTTCCTAGTCATGTTTCATCACCTTCTATTCTTTCCCCCTTAACTCATATTTTAAAGTATTCATCAATATGCTCCATCCAGTTCTGATTCTCGATATACTTCTAACTTTCATATCGGTCATTCTTCTTTTTCATCTACCGCCGGAAGAATCTATTTACTTCTACTATACTCTTGGGTTTATAGTGTTTCTAGTTCTCCCGTGTCTTTATATTGCTATATGCATCGATATATATGGTTTATAATTTCTGATTTATCGTTGGGCTTTATATGTTCCCTTATATTTCAAAGTCTCTGCTTCTGTCTTCTATAATCATTATCATTCACAGTTAATGCTCTCTTTTATTTGCTGCAATTTATACCCCAATTTCTATTTCGGAGTTTTGTCCTTTCGTTTCTTCTTCTTGCGATTAAGCACCGCTTGTAATGGTCCAGAATTCACAGATATGAATTTCGGAATGAACATTGTTAATGTTCTAGGAAGGAAATTGTGATGGCACGATCTTGACTTGTCAAATTACTAGAATACCTTGGAAAAGGCCGAATCATCAAGAAATATTTTCTTGATATTTTAGAGGTTAAATAGAATACAAGAGTCGTATAACATGGCACATAATGATGTTATGATCTGTGAATCATCACGTTCCATTTAGAAACTCAGCAAGACTTACTGTAATATAATCACGTTGATCAAGTGTCATTATATTATACTAATTCATGCTTCAGTTCCCAACACTACTTCAAAATATTCCTATTTTAAACTAGAATGTTTCAGAATTTAGAAACTAAAATAGTTTCTTTTATGATGTAATACAGATAGCGCGAAGAGGTAAATGATTTCAAATAAGAAAATATCTTCAGAAATATGGAGGATATTTATAATGAAAGATATGATGATATTTTAGAATTTCTAATATCAGAGGATGATGAAGAATATTGTCCGCAGGGGTTTAGAGTCAGGAGCAAGGTATTCGTTAATGACTTCAGCAGGCACTGAATCATTTGGATCCTTTGAAGTCAGGTTCAGTCTTTGTAATTTGTCCACAGCCTCCTTCCTACTTTGCTCAATCCGTGTTCCAGTTCTAAAACTTCTCTTTTTCTGCGCTTTGCCAGCACACTTCATCATTATCATCCAGCTTTTATCGTTTATAGTTTTTGCTGCTTCATCAGCATTTTTTTTCCATTTTTGGAGAACCAATTCGTAGTTCGGAGTGTTTTTCAGAAAATTCACATTTAAATTAAGTCCAGAAGATAGACGTTATATATACACATATAACTGTTGGCGTAGACATGCTGCGAGATTTCAAAATACTGATTGCTAATTCTCAATGATTCGTATGACAATTCTCATTACAAGATGCGAATGAGTAAATGATGGGGTTTCAATAAATAATTAAAATGACTTTTTGGAGAGGCTAAAGTCAAAGAGTAATGAAGTTGTTGGTACATCTGCTAATAATGTGGTGGAATGTAAAAGGTTCCCTGGTAACGATGGTGTATATTTCAAGGTTATAATAAGGTTAGTCTGACTGAAAAGTCGAAGTTGACTTGCTGGAGCTGTGACAAAACTGGCTACTTTGAATAGGAGTCGCAAAGTTATTTTTGCTAATAAATGCCAAAGAATATGACACGGATATGTTGTTTAAACTTTTACTTTGGTTTCAAGAGTTTTTCGGGTATATAACTGTGGGTAACATGTGGTTGGATCATCATCTCGATTGCTCATCATTCAAAGTGTCTTCAGAAATTTTCGAAGAGTTTGAACACAGATTGTAATCGTTAACATACATTTGATGTTCTAACAAAGTTTTGAAGTCAAAATATAGCTTGTGAAAGATGTAAGGATCTAAGAGTGATGATTTTGGTCATATCTCGAGTTGAATTTTGAGATTTCAAAATCAGAATATGTAATTAAATTTTGAATGAGTATGGTTGTTTTGATTTCTATAAAAGAATGTATATTGTTGTGAAAGTAGGGAGTATAATGCATCATTTGCTGAATCAGATTCGAAGAATGTAACATATTATTTGTGAATTTATATATCTCTCAGGTATTACCTACCCGTTAAAAAAAAATTCACAATTAATATTTTGTACAAAAGAATTTTATTACAGTCTTTATGAAAATATATATATGTATATTTTCTTCAGATGTAACATAGATTTAATGAGTTAATGTTAAATTAAACTCGTTTGATTTACGGTTGAAACTAGAATTGAATAATCCCTAAAGGCTTTAAAAAGTACATAACTTTTACGCAGTATTTCTTTAATGACATTGAAATTATGAATCAATACTTCGTTATTTGTTGATGTATGATATTCGGTTCATGGAATTCTTGTGAATTTTGCAAAGTACGAATGATGTTATCTGAAAAGTTTCGGGTACATCGATGATGAAAGTGTAAAATCAAAAAATATACTTGATTTATTATGAATTGGAATTTGTTGAATTGCGACAGAGATTGTAGTTAACGCTGGTTAAGTTGCGGCCGAAGGACGTACATTATTGCATATTTGTAATATGAATTAACCGAGTAGTTAAGATTCACACATAATAGCTTAGCACGGAAAGATTTACTTGAATATATATATATATATATATATATATATATATATATATATATATATATATATATATATATATATATATATATATATATATATATATATATAATGTACATGTAATTTCTTCAGAGGGAATGAGTTAATTCTTCATAACTCGTTGATACAATATACACGTTATTGATTCGTAATGATGTCCACAGTGATTCTTGAACTGACAGAGTTTGTGATGTTATCGGTGTTGTTGATTCGGATGTTGACTGTACTGACGATGCTGGTAACGCTGACGGTACTGTTGATGCTGTTGGTAAAGCAAGTTTAGCTTGTTAATCACACACCATTTTTGTCAGGGTTTCTACTCTTCCTTCTATCATTTTGGTTCGCTTAACTGATTTATGGTTAGGGCTAGATTAGATAATCTCTAAGACTTTAGAGATTACATAATCGCCGCGGAATGTTTCTCCAATGAAGTTATGAATTAATACTTTGTCAGTTATTGTTGTTGCTACTCCTTGGTATCTATGGTGCGTATGACGTTGATGCTTGTGGGACAGATTGTGAAGTTGAGGTTTACAACGCGGTTGTGGTTGGAGGTGGTAATGGTACTGTTGGCGTTGATGATGGTGGTATGGGTTATGCTGATGATGCTGCTGCTGGTGTTTGTAATCTCTGCACCATATTCTCCAAAGCTACTACCCGAGCGCGAAGCTCGTTGACTTCTTCTATTACACCGGGGTGATTGTCGGTTCGGACGAGCGGATAAATAAAATCTAAAATTTGATATAATATATAATCGTGACGAGATACTCTGGAAATGAGCGAGAACATGGTGTTTCAGACAGGTTCGCCGGTAAGTGCTTCAGGTTCTTCGTCAAGAGGGCAATGTGGTGGATGGAAGGGATCACCTTCTTCTTGTCTCCAATGATTGAGGAGGCTACGAACCCATCCCCAATTCATCCAGAATAGGTGATGACTGATTGGTTGATCTATTCCGGTCACACTGCTTTCGGAGCTTGAATGGGATTCCATTTCGGAACCTGAGTGACTTGAACTGATGACGAATTCCATTTCGTACGATTGGTTAAAGGATTTTTTTTTTCGATATGAAATGATTTTGGCTAACGGATGGTATTCTAATTACATAGAATATATATATATATATATATATATATATATATATATATATATATATATATATATATATATATATATATATATATATATATATATATATATATATATCAAAAGATTTCGTAGATTACGGAGGACTTTGCGGGATATGTCAGACAAAGTTTAAAGTAACAGATACGATAAGATAAGATTTAGCAGATATGATTTAGCAGATATGCTAAGATATGAATTTTTGTCTATACACTATTCATGCAATCAATGCAGCAAGACGTGTCTTAGACTAAAAATGATAAGCAGGTAATTTCTTGAGGATGATAAGTAGTTAATTTTTGACACAAAATGATAAGCAAAACTTTTGACATGCAGACACGGTCGAAGTCCAGACTCACTAATGCATCCTTTCGACTTATCAGTTAGACACACTAATGCAGACCTGGTTCGCTAAGACCACCGCTCTGATACCAACTGAAAGGACCCGTTCATATACATTATAAACGATTCACAATAGTTGATTACATTGCGAGGTATTTGACCTCTATATGATACATTTTACAAACATTGCATTCGTTTTTAAAAGACAATCTTTCTTTACATCGAAAATTGACAGGCATGCATACCATTTCATAATATACACTATCCAACTATAAATTGATTTAATAATAATCTTTGATGAACTCAATGACTCGAATGCAACGTTCTTCGAAATATGCTATGAAAGACTCCAAGTAATATCTTTAAAATGAGCAAATCCACAGCGGAAGATTTTTTTAACACCTGAGAATAAACATGCTTTAAAGTGTCAACCAAAAGGTTGGTGAGTTCATTAGTTTATCATAATCATTTATTTCCATCATTTTAATAGACCACAAGAATTTCATTTCCAGTTCTCATAAATATATGTCCCATGCATAGAGACAAAAATAATCATTCATATGGTGAACACCTGGTAACCGACATTAACTAGATACATATAAGAATATCCCCTATCATTCCGGGATCCTCCTTCGGACATGATATAAATTTTGAAGTACTAAAGCATCCGGTACTTTGGATGGGGTTTGTTAGGCCCAATAGATCTATCTTTAGGATTCGCGTCAATTAGGGTGTCTGTTCCCTAATTCTTAGATTACCAGACTTTAATAAAAATGGGCATATTCGATTTCGATAATTCAACCATAGAATGTAGTTTCAATTACTTGTGACTATTTCGTCAAACATTTATAAAAGCGCATGTATTCTCAGTCCCAAAAATATAAAGGGTAAAAAGGCAAATGAAACTCACCATACTGTATTTCGTAGTAAAAATACATATAACGTCATTGAACAAGTGCAAGGTTGGCCTCTGATTCACGAACCTAAATTAATTATATATATTTATGTGTTGGTCAATATTTGTCTAACAAATTAGGTCAAGTCATAGTGTACCATAATCCTAATGCTCGAGACTAATATGCAAAAGTCAACAAAAGTAAATTTGACTCAAAATAATTTCCAAAAATCTATACATGATTAATATATAGTTTAAATATCGCCGTTTTATATTTTTAAATATTTTTAAAATATTTATTAGAGTAAATAATATAATTTATTTATTAATAAATAAAATTTTATATTAAATTTATATAATAAAATATACTTTTATATATATTAAGTAATAAAATTTATAGGGCTCATTTAATATCATAAAGATAATATGATAGGTATTATTAAAGTAAGTAATTACACGTAGTAAAATATGTTTGTTTCACATATTTATTTGATAAAATAATATCTATAATGATAGTAAGTAAAAGTTGTATTATTTTGTAATAATAATTATTATTATAAAAATATCAATATTTATAATTACTAAGATGACATTATGATAAAACGATAATTCTAATTATGATAACTTTAATATTTACGATATTTTTTAATATTATCTTTAAAATAATAATTCTATTTAAAATAATAATAATAATGATATTTTATAGTAACAATGACATTTCTATTAAAATGATAATTTTTGTTAAAATGATAGTTTTAATACTAACGATACTTTTAATAATAATAATAGTAATGATAAAAATAATAAGAAAGATAATTTTATCTAAATCAATATCTTATAATATTTTAATTTCATCATGATACTCTTATCCATTATTTCCTAATCGTTTCGTTTAATAGCTTTTAATCGTCTTTTATATCGTGTTAATAATAATGATAATAATAGTAATCAAAATAATTAGGTGTTACAAATATTTGTTTTAATTACACTAATATTAATAATGATAGTTACTATAACATTATTAATGATAATACTAATAATTATCTTAATGATAATATAGTAATAATAATAATAACAATAACAATAACCATTTTTAAATAATGATATATATATTAATAATGATAATAATAATAATACCAATAATAATAATAATAATAATAATAATAATAATAATAATAATTGGATAATAATAATAATACTAATTATAACTTTAACGATAATAACGATAGTAATAATAAAAAAATAATAATTTTTAATGATAAATCCCCTTTATTGATAAAGATAATAATAATGATAATAATAAGATAAACTAGAACGACGATAAAAACGACGATAATAATAATCATTTTTAATAAAAATATCGAAAATTCAATTGATTATAACTTCTAATCCGTTCATCGAAACCATTCGATATCTAAAGGAAAAGTTCTTAATTTTTCGCTAGCTTTCCAAGGACATGCATATCTTATACCTTATCTCAACCGCAAGTGTAACTAATTCAAGAGTCAACCTAACCTGTCTAAGGGAAATATCAAACGTACAAGCATGCATAATCCTAAATACTCGAGCACTAGTCAGGGATACACTATTAGTATGTAAAAGTTAAATTATGAGTACTCACGTATCAATATTGAGATTCAATATTGCAGGAAAGTTAAGTAGACGCAACGGAAATGATAAATACTATATTGACCTCACGAGCATACCCATGAACCATACTCAATCACCTCCATAGCTATAACCCATAATTTCCTTAATCCTATCCCACTTGAAAAACAATTTCGAAATCACTCGGACATCACTCCGTCGTAATATTTTATGTATACTAATAATATCTTGAAATAATACGAAGTAAATATATATATGTAAATCGATTGAGAGTGTTTAGAGAAAAATATTTTCAAGTTTATATGAAATAATGAAACCTATTGAATTCTATTTATAATAGATTTTTGAATTATTAAAGTGAATTATTAAAGTATGAATTATTAAAGTGAATTATTAAAGTATGAATTATTAAAGTGAATTATTAAAGTATGAATTATTAAAGTGAATTATTAAAGTATGAATTATTAAAGTGAATTATTAAAGTGAATTATTAAAGTTAAAGTAAAGTAAAAATAAAGTAAAGGTAAAGTTTAAGTATAGTAAAAGTATAAAACTATGTACGTATAATACGCGTATAAATATATATAATATTAATTTAAATCGTTATATATATTTAATAAAATAAAATAAAAATATCGTTATCTTTATCATACTAGTTAAGTAATGAGTTGTCAAAAGTGGTTCTAGATATTTATAAAAGTTATATACATTTTAATAATAAAGTTCTTTTTAAACTGAAAACGTTTTTGTACGTTTGAAACTAAATAGATCAATCGAGTCTTTATGAGATTCAATCTTCCACTATCCTTTGTCTAGTTCTCAATGATTGACAATTTGTTCTTATTTATAAATCACTTTACCATTTTCCGAATATTGTTAAAATGGAAAGATTTCTCAAATCAACGTGGGCCTTTCAACAGAGACTTGTAATCATAATTCAATATATCTGATAATTCAATCATTTGATCTTATCTTCTAATTCCATTGATAAACATTTTGAAACAGATATAATCATATAAAGTATTTAATCTACTATTTTGTTTACGTTTCAAGTTATAATATATATACACATATACATATATAATCATATTCGTTTAATGGTTCTTGAATCGTTGGAACTTGGTCGAGGTTGAATGAATGTATGAACATAGTTTAAAATTCTTGAAATTTAACTTAACAAATATTGCTTATCGTGTCGGAAACATATAAAGATTAAAGTTTAAATGTGGTTGGAAATTTTCGGGTTGTCACACATGCCCTGTCAAGTCTTTCTTCCATTTTGCATCCAAGGCATTTGCACTGCTTATCTCTTCCAACACAACCCATCTTCTCTCTCTCAACTTTTTATTTTTCAACTTCCTCTTCAGATATTTGAACTCTTACAACATTTGCATGATGATCATACACGTCTGTTACATCAATAGACCAATCATAAAACTCATCATCATAAGTAACAGCCAAGGCCTTTGAAGACTCTTCAACTATCAGAATGTTGATTATAGTTTTCGGTTCACGCTTCTGATTATGAAATGGATTATGAAAACCTGGTTGCTTCGGCTTACTACAGTTTCTCTTGAAGTGTCCCAACTCATTACAATTGAAACACCTAACTTTGTTCATATCGAAGCCAAACTTGGTGTTCTTGTTGACACCCAAGGTCTTCTCACCTGTGTTCTGAAGATACCTCTTTGCCCTACGAATAACACTACCCATAGCCCAGAGCATGTCCATTTTCTCCATCTCATTCTCATCTATCTGATCATAATCTTCTTGCTCCAAATGACTGTTTCCAATGTGTCCATTCAACAAATAATTATACGAGTTCACAACCATAGCTACCAAAGCCATATCCTCCTCAACCCCCCTGAATAGTACGCAAACGAATATTGTCCGTTTTCAAGACCTCCGTACTCTCATCCTTGCTGGAAGTAGTCTGATGAAGAACACTTTGTGGAGCTGGAGTAACATAGCTAGACGTTAGCGTCTGAGTGTTCGAAGTGAAAGATGTTTGAGGGGGAGCGTGAGTTTGCTTCTTGTTTGTTGTACCAATTGCCGGAGCTTTGTAAACCATAAGGTTTTGAACAACCTCCAATCTCTTCAACCTCTCCTGCAAATCTAGTTCCTTCTCTTGTAACTTAGTAACGAAACTGCTAAAAGAGTTATCCAAAATCACACAGGTTTTTTCAATCTCTTGCACAATAGGATCCCACTTAAGCGGTAACCCTTCACGAAAACACTGCACAATCTTCTTATTTGTGAAGACAATATCAAATCGTTTAATCTCTGTCAACAAATGATGATACCTAGCTACAACTGCTTCCAAAGACTCATCGGGCTTAACCGCAAAATTCTTCCATTCCTTCTTAAGAACCTTACCCTTAGTTTTACGATATTCAACACTCCCTTCAACGCCACCCTCAATTGCATTCCACATAGAATATGTGGTCAGATGTGTCTTAAATTGATGAAATATCTCCTTAGAAAGCACCTGAGTAAGATGACTGTATGCTTTACATTCTAAGTTGTAATTCTCTCTTTTAGTGACATTAAGTTCCATGAGTGTCTTGGGTTCACCAAGATCTTTAGTCAGAAACGTGTACTCAATCTTTAAGAAGTTGTATAAACGCGAGTCTATCCCGTTTAATGAGATCAAAAACCTAGGTTTCCATTCAGCTAAGTCATCAAGTGATTCAAGTCTAGGTACACGATACGAACTACCAATCTCATTTTCTGTCTTAAGCAATTGATGTAGACCCGACGAAGAAGCACCAACGAGAGCAGACTGCATATCTGAAGTATCTAACTGGTCTGACATTGTAACTGTACGATTGCAATACACGGTTGCAAAATAGTAATACGGTTGCACTACGCGGGAGCACAAGTTAACACGGGTGCATGGTCCACACGGTTGCACTAACACGGTTGCAGACTACACGGTTGCAGAGTGTAACCGGGTGAAGTCAAAACGGTTGCAGATGTAATCGAACGGGTACAGGGTGTATCCGTACGGTTGCAGTGGTACACGGTTGGAGTTTAAGCGGTTGTAAAATTACGAGGATGCAGATGTGTATCCGTGCGGTTGCAGTAACCGGGTGATGTATCCGTAGGGTTGCAAGGTGTAACCGTACGGTTGTATTCTTGGTCGAATCTGGGCAGAAAACTGCACAGAAATTAGGGTTTTGGTGGAGATCGTTTCTAGCAGTTGATCTGGATAAAAAAACTAATGTTTATCACGTTCAAAACACCGAGTATGACCAGATTACCAGTATTCCTTAACAAAAACTTGATTAAACACGTAAAAATTATGGTTTAAGCGATTTTTCAATAAAAACACCAAAAACACAAATTTTAAAAATGAATTTGACACAAACCAATCGTTTAATCCTATTCGCAAGCTCTGATACCACTTGTAGGATCGTGTAAACAGGATTATACGATATTATCTTCAATAACGAGTGCGCAAAAACTTGTTATTGGGTTTAATAATCAAAATAAATGATAAACTAATGATCTTAGCTTGAGTATTGACTTTAGAATGACTAAGAATGATCAAACCAAGTGCTAGGGTTGCTGGGAATCGGTTTTGACAATTAGAAGTGCTTAGGATACGTAACCCTAACAATGAACCCGTAATTCCCATTAAATACTTACAGCGTTCGCAACCGTGCGGTTGCCCATTCTACCCCTACGGTTGCATACCTGCAACCGTGCAGTTGCATTCCAACAGTGAAAGTTAAACGTTAAAGCATTTCAACTTGATCGTAATGAACTCGGGGACTATAATGCACCAACATATGTCCTTAGATTAATCTAGAGAGTTGAACTTATATTATTATTGTAAGTATAATTAATGGTAAAATACATAATTAAGTGTACATATCACCTTTCATTCATAATTCATAATAATAATAATAATAATAATAATAATAATAATAATAATAATAATAATAATAATAATAATAATAATAATAATACCTCTCTATGTTATTAGTTGATTTTCAAAATGCATTCAATCTTGTTGATCGTACGTTCATGTTACATGAAGTTCGCCGCCTTTGTCCGAGCATTTCTCAGTGGGTTGAATTTTGCTACTCTAATCCAGCAAGATTGTATTATGGGAACCACACCTTATGGTCTTCTCAGGGGGTGCAACAGGGTGATCCCCTTGGTCCGCTTCTTTTTGCTTTGGTCTTACAACCCTTGGTTTCTAAAATCAGAGATAATTTTGAGGTTTGTCTTCAGGCGTGGTATTTGGATGATGGCACTATTATTGGGGACACTTTGGTGGTGGGGAAGGTTTTGCATTTGATTATGGGGGATGGGCCTCGTTTTGGGCTTCATCTCAACGTTGAAAAAACAGAAATTTTCTGGCCTACGGAGGACCCTCGCAGCAGGCAAGTAGGTGTCTTTCCTCCTAATATTGCTCGACCTTTAAATGGTGTTAAGTTGCTTGGGGCCCCCGCAAGTTCCGATCTTGGTTTTAGTAGTGAACTGGTGATGCAAAGGGTGACCAAGTCCATTGCGCTTATGGATAAGGTTGCTAAGCTTGATGATCCTCAGTGTGAGTTGTTGTTACTTAGGGCATGTACGGGAGTTTCTAAACTCTACTTTACCTTGCGTACTTGTCTTCCTAGTATATTTGAGGCGGCTCAACGCGCTTTCGATGGAGCCCTTCGATCTTCCTTGGAGCGTATTGTTACTGCTTCAGGGCCTGGGTTTGGTGATTGGCAGTGGCGGCTTGCCACCTTGCCATTTGCATTTGGAGGGCTTGGTGTTTATTCTGCGGGAGATGTTCGTCATTATGCTTTTCTGGCTTCTCGATTACAGTCTGCTGGGTTGCAGACCAAGCTCCTACGTCATGCGGGTATTGTTGGTCTTGGTCGTGCTTTTGAAGATGCATTGGGTCTGTTTAATAAAACGGTTGGGTTTGATATTTTAGGTAATCAGAGTGAGGTCGCTGCCCCCATACTCATGAAGAAATTGGCAGATGTTTATTTCACAAAGGTTACCGCTTCTGCAGAATCCACTTTTTCATTATCTCCCCGACAATCGGCCTTATGGAAATCGCAGCAGGGTGATCACACATCTGCTTGGCTAAGGGCAGTCCCTATTTTGGGGTTGGGTCAGACGTTGAACGCAAAGACTTACCGATGTGTGTTGTGCTACCGGTTGGGTGTTCCATTGTTCTCTATCTCGACGGCATGCTCTGCCTGTTCAAGGGTTTTTACTGGGGATATTTTCGGGGATCACGCAGTGTCTTGTGCTGGTATGGTGGGTATTAAGCATCGACATAATGTTGTTCGGGATTCCCTTGTTGATGTTTGTTATCGATCTGGGATTTCAGCGAGAAAGGAGGTTGACATTGGGTTGTCTGGAGGGAACGACAGGGCCCTCAGACCTGCAGATGTGTTACTTTATTCCTGGGATTGTGGTCGCGATGTTTGTGTTGACTTGACAGGGTCTTCTCCTTTGACACAGTCTGGGCTTTCTGACTTTGTCCCTGGACGTGTTGTGGTTGATGCGGCTCGTCGGAAGCGGGTCAAGTACGAATCTAGCTGTCAGGCGATTGGTTATGGTTTCATTCCTTTCTCATTTTCTTCCCTTGGGGAATTAGAAAATGATGCTGTTTCTTTGCTAAAGCGGGTTCAGAAGAGTTCGATGGCGCAAGATATTGGTGCCGGTGCTGCTGCTCATATTTTTACTAGAATAGGTTTTGCTATTACTAGAGGTGTGGGGGCCCAGATTGTCTCTAGGCTTTCCACTAATTTTCTGTAAGTTTTAATACTTTTAAGTTTATTATAATAATAATAATAATAATAATAATAATAATAATAATAATAATAATAATAATAATAATAATAATAATAATAATAATTTTAAAAATATAATTATCTCTATCATATTTCACTCTCCATCTTTCTATCCATTCGTCATCTGCTGCTGCTAGTTTATCATCTTGATTGAAGCCAAAAAAGAAAGAAATTCAGAATAATGGTGGCCATGGCTGCTCTGCATACCTCATTCACATCTCTTTCTCTCTCATCTAAATCTTTTCTCGGTCAACGCTTTTCTCCATCCTCCTCCCCAACTCTCGTACACACTCTTTCTTCACTATTTATTTCTCTATTTTACCTTCTTTTCCTTTCATTTTTATCTCCTTTTCTCGATTTTTTGCTAAAATTACTGATTTTAGTGCGAAGTTGATAATTTATCTGTTATGAGAAATCTGCTTATTCCAATATTCGCGTATAATTTAGCTGTTTTCTGCTAATATTTGGATGCCTTAAGGTGTTATAGGGATGTAATTCAAGTGATAGAACGATAAGTATAGTTTTAGAGTATGTTATTGAAGTAATTTCCCTTGTTTTGGGTATTAGATGTTGGATGTGTTTTTCTACTTATGCAACCCCCTTTATATGATAATTGCAAATTTAGAATATTGAGGCTATAATTGAGATGTGACAAATTTAGGGATGGCAAAAGACCCGTACCCGGTGGGTAAACCCGAAAGCCGACAATTATGGGCTTGGTCCGCCACCGGGTATTCAGGTCTAGAGAAAAATGGAATGTTGGGGCTCCGAATTGAATTGAAGGCTTTGAAATATTGATTGGGTTTCATACATGTTATTATTATTATTACATTTATCAAGTGAGTTTATTAATCATCTATATCTATTTTGGTTCATAAAGTCAAGCTAAAAGAAGTTAGACTAGATTAATCTTGCACTATTGACTTTTGGTGATATTCATTGTTGATATGAAACAAAATGATCATTACCAATGTGGCAAGTTTTCGACGATATTCGTCCTTAATCTAAAGGTGTTATTAGTTTTCTTATTCAAGAAACTAATCTGTAGAATTATATTATCAATACATTTGTAGGTGCAGGTTAAGCCCACAAAAACACCTAGTCATCAGATCCAAGCTAAGGTTGGTTCAATATCAATGTCCCCATTTAGATACTATCTGTTATTTTAACTTTGTAAAGTTGGTTAACCTGGTCAATGTTGACTTTTACAGTTAAAGAGATGGGAGAGGATAAAATGCAAGCCGAACAGTCTTCCGATTGTACACAAAATGCATGTAAAACTTGGGGACACAGTTAAAGTTATAGCAGGACGCGATAAGGGTAAAATCGGTGAAATAACGAAGATTGTAAAGCACGGTAGCATGGTTGTAGTCAAAGAAATTAATTTGAAGACCAAACATGTGAAGAGCAAGGAGGAAGGTGAATCGGGTCAAATAGTCAAGGTTTCGTTTTCTCAACTTTATTATAACTGTATACACTAAACCTGCTAAAACATTTTCTGATTGGACAGATCGAACAATTGTTAGCATGATGTAGATGTTATGTCTAGAATTTTGTATTGAAGGGTTAAATCTAAAGTCAAAAACATTGGGCAGGATTTAATGGGTATAGATAGGTAGTGTTTGTATGGGTTATAGTGAGTTGTACGGGTCGGGTTTACCTTCGATTAGGGAGGTTGACTTTCAAACTTTTTGAACCCATTTTCTTTTCAGCTAAATTTGCCCATTTTGTTTGCTAGAGATGCAACGTATCCAAATCCATCTTTTTTACAAGTAAATGGGTCAAAATTGCCACATCTAATAATAGTTAAATGTGGAAAAATGTGAGGGTGTGGTGGATTTGGTAACATGTCATCGGTAGTAATTAAGGTGGGTCAAAACGGGTTGGAAACCTGCCAAGTAGTTTTTTACCCATCCTTTTGAAAAGTCAAACATGGAAATCGGTCAAATCGGCTAGAGTCTAACTTGGTCAACCTCCGAGTATTCTCCAAGTTTCCGAGTGCCCCCTAAAAAGTCCCGACTGAGCACTCTCGAATAGCGAGATTTGCAACCTTGAAAACAAGTATACATAAATAGATTAAAGTTATCACATGTACAAAACCTGAACCTCTATTTATGATAATTAGCTTTGTGTTTGTGTTCATGTTTTGCTTACAGATAGAAGCACCTATACACAGCTCAAATGTGATGTTGTATTCGAAAGAACAAAATGTTGCAAGCCGGGTGGGTCACAAGACCTTAGAAAATGGCAAAAGAGTACGATATTTATTAAAAACTGGCGAAATAATTGACAGTGTTGAAAAGTGGACGAAGGCGATTAAGGAAAGAGAGAAGAAAACGGAAGCAATTACTGTTGCATCATGATTTTAGTAAACAAAGATAAATTGCAAATTATGTGCATTTTCTTAATTGTTACTCAACTTCCTGTTTGTAGCTTGTGATGTTATGCTATTTAGCCTCTTTTTCATCCTATATTAGTGAGGAAGTATAGAGTCAATACTGGATTATCTGTTTTCTTTATTTTGTATTTTTCAGTGTTACATAGACACAGTTGTGGTTTTGCATGTATTGCAGTGCATTTAAAGCCAACCAGCCAAGCAATGATGTGTTAGCAGGCTAACAGCAACAATTGAGACGATCCAATGGTCTGTGTTGTTTGCACATTTGCGTCTGTTTTTATGTAACATCCCGCGTTTTTCCGTTAAATTTAATTTTAACACCGTCTTTTTTTTTTTTAAACATAATCTTCCGTATTTAAATTCGTAGTTTCCGTTGACTAACGTTCATAATAATTCCGTCATTTAATTATAACATCTCTCGTTAACTTGCGTTTTAAAAATATTCGATCGGTTAAACCCCGCACCCGCTTTGAAACTCGAGGGACCGGAGTTGCCAAATGGGCAAACTAGTTGACTAGGTCAACTAGTCAACCCATTTCACCACCATTCAATCACCTCCATCTCTCTCTCTTTCTTTCTTTCTTTCTCTCAAGAACACAAACATAATTCATCATCTAAATTCGGATCGGGAAGCAAACTTCAAAACAAATTACATATTCGTGATCCTCTCATCATCCTCTTCGATTTGGTACCAATTTCATCCATTTTGGGTAACATTTCTAAAACACTAAATTTCTTTAAATTCGTGTTTTTGACTTGAAATGTTGTTAGTTAGTGTCTATGGCTCGTGTCTAGCATGATTATATGATTTGTATGCTCGATCTTGATGTTTTGGTGTAACTAGCTTGAAAATGAAAAGTGTATGCTTAATCTTTGATTTTGGATGATGAAATGTGTTTAGATGTTAATGTTTGTGTGTTCAAAGTGTTAGTTACTTCAATAGCTTCGTTTTGGTGTGTTGATTGACATGAAAACCTTACATTAACATGATTAGTGATTTTGAGGTTTGGTTAGGGTTTGACAACTCTTAAAACGAACTTTTGATGCGTTGAATGCTTATTAATGTTATTGATAAGTGTTTAGTGGTATTACATGTTTCATTACCTTCAAAACGGCATATCATATGTATAAATCGGATTCCCGAAACTTGAATTGCAATTGATGAACTTGAAACCTTGTTTTGGAACGTTTAACGAACTTTCGACGAGATTTTTGTTGTCTAAAATGATAAATTTGATTTAGGAAATGTATCTAGTTGTGTTCCTTGTCGAAAGAGCTTTCCGGTGATATAAAATACATGTCTTGATTGTTTGCGGATCATAAACTAGGATTGATTGAAGTTTGGCTCGTGCCTTGTGTTTTCTGCAAACAGGACCTGTAAGCCTCTTGGGACGCCGTCCCAACCTCCTAGATGCCGTCCCACCTTTTGAACCTAGACGCCGTCTAGGGTATCAGGACGCCGTCCCACCCTTCAATGTGGGACGCCGTCTAGCCATTTGGGACGCCGTCCCATTGTACTAAAACTGGCTGTTTTGCTTGGTCATTTGACGTAAAATGTTTGATATGCTACGGACCTCCGATTAACATGAAACTTGGCCAACATGCTCATATATGATTATATAACTTAGAAAAATTGTCGGATACCCGACCCGACATCGTTGACTTTGACTCTGACCAAGTTTGACTTTTAGCCAAACTTAACCAAACGTTTATGCAATCGTTCTAACATGCTTTTATACTTCATTCTCGCATGAAACTTGACAACGTGATTCACATGCTATACTTAATCGAGTCGTAACGAGCCATTGGACTAATTGAACACATTTCACCCGACCTTGTGTCGTAACCGGTTAATTGATATAACTTACTTGTTTAGGTCAAGGCTAAACAACTTTCATGCATACGTTACTTTGTGAAGTACTTTTATACTCGTGCACTCGAGGTGAGATCATAGTCCCATCTTTCAACAACTTTTATACTTTTAAATTATGGGATGAGAAACATATACAGTTTTATACTACATACTTTTATACTTTGAACACAAGTACAAGGAAACAAACATTCCACAGCGAGTTAGAACAAAAATCCTCAATTCGATTATCATTAGTTACACTTGCAGGGTGTAAGCGAGAACTTATATTGTGTGGCCATACGGGTTTGACAAACCCTCATTTCGGACGGTTCGCTACCGTCTACGGATGAAATATATTTTCGAGAATCAGTGTTTGTTCTAGCACTAAGTGATGGGGTATACAATGGGAGGAAACGTTAAGTCTTGATAATTGGGTGCTCGCGAACCAACTTTTGGAATGCAACTTTTGGATGATCAATTTATGGAAATACTAAATCTTGTGGTTCAAAATATAACTTTTATTAATACACCTATGATTTCACCAACGTTTTTCGTTGACAGTTTTCTATATGTTTCTCAGGTTCATACATGGCTATATGATACATGCTTCCGCGTACATTCATACTTGCTTGGGGTCAAGCATACATACATGCATACGCTAGTGATAGCACCTTTGGATTCAAACATGTTGTTTACATACTTACGCTATTTATAGCAACTGTGTTTTTAAACTAATTATGTCGCAAGTTATTTCATTTATACTTTATGACTTTTGTAAACTTAGACTTGTTGTCGAACGGTTTTGTAAACTAAACTTGCAAGTCTTGTACCTTTCAAATGAATGCGACATAATTTTGGTCAAACGAGTCTCATATAGGGACTACGACCACGCAACGGGACCTAAGTTAACGGCGCCGTCAATAACGGTTTTGGTCGGGTCGTTACAGATGGTATCAGAGCGTTGGTTGTAGGGAACTAGGACGTGCATTAGTGTGTCTAACAGAGTCGTTAGGACGCATTAGTGAGTCTAGACTACAACCGGATAGTTAGCCATTGCATTCTGACATACATTTGCTATAGATAGCACTTACTTGACTACTTGTGCATTATACTTGAATCATTCTTAGGCAAACTTTTTAATGGTACCCAACCTTCATTATACGAACTCGTATCCTGCCACTTTAGTTCGGGAACTCTGACTCCTTGGTTGTTATTTCCCCCGTCTCATCTTACTATCCATGAATATTGTAAAGTCACTGTCACTACTCTAGATGAGTATCGTCATCACCATTTATCGCTACGGTTGCGTAGTACTTGTTATCATGACTTGTTACTCTTTTCATACCTAAATACATTATTGTTTGAATCGTTTATACCCTTCCCGCGGGGAAACGCTTCTTTAGAGTTGTAGAAACTATTTCGATTTAATACAAGTCACGTTTGAGACGTCGTTACATTTTGTTCATTTTAGATTTTCGCGATGACACGAACTTGAATCTATAGAGTGATGTGGGAATGGAGGTATGAGTTAGCGTAATATAACGACACTCGATCAACGTGGTTATATTACGGTAAGACATACCAAAGTTCTAGTGACACGTGATGGTGGTTAGACTCGATCAACCTAAACACCACCATGTGCCATGTACATGACTTCATCTTTTCATGGTTGGACATCCGAAAACTCCGAGAATATTTATAACAACCATACCGGGGACACACCTTCAATTATTGTCAAATTATATTTATGCTTCCGAATGAATTGCCGATTCCATTCGACTTCAACCGTATGTCACACGGGTATACTAGCTCGTTCTCGCGCAGTCTTATTGACTAACTACAATTTACTCGTTATGCTCACATCGGGGCGGAAACTTCTCTTGCATCACCCTCGTACTTCCGGTTCAGGAGGTCCTTATTCTAAATTCGCAATGGAGAGCGACTCTTCACGTCGTACAAATATTCGCCGCGAGGGTGGATAGTCCTAACAATCGTTTTCAAAACCCGATAAGAACTTGCCCCGACGAACGTTTTTGGAAACCGATAAATCTTCCGCGACGCGAATTTTCTTGAGAAACTTGTCCTAGCTAACGTTTTCAATTCCTAGCAAACTTGTTCACTATGCCTTAGGGAAATGTACCCCGTTTCGGATCGAGATCCTCGTTTCACTTCTAGATTTTGGAGTACCTTACAAAAAGCCTCGGGACCGCGTTTAGACATGAGTACCGCGTACCATCCACAAACCGACGGACCAAGCAAACATATGATTCAAACCTTGGAAACCGTAATACGAATTTGTATTACTAACTTCAAATTTACTTGAGGAAAGTATTTTCCTTTAGCTTAATCCTCGTACTACAATGATCTTCATTCGAGTTTTAACGTCACGCCTTTTGAAACCACATGTGACCGGAAACGTCATTCTCCTTTGACGAACCAAGTAAACGATGATCAATTCACCGGGGCCGAGTTTATTCATGAGCAACCGAGAAAATTTATACATATTCAAGCAAGACCCAACGCGACTCGTAATCACCAAGAGCTACGCCGATGTTAGACGTAAACCTTTCTAATTCCATGGGGAACCGCGTAACGTTAAGAGTCGCACCTTGGAAAGGTGCAATCCGTTTCGGGAAAACGTAGGAAGCTAAATCCGCGATATTTTGATCCTTTAAAATTCTTGGGGTGTTTTGGACCCGTCGCGAGCCGTTTAGACTTTTCCGACTCATTTTGGGTCTCCGTTTATCCTACATTCGATGTATCAACTCAAAGACGTGTTTTGCGAAACGGGAACTTGTTATCTCCTTTGATGAACTCACTATCGACGATAACCCTCACTTCCTAGGAGGACCAGTTGAAACCATAAATCGTGAAACCAAACCGTAAACAACATATGATCCCGACCGTCAAGTTCGTTGAAAGGCCCAAGGACGTACCTTCACTTATCCGTAGAATTTACAACGCAAGATCTCGAGGAAGATTCAACAACTACTACTTCCAACTAAATTTCGGGACGAAATTTCTTTTGAGTTGTGGATAATGTAACATCCCGCGTTTTTCCGTTAAATTTAATTTTAACACCGTCTTTTTTTTTTTTAAACATAATCTTCCGTATTTAAATTCGTAGTTTCCGTTGACTAACGTTCATAATAATTCCGTCATTTAATTATAACATCTCTCGTTAACTTGCGTTTTAAAAATATTCGATCGGTTAAACCCCGCACCCGCTTTGAAACTCGAGGGACCGGAGTTGCCAAATGGGCAAACTAGTTGACTAGGTCAACTAGTCAACCCATTTCACCACCATTCAATCACCTCCATCTCTCTCTCTTTCTTTCTTTCTTTCTCTCAAGAACACAAACATAATTCATCATCTAAATTCGGATCGGGAAGCAAACTTCAAAACAAATTACATATTCGTGATCCTCTCATCATCCTCTTCGATTTGGTACCAATTTCATCCATTTTGGGTAACATTTCTAAAACACTAAATTTCTTTAAATTCGTGTTTTTGACTTGAAATGTTGTTAGTTAGTGTCTATGGCTCGTGTCTAGCATGATTATATGATTTGTATGCTCGATCTTGATGTTTTGGTGTAACTAGCTTGAAAATGAAAAGTGTATGCTTAATCTTTGATTTTGGATGATGAAATGTGTTTAGATGTTAATGTTTGTGTGTTCAAAGTGTTAGTTACTTCAATAGCTTCGTTTTGGTGTGTTGATTGACATGAAAACCTTACATTAACATGATTAGTGATTTTGAGGTTTGGTTAGGGTTTGACAACTCTTAAAACGAACTTTTGATGCGTTGAATGCTTATTAATGTTATTGATAAGTGTTTAGTGGTATTACATGTTTCATTACCTTCAAAACGGCATATCATATGTATAAATCGGATTCCCGAAACTTGAATTGCAATTGATGAACTTGAAACCTTGTTTTGGAACGTTTAACGAACTTTCGACGAGATTTTTGTTGTCTAAAATGATAAATTTGATTTAGGAAATGTATCTAGTTGTGTTCCTTGTCGAAAGAGCTTTCCGGTGATATAAAATACATGTCTTGATTGTTTGCGGATCATAAACTAGGATTGATTGAAGTTTGGCTCGTGCCTTGTGTTTTCTGCAAACAGGACCTGTAAGCCTCTTGGGACGCCGTCCCAACCTCCTAGATGCCGTCCCACCTTATGAACCTAGACGCCGTCTAGGGTATCAGGACGCCGTCCCACCCTTCAATGTGGGACGCCGTCTAGCCATTTGGGACGCCGTCCCATTGTACTAAAACTGGCTGTTTTGCTTGGTCATTTGACGTAAAATGTTTGATATGCTACGGACCTCCGATTAACATGAAACTTGGCCAACATGCTCATATATGATTATATAACTTAGAAAAATTGTCGGATACCCGACCCGACATCGTTGACTTTGACTCTGACCAAGTTTGACTTTTAGCCAAACTTAACCAAACGTTTATGCAATCGTTCTAACATGCTTTTATACTTCATTCTCGCATGAAACTTGACAACGTGATTCACATGCTATACTTAATCGAGTCGTAACGAGCCATAGGACTAATTGAACACATTTCACCCGACCTTGTGTCGTAACCGGTTAATTGATATAACTTACTTGTTTAGGTCAAGGCTAAACAACTTTCATGCATACGTTACTTTGTGAAGTACTTTTATACTCGTGCACTCGAGGTGAGATCATAGTCCCATCTTTCAACAACTTTTATACTTTTAAATTATGGGATGAGAAACATATACAGTTTTATACTACATACTTTTATACTTTGAACACAAGTACAAGGAAACAAACATTCCACAGCGAGTTAGAACAAAAATCCTCAATTCGATTATCATTAGTTACACTTGCAGGGTGTAAGCGAGAACTTATATTGTGTGGCCATACGGGTTTGACAAACCCTCATTTCGGACGGTTCGCTACCGTCTACGGATGAAATATATTTTCGAGAATCAGTGTTTGTTCTAGCACTAAGTGATGGGGTATACAATGGGAGGAAACGTTAAGTCTTGATAATTGGGTGCTCGCGAACCAACTTTTGGAATGCAACTTTTGGATGATCAATTTATGGAAATACTAAATCTTGTGGTTCAAAATATAACTTTTATTAATACACCTATGATTTCACCAACGTTTTTCGTTGACAGTTTTCTATATGTTTCTCAGGTTCATACATGGCTATATGATACATGCTTCCGCGTACATTCATACTTGCTTGGGGTCAAGCATACATACATGCATACGCTAGTGATAGCACCTTTGGATTCAAACATGTTGTTTACATACTTACGCTATTTATAGCAACTGTGTTTTTAAACTAATTATGTCGCAAGTTATTTCATTTATACTTTATGACTTTTGTAAACTTAGACTTGTTGTCGAACGGTTTTGTAAACTAAACTTGCAAGTCTTGTACCTTTCAAATGAATGCGACATAATTTTGGTCAAACGAGTCTCATATAGGGACTACGACCACGCAACGGGACCTAAGTTAACGGCGCCGTCAATAACGGTTTTGGTCGGGTCGTTACATTTTATTACTACATTGGTTTGTTTCTTAGTGATCATGTTTTGTTGATCATTCACGTAGGTTTGTTGCAAAGAATTGTCAATTATTTGTGGCTCAAGTAGATTGCAGATTCTACTTAAATAGATCTGACACTTATATCTTTACTATATCATCAATCTATACGGAGTATTATTTTAAATTTATATTATTTATATTATTAAGCATAAGTAGTGTGGGAAGATGCCTAAAATTATTCGAAAGACTTTTCCTTTTTTCAATCAATTTTGATTTACTGTGGTTATATATTATGGATTCTTCTTTAAGAATTCGTATTTTTCATGCAATTATGGATCAAATAGATTTCTTCTTCTAGGGGGTGTTTAGTATTGCTTATTATGAAGTGTTTTACCTTCTAAAAAACAAGATGCCTCTTTACAAGTTGATCAAGCATAGAATAATTGGGTCGGGTTTGGTCCATGTTTGACATCAATGAAGGGGGATTTAAGGGTCAATCGGGTTTAACTCTCCGGTTCGGAGTACCGTGAATAACCCCCTGCGAGATGAGGATCTCAGCGGGGTGGTTAAACATAGACCCACCATCGACGGGTAGTCCGGTTAATGATGGCTCGCGGTTGTAGGGTTTGTGTTCATAGAACATTACCTGTATATCAAGAATATCTAGTCAAATGCTATAAGTCCGGTAGCGCGAGTACAATTGCGCTATGCGCTATTGTTGACAGTATATGTGTGTGTGAAGTGAATCTTCAGATCCTCTACTGCTGTGGCCGAAGTCCTTTATTTATAGGGCAATCCTTCTTGTTTTTTATCGCCACATAATAGGGTTAAAAGGATCGTGACCTTCCAATAGTACATCTCTGAGTAAGCTGACCGGACAAAAGCAAAAAGTGTTCTTGTCGGGCTTGACCTTTTGTCTGCCAGGTGTCCTCTGCCAGCTACAGCATCGCCTGACATAAGAGGCGAAACTAGAATTTTTTTCACCGGGGTCAAAAATTTTTTTTTTAAAACGTAGCACTTTTTTTAGACAAAATTTGAAGATTTTAGGGCAATAGTTTGAGATTTTGGGGAAAAATTTGAAGATTTTAGGACAAAAGATGGAGAATTTGGGGCAAAATTTGAAGAATTTGGGGCAAAATTTGTGGGTTTGGGGGCAAAAAAAAATCCACCGGGGGAAAAGTCGAAAAACCCAAAATTTTTATACTGAAAAAAAAAATCCACTGGGGGCGGCCGCCCCCCTCTGCCCCTACACACTTTCGCCCCTGCTTGACATGTGTATGTCGTCAATGCGCACGTATGGGATTGGCGCCATAGTTGTCACTATAACGCTATTTTTCTCATCGCGCGCCCTTGCAATCTTTGTGGCGATGCTGTTTGATGCACTACACGAGCTGATCGGGTATGCGTATCATTACAAGTGTTTATTCATCTTAGATTCAAGGTTAAGCATACCAATTGTTCGATGAAATGCCTATAGTACATACACTATTTGCCTTTAGTTTGTCAACTCCAGTATCGTTTTCTTTATCGCTGCTGTCGAACCTAGATCAAGGGTTGTTAACTTGCTATTGTACTTTACTGCTGAGCCGGGTACTTCTATTAATTTGATTCCAACTTATTGCATGAGCTTAGTTTCCGATTAAATGGTCGTTAACTTGTTGTTAAGAATGCAAAGAAAAGATAATTCATTCATGTATTCCATTCAGTATTTGTTTATTCGTAAAATGTACAATCACACTTACAAAATGAAATATTTACATCGAAACATCCTGTAAGAAACTCACTGAAATCTACATAAACATAGTGTGCATACCTGTTACAATAACTATTTATGAAGTGGCACAATTGTTCCTCACGGGCTTCATAACACTGTGTCTGACAGCCATACTACACAGAAAGTTCCAAACATAGTGGTTTGTTTTACAGATACAATAACAATAACAATACCCAATCCCGCGCAAGCAGGGTATGGGGAGGTGAGATGTAGACAATCATTCCTCTAGCCGAGAATAAAAGAGGAGTCGTCTCTCTACCCACGGATTGGGAGAAAATCCCACCCACCGAAAGAGAAAGTCATCCCCCCCTCTACTCCAGGGTAGAGAGATTGCTTCCGAGAGAACCTCCGGCCCAAAAAAAAAAAAAAAAAAAAAGGCCATGGAAACGGTGGGATCCAATTTTCATGGGTTTCAAAAACCTGTCTGGGGTTCAATTTAGGCTCCACGCGGCAGTCAAGACGTCAATAAGTCGACGCTTGTTGTTGCCTCGATAAATAGAGCCAGAAGTCGTTTAAAAAAAACTCAAAAGGCATGCCAGGTGGAAGTTGTTGCGCAAGCAAAGAGCCAACCACCTGTGACAAACCAAACACCACTCATGCACCTTTACGGTAGACATCCCCGAAATCACACAACTAAGTGAAAACCAACCAAGCTCAGAGGCAAGGAGGATCATCCTCAGCCATAGTGACCCCAAGATGCACCGAACGATGCGAGGCACCTGCTCATACAAACATACATACATACATACATACGTACGTACGTACGTACGTACGTACGTACATACATACATACATACATACATACATACATACATACATACGTGCGTACATGCATACATACATAAGTACATACATACTTACGTACATGTATCCGTCGATAAAGCATACCTGCAAACAAACATACGAACATGCAAACATATAACCATACATATATACCATACATACCTACAAAGCATACCTACCTACGTACCTACATAAATACAAGAATACATACATACATATCTACATAGGCAAATATAAACATTCATGAATGCATAACACATACATACATCCTACCTACCTGCACACATACAAACACATGCCAAGAAGGCTAAAACACAGAATAAATAATAATATATAAAATTTTATACGAACCTGTGGGGACTAAAACGGGTTCAAGAGAAAAGCAAAAAGACTACAATAGAAAGAACGATATCCATGTATATGCATATATAAACATACGTACACAAACATACAGAAACAAACATACATGCATACCATACATACTTACATACCTACATACATACATAAACATCTATACATACATACATGCATACATACATACACCTATAAACAATACATGCCTACATACATTTTATATATATATATATATATATATATATATATATATATATATATATATATATATATATATATATATATATATATATATATATATATATGTACATATACATACTTATACATAGGTAATCATACACACGGACATCCATAAAGCATACCTACATACAGACAGTCGCAAACATAACATACAAGGGCATGCAAAGATATAAGACATAAGCAAACATAAAGAGAAAAGACTGCAATAGAAAGAACGCTAACCATGAATATGCATATATAAACATACGTACACACACATACAGAAACAAACATACATGCATACCATACATACTTACCTACCTACCTACCTACATACATAAACATCAATACGTACATACATGCATACATACAGACAAACATACACCTATAAACAATACATGCATGCATGCATGCATACATACATACATACATACATATAAGACATATAACCAAACTTAAAACATGCATGCATACATACATACATACATACATACATACATACATACATACATACATACATACATACATACATACATACCAACACGACAAAAAACCAAACTTAAACATGCATACATACATACACATTACATGCCATCCTAAACAATAAAATAAACATACAGAAACACATACATGCCCATGCCAACACATACAAGCCCTTCTCTAAAGACTCTACTCTACTATTCTAATTCTAGTCCTCCACGCGTCCCTATCAGAAGTTATGTCCTCGGTCAATAAAATCTCCTTCATGTCTAGCTTTAGTTTATCCTCCCACCTACGTGTTGGCCTACCCCTTCTCCTTACGCCGTCCACCGTGAGTGCCTCGACTCTCCTAACCGGGGCGATACGTGATCGCCTCATCACATGCCCAAACCATCGAACTCGTTCTTCTCTTAGCTTGTCGATGATGCTTCTAACTCCAAGGTTCTCCCTAAACACCCCATTTGGGATCATATCTAACATGGTATTACCACACGTTCACCTAAGCATCCTCATTTCCGCCACCTCCATCCTTCTTTCCTGGGCCTTTGTCATTGGCCAGCACTCTGATCCGTACAACATGGCAGGTCTAATTGCCACCTTGAAGAATTTTCCTTTCAATTTAAGCGGTATCTTCTTGTCGCACAGGACCCCTTTCGCTGCTCTCCACTTCAACCAACCTACCTTAATACGATGAGTCACATCATCGTCTATCCTCCCCGATTTGTAGAGCACCGAGCCTAGGTATCTAAATGACTCTTGTGGATGCAAGATCTGGTCTCCAATGCTGATATTCACTCCAACATTTTGTTCAACACCAAGCCTGTTGAAATCACATCTAAGATATTCCGTCTTTTGTCTACTGATCCGTAGGCCATTTCGTTCTAAGGCCTCCCTCCATTGCTCTAGTCTCCTATTAAGCTCCTCCTTGGATTCTGATACAAGCACAATATCATCGGCAAAAATCAAACACCAAAGGATGCTCTCTTGTATTTCTCGAGACAGCTCGTCCAGGATCAAAGCGAAAAGGAAAGGGCTGAGGGCAGATCCTTGGTGTAGGCCTACTTCTATCGGAAAATACTCTGTGTTTCCCACAGGCGTCCGAACACAAGATTTCGCTCCTTCGTACATATCGATAATAGCTCTAATATATGTACTTGGGATACCTCTACCATTAAGGGTCTTCCAAATCAGCTTTCGTGGAACACAATCAGAGGCTTTCTCTAAGTCTAAGAAAACCATCTCTAGGCTCTTTTGCTTTTCCCTATACTTCTCCATAAGGCTCCTTATAATATGGATTACCTCAATCGACGAGCGCCCCGGCATGAAACCAAATTGGTTCTCTGAGACATATGTTTTGCGTCGCAGTCTAGTCTCAATCACTCTCTCCCAAAGTTTCATAGTATGACTAAGTAGTTTTATGCCTCTATAGTTGCCGCAAATTTCTGCATCCCCCTTGTTTTTGTAGATGGGGATAATCTCACTGAGTCTCCATTCAGTAGGCATTTTATAACTTCTAAACGTCTTTTTGAAAAGACACGTCAACCACCTAACACCATCCTCCTCGCCAAGGCATCGCCACGCCTCTATTGGAATCTGATCTGGTCCAACAGCTTTATTCTTTCCCATCTTTCGTAGTGCCAATCTTACTTCTTCATGGCTTATCCTCCTACAGAAACAGTTGTTCTGGAATTGTCCTATTATCGAGTCTTGCAGATCCTCACGACGCTCGGATCCTCCACCGATGAAAAGAGATAAGAAATACTCATCCCATCTTTTTCTAATTTCATCTTCCTTCACTATGGTTTGACCCAATTCATCTTTGATAAACTTGACGTTATCTATATCTCTCCTTCTACTTTCCCTAGCCTTTGCAATCTTATAGATATCATTTGCTCCTTCTTTGGAGTCTAGTTTCCTATAAAAATCTTCATACGCTTTTTCTTTTGCACGTGCAACAGCCTTCTTAGCTTCTCTTTTAGCTTCTTTATATCTATCTTTTGCTCTAGTCGCATCCTCAGGTGTCCCCTCTCGACAAGTACAGAGCTCCCTAAACCTCAGTTGCTTAAGCACGACTTTGGTTTGAACCTCGTCACTCATCCACCAATGTCCCCACTGCCACGCCTAGGGATTCCTTGGCTACATCTCTAATAATGGACGCCAGACTATTCCACATGTGACGCCCCATACAAAACCATCGTGTACAGATCATCAACAACAGGATCATTACAAGGTCAAACACTATATGCTGTTCGAAAACCAGTTTAGCGTTCATAAAAAAATAGCGTTTTACAAAAGATAACGTGCTTCCTATAAATAGAAGCATAAACATAAGTACGTGACCCAAAGGTCGTTACAAAGCCATTGTTTGAAAATAACGTAAGTTACGAATGCAAAATAAAAGTTCCATGATTGAGACATCTCTAAGTAATGCAGTGGAAGTCTAACACAGCAAGTCTGTAACACCAAGACAACAAGTCTAACAGCGGAAGCAACAACGTGTAAGCACCTGAGAAATACATGCTTAAAAAGTCAACACGAATGTTGGTGAGCTATAGTTTGTTTGTAACCAGTAATGTAGTGTAGGCCACGAGATTTCAGTGCTTCAACCAGCAGTTTAAATCAGTAATTCAAATCAGTATGATAAAGTATATGCTTTTCCGTGGGCACCCGGTAACTAACTTAACGTAATAATACCCCCTAAAAGTGCACTTGGAGAGTGCGTATGTTCACGAAGTATTAAACACCCATTAAATACTAGCGCGACTAGCCCGAGTGGGGATGTCAAACCCTATGGATCCATATCTAAGATTCGCGTTCACCGGTTCAAAGACCAATGACTAAACGTTACCGAGCTAAGGGGAAAGTTTATGCCGTTGTATCACCCACACATATATAAAGTTTAAGTACTTGTGCCTAGTATGTAAAACATAAAATGCGCAAGTATTCTCAGTCCCAAAATAGTTAAAGTAAAAAGGGATGCTATAACTCACAGTGGAAAGTAGTTAAGTTGAGACGAGATAAGTGAGCAAGTAGTTTGTCCGAAAGGTCCTCAACCTAAGTCAAAAGTTACTAAGTCAGTAAATCCTTCCCAAAGGTTTAAAAGTATGTAGATTAGGTCTTAAGTATCATCATCATTCATCATAAGTCAAAAAGGGTAAAGTAAGTTTCATTCAAGAATAGAGACCGAAGCAAAGGCTAACTTTGATCAGCTGCTACGACCTCTACATAAATTGAAAAGATGCGTAATCAGTGGCTATGGCTCCATATGTGAGTCCACTAGTTGCTGACCAAAATTCAGATCCAAACTCGTCTTTGTTTGACCGTGCCGACGGTTTAAGTGCGAGTAGGTCGGAAATTTCAGTACAACGTTAAAAGGGTGTAGTGACTTTCGGAAGGCTATAATTCCTAAACCGTAAATCGGATTAACACGAGTCTTAAACGAAAAGTCATCTACTCGAACCCAACTATCTGGAAATTAACTTTTCCAGTAGCCCAGGTTACTGATCAGTTCCCAAAAATAGTAAGAAAGCTGTTCCGGTGGGTTCTTGGTGCTTGATGCTCATCACGGTTCTCATCCTTGATGCTTGTAGCTTCAAGTGTACAACTCGTTGATGTGTTTGCATCATCTTAACCAAGGTTTGACCATCATAACACTAGTGTATGTCTAAGATAAGTAGCACAACTCATTTAAGGGTTATAAGTAGGTTGATGAACCAAAGTTACATCAAGATCTTAGATCCGACACATACATGTGTTCTAATAGTAATATTAAGCTATAAACTTGAAAGTAAAATAAATAAACAAGATCTTAAGTTGTAGAACTTATATCTTAGCTAGATCTTAAAGATCCTAGACTAGAAAGTCTAGATCTAGTGTTCTTAAGTTAGATCCTAAGTTATAAAACTTGGATCTTTACTTTAATAAAACCATAAGTTATGAAACTTAGATTTTTGTCTTGTAAAATGTACATAAGCTTGTAAGCTCTTGTTTACAACAAAATTGGAAGACCATAAGCTATAGAAACTTAGATCCAACATAAGTGTATGAAGTTATAACTAGAAAGTTATACTTCCATGTTCTTGAACTTACAAAGTTTAACTTTAGTTTCAAGAATAATGAGATCAAGATTAACTAGTAATACTTGACCAAGAATAATACATCACGAAATATATATACATACAAAAGAATGACCTAAATTAAATCTACAAGTAACAAGTTCATGTTTGTTTCTAACTTAAGAAGATTCAAGCCAAGGCTTGGATCTTTAAGAAAGTAAACCTTAAGTTAACAAAACATGAACACAACCAACAAAACAAGGTTTTCGAGTTAATGAACTTTTCTTTTTAACAAGTTTTATGGAGGAATCAAACTATAAACTTGATCCCCCTTGGTTCTTGTATAAACAAGATAATATGAAGAATAAACTAGAAGTTTGATTCTTAACAACTAGTAAGTAAACAACAACAAAAAGAACAAGTAAATTGATGATGATGATGGCAGTTTTGGAACAAGAAAAAGAAGAGGAAAAAGTCTTGTAAGAACTCACCACTAGAGAGAAAACTTAGAGTAAGAAAGTAGAGAAATGTTTGTGTGTAAAATGAAGTAAAGACTAGTGAATAAGTAGCAAAAAAAAATTTGAAAAATGAACTCCCTCCCTCCCATTCAAAACCGACGGTTGGAGGTCTCCAAAAAGGAAAGTCAAGTGCTCACTTTCAAGTGTTGGAGAGTGTTATTTGCTAAGAATGTGTATAAGTTAAATGAATGGGAAAGAGGTGCTAGCATGCTTGAACATTTTTGTCTCCAACTTAAGTTAATTAACCTTGCTTTTCCTTAATAAATCACTAGTAATAAAAGTGGGCTTACTAGTCCATTAAGTGGTGTAGGGTGGGCTTCCAAGTCCATTAACATGAGTCCATGTAAGTATGCAACAATTAAATAAATAAAGCCCAAGTAATTAACTACTTGCACTAGTTAATTAGAAATGATTAATAATAATTAATCATGAACGTAAATAATATTCGAAATATTATTCGTGAAGAGCGTGTGTCACAAAGACAAGTCGGGACATGGAAAGTCCATTAAGGTGTTAAGTCCATTAAGGTAACTAGCAATCATTAGTAAACACTAAGCTTAATTAAATAAGCCCTTAAGCCAAGTAATTGTTATAATAAATAAAAATAAAGTTTACGCAGTTCATAATATTCCAATTACGACAAAAGTTTAACGTGTACCAAGTACGTATCTCGTTTAAATCGATAAGTGACACCAACGGTCGTAAAAGCATTCGGGAATCAAATTAAGTGATTACACACTTAATAGCACGTTGTAAGATATTAACGAAAGTAATTTATCATGATTAAAGATTCCAGAGCATAAGCTAGCTCAGTACGCACAAATACGCAGTTTTGCGAAAGCACAAAGCACAAAAGCAAGTCGAAAAAGCCGGGTCGTTACATTACCCACCTGTTAAAGAAAATTTTGTCCCGAAATTTTGAGGAGTGACCGACAATGGTACCATATTTGAATAAGAAGGAGCGTATCAAAGTTTCGTGAGACTCGTGGGCTCAGAAGTGAGTTATTTACCTTGAAAGGTACCTTGGCGTATGAAAGTAAGAATGAGTATATGCCATAAATTAAGTCTCTTGTCCTAAGAGATCGACAAATTGATTTCGTTTCTGTCTAACATGAGTATGTCATCTGAATATATATCCACAAATGGAAAGATGGTGTTTTTAGCCTTACAGGCATCTTCAGTACGCTGGATGTGTGAAATGAATCATGAATGTTTCTAAACTCACCTAAAACATTGAGCGCTTATGTCGCAATACAAAGCTGACAGGTAGGATGGAAAACATGGTGATCACAACCATGCGATTTGATGTCTGGATAGTGTTAGCCACAGATTTTACTAACCCCTTGATTTCGGAGGGAGGCCATGGGCATAAAGAACCCGATTCTTAAGAATGTTTGCAATCCATAATTACTTATAGTGCCTTCAGAATGGTCTGAATGAATAATGAAAGATATCACCAAGTTTAACATACAACGTGTGAACTTATCCTTGGATGAAATAAAAACACAGTTCCATAATGTAACTTTATCCTTTCAGTTACATGTTGAAGTTAGGGTTAACGTTAACTAGAGCAACATATAGTTGCAACCAACGGAGGAAGGAATGTGTAGAGTAACCACATCAGTGTCGTAGATGTTAAGCAGTCCCCTTCTAAGAGGATAACAAGATTCATAGATTATCAAAGTATCTTACATTACATTTTCGAAAGAGAATCGCACGGAAGGTGTGATCTTTGAATGAGAGTGAACTCTTCAAGCTGTTCGTTTTGAATTTATCCTTATACTTAAGGGGATGCGCGAATGAGAAGATACGTGAACCCTTGCTCCTAGAGAACGGTTTACTCCAAGTGAAAAGAATTTCCTAAAATTAATTTCTTGTACCTCAACATAGAGATTCATAGAGATGAGGTTTACGAGAGTGTTATGATTCGCCGTGAAGTATTGAGAACAGAAACCCACCTAGTGCCTTTCCTACAATAGGGTGACCACTGAGTGTACCTCAGAAAACTGATTCATTGGCCCGCGTTTTGTCATGTCTAACCTTAAAAGGAACATTTTATGGGTGCAAAGATTTTTGTAACAAATTTTATAAAACTGCCATCCAAAGTGGCTCAATAGTTTTTTTTTAACAAAGATCTTAATGATAATCTTCATCCCTAACGGAGAGCGAGAAGAAATGTGATCCATACATGGTGTAGTCTAATACGAAAACCTTCAATAAAATTAACGAAGGAAGTTTTGAAAAATCTTTAAACGTTTGATGCGACAACATAAACGGAACGAAGTTCCTGGTAAGTTTAGAAGTAGGTACAACGTGTACCATTTTGCACAAAACTATTTGACTTAAGTTGAATAACTCGATAAAGGAGCGATTTTTAAATAATTTGAAGATATAACTTAGTATGTGCTAACCAAAATAAGTAAAGGTAAATTTATTAACTTAATTATATACATACATATATGATTTTATAAATCGCATAAGTGACAGAAAATTTTTATTACTTTCATTTGTCCATAAATCCCGTGAGGACCGCACGAATAATCAACGTGTAAAAATCAACGTGTAAAAATTTTGATTAACATAGCTTTCGTATTTCAGGGGTTGCGATTTGAAAAAGATTGAGTGGAAAATCTTTAAATCATCGGGTGACAAGTTACTAGGTAATGAAAATTAATGAATTAAATGTAGTTTTGATAATTATTAGGACATAAGTCTTTGGGCCAAAAATGTTCACGTGCGAAGCCGTTGCTAAAAAGTGAGGTATGAAGGGTGGAGCATGAGGACTAGAAGTTAATCACTTCTTAACTTTGCTAAATGCCAAACAGGTTATGACTAATATCAAAGTCGGAATACTGATGGTGCTAATATCACTAAAAGAGAATCTCTTGAAATAAGTCAGGCCTTAGAGTTATGCAAGAAAGAGCATTGTTCCAACAGGTGTGGCGAATAAGATCCATGGGGTAATGCAATAATTTTGAATGGTTTAAGTGTTAGTGGATACCCGAAGGCCTTGCATGACGTGGTAGTAAGTGCCTTCATCACATACACATGAATCTCTCGATTTTGATGGTTGTAAAATCTTCATGATGACTTGAATACGGACAAGAAACAAAAAAAATTGTATAGAAATCGTTTAAGGTGACAATGTAAGAAAAGAAACGAAGTTCTTAGTAAACATAGGCTACTCCAAGTAAAATGTCTTTTGATTAAAAGAATTGATTTGTAAAAGTGAAAGTAAAATTTCACATGTACTAGTCAAAAGTAAGTAATCATTTACTTTATTATAGATAATATATACAGCTTCTAAAATTTGTACGAATGGCAATAAAATAAATTTATTTTTATAAAACTTTGAGAGGATAGCACAGTAAAATAATGTGTGTAAAATTTTGGAAAACAAAATTTTCATATTTCGGAGGTTACAAGTTGGAAAAAGATTGATGAGGATTGAGTAAAAGATTTTGAAAATTTCGAGTGATATTTGAGATAATAAAAACTATTGAATTTAAATGTGGCTGATGACTATTAGTAGGGCATACGTCCTTTGACCAAAAATGCTTAAGTATGAAGTTGTTGCTTATAAGTGAGATACGAATGGGAGAGTATGAGGATGAGAATTAACCACCCATTGATTTTTGGAAAATTTCGAACTGGTATGACTAATATCGAAGTAAGAAGGATGATGTTGTGATTATCATCGAATAAGAAATTTCTCGTAATAAGTTAGGATTTAGAGTTGCGTAAGGATGAGTATCAAATAAGATTCTTGGGTAATCTTTAATATAGAATTTGAAATGCTGAAGTGACGGAATACAATTTCCTTTAAGTATGGTTGTGCAAGTTTGTCCATTGCATCGGTTTCTTTCATGGCTAGGAAGTGAACAGATTTGTTGAGATGGTCAATAATAACCCAGATAATGTTCTAACCGCCTATCGTTTTCGGTAGCTTCGTGATGAAATCCATTGTTATTCCTTCCCATTTCCATTGTGGGATTTCAGGTTGTTGTCATGCAACTAATAAGGTTCAGCTTCGAGCTACTTCTCTCTTTGTAAGCTATTAATGGCTCACCATTCTCGCGAGGTATATAAAAAGTTTCTCTCTATAAATAACTTTCGCTTCCATCCTTGAAAGCCAGTCCATCCAAACTATTACATCAAAGCCTCCTAACTTAATGGGTGTTAGGTTAACCTTAGAGTCCATTCCAACTGAATCTTATTATACTACCGTGAAAATTTTTATCGATCTTTTCAAATAACATCTGCTTGTGCGTAGGTAACTAATCCTTTCCAACCACTACTTCAAAACTTCCAAGTTTTGTTGTCATGAGGTCATCTCCAAATGACCCACCTGTTAATTTTAAGGTACTACCTTAAATTATTCCTCTATCCCTTCCAGCTTACCATTAGCTTGTCCTATAGAATACTTAACTCTCATGGTTGTTAATGGCTTATTATTCATTACGCTAAGGTTCTTAGATATAAGGTTTCTATTGTTCTAGTATTAAACAACTCCGAAACAACAAAACGTTGTGACGAAACGCACCCTAACTAAAATCAGGATCCATGCGAGTCTCCATAACTGAGATAACGATTGTTCTACCGCAAGTAAGTCCAAAGTTCTTCATATTTGAAAACTTTCCTCTTAAGTGTCTAGGGTGTCTATATCTATAACAAATTTTTGGGTCATCAATTCTGCAATCAAGGCCCTTCTTGTACAGTATCTGGCTAAGTGGTTATTCTTTCCCTACCTTGAACAGACCATAATGCGTATACTCAAGTGGTCCCTACCAAAATTTCCTTTGAATCGCTTCATATTCCTTATATAGTAACATTGGGACTTCTGCATGATTTACTTCAATATAATCACGCTGACCTGGCGTCATTATATTGTACTAAATCGTACGTTCATTCCAATATCACTTCATATGGTCAATGTAACGTGATCACTTCCAGTTCTACTCAATTTCATCTAACGGTGCTTTATCTATGCTATCTCAAAACAGAATCTACATAATTAATCTCACGATTTCTCGGTGTGGGTGCGTAGGTTCCGTAGGTCATGCATCAATGCCTAAATATCCCGAAATTTCTTTAAAATGTTCGGGTTCAAGTAACGTTTTTAGGTTCCTTTCTAGAAATTCAATCTGGGTCTCATGTCGGGTTGTACGTGTAGCAAGTAGTAATACGATATGTTTCGAGGAGACTCCCGAGTCTTTGGGTATGGCTAAGCATCAGTGGAAGACACTATGAGCTTGTGAAAGGAGATGCCTTCCCGACTTCTCCAATGCCTAAGAGTGTTAGGGACCTAAGTCCAGAAGTGTCGTTAGATCGTCGAGTAGTGGTGAAGAATGAAAGAGATAAGTGACAGTCATGAAAGCGTATGGGATACGAGTCAACTTGCGAGAACTGAACAACCTTCTAATGTTCATACGTTGTACGTGGCTAATTAGGGCGAGCTCGGGGTGCGGTTACTCTGACAAGTCCTCACATATCTCCTCCCCCGAGGATCAACTTTAGTGGGTGCGTAATCCGAGGAGTACTCCTTCTAGATTACGTGAAGTAATGTTTCGATCTCTGGAACGGTGGAACAGTAGTAACAGGTAGATTACACTACTAGTTCTTAGGGTTAGACGAGTGGAAGAGTAGTTCAGAAAAAAACATCTGAACTGGGAAGGATAAGTTCTCCAAGTCGGTACAGCGAATAGCAGTCATGTAGCAAGAGCGTAATCAGGCATATCAACTACAGCAGCCTAGATCGTCTACAGCAGTACGTAGCATGGCAATAGTAACAGTATTACACCGAAGTAACATACTAAAAGCAGATAGTAGTATGTAGTAGCGAGAATAAGCAAAAGCATACAGCGAGTTTACATAGCAGTAAAAGGAAACGGTAGCATGCAACAAGTTCATACAGCAGTAGAAGTAAGTGGTGGCATGCAGTAGTAGTAAGCAGTAATATGCAGTAATATAACACAGTAGCATGCAGCAGGTTCCGCAGTAACAAGTAAATGAGCAAGTTGTAGATTAGTCCTATTAGCGAATCCTACTCGACTCGGTCAAGACTCACCAATGCAACCTAATTCCATACAACCAATGCTCTGATACCAAATGTGACACCCCGTACAAAACCATCGTGTACGGATCATCAACAACAGGATCATTACAAGGTCAAACACTATATGCTGTTCGAAAACCAGTTTAGCGTTCATAAAAAAAATAGCGTTTTACAAAAGATAATGTGCTTCCTATAAATAGAAGCATAAACATAAGTACGTGACCCAAAGGTCGTTACAAAGCCATTATTTGAAAATAACGTAAGTTACGAAT
Source organism: Rutidosis leptorrhynchoides (assembly GCF_046630445.1). Taxonomy (NCBI): domain Eukaryota; kingdom Viridiplantae; phylum Streptophyta; class Magnoliopsida; order Asterales; family Asteraceae; genus Rutidosis; species Rutidosis leptorrhynchoides. The sequence goes on from NC_092335.1 coordinate 425,205,087, forward strand.
GCAAAATAAAAGTTCCATGATTGAGACATCTCTAAGTAATGCAGCGGAAGTCTAACACAGCAAGTCTGTAACACCAAGACAACAAGTCTAACAGCAGAAGCAACAACGTGTAAGCACCTGAGAAATACATGCTTAAAAAGTCAACACGAATGTTGGTGATCTATAGTTTGTTTGTAACCAGTAATGTAGTGTAGGCCACGAGATTTCAGTGCTTCAACCAGCAGTTTAAATCAGTAATTCAAATCAGTATGATAAAGTATATGCTTATCCGTGGGCACTCGGTAACTAACTTAACGTAATAATACCCCCTAAAAGTGCACTTGGCGAGTGCGTATATTCACGAAGTATTAAACACCCGTTAAATGCTAGCGCGACTAGCCCGAGTGGGGATGTCAAACCCTATGGATCCATATCTAAGATTCGCGTTCACCGGTTCAAAGACCAATGACTAAACGTTACTGAGCTAAGGGGAAAGTTTATGCCGTTATATCACCCACACATATATAAAGTTTAAGTACTCGTGCCTAGTATGTAAAACGTAAAATGCGCAAGTATTCTCAGTCCCAAAATAGTTAAAGTAAAAAGGGATGCTATAACTCACAGTGGAAAGTAATTAAGTTGAGACGGGATAAGTGAGCAAGTAGTTTGTCCGAAAGGTCCTCAACCTAAGTCAAAAGTTACTAAGTCAGTAAATCCTTCCCAAAGGTTTAAAAGTATGTAGATTAGGTCTTAAGTATCATCATCATTCATCATAAGTCAAAAAGAGTAAAGTAAGTTTCATTCAAGAATAGAGACCGAAGCAAAGGCTAACTTTGATCAGCTGCTATGACCTCTACGTAAATCAAAAAGATGCATAATCAGTGGCTATGGATCCGTATGTGAGTCCACTAGTTTCTGACCAAAATTTAGATCCAAACTCTGTTGGAGATATGGAGAACTTTAAACAATAAGGAAGATTCCAGGAAACTCACACGAAGCTTCCACGAAGTTGTTAGGAAACTCACATGTAGCTTCCACGAAGTTGTGAGGAAATTCACATGTAGCTTCCGCGAAGCTGTCAGGAAACTCACATGTAGCCTCCATGAAGCTGTCATGAAACTCACATGAAGCTTCAAGGAATTGTTTTTAGCTTACTCCTTAAACCATTCTATAAATAGAACTTCTTGTAACTCATTGTAAACACACCACAAATATTCAGTAAATACATTCTCTAGTTGGTCCGTGGACTAAAGCAATCACAACGAATGCATATAACCACGTTATCTCTTGTGTCGATTTACATTTCTTGCATTTATAATCTTTCGTTCATTAAGTGGGTTAGTAATCTTGTAGAATTACTATCGGTGAGTGATCTTGTTGAATCACTTGCGTTGTTTTGGGTCCTAATATCCTTACAACTGGTATCAGAGCACAAGGTTTCGACTTTGGGAACGATGGCGAAAGACGGAAAGTTTAGAATCGACCGATTCGTTGGGAGAGACTTTGGCTTTTGGAAGATGCAAATTGAAGATTACTTGTATCAAAAGAAGCTACATCAACCTCTGTTAGAGACCAAGCCCAAAAGCATGAGCGATGACGATTGGATGCTTTTGGATCGTCAAGCTTTGGGTGCAATTCGTCTTTCACTTGCTAAGAACGTTGCATACAACGTTGTGAATGAGAAGACGACGTTTGCTTGCTTGAAATCACTCTCTAACATGTATGAGAAACCTACCGCTTCTAATAAGGTTTTTCTCATGCGACAATTGTTCAATACGAAGATGAAGGAAGGTACGAGTGCAACGGATCATATCAACGAGTTCAACAACATCATATCGAGGTTAGCATCAGTAGATATTGTGTTAGATGATGAGTTAAAGGCACTAATCTTGCTTTCATCATTACCGGAAAGTTGGTCGGGTACGGTTACCGCAGTTAGTAGCTCTACGGGAACTACTAAGCTAGCGTTTGAAGCAAAAAGGGATTTGATTCTTGGTGAAGATACTCATAGGAGAAACTCGAGGGAATCGACATCCGGTTCTTTGTTAAGTACCGACAACCGTGGTAGGAAATTTGAGTACGGTGAGAAGAAGGGTAGAAAGAAGTCTAAGAAGAGGTATCTATCGAAAGATAGAAGTGAAGCTATTTGTTGGGGTTGCAATCAAAAAGGACACTTTCAAAGGAATTGTAAAAATGGTCCGGCGAAAGGTGTGAACTTGACCGAGGAAGAAAGTGATGATGCACTTTTATGTAGTGTTGAAAATTCTATGGAGTCTTGGATTTTGGATTCGGAAGCTTCGTTTCATGCTACTCATGTCAAAAGCATGATGAAGAATTTTCGTTCATATCAAGGCATGGCGAGATTGGCGGACGACAAACAACTCAACATAGAGGGCATTGGAGATGTTGTTTTAAAGACTACTCTTGGTTCTAATTGGACTTTGAAGAACGTAAGGTACATTCCTAAATTGAAAAGGAAACTTATTTCGGTTGGTTAATTAGATGATGAAGGTAACGCGGTTACTTTTGAAAACCGCCAATGGAAGGTGGTTAAGGGTAGTAGTATTGTGGCTCGTGGACATAAAAGGGGAACACTTTATATGGTTGAAGTGTTTGATGAAGACACGGTGGTTGGTATGGTTAATGTTGAGTCCGAATCAACTCGATAGCACCGAAGACTCGGGCATATGAGTGAGAAGGGTATGAAGATGCTTGTTTCGAGTGGGAGAATTCCGGATTTAAAAAAGGTGGAACTTGGGTTTTGCGAACCATGTGTATATGGGAAGCAAAAGAAGGTGACTTTTGGGAAATCGGGGAATGCACCTAAGTTGTAGAAATTGGAGCTCGTTCATACGGATGTTTTTGGTCCAACCAATGTAGAATCACATGGAGGTTCTCGCTATTATGTCACCTTCATTGACGACTCCACTCGAAAGGTATGGGTTTATTTTCTTAAAGCTAAATCCGATGTATTTAATACTTTTGTGAAGTGGAAAGCTATGGTAGAAAATGAGACTAACTTGAAAGTCAAGTGCTTGAAGTCAGATAATGGAGGAGAATATGGTAGTCTTGAGTTTAAAGACCATTGTGCAAAGCTCGGTATTAGAATGTTGAAAACGGTACCGGAGACACCGCAACACAATGGGGTCGCCGAACGTATGAATCGTACGTTAAATGAAAGGGCTAAGAGTATGAGACTACATGCTGGTGTGCCTAAGATGTTTTGGGCGGATGCGGTTAACACGACGGCTTATTTGATAAATAGGGGACCCTCAACACCGTTGGGTTTCCGAATTCCCGAGGAAGAATGACAAGGTAAGAAGGTGAGTTATGGTCACCTTAGGATCTTTGGGTGTAATGCATATGTGAAGACCAAAGATGCGGATAAAGACAAGCTTGAAGCTAAGTCAAAGAAGTGTATTTTCATAGGTTACGGGTCGGATGAAATGGGTTATCGTTGTTGGGATAATGAGGCTAGAAAAGTAATTCGTTTTCGCGATGTTACTTTTGATGAAGATTCGGTCTATGGCAAACCGGAAACGGGGAGTCCTATACCGGGTCATGTTACTTTTGACGATGTTTCTATTGATGATCTTGCAGGTTCTAGTGGGAGTACGGGAAACAATGAATTGCCAATTAACGGTGAGGCATCAGAAAATGCTAATGATGGAAATGATTCGGAAAGCGGTGATGATTCCGAACATAGTGCGAGTTCTAGTGATGAGGAGGACACAAATGAAACCAGTCCAACCATTTCGGTTGCTCCTACACTAAGACGCTCGACTAGAGTGCCCAAACCTAATCCTAGGTATTCTCCATCAGCAAACTACTTGCTCTATACCGAGAATGGTGAACCCAAAAGTTACTTTGAGACAAGGAAGACAAAAGAATTCATACAATGGGAGCTTGCCATGAAAGAAGAGATGGGGTCACTTGAGAAGAATAAAACTTGGTCACTAGTGAAGTTACCTCATAATAAAAGGGCGTTGCAAAGTAAATGGGTGTATCGAATCAAGAATGAGTTGGATGGCAAGAAAAGGTACAAGGCTCATTTAGTAGTCAAAGGCTTTCAACAAAAGGAAGGGGTTAACTACAAAGAGATATTTTCACCAGTAGTTAAAATGACTACTATCCGTTTGGTACTTTTTATGGTTGCATCCGAAGACTTACATCTAGAACAACTAGATGTGAAGACCGCATTCTTACATGATAACTGATAAGGCTAAAAAGGAACATATATTTCATAGCAATATCCCTCCTAAATAATAGGTTTTCATATGTAATTGTATTATATTTTCATTGTAATTGTTTAAATAAATAAGTGCGAAGACAAAAGGCGAAAACGAAGATTTGAAGACACAAACGTCCAAAAAGCTCAAATGTTCAAGATACAATTCAAAAGGTTCAATTTATTGATGAAAAACGTCTAAAAATGACAAGAGTACAAGTTACAAAACGCAAAGTACAAGATATTAAATTGTACGCAAGGACGTTCGAAAATCCGGAACCGGGACATGAGTCAACTATCAACGCCCGACGCAACGGACCAAAAATTACAAGTCAACTATGCACAAGAATATAATATAATATTTAAATAATTATATAAATTATTTATATATTATATATATTTAAAAATTATGTCGACAAGCTATGAGACAAATGATCCTGAGCTGGATTTTCAAACTCCGCGACTCGCGGAGTTTGAAGGCTAAAAACTCCACGACTCGCGGAGCTGTCAGAAATCAAAACTCCTATAAAAGGTCACGAATTTTGCGAGTAAAAAATAGATAATAATAATAATACTCCCTAGTATAATATAAATAAATATATATATGTATATATAGTATAGATTAGTGTTATATTAGATTAGTTTGGGTTATGTAAAGTTATTTTTACGGGTTTTTAAAGTCGGAGCTCTGTCCGTGTAACACTACGCGATAAATAATCAATGTAAGCTATGTTCTCCTTTTTAAATTAATGTCTCGTACTTAAGTTATTATTATGCTTATTTGAGCCAAAGTAATCATGATGTTGGACTAAATATTAAAGACGGGGTAATTGGGTTTTGTACCATAATTGGGGTTTGGACAAAAGAACGACACTTGTGGAAATTAAACTATGGGCTATTAATGGGCTTTATATTAAATTAACGATACCTCGTTAATTTAATATAAAGGTTATGATTTGAAGTATCTATATATAACCACATACGCTTAATCGGACACGATGGGCGGTATATTTATAAGTACGAATTATTGTTCATTTGACCGGACACGGGGATGGATTAATAGTCAATGGACTCATTAAAACAGGGGTGGATTACATTCAAGGGTAATTGGTGTAATTGTTAACAAAGTATTAAAACCTTGGTTTACACACAGTCGATAACCTGGTGTATTCATTAAGCAAAGTATTAAGACCTTGTTACAGTTCGAATCCCCAGTTAGTTGGAATATCTGACTTCGGGTATAAGGTTAAATTTGCCGAGCAGTTTATAATTATGACCGATGAACTATTATGGACAAAAACCAGATAGGTTTCAAATACATCCAGGACAAAGGACAATTAACCCAGGACAATAAATTAAAATCAAAACGTCAAACATCATGGTTACGGAAGTTTAAATAAGCATAATATATTTTATTTCATTTTTCCTCGTACTTTTATTTATTGTCATTTTAATTATTGTTATATTGTTATTTAAATATCGTCATTTACTATACGCTTCGCTTAAAATATAAATCGACAAACCGGTCATTAAACGGTAAACCCCCTTTTATATATTATTATATATAATTATATATATTTTGTACAAATATAGTTGTTTAAAAATATAGTGTGCAATAAGCCCGCTCCCTGTGGAACGAACCGGACTTACTAAAAACTATACTACTCTACGATTAGGTACACTGCCTATAGTGTTGTAGCAAGGTTTAAGTATATCCATTCTCTAAATAAATAAATATCTTGTGTAAAATTGTATCGTATTTAATATTATTTTCTTAAAATTTAATAGTATTTTTATACCACTCTGCTACGACATCAAGTTTTTGGCGCCGCTGCCGGGGAACTTGGCGAAACGCTATATTTTTAATATATATTTGTATAAATATATTTTTAGAAAAACAATATCAAATAAAAAAAATAAAACCGAAAAAAAAAATAAAAAAATAAAATATATATATAAATCTAGTTTTACGATTTTTATTTATAAAATTATAAAGTAGTTCTATTTTTATTTTAGTTTTTAAATATAAGTTTTTATTATATAAATATTTAGATTTTAAAACAGAAAAAAAAAAACGCGTCAGTTTTAAACTGTTCCAGGGTTGAATTTTGAAACCCCGCGACTCGCGGGGTTTGCTGCTTGAAATACCGCAACTCGCGGAGGGGACCTGACACCGACAGAAACCCTAACTGCAATTAATTACGGAGTAATTATTAATTATTATTATTATAAACCCTAAATACTTATTATTATTATAATTAGTTTTATTTTAAAGTTTTACTTTTTATTTAATTTATATAATTAGTTAAATTAGTTTAATTAAATTGTAAAATTAATAGTTTTAATAAATAAATAATATTTTTATAAAAATTGTACTTTTTACAACTTTTTGTATATTTTTATATTTTGTCCCTTTTTAATCGTTTTAGCGTAATATTTGTATTTTTAGCTCATATTTAGTTTTAAACTTAGTTTTTGCCATAGTTATTTTTACTTCTAGATTTTTAGGCTTTGCCGTAAAATCCCTTAAGTGCTTTTTCTTTAGACTAAGATCTAGGTGCTTTAGAATTTTGCGACGCCTTTTTAAGTTTTAGTACCTTTTTAAGTTATTGTCATTTGGGATATAGTTTTACTTGTAAGCTTTAATATTTTTAGACGCAACTTTTAATTTTTTAGTTTTTAGTACCTTTTAAGTTACGACGCACTACTTTCTTTTTATTTTCAACCTTTTATTTTTCGACATTTTTCGACGCGCAATCTTTTTCTTTCTTATTTCTCGACACGCTAGTTTTTAGGACTTAGAATTTTCTCTATTTCTTCTCTATAATTTCTTTAAAATTTCAACGAAAAATTATTTTAAGCGATTAAATTGATAGACATCCAAATTTTCTGCTTCGTAGTAATAGTTGGATTTGTTAGTGGCTGAGTTGTGAGCTTCCGATTTAAAGGGTTCTGGCTCCCTGCTGCATCTTTTGGCTATTCGAAACGTGGGCAAAAGCAGAAAAGTCTATTAATTGGACAACTTATATAAGTTTTTCTATTTTTATAACTAATAGGATAATTAGTAAATGCACCACATTGTAGCTAAAATTTGGTCATCGCAATAAAATGGAAAATTTTGAAAACAAGGCTATGGAAACTCTTTTTGATATCCAAAATCAATTAAATCAATACTCTCAAACGAGTGTTGATGACAATTCGATCAGTCAATCTTGGATCACGAACGACGAAACAATAACTGGTTATGAAATCTGTGGAGATTATCACTTAACATGGGAATGTTACTATTACATTCCTATGGAAAATTACGCACCCACGGAACCTGAATGGAACGATTATGAAGAATACAATTCAAATTGGGATTATTCCCAAGAATATTTCCAAATTCAACAACCAGTAGACGAGGAAAATTACGTGTCGGAAAATTTATTAGACAATATGAAAATCAAACTCGAAGAACTCAATGCTCAAAATGAACAAATGAGAGAGTTTGTAAACCGGCAAGCTGAAACTCTATCAGACTACACACCTGTTGATCTAAGGAGTCGTGTGCAAGAAAATCTCATATCATCGAATTTTGATAAATTCGAGAGCTCCGAAATCACCAACTATCCCGATGATACTTTTTATTCAGTCTTACCAATTTCACAACATATCGACACATTAGCCTCTACCGACGAAATCATCGATCCATCAATGGATAAAGAAGAAGTAAGGGTAACAAATTGGTACTCTTGGGAATACGATAACGTTGAAAATTTTACCCCCAAGGCCAAACCGAACTTCACCATTCCACAACCTTCCAACCCAATATTCTCAATAGACGAGTCATCCACCGGAAATGAACTACGAGCTGTAATAGATAATGACACCTCGAATTTCACCCAATTGGGTAATAGAGGTGAAAACTTTGACGTCGAGAATAAAAGGAAGGAAACGTTAGAAATTGTCCACCCTATAATATGTATGTCGGTGTATATCGATCCATTTGACCAAGAACCAGAAAAGAGACATATCCATTTACTAAAAGCTACACTTAAAAAAGAATTAAGTAGTGACGATCGGGTGGGTCTAAACTTTAAACCCATTAATATATTTTATACCACCCGAGATGTAAATAACTGGCTCACTATTTTAATTCGTGGAACTTATTCTACCGACTTCACATGTCGTCAGCTAAGTGTGGGGAAGTTTAACCCCACTTAACGTTAAATTAGGGGTTCGGGTTAGTGCATAACTCGTTAATAAACATGCATAATAAATTAGGGTAAAAGACGCATTTTTAAAGATTAGCAAACAGTTCAGAAAAGCAACCATTTTTGAAGAAAAATATGTGTGATAAAACAAGAAGGAATGAACGATGAGCCGCGCCATCTATCATTCGACGAGCTTTGTAATTACAAACTGGGTATTTTCAATCACTTTTCTACACTAATCACCCTCATGAATTTATAATTAGAGTCTGATTTCATGCAAATGAGGGCATTGCATGATCTCAAGTGTGGGGAAGGGTTATAAATTCTCTCGGGTTTATACTTGGCTTATTTTCTAAATTTTATGAAAATTTGAAAAATTTTAAACTAAATGAATTTAAAATCATGTTTATATATATTTATGAACGGTGAAAACTAGGTGTTAATACCGAAATTATCGTTACCTCGGAAAGGACATAAATTGAGAAACTCCCTAAAACGATTGAATTCATTTAAAATGGAATAAAGGAGAATAAAAAGGCAAAGAAAGAAACTAAGTGTGGGGAGAATGTGCCAAGTTATTCAATTAAAAACTATCTATCACATGTTTCTGTAAAGTTTATTGCAGGTGCTTTTGTTTTGGACTAAATTAACTATTTTACCCGATGAAAGAAAAGAAAAGATGGATCTACACGATGAATCAATTCCATCATTAAAAGGAAGTAAAGTCTTCCGAAAAAGACATGCGGTTCTTGATTTAGGTCAAGAAGTTGTCGTCCAGACCAGCTGTAGGTTGACGAAAAATCTAGAAAAGTCATCACTAAAATCAGCAGGAAATCCACGGACCTCAGCATCAAACAGGGTCGCCAAGTGGTCAGACTTATCCTAACCATGAGAGGATCTGTCTCGTAAAATGGGGAGGGCACCGTGAAAATTAGCTTGATAAGACTAATGAATCAGACCCCCAGAAAGGATAATCTCCTTAAAGATTAAAAATCAGCTTTTAAGACTGATATTACTCAATCCTTGAGATTGACCTTAAAGATTGAGAATTCAAACTCATGGAATTCAATGATATCTAAACTCGAGCTTGAACGAGAAAATATTTTGATCAAAATTACAAACCGATTTGTTTTCTGAAAAACCATTTTCAATGCGTTCATTACCATTGAACGTAAAATCCTAGGAATTCACCTGGAATTCATTAGGTCACCTGAATCAAATCGGGTGTCAACCGTAAGAACGGTGGTTGCATAGCATGGTCAGAGACAGGACCTTGTGCCAGACCGAAAAAATTATAGGATGATCTTTACTATTGCTCCTACAAAGGATAGTACTAGCATCCGACACGTTTGTGGACCATAATCAAATGCATGTCATTAGACATTGCCTTAACAGTTTCTTGTTCATCGCTTTCCTTTACAACCGGACGGTAGTTTACCGAAAGGTAATATACGAAGCAAGTATACTGGACGTGTTGCTTTCCTAATACAAGGTTAGCAAGTGGGTGACACAAAACCATAAGTTTTGAGCTAAAATTTTCAAATCTGAAACCCACAAAACCCACAAAAATATTTTGCAACACCGGTGAAGGATTATTCCGGAAAACTTATCTAGGGTAAAAGCTAGATTGAATTTTCAAAGATTAAATGTTTTCATAAAGATCCAATTTCCTTAAGGATCTACATTTTCATAGTCAGGTGGGACTGTAAACCGCCTTTCAAATGTGCACTTTGCTTTGGAAACCGAAAGTAAATCAGCTATTTGATTGCAAGTGTCGTTGACCTAAACCCGAGGCAACTGTGGATGGCACACCCACCTTTAACCATGGTTCTATCGTTACTATCATTGTTTATACCACCGTATCAAAATCACTGATGTATAAAGTGTGAGAATAAAATAGTGATTCGAGTGAAGTGTGATTTTATTTCAAGTTATGTATTGCTTGAGGACAAGCAACGCTCAAGTGTGGGGATAATTGATAAGGCTAAAAAGGAACATATATTTCATAGCAATATCCCTCCTAAATAATAGGTTTTCATATGTAATTGTATTATATTTTCATTGTAATTGTTTAAATAAATAAGTGCGAAGACAAAAGGCGAAAACGAAGATTTGAAGACACAAACGTCCAAAAAGCTCAAATGTTCAAGATACAATTCAAAAGGTTCAATTTATTGATGAAAAACGTCTAAAAATGACAAGAGTACAAGTTACAAAACGCAAAGTACAAGATATTAAATTGTACGCAAGGACGTTCGAAAATCCGGAACCGGGACATGAGTCAACTATCAACGCCCGACGCAACGGACCAAAAATTACAAGTCAACTATGCACAAGAATATAATATAATATTTAAATAATTATATAAATTATTTATATATTATATATATTTAAAAATTATGTCGACAAGCTATGAGACAAATGATCCTGAGCTGGATTTTCAAACTCCGCGACTCGCGGAGTTTGAAGGCTAAAAACTCCACGACTCGCGGAGCTGTCAGAAATCAAAACTCCTATAAAAGGTCACGAATTCTGCGAGTAAAAAATAGATAATAATAATAATACTCCCTAGTATAATATAAATAAATATATATATGTATATATAGTATAGATTAGTGTTATATTAGATTAGTTTGGGTTATGTAAAGTTATTTTTATGGGTTTTTAAAGTCGGAGCTCTGTCCGTGTAACACTACGCGATAAATAATCAATGTAAGCTATGTTCTCCTTTTTAAATTAATGTCTCGTACTTAAGTTATTATTATGCTTATTTGAGCCAAAGTAATCATGATGTTGGACTAAATATTAAAGACGGGGTAATTGGATTTTGTACCATAATTGGGGTTTGGACAAAAGAACGACACTTGTGGAAATTAGACTATGGGCTATTAATGGGCTTTATATTAAATTAACGATACCTCGTTAATTTAATATAAAGGTTATGATTTGAAGTATCTATATATAACCACATACGCTTAATCGGACACGATGGGCGGGATATTTATAAGTACGAATTATTGTTCATTTGACCGGACACGGGGATGGATTAATAGTCAATGGACTCATTAAAACAGGGGTGGATTACATTCAAGGGTAATTGGTGTAATTGTTAACAAAGTATTAAAACCTTGGTTTACACACAGTCGATAACCTGGTGTATTCATTAAGCAAAGTATTAAGACCTTGTTACAGTTCGAATCCCCAGTTAGTTGGAATATTTGACTTCGGGTATAAGGTTAAATTTGCCGAGCAGTTTATAATTATGACCGATGAACTATTATGGACAAAAACCAGATAGGTTTCAAATACATCCAGGACAAAGGACAATTAACCCAGGACAATAAATTAAAATCAAAACGTCAAACATCATGGTTACGGAAGTTTAAATAAACATAATATATTTTATTTCATTTTTCCTCGTACTTTTATTTATTGTCATTTTAATTATTGTTATATTGTTATTTAAATATCGTCATTTACTATACGCTTCGCTTAAAATATAAATCGACAAACCAGTCATTAAACGGTAAACCCCCTTTTATATATTATTATATATAATTATATATATTTTGTACAAATATAGTTGTTTAAAAATATAGTGTGCAATAAGCCCGCTCCCTGTGGAACGAACCGGACTTACTAAAAACTATACTACTCTACGATTAGGTACACTGCCTATAGTGTTGTAGCAAGGTTTAAGTATATCCATTCTCTAAATAAATAAATATCTTGTGTAAAATTGTATCGTATTTAATATTATTTTCTTAAAATTTAATAGTATTTTTATACCACTCTGCTACGACATCAATAACCTTGATGAAGAGATCTATATGAGGCAACCCGAGGGCTTTGAGGTAAAGGGTAAAGAGAAGTAGGTTTGTAAGCTAAAGAAAAGTTTGTATGAATTGAAGCAAGCACCTCGGCAATGGTACTTGAAGTTTGACGAGTTTATGAAGAAGATTGGTTTCTTAAGATGTGAAGCGGATCACTGTTGCTACTTGAATAAATTCAAGTCTTCTTACATAATCTTATTGTTGTATGTTGATGACATGTTACTTGCAGGTTCCAACATGTCCGAAATCAACAAGTTGAAGGGATTACTTTCCCATGAGTTCCAGATGAAAGATCTTGGTGGTGCTAGGAAAATACTTGGCATGAGTATTGTGCATGATTGTGTGAAGGGTACTCTATACTTGTCTCAATCCAAATATATTGAGAAAGTTGTAGAGGGGTTTAACATGGAAAATTCAAAGGCTCGTTCTATGCCTTTGGGTAACACGATAAAGCTATCGAAAAGTCAATCAGCTAAAACGGAAGAAGACAAAATGGAGATGGAAAAGGTTCCATATGCATCAGCCGTGGGTAGTGTTATGTATGCCATGTTTGTACAAGACCCGATATTGCTCACGCAGTGGGAGTTGTAAGTTGTTATATGTCTAATCTGGGGAAAGAGCATTGGGAAGCGGTTAAATGGTTACTTCGTTATCGAAAGGTACTTCTAATATGGGATTGTGCTTCTCTAAAACCAATGTCATACTTAGAGGTTATGCGGATGCTAATTTGGGTGGATGTGACGATTCGGGAAAAAGCACTATGGGTTATGTTTTCACAATAGGAAAGACGGCGGTTAGTTGGATGTCTCGACTACAAAAGAGTGTTGCTTTGTCAACCACCGAGGCCGAATATATGGTTATTGCAGAAGCTTCTAAAGAGCTTGTTTGGTTGAAGAACTTCTTAGGTGAGTTGGGTAAAAGACAAGACTATTGTGTCTTGTATTGTGATAATCAAAGTGCAATACATCTTGGGAAGAATCCGGCGTTTCATAGTCGTACGAAACACATTAAGTTAAGGTATCATTTTATTCGACAACATATAAATGATGGTACTTTAGCATTGGCAAAAGTCCTTGGTACGAAGAATCCTGCTGACATGTTTACTAAGATTGTTACGACAGAGAAATTGAGGTTTTGCATTACCTCAATTGGTCTTCTAATGAAATGATGAGAGAAGACCCTAACTAGAGAATTAGAGAGTTTGTAACGACCTGACTTTTTCGACTTGCTTTTGTGCCTTGTGTTTTTGTGAAACTGCGTATTTGTGCGTACTGTGTTAATTTATACTCTGGAAACTTGATTTATGTGGTTTACTTCCATTTATATGTTAAAACGTGCCTTAGAGTACGTAGGATACATAACTTGATCATTGGAAGCCTTTATAACCGTTAGTGTTATTTGACGTTTCGAATAAACCGCGAACTTGCGCGCACGTTTAACTTTTGTCATAATCGGAATATTATGACTGCGAAATATTAATTATTATTTTATAATAATAATTACCTGGGTTTTTGGATGCTTAATTACGCGTAGTAATTTAATTATGCACAATAGTTAGTCTTGTTGGACTTTCTACCTTGTTGGGCTCAAGCCCACCCTACTCTAGCTAGTGACCCAATTAATTAGCCCTTGTCCATGTCATCAATCCTTGTCAAATTTCTTGCTTATAAATACTAGCCCTTGTCCATGTCATCAATCCTTGTCAAATTCCTTGCTTATAAATACTAGCCCTTGTCCATGTCATCAATCCTTGTCAAATTCCTTGCTTATAAATACTAGCCATTTACCTCTCATTCAAATCACTTGCTCATTTGGTTTTCACACACACTTGTTCTTTCTTTATTCCCTTTCTATCATTGCTTGTAAGTCTTCTTTTTCTTCTTCTTTTCCTTTCATTTTCGTGGCCATCATCATCATATTATGGAGATCAAAGTTCCTTTTAGCTTTGATCTTGCTTATATCTTGTTGATTCAAGCATGAATCTTTCAAGAACATGGAAGACTCAAGCTTTCTAGCTTTGAATCTTCACCAACTTTGTAAATTCATCTTTCTTTTACTTTAATCTTGTTATTTTGTGATAAAGATTCAAACTTTTGTTTGTTATCTTCATATATCTTAAAGATCCAAGCTTTATGCTTCAAGATCTTCAAGAACACTAAAGGTTCAAGCTTTCTAGCTTTGTGACCTTATAAATTGTGTGAAAGGGATCCAAGCTCTCTATCTTAGGGTTCCATAACCTCTTTTGACGTGGATCATGTTCATACTTGTTTGATTGATGTAAAGTTTGTAACTTTGTTTGTAAATAGGACTTGTAATTGTGTTAAGACTAAGGATATGATGTAACCTTGGTTCATCATCCATCTAAGACTCTTAAATGAGTTGTGTTACCACTTGGTCTTAACATATTGTGTATTGATGGTAGAATCTTGGTCAAAAATGATGCTAAACCATCAACGAGTTGTACACTTGAAGCTACAAGCATCAAGGATGAGAACCGTGATGAGCATCAAGCACCAAGAACCTCACCGGAGCACTTGTCCACTGATTTTCATATCTGATCAGACCACCTGGGCTACTGGAAAGTTTATTTTCAGTTATTTCGGTTCGAGTAGATGATTTTCCATTTAAGCCTCGTCTTAATCCGAGTTACGGTTTAGGATTTATGGCCCTCCGAGAGTCACTACACCCTATTAACGTTGTGCTGAAATTTCTGACCTACTCGCACTTAAACCGTCGCCACGGTCAAACGAAGACGAGTTAGGTTCTGAAAATTAGTCAGCGGTTAGGGGACTCACATACAGAGGCATAGCCACTGACTATGCATCTTTTCGATTTACGTAGAGGTCGCAGCAGCTGACCGAAGTCAGCCTATTGTTTCGATCCCTATTCTTGTCGAACTTACTTAGCTTTTATGATGATGAATGATGATGATGATGACACTTAAACTTATTTTATGCACTATTAGAATTTATAAAAACAACCTACTGACCTAGTAACCCTTGATTTAGGTTGACGACCTTTCGGACCGACTTACTACTTGCGTACTTTCATTACCGACTTTACCGCTTTTATCACTGTGAGTTATAGCATTCCCTTTTTACTTTAACTTATTTTGGGAACTGAGAATACATGTGGATTTTATGTTTTACATACTAGGCACTAGTACTTAAACTTATATATGTGTGGGTTATACAACGGCATAAACATTCCCTTTAGCTCGGTAACGTTTAATCATTGGTTTTTGAACCATGAACGCGAATCTTAGATATGGATCCATAGGGTTTGACATCCCCACTCGGGCTAGTCGCGCTAGCATTTAACGAGTGTTTAATACTTCGTAGACATACGCACTTTCCAAGTGTACTTTCAGGGGGTATAAACGTTAAGTTAGTTACCGATTGCATACGGTTATACATATACTTTATCATACTGATTTGAATTACTGATTTGAAATGCTTGTTTGAAGCACTGAAATCTTGTGGCCTACATTACATTACATTACTGAATACAAACAAACTATAGCTCACCAACATTCGTGTTGACTTTTTAAGCATGTATTTCTCAGGTGTTTAGACGTTGTTGCTTCTGCTGTTAGCCTTGCTGTTCTAGTCTCGGTGTATAGACTTGCTGTTACAGACTTGCTGTGTTAGACTTCCGCTGCATTACTTAGAGATGTCTCAAGCACGAAACTTTTACTTTTCATTCCCAACTTATGTTATTTTCAAAACAATAGCTTTGTAATGACCTTAGTATCATGTACTCATGTTAATGTTTCATATTCATCTTTTGTAAAACGTTATCTGTTCATGAATGCAAAACTGGTTTTCAAACAGCATATAGTGTTTGACCTTGTAATGATCCTGTTGTTGATGTACCGTACACGATGATTTTGTACGGGGCGTCACAGTTGGTATCAGAGCATTGGTTGTAGGGAATTAGGTTGCATTAGTGAGTCTAGGACCGACCCAAGTAGGATTCACTAATAGGACTAATCTACAACTTGCTAGTTTACTTGTTTCTGCGGAACCTGCTGCATGCTACTGTGTTATATTACTACATGTTACTGCTTACTACTACTGCATGCCACTGCTTACTTTTACTACCGTATGAACTTACTGCATGCTACCGTTTCCTTTTACTGCTATGTAAACTCGCTGCATGCTTTTGCTTATTCTAGCTACTGCATGCTACTATCTGCTTTCGATTGCATGTTACTTCTGTTTAGTACTGTTAATATTGCCATGCTATATACTGCTGTAAACGAGCTAGGTTGCTGTAGTGCCTGATTACGTGCTTGCTTCATGCCTGCTATTCGCTGCACCGACTTGGAAAAACTTACCTTTCCTAGTTTAGATGTTCTTCTGAACCCATTTCCCACACGTCTAACCCTAAGGATTAGTATTGTAATCCACCTGTTACTACTGTTCCACCGTTCCAGAGATCGAAATGATTCTTCACGCAATCTAGGAGGAGTACCCCTCGGATTACACGCCCACTAAAGTCGATCCTCGTAGGAGGAGATATTGGAGGATTTTTCGGAGTAACCGCACCCTGAGCTCACTCTAAATAGCCACGTACGACGTGTGAACATTCGAAGGTTGTTCAGTTCCTGCAAGATGGCTCGTATCTCGTACGCTTTCATGACCGTCACTTATCTCTTTCGTTCTTCACCACTGCTCGACGATCTGACGACATTTCTGGATTTAGTACCCTAACACTCTTAGGCATTGGGGAAGTCAGGAGGACATCTCCTTTCACAAGGTCAGAGTGCCTTCTACTGATGCTCAACCATACCCAAAGACTTGGGAATCACCTCAAGACATATCGTACTACTACTTGCTACACATACAACTCGAAGCGAGACCCAGATTGAATTTCTAGAAAGGAACCTAACGATGTTACCTGAACCTGAACATTTTGAAGAAATTTCAGGACATTTAGCATTGGTGCATGACCTACAGAACTTACGCACCCACACCGAGAAATCTTGAGATTAATTATGTAGATTTTGTTTTGAGATAGCATAGATAAAGCACCGTTGGATGAAATTGAGTAGAACTGAAAGTGATCACATTACATTGACCATATGGAGTGATATTGGAATGAACGTATGATTTAGTACAATATAATGACGCCAGGCCAGCGTAATTATATTGAAGTGAATTATGCAGAAGTCCCAATGTTACTACATAAGGAATATGAAGCGATTCAAAGGAAATTTTGGTAGGAACCACTTGAGTATACGCATTATGGTCTGATAAAGGCAGGAATAACCACTTAGTCTAGATACTGTACGAGAAGGACCTGGACTGCAGAATTGATAACCCGAAAATTTGTTATAGATATAGACACCCTGGATACTTAAGGAAAAAGTTCTCAAATAGGAAAAAAAAATAAAAATTGGACTCACATACGATAGAGCAATCGTTATCTCAGCTATGGAGACTCGCATGGATCCTGATTTTAGTTAGGGTACATTTCTTCACAACGATTTATTGTCTCGGAATTGTTTAATACTAGAGTGATAGAAACCTTATATCTAAGAATCCTAGTGTGATGACTAATAAGCCATTAACAATCATGAGAGTTAAGTATTCTATAGGACAAGCTAATGGTAAGTTGGCAGAGATAGAGGAGTAATTTACGATAGTACCCTAAAAATTAACAGGTGGGTCATTTGGAGATGACCTCATGCCAACAAAACTTGGAAGTTTTATAGTAGTAGTTGGAAAGGATTAGTTACCTGCGCACAAGCAGATGTTATTTGAGAAGGTTGATAAAAATTTTCACGGCAGTATAATAAGATTTGGTTGGAATGGACCTTAAAATTAACCTAATACTCATCGAGTTAGAAAGCTTTGAGGAAATAGTTGGAACGGACTGACTTTCAAGGACGAAAGCGAAAGTTATTTATAGTAAGAAGATTATTCGTATACCTCGCGAGAATGGTGAGCCAAAAGCCATCCGGATTACTTCAACAACCCGAGATCCCACAATGGAAATGGGAAGGGATGACGATGGATTTCATTCTGAAACTACCGAAAACAGTCGGCAGTTATGACACTATCGGGGTTATCGTTGATCGCCTCACTAAATCTGCTCACTTTCTAGCCATGAAAGAAACCGATACAATGGACAACGATACATAAAGGAAATTGTATCCCGTCACTTCAGCAATTCAAATACTATACTACCCAAGAATCGTATTTGATACTCATTCTTATGCGACACTGAATCCTAACTTATTCCGAGAGAATTCTAAATCAATGATAATCACACCTTCACCCTTCTTACTTTGATATTAGTCATACCAGTTCGGAATTTCCAAAATCAATGGGTAGTTAATCCCCGTCCTACTCTCCCTTTCGTTTCTCACTTATAAGCAACAACTTTATACTTAAGCATTTTTGGTCGAAGGACTTATGCCCTACTAATAGTCATCAACCACATTAAAATTCAACAGTTTTCATTACCTCGTAACATTTTTGCTCAAATATCACCCGAGATTTTCAAAAGTCTTTTACTCGATTCTCATCAATCTTTTTTCAACTTGTAACCTCTGAAATATGAAAATTTTGTTTGCCAAAATTTTACTTACACTATTTTACTGTACGATCCTCTCAAAACTTAATAAAAATAAATTTATTTTATTTGCCATTCGTGCAAATTTTTGAAATCGTATACGTTATATAAAATAAAGTAAATAATTACTTCTTTTTGACAAATACATATGAAATTTTACTTTCACTTTTACAAATCAAATCGTTTATTCAAAGGATATTTTACCTTGAATGGTACGTGTTGTACATAACCCTAGTTTGCTAAGAACTTAATTTCTTTTCTTACATCGTCACCTTAAATGAATTCTATAAAATTTTCGTTGCTTGTCAATATAAAATTTTTCATTGCTTATTCGTATCCAAGTCATCATGAAGACAGACAACTGTCGAAACTAGGAGATTCATGTGTGTGTATGTGATGAAGGCACTTACTACCACGTCATGCAGAGCCTTCGGGCATCCACAAACACTTAAACCATTCAAAATTACTGCGTTACCCCAGGGATCTTATTCTTCACATCTGTCGGAGCGATGCTCTATCTTACATAACTCAAAGTCCTGACCTATTCCAAGGAAATTCTCATCTAGCGATGTTAACATCATTAGTATTCCGACTTTAATATTAGCCATAACCTGTGTGGCATTCTGCAAAGTTAAGAAGCGATTAACTTCTCATCCTCATGCTCTATCCTTCATACCTCACTTTTTAGCAACAGCTTCGGACGTAAACATTTTTGGGCCAAAGACTTAAGTTCGGATAATCATCAAAACTACATTTAATTCATTAGTTTTCATTACCTAGTAACATGTCAACCGATGATTCAAAGATTTTTCACTCGACCTTTTTCAACTCGTAACCTCTGAAATACGAAAAACTATGTTTATCAAAATTTTTACACGTTGCTTATTTGTGCGGTCCTCACGAGATTTATGGACAAATGAAAGTACTAAAAACTTTTCTATCACTTACGCGATTTATAAAATCATATATGCATAAATTTACCCTTACTTATTTTGGGTTAGTACATACTAAGTTATACCTTCAAGATGATTAAAAATCGCTCCTTTATTGAGTTGTTTTAAGTCAAATAATTTTGTGCAAATGGTACTCGTTATACATACTTCTAAATTTACCAAGAACTTCGTTCTATTTATGTTGTCGCATCAAACGTTTAAAGGTTTTTCAAAACTTCCTCGGTTGATTTTATTAAAGGTTTCCGTATTAGACTACACCATGTAGGGATCACACTTCTTCTCTCCCTCCGTTAGGGATGAAGCTTACTATTAAAATCCTTGTTAAAAACGCTTGAGCCACTTTGGGTGGCAGATTTATAAAAAAAAAATTTGTTAGGAAGTCTTTGTACTCGAAATATGTTCCTTTTAAGGTTAAACATGGCAAAATCGCGGGCCGATAAATCAGTTTTCTGAGGTACACTCAATGGTCACCCCATTGTAGGAAGGGCACTAGGTGGGTTTCTATTCTCAATATTTCACGGCTAATCGCAACATCCTCGTAAAAATCATCTCTATGAATTAGTAGGTTGAGGTATAAGGAATCGTTTTGAGATTCTTTTCACTTAGAGTAAACCGTTCTTTACGACCAAGGGTCCACGTATCTTCTTGTCCGCGCATCGCCTTAAGTATAAGGATAAATTCAGAACAAACCGCTCGAAGAGTTCACCCTGGTTCAAAGATCACACCTTTCGTGCGATTCTCTTTCAATAAAATGTAAAGTAACATACTTTAGGAATCTATGAATCTTGTTATCCTCTTGGAAGGGACTGCTTAAAACATCTGTAATACGGATATGGTTACTCTACACATTCCTTTCTTCGTTGGTTGAAACTATATGTTGTTCTAGTTAATGTTAACCCTAACTTCAACATGTAACTGAAAGGATAAAGTTACATTATGGAACTGTTCTTTCATTCCATCTAAGGATAAGTTCACCTGCAGTATGGTAAACTGGGTGATATCCTTCATTGTTCGTTCAGACCGTCCTGAAGGCACTATAGATAATTATGGCTTGCATTGCATATAAGTCCGATTATTCACTTTCAGCAAAAGTTTCAATTCATATAGTTAAATGAAACGTTCTTAAATATCGAGTTCTTTATGCCTATGGTCTCTTTCCAAAATCAAGGGGTTAGTAAAATCCGTGGCTAACACTATCCAGACATCAAATCGCATAGTTATGATCACCATGTTTTCCATCCTACCTGTCAGCTTTGTATTGCGACATAAGCGCTCAATGTTTTAGATGAGTTTAGTAACATTCATGATGTATTTCATGCATCCAGCTTACTAAAGATGCATGTAAGGCTAAAAACATCATCTTTTCTTTTGTGGATATATTCAGACAACATACTCTTGTTAACCATAAACGAAATCAATTTATTGATCTCCTAAGAGACTTAATTAATAGCATATACCTATTCTTACTTTTATACGCCAGAGTACCTTTCAAGGTAAATAGCTCATTTTTTAGCCCACGAATCTTTCGGAACTTTGATACGCTACTTCTTATTTAAATACGGTACCATTTTTTTTTGTCACTCCTCAAATTTCGGGACGAAATTTCCATTAACAGGTGGGTAATGTAACGACCCGGCTTTTTCGACTTGCTTTTGTGCCTTGTGTTTTTGCGAAACTGCGTATTTGTGCGTACTGTGTTACTTTATACTCTGGAAACTTGATTTACGTGGTTTACTTCCATTTATATGTTAAAACGTGCCTTAGAGTACGTAGGATACATAACTTGATCATTGGAAGCCTTTATAACCGTTAGTGTTATTTGACGTTTCGAATAAACCGCGAACTTGCGCGCACGTTTAACTTTTGTCATAATCGGAATATTATGACTGTGAAATATCAATTATTATTTTATAATAATAATTACCTGGGTTTTTGGATGCTTAATTACGCGTAGTAATTTAATTATGCACAATAGTTAGTCTTGTTGGACTTTCTACCTTGTTGGGCTCAAGCCCACCCTACTCTAGCTAGTGACCCAATTAATTAGCCCTTGTCCATGTCATTAATCCTTGTCAAATTCCTTGCTTATAAATACTAGCCCTTGTCCATGTCATCAATCCTTGTCAAATTCCTTGCTTATAAATACTAGCCCTTGTCCATGTCATCAATCCTTGTCAAATTCCTTGCTTATAAATACTAGCCATTTACCTCTCATTCAAATCACTTGCTCATTTGGTTTTCACACACACTTGTTCTTTCTTTCTTCCCTTTCTAGCATTGCTTGTAAGTCTTCTTTTTCTTCTTCTTTTCCTTTCATTTTCGTGGCCATCATCATCATATTATGGAGATCAAAGTTCCTTTTAGCTTTGATCTTGCTTATATCTTGTTGATTCAAGCATGAATCTTTCAAGAACATGGAAGACTCAAGCTTTCTAGCTTTGAATCTTCACCAACTTTGTAGATTCATCTTTCTTTTACTTTAATCTTGTTATTTTGTGATAAAGATTCAAACTTTTGTTTGTTATCTTCATATATCTTAAAGATCCAAGCTTTATGCTTCAAGATCTTCAAAAACACTAAAGGTTCAAGCTTTCTAGCTTTGTGACCTTATAAATTGTGTGAAAGGGATCCAAGCTCTCTAGCTTAGGGTTCCATAACCTCTTTTGACGTGGATCATGTTCATACTTGTTTGATTGATGTAAAGTTTGTAACTTTGTTTGTAAATAGGACTTGTAATTGTGTTAAGACTAAGGATATGATGTAACCTTGGTTCATCATCCATCTAAGACTCTTAAATGAGTTGTGTTACCACTTGGTCTTAACATATTGTGTATTGATGGTAGAATCTTGGTCAAAAATGATGCTAAACCATCAACGAGTTGTACACTTGAAGCTACAAGCATCAAGGATGAGAACCGTGATGAGCATCAAGCACCAAGAACCTCACCGGAGCACTTGTCCACTGATTTTCGTATTTGATCAAACCACCTGGGCTACTGGAAAGTTTATTTTCAGTTATTTCGGTTCGAGTAGATGATTTTCCATTTAAGCCTCGTCTTAATCCGAGTTACGGTTTAGGATTTATGGCCCTCCGAGAGTCACTACACCCTATTAACGTTGTGCTGAAATTTCTGACCTACTCGCACTTAAACCGTCGCCACGGTCAAACGAAGACGAGTTAGGTTCTGAAAATTGGTCAGCGGTTTGGGGACTCACATACAGAGCCATAGCCACTGACTATGCATCTTTTTTATTTACGTAGAGGTCGCAGCAGCTGACCGAAGTCAGCCTATTGTTTCGATCCCTATTCTTGTCGAACTTACTTAGCTTTTATGATGATGAATGATGATGATGATGACACTTAAACTTATTTTATGCACTATTAGAATTTATAAAAACAACCTACTGACCTAGTAACCCTTGATTTAGGTTGACGACCTTTCGGACCGACTTACTACTTGCGTACTTTCATTACCGACTTTACCGCTTTTATCACTGTGAGTTATAGCATTCCCTTTTTACTTTAACTTATTTTGGGAACTGAGAATACATGTGGATTTTATGTTTTACATACTAGGCACTAGTACTTAAACTTATATATGTGTGGGTTATACAACGACATAAACATTCCCTTTAGCTCGGTAACGTTTAATCATTGGTTTTTGAACCATGAACGCGAATCTTAGATATGGATCCATAGAGTTTGACATCCCCACTCGGGCTAGTCGCGCTAGCATTTAACGAGTGTTTAATACTTCGTAGACATACGCACTTTCCAAGTGTACTTTCAGGGGGTATAAACGTTAAGTTAGTGTAACACCCCAGCTTAACATGACCACAATATTGTCCGCTTTGCCCGCAGGCGCACGGCTTTTTCTTGGCGACCACACACGAGAAGCACTTTCCCAGGAGGTCACCCATCCTGGTAGTGCTCTCGCCCGAGCACGCTTAACCACAACGTACTCGCACTTCTACTCATCATGTGATCCTAAAACGCGTTGTGTCATTTAAGTGTGAGTATTACCTTATAATCCCATGATCACTCATGTTCGTGGGCGATGTGGGATTTGCCTAGGGTGTTACATTCACCCCCCCTTAGGGACTCATCGTCCTCGATGAGGTTTGCCCCACCACCCCCAAAGGCACATGAGTGGCTCTGATACCATTCTGTAACACCCCAGCTTAACATGACCACAATATTGTCCGCTTTGCCCGCAGGCGCACGGCTTTTTCTTGGCGACCACACACGAGAAGCACTTTCCCAGGAGGTCACCCATCCTGGTAGTGCTCTCGCCCGAGCACGCTTAACCACAATGTACTCGCACTTCTACTCAGCCTGTGATCCCAAAACGCGTTGTGTCATTTAAGCGTGAGTATTACCTTATAATCCCATGATCACTCATGTTCGTGGGCGATGTGGGATTTGCCTAGGGTGTTACAGTTAGTTACCGAGTGCCTACGGTTATACATATACTTTATCATACTGATTTGAATTACTGATTTGAAACGCTTGTTTGAAGCACTGAAATCTCGTGGCCTACATTACATTACATTACTGAATACAAACAAACTATAGCTCACCAACATTCGTGTTGACTTTTTAAGCATGTATTTCTCAGGTGTTTAGACGTTGTTGCTTCTGCTGTTAGCCTTGCTGTTCTAGTCTCGGTGTATAGACTTGCTGTTACAGACTTGCTGTGTTAGACTTCCGCTGCATTACTTAGAGATGTCTCAAGCACGAAACTTTTACTTTGCATTCCCAACTTATGTTATTTTCAAAACAATAGCTTTGTAATGACCTTAGTATCATGTACTCATGTTAATGTTTCCTATTCATCTTTTGTAAAACGTTATCTGTTCATGAATGCAAAACTGGTTTTCAAACAGCATATAGTGTTTGACCTTGTAATGATCCTGTTGTTGATGTACCGTACACGATGATTTTGTACGGGGCGTCACAGAGTTAATGTTTCAATTCTAACAAGTAGTGTTGAAGACCTTGTATCGATAGTCTGCTCATCCGAAGTATGTGTTGAGTGTGCGTGTCCAAATGGAGTTTGGCGGTATAATGGTGGTTTAACGTTCTTGGTTAGATCGTTGATATTTTGGGTTGACGAAGGTTGGGTTTGTTCAAAGTCTCCAAGTGGGAGATTGTTGGAGATGTGGAGAACTTTAAACAATTAGAAGGAAGATTCCATGAAACTCACACGAAGCTTCCACGAAGTTGTTAGGAAACTCACATGTAGCTTCCACGAAGTTGTGAGGAAATTCACATGTAGCTTCCGCGAAGCTATCAGGAAACTCACATGTAGCCTCCATGAAGCTGTCAGGAAACTCACATGAAGCTTCAAGGAATTGTTTTTTAGCTTACTCCTTAAACCATTCTATAAATAGACCTTCTTGTAACTCATTGTAAACACACCCTAAATATTCAGCAAATACATTCTCTAGTTGGTCCGTGGACAAAAGCAATCACAACGATTGCATATAACCACGTTATCTCTTGTGTCGATTTACATTTCTTGCATTTATAATCTTTCGTTCATTAAGTGGGTTAGTAACCTTGTAGAATTACTATCGGTGAGTGATCTTGTTGAATCACTTGCGTTGTTTTGGGTCCTAATATCCTTACAAACTCGTCTTCGTTTGACCGTGGCGACGGTTTAAGTGCGAGTAGGTCGGAAATTTCAGCACAACGTTAAAAGGGTGTAGTGACTTTCGGAAGGCTATAATTCCTAAACCGTAAATCGGATTAAGACGAGTCTTAAACGAAAAGTCATCTACTCGAACCCAGATATCTGGAAATTAACTTTTCCAGTAGCCCAGGTTAATGATCAGTTCCCAAAAACAGTAAGAAATGTGTTCCGGTGGGTTCTTGGTGCTTGATGCTCATCACGGTTCTCATCCTTGATGCTTGTAGCTTCAAGTGTACAACTCGTTGATGTGTTTGCATCATCTTAACCAAGGTTTAACCATCATAACACTAGTGTATGTCTAAGATAAGTAGCATAACTCATTTAAGGGTTATAAGTAGGTTGATGAACCAAAGTTACATCAAGATCTTAGATCCGACACATACATGTGTTCTAATAGTAATATTAAGCTATAAACTTGAAAGTAAAATAAATAAACAAGATCTTAAGTTGTAGAACTTATATCTTAGCTAGATCTTAAAGATCCTAGACTAGAAAGTCTAGATCTAGTGTTCTTAAGTTAGATCCTAAGTTATAAAACTTGGATCTTTACTTTAATAAAACCATAAGTTATGAAACTTAGATTTTTGTCTTGTAAACTGTACATAAGCTTGTAAGCTCTTGTTTACAACAAAATTGGAAGACCATAAGCTATAGAAACTTAGATCCAACATAAGTGTATGAAGTTATAACTAGAAAGTTATACTTCTATGTTCTTGAACTTACAAAGTTTAACTTTAGTTTCAAGAATAATGAGATCAAGATTAACTAGTAATACTTGACCAAGAATAATACATCACGAAATATATATACATACAAAAGAATGAAATAAATTAAATCTACAAGTAACAAGTTCATGTTTGTTTCTAACTTAAGAAGATTCAAGCCAAGGCTTGGATCTTTAAGAAAGTAAACCTTAAGTTAACAAAACATGAACACAACCAACAAAACAAGGTTTTCGAGTTAATGAACTTTTCTTTTTAACAAGTTTTATGGAGGAATCAAACTATAAACTTGATCCCCCTTGGCTCTTGTATGTTCTTGTATAAACAAGATAATATGAAGAATAAACTAGAAGTTTGATTCTTAACAACTAGTAAGTAAACAACAACAACAAAAAGAACAAGTAAATTGATGATGATGATGGCGGTTTTGGAACAAGAAAAAGAAGAGGAAAAAGTCTTGTAAGAACTCACCACTAGAGAGAAAACTTAGAGTAAGAAAGTAGAGAAATGTGTGTGTGTGTGTGTGTGTAAAATGAAGTAAAGACTAGTGAATAAGTAGCAAAAAAAAATTGAAAAATGAACTCCCTCCCTCCCTCCCATTCAAAACCGACGGTTTGGAGGTCTCCAAAGAGGAAAGTCAAGTGCTCACTTTCAAGTGTTGGAGAGTGTTGTCTGCTAAGAATGTGTATAAGTTAAATGCATGGGAAAGAGGTGCTAGCATGCTTGAACATTTTTGTCTCCAACTTAAGTTAATTAACCTTGCTTTTCCTTAATAAATCACTAGTAATAAAAGTGGGCTTACTAGTCCATTAAGTGGTGTAGGGTGGGCTTCCAAGTCCATTAACATGAGTCCATGTAAGTATGCAACAATTAAATAAATAAAGCCCAAGTAATTAACTACTTGCACTAGTTAATTAGAAATGATTAATAATAATTAATCATGAACGTAAATAATATTCGAAATATTATTCGTGAAGAGCGTGTGTCACAAAGACAAGTCGGGACATGAAAAGTCCATTAAGGTGTTAAGTCCATTAAGGTAACTAGCAATCATTAGTAAACACTAAGCTTAATTAAATAAGCCCTTAAGTCAAGTAATTGTTATAATAAATAACAATCAAGTTTACGCATTCATAATATTCCAATTACGACAAAAGTTTAACGTGTACCAAGTATGTATCTCGTTTAAAACGATAAGTGACACCAACGGTCGTAAAAGCATTCGGGAATCAAGTTAAGTGATTACACACTTAATAGCACGTTGTAAGATATTAACGAAAGTAATTTATCATGATTAAAGATCCCAGAGCATAAGCTAGCTCGGTACGCACAAATACGCAGTTTCGTGAAAGCACAAAAGCTAGTCGAAAAAGCCGGGTCGTTACATTACCCACCTGTTAAAGAAAATTTCGTCCCGAAATTTTGAGTGACCAACAATGGTACCGTATTTGAATAAGAAGGAGCGTATCAAAGTTCCGTGAGACTCGTGGGCTCAGAAGTGAGTTATTTACCTTGAAAGGTACCTTGGCGTATGAAAGTAAGAAGTGAGTTATTTACCTTGAAAGGAGCCTGTCCAAGGGTAAGGTTCCTTAACGTTGAAGATTTGAGGTTGAGGGATTTAAGCTTTGGACATTGGTCGGGCAAATGAAGTTCAAAAGAATCAAATTTTGTAAGAGTTAGTATCTCGAGATAGGAAGTCTGCCCGTGGTTAAGGATCCTCAGTTTTGAAGATTCAAGGTGAATGGATTTGAGCTTTGGACATTGGAAGGGAATGTGAATCTCTACCAAATTATAACAACAATTAAGGGTTAACGTCTCAAGATCTGGGGTCGGCCCAAGGTTTAAGACTCTCAAGGTTGAGCACGCGAGATTCAAGTACTTGAGTTTTGGAAATCCATTGGGGATATAAAACTCAACCATATCATAACAGTCTGCAAGAGCTAATTTTTCAAGGTTCGGAATGAGCTCAAAGTCAAAGGTCACAAATTTTGACAATCCGAGGTTAACATATCTGAGTTTGTTAAGAGCCTATGATAAGACATCTATTTTTAGAAAAAAACAATAATAATATGAATATAGGTGTACGTAAGGATGTATAGATAGCATTTAAATAATCATGATCTTACCTTTCTTTCTCCTTCTTCCCAAAGTCGTAAAGTATTGCTTCCAATCATTTGCAGTGTAACAAGATTATTTGCCGAAAATGTAAAGGGTAAGCATTCAAAGGGGTAATAATCCCAACTAAGATATTGTAAACTATTTGGAGAGTATTGGCCACATTTGTCAAATTTCCAACTGCTCCGATCACGCTGACTATAATCAAGTTAATGCTCCACGTAAAGAAATCGAAGGGCCTGTTTACTTTTTTTCACATTAAGTCCATTATGAATATAGATGGCAGTATATATATGGACGACTATATGTAATAATCAGTGAAATGATGAATGTTGTTTACTTTTTATGCTGAATAAAAAGTCTGAATGGCAAAATTGACTACTTTACCCCTTACTTTTATTGTTATTTTTTTAGTATATAAAAAAGCTTTCACCTGCTTGTTTTATTATTATCTCATAAAAAATACTCCATAAATAATACTCCTACTGTAAATATAAATAAGTAATAATAATTATACAAGTAACGCTGATCATAAGCAATTAAACAACAATAATTGTAAAAGAAAAAACATGAAATCCAGAATGTTCCTCCATCATTTTTACCTCTAAAATTGAATACAAGAGTTCACAATTCATTTTTTACATAATAATTTCAAACAAAATACAGATATAGAAATATCAACATAACAACGTTCTTGTTGTTCTTCCAATACTATAATTATTGATGATTTGTTCATAAAAGCGTTGGTCGCCGGAACCGTGGCGGTCGCCGGAACCGTGACGGTCGACGAAATCATGGCGGTCAACGGAAACATGGCGGTGGTCACCGGAGTATTAAGTGAAGGTTGTTTGATGATCTGTTGATTATGCATA
Source organism: Rutidosis leptorrhynchoides (assembly GCF_046630445.1). Lineage (NCBI taxonomy): Eukaryota > Viridiplantae > Streptophyta > Magnoliopsida > Asterales > Asteraceae > Rutidosis > Rutidosis leptorrhynchoides. The sequence goes on from NC_092335.1 coordinate 425,234,263, forward strand.
TAATAATAATAATTCTAGAAGATGGGAAGAAGATAGAAAGAAGATAGAAAAAGAGAATAAAGTGGGCGGGTAGTTGTGGAAATATGAGGTGCTATATGGATACTAGTGTGGTTTTTGGCCTGACCGAAACAAGCTTCTATGTAGACAATATTAATGATTAAGGTGTAAGTAAACAACTTCAAATTTGACCGAATAATCATATGGCTCAACACATCCCATTAAGTCATAAATAAATAAACAGGCCCTAAGTCCCTTCATGTTTCGAAAACCTCTCACTAGATTTTCGAGATCAAATTTCTCCTCTGTGTCTATATTGATGCCTCTTGTTGTTTTAGTGCCCTGTAATATAAAAAGTGATGATTATAAAATAAATTTGTTTCATAACAAATGAAGATGAGTTAGCTATCTTCACCTTAGTAACACACTTGATTCTTAATTACCTGGTCATTGGACAATATATCTTTAATTTCTTCTTTAATCCACAATCGACTATGTCCCCAAGGCTCATAACTCATAAGGGTGTAAACTACGAACAATATTCTTGCCCATTTCTTCTATATGGTCATGCATGTTCAAGAGATTACAATTACCCGTATTTATGAGTGATTTTTGCTCAAGAACTCTTAACCCAATTCTAGCATTAAATCCTTGACTTTCAAGTGCTTCGATTGCGACCTCTTTGTGCCAACCTTTAAGTAAGCACACAACATCTAGGAATATTTCTTTGTAGTCATCTTCTAAACCTATATAGCTTATTTCCAGTTTATCAATAGTTTCTTTCAACGGAATTGATTTTAACCTTTTTAACGCATCTATCCATTCATGATTATCTTTACCACGAAGAAACGAACCCAAAACCTTGATCGTTAGAGGAAGACCATCAGCATAATGTACAACTTTTTCCGATAGGTCTTCATAACCTTGAATTGGAATCTCTCCCTCAAACGCATACCTACTAAAAAGGCATATTGCTTCCTTATTCGATAATATATTGACATTAAGAGTAATTAACTTCACTCCGCGTACTTTGAGCACTTCCGCATCTCTTGTTGTAATGATAATTCTGCTTCCCGGCTTAAATGATTCAGGCTCAACTGCAAACTCTTCAAGCTGGTTAATGTGATCTACATCATCTAAAACAACATGAACCCTTATACTAGGCATCCTTCTTTTCATCAGTTTTTTCCCATCATAAACATTGTTTACCTTGATGCCTTCATCTTTGAACACATCCGAAAGGATTTGTTTTTGCAAAGAACTCAAACCATACGAAGATGCTTTTGAAACTTCCCTTACATTGGTAACAAAGCTCTGACCTTCAAAAGTATGAGATATTTTATCAAAAACAGCTCTGGCTAAAGTTGTCTTCCCACTACCTCCCATCCCCTTGATCCCTATAACACGAACATCATCGATACCAATTTCTAATCTTGAAACAACATCCTCGACCCGAGACTCCATGCCTACTAAATTTCCATCATCTGTGCTAGTCCAAAAAGGAAGTAACTCTAGTGAAATCTTTTCAACAATTTCGTTGATAAATTTAGCCTCGTGCCTATACGTTGCAAGAGAGTAAATTATCCATTTAAATTGCTCAAAACCACTACATGATTAATTAATTCAGATCTACACATAATATATGTGTGTGTGTGGCGGAAACAGAAATTTTTTTTCCCCGAGGGTGAAAGCTTTTTTAAAAACGTAGCAACTTTATTTGAGCAAAATATTAAGATTTTGGGGCAAAAATATGGTGATTTTTGGGCAAAATGTGCAGGCTTTTGGGCAAAATATGAAGATTTGAGACAAAATATGAAGGTTTTTGGGCAAAATATGAAAACTTTGGGGCAAAAAAATAAATCCACTAGGGGCAAAATCTAAAAATCCAAAATTTTTACACACAAATCGACTGGGGGCATCTGCCCCCGACCTATGATGTTTCCGGCACTGTGTGTGTATATGTGTATATATATATATATATATATGTGTGTATATGTGTAATTTGGCGTCCTCCCATTGCTTCGTATGAGACTAATAAATAAATTCAAAAAGAAAAATGGAAATATTCGCACTTTCTTTCAAATGCTGGCAATTGCCTCCCCCCCAAAAGGATAGCTGAAAGTGGGGAAAGTAGAGCTACTTACATTGATTTACAACCAAAAAATAAGTTTCAAACATCATTACCTAGCAAGAGGATCAAATTGGTCACGAGATAAGAGGGTTGAGTAAAAATAATCAGAAAAATCTCATTTGTTTACCCGATTGTACATAATATATATGTGTGAATTAATTACCCATTAAAATTGGCATTTAACTCCCAGCCAGACAGATCAGCAGCTTCTTTCAGAGCCCCACTCCATTTCCCAGCAGCTTGTGCATTTACATGTTTGGCAAATGCTTCTCCAACTGTACCTATTTGTTTGCGGACTTCGGTGGGTTCCACATGATAGAAGACAGGGTATGCAGTCTGGTCATGTGCCTTCTGGCACTCCATAATCTTGACAAGCTCATCCAAGCACCAAGACTGCATAATTCTTGGAGAAAACGATTATGTAGAATTTCTAGTCTTGTATGAAATTGATGAGCTCATCACTTATCTTTCTCCGTTGCTTGATCTCTTCATCGTCCTTGTATGTCAGAATGCTTTTTCGCTTAAGAGCAGAATAAAGATGATCTTCAAAGGTTTTACGTGTATCTTCTCCTTTAAACCTTAAAAACACATCATACTTAAAGCTCTTTTGAACTATTGAAGTTGAAGAAGATACCATTATTAAGTAGAAATTGAGAAGTAGGTTTAGACGATTCTATTGTATTTGAGAATAAAAGGATGTTGGGTGAAATTGCAAAGAAACTTCAAAAAGAAAGTGGCCCATTACTCATATGCGTGTTTGAACAACGGCTTCTATTTGTTTGACCTTATCTTATTACAATATTACTTTTATTATTTTCATAATTTTCTTATTTTCTTATTAGACTGTTTGTAACGGATGGAAGTAACGGCGTTACTTGCTGAGGTGTATCGAAAGAAACGCCGTTTTAGGCGGTAACGATGTGTTACTTGAAGGCGTCACTTTGGCGTTTGAGGGAAAGAAACATGGAAAGAAACGGGTGTCACTTGTATTTTTTATTTTTTTTATTAATTTATTATTATTTTTATCCTCTTTTAATACTTAACCCAATTATATTTTAATATATTGTAACGACCCGACTTTTTCGACTTATATTTTTGTGCTCTATACTTTCACGAATCTGCGTATATGTGCATACTGAGCTAGTTTATGCTCTAGGATCTTATTTCATGATAATTACTTTCGTTAATACCTTACAGCGTCTTATTAAGTACTTAATCACTTAACTTGATCCTCGAATGCTTTTATGACTGTTAGTGTCACTTGACGTTTAGAACGAGCTATGTACTTTGTACAAGTTAAACTTTTGTCGTAACTGGAATATTATGACTACGTAAAACTAATTGTTATTTTCTAATGACAATTACTTGGCTATTTAGTTGCTTAATTACGCTTAGTAATTTACTAATGCACACTAGTTAGTCTTAATAGACTCTTTACCTTAATGGACTTAAGCCCACTCTACTCTAGCTATTGGACTTTTAAGTTAGCCCAATTTTAATGGAATTATGACCCATTAAAATGTAAGACAAAAACCCATTTAGATGAGCCAACATACTAGCATTTTTGTTAACCATTACTACATATATTGCATGAGATCCCAACAATAAGCACCACCTTTAGACCACCACCATGCAAAAAGCAAAAGTTGTCCCCCCTTGTCCCCTCCCAACCTATGGCCTAGCTAGTACCACCACCACTATAAATATCAACCTTGGTTCTTCATTTCACACTTGATCTCATTCTCATTTTACACACACTTGCTCTCTAATTTTCTCTCTAGTCTTTCTCACACTAAAATTGTAAGTTCTTAAAGTTTTCTTCTTCTTCTTCTTCTTCTTCTTCTTCTTCTTCTTCTTCTTCTCTTCTTAATCACGACATCATCATCATCATAAGATCAAGTTTTTTAGCTTTTTGATCTTGCTATATTTTGTAGATTCAAACTTTGATTTGAATCCTTCAAGAACATGAAAGATTCAAGCTTTCTAGCTTTGAATCTTCATTACTTTGTTGGATCTAAGTTTTCTAGCTTATGATCTCTTTGTTTTTGTTAAAAGATCAAAACTTGTGTTTATAATCTTCGTGAAACTTGAAGATATAGCTTCTTGCTTTAAAGATCTTCAAGAACATAAAAGATTCAAGCTTTCTAGCTTTGGATCTTCATTACTTTGATGGATCTAAGCTTTATATCTTAAAATTACTTTGTTTTTGTTAAAAGATCAAAACTTGTGTTTATGATCCTCATGAAACTTGAAGATTAGCTTCTTGCTTTAAAGATCTTCAAGAACATAAAAGATTCAAGCTTTCTAGCTTTAAAATCTCATAATTATTGTTAAGGGATCCAAGCTTTCTAGCTTAGGGTTTCATTACTTTGTTTGATCTAAGTTATGTGACTTAAGGTCTTGCTTGATTTGAGTCAAAGTTTGTAGCTTTAATCTTGAATAGAACTTGTATTTGTGTTAAGACTAAAACATGATGTAACCTTGGTTCATCATCCTTCTACAACTCTTAAGTGAGTTGTATTTCTTCTTAGTCTTGACATTGTGTGTTGATGGTTTAAACTTAGTCAAAGTGATGCTAAAACATCAAGAGTTGTACACTTGAGGCTTATACGCATCAAGGATGAGAACCGTGATGAGCATCAAGCACCAAGGAAACCCACCGGAGTACTTGTTTACTGTTTTTGAGGGTCTGCTCAGACTCCTGGGACTTCTAGAAAGTTGATTTTCAGATAGTTCGGTTCGAAAAGATAACTTTTCGTTTAAGACTCGCCTAAATCTGATATACAGATTAGGATTTATAGCCTTCCGAAAATCACTACGGCTTTGTAACGACGTGCTGAAATTTATTACCTACTCGCGCTTGAACCGTCGCCACAGTCAAACGACATCCAGTTAGGATCTGAAAATTTGACAGCAGTAAGAGGACTCACATACGGAGCCTTGGCCACTGACCACGCATCTTTTCAGTTTGTATAGAGGTCGTAGCAGCTGTCCGAAGTCAGCCCTTTGTTTCGATCTATATTCTTGTTGAAGAATTACTTTATCTTTTACGAATCATGATGACGATGATGATAGTTAAGGCTTAATTTATTCACTTTTAAACTTTTGGGGACAATTTACTGACTTAGTAACTATTGACTTAGGTTGAGCACCTTTTGGATCGACCAACTTACTTGTTTGGACCGACTTACTACTTGCTTACATTTTCGTATCGATTTTACCGCACATTCACTGTGAGTTATAGCTCCCTTTCTACTTTACTATTTTTGGGACTGAGAGTACATGCACTTTTTATGTTTTACTTACTTGACATGAGTACTTAAACTTTATATATGTGTGGGTTATATAACGGCATAAACTTTCCCCTTAGCACGGTAACGTTTAACTATTGGTTTTTGAACAGGTAGACGCGAATCTTAGATATGGATTCATAGGGTTTGACACCCCCACTCGGGCTAGTCGAGCTAGCATTTAACGGGTGTTTAATACTTCGAGAACATACGCACTCGCCAGGTGTACTTTTAGTGGGTGATATTTATTTTACGTTAAGTTGGTTACCGGGTGCCCACGGGTAAGCATATACTTTATCATACTGATTTGAAATACTGATTTGAAATGCTGATTTGAAGCACTGAAATCTCGTGGTCTACATTACATTACTGATTACAATCAAACTATAGCTCACCAACATTCGTGTTGACATTTTTAAGCATGTATTTCTCAGGTGCTTAGACGTTGTTGCTTCCGCTGTTAGACTTGCTGTTATAGCCTTGGTGTTATAGACTTGCTGTTACAGACTCGCTGTGTTATACTTCTGCTGCATTGTTTAGAGATGTCTCAATCATGGAACTTTTACTTTGCATTCACAACTCATGTTACATTTGAACAACGGTTTTGTAATGACCTTTGTGTCACGTACTTATGTTAATGCTTTCTATTCGTGGAAGCACATTATCTTTTGTAAAACATTTGACGTTAGTAAAGATGTTATCTTTTGTAAAACATTTGACGTTGGTAAAGACGTTACCCTTTGTAAAACAATTGACGTTGGTAAAAACGTTGTCTTTTCATGAATGCAAAACTTGTTTTTAAACAGCATATAGTGTTGTAACCGTGTAATGATCCTGTTGTTGATGATCCGCACACGTTGATTTTGTACGGGGCGTCACACACATCATCACAATACTCCTAACTAACACCAAAAAGAGACACCACCACTACTCCACCCAAAAAAGAAACATGACCAACTCATCAAAAAAGTGCAAAAAGCAAGAAACGCCACAATCGTTACAAATGGTCTTACATATTCAACATTTACTAACAACCAAAGAAAAAAGTAGAAAACAACCAAAAAAAAGGTATGAAGAGTGTCAACTGACGTCATGCTGATATACTCAACTTTTTTATTTTTAATTTTAACCTTTTTACACATTTCAATTTATTTCTTTTCCTTCTATTTTTTTATTTTTTTTTATTTTTAACAATCGAATTTAGCATTCATACCTTTACTAACAACCAAAAATTGTGATCATGTCAGGTGACGTCGTGTTGACATCATCAACTTTTTTTTAACCTTGGGGTTTTTACACATATATTGTTATAATTCAGTAGGCTTATAACTACCTTTAATGGTTATAAGAACAAAGAGAGAAAAAGAGAGAAGAATGAGAGAAGAAATATTGATATTGATATTTCAAGAGAAATGGTGCACCTTAAATGGTTACCATACATGTCTATTTATAGTATAAAATATTACTATGCAAGAAATATAATAATAATAAAATTAACATCCAATCTAGATATTTTATAACACAATCTAGATATTTTATAACACTCCCCCTTGGATGACAATTTTATTAGAGAATAACTAGTACTGCCTCGTTAAAAACCTTGCTAAAGAAAATTCATTGGGATAAAACTTTAGCTAAGGGAAAAAGAGTGCAGCATAAAGTTGACTCCCCCTCAAGTAGGCAACGCCTGAGTTGTTACATCTTCTGAACATGCCTCATGCCAATATTATGAACGTGTGTTCTGAAAATAGCAGTTAGCAGTGCTTTGGTATAAAGATCAGCAGAGTTGTTGATTGAACGTATCTCATTTTAATCTGGTTGTCTTTTACGATATCTTGAGTATATGAGAAAAATCTGAGGTTTTCATCTGAAACTGTATCATCTAAATCTTTTATGTACAAGTTTGGCCCTCGTGATTTGTCTACAGTCTCCTTCATGGTTTGTTCAAACCGTTGTTTCAGTTCCTATTCCCTTTCAGTCTTTTTCTGAGCCTTACCAATATACCATTATTTTCCATAAAACTTATGACCGTTAAGACCGTTTATAGCTTTAGCGCCTCGTCAGCATTTATGTTTTGTTCTGTCATTTTTGATACTCTTCTTTCATTTGTATTATGTAAGCTGTATTATCTTCATAGATAGTTGTTACGCTTTTATAGCGTTCTAGTCCACAAGAATCAATAATGATTTGTATCATTGATCTTAACTAAAATCATTCCCGAGTAGCTTCATGTAATGCAATCACTTCGGCATGATTTGATGATGTTGCAACAAGTGTTTGTTTTGAGAACGTCATGATATTGCGGTGCCTCCATTTAGGAATACATATCCAGTTTGAGATTTAGCTTTATGTAGATCGGATAAATAATCTGCATCTGTATAACCAAACAAATCTTGTTTCGAGTTGTTAGAATAAAATAATTATAAATCAGTAGTTTCCCGAAGGTATCAAACTATTTGTTTGATCCCATTCCAATGTCTTTTGGTAGGGGCTGAGCTGAACCTTGTCAACAAATTAACTGCAAAAGAAATGTCAGATCTTGTATAATCTATAAGATACATAAGAACCTCAATTGCACTAAAATATAGAACTTCCGATCTGTTAAAATTTTCATGATCTTCGCAGGGATGAAATAGATCAGTGTCAATATTGAGTGATCTAACAACAATGAGTTTGTCTTTAAAAAAAAATGTTTTAAAATCTTTTCGGTATAAGTTGTTTGATGTACAAGTAAACCATTAGGCATATGCTCAATTTGCAATCCAAGGTAATACTTGGTTTTTTCAAGATCTTTCATTTCAAAATAATTCTTTAGAAGTTGAATGATTTCATAGATCTCTTTATTTGTTCATATGATGTTAAGAACATTGACATAAACAACTACGATCTCATATCCGAACATTGTTTTTATAAAACATACGTGCAAAATAAGTTTATATTTATACCCTTTTTTTTTATCAAGTAGTCATTTAATCGGTTATACCACATACGTCCCGTTTGTATAAACCCACTTAGAAATCTTTGTGATTTAATGGAATATATTCCCTTGGGTTTTACATTAGATGCTTATGATACCTTAACCCTTTAGGTATATTCATATATATCACTATTAAGTGATCCATACAGATAAGTAGTAACAACATTCATGAGATGCATTTAAATAACTACCAGGTTGATTAAGTATCTAATAAGTAATTGTATCCATTACAGGAGGATAATTTTTCCTCCTAATTCATTTCTGGTCTTTGTGGGAAATATTGAGTTACAAGTCTAGTTTTGCCTTGTAACTTCATTTGCACATTTCTTTTCGGATAAAAATTCATTTGTATCCCATACGTTTCACATCTTTAAAAGTGATAACGATTGATCCGAAAACTTTTCTTTTATCGAGCGATTCTAATTCAGCTCTTATTGCTCCTTTCCATTGAGCTCAATCATGTCCATTTTGTATATTCAATGACAGATTTTAGTTCCAGATCATCATCTTTATTCATGATGTCATTGTAACATTATATGAAAATATCTCATAGAGATTTTAGTTTCATTTCGGTTCCATAATATTGCATAATTTATCGCAATTTTAGTATTTACATTTATCAATATCCTCTACAGAAGGAATATTGATTTGTGGTTCTTCTTGAACACTTTCTCTTACCTCATTATCAGCTGATTTTCTTTTTCGAGGATTTTTATCTTCGGAACCAATTGATCTTCCACGTTTGATGCGTGGCAAAGACTCAACAGTGACATTATTGCCAGCTTTTGGAATTTCAGTTCGAGCTGGAGCATTTATCGCTGGTATATATGATTTAGTCACTTTTTTATATCTGTAAATGCATAAAGTAATTAATTTGCAAGTTCTTGCATATGCATTATTTTTGAACTTTCGTTTCACATTCTTTTGTGCGAGTTCAATATACCTTAATTGATGTTCACATCATGAAGCATCATTTTATTTTTTATTTTTATTTCTCCCCCTAATCTAGGGAACAATGTTTTATTAAAATGACAATCAGCAAAACGTGCTGTAAAAACATCACCCATCATGGGTTCAATATATCTTATGATTGAAGATGTTTTATATCCAAAATATATTATCATCTTTCTTTGAAGAACCATTTTATTGTGTTGTGGTGATACAATTGGAACATACACTGCACAACCAATGTTTTAATGTAGAAAATATTTGGCTCTTGGCCAAAATCAAGTATTAAGTGAAAATATTTACGACTTCCACATGGTATAATGCGAATTAATGTCGCAGCATGTAAATTTACATGTCCACATATAAATATTGAGAGATTTGTACTCATTATCAATTGTCTAGTTATTAGCTGTAAGCGTTTATCTATTGATTCAGCTAAACCAATTTTGTGTATGCACATGAGCAACTGGATGTTCAACAACAATCCCTGTAGATATATAATGATCATTAAATGCTTGAGATATTAACTCACCAGCATTATCAAGTCTTATCCTTTTAATGGTGTAATCAGAATAATGTGTTCTCAATTTAATAATTTGTGCAAGAAACTTTGCAAATGCCATATTACGGCTTGATAACATACAAATATGAGACCATCCGCTAGATGCGTCTATTAGAACCATGAAATATCAAAATGGTTCACATGATGGATGAATTGGTTCATATATCTTACCTTGAATTCTTTCAAGAAACATTTGTGATTCTTTTTCACAATATACTTTTCATTAATCACCATATGTGCTTTCCATTAATCACCATATGTGTTTTTTTTTTTTTTATAAATCACCATATGTGTTTTTTTTTTTTATCATATATCCTTTTCACCATATACGCTTTTAATCATATGCGCTGTGTTTTTCACCATATGCGCTTTTAATCATATGCGATTTTCATCATATGCGTTGTGCTTTTCATCATATTCGCTTTTTATCATATGCGCTTATCATATGCGATGCGCTTTTTATCATATGCGCTTTTTTATGTGAATAGTAAATTAATTAATTTCGTTTTACTATTCATATGAATTAATTTAGATTTACTATTTTGTTAATTGAGTAATATATATATACATCATATACTTGTGACTCCGAAGGCTCAAATGAATTTGACCATATAGTTATACGTTGTACCTTGCACATTAATTTTCAGTAGAAGCTTTAGATGCATATTATTTTCAGTAGAAGCTTTAGATGCACTTTTTTTTTAATCACCAAATACCACAAACACTTTGTTTGCGTTGTTCATAGTCATCAATGAAAACCATTTTCTTTAATTTTATTTTATACAATAAAATTAACGCATCATTATTCTTTTCAAAAACAATAATCTATTGTTATTGTTCACTTGTGCCATGTTTAACAACAAAAGTCAACAACCTCTGTCTTGTTTGTTGTGGCAACCAAAAACAACCTTTGCTTTTGTTACCGAGAATCCAAGACCAAAAAACAATTAATTTTTAATTAATCTTTTATCAAAACCATAAATGATTTTATTGATCTACGTTGATATGGCCATAAAGAATTGACGGCTGACCTACTTTTGTAAGTGTATTTCGGCTATCATCCCGAAAACGCACAACGACCTTTTTTTTTTTTTTTATGAACTATTTGTTTCATATCTAGCTTAGGCAATTATTGTGAACATTTGGTCCCTATAAGAGCATTTATTTTTTAGACTTTTAGTTGATTTGTACTTGTCACAATTAGGGATAACACCCGCGGGTCGTGAATGCGGATCCATTGGATCCATCACCCGTACCCGCGGATTTTTTTTTAAGAGACATCCAATTGAACCCTTGTTCGTTGAAACAATTTGACTATATTTTTACTCCCCATTATTAAACGGGCCATTTTGATGCACACTCTTAAAAAAATAATTTGTTTTTTAAGTTTTATTATTCAACCTCCTTTTTTCAACGGTCACGTTTTTAACAAAACATTTGACAAGTTTGGAAAAAAGTTTTTTATTGATTATCATCAAAAGTTTTCTATTGTCACTCTACTGGATGGAATTATGGCATACAACCAAAATTGCAACCCAACACTACATAAGAACAAAAAGGTTGTTTTTAATTAACATATGTATATGTGTTAAACTCGGAATAATAATAACTTATTTTAGAAAATTAACATAAGACATGTTGAAACATTTTTGTCACATTTAGCTCATCAAGTCTAATACTTATCATTGATAGATTTTATCACGTCTAGGAGATGTTTACTTTTTTCTTGTATTAAGTCCTACTTTCATTTACCTTTGTTTGGAAAAAAGTTTTTTTTTTTACTTTGTTTTCCCCCTTTCTGTAAAACTCATTTAAACACTTTCTTTGTTTTTTTTTTTTTTTAAAAAAAACTTCCTTTTTTTTACGTTACCCGTAAATTATAAATATATAAAAAAAACTTTTTGTTTAAATTTTTTTTCTAGTTTTTAAAAGGCCACTTGACCAATTTTTTAATTCTTTCACAACACCTGATATCGTGATCGTGACCTTTCACCAAAGCAAGAGATATTCTTGATAAACTAAACACGGACTCGTGTTTGAAATTGTCGGCCACAAAAAAATTCATTTGATAAAAGCATATATTTTTTTTTTAGTTATAGAAGGAGACCACTTCATTTTCAATACTTCATTTTTGACAAAAAACTATTCCATTTTACCATCCCTTTTTTTTCTTACTTTAACTTTTAAGATATACTTTTAATAAAAATACAAACTACTTTTTCTTATTTTAACTTTTAAGATTTACTTTTAATAAAAATACAAACTACTTTTTGTATTTTAACTTTTAAGATTTACTTTTAATAAAAGTACAAACTACTTTTTCTTATTTTAACTTTTAAGATTTACTTTTAATAAAAATACAAACTATTTTTTTATTTTAACTTTTAAAATTATAAATTTAAGAATAAACATTAGTATGCATGAAATAAATAATGATTAATTGCATAAGTAATCATAAATGTTAGATAACATATAAAGACCCCGTCGTATTCGTATTGATCGGAATTAATCTCGACCCATGGTACCGTGTTGTCAAATGACGTGTTGCGTACATAAAGTACCGTGTTGTCAAATGACGTGTTGCGTACAATCATGAGGTCTTATTAACATAAATATAAATGTTAGTGAAGTTAATAAGAGTTAGATTACAGAAAATATAATTCAGGTGGTATAACCGACCATATATAACTTAAATAACATAAATATAAATGTTAGTGAAGTTAGTAAAAGTTAGATTACAGAAATATAATTCAGGTGGTATAACCGACCATATATAACTTAAATAACATAAATATAAATATTAGTAGTCCAAAATTTGATATATTCGAGTCTGAAAATTATTAATAATTTCATACCTTGATTAGTGATTCGTGATCGTTTGAGATATCTTTTAATTACACTAAGCTTTTCGTACTGATAACGTGTTATAATTCAGTAGGCTTATAACTACCTTTAATGGTTATAAGAACAAAGAGAGAAAAAGAGAGAAGAATGAGAGAAGAAATATTGATATTGATATTTCAAGAGAAATGGTGCACCTTAAATGGTTACCATACATGTCTATTTATAGTATAAAATATTACTATGCAAGAAATATAATAATAATAAAATTAACATCCAATCTAGATATTTTATAACACAATCTAGATATTTTATAACATATATCAAATTATTATTATTTTCTTCTATTTTTCTCTTCTTTTTCACAATTGAATTTAGCGTGAACAGTGTCACTTGACGTCATACTGACATCATCAACTTTTTTCTAACCTTGGGGTTTTTACACATTTCAATTTATATATTTTCCTTCTATTTTTTCTCTTCTTTTTGACAATTGAATTTAGAAAACTTTCCCAGCCGCAAAGCGAGGCTCCTCAACTCGTATAAATCCAATGTAAGAATATAGTGAACACTAATTGGCGGATAAATCCAGTCGTTTTTTAGTAGATAACTACGTGTAGTTCGAATTCTATAACAACTGCATCAACGGTGAAGTTGTTTGGGGCGACTCATGGTTACTTGAAGGTTGTGGGTTTGTGACACTGACGCTAGTTCTTAAGGATTAAGAATATGGAAACGGTGGTGCTTATAGTTGCGTCATCTTCACCACATTTTGTTTGTAATTATCGTAATCGTCTTTATCATCATCGTTAAGTTGGTGCTAATCATAAATAACTGTTACAATGTTTATATATGATGGATGTAGGGTGGAATATTTTGACATTTGACAATTTTATAAAGTTTACCAGATACCTTGAATGGAGAAACAACTAAAAGAAGGAAAGTAATTAAATACTTTGAACGTTTGAAACGTAATTACAGAGTATATGAAGGTAATATTCAGCACTAACTCTCGTTAGTGATAGTAGGGAAATCTCATAAAAGCCCTTTTGCCCCTTACAATTTAATACATGATCAACGGTATGTATATATGCATGTATAGATACAATCTCTCATGTTCATGTATTTGGTAATCAGATCAATGCACATAGAATTACATTTTTGGTGAGATACAATTAGTATTAATCATTTCATATACAACATTAACACCTACACCCTGCAATGCCACCATCACCATTAAACATCCATCCATCCATCAAGTAGATTAAAAACATAAAAAATAAAAATAATCAATCTATCTTTTATCTTATATATAACAGAAAACCCTACGAGCTAATCTTCATCAGAACTAGAACTGTCCATTCGCCGTCCTACAATTGCCGGAAACAGCCGCTGACGTTGTTCAGCAAACGCTGACTGTTCATTTTTACTTTGAACCTGCACATCGTCGTTTTTATGTGTTCTTGGTGTTCTTACAGGATCACTTTTAACTTCTTTACATACTTTATCTAAAATTATCAAGAAATCGCGAACAATCACGAATAATCTCAGCCCTTCATCTTTACCCGAATTTCCATGAAAATAATCCGCCGTGCTCTTAATCAACGTCATAATTCTCTTCTCTTCTTCAATCATCCACATAATCTCCTTATCAGCGTTCGTTACAAAATTCACTAAAACATTATTAAACCCTTCACCGTTTGCTTCAACCTTCTTCAAATCCGAATTCATAAATTCGCGAGCTTTTACTAAGGCCCGGCCCAATCTTGAAACCAAGCTGGTCAGCCCATCAGCATCAATTATAGCCGCTTTCTTCACGTTTTCGAGCTCACTACTCAAACCCGACACTACTTGCAGCCCGAGTACGCGGTAACGTTCCTCGGTTTCTTCGGAAGTAGAAGAAGTTTCTTTGAGAAGATCGTCGGTTTTGAAACTTTTTGATTCCCGGGTTGTTCTGACAGCTTTTACACCTTCTGACCGAATAATCTCTTGAACCACAAAGTGCAAAAGTGTCGTTTTTCCGTCGATTCCTTTAACGTCTGATAGTTTCAAGAGTGTATCAAGTTTAAACGCTTGTGCACTGCCACGAAAAGTCCCATCGTTCATACGATTCCCAGTTTTCAAAACGGCTTCCAAAAGTTTCAGGAACAATCGGCTTTTTTTAAGTTCGACACACGCAGACTGCAGAGTATTTAATAAATACCAAAAATATTAGCAAAAAACAGTCAAATCTCTTATCCCAAAATTATACTCCCTCCGTCTCAATTTAGTTTAATAGTTCACATAAAATCACACAGTTTAAGTTTAAGAGAGGCCATTATCACATGGTAACTTCTTTTAACTTTACAGTTTTACCCCTATTTTTTACATACCTTTTTGTTTTGCATGCGCAAAGTAATGGTATAATAGAACTTTACCCAATTATTTTTGGATTATGGAAGTGGACTATTAATGGGAAAATTCAAAAAGGAAAACTGGACTATTAAAGTTAGACGGATGGAGTATTTATTAGTCCAACGATTTACCTCTAAAGTTGCAAAGGACTCTTTGATCATCGATTCTTCCTCTTGAAACGTGCACATAAAGAGCAACGATTCTAGTCTTTTGAATGCGAACGGTATTTCAATCAACGTTTTTAAGAACCGTTCTGCGGTTCCTAAATGAGAAATGTCCCCGTTGTACATTCGAAGCTTCTGTTCTTCATCAGTAGTCGGTGCCATTTTTATCAATGTTTGAACAAGTTCTGCAGGCAGCTCATTTCCTAACACAATTTATACAAATTAGAACTTAATCTACGTCTCAAATGACATCACAAATATACCTAAAATCAAGGTTTCAAAAATCGGGGAGTACTTGTTCGGGACTTTTATGAGAGTAATCGGATTGAACTTTTTGTACATTTATACAAAAGTTCAAATTTTTATGTGTAAATATAAAAGAAATCCATAAACATTAACATAAACGTAAATATAACTGTCTAGAAACATAAACATAATCTTCATTTGTTCAAGAACTCTAAAATATTAACTTAAACTCATATTAAAATGTTAATCGATATTAGCTTTGACTGACTTAATCCGACTTTGACCCACTGACCGATGTTGACCAAGTGACCAACTAATTACTCAGATTTTGGAAAATCAGATTGTCTGGTTCCTAAAAAGGAGTAATCGGCATTAATCGGGGAGTTTTACAATACTGCCTAAAATCTCTTAGGCTAGAAATGACATTTTGACTGCACAATTTTTGTCCATAGATACCACATTTATTATAAAAACAAATCTGTCAAATATGACTGCACAAATTATGTAATTTAGCATTGAACTAATTCTTGAAAAATAGTAGTAAGATTTAACAGATTAATGGGTCAAAGCAGCCACCTCTAATATTCAACTATTTATATACATCCTGTAGAACTAAAAATAAAAGCAGAACTTATTAGAAAGAGTTACCTTCTTTTAATGCATCACATATTTCTTCAGTTGTGACATTCAGTGCTTTTAGAAGAATAGACAAATTTTGCGCCTTTTTTGGATCGATAATTTGAACATACTGAAAAGTTGGATCTTGAGAATTTTTCCTACTGTGATCATTGCTTTTATCGGCTGCTGCGTTATTATACCCAAATAAAGTTTCAATCATTTCTTCACTGAACCTGTTAATTAACAAACATTTCATATTAAAGAATCTTTCCACAGCTGCGTAAAAATTATAAAGCTAAAAAAAAAGTATATACTTACTGAAAAGATCCCGATTTAATCTGATGCCAAACCATCGATTGATCAGGGTTAGCCATAACCTTATCCCAGAAGAACGGTTTCAGTTTAGCTTTTGAAGCTTCATCACCATTTGAATTACTGGGTCCCGCTGCAAATGGGCGTGGCGGTCTTAGGTTTGCACCTGGTGGCCGAGGAGGAGGTGGACCACCACTTGGTAACAGAGGCGGTCGTGGTCCACCACTTGGTGGTGGCGGCGGGCGGGGACCGCCACTAGGTGGCGGAGGCGGGCGTGGACCGCCGCTTGGTGGCGGTGGCGGGCGGGGACCACTACTTGGCGGTGGAGGGGGCGGTGGACGGGCGGTAGGAGGTTTAGGTGCAGGAGGCGGTACAGGGGGAGGTGGAGCTGTGTTTACGGGCAAGCGTTTGGACGATTCTACCCTTCCTGGAGGAGGGCGTAATGACGATTCTACCCTTCCTGGTGGAAGTTGTAAGGGAATACCTAATGGAATGCTTGAATCCATATTGTGTATATTTGAGTTAGCGTATAGTGCTTCATTTCCCATACTCCCAACTTTGTGCATCGAGTTACTTAAATTGTATGACGGTTTATACGACCCACCTGAAACATACTACTAACTCAATACAACAATAAACAAATAAAGTACGTTCCTTATTACTCTTGTTCAATAAACATGAACATACAACAGATAAATATAATTCACAAATCATGATATATAGAGTATATACATACCATTTATAGAATAATCGCTCATACTCAAGCTAAGAAGAGGCCTTTCATCATTTTGCCCCCGACGTTTACCACATGTTCGAGTATAACAACAAAAGATCAACGCAGCAAGAAAAAACGTTGTGGTTGCAGTAGTAACAACAGCAATAATAATCTTCTTATGTGTATCATTATTTCCATTATTCGACTGTTGATTTGCACTCGAACCAATAGGTGCTTCTGTAGCCTCACCCGAACCAGGATCACGAGGCAATACAGGAAAAAATGGTGCACTCGGTGGCACCATAAAACTTGGAGCCGCACTAGGACTAGGACCAGGACTAGGGCTAGGGCTAGGACTAAAGCCAGGACTAGGTGCAGGTGCAGGTGCATTTGTTTCGGCTAGCCTACGGGTTCTATGAGATTGATTCGGGTCGAGGGAAAAATAGTGTAAATACTCCATATACCATTTTCTAGGGGGGTTTTCTTGACCCGATTCAGGGAAATTGATACTTTTAACATTTAAGCAATCAAATATGGTTTTCTTGATATGAAGATCATCTAAAGCTAATGAATTTAATCTTTTGTCCTGTTCTAAATGGGTTTCTTGATTGCTACTAAATTCAAGATCTTGAAAAGCTTCCATTAAATGTGTCAATTCTGTTCCGCAATTAGTCCATACTATTGCAGCCTGCAAGCAGCTAACTTTATCAGATCTAAATCACTATATGTATATTTTAAGTAAGACAAGATCAATTTAACATCATAATATTAAACAAAAAAATATGTATTACCGTTTCTTTATCCATTATATCCTCCAAATTGATCAAATTATCAACAGGCGGATACAGGGGATTGTTGTTGGTTCTTGAAACTGCTAATAAAGGGGAAGCTAAAACTATAATTGCTAGAAATGAAACCATTTGAATGCCCATTTTTTATTGAATTTGAAAACCTGATGGGTGTAAGAATAACTATGTTCATCTCACGAAACCATAACTCCAAATATTAAACACAAATACACAAAAAGATCTAATTTTTTTGAGGGCCAAAGTGATGGACTTGATCAAGAATCAAGAAAATGTCAAGAAAGCTTCTGATTGTGACTTTTTTAGTTTTTAATAGTAAAGCCCAAAACCTCAAAATAATTGAAATATTTGAATTAGGCAGATGAAGAAATAATCATGGGGTTGCTAGGGTTGATGTAGTTTGACCAAATATATCCGGTGAGAAAGCACAGAAAGATTGAAGAAGTCTTTTTTGGATCTTGAAAATTTTACTACCGCAAGGCGGTCAGTCAGAATTAACAAAGTTTTTGTTTTTTGATTTGTAAAGTGGAAGTTTTGAATTACAATTACTTCCCCTGGAGTATTGCTGGATTGCCATATTTTGTCATTTAAATGAAAACCTTAAAGATTTTGTTTTTTTATTTAAAAATAACGTATATACTATAAATAAATAAAGGCTTATTAATTGAAAATGTGAAAAAACCGAAAAAAAATAAATAAATTTGTTCACGTTCCAAACTTGAAAAGTTAGTGTTTCTTTGTGATGACTAGGCAAGAAACGTGCGTTTCTTTCCACTGATATTGATACAAGTGGTCTTATTATTTATTTAACCATATAGTTTAAGAAAAAACATACGGAGAAATACTCTACAAAAAATAACAAGGATGAAAGGAGTTTAAATATGTAAAGTGAGCAAAGTTGAAGGATAATAATCGTAATCTACTAGAAAAATGGACTTTTGAGATTGATCGTCTTTTTGAGTCATGAGGACGCGCTTTGTCTAAAAATGAAATTCCACAAACGCGTAATGGGGCCAGGCCAAAGTAGGTGTCCACCCTTGTTTTTGGACTATTGCCACTTTCGGGGGTAAAACGACAACGTATTACATGTGTTTCTAAGACCATCTTTATCTCTGAAGGGGCGTGTTGGCGTGTTGCTGGGTGGGGGTGAGGTGCTTGATGAGCGTGCTAGTAAACTGATAAATAATAGGGTGGAGTGTTAAGTGGCGTGTTGGGTGTTGTGTTAAAATCTGATTGGAAGTTAGGTAAAAAAGGTGATAAAAACTATTTAAAAAATGGGGAAAAATGCAGCACGCTTCCATTCTTCTACGTGCTAGTTGCACGCACGCCACAAGAAAAGCCCTCCAACACGCCTTGTTATGGCGTGTTGGGCAAGTGTTGGGCAACATATACCCCCTAACACGTTGCGATATAGATGGTCTAATTAGAACCCAAACTAGTTTAGAAAGATTTGCATACTGTAAAATAAACAATATTTTCAGGGCAAATTATATAAAAAAGTACTCCCTCCGTCCCATATTAATAGTACACAGACAAAAAATACATAGTTTAAGAAAATGTCATAAAAGTACTGTATTTTCTATTTACTTTCGAGTTTTACCCTTACTTTTTCTTTCTACTTTAATCCTATTCACATACATTAAGGGCATAATAGAACTTAAGTTTCTTATTTTTTTTCTATTTATGGAAGTGGACTATTAATTTGAGACATCTCAAAATGAAATACTAGACTATTAATATGGAACGGATGGAGTAACTATTTTACCTCACTTCTCTATTCTAATCTATTTTACTTTGGGGGATGATTCTCACACACTGTTTTTTGATCCTCACACATCAATTTACTTGAACTCCTCCCTAATAGGGTAAAAGGGTGTGTGAGGATCAAAAAACAGTGTGTGAAAATCATCCCCCTTTTACTTTTTAAGATTTAAATGATTATTTTATCAAAATTTATAAAAAAGAGAAGTGCCGTTAACAAATGTTAACTTTCTCTACCACAATGTCATTTCATGTCATCACCATGTGAGGGTAATATTGTCATTTTACTTGTATCCTAAATCACTTTCAACTTTATCCCTAAAAATGTGAACCCTAAACTTTTTAACCCTAACTTTGTTATCTTTTTCATAACAAATTAATTATTAATTACAATATAACAAACAAAAGAATCATTGTTGGTACCTTATTGAAACACTATCAAAATCTAAGTAAGTCCAGACACAAACAGATTAAAAACAAATCCTAATCAGATCTAAAACATTTTTGCAAATTCAATGGTTTCTACATAAAACTCAACAAACAATGTTTAATTGTTAGTTTTATACGTTTATTATTTTTGAACACGAAAAAAAGCAAAAGAAAAATGACTCGGTTAATATTTTCATTAAGAAATGTTACGTGCAACCAAAATAATGATGGTTATGAGAATAAAAGAAAAATTAGAAACAACTAGTTGTGGATCTCTCGCTTCGCGCCGGAGGCTCCGTTTTGAATGCGAGTTAAAAAAAAGTCTTGATATATTTTGTAAAAAAGAATTTTTTTCGACATCTAACATTGAAGGGTTGTTCCTTTTGTGAAAGTTGTTTCTTTTAGCGTTTTTTTTTTTAAAAAAAGTTAGTTGATCTATTTTGTAAAAAAGAATATTTTTCGACATCTTTTGGTAGCATTGAAGGGTTGTTTCTTTTATGAAAGATCCCTCCTTTATCGTTGAGGAAGAAAATGAAAAAAAAAAAAGTTAGTTGATTTGGGTAAAAAAAAAAAAAATTTCGACATCTTTTAGTAACATTGAAGGGTTGGTTCTTTTATGAGAGTTGCTTCTTTTATCGTTGGAGGCAAAAAAAAAAAGGTGAAATGACGAAAATACACCTGGTTACTATTGGTGAATAGTGGTACAGGTTTTGTCTATTAGATATATAGATAATATTGATCAGATAAATACGTAGATTTTTCTTTTAGTCTATTTAAATGAGTGTATATAGTGTTCTTAACAAATATTATGTAGTCTCTTTCTTAATCTTCTCATCTCATATTCTTTTCACTCATAATTCGAATGACTATTATATTTTAATTCATTCGAACTCTTTTTCTTTTCACTTAAAAAAATTAAGAACGCAAAATAAAATTTTTTAGGGAGTATCACATTATACATATTACCAGTGTTGTAAAAGTCGGCTGATTTGGCCGACGCGTCGGCCGACGCGTCGTTTTTTAGGCATGACCGATGTGTCGTTGCTAAAAAGTCAGTCAAAGGTAAAAAGTTGGTCAAAGTCGGAAAAAGTCGGTCAAAGTCGGAAAACGTCGGTCAAATTCGGAAAAAGTCGGTCAAAGTCGGTCAAAGTCAGTCAGAGTCGGTCAATTTTTATTTTTATTTTTTGTAATATTGTTAATAATTGTTAATTGTTCATGTTATTGTAAATATAGTTTATATTTTAAGATTCAATTTATATAATATTATATATAAATATATATATTTAATAAAACTATTTTAAAAAGTCAACGTTAGTCAACGCTCGTTGCGTCTCCGTTGCGTCACTGTTGCGTCAGACGCGTCGCTTTTTAGGCATGACCGATGCGTCCCCGACTCGCGTCTTTTACAACCTTGCATATTACAATAGAATTTATAACTACTGAGTATAATTTTTAATGGAGTCTTTATCCAATATGAACGGGTAACCTAATTATCGACCCCACATTTTTAATTTCCAATATATTACTTCCTCGCTCTCAATTTCATTGTTCACTATTATTTATTTCATTTTGGATATTATTATTATTATTATTATATTATTATTATTATATTATCTAATAGACAAATTTGGTAAATAGTAATTAGGGTCATTTTCGTCCTCTCACTTTTTTTTTAATTCTAATTAAATTTCACTACACCAACAAAGACCCCACACTTTTTCAAATACTCAAATCGACCCCTCAAAAGGAGGTAAAGTATCAAATAACCATTTTCATAAAAAAATCTTAAATAAACTCCACCCAAATATTCAACGGCTCATATCTTCTCGCTCGCAAAGAGTTAAATTTTTCCGACACCATCGTTAAACTCGAAATAATTTTAGGAACACAATGTCACTAACTATGAAATGTCCCGTTCATATTGATTATAAACGTTCCATATTAATTGATTTCGTTGCGAGGTTTTGACCTCTATATGAGACGTTTTTCAAAGACTGCATTCATTTTTAAAACAACCATAACCTTTATTTTATCAATAAAGGTTTTAAAAACATTACGTAAATTATCAAATAATGATAATCTAAAATATACTGTTTACACACGACCATTACATAATGGTTTACAATAGAAATATATTACATCGACATACGTTTCTTGAATACAGTTTTTACACAATATCATACAAACATGGACTCCAAATCTTGTCCTTATTTTAGTATGCAACAGCGAAAGCTCTTAGTATTCATCTGAGAATAAACATGCTTTAAACGTCAACAAAAATGTTGGTGAGTTATAGGTTTAACCTATATATATCAAATCGTAACAATAGACCACAAGATTTCATATTTCAATACACATCCCATACATAGAGATAAAAATCATTCATATGGTGAACACCTGGTAACCGACATTAACAAGATGCATATATAAGAATATCCCCATCATTCCGGGAAACCCTTCGGATATGATATAAATTTCGAAGTACTAAAGCATCCGGTCTTTGGATGGGGTTTGTTAGGCCCAATAGATCTATCTTTAGGATTCGCGTCAATTAGGGTGTCTGTTCCCTAATTCTTAGATTACCAGACTTAATAAAAAGGGGCATATTCGATTTCGATAATTCAACCATAGAATGTAGTTTCACGTACTTGTGTCTATTTTGTAAATCATTTATAAAACCTGCATGTATTCTCATCCCAAAAATATTAGATTTTAAAAGTGGGACTATAACTCACTTTCACAGATATTTCCTTCCTCGGAAATAAGACTTGGCCACGGATCGATTCACGAACCTATACAAATATGTACATATATATCAAAGTATGATCAAAATATAATTACAACCATTTTTATTATGTTTTAAAGATTTGAGTGTATTAAGTCAGCTGTCCTCGTTAGTAACCTACAACTAGTTGTCCACAGTTAGATGTACAGAAATAAATCGATATATATTATCTTGAATCAATCCACGACCCAGTGTATACACGTCTCAGGCTAGATCACAACTCAAAGTATATATATTTTTGGAATCAACCTCAACCCTGTATAGCTAACTCCAATATTACTGCATATAGAGTGTCTATGGTTGTTCCAAATAATATATATACATGGGTCGATATGATATGTCAAAACATTTGCATACGTGTCTATGGTATCCCAAGATTACATAATATTTTAGAATACATGTATAATACAATATAAGTTAGCTAGGATATGATTTGTATAGATTTGTTAAACATTTCCCGTAGCTAAAGAGATCAAAAATATCCAATCTTGTTTTACCCATAACTTCTTCATTTTAAATCCGTTTTGAGTGAATCAAATTGCTATGGTTTCATATTGAACTCTAATTTAAGAATCCAAATAGAAAAAGTATAGGTTTATAGTCGGAAATTTAAGTTACATGTCAATTACTAAAGAGGTAGTCATTTCCGTCGAAAGAACGACATCTTGATGACCATTTTGAAAAACATACTTTCACTTTGAGTTTAACCAAGATTTTTGGATATAGTTTCATATTCATATGAAAAATAATTTTCTCAGAAGAACAACTTTTAAATCAAAGTT
This sequence comes from Rutidosis leptorrhynchoides, assembly GCF_046630445.1. Lineage (NCBI taxonomy): Eukaryota > Viridiplantae > Streptophyta > Magnoliopsida > Asterales > Asteraceae > Rutidosis > Rutidosis leptorrhynchoides. The sequence goes on from NC_092335.1 coordinate 425,258,021, forward strand.
TATCATAGTTTTTAATTATCCAAACCAAAACAGCCCCCGGTTTCACTACGACGGCGTATATCCGATTTTATGGTGTTCATCGTGTGTTCATCGTGTTTCCAGGTTTTAAATCATTAAGTTAGCATATCATATAGATATATAACATGTGTTTAGTTGATTTTAAAAGTCAAGTTAGAAGGATTAACTTTTGTTTGCGAACAAGTTTAGAATTAACTAAACTATGTTCTAGTGATTACAAGTTTAAACCTTCGAATAAGATAGCTTTATATGTATGAATCGAATGATGTTATGAACATCATTACTACCTCAAGTTTTCTGGATAAAACTACTGGAAATGAGAAAAATGGATCTAGCTTCAAAGAATCCTTGGATGCCTTGAAAGTTCTTGAAACAGAATCATGACACGAAAACAGTTCAAGTAAGATTTTCACTCGAAATAAGATTGTTATAGTTGTAGAAATTGAATCAAAGTTTGAATATGAATATTACCTTGAATTAGAAAGATAACCTACTATAAATAACAAAGGTTCCTTGATCTTAGATGATTACTTGGAATGGATTAGAAAGCTTGGAAGTAGACTTGCAAACTTGGAAGTATTCTTGATTTTTATGAAACTATACTTATGGAATTTATGAAGAACACTTAGAACTTGAAGATGGAACTTGAGAGAGATCAATTAGATGAAGAAAACTGAAGAATGAAAGTGTTTGTAGGTGTTTTTGGTCGTTGGTATATGGATTAGATATAAAGGATATGTAATTTTGTTTTCATGTAAATAAGTCATGAATGATTACTAATATTTTTGTAATTTTATGAGATATTTCATGCTAGTTGCCAAATGATGGTTCCCACATGTGTTAGGTGACTCACATGGGATGCTAGGAGCTGATCATTAGAGTGTATATACCAATACTACATACATCTAAAAGCTGTGTATTGTACGAGTACGAATACGGGTGCATACGAGTAGAATTGTTGATGAAACTGAACGAGGATGTAATTGTAAGCATTTTTGTTAAGTAGAAGTACTTTGATATGTGTCTTGAAGTCTTTCAAAAGTGTAAGAATACATATCAAAACACAACATGTATATACATTCTAATGGAGTCGTTAAGTCTTCGTTAGTCGTTACATGTAAGTGTTGTTTTGAAACCTTTAAGTTAACGATCTCAATTAATGTTGTTAACCCAATGTTTATTATATCAAATGAGATGTTAAATTATTATATTATCATGATATTATGATGTATGAATATCTCTTAATATGATATATACATTAAAATATCGTTACAACGATAATCGTTACATATAAGTCTCGTTTCGTAATTCTTGAGTTAGTAGTCTTGTTTTTACATATGTAGTTCATTGTTAACACACTTAATGATATATTTAAATATCATTTTATCATGTTAAATATAGTGTATCAATATCTTAATATGATACATATGTATTTAGTAGACGTTATCATAACGATAATCGTTATATATATCATTTCGAGTTTCTTAACTTAGTAAACTCATTTCTTATGTATATCACACATTGTTAATATACTTAGTGAGATACTTACTCATCATAATCTCATGTCAACCATATATATATGTCTATATATACCACAACATGTAGTTTTTACAATTTTGTAACGTTCGTGAATCGCCGGTCAACTTGGGTGATCAATTGTCTATATGAAACTTATTTCATTTAATCAAGTCTTAACAAGTTTGATTGCTTAACACGTTGGAAACATTTAGTCATGTAAATATCAATCTCAATTAATATATATAAACATGGAAAAGTTCGGGTCACTACAGTACCTACCCGTTAAATAAATTTCGTCCCGAAATTTTAAGCTGTTGAAGGTGTTGACGAATCTTCTGGAAATAGATGCGGGTATTTCTTCTTCATCTGATCTTCACGCTCCCAGGTGAACTCGAGTCCTCTACGAGCATTCCATCGAACCTTAACAATCGGTATCTTGTTTTGCTTAAGTCTCTTAACCTCACGATCCATTATTTCGACGGGTTCTTCAATGAATTGAAGTTTTTCATTGATTTGGATTTCGTCCAACGGAATAGTGAGATCTTCTTTAGCAAAACATTTCTTCAAATTCGAGACGTGGAAAGTGTTATGTACAGCCGCGAGTTTTTGAGGTAGCTCTAGTTGGTAAGCTACTGGTCCGACACGATCTATAATCTTGAATGGTCCAATGTACCTTGGATTTAGTTTCCCCCGTTTACCAAATCGAACAACGCCTTTCCAAGGTGAAACCTTAAGCATGACCATTTCCCCAATTTCAAACTCTATATCTTTTCTTTTACTGTCCGCGTAGCTCTTTTGTCGACTCTGGGCGGTTTTCAATCGTTGTTGAATTTGGATGATTTTCTCAGTAGTTTCTTGTATTATCTCCGGACCCGTAATCTGTCTATCCCCCACTTCATTCCAACAAATCGGAGACCTGCACTTTCTACCATAAAGTGCCTCAAACGGCGCCATCTCAATACTAGAATGATAACTGTTGTTGTAGGAAAATTCTGCTAACGGTAGGTGTCGATCCCAACTGTTTCCGAAATCAATAACACATGCTCGTAGCTTGTCTTCAAGCGTTTGTATCGTCCTTTCGCTCTGTCCATCAGTTTGTGGATGATAGGCAGTACTCATATCTAAACGAGTCCCCAATGCTTGTTGCAACGTCTGCCAGAACCTTGAAACAAATATACCATCCCTATCAGAGATAATAGAGACGGGTATTCCATATCTGGAGACAACCTCCTTCAAATACAATCGCGCCAACTTCTCCATTTTGTCATCTTTTTTCATTGGAAGGAAGTGTGCTGACTTGGTGAGACGATCAACTATTACCCAAATAGTATCATAACCACTTGCAGTCCTTGGCAATTTAGTAATGAAATCCATGGTAATGTTTTCCCATTTCCATTCCGGGATTTCAGGTTGTTGTAGTAGACCTGATGGTTTCTGATGTTCAACTTTGACCTTAGAACACATCAAACATTCTCCTACATATTTAGCAATATCGGCTTTCATACCCGGCCACCAAAAGTGTTTCTTGAGATCTTTATACATCTTCCCCGCTCCAGGATGTATTGAATATCTGGTTTTATGTGCTTCTTTAAGTACCATTTCTCTCATATCTCCAAACCTTGGTACCCAAATTCTATCAGCCCTATATCGGGTTCCGTCTTCCCGAATATTAAGATGTTTCTCTGATCCTTTGGGTATCTCATTCTTCAACTTTCCTTCTTTTACAACCCCCTGTTGCACCTCCTTTATTTGAGTAGTAAGGTTAGTACGAATAATTATATTCATAGCTTTTACCCGTATAGGTTCTCTGTCCTTTCTACTCAAAGCGTCGGCTACCACATTCGCCTTCCCCGGGTGGTATCGAATCTCAAAATCATAATCATTCAACAGTTTAATCCACCTGCGTTGTCTCATATTCAGTTGATTCTGATTAAATATATGTTGGAGACTTTTGTGGTCGGTATATATAATACTTTTGACCCCATATAAATAATGCCTCCAAGTCTTTAATGCAAAAACAACAGCACCCAATTCCAAATCGTGAGTTGTATAATTTTGCTCGTGAATCTTCAATTGTCAAGACGCATAAGCAATCACCTTCGTTCGTTGCATTAATACACAACCGAGACCTTGCTTTGATGCGTCACAATAAATCACAAAATCATCATTCCCTTCAGGCAATGACAATATAGGTGCCATAGTTAGCTTTTTCTTCAATAACTGAAACGCCTTCTCTTGTTCATCCTTCCATTCAAATTTCTTCCCTTTATGCGTTAATGCAGTCAAGGGTTTTGCTATTTTGGAGAAATCTTGGATGAATCTTCTGTAGTAACCAGCCAATCCTAAAAATTGACGTATATGCTTCGGAGTTTTTGGGGTTTCCCACTTTTCAACGGTTTCGATATTTGTCTGGTCCACCTGGATACCTTCTTTGTTCACTATGTGACCGAGGAATTGAACTTCTTCCAACCAAAATGCACACTTTGAAAACTTAGCGTACGGTTTTTCTTTCCTCAATACTTCTAGCACTTTTCTCAAATGTTCTTCGTGCTCTTGATTATTTTTTGAGCAAATAAGTATGTCATCGATGAAAACAATGACAAACTTGTCAAGATATGGCCCACACACTCAGTTCATAAGGTCCATGAACACAGCTGGTGCGTTAGTCAATCCAAACGGCATAACCATAAACTCGTAATGACCATAACGCGTCCTAAAAGTAGTTTTTGGAATATCATCCTCCTTTACTCGCATTTGATGATATCCAGATAGTAAATCGATTTTCGAATAAACCGACGAGCCTTGTAGTTGATCAAATAAGTCGTCAATTCTCGGCAGTGGATAACGGTTTTTGATGGTAAGTTTATTCAACTCTCTGTAGTCAATACACAACCTAAATGTACCATCCTTCTTCTTGACAAACAAACAGGAGCTCCCCATAGTGATGTGCTTGGTCGAATGAAACCACGTTCTAATAGTTCTTGCAGTTGGCTTTGCAGTTCTTTCATCTCGCTGGGTGCGAGTCTGTAAGGAGCACGAGCTATTGGTGCAGCTCCTGGTACAAGATCTATTTGAAATTCAACAGATCGATGTGGAGGTAGTCCCGGTAATTCTTTCGGAAATACATCGGGAATTTTTTTTGCGACGGGAACATCATTGATGCTCTTTTCTTCAGTTTGTACTTTCTCGACGTGTGCTAGAACAGCATAGCAACCTTTTCTTATTAGTTTTTGTGCCTTCAAATTACTAATAAGATGTAGCTTCGTGTTGCCCTTTTCTCCGTACACCATTAAGGGTTCTCCTTCTTCTCGTACAATGCGAATTGCATTTTTGTAACATACGATCTCTGCTTTCATCTCCTTCAGCCAGTCCATGCCAACTATTACATCAAAACTCCCTAACTCTACTGGTATCAAATCAATCTTAAATATTTCGCTACCCAGTTTAATTTCTCGATTCCGGCATATATAATCTGCTGAAATTAATTTACCGTTTGCTAATTCGAGTAAAAATTTACTATCCAACGACGTCAATGGACAACTTAATTTAGCATAAAAATCTCTACTCATATAGCTTCTATCCGCACCCGAATCAAATAAAACGTAAGCAGATTTATTGTCAATAAGAAACGTACCCATAACAAGCTCCGGGTCTTCCTGTGCCTCTGCCGCATTAATATTGAAAACTCTTCTGCGGCCTTGTCCATTCGTGTTCTCCTGGTTTGGACAATTTCTAATAATGTGGCCCGGTTTTCCACATTTATAACAAACTACATTGGAATAACTTGCTCCGACACTACTTGCTCCGCCATTACTCGTTCCGACAGCATTTGTTCCTTTCGTTCTGTTAACCCCTGGTCTGTAGACCTCACACTTCGCAGCGCTATGACCATTTCTTTTACACTTGTTGCAAAATTTGGTGCAGAACCCCGAGTGATACTTTTCACACCTTTGGCATAGCTGCTTCTGATTATTGTTGTTGTTGTTGTTGTTGCGGTTGTTATTGTTGTTGGGATGATTGTTGTAGTTGTTGTTGTTGTTGTTGTGTCGTTTGTTGTAGTTGCGATTGATGTTGCGATTGTTGGGATAGTTGTTGTTGTTTTGGTGACTCTTATCACCGTTTTCCTCCCACTTTCTTTTGACTAGCTTCACGTTGGCCTCTTCGACCGCCTGTTCTTTAATTCTTCCCTCAATCTGGTTCACTAGTTTGTGAGCCATTCTACATGCCTTTTGTATGGAGGCAGGCTCGTGTGAACTTATATCTTCTTGGATTCTCTCCGGTAACCCTTTCACAAATGCGTCGATCTTCTCTTCCTCATCTTCAAATGCTCTCGGACATAATAGGCACAATTCTGTGAATCGTCTTTCGTACGAAGTAATATGGAATCCCTGTGTTCGTAACCCTCTAAGTTCTGACTTGAGCTTATTGACCTCGGTTCTCGGACGGTACTTTTCGTTCATCAAGTGCTTGAATGCTGACCACGGTAGCGCGTAAGCAGCATCTTGTCCCACTTGCTCTAGATAGGTATTCCACCATGTTAACGCAACACCTGTGAAGGTATGCATAGCGTACTTCACTTTGTCTCCTTCAACACACTTACTTATGGAAAACACCGATTCAACTTTCTCGGTCCACCGTTTCAATCCGATTGGTCCTTCGGTCCCATCAAATTCTGAAGGTTTGCAGGCAGTGAATTCCTTGTAGGAGCATCCTACACGATTTCTTGCGCCGTTAGCTGTATTGCTAGATTCAGAGTTATTGTTGGTATGTAGCGCAGCCTGTACTGCGGCTATGTTTGAAGTAAGAAAGGTACGAAATTCCTCTTCGCTCATATTCAAGGTGTGTCGAGTAGTCGGTGCCATTTCCTTCAAAATAGTCAAATGAAACAAGTTAATCATACAGAATATTAAGAGTAGTCAATAGTATCTCTTAGCATAATATGAACTCATTTATAAAAGCTTTTTCTTCATATTAGCGTTTTATAAGTTTAAATTCGGGTACTACCTACCCGTTAAGTTCATACTTAGTAGCTAATATACAATTCAACTACTACAATTCCATATGAAAAACTGATTATAATAATATATCACATACAAATATTCTTCAAACTTACAACTTCACTATATTACATAAAACATGAAATATAGTACACTATGATACAGGACAGTTTTGAAGATAAATCTAGTTAATACGCAAGTTGTTCAGCAAAGGAAATAAAGACACGTAATTCATAAGTCCAGAAACAAGTCATGCATTCTGGTTTTACTAAGACGACTTCCCATCCTTGGTCTTGTGGAAAATAACCGTTATGACCATTAGTTAGGCAGCATGTTGTAATGTCGTCAAAAGGACGAGGGTTTCGTAATGTCCAACAGCCCCGTAATAATCTAAAAACCTTGTTTCTCCCCCAACTACTGAATCCGTCACTTGTGGAAAAGTTTTATTTAAAAGCTGCAATCCGATGTTCTTTTTCTCACTTTGGTAAGAAGCGAACATCACTAACCCGTAAGCATAACATGCTTCTTTATGTTGCATGTTAGAAGCTCTTTCTAATTCACGAAATCCTATGTTGGGATATGTTGAGTCAAAATAGGTTCTTAACCCGTAGCGTAAAATTGCATTTGTGTTCCCCGCATTTAACGCTTTAAAGAAAACATGGTGTAACTTAAAGTCTCCCCAATGTGATATACCCCACCTATCAAAGGAAAGCCTTTTATAAACTAAGGCATTTCTGGAAAGTCTTTCAAATGTTTGACAAGTTAATTTCGCCATAACTAAATGTGCTGATGAATTCTGACCGACTCTAGACAAGATTTCCTCAATCATATCCTCTGGTAGGTCTTCTAAAATATTCGGTTGTCTACCCTTAGCGTCCATTTTGTTTTTATACTGTAAAATAGACAAGGATTAGATTCGTAATAACAAACAATACAAGCAATTTTTACATAGAACATAAAAGTACAAGCACACTACAATACATTTATTACACAACATGCTCATACCCCTCTAATCTGAATCACTGGTTTCTTCTTCTTCGGACTTGGTTCTTTTTCCTAATCTTCTAGGGATATATGATGTTCCTCTAATACGAGTCGTCGTTTTCCACAGTGGTTTAGAAAAACCTGGTGGTTTAGAGGTTCCCGGGTTATTGTCACGATATTGAAAATACGGGTGTTGACGGTACATATAAAGTTCATCGGGGTCGGAATCAGATTTCTCTATTTTGATGCCTTTTCCCTTATTATTTTCTTTTGCCTCATTAAATTGGGTCGGGGTAATTTCTATAACATCATCGGAATCCTCATCAGGATCCGATTCATCGAAAAATTGGTTATTTTCCCAATATTTTGCTTCCTTAGCGGAAACACCATTGACCATTATTAACTTTGGTCCATTGGTTGAGGATTTTCTTTTATTTGACCGGTTTTCTGTGGTTCCTACTATTCCCCCTCCGGAACCTCTTCTTCTTCTGGTTCCTCTTCTTCTGGTTCCTCTTCTTCCGGTTCCTCTTGTTCCGGTTCTTCGGAAACTTGTGAATCTTGCCAATATATATTCGACTCTTCGTTATTATTAGGTGAGTCAATGGGATTTCTGCTAGAGGTAGACATCTATCACACAATATCAAACATGTTAAGAGATTAATATATCACATAATATTTACATGTTAATAATATATAGTTTCCAACAAAAATGTTAAGCAATCATTTTTAAAGAAAACACGGTCGAAGTCCAGACTTACTAATGCATCCTAACAAACTCGATAAGACACACTAATGCAAATTTTCTGGTTCTCTAAGACCAACGCTCGGATACCAACTGAAATGTCCCGTTCATATTGATTATAAACATTCCATATTAATTGATTTCGTTGCGAGGTTTTGACCTCTATATGAGACGTTTTTCAAAGACTGCATTCATTTTTAAAACAACCATAACCTTTATTTTATCAATAAAGGTTTTTAAAACATTACGTAGATTATCAAATAATGATAATCTAAAATATACTGTTTACACACGACCATTACATAATAGTTTACAATAGAAATATATTACATCGACATATGTTTCTTGAATGCAGTTTTTACACAATATCATACAAACATGGACTCCAAATCTTGTCCTTATTTTAGTATGCAACAGCGGAAGCTCTTAGTATTCACCTGAGAATAAACATGCTTTAAACGTCAACAAAAATGTTGGTGAGTTATAGGTTTAACCTATATATATCAAATCGTAACAATAGACCACAAGATTTCATATTTCAATACACATCCCATACATAGAGATAAAAATCATTCATATGGTGAACACCTGGTAACCGACATTAACAAGATGCATATATAAGAATATCCCCATCATTCCGGGACACCCTTCGGATATGATATAAATTTCGAAGTACTAAAGCATCCGGTACTTTGGATGGGGTTTGTTAGGCCCAATAGATCTATCTTTAGGATTCGCGTCAATTAGGGTGTCTGTTCCCTAATTCTTAGATTACCAGACTTAATAAAAAGGGGCATATTCAATTTCGATAATTCAACCATAGAATGTAGTTTCACGTACTTGTGTCTATTTTGTAAATCATTTATAAAACCTGCATGTATTCTCATCCCAAAAATATTAGATTTTAAAAGTGGGACTATAACTCACTTTCACAGATATTTCCTTCCTCGGAAATAAGACTTGGCCACGGATCGATTCACGAACCTATACAAATATGTACATATATATCAAAGTATGATCAAAATATAATTACAACCATTTTTATTATGTTTTAAAGATTTGAGTGTATTAAGTCAGCTGTCCTCGTTAGTAACCTACAACTAGTTGTCTACAGTTAGATGTACAGAAATAAATCGATATATATTATCTTGAATCAATCCACGACCTAGTGTATACACATCTCAGGCTAGATCACAACTCAAAGTATATATATTTTTAGAATCAACCTCAACCATGTATAGCTAACTCCAACATTACTGCATATAGAGTGTCTATGGTTGTTCCAAATAATATATATACATGGGTCGATATGATATGTCAAAACATTTGCATACGTGTCTATGGTATCCCAAGATTACATAATATATTAGAATACATGTATAATACAATATAAGTTAGCTAGTATATGATTTGTATAGATTTGATAAACATTTCCCGTAGCTAAAAAGATTGAAAATATCCAATCTTGTTTTACCCATAACTTCTTCATTTTAAATCCGTTTTGAGTGAATTAAATTGCTATGGTTTCATATTGAACTATAATTTAAGAATCCAAACAGAAAAAGTATAGTTTTATAGTCAGAAATTTAAGTTACATGTCAATTACTAAAGAGGTAGTCATTTCCGTCGAAAGAACGACATCTTGATGACCATTTTGAAAAACATACTTTCACTTTGAGTTTAACCAAGATTTTTGGATATAGTTTCATGTTCATATGAAAAATCATTTTCCCATAAGAACAACTTTTAAATCAAAGTTTATCATAGTTTTTAATTATCCAAAACAACACAGCCCCCGGTTTCACTACGACGGCGTATATCCGATTTTATGGTGTTCATCGTGTGTTCATCGTGTTTTCAGGTTTTAAATCATTAAGTTATCATATCATATAGATATAGAACATGTGTTTAGTTGATTTTAAAAGTCAAGTTAGAAGGATTAACTTTTGTTTGCGAACAAGTTTAGAATTAACTAAACTATGTTCTAGTGATTACAAGTTTAAACCTTCAAATAAGATAGCTTTATATGTATGAATCGAATGATATTATGAACATCATTACTACCTCAAGTTTTCTGGATAAAACTACTAGAAATGAGAAAAATGGATCTAGCTTCAAAGGATCCTTGGATGCCTTGAAAGTTCTTGAAACAGAATCATGACACGAAAACAGTTCAAGTAAGATTTTCACTCGAAATAAGATTGTTATAGTTGTAGAAATTGAATCAAAATTTGAATATGAATATTACATTGAATTAGAAAGATAACCTACTATAAATAACAAAGGTTCCTTGTTCTTAGATGATTACTTGGAATGGATTAGAAAGCTTGGAAGTAGATTTGCAAACTTGAAAGTATTCTTGATTTTTATGAAACTATACTTATGGAATTTATGAAGAACACTTAGAACTTGAATATGGAACTTGAGAGAGATCAATTAGATGAAGAAAATTGAAGAATGAAAGTGTTTGTATGTGTTTTTGGTCGTTGGTATATGGATTAGATATAAAGGATATGTAATTTTGTTTTCATGTAAATAAGTCATGAATGATTACTAATATTTTTGTAATTTTATGAGATATTTCATGCTAGTTGCCAAATGATGGTTCCCAAATGTGTTAGGTGACTCACATGGGCTGCTAAGTGTGACGACCCGGAAATTTCTGACCAAATTTAAACTTAATCTTTATATGATCTCGACATGATAAGCAAAGTCTGTTAAGTTGAAATTCAAACATTTGAAACTATGTTCATGTAACCTTTGACTTTTTCGGACGATTCACGAACCACTATTTGTAAATAAGATATGTATATAAATATATGTATATATTTGAGATTGATATTTACATATATATAAATGTTTCCAACATGTTAAAAAAATCAAACTTGTTAAGACTTGATTAATTGTAACGAATTTTATGTAAACGTTTGACCACCCAATTTGTCCGACGATTCACGAACGTTAAAACTTGTAAAAACGACATGATGATATATATATGGACATATATATATGGACACACACACACATATATATATATATATATATATATATATATATATATATATATATATATATATATATATATATATATATATATATATATATATATATATATATTAACATGGTATTATGATAAGTAAGTATCTCATTAAGTATTTTAACAATGAGTTATATACATAAAATGAGACTACTAAATTAAGGAATTTGAAACAAGATATATATGTAACGGTTATCGACGTAATAACGTCTTAATTAAAATAAATACATATGTATTGTATTAAGATATATTAATACACTATGTTTAACATGATATAATGATAATTAAGTATATTATTAACTGTATTAACAATGAACTATATACATAAAACGAGACTACTAACTTAAGGGTTTCGAAACAATATATTCAAAATGGTCATCAAGATGTCGTTCTTTCGACGGAAATGACTACCTCTTTAAAATATGGACTTGTAACCTGTAACTTCGACTATAAACCACTACTTTTTTATTTTAGTTCTAAATAATAAAGTTCGTTACGAAACCATAGCAATTTGAATCACTCAAAACCGATTTATAACGAAGAAGATATGGTCAAAACAAGATTGGTTAGAAATCACCAAAATAGCTACGGGATTATTTTGCAAAAATCTATACTAACCATGTCCTAGCTAACTTTTCTTGTATTATACCTATATTTATACATATTTCCTTGTACTATACTAGTCTTGGTTAATCGTAAGACACATGTACACAATACGTCGAGATAACTTCAAAGACAACAGTTTGTACAGTGGGTCGTGATTAAACCTTAGACAATATATATACAATACGTCAGATAAATCGTAAGACACATGTACACAACACATTGAGATAACTTCAAAGACAATAGTTGTACAATGGATTGTGATTGAGCCTTAGACAATATATTTACAATACGTCAGATAAATCGTAAGACACATGTACACAATACGTCGAGATAACTTCAAAGACAATAGTTGTACCATGGGTTGTGATTGAGTCTTAGACATTATATTTACAATACGTCTTGATTATTCCAGGGTGATGTATTGAACTATATATATGGACTACTAACGTTGGACTGCTAACATTGGACTACTAACGTTGGACTGCTAACTTGACAACTTAAATCATCAACACGTAAATAAAAATATGATTTGAATATATTTATCATACTTTGATATATATGTATATATTTGTTATAGGTTCGTGAATCGATACGTGGTTAAGTCTGATTTTCGACGAATTGAAAATTTGTGAAAGTGAGTTTCATTATTCCCTTTTTATATATTTTTGGGCTGAGAATACATGCGCTGTTTTATAAACTGTTTTACGAAATGGACACAAGTACTTAAACTATATTCTATGGTTAGATTACGAATACTGAATATCGCCCCTTGTTAGCTTGGTAGCCTAAGAATTAGGGAAATGGCCCCTAATTGACGCGAATCCTAAAGATAGATCTATGGACCTTGACAAGTCCCATTCGGGGTACGAATGCTTTAGTACTTCGATTGATATATACTGATTGCGATGGCCGGTATATAGCATGCAGATTGCGAAATGCCTGTATGCGGGGGATATACTATATGCATCCTGTTAGTTCGGTTACCAAGTGTTCACCATATGAATTATTTTATCTTTATGCAGATTGCGAAATGCCTGTATAATGATTATGGAAATGAAAATGAAAACGAAAATCTTGTGGTCTATTAAATTGTTAGAAATGAATATTTATGATAAACTAATGAACTCACCAACCTTTTGGTTGACACTTTTAAGCATGTTTATTCTCAGGTATGAAAGAAATCTTCCGCTGTGCATTTGCCCAATTTAAAGATATTACTTGGAGTCATTCATGACATATTTCAAAAGACGTTGCATTTGAGTCGTTGAGTTCAACAAGATTATATTAAAGTAAATGACAGATTAAGTCATTTATAGTCTGATTATATTGTGAAATGGTAAGCATATTTGTCGACTATCGTTGTAATGAAAGTTGTCTTTTAAAAACGAATGCAATGTTTGTAAAACGTATCATATAGAGGTCAAAACCTAGAAATGGGACCAAATGTTATTGTATTCGTCCATATGGATTTGGACGGGCCGTTACAGTTGGTATCAGAGCGTTGGTCTTAGCGAACCAGGTCTTGCATTAGTGTGTCTAACTGATAAGTTGTTATGATGCATTAATGAGTCTGGACTTCGACCGTGTCTGCATGTCAAAAGTTTTGCTTATCATTTCTTGTCGGAAATTACCTGCTTAACATTCTTAGTCTAGACACATCTTACTGCATTGATTGCATGATAAGTGTATAGACATAATTCGTATCTTAGCGTATCTGTTACTGTAAACTTTGTCTGACAGCTTTCGAAAATTCCTCCGTAATTTGCGGAATCCTTTGTACTCTATATAGGTATTCTATGCAAATAGAATATCATCCAATATCCGAAAATCATTTCATACCGAAAATCCTTTATCTAACCGTGTAAGATGAATCCTGCAACTAGTTCAAGTTCCTCAGATTCCGACAGCTATTCCGATATGGATTTCTACCTGAGCTCCGAAAGCAGTGTAACCGGAATGGACCAACCAATTAGCCATCACCAATTCTGGATGAATTGGGGATGGGTTCGTAATCGAATTAATCAGTGGAAACAAGAAGAAGGCGATCCCTTCCATCCACCAAATTTCCCTCTTGGCGAAGAACCTGAAGCACTTACCGGCGAACCTGTCCGGAACACTGTCTTCACCCTCATTTCCAGAATAGCTCTTAATGATTACGTCATATCTACTATTCTAAACCTTATTCATCCGCTCATTCCGACCGCCCATCATCCCGGAGTAATAGAAGAAGTCAACGAACTTCGCGATCGAGTAATCAATCTGGAGAATATGGTGCACAACTTACAAGCACCAGCAACACCACCGGCATCACCAGTACCCCCATCAACAGCACCTGTATCACCAGCAGTCTCACCATCATCATCAACACCGACAGTACCACAAGCTCCACAAGTTCCATAACCACCGCAGATATCAACACATCAATCACCAATAAGAATATTATACTATCGAGTTATGAAATATTAACTCATTCTTTCCAAAGAATTTATATATATATATATATATATATATATATATATATATATATATATATTATATGAATTTTGAAACCATATTATATCTTTTCATACTAATCTGATACGTGTGAATTTTGAAGGGTAAATACTACTCGATTAATTCACATTACTAAAATGCCATGATATACAACCTTCGTTAACAACCTAAATCTCTGCATCACCTCAAAGAATTCTGTCCCCTAATAAACCAAGTGTATTATTCAATTAAGTTTGATTTTACACTTTCATTTCATATGTACCTGAAACTTTTTAGAAAATATCATTCGTACCTTGCGAAATTCACAAGAATTCCACGAACACCAACATCTTCCACCGAGAAATATTTAAGTTCACAATTAATATGTTACACTGTACACTCTTCAATTATTTGATATTCATTATCTATACTCACTACTTTCACAACGATATATATTCTTCCATAGAAATCAGAACAGCCATTTTCATTCAGATTCAATTACATATTCTGATTTTTACAGATCAGAATCCAAGTCAAGATACAACAGATAGCATCACTCTTAGATCCTTACATCTTTCAAAACCATACTTTGAATTCAAAACTGTGCTAGAACATCACTCTTATTCATAAAACTCATAAATATATTCATTCAAAATCCTGAATGATTTCATCTTGAACATCATATGTATATTGACGATTACAACCTGCGTTCAAACCCTTTATGATTCTTGAAAATACCCCAACTACTGATCAATCGAGAAGATGAACCAACCACACATTATCGACAGAAAGAAAGAGTTATACTTATAGTCATACACCTGGAAAGCTCTCTAAACATAAGTAAGACTTTAACACGTATTCGTGATAAACCCTTCGGCATTATTATTACTGAAAATAACTTTGCAATTCCTTTTCAAGTATCCAGTTTTGTCACACCTTCAGCAAGACAACTTCGACGTTTCATTTGGAGAAACCTTAATTAAACCTTGATATATACGATTGCCTTTCTATCGTTGTTACCGGGGAACCTTTTATGTTCCACCATATTAGCAGTAAACATACCAGCGACTCCGTTACTTTGCAACTTAAATCACTCCAAAATATCACTATCATTATTCATTGAAATCCATCATATACTCATCAACGTCTTGTAACAATAACTGTCATACCACATACTGGGAAGCATCAATCATTATTTTGAATTTTGCAACGTTTCTACGTCAACTGTTATATACCTACATATGACGTCTATCTCCTGGACTTACATACTCCAATTCTAGAATTCTGAAAAGCACCCCAACCTGCGAATTAGATCTTTGAGTTTTGAAAATTATGAAGAAGCAGCAAAAACTGTAAACGACCTTAACAGTCAAAAGTTTGACGATAAAGAATAGAGTGTTGGAAACGCTCAACAGAAAATTGATACTAGAAAGCGGATTAAGCAAAACTATGAAGGAGACAGTGAACAAATCACAAGGACTAAACTTGTACATAAAGAATCCAGATGATTCTGTATCCGATGAAATCTTTAGTGAATATCTTGCTCCTTACTTATTCTATATACTTGCGGAAGAATTTTCCTCATCAACCTTCGATTTTAGAAATTCCAAAAATATCGTCATAAATATCCTCAATATTTCTGAGGATATTTTCATAAATATTCTTGTCCAAAATTACTTATCTCTTCGTGCTATCTGTGTTACATCTTAAAGGAAACTGTTTTAGTTTCTAAATTTCTATAAACTTCGAGTTTAGATTATGAATGTTTTTGAAGTAGTGTTGGGAATCGAAGCATGAGTTAGTATAATATAATGACGCCTGATCAACGTGGTTATATTATAGTAAGTCATGCTGAGTTTCTATTGAAACATGATGATTCATAGATTATATCGTCATCATGTGCCATGTTACACGATTCTTTCATTCTATTTAACCTCTAAAAATATCAAGAACATATTTTCTTGATAGTTCTATCTTTTCCGTGATACCGGTAATTTACCAAATTAAATCGTGCTATTATAATTCCTTTCTGCTTAAAACATTAGTTATGTTCATTCGAAATTTCGTACCTATAAAATCGAGACGTCTTGATCGCTTTACTTAAAGTCGAAAAGAGAAAACAAAAGCATGGAACTCCAAAATATAAAGGAAAATATAAAGCCCGATAACAAATCAGAAATTACAAACCGTGTATATCAATGCGTATAGCAATATAAAGACACGGGAGAATGATAAATACAACAATCCCTAGAGCATAATAGAAATAAACAGATTCCTCCGGAGGGAGCTGGAAAAGAAGGATAATGGTGGCGAACGTCAATATTAGGTCAAGAACCAGAACTGGATTGAGCATTTTTCACAATCTTTTGGATGTATGAATTGATGAAGAAAGTAGGGATGGTGATAATAATGAGTCGGAAGAGGTCAATTTATAGTGGATATAACAGACAGAGCAATCGAGGCAGATTATCGCATTTAATTAAAGAGGATCCTAATTTCCTTAAATCCTGAAAAATCAAATCTTTTATAGATTTCGAAGATTTTCTTTACATTCCTTGAAATCCGGAAATCAACTGTGACTACGTCAAAAATCAAGACGAAACTTTATTTCCTCAATTCCATCTTTTACGATAGCTTCATTCATACTCTTCGCGTAATCGAATTATTCTATTCATATTTTCGCAAAGATGAAAAACTCTATATTTATTGAACTCGTGTTATTCATAAACGGAACTCGACTCATTCAAGGTATTCAAAATACTCCATTAATCTATTTCCTTGATAATGATTATATGAACAATCGAATTCATGATAAGAATTCAAGTTATAGTTCTTGATACAAAAATAATTTTACTTCCATTATCAAACTTTCTTTAATCAAATTTCGGGACGAAATTTCTTTAACGGGCAGGTACTGTGACGACCCGGAAATTTCTGACTAAATTTAAACTTAATCTTTATATGATCTCGACATGATAAGCAAAGTCTGTTAAGTTAAAATTCAAAAATTTGAAACTGTGTTCATGTAACCTTTGACTTTTTCGGACGATTCACGAACCACTATTTGTAAATAAGATATGTATATAAATATATGTATATATTTGAGATTGATATTTACATATATATATAAATGTTTCCAACATGTTTAAAAAATCAAACTTGTTAAGACTTGATTAATTGTAACGGATTTTATGTAAACGTTTGACCACTCAATTTGTCCGACGATTCACGAACGTTAAAACTTGTAAAAACGACATGATGATATATATATATGGACATATATATATATATATATATATATATATATATATATATATATATATATATATATATATATATATATATATATATATATATTAACATGGTATTATGATAAGTAAGTATCTCATTAAGTATTTTAACAATGGGTTATATACATAAAATGAGACTACTAAATTAAGGAAGTTGAAACAAGATATATATGTAACGGTTATCGACGTAATAACGTCTTAATTAAAATAAATACATATGTATTGTATTAAGATATATTAATACATTATGTTTAACATGATATAATGATAATTAAGTATATCATTAAGTGTATTAACAATGAACTATATACATAAAACGAGACTACTAACTTAAGGGTTTCGAAACAATATATTCAAGTAACGATTAACGATGAAATAACGACTTAATTAAAATGTATATATATGTATTGTATTAATATGTATTAATACACTTTTGAAAGCCTTAAGAACATATATCAAAATACTTATACTTAATAAAAATTCTTACAATTACATTCTCGTTCATTTTCATCAACAATTTTACTCGTATGCACCCGTATTCGTACTCGTACAATACACAGCTTCTAGATGTATATACTATTGGTATATACACTCAATCATCAGCTCCTTAGCAGCCCATGTGAGTCATTAAACATGTGGGAACCATCATTTGGCAACTAGCATGAATGATTACACAAAATTACAAAAATAGTATAAATCATTCATGAATTATTCACATAAAAATAAAATTACACATCCTTTATATCTAATCCATATACCAACGACTAAAAACTCCTACAAACACTTTCATTCTTCAATTTTCTTCATCTAATTGATCTCTCTCAAGTTCCATCTTCAAGTTCTAAGTGTTCTTCATAAATTCTACAAGTTCTAGTTTCATAAAATCAAGAATACTTCCAAGTTTACTAGCTCACTTCCAATCTTGTAAAGTGATCATCCAACCTCAAGAAATCCTTGTTGTTTACAGTAAGATATCATTCTAAATCAAGGTAATACTCATATACAAACTTTGATTCAATTTCTATAACTATAACTATATTAATTCGAGTGATAATCTTACTTGAACTTGTTTTCGTGTCATGATTCTACTTCAAGAACTTTCAAGCCATCCAAGATCCTTTGAAGCTAGATCATTTCTTGTCACTTCCAGTAGATTTACCTACTAAACTTGAGGTAGTAATGATGTTCATAACATCGTTCGATTCATACTTATATAATCATCTTATTTGAAGAAAATAACTTGTAATCACTAGAACATAGTTTAGTTAATTCTAAACTTGTTCGCAAACAAAGTTAATCCTTCTAACTATACTTTTAAAAATAACTAAACACATATTTTATATCTATATGACATGCTAACTCAATAATTTAAAACTTGGAAACACGAAGAACACCGTAAAACCGGACATACGCCGTCGTAGTAAAACCGGGGCTGTTTCGGGTTGGATAATAAAAAAAAAAACTATCTTAGACTTTGATTTAAAAATTTGTATTTTGGGAAAATAATATTTCATATAAACATGATAACAAATCCAAAAATTATGGTTAAACTCAAAGTAGAAGTATCTTTTTTTTCAAAATGGTCATCAAGATGTCGTTCTTTCGATGGAAATGACTACCTCTTTCAAATATGGACTTGTAACCTGTAACTTCGACTATAAACCACTAATTTTTTAGTTTAGTTCTAAATACTAAAGTTCGTTACGAAACCATAGCAATTTGAATCACTCAAAACCGATTTATAACGAAGAAGATATGGGCAAAACAAGATTGGTTAGAAATCACCAAAATAGCTACGGGATTATTTTGCAAAAATCTATACTAACCATGTCCTAGCTAACTTTTCTTGTATTATACCTGTATTTATACATATTTCCTTGTACTATACTAGTCTTGGTTAATCGTAAGACACATGTACACAATACGTCGAGATAACTTCAAAGACAACAGTTTGTACAGTGGGTCGTGATTAAACCTTAGACAAAATATATACAATACGTCAGATAAATCGTAAGACACATGTACACAACACGTTGAGATAACTTCAAAGACAATAGTTGTATAATGGGTTGTGATTGAGCCTTAGACAATATAGTTACAATATGTCAGATAAATCGTAAGACACATGTACACAATACGTCGAGATAACTTCAAAGACAATAGTTGTACCATGTGTTGTGATTGAGTCTTAGACATTATATTTACAATATGTCTTGATTATTCCAGGGTGATGTATTGAACTATATATATGGACTACTAACGTTGGACTGCTAACATTGGACTACTAACGTTGGACTGCTAACTTGACAACTTAAATCATCAACACGTTAATAAAAATATGATTTGAATATATTTATCATACTTTGATATATATATGTATATATTTGTTATAGGTTCGTGAATCGATCCGTGGTTAAGTCTGATTTTCGACGAATTGAAAATTTGTGAAAGTGAGTTTCATTATTCCCTTTTTATATATTTTTGGGCTGAGAATACATGCGCTGTTTTATAAACTATTTTACGAAATGGACACAAGTACTTAAACTATATTCTATGGTTGGATTACGAATACTGAATATCGCCCCTTGTTAGCTTGGTAGCCTAAGAATTAGGGAAATGGCCCCTAATTGACGCGAATCCTAAAGATAGATCTATGGACCCTGACAAGTCCCATTCGGGGTACGAATGCTTTAGTACTTCGATTGATATATACTGATTGCGACGGCCGGTATATAGCATGCAGATTGCGAAATGCCTGTATGCGGGGGATATTCTATATGCATCCTGTTAGTTCGGTTACCAAGTGTTCACCATATGAATTATTTTATCTTTATGCAGATTGCGAAATGCCTGTATAATGATTATGGAAATGAAAATGAAAACGAAAATCTTGTGGTCTATTAAATTGTTAGAAATGAATATTTATGATAAACTAATGAACTCACCAACCTTTTGGTTGACACTTTTAAGCATGTTTATTCTCAGGTATGAAAGAAATCTTCCGCTGTGCATTTGCCCAATTTAAAGATATTACTTGGAGTCATTCATGACATATTTCAAAAGACGTTGCATTTGAGTCGTTGAGTTCAACAAGATTATATTAAAGTAAATGACAGATTAAGTCATTTATAGTCTGATTATATTGTGAAATGGTAAGCATATTTGTCAACTATCGTTGTAATGAAAGTTGTCTTTTAAAAACGAATGCAATGTTTGTAAAACGTATCATATAGAGGTCAAAACCTCGCAATGGGACCAAATGTTATTGTATTCGTCCATATGGATTTGGACGGGCCGTTACACTAAGAGCTGATCATTAGAGTGTATATACCAATAGTACATACATCTAAAAGCTGTGTATTGTACGAGTACGAATACGGGTGCATACGAGTAGAATTATTGATGAAACTGAACGAGGATGTAATATGTAGCGACCCCGACAAATCGTCAAGTGACGGCGTCGTCTACGTGGGTCCCATTACCTAGTCATAAGTCTTTATGACAACGTTTGACCAAAATATGTTGCCTTCATTTCAAAATAAAGATTGTTTCCAAAGTTTACAAGAATAGTTCAACCAAAAGTTAAGTTACAAGGTTATAAGTACAAATGAAATCTAGGCGACACGGTTTGAAGTAAAGTCAAAAGACGCTCCATGAAATGCATGTATACTCGACATCCAATGCAAGTATCAAATAATGAGCGGAAGCATGTTTCACATATCGTGCAAGACCTGAGAAAAACATAGAAATCTGTCAACGAAAATGTTGGTGAAATCATAGGTTTAAGTAAGTATGTGAGTAAAAGTAAAGTAAGCCGAACCACAAGGTTTGCAAAGTTGAAATACTAGTAATACATTCTAAAAGTTAATATTCACGAGCACTCAATTATCAAGGCTTAACATTCCGTCCGTTGAACCCCGTCATAATAGTGTTAGAACATACACTGATTCCCGAAAATATATTTCACCCGTAGACGGTAGCGAACCGTCCGAAGTGAGGGTTTGTCAAACCCATATGGCCATATAACATAAGTTCCCGCTTACACCATCTGATGTAACTAATGATAATCGAATTGAGGATTTGTGTTCAAACTCGTATGTAGAATGTTTGTTTTCCCGTTCTTGTGTTCGCTTAGTTCCAAAGAATCGTTTATGTTTTCTCATCCCAATATAAGTTCAAAAAGAGTAAAAGTGGGACTATGATCTCACCTTGAGTGCAAGAGTTAATAAAGTACTTCAACAAGTAAACGCGTGCAAAGACAAGCTAGTCTTGACCTAAACATATAGGTTGTATCAATAACGGTAACACAAACGGTCAAAGATGTTCAATTAGTCCTATGGCTCGTTACGACTCGATTATATTAGCATGTGAATCAACTAGTCAAGTTTCATGCAAGATACAAGTAAATAATCATGTTAGAAAGGTTGTATAAGTATTTGGTTAAGTTTGACAAAAAGTCAAACTTGGTCGGGTCAAAGTCAACGGAAAAGTCAACATGGTCGGGTCGGGTCTCGGACAAATTTTCTATGCTAGTTATTCATATATAAGCATGTTAAAACAAGTTGCACGTGAATTTGAGGTCTAGAACATGCCAAACATTTTTCGTCAAAAGACTAAGCGAACAGCCAGTTTTAGGCCATTAGGACGGCGTCCCAGGTGACTGGACGGCGTCCTATATTGAAGAGTGGGACGGCGTCCTGAGTACCTAGACGGCGTCCAGGTATTAGAAGTGGGACGGCGTCCTGAGTTTCTGGACGGCGTCCTGGTTGGTTTCCAGGCCCTGTTTGCTGCAACTCTAAGTGCACGAACCAACAATCAAACCAACCCAAATTACAAACCGCAAACAATTAGAACATGTATTTTATATCACCGGAAAGGTAATTTGACGAGGAAAACACCTAGACACATTTCATCAAGCAATTCAACACTTACACACCCTAAAACCGCATTTAAACGTCCATAATCAAAGTTCAAGTTCCAAATATGCATTTCATGATTCGGGCAACCGTTTTACATGTATTATATGCCGTTTCGAAGGTGATCAAACACACATTGCAACAAAACACTTAACAACAATATCTCATAGCATTTGACGCATCAAAAGTTCATGTAAAGCTTATCAAACCCTAATCCAAGTTCACAAAATCACTAATCATGTTCTTGGAGTTTCCTTAATCAACCTATACATCAAAACGAAGCTAATGATACTAGTAACACTTTTAAAACATGCACTTTAACAATCTAACAACATTTGATCATCCAAAATCAAGGATTTAGCAAGTAATTTTCATATTGAACTAGTTACACCAAAAACAACGAATCGAGCATACAAATTACATACACGACATCACAATGAGCCATAGACGCTAATTAACAACTTTATAAGTCAAGAACACGAATTTAAAGAAATCTAGTGTTTTAGAAATGTTACCCAAATGAGATGAAGTTGGTACCAAAACGAAGAGGAAGTTGTAAGGAGCTCAAATATGTAATTTGTTTTGCAAAATACCCGCTAGATCATAAATGGATGATGAATCTTTGTGTTTGGAGTTAGAGAGAAAATGGAGGAAGTAATAAAATGGAGGAGGTGATAATGAAAGGGTGGAAAGGGTTTGACCCTTTGACCTAGTCAAAGGTTTGAACCCTTGGCAAATTTGGTCCCTCAACTATGAATCGGGTGCGGGAATTAACCGAACGAATTATTTTAAATTTCACGGGAGTACGGGAGATATTAAAATCCGATAACGAGAATATTTAAAATGTTACTTAACAAAGGATACGAATCTAGATACGAAGGGTATTATTTAAAAAGAAAAAGACGGGCGTTAAAATAATTTAACGGAAAAATGCGGCATGTTACATAATATAAGCATTTTTGTTAAGTAGAAGTACTTTGATACGTGTCTTGAAGTCTTTCAAAAGTGTAATAATTCATATCAAAACACAACATGTATATACATTCTAATGGAGTCGTTAAGTCTTCGTTAGTCGTTACATGTAAGTGTTGTTTTGAAATCTTTAAGTTAACGATCTCAATTAATGTTGTTAACCCAATGTTTATTATATCAAATGAGATGTTAAATTATTATATTATCATGATATTATGATGTATGAATATCTCTTAATATGATATATACATTAAAATATCGTTACAACGATAATCGTTACATATAAGTCTCGTTTCGTAATTCTTGAGTTAGTAGTCTTGTTTTTACATATGTAGT
This sequence comes from Rutidosis leptorrhynchoides, assembly GCF_046630445.1. NCBI lineage: Eukaryota > Viridiplantae > Streptophyta > Magnoliopsida > Asterales > Asteraceae > Rutidosis > Rutidosis leptorrhynchoides. The sequence goes on from NC_092335.1 coordinate 425,281,909, forward strand.
TCATTGTTAACACACTTAATGATATATTTAAATATCATTTTATCATGTTAAATATAGTGTATCAATATCTTAATATGATACATATGTATTTAGTAGACGTTATCATAACGATAATCGTTATATATATCATTTCGAGTTTCTTAACTTAGTAAACTCATTTCTTATGTATATCACACATTGTTAATATCTTTAGTGAGATACTTACTCATCATAATCTCATGTCAACCATATATATATGTCTATATATACCACAACATGTAGTTTTTACAATTTTGTAACGTTCGTGAATCGCCGGTCAACTTGGGTGATCAATTGTCTATATGAAACTTATTTCATTTAATCAAGTCTTAACAAGTTTGATTGCTTAACACGTTGGAAACATTTAGTCATGTAAATATCAATCTCAATTAATATATATAAACATGGAAAAGTTCGGGTCACTACAAACTATACGCAAAACGGACGCTTTTTAAAAGTCGATAATTACATAGCTAAACGCGGAGATGGACATATATTGTTAATCTAAAACAACATTTAAATCTTTTACGGGTTATACCTTTTAGTTCGACTCGAGTTGCGCTTCAACGACATTATTCTTTAGGCACAAAATAATTTTACAAACTAAACGCAATAAAATACATTGAAAACCGAACCCCCGGCGCGAAGCGAGGGTTCAACAACTAGTTTAAATTAATCATCTACTTCTATAAATGGAAAGAAATAATATGATAAAGTTCTTTATGCCTCTGTATTATATATGTATGACAAAAAGAAAGAGAAAAAGTAAGGAGTAAAGCATAAAGTAACAAATAAAATTACATGCGTTATTCACTTTTTCTTAAACTGTGTGTATTTTTTGTCCGGACATCATAGATAAAAAAAAGGAGTAAATATTAATATTAAATTAACCTAATTATTTTTTCTCTGCATGTTCCATCCTTATGTATGACCTCCAATCACATAAACAAACCTCACAGACTCACACCTACCATTGTATCACCACTCTCCCTAAAATCCCTCAGAGTTGACTTTCTAAACTGCCAATTTCGAAACAAAATTTCGTCCCACTTTTTCTCTTCAAAGTTCATCAATCAATTCACCTTTTCAAATTCACTTAATCTTTTACGCCTTTTTCAAATTACATAAAAATGTATAATAACTATAACTATATACTCGTACTATATTACAGATGAAACTTGTTACTTCAATTCAAGAAGAAATTACACTTGACATCATTTATTCACTGTATTTATAACTATATACGAGTATATTACACTCTTTTGTTCTTTTAGGTAAACAATTTTGATGAATTACCAACAATAGTGTTTTCCAAATCGATTTGATTTTTTTATTTTTTTTTGGACTAATGAAATTTTCTTCGTTGAAGATGATTTACTTAATCTTGTTAGTTGATACAATTTTGATTTAATCTAAGTAGATAGATAAAAAACCTCTGTTAAAATAATCGATTGATTATTAGAAGACTTTTGAGTATTGAACATATAGTTGACTTTTGTGTTCTTAATATATATTCCATCTTGACAGATCATTGCATCTAATTTCAACTGGCTTCATCTAGTAACATGGCTCTTCCTAGGGCCAATGGTAACAGTTACGATGTCTTTTTGAGCTTTAGAGGCGAAGATACTCGTCAAACTTTTACTGATCATCTCTATGAGGCGTTGGAGCAGGCAGGAATTCACACTTTTAGAGACAGTGACGATGCCGAAAGAGGCGAAGACCTGAAGCTAGAAATTGAGAGTGCAATTAAAGCATCTGATGCTTCAATAATTGTTTTGTCTGAAAACTATGCAACTTCAACGTGGTGCCTTGATGAGATCTCGTTGATCCTTGATCAAAGGAGGGATGGCAATCATTTCGTTTTGCCCCTTTTTTATCTTGTGGATCCTTCAGATGTTGGTAAACACAAAAAAAGATTCGATATTGCAGCCAATTCCTCCAGACGACGATGGACAGTTGAGAACGTCAATAGGTGGAAGGCAGCACTTATGGAGGTTGTTGGTGTAATCGGCATGTGTCTTGTTGGGTATACATCCATTTTCTTTCTTCTAGAATAAACTTTTCAATAAATCAAGTGAGTCAAAAACATGTTCAAGGCACATAAGCTTGTGAGTCTAGTTCGTATTAGAGAATTTCATGTTAATGATAAGGTCACTTGTGTCTTTTACCAAATTTGAAACAAGGTGTTGGCTGGATTTCACATAAATAAAATCGGATATAAACTTGGATGGGCAGTAAAACACAATGCAATAATACGTCGTTGACCGTAATATATGTACGATTGGGTGACTTCAATATGTCAAGAATACCAAATTTCATGTATGTATGTATATACATACACATACACACACACACATTAGTAGTTTATTACTTCTTACTAAATTTTATCATTCAAACTCTTCACCTACTGAATTAATTAGTTTCGTCTGTATGTTACAGGCCTGAAAGTCAATTTATAAAGGAGGTTGTCGGCACCATTTACAAAAGACTTGATCGCAAAAAAATCTATATTCCACCATATGTAACAGGGATGGATACTCGATATAAAGAGGTGTTCAGTTCTTGGTTAGAACAATCTGAAGATCAATTTTTAGTAATTAATGGAATGCCAGGAAGTGGCAAGTCAACGTTGGCGCAATATATAGTCTATTCATATGGTCAACATTATGAAAGTAATAGTATTGTTGAAAAAATTGGTTCTAGATGTAAAAAAATGGCTATACTACAACAACAACTATACAATGATATTTCAAAGGGAAGTGACAGAAGAATACACAACGTTTGTCAGGGAACAGCTCATATTGAAGTGCTCTTGGAGAAGACAAAAGCACTTATTGTTCTTGATGACGTTGTTAAAGTGCGTCAATTGGAAGATTTACTTGGATCCGGGAATTTGAACAAAGAAAGCAAGATTATAATAACAACAGATAATGATTTAAGTAATTGGTTTAGATCCAAATCCAAGAGGTATCACAAGCACAAAATGTCGTTACTTGATAATAACGAAGCATTAGAGCTTTTAAGTCTTCATGCTTTCCAATCAAAAAATCCTAAAGATGGTTATGAAGAGCTTGCACAACAAGTAGTAGAGTATTGTGAAGGAAATCCACTGGCTCTTGAAGTGTTGGGTTCCTCTTTGTCACAAAAAAGAAGTATGGCAGCTTGGGAAAGTGAGCTGAGATCATTTGGAAAAGATTTTAATGGGGATATTGATGTTGTACTCAAAAGTAGCTACGATTCGTTAACTGACTCTGAGAAAGAATTGTTTTTGCATATTGCATGTTTCTTTGTTGGCCAAGATATGGATTACGTTGTTAATGTATTGGAGCCTGATTATTACGCCGAATCAAAGATCAAAACCCTGAAAAAGAGATGCTTTCTGTATGTGACTCCAGGAAAAAAACTGATGATGCATAGATTGCTTCAAGAAATGGGAAGAAGCTTAGTGTATCGAGAATCACCACGTATACTTTCCAAACGCAGCAGAGTTTGGCGTAATAAGGACTCGTACGAGATACTAAGAAAAAAAAAGGTAAGATGCTTTGTACGTGTATGTTTAAGCTTACTTTCCATTTCAGCCGCTCCATCTTGATCTAATAGTTGGTTTTTTTTCCATTGTTATTCTGTGTAGGGTTCGGAGACAATAGAAGGTCTAGCTCTCGACATTAAAATGCTCATGATCGAGGAGGGACTTGAACGTAGAAATTTGCGCGAGGTACATTGTACTTTAGATTATAACCTTGATTTCTAAACATGAAATATGTCATATAATTGTATTTTCAGTTTTTCATTTTGTTTAAACAAAAATAAATACATCTTTCAAGACAGTGTCTGTCTATCCTTTTCGTGGATTGTTACTTCTTTTCAGGTCCTAATTCATTTATTCTTTTCTCATACTGAACAGCTTTTCAGCGACTCACTTCAGCAGATGGATAAACTGAAATTGCTCAAGCTCAATTATGTGGAACTCACAGGATCTTACGGGGATGTATCTGAACATTTAAGATGGCTCTGTTGGGTTGGATTCAATAAAAGCACCATACATACTGACTTACTCATGGGTAAATTGGTTGCTTTAGATATGAGTTATAGCTGCTTGAAAGTATTTGAACCACCCATGGTAGGGATCTCACTGTTTCCTTTTTTTTTTTTTTTTTTATATATATATGGTGTACATAGTCTTTAATGTTCTAAATATATGGTGTACATAATCTAAATATAACTTGTTGCTTTTAAAAACAGGTTTTAGGATCACTGAAGATTTTAAATCTTAAGGATTCGCACTATCTTTTAGAAATCCGCAGCATTGACCAGATACCTAATCTCGAGACTTTGATTCTCTGGAACTGTCAAAGTCTGTTTCATGTGGATAGTTACATTGAAAACCTTGAAAGACTTTCTGTATTAAACATGACAGGGTGTAAAAACCTTTGTAAGAAGGAACCCGTACATACATCTGTACAGTTCAATGCTTCAACATCGGGTGCAGGCAGTACTCAAAGGCCATCCTTTCCCTTACCACATTTTCTACATCGATTATTCCTCGACGAGTGCAATCTTGAATGCACTGACCGTTTTCCTCTGAGTTTCAATGATCAAGAATCTCTGCAGTATATAAATTTGGGGAACGGTCTTTTTGAAGTACTGCCTAGTTACAACTGTCTTGGAAATCTTAGGGTTCTTGAATTAAGAAATTGTTCAAGACTTAAGAGACTTTTATGTCTTCCAAATGCACTTGCAGAATTGTATATAAGTTATTGTATGTCAATAGAGAAAATAACTTTTGAATCAGGTCGATTCACGTTACAAGAGTTTGGTTATGAAGGCTGCTTTAATTTGTGCGAAATTGAAGGCTTGTTGAAATTGTTGCTAGTAGCTAAACTTGATGAAACTGATTTGGGCCACATGAATTGGTTAAAAGAATATGAGAATCATGAAGTGTGCTTGGTTGGCGATTATGGACTCACCGAAGGCAGAAGTTGCTTTCTCCAGGTTTTTTTCTCTCTCTCTCAAACACATGCAAAACGGAAATATATAGATATGAATCCAATCTCGATATGGGACGTACCCATGAATCGATAATGATCCATGATACAACGGATTTGATCATGATCCTATCCATTTCCATATCTAATCTAAATAATATAAATGGATCATGATCTAACATTGCAGATCGCGAGCCAATCCATATCCAACTAATTCGAAAGGATCATGATCCGATCGATCTATCTTTTTTTCAGTTTTATTTTATTATTAATTATTAATTATCTTATAATTATAATTATATTATAATTATATTGGGCCAGATCAATGGGGGAAGTAACCAATCGGGGGAAGCAAAATTTTTTTTTTTTTCCGTTTTTTTTTGAATTTTTTTTTCCGGCATCAAGATCACACGAAAATATGAACATTTAGAAGAGACACTTCGTGAAGAATGTTATTATTTAGGTGGAAAAACGATCGACAAAAATAACATTCAAGATAATATTGTTCGTGAAGAATATGAACGTTTTTTTTTCATGTTTTGTGAAGTAAAATTTAGCCCGATTTAGAGTTTAGGGTTTAGGGTTTAGGGTTTGGTGTTTTGGGTTTATTCCATAAACCCAAAACACCATACCCTAAACCCTAAACCCTAAACTCTAAACCGTTCGTGTTAAAAACTCAATCTAAATCCTAAATCTAAACCCTAAACCCTAAATTTCTAAACCCTAATATCTAAACCCTATAAACCCTAATATCTAAACCCCAATAGCTAAAACCTCAAAATACGCTCGAAAAACACGATAATTGTTATATATTACTTCTTCGAGCGTTTTCCCGCCAAAATAAAAACATTTATCACAAAGTGCCTCTACTAAATGTTCATATTTTCATCTCATCTATAATGTTCGTGAATAAAGTTTTTTCAAAAAACGAAAAAAAAAAGTTTTTGCTTCCCCCCGCTTCCCCCCGATTGGTTACTTCCCTCTTGATCCTACCCCATATTATATTTATATTTATATTTATATGATTATAATTTTTATATTATAATTCTACAATATGGCTAGGAAACTAAACAACTTCAAGTGTAGTGTTCCAGTCATAGTTTTCAAATATATTTTAAGTTATATAAAAATATATGAACATTACAATAGCTAGATTTGTATTTCACTTGTATTCTATTAACAAATGAATTAACTTCTTTGGTTGGTGCAGATGTTATATGAATACGACATAATGAGCACATCATTGCCAGACATAAAGCATCCAAATCTTGTGCCCGAGTATGCTACACAATCCACGTCTGTGTCCTTTAATGTGCCTCCTTGTCCAATTAGTAGTCATCTCCAAGGATTAAATGTAATTTTAAGATATAAAGTATCAGATGAAGAAGATTGGACTTGGTTTGCTAAAATCAGTATGACCAATGGAGATGATTTGATTTACAACCCCACAGTATTTGGAAGACCTGCTTCGGGTGAAGTTTGCATATGGTTAAGCTATTGGCCAATTGGAAACTTATTGAACGTTGGAGATGAAGTTACTGTGTCTATCTTTGTCATGAATGGGTTGGAAGTAGTTGAATGTGGTGCAAGCCTGGTGTACACCGATGATGATGTGGCAAGTGAAATTTCTGATAATAAACTCGGATGGGTAGAGACTGTGGAAAGAGACTTGTCTGAATTTAAGCTAAGAAAAGGATTGTACTATCTTTGTCGGCTTGATCTCTACAAGTTAACGGAGCTTGGGAGACTGACACCTGGCTGGTTAGGCACCATAGTTGGTGATGCCATTGATGATACAGGTATCCTCCTATTTCCAAATTCTAAGTTAGATATCAAGACTAAGCTGCCAAAAATATTTAATTTCCTGATACCACACTGTTACAGAGGTACGGGGATGGAGAATGGCTGGTCGACCTCGACAATTATATCAATCATTTACAGAACTGAAAACCATCAGATGCATCAGCCAATATCCTGAAACGGTAAATATTTGTGTAATAATTCTTTATGTTCTCTGATCTGATGGGCAACTATCTTTATGTTCGGTGAACTGAAAACCTACTAAATTTTATGCGTTTTAATACTGGGTCCCCTTGTCCACATAAAAGGGCGGAGGAGGCTAATCTAATAAAAGGGCATCTTGTCCTCCTTTTAATATTCAGTCACCGTTATTTTTTCTAAAGAATGATAACATAACATTCTTAATTATTTTGTTTTCCAAAAAACGAAAATATAAAAGAAATTTTAAAATAATGAAAATACTTCTCCCCCAAATTTGAGAGTGATGTAATCTTGTGTCTCACATTGCTTCCCCTTCCCTCAAAAATAACCCATCTTAAGTTTGTATACATAAGACATAAGTTCTACAGTGGGCTTTTATTTCTCGATTCTCTATTCAAAATATTACATGAGTGAGTTTGATATAACAAGTATTACTAAATTATTATAGTTTACATGGGTGTGATCGTAACTAATGTCATAATCTGGTTTTTTCCAATCTTTCTATGTTGTTTATAAAAAAAGATTGCAGAGATTTCTAGTTCATCGTTTGCTGATAAAACTGTGGAGTTCAGATCAAGCGTATCTGGGAAGACAACCAGCTCACGGGCCAGATCTGATTTTAGTTACACCGAATTACAGGTACATGAAAATAAAGTTTGGACACATCTGATTCTCATTTATACACTCGAATATGGGTACAAAATGGACGCACATTCTTAGAAATGGACATGCACTCTTTTTTTTTTTTTTTTTGAGTAAAGGGTTTCCCCGGTGAATATTATTAAAAATAATACAAGAATGGAACAATTGCGTTCATACACCTCAAGTGAGTCTTGAGGCCCCTAGACAAACCAGCTAGACTTCTAGCAAAGGCCTAAGCCTACAACCCGACAATAAAAACAAATTAAGGGATTTTCCAATTATTCTTCAACAGCTTCACTTGATCCGACTCTCTGAATTTAATAGACATAAGCTTCATCTGGACAGTAGCGAAAATAACCTCAAAAACTTGCTCCACAGATCTGCGAGTCTGTGTAAAAAACCTAGCATTTCTTTCCTGCCAAATGAAATACACCGTAGCAGCGACCAAAAGCTTTGTGGACACCACTCTTACAAATGCATAAAAATAAACATAAAAATAGAATCATATGCTTAGATAAAAAAAAAAAAATACAAGTCACCATCTATCATTTATTATTCCTTTAATATATATATATATATATATATATATATATATATATATATATATATATATATATATATATATATATATATATATATATATATATAGGTAGGATCAAGGGAGAAGTAACCAATCGGGAGAAGCGGGGGGAAGCAAATTTTTTTTTTTTTTTTTCGTTTTTTGAAAAAACTTTGTTCACAAACATTATATATTGGATGAAAATATGAACATTTAATAAAGTAACATTGTGATAAATATTTTTATTTTGACGGGAAAACGCTCGAAGAAGTAATATATAACAATTATCGTGTTTTTCGAGCGTATATTGAGGTTTTAGATATTAGGGTTTAGATATTAGGGATTATAGGGTTTAAATATTAGAGTTTAGAAATTTAGGGTTTAGGGTTTAGATTTAGGATTTAGATTGAGTTTTTAACACAAACGGTTTAGAGTTTAGGGTTTAGGGTTTAGGGTTTAGGAATAAACCCAAAACACCAAACCCTAAACCCTAAACTCTAAATCGGGCTAAATTTTACTTCACAAGACATGAAAAAAAAATGTTCACATTCTTCACGAACAATATTATCTTGAATGTTATTTTGTCGATCGTTTTTCCGCCTAAATAATAACATTCATCACGAAGTGTCTTTTCTAAGTATTCATATTTTCGTGTGATCATGATGCCGGAAAAAACAAATTCCAAAAAAATGAATTTTTTTTGTTTCCCCCCGCTTCCCTCCGATTGGTTACTTCCCCATTGATCCTGCCCATATATATATATATATATATATATATATATATATATATATATATATATATATATATATATATATATATATATATATATATATATATATATATATATATATATATATATATAGGGGAAGGATCAATGGGGAAGTAACCAATCGGAGGGAAGCGGGGGGAAGCAAAATTTTTTTTTTTCTTTTTTTTTGGGATTTGTTTTTTCCGGCATCAAGATCACACGAAAATATGAATATTTAGAAAAGACACTTCGTGATGAATGTTATTATTTAGGCGGGAAGACGATCGACAAAAATAACATTCAAGATAATATTGTTCGTGAAGAATGTGAACATTTTTTTTCTTCATGTTTTGTGAAGTAAAATTTAGCCCGATTTAGAGTTTAGGGTTTGGTGTTTTGGGTTTAGTCCCTAAACCCAAAACCCCAAACTCTAAACCCTAAACTCTAAACCGTTTGTGTTAAAAACTCAATCTAAATCCTAAATCTAAACTCTAAATCTAAACCCTAAACCCTAAATTTCTAAACCCTAATATCTAAACCCTAATATCTAAAACCTTAACATACGCTCGAAAAACAAGATAATTGTTATATGTTATATCTTCGAGTGTTTTCCCGCCAAAATAAAAACATTTATCACAAAGTGTCTTTATTAAATGTTCATATTTTCATCCAATCTATAATGTTCGTGAACAAAGTTTTTTCAAAAATCGAAATTTTTTTTTGCTTTCCCCCGATTAGTTACTTCCTCCTCGATCCTACCACTATGTATGTATGTATGTATGTATGTATGTATGTATGTATGTATGTATGTATGTATGTATGTATGTATGTATGTATGTATGTATGTATGTATGTATGTATGTATGTATGTATGTATGTATGTATGTATGTATGTATGTATGTATGTATGTATGTATGTATGTATGTATGTATGTATGTATGTATGTATGTATGTATGTATGTATGTATGTATGTATGTATGTATGTATGTATGTATGTATGTATGTATGTATGTATGTATGTATGTATATGGAATAGATCCAGAGCTAAGGAGGATCTTAGGGATAAGTGATTTTTATATGTTTAGTTTTACATATTTGATTTAAAAAAAAAAAAAAAAAACTAACCAATTTAACACCCATTTACATATCATTAAAGTGTTCTAGTACTTTAACTAACCAATTTAATATGTAAATGGGTGTTAATTGGGCATTTCCTAGTCCTTCATAGCACTATTAAAAGATTTAATATAATATAATTATTAAATATGTAAATGGGTGTTAATTGGGCATTTCCTAGTCCTTCATAGCACTATTAAAAGATTTAATATAATATAATTATTAAATATTAAATTAATTAATAATAATTACTAATATTAATACTCTCTCTGTCCCGCCACAAGTGTCCACATTTCTATTTTGGGATGTCCCATTTCAAGTGTCCATTTTGTTTTTCAACCAATGAAAAGAGATTATTCTGGAGAGAGAATATTTCTGATTGTTGGAGAATGAAGTTAGTGAATTTTCCTAAAACTGTGTGCAAAAAGTAAGTGGACACTTATAATGAGACGGAGGGAGTATTAATTAAACTCAAACATAAAGAATCTTAAATCTCAATCGGGCTTTTTCATGTTTATCTTAATGTGGACCTTCTGAGCTTCGGTGTAATAAATAATATGTAACGACCCAAACCAAACCACGAACAACCGGCGTAAAAATAAATTTTTTTTTTTTTGCTGGAACAGCATATGACGCGGCGCGCCAGAAGGCCGCGCGGCGCGCCATTCTGGTCTGTCCAAAAAGTCTTGAAATGCTAAAAAGATTAGCCACTTCCCGACATAATTAGACATAACGCTTTTAACAACATATTCAAATATGTAAAACTAACACATTCCATTAATAAAAATGAGTTTTACGAAGCGGGGCCCACATCGGCCGTTTTACGAGTTTAATTCAAAATATGAGTTTCGACCATCAAAAGTTTAAGTACCAAACTACACTACGGGCATGGTGTTTGGGATTAAACTACCCAAGTCTCGGTCAATACTCCAAAAGCTAAATAGCCCAAAAGCATTCTCTAGCAACGACGGGATCTCTAATCCAAGATGATGCCCTTACCCTTGTCCACAACCGAACCTATAAAAAGGTAAACAACGAGAGGGTAAGCAAAGCTTAGTGAATGCAATAATTATACACATACATATATAATACACCTACTTGCAAATCACTTACTCAAACTCCGCATACATGCTAGCAACACAATTAGCTTACAATCTCGAATACAAGCTAGAAAACCCCAATACCACAAGCTAGCATATGCAACGCATGTAATATAATTCGAATAATATATTATGCTTACACTTACAACACAAATAACCATGGTTAACCAATCGTACAAGGGAATGATGCTCGCGAAAACGCCATCGGTGTTCATAACATCCGTTAGGGTACTTAACACCTCGTATCACTAACCCCTAGGGTGGCACCTTAACACCTCGGCACTTCACCCCGAGTGGCATCTTAACACCTCGATGCTTCACTCATTATTTTACGAAGTGGTGTCTTAACACCTCGACACTACACCCCTAGGTGGCACCTCGATGCTTCACCCCGAGTGGCATCTTAACACCTCGATGCTTCACTCATCACGTGAAACGTGGTGTCTTAGCACCTCGACACTACACATTTCACGCTACAACAAATAGATACATTATATACCTACACATATAATTATTCCACTCACCTTACGCCTTCGGTGAAAGATAATCAAGTCCGAGAACCTTCAATGTAACGTACCTATTACATTATACATATTATCAAACGCAAACTCAAGTTGGTCAACCGATCCTTTCACCATTCCAAAGCCATTTTGACCCAAGGTGCAATTTCGACCCATTTGAACCCTTAACCCTAATTTTGGGTCAACACACACCAAAACCCTAATCATTAACCAAGATGGGTTTAGAACACTTTTAAATCACAAAGTTAACTCATTTTCACACATGCAAGGCCACTTAGGTCATTAAAGACCCATTTGACCCATTTCAAGGTCAACACACCCATTTGGGTCATCCATACCCAATTAACACCCATTTACATATCATTAAAGTGTTCTAGTACTTTAACTAACCAATTTAAGCTTATAAACATAATTTAATACTTGAAAACCCTAGTTAGTCATCTTTGAGTCTACAAGACCCAAATTCACCAAAAACCCCCAAATTTACTAGCAATTGGGTTTTGTGTGCATCACTAACCCAAACCCTAACTCTTAATGCAATTAAAGTGAGAATTTAGGTTTTAGAACTTACCAACACAATCACTATGTAGCTAGCGACTAGATAAACGACTTTAAAACACGCACTTAGACCCGATTCAACCTCCTTCTTCCTTTAATGGAGCTTTCTCACTCTTGAAGTGCACTCTCTCTCTAAAATTGAAGTGGAGAAGATTTGGTGGTTGTGAATGGAGTAATGAAGCTCCCAAAACTGATCTAAGGCATTTAATTCGGCCCTTGAGTGTTTTTACCAAAATGCCCTCAAAATATCTAATTTAAAAAGAAAGGGGAATCTGTCGCAGGCAAGTGGCGCGGCGCGCCAGAAGGCTGCGCGGCGCGCAATACCACCAGGTCAGATTCTGACTTCTTTTTAAATGTACAACAAGAACCCCACTTCAAGTAGCTTATTTACACATGTGTACACAACAAATATTCGGGTCTTACAACTCTCCCCCACTTATTCGGATTGCGTCCTCACAATCCAAGCCGCATGACAAGAGGGAAGATAAACCAACACGAATTCTTCAGGCTCCCAAGTGAACTCGGAACCTTTACTCCGTCGCCATTGAACTTTAAAGGTCCTAACCTCTTTATGCCTCAACCTTTTGACCTTCTCATCGAGTATAGCAATCGGCTCCTCAACATACTCTAACTTATGTTTAGCTCGATCTCGTCTAATGGCACCCAAGATGAATCACCCGCAAGACACTTACGGAGATGAGAAACATGAAATGTATTATGGATCCCCGCAAGCTCTTCGGGTAATTCCAAACGATAAGCAACTTCGCCAACACGATCTAAAACCTTAAATGGCCCAATAAACCGAGGAGCTAACTTTCCCCGTTTTCGAAATCGAATAATACCTTTCCATGGCGAAACCTTAAGCATCACCATGTCACCTTCTTGAAATTCGATCGTTCGTCTACGTTTATCGGCATACGACTTTTGTCTATCTTGAGCCTTCTTCAAGTGATCCCGAATAATATCAATCTTGTTATTCGTCTCTAAAACCAAATCGGTACTCCCGATTTCCTTTTGTCCCACTTCACCCCAACAAATCGGGGTTCGACACCTCCGCCCATAAAGCATCTCGTAAGGTGGCATCCCGATACTAGTATGATAACTATTATTGTACGAGAATTCCACCAAAGGTAAGTGCTCGTCCCAACTACCACCAAAATCAATAATACACGCCCGTAACATATCCTCCAAAGTTTGATTCGTACGTTCGGTTTGACCGTCCGTTTGAGGATGATACGCCGTGCTCAATTTCAATTGTGTACCCATATCTTAATGAAACTTTTCCCAAAACCGAGATGTAAAACGAGTATCTCGATCCGAAATAATCGATATAGGAACTCCGTGTCGAGAGATGACTTCCTTGATAAACAACTTAGCCAAGGTCTCCGACGATATCGCTTCCCGAATGGGAAGAAACAAGGCACTTTTCGTCAATCGATCAACTATAACCCAAATCGAATCAAATTGGGTTCTCGCCGTTTTAGGTAATTTTGTGATGAAATCCATGGTAATGTGCTCCCATTTCCATTTCGGGATTTCTAACGGTTGTAACTTACCATACGGCTTTTGGTGCTCGGCCTTAACTTGCAAACACGTGACGCATTACTCAACATACTTCACAACATCACGTTTCATGCCCGACCACCAATAATCTTTTCTTAAATCTAGATACATTTTCGTCGCGCCCGGATGAATGAAATACTTTGACTTATGTGCTTCATCAAGTAGCACTTGTCGATAATCACCCATCTTAGGCACCCACACTCTTCCTTGAAAAGACAACAAACCACGCGAGCCCATAGTAATGAATTCCGATTGCCCCATGATTCGTTCCGCATGCTTGTTGTGAACGTAAGCCTCTATTTGAATCACACCAAGTTTTTCAAGAAAATCGTTAGTAATAATCATACGTAACAATCCCAATCGTATCGCCGGGTGATGACTCTTTCGACTTAACGCATCCGCGACCACATTCGCCTTGCCCGGATGATAAAGTATTTCACAATCATAATCTTTCACCACATCCATCTACCTACGTTGACGATAATTTAAATCTCGTTGATTAAAGAGGTGTTTCAAACTCTTATGATCCGAATAAATCGTACTCTTGACACCATACAAGTAATGGCGCCAAATTTTCAACGCATGCATAACCGCCGCCAACTCAAGATCATGAGTTGATCTCTCATTTCGTGTTCCTTTAGTTGTCGAGAGGCATAAGCGATGACTTTACCTCTTTGCATTAGAACACACCCGAGCCCATTTAACGAAGCATCGCAATAACCCGTCATGTCTTCCACTTCTTCCGGCAACACTAACACCGGAGCTTGACACAACTTCTCTTTTAACAATTGAAAAGCAATTTCTTGCTCGTTCTCCCAAGTAAATCTCACGTTCTTCCTCGTCAATTTCGTCAATGAAGAAGCGATCTTAGAAAAGTCTTGGATAAACCGACGATAATAACCGGCCAATCCGAGAAAACTTCGGACCTCCGTAGGCGTAGTCGGTTGTCTCCAACTCTTCACCGTCTCTATCTTCCCCGGATCTACTTGAATGCCGTCTTTGTTCACAATGTGGCCAAGGAATTGAACCTCCCTTAGCCAAAATTCACATTTGGAGAACTTAGCATACAACTTCTCCTTTCGTAACGTCTTCAATACTTCACGCAAATGACGTTCATGTTCGTTCATACTTTTCGAGTAGACTAGTATGTCGTCAATGAACACAATTACCGACTTGTCCAACATAGGTTGGCACACTCGGTTCATAAGATCCATGAATGCCGCCGGTGCATTCGTAAGACCAAAAGGCATTACCACAAACTCAAAATGCCCATAACGCGTTCGAAAAGCCGTTTTCTCGATATCTTCCTCACGGACCCGCATTTGGTGATAGCCGGATCGTAGGTCGATTTTAGAGAAATATGTTGCACCTTAGAGTTGGTCAAACAAATCGTCAATCCGAGGTAATGGATAACGATTCTTGATCGTCACTTTATTTAACTCCCGATAATCGATGCACATCCGCATACTACCATCCTTCTTCTTCACAAATAAAACCGGAGCACCCCATGGAGAAGCACTCGGTCGAACAAAACCCTTCTCGAGCAACTCTTGGGTTTGATTTAATAATTCTTGCATTTCCGTCGGCGCTAAACGATAAGGAGTTTTAGCAATGGGGGTAGCCCCCGGAACCAACTCAATGCGAAATTCAACTTGTCTTTCCGCCGGAACACCCGGTAACTCGTCCGGAAAAACGTCTTCGAATTCACTAACCACCGGAATTTCACGAATGGGTGGTGGCTCATCACGAGTATCAACAACATGGGCAAGAAAGGCCATGCCACCACTAACAAGGAAACGACGTGCCCGTGCAAAAGTGCATATCGGCACAAGTCTTCTACGCTTATCACCGTGAATAATTAACTCTCCCCCACCTGGGGTCTTCACACGAATAAATTTTTCATGGCATGCAATATCGGCTCTATTACGATCGAGCCAATCCATACCCACAACAATATCAAAGTCGCCCAAAGTCATCGGAATGAGATCTATCTTAAAGTTTTCGGCACCAAACACAACATCACAATTTTTGCACACATCGACCACTAGCACCGTCTTGCCGTCCGCTATTTCGACTTCTACCGGACGACTTAACTTAGCTAACGGTCTATTTAGTTTAGGCACAAATTTAGGAGACACAAACGACAAATTTGCACCACAATCGAAGAGAATCCTTGCCGGATTAGAATTAACCATGAAAGTACCTGAGACCACTTCGTTAGATTGTTTGGCTTCGTCATTGGTCATCAAATAGTTGCGACCCCTAGCCGTACCCGCCGACTTCTCTAATCGCTTCACATTATCGTTTCGCAAATCGGGACACTCCGGCTTCTTATGCCCTTCTTTTCCGCAATTAAAACAAGTGATCTTGTTTCCGAAAGATGGTTTAGGACATTCACGAGCCATATGACCCGGTTGCCCACAATTATAGCACGTATAAGAAAAACCCGCGGAAGCGCCCTTCTTTACGCTATTAACACTCTTGGAACCCTTCTTGTTCTTGTTCTTCTTGTTTGAAAAGTTAGAATGACTAGAACCTTCAAACTTTCTTTTGAAAAACGTGAAATCGCTTTTTCTTGGAACATCCGGCTCAAAACCCTGGGCCAATTCAAATAACTCATCAAAAGACTTAGCCATGCCTCGACTAATCTTGCCTTGAACTCATCATTCAAAGTACGGTAGAAATCTTTCATTAGCTTGTGATCGTCACCCACATATTCCAGACAAAAACGAGTTTTTGCCAAAAAGGTAGACCTGAGTGTGACCAAGTCCATTGAACCTTGTTGCAAATGGTGCAACTCGTCCCGGATTTTATCAAGATCGGAAGAAGTTCGGTATTCTTTAAAGAATTCCTTCTTAAACTCCTCCCATGTTAAGTTCATGCATTGCTCTTCACCATATAAGTTGATTTTGTCATCTCACCACAACTTGGCTTCTTCCCTCAACATACTAGAACCATACCTCGCCTTCCTTTCGGGAGGACACTCCGCGGTACGGAAAGCCCCCTCGATATTAGAAATCCAACACGTGCTTTTCAACGGATCTCGCACCCCATTAAACATCGGAGGTTGAGTATCCTTGAAATTTTTGTAGTGGAAGTCCCGCCTTCCACCCCCACCATTACCTTCACCCCCTTCGCCTCGAGGATAAATGTTTCTAGCCTCTAAAGCCTCCTCTATTGCGGCTTTCATTCGATCATTGATCATTTCGCTCACTTGTCCATCGACCGACTCTTGGAAGACCTTTCGAACGTCGTCAAGAAAATCCCTCTTCAGCCTTTTAAAGATGGCCTCAACCTTGGCCGTGAGTTCAACGTCCTCACTCGTACCTCCGTCATTGGTGTCGTGTCCATTTCTCATCTTCATTCTATAAAACGAAGTAAATTAAGCAACAAAACGAAAGGACTTAACCCATATGTATATACATATACACCACACTACTCCATCTTGCTCAACAATCGTCGTACATCGCTTGTTTGATACGATTTGAACCCGTAACAATGGTAGCTAATCATTGTTACGCGAGCACATCGCATTAACTCACTAGTACCACGTCTATCTCGCTTGACGATTTCAAATACCACACAAAACAATAGCGCATGATTAGTTCACATAAACCTATGCACTAACCAAAACCCGATCCGACCCAAAGTCCTACAAGTCCCGCATAACGCGCATACAAAAAGTCTAAGTCTAGGCGCCTATCTCAAGTCACCTAAATCTCTTAGACCAGGCTCTGATACCACTTGTAACGACCCAAACCAAACCACGAATAACCCGCGTAAAAATAACAAATTTTTTTTTTTTGCTGCAACAGCATATGGCGCGCCAGGCCGCGCGGCGCGCCATTCTGGTCTGTCTAAAAAGTCTTGAAATGCTAAAAAGATTAGCCACTTCCCGACATAATTAGACATAACGCTTTTAACAACATATTCAAATATGTAAAACTAACACATTCCATTAATAAAAATGAGTTTTACGAAGCGGGGCCCACATCGGCCGTTTTACGAGTTTAATTCAAAATACGAGTTTCGACCATCAAAAGTTTAAGTACCAAACTACACTACGAGCATGGTGTTTGGGATTAAACTACCAAAGTCTCGGTCAATACTCCAAAAGCTAAATAGCCCAAAAGCATTCTCTAGCAACGACGGGATCTCTAATCCAAGATGATGCCCTTACCCTTGTCCACAACCGAACCTATAAAAAGGTAAACAACGAGAGGGTAAGCAAAGCTTAGTGAATGCAATAATTATACACATACATATATAATACACCTACTTGCAAATCACTTACTCAAACTCCGTATACATGCTAGCAACACAATTAGCTTACAATCTCGAATACAAGCTAGAAAACCCCAATACCACAAGCTAGCATATGCAACGCATGTAATATAATTCGAATAATATATTATGCTTACACTTACAATACAAATAACCATGGTTAACCAATCGTACAAGGGAATGATGCTCGCGAAAACGCCATCGGTGTTCATAACATCCGTTAGGGTACTAAACACCTCGTATCACTAACCCCTAGGGTGGCACCTTAACACCTCGGCACTTCACCCCGAGGGGCATCTTAACACCTCGATGCTTCACTCATTATTTTACGGAGTGGTGTCTTAACACCTCGACACTACACCCCTAGGTGGCACCTCGATGCTTCACCCCGAGTGGCATCTTAACACCTCGATGCTTCACTCATCACGTGAAACGTGGTGTCTTAGCACCTCGACACTACACATTTCACGCTACAACAAATAGATACATTATATACCTACACATATAATTATTCCACTCACCTTACGCCTTAGGTGAAAGATAATCAAGTCCGAGAACCTTCAATGTAACGTACCTATTACATTATACATATTATCAAACGCAAACTCAAGTTGGTCAACCGATCCTTTCACCATTCCAAAGCCATTTTGACCCAAGGTGCAATTTCGACCCATTTGAACCCTTAACCCTAATTTTGGGTCAACACACACCAAAACCCTAATCATTAACCAAGATGGGTTTAGAACACTTTTAAATCACAAAGTTAACTCATTTTCACACATGCAAGGCCACTTAGGTCATTAAAGACCCATTTGACCCATTTCAAGGTCAACACACCCATTTGGGTCATCCATACCCAATTAACACCCATTTACATATCATTAGAGTGTTCTAGTACTTTAACTAACCAATTTAAGCTTATAAACATAATTTAATACTTGAAAACCCTAATTAGTCATCTTTGAGTCTACAAGACCCAAATTCACCAAAAACCCCCAAATTTACTAGCAATTGGGTTTTGTGTGCATCACTAACCCAAACCCTAACTCTTAATGCAATTAAAGTGAGAATTTAGGTTTTAGAACTTACCAACACAATCACTATGTAGCTAGCGACTAGATAAACGACTTTAAAACATGCACTTAGACCCGATTCAACCTCCTTCTTCCTTTAATGGAGCTTTCTCACTCTTGAAGTGCACCCTCTCTCTAAAATTGAAGTGGAGAAGATTTGGTGGTTGTGAATGGAGTAATGAAGCTCCCAAAACTGATCTAAGGCATTTAATTCGGCTCTTAAGTGTTTTTACCAAAATGCCCTCAAAATATCTAATTTAAAAAGAAAGGGGAATCTGTCTCAGACAAGTGGCGCGGCGCGCCAGAAGGCTGCGCGACGCGCAATACCACCAGGTCAGATTCTGACTTCTTTTTAAATGTACAACAAGAACCCCATTTCAAGTAGCTTATTTACACATGTGTACACAACAAATATTCGGGTCTTACATAATAATCAGTTGAAATTGTTACAAACTAATTAAGGTGTGTAGTAGTCATATATATATTTTGTCATTAATTTTTTTTTTTTTTTTTTTTTGCAAAAAATTAGAACTTATGTATAAACTAAAGGCACTTCATAAAAAAGATGAAGACCTAAACAAGATACAAAAGAAACACGAAAACAAACGGCCAACACATAAAACCAACATACCAACCTACCACAACAAAACTATCAAACTAAAAGAAAAAAGACGACAAACAGGGAACCACAATAAGAACGAACCAACCTAACATAAGAGAAATTCTACAACGACAACCAAAATACGACAAAAACACCCTGAGAAAACCGAAGAATCAAGATCAAAACGCTTCACATACCATCATTCTTGAAATTCCTTAACTCCTCGCCATGGATCTTCCTAGGCCTACCCTTCTTTTTAGGTTTTGGCAATTATGGAGTAATTATTACGGATAATTAATTTTTCTTTTTGTTAAAAGCTATTGTGGAGTAATTAAATGGAGGTAATAATAGAAACATTATTACACATGATTTTGAGCAACTTATTGAAAGTTTATAAAATTTTATTTAAAACTTTTAGGTTTTATGTATGCATGTTAAGTTGGGAGTATATTGCAAATGAGAGGTAAATTCAGGAAAGATAGTTAAATGTAAGCATATTAGGAGGTGAATTCAAGAAAGATAGTTAAATGTAAGCATATTAGGAGGTGAATGTAATACTGTAATCTCACTTAGTATAGTTTGAGGTGAATTCAAGAAAGATAGCTAAATGTAAGCATATTAGGAGGTGAACGTAATATCGTAATCCAACTTCGTATAGTTTGTTACTTTTTCTCGTGTGATTTTTTCCTTTTACTATATAGAGTACTCATGATGAAAGCTATAACGAAGACACCCATATATACTCCATATATGACAGATACTCCAACAATTTCTTTAATTGTTTTTTTATAAAGCTGGAATTTATAAAAACAAAGAGTCCACAAGCATCATTGGGCCGTGCATTAGAATTACTAGTATAAATATATATTTAATAAAACTATTTTAAAAGTCAACGTTAGTCAACGCCTGTTGCGTCACCGTTGCGTCCCCGTTGCGTCCGACGTGTCATTTTTTAGGCATGGCCGACACGTCTCCGACTCGTGTCTTTTACAACCTTGGTGTAGACTGACTGCCACGTCATCCAGACTGACTGCCAGTTTGCTGACGTGGAATTTAAAGAAATATTAAATCAAATTTTTTTTAAAAAAAAATTTTTTTGTAAAAAAAAATCAAATTTTATTTTTTAAATTTTGATTTTTTTTTCAAAGTATAGGCGGATATGGTAGGTGCATGTGAATTCATATGTGAGTTTTTTGCGTTCTCTCATACCCTTAATTCCCTGTGAATCCTCACCATATATATATGTGTGTGTGTGTCTGTGTGTATATATATGTATAAGGTAGTTATTAACAAAGTACATCTAATTTAAATTAAAAGTTTATCTAATAATAGCTCTAAGGGCTATATTTTAAAAATTATTTTAAGCATTAAGAATGGTATAATGAAGTTAGTGAAGTGGTTATATGAGGTAGTTATTAAGAAAGAGCATTGATATATTCAACATCATTTTTACTTCATCTACTATAACTGTGCATTAACAGATTGTACAATACAACATGTTAATGCATGATTTATGGTGGATGAAGTAAAAATGATGTTGGATATATCACCACCCATTAAGAAAGTACATCTATTGAAAAGATTATGTTAATGTTTTCATTATTTTAGTAAAAGAAGAAGACAAAAAAGAAAAAAAAAATACAAATATATTTCATATCCTATAACCTTAAACATAGCCTTTAATACTCAGGCTACATTTAGGCATTTATTATAAAATGTTAATTTTTCATATTATAACGCACTATTCATACTTAAATTCAAGGGGTCGGTTTATTTATAGAAATATGTAGTTTTATACATGAAATATTAACTTTGCAATTAATGCTTAAATGTAACCTTTAGGCTACGTTTAGCATTTTCCTAATTTAAATTTAAAGACTACTTATTCTCAGTTACATATATACCTGGAAAACAGGTCGAGATGGGTCGGGTTGGGTCAAAGATCAAATGGGATGAGATCGAAATGGGTCAGAATTAAAATTGGTCGAACTCGTTGGGACGAGACCCGGGTCGGGTTGGTTCAAGATCTGGGTCGTTTGGTCGGGCTAGTAAAATGTTCTTGTTTGAATTTTTTGATGTATATATCCCGAAAACGCCCGCAAAACGCTTGTCGAAACGCGCAACGAAAAAACGCGCCGATAACGCCCGACGAAAAGGTGCGCCAAAAACGCGCCTCCTAAAAGCAGGTCGTAAAAGCGCGTTGAAAACGCGCGTCGGAAAACGCCCGTCGAAAAACTCTCGTCGAAAACGCCCGTCGAAAAACTCTCGTCGAAAACGCCCTTTGAAAAACGCACATCAGAAAACGCGCTTCGGAAACGCGCAACGCACGCTGAAAGCGTGCCCCAGAAAAGCGCGTCGAAAAGCTTCTTGTCGAAAACACTAGTGGAATACGGGCCCCGAAATGGCCCGTCGAAAGCACGCGTCGAAATCGCGCCCCAAAATCGCGCCTTTAAAACGCGTGTCGAAAACGCACGCCGAATAACGCGATACAAAAAACTCGCGTCGAATATGCGCCTCGTAATCGCGCCTCGAAAATGCGGGACGAAAAACGCGCGGCGAGGAATGCTTGTCGAGAAACACGTCTCGAAAACGCGTCTCGTAAAAACGCACGGCGAGAAACGCTTGTCGAGAAAAGCGTCTCGAAAAACGCGCCTCGTAAAACGCCTGCATTTAATTTTTGTATGACTCAATTGGGTCAAGCCTAGGACCCATTAATCTTTTAAAAGAAGTTGGGCCGGCCCGTTCCTTTATTTTTTCTATTATGTGTTAGGACCCAATTAAGTCTTCAAGTAAACTCAATGGACCCATTTAGTCTTCAAGTAAACTCAATGGACTCATTTTTAAAGTTTTGGGTCTTTTGCCACGTGTAGTTAAATGCTTACGTGTCGAACACTAAGCATTCTCTTGTGTAGCAATGAAGTACGATTGCAAATTAATTAAATGGTCAAATCACTCTAAAGATCATGGAGGAATATGAAGGATTCAAAAACTGTATTAATCTCGAAATGGATCAAATCAAGCCTAACAGATAGATTTTATGATTGTAAATAAACCTTCTACGACAATTAATTTGATCTCAACACTTACAGATCGCTTCCCCTCCCTAATTCAGTTTACTTTTGGATAAAAGTCAACATTCGATGAACACAGCTATGAATCTGAGATTTAAACAAACGAATTAGCTTCTGGATCAATCAAAAGAGATCTAATGATGCTCTAATACCACATGCTAGGCCCAAACTAACTAGTGTGTGTGGAAATGAACGCGTGTGTGCGCGCAAATGATGAATGTCGTTGAAATAAATAATACACTGATGTAAAATTTGCCGTTCAAAAAAAAAAAAAAAAAAAACTAACTAGAATTTGTGTAATTGAGTTATGGATGATGCTATAGTACTCAAATATGAAATCAGTAACCAAGTAAGCATGTCTTGATCTGGAAAATGATATACAAAGGTGGTATGTAATTGATTCCACGTGTTCTTAAACTCGGTGTAGCACTTGTTTCCTAATCCGTCTGATTGTGAACAATGGTATTTATTGTTCATACCGTGTAAACTTAAATTTAATTAACCATCACCTAAACATACATCTCTTTATTGGGTTTTCTAGACCCAACAGATATAATATTATAGATGTCATTTTTTTTTAGTAATACTTATGTTGCCTAATTATATACAGAAGGAACCTGTGTTGAAGAATAAGGCTTTTGAGCTGCCTGAGCATCTAAAAATTTCCCTCGAAGACATAATATTAGCCACACAAAACTTCAGTGACGCCAGTATCATTGGAAGAGGAGGTTTTGGGATTGTATACAAGGGATTGCTTTTTCTTGCTAATGGATCTAAGGTCATGATTGCTGCAAAGCGGTTGGATAGGAAATATGGTCAAGGAGAAAATGAGTTTTTTACAGAACTTAAAATTCTTTTATTAGGGTATAAACATGAGAATGTCATTGAGCTTGTAGGAGTCTGTGATGAATCAGATGAAAAAATTATTGTTTACGAGTATGCGCCTCGGGGAAGTCTAGATAGACACTTGAACAATGTTGATCTAACATGGATGAAACGGCTTCAAATATGCATTGAGGTGGCAAGCGGGCTGGAGTTCTTTCATGGATCACAGGAGTTAGTCATACTTGGTGACATTAAGAGCACTAACATTCTTCTGATGGAGGATTGGAAAGCAAAACTTACTGATTTTGGGATTTCCGTAATAAGTTCAATAAATAAGGAAACGGACTATGCCATTCACGGTGTTCGTGGTACAAATGGTTATATTGACCCACAGAGTATGGAATCTGGTTTCATAACAAAGGAATCTGATATATATTCTTTTGGTGTGGTTTTACTTGAGATCTTTAGTGGAAGACTTGCAGTACAAAAAATCGGTGAACAATTTCACACCGTTGTTTTAAAACACCACTATGAAAATGGAAGATCTGATGAGATGGTGTTTGAGGGTATAAAGAAACAAATTGTACCGAGTTCACTTGCTACATTTCTAGCAATTGCCTTCCAATGCTTAAATGAGAAGAGAGAACAACGGCCAACCGCACGTGATGTGGTAATACAACTTAAGAAAGCCTTGGATTTACAAGTAAGTTTTCCATTTTCGTACATTAGTCTCTTATTGTTGACTAAAATCATAATTTGAACATACTGATATGCATAGAAATCAAACTTATCAAGTAACTAATGAACATAAGTTTGTAGATTCCTTAACAACTAAACTGAAGTTTACATTATAATATTATAACAATGGTAAATGGTAAATATTTAATTCTGATAAATAAGGATGGTATATATTCTGAAGTATACTTGCATTAAAGAGATAATTAGATGTTGGACTCGAAACTAAAAATAAAATAAGTTCACGAAATGTCGATAGACTGTAGTATATGCATTAAAATATGATTTTGTATGTTAATACACATGGGTTATGAAATATGGGAACCCAAATTGCCTAAAGACTACAAGGATATAATTCAAATATCAAACTCACAATTTCTAGGTAAAGAAAGAGGATTTTTACAACATATTCTCCAATGGAATCCCCCTTCCAGCAGGGAGAAGTGGTATTCTTTTTATCTAAATGACCATTTGTCTTCTGCATTATATATATATATATATATATATATATATATATATATATATATATATATATATATATATATATATATATATATATATATATGGGTCATACTCGTAATTAAGAGGGAAACACTTTTTTTGAGGAAGTAGGGGAAGTAATTTTTTTTTCATTTTATTCGAATTTTTTTTTTCAGACATCAAGTTTAGGTGAAAATATGAACATTTAAAAAAGACACTTTGTGATGAATGTTATTATTTTGGCGGTAAAACGCTCGAAGAAAAAAAATGAAAACATTCAATGTATTGAATGTTTTGATTTTGAGTTTATTTGCATCATTTTGTTTTCATGTTGTGTGAAGTGTTTTTTTTTAAATTTAGCCCGATTTAGTCCCTAAACCCGAAACCCTAAACCCTAAACTCTAAACCGTTCGTGTTAAAATATTCAATCTAAACCCTAATTTCTAAACCCTAAACCCTAATTTCTAAACCAAAAACCCTAATATCTAAACCCTAATTTTTAACCCCCTAATTTCTAAACCTTAATTTCTAAACCCTAATTTCTATCCCCTTAAAAAAACTCAGAATCAAAACACTCAATGTATTGAATGTTTTCATTTTTTTTCTTCGAGCGTCTTAGCGCCAAAATAATAACATTCATCACAAAGTGTCTTTTTTAAATGTTCATATTTTCATGTGATCTTGATGTTTGAAATTTTTTTCCGAAGAAAACGAAAAAAAATTACTTCCCCCACTTCCTTTCAAAAAAGTACTTCCCTCTTGATTAAATCTTTCTCACACACACACACACACACACACACACACATATATAAACCCTAAACTCTAAATCAGGCTAAATTTACTTCACAAAACATGAAAAAAAATGTTAACATTCTTCACGATCAATATTATCTTGAATGTTATTTTTGTCGATCATTTTCCCGCTTAAATAATAACATTCATCATAAAGTGTCTTTTTTAAATGTTCATATTTTCGTGTGATCTTGATGCCTGTAAAAAAAATTCCAAAAGAAACGAGCAAAAAATTTGCTTCTCCCGGCTTCTCCCTATTGGTTACTTCCCATTGATCATGCCCATATATATATATATATATATATATATATATATATATATATATATATATATATATATATATATATATATATATATATATATATATATATGTGTGTGTGTGTGTGTGTGTGTGTGTGTGTGTGTGTGTGTGTGCAGAAGATCCAGCGCTAAGTGGATATTTTGGGATAAGGGGATAAGTGATTTTCTGATTTTTATATCTTGAGTTCTACAGCTCTGATTTAAAAAAAAAAATTTCCGTGATCTACTGACATTGTGTAGATTCAGAATTTTTTTTTCCAACTGGAGCGTTAAGATGCATCTGATGCATGTTATCTGCTGTTTGATGCATGTTAACTGCCTTTCATGCATCAGATGCATCTTAACAAAAAACAAAGAAAAAATGACTTTTGATTAAAAAAAACATTGTTTAGGGTTTAGTAATTATGGTTTAGTAATTATGATTTAGAAATTAGGGTTTTAGAACAAGTTTTTAAACGAACGGTTTAGAGTTTAGGGTTTAGGGTTTAGGGTTTAGGGTATACGGAGTAAACCCGAAAACCCTAAACCCTAACCCCTAAACTCTAAATCGGGCTAAATCTTAAAAAAAACTCAAAAAAACCTCAAAAAACGTTAACATGCATCAGATGCATTTTAAGCTCCTGTTGAAAAAAAAAAAAAAAATTATGAATCTACACAATGTCAGTAGATTACGATTTTTTTTTTTTAAATTGGAGCTCTAATGTAAAAGATATAAAAATCTCATTTTACTTATCTCCTTATCTCAAAAATACCACTTATCCTTTGATCTCTTATATATATATATATATATATATATATATATAGGGGCAGGATCAATGGGGAAGTAACCAATCGGGGGAAGCGGGGGGAAGCAAAATTTTTTTTTTTTTCGTTTTTTTTGAAATTTTTTTTTTCCGGCATCAAGATCACACGAAAATATGAACATTTAGAAGAGACACTTCGTGATGAATGTTATTATTTAGGCGGGAAAACGATCGACAAAAATAACATTCAAGAAAAATATTGTTCGTGAAGAATATGAACGTTTTTTTTTCCATGTTTTGTGAAGTAAAATTTAGCCCGATTTAGAGTTTAGGGTTTAGGGTTTGGTGTTTTGGGTTTATGGAATAAACCCAAAACACCAAACCCTAAACCCTAAACTCTAAACCGTTCGTGTTAAAAACTCAATCTAAATCCTAAATCTAAACCCTAACCCTAAATTTCTAAACCCTAATATCTAAACACTATAAACTCTAATATCTAAACCCCAATAGCTAAAACCTCAAAATACGCTCGAAAAACACGATAATTGTTATATATTACTTCTTCGAGCGTTTTTCCGCCAAAATAAAAACATTTATCACAAAGTGTCTCTACTAAATGTTCATATTTTCATCTCATCTATAATGTTCGTGAACAAAGTTTTTTCAAAAAACGAAAAAAAAAAAAAAGTTTTTGCTTCCCCCCGCTTCCCCCCGAATGGTTACTTCCCTCTTGATCCTACCACTATATATATATATATATATATATATATATATATATATATATATATATATATATATATATATATACCCTTTGCTTCTTCAACATTTTATTAGGAGACTTTGGTTGGTTCATGTAAATACGTCTTTAATTGCGAAAGTCTCCATGTCTACCACTTAAGTACTCGTTTTATTGTTTTATTCTACCCATTGTAGTGTGCATGTCTTAATTATGTGCAACAATTTATTTATTGTATACATGTCTTAATTATGTCTTGCAATTTATTTATTGATATAAAACGATTCTTGAGAGGAATAACTCAAAATATGTACATGCATTACACATCACAGAGAATGAGTTTTAATTAATTGTTTCTTGTTGTATAACAGGTACTCTCATTCTAGTCACGAAGAAAGAAATGAATTGATATCAGCAACAAAGTTTATATACACAAACAATTCTCCACATAAGTGGCGGTCTCTTACAGAATCAAGGTTCTTTTTCTTTCTTTGCGTGTGTATTGTTTTTTTTTTTTTTTTTTTTTTTTTTTTTTTTTTGAAAAAATTAAAACTCATATAGAAACGAGGTAGTTTTCCTTTTTCCAAAGGAAAACGTCCTCAATCGAGATTACAAAAAAAACGGGGGATACGGAACCCAATCCCACATTGAATGGACAGGACCATCATATAAGCTCATGAGCATCTCCTTGTACTATCAATTGTTTTTGGAGTATTAAGGATCTCATGAGTGTTATATGGTTGGTGTTTGTTGAGTTGTAACCGGTCACCGGTCCTTTCACTAGTATCAAAGCCCGAGTTAGCTAGGCCAAAATTATAATGTGGATATCTAGAAAATCTAATATAATGAAATTATTGAGTTAAAAAAAATACTAATATCTTATAAACACATGCACAGGTTTCATGAAGTAGTAGAGATGTTGGATATTTCTAACATGATGATCAAAATCGAAACAAAACCTCAATCTTTATCACCGGATGTCGTATATGGGGTCTATTTAATCTTTAAATTTTGTGAATTGAGTGTCTTTTCAAGTAAACCCATATATGTTAACCTCAAGTACAAAATGGGGGATGAAACCTTGCATTCATATTTTGCAACAAAAAGAGACCACGAGTGGATGAAAATAGAGTTGTACCGATTCTTGAATGAGAAGGATAATGTTGAGATCTCGTTTCTAATAGAGAGTCTTTCAGAACACTATTGTGGTGATGATGCTATATACGTTGAAGGCATTGAGTTTCGAGCTCTTAAAAAAGCAAGTTTCGATATATTCTTTAGTTCTGTTTCAAATTTCTTTAATGATTAAAGTTACGCTTCTAATTATAATATGGTATATTTAATTCAATATATTTATATATAGGTGGAACATGAATATATAGATAAAGTAAAAGAAGTTCATCAAGTCTTCAAATCGAATTTGATTACAGAAGACGTGCAACAAATACTGCAAACGGTTAATGAAAAGGTCCGTATTTCATTTCTATCGGTTAAAGAACAACATTATTCGTCGTTCAATAGCAATATCTCTTTAAATATTGTACAGTTATTCTCGCTCAGTGAAGTGAATGGAAAGAAACATCTCATGCTTTCCGCCACGACGATTTTCAGTAGCTCTTCTGACTCAAAGTTTTATGAGTCAAAGCCATTAGCCGAATCCAGGTTCGCCTTCGAAATATGTTATCTTATTCTTGTGGATTATATAACGAATTACCAAGGATGTGTCAACAAATGATTTGTAAAAGTTATGCTTCCCATTTCTGATTTTTCATTTTTTAAGAAGTACGTTTTTTGGGTAAGCGAGGAAACCCTCCTATGAACGAGCACATTGGCTCCCCCATAGAAGGTAAAACCTCGGGTAATCAAGCCCCCCTGATCGCGAGACCCGGGTGAATTGCGCATTATGCGCACCCTCTAGTCACACTCCCTTTTTGAACAATTTGGCATAGCCAGGAATTTTTTAAGAAGTACGTAATCACACGATATACTATATATGTAGATTTCATGAGGTAATTGAGCTGCTGCCACAAGTAGTCTTTTATATCAAGTGCGCGGTTGAAAATCATATGTTATCAAGCGATACAAAGTATACTTGCTTCCTTGTGTTCAAGCTCTCAAAAGAATCTCAAGGGATGAACGGTCCCGTCAAAGTACGAGATCTACTCCACCGAGAAAACAAAGATCCTGAAATTATTTATTTTACAAATCCAAACCCATGGAATTTAAATGATGTAACTCGGGTTCCAGAAGAAAGGGAAGACGGATGGATGGAGGTTCGTGTGTCGAAATTTGACTTGAATCGTGAACTTGATCAAGATGATTGTCTTCTTGTGAACTTAAAATTTAAAAGTTATGAAGGAACCATGTCTGGCCTTAGTGTCAGTGGCCTGGAGTTTCGGCCCGCATAAGATATTCATCCTTTTAGCATCGGCAAAAAACCTCCTGTATGTAGCAAAAAGACACAAATGAGTTGAGTTAGGAAATGTTTTATGTTTCATGTAGGTTTTCAGTCACTTACACATTCTCATGTATACATTTCATGTATTTTAATGCTCTCCAATTGCCAGTTAATAACTCTCAAATCACATTCTCAATTTCTCCATGTATCTAGTTCATGTATCTTAATGCTCTCCAGTTGCCACCCAATTACTCAATAACTGTTAAATAATGAAAACCTCAAAGGATCCAAGTATTGTTCATGCAATATTTATACATACCATGAAATCCTAATTAAATCTAATAAATTTCTACTGATTCAAGCCCACGATCAAACTTCGGTCACAATAGTAATTTATAGTCATATTATAAATCGGGATTTTCAAACTTGTTCGCAAACAAAGTTAATCCTTCTAACTAGACTTTTAAAAATAACTAAACACATGTTTTATATCTATATGACATGCTAACTCAATAATTTAAAACTTGGAAACACGAAGAACACCGTAAAACCGGACATACGCCGTCGTAGTAAAACCGGGGGCTGTTTCGGGTTGGATAATAAAAAAAAAACTATCTTAGACTTTGATTTAAAAATTTGTATTTTGGGAAAATAATATTTCATATAAACATGATAACATATCCAAAAATTATGGTTAAACTCATAGTAGAAGTATGTTTTTTTTCAAAATGGTCATCAAGATGTCGTTCTTTCGACGGAAATGACTACCTCTTTAAAATATGGACTTGTAACCTGTAACTTCGACTATAAACCACTACTTTTTTAGTTTAGTTCTAAATACTAAAGTTCGTTACGAAACCATAGCAATTTGAATCACTCAAAACCGATTTATAACGAAGAAGATATGGTCAAAACAAGATTGGTTAGAAATCACCAAAATAGCTACGGGATTATTTTGCAAAAATCTATACTAACCATGTCCTAGCTAACTTTTCTTGTATTATACCTATATTTATACATATTTCCTTGTACTATACTAGTCTTGGTTAATCGTAAGACACATGTACACAATACGTCGAGATAACTTCAAAGACAACAGTTTGTACAGTGGGTCGTGATTAAACCTTAGACAATATATATACAATACGTCAGATAAATCGTAAGACACATGTACACAACACATTGAGATAACTTCAAAGACAATAGTTGTACAATGGATTGTGATTGAGCCTTAGACAATATATTTACAATACGTCAGATAAATCGTAAGACACATGTACACAATACGTCGAGATAACTTCAAAGACAATAGTTGTACCATGGGTTGTGATTGAGTCTTAGACATTATATTTACAATACGTCTTGATTATTCCAGGGTGATGTATTGAACTATATATATGGACTACTAACGTTGGACTGCTAACATTGGACTACTAACGTTGGACTGCTAACTTGACAACTTAAATCATCAACACGTAAATAAAAATATGATTTGAATATATTTATCATACTTTGATATATATGTATATATTTGTTATAGGTTCGTGAATCGATACGTAGTTAAGTCTGATTTTCGACGAATTGAAAATTTGTGAAAGTGAGTTTCATTATTCCCTTTTTATATATTTTTGGGCTGAGAATACATGCGCTGTTTTATAAACTGTTTTACGAAATGGACACAAGTACTTAAACTATATTCTATGGTTAGATTACGAATACTGAATATCGCCCCTTGTTAGCTTGGTAGCCTAAGAATTAGGGAAATGGCCCCTAATTGACGCGAATCCTAAAGATAGATCTATGGACCTTGACAAGTCCCATTCGGGGTACGAATGCTTTAGTACTTCGATTGATATATACTGATTGCGATGGCCGGTATATAGCATGCAGATTGCGAAATGCCTGTATGCGGGGGATATACTATATGCATCCTGTTAGTTCGGTTACCAAGTGTTCACCATATGAATTATTTTATCTTTATGCAGATTGCGAAATGCCTGTATAATGATTATGGAAATGAAAATGAAAACGAAAATCTTGTGGTCTATTAAATTGTTAGAAATGAATATTTATGATAAACTAATGAACTCACCAACCTTTTGGTTGACACTTTTAAGCATGTTTATTCTCAGGTATGAAAGAAATCTTCCGCTGTGCATTTGCCCAATTTAAAGATATTACTTGGAGTCATTCATGACATATTTCAAAAGACGTTGCATTTGAGTCGTTGAGTTCAACAAGATTATATTAAAGTAAATGACAGATTAAGTCATTTATAGTCTGATTATATTGTGAAATGGTAAGCATATTTGTCAACTATCGTTGTAATGAAAGTTGTCTTTTAAAAACGAATGCAATGTTTGTAAAACGTATCATATAGAGGTCAAAACCTAGAAATGGGACCAAATGTTATTGTATTCGTCCATATGGATTTGGACGGGCCGTTACAGTTGGTATCAGAGCGTTGGTCTTAGCGAACCAGGTCTTGCATTAGTGTGTCTAACTGATAAGTTGTTATGATGCATTAATGAGTCTGGACTTCGACCGTGTCTGCATGTCAAAAGTTTTGCTTATCATTTCTTGTCGGAAATTACCTGCTTAACATTCTTAGTCTAGACACATCTTACTGCATTGATTGCATGATAAGTGTATAGACATAATTCGTATCTTAGCGTATCTGTTACTGTAAACTTTGTCTGACAGCTTTCGAAAATTCCTCCGTAATTTGCGGAATCCTTTGTACTCTATATAGGTATTCTATGCAAATAGAATATCATCCAATATCCGAAAATCATTTCATACCGAAAATCCTTTATCTAACCGTGTAAGATGAATCCTGCAACTAGTTCAAGTTCCTCAGATTCCGACAGCTATTCCGATATGGATTTCTACCTGAGCTCCGAAAGCAGTGTAACCGGAATGGACCAACCAATTAGCCATCACCAATTCTGGATGAATTGGGGATGGGTTCGTAATCGAATTAATCAGTGGAAACAAGAAGAAGGCGATCCCTTCCATCCACCAAATTTCCCTCTTGGCGAAGAACCTGAAGCACTTACCGGCGAACCTGTCCGGAACACTGTCTTCACCCTCATTTCCAGAATAGCTCTTAATGATTACGTCATATCTACTATTCTAAACCTTATTCATCCGCTCATTCCGACCGCCCATCATCCCGGAGTAATAGAAGAAGTCAACGAACTTCGCGATCGAGTAATCAATCTGGAGAATATGGTGCACAACTTACAAGCACCAGCAACACCACCGGCATCACCAGTACCCCCATCAACAGCACCTGTATCACCAGCAGTCTCACTATCATCATCAACACCGACAGTACCACAAGCTCCACAAGTTCCATAACCACCGCAGATATCAACACATCAATCACCAATAAGAATATTATACTATCGAGTTATGAAATATTAACTCATTCTTTCCAAAGAATTTATATATATATATATATATATATATATATATATATATATATATATATATATATATATATATATATATATATATATATATATTATATGAATTTTGAAACCATATTATATCTTTTCATACTAATCTGATACGTGTGAATTTTGAAGGGTAAATACTACTCGATTAATTCACATTACTAAAATGCCATAATATACAACCTTCGTTAACAACCTAAATCTCTGCATCACCTCAAAGAATTCTGTCCCCTAATAAACCAAGTGTATTATTCAATTAAGTTTGATTTTACACTTTCATTTCATATGTACCTGAAACTTTTTAGAAAATATCATTCGTACCTTGCGAAATTCACAAGAATTCCACGAACACCAACATCTTCCACCGAGAAATATTTAAGTTCACAATTAATATGTTACACTGTACACTCTTCAATTATTTGATATTCATTATCTATACTCACTACTTTCACAACGATATATATTCTTCCATAGAAATCAGAACAGCCATTTTCATTCAGATTCAATTACATATTCTGATTTTTACAGATCAGAATCCAAGTCAAGATACAACAGATAGCATCACTCTTAGATCCTTACATCTTTCAAAACCATACTTTGAATTCAAAACTGTGCTAGAACATCACTCTTATTCATAAAACTCATAAATATATTCATTCAAAATCCTGAATGATTTCATCTTGAACATCATATGTATATTGACGATTACAACCTGCGTTCAAACCCTTTATGATTCTTGAAAATACCCCAACTACTGATCAATCGAGAAGATGAACCAACCACACATTATCGACAGAAAGAAAGAGTTATAGTTATAGTCATACACCTGGAAAGCTCTCTAAACATAAGTAAGACTTTAACACGTATTCGTGATAAACCCTTCGGCATTATTATTACTGAAAATAACTTTGCAATTCCTTTTCAAGTATCCAGTTTTGTCACACCTTCAGCAAGACAACTTCGACGTTTCATTTGGAGAAACCTTAATTAAACCTTGATATATACGATTGCCTTTCTATCGTTGTTACCGGGGAACCTTTTATGTTCCACCATATTAGCAGTAAACATACCAGCGACTCCGTTACTTTGCAACTTAAATCACTCCAAAATATCACTATCATTATTCATTGAAATCCATCATATACTCATCAACGTCTTGTAACAATAACTGTCATACCACATACTGGGAAGCATCAATCATTATTTTGAATTTTGCAACGTTTCTACGTCAACTGTTATATACCTACATATGACGTCTATCTCCTGGACTTACATACTCCAATTCTAGAATTCTGAAAAGCACCCCAACCTGCGAATTAGATCTTTGAGTTTTGAAAATTATGAAGAAGCAGCAAAAACTGTAAACGACCTTAACAGTCAAAAGTTTGACGATAAAGAATAGAGTGTTGGAAACGCTCAACAGAAAATTGATACTAGAAAGCGGATTAAGCAAAACTATGAAGGAGACAGTGAACAAATCACAAGGACTAAACTTGTACATAAAGAATCCAGATGATTCTGTATCCGATGAAATCTTTAGTGAATATCTTGCTCCTTACTTATTCTATATACTTGCGGAAGAATTTTCCTCATCAACCTTCGATTTTAGAAATTCCAAAAATATCATCATAAATATCCTCAATATTTCTGAGGATATTTTCATAAATATTCTTGTCCAAAATTACTTATCTCTTCGTGCTATCTGTGTTACATCTTAAAGGAAACTGTTTTAGTTTCTAAATTTCTATAAACTTCGAGTTTAGATTATGAATGTTTTTGAAGTAGTGTTGGGAATCGAAGCATGAGTTAGTATAATATAATGACGCCTGATCAACGTGGTTATATTATAGTAAGTCATGCTGAGTTTCTATTGGAACATGATGATTCATAGATTATATCGTCATCATGTGCCATGTTACACGATTCTTTCATTCTATTTAACCTCTAAAAATATCAAGAACATATTTTCTTGATAGTTCTATCTTTTCCGTGATACCGGTAATTTACCAAATTAAATCGTGCTATTATAATTCCTTTCTGCTTAAAACATTAGTTATGTTCATTCGAAATTTCGTACCTATAAAATCGAGACGTCTTGATCGCTTTACTTAAAGTCGAAAAGAGAAAACAAAAGCATGGAACTCCAAAATATAAAGGAAAATATAAAGCCCGATAACAAATCAGAAATTACAAACCGTGTATATCAATGCGTATAGCAATATAAAGACACGGGAGAATGATAAATACAACAATCCCTAGAGCATAATAGAAATAAACAGATTCCTCCGGAGGGAGCTGGAAAAGAAGGATAATGGTGGCGAACGTCAATATTAGGTCAAGAACCAGAACTGGATTGAGCATTTTTCACAATCTTTTGGATGTATGAATTGATGAAGAAAGTAGGGATGGTGATAATAATGAGTCGGAAGAGGTCAATTTATAGTGGATATAACAGACAGAGCAATCGAGGCAGATTATCGCATTTAATTAAAGAGGATCCTAATTTCCTTAAATCCTGAAAAATCAAATCTTTTATAGATTTCGAAGATTTTCTTTACATTCCTTGAAATCCGGAAATCAACTGTGACTACGTCAAAAATCAAGACGAAACTTTATTTCCTCAATTCCATCTTTTACGATAGCTTCATTCATACTCTTCGCGTAATCGAATTATTCTATTCATATTTTCGCAAAGATGAAAAACTCTATATTTATTGAACTCGTGTTATTCATAAACGGAACTCGACTCATTCAAGGTATTCAAAATACTCCATTAATCTATTTCCTTGATAATGATTATATGAACAATCGAATTCATGATAAGAATTCAAGTTATAGTTCTTGATACAAAAATAATTTTACTTCCATTATCAAACTTTCCTTAATCAAATTTCGGGACGAAATTTCTTTAACGGGTAGGTACTGTGACGACCCGGAAATTTCTGACTAAATTTAAACTTAATCTTTATATGATCTCGACATGATAAGCAAAGTCTGTTAAGTTAAAATTCAAAAATTTGAAACTGTGTTCATGTAACCTTTGACTTTTTCGGACGATTCACGAACCACTATTTGTAAATAAGATATGTATATAAATATATGTATATATTTGAGATTGATATTTACATATATATATAAATGTTTCCAACATGTTTAAAAAATCAAACTTGTTAAGACTTGATTAATTGTAACGGATTTTATGTAAACGTTTGACCACTCAATTTGTCCGACGATTCACGAACGTTAAAACTTGTAAAAACGACATGATGATATATATATATGGACATATATATATATATATATATATATATATATATATATATTTAACATGGTATTATGATAAGTAAGTATCTCATTAAGTATTTTAACAATGGGTTATATACATAAAATGAGACTACTAAATTAAGGAAGTTGAAACAAGATATATATGTAACGGTTATCGACGTAATAACGTCTTAATTAAAATAAATACATATGTATTGTATTAAGATATATTAATACATTATGTTTAACATGATATAATGATAATTAAGTATATCATTAAGTGTATTAACAATGAACTATATACATAAAACGAGACTACTAACTTAAGGGTTTCGAAACAATATATTCAAGTAACGATTAACGATGAAATAACGACTTAATTAAAATGTATATATATGTATTGTATTAATATGTATTAATACACTTTTGAAAGCCTTAAGAACATATATCAAAATACTTATACTTAATAAAAATTCTTACAATTACATTCTCGTTCATTTTCATCAACAATTTTACTCGTATGCACCCGTATTCGTACTCGTACAATACACAGCTTCTAGATGTATATACTATTGGTATATACACTCAATCATCAGCTCCTTAGCAGCCCATGTGAGTCATTAAACATGTGGGAACCTGATGTCAAAGCAGAGGGGTATAAAATACTATTAAATTTTAGAGGAAAACACTATTAAATACGACACAATTTTACACAAGATATTTATTTATTTATAGAATGGATATACTTAAACCTTGCTACAACACTTATAGGCAGTGTACCTAATCGTACAGTAGTGTAGTTTTTAGTAAGTCCGGTTCGTTCCACAGGGAAATCTTTAAGCAAAGCTCAACGCTATATTAGTTTACTTTTATAAAAATACAAATATATATATAAGTAATATTATTATTATAAAGGGGGGTTTTTACCGTTTAATGACCGGTTTGTCGATTTTAAAACTTTAGTCGCAGTTAAAACCTAATGTAAAATATTAAATCAATACAAGACTTTAAATTAAAGCGTAAAGTAAATAACGATAATGAAATTGCGAATAATAAAAATGCGATTTAAATTGCGATAATTAAAAAGTACGATAAATAAAAGTGCGATAAAATAACAATAAATAAAAGTGCGATAATTAGAAGTGCAATTAAATATAAAATAAAGGAAATTAAATATGAAATAAAAGAATTATGCTTATTTAAACTTCCGTAATCATGATGTTTGACGTGTTGATTTTAGTTTTATGCCCATGGGTTAATTGTCCTTTGTCCTGGATTATTCAATATGTCCGTCTGGTTTTTGTCCATAACAGTCCATCAGTCATAAATATAAATTGCAAGTGTCCTTGTCAAATTATTATTATACCCGAAGATAAATATTCCAACTAATTGGGGATTCGAATTGTAACAAGGTTTTAATACTTTGTTTAATGAATACACCAGGTTATCGACTGCGTGTAAACCAAGGTTTTACTACTTTGTTAACAATTACACCAATTACCCTTGAATGTAATTTCACCCCTGTTTCAATTATTCTAGTGGCTATTAATCCATTCCCGTGTCCGGTTAAATGAACGATTATTCGTACATATAAATACCCCGCCCATCGTGTCCGATCGAGTGTATATGGTAGTTTATAGGGACGCCCAATTGTAAATCTTTATATTAACATTAACAAACTTTCATTTAGTTAAACAAATATAAAGCCCATTAATAGCCCATAGTCTAGTTTCCACAAGTGTCGTTCTTTTGTCCAAACCCCAATTATGGTACAAAGCCCAATTACCCAATTTTAGTAATTAGCCCAACATCATGATTACTTCGTTTTAAATAAGCATAATAATAACTTAGCTACGAGACATTAATATAAAAAGGTTGAACATAACTTACAATGATTAAAAATAGCGTAGCGTTACACGGACAGAATTTCGACTTACACCCTTACAACATTTGCTAACATAACCTTATTATTAGAATTAAAATTAAAATATAAATTATAAATATAAATATATTACGTATATATTGAGAGAGATTGAGAAAATAAGATGATAAATTCGATCAGAATTCGGTTGGCTTTATAGCCAGAAATGAAATTTGGGGCTCCGCGACTCGCGGCAAAAAGCCCTTCAAACTCCGCGAGTCGCGGAGAGGTATTTTCAATTCACACCCTTGGAGTTTCTGGCTGCCGACAGTTTTTAATATATATAATATATATATAATTAATATAATTAATTATATATTATATTATATTTATATACATAGTTAACTTGTAATTTTTAGTCCGTTGCGTCGAGCGTTAAGAGTTGACTCTGGTCCCGATTCCGGATTTTCGAACGTCCTCGCGTACAATTTAATATCTTGTACTTTGCGTTTTGAATCTTGTACTCTTGTGATTTTGAGACGTTTCTTATCAATAATTGGAACCTTTTTTTATTGTCTTTTGTTCTTTTGAGCTTTTTGGTCGTTTGCGTCTTCAATTCGTCGAATCTGTCTTTTGTCTTCACCTTTTATTATTTAAACGAATATCTCTTGTAAATAGAACAATTGCAACTAAAAGCTTGTCTTTCTTGAGGAATAATGCTATGAAATATATGTTCGTTTTTAGCATTATCAAATATTCCCACACTTGAGCGTTGCTTGTCCTCAAGCAATATCGTCTTGAAATACTAGAATCACTTCTTTATTCTTCACACTTTGTACATCAGTGATTTCTTTATGGCGGTATAAACAATGGTAGTAACGATATGGTTTACAGTCCCACATGACTATAAAAATTTAGATCCATTAAGGAAATTGGATCTTTATGAAAACATTTGATCTTTTGAAAATTAAATCTAGTTTTTACCCTAGATAAGTTTTCCGGAATAACCCTTTACCGGTGTTTGCAAAATATTTTTGTGGGTTTGGTGGGTTTCAGATTTGAAAATTTTAGCTCAAAACTTGCGGTTTTGTGTCACCCACTTGCTAACCTTGTATTAGGAAAGCAACACGTCCAGTTTACTTGTCCCGTATATTACCTTTCGGCAAACTACCGTCCGGTTGTAAAGGAAAGCGTTGAACAAGCAACTGTTTAAGGCAATGTCCCGTGACATGCTTTTGATTATGGTCTATAACGTGTCGGACGCAATTACTATCCTTGGTAGGAGCAATAGTAAAGCTCACCCTTATAATTTGTCGGTCTGGCACAAGGTCCTGTCTTTGACCATGTTATGCAACCACCGTTCTTACGGTTGACACCCGATTTAATTCAGGTGACCTAATGAATTCCAGGTGAATTCCTAGGATTTTACGTTCAATGGTAATGAACGTATTGAAAATAGGGTTTTCAGAAAACAAATCGGTTTGTATTTTTGATCAAAATATTTTCTTGTTTAAGCTCGAGTTTAGATATCATTGAATTCCATGAGTTTGTAATTCTCAATCTTTAAGGTCAATCTCAAGGATTGAGTAATATCAGGCTTAAAAGCTGATTTTTAATCTTTAAGGAGATTATCCTTTCTGGGGATCTGATTCATTAGTCTTATCCAGCTAATTTGCACGGTGCCTCCCCATTGTACGAGATAAATCCTTCTCATGGTTAGGATAAATCTGACCACTTGACGACCCTGTTTAATGCTGAGGTCCGTGGATTTCCTGCTGATTTTAGTGATGACTTTTCTAGATTTTTCGTCAACCTACAGCTGATCTGAACGACAACTTCATGACCTAAATCAAGAAGCGCGTGTCTTTTTCGGAAGACTTTACTTCCTTTTAATGATGGAATTGATTCATCGTGTAGATCCATCTCTTCTTTTCTTTCATTGGGTAAAACAGTTTAGTTTAGTTCAAAGCAAAAGTATTTTCAGTTATTTGTTACAAATATATGTGACATATGTTTAAAATAACTTGGTAAATTTTCCCACACTTGGCTTTTTATTTTTCTTTTTATCGTCCTCTATTCCATTTTAAATGAATTTTAACATTTTAGTTTGTTTCTCAATTTATGTCCTTTTTGAGGTAACAATAATTTCGGTGTTAAAACCTAGTTTTATCGTTCATTTATTTGAAAATTTTTAAAAATTTTACTAGAATTGGGTAGTCAGTATATAAGACCAGGGCTGTTCTTTATTATTAGAGAGCACTAGATTCTAATACAACTACTGCTTTACTAGTATTTTTAATGGTAACCAAGTGTATAAAGTAAAAGTTTTAAAATCCGAAAGAATTTAACCCCTTCCCACACTTAAGATCTTGCAATGCCCTCATTTGCAAGAAATCAGTAACAATTTAAATGATTGAGGGTGATTTGTGTGAAAATGATTAAATTTTTACCAAAGTTTCCAAATATATTGGCGTTTGTTTGCTGAATGATAAATGGTGCACGTCATTTGTTCATTCCGTCTTGTTGTTATTTCACATACATTTTGCATCATTGTCGTCAAAATTACTTGCTTTTGCTGAACTTAATGCCAGTCTTTGAAAATGCGTTGTTTTACCCTGTTGTGTACATAAGATAAACTGCAAACATATATACATATTTTTGAAGTTTGGTTTATTACCCCACATTCAAAAATTATTAAAATCTAAGAATAAAAGTTAGAAATTATAAAAATGATTACAATATTAACAAAAATATTAAATATATCAATAATTACAAATTACAAAATAATAAAAAAAAAAATAAGTAAACTAAGGATGATATTGGTACCAATAGGGGTTCCACGCATAACCATAAGTGCTATAGAATGCTTCGGCAGGGTCATACGTAGGATATGGTGGCTGCATCTCTATCGACCAAGGAGGGAAGACGGGTTTCGGTGTAGGAATATAGTTTCTACCTATGTGTTGGCAATGCGCTATGATCTGGTTCTGATGAACTTGCCAATCTTCAAATGCTCTCTGTCTAGCATTTTCGTATTCCTGAGAAGCTATAAACCTATGAATTTCTTGCCCCCCTCCTACATTACCTTGTTCCTGGTTTCTCTCTACCTGTGGATGTCTACCATTGTATCGTACTGCGGCGTTATTTCGCCGCTTCAACACTTTCGCACCATGGTATACATTTAAACCTATAGTGTCGCGGGGTTCTGGCTCTTCTACTAATAATCCCCCCCGACTTATATCCACACCGAGATATTCACCAATCAAAGTAATAAAAATACCACCTCCTATTATGCTATGTGGACGCATCCCTCGAACCATAGCTGATAAATAATAACCCACACAATATGGTATACTTACAGCGCTGTGTGGGTCTCGAATACACATATGGTAAAACAAATCTTGTTCATTTACCTTTTCTTTGTTTTTACCCCTTTGTGTAATCGAGTTAGCTAAAAATCTATGTATTACTCTTAATTCGGCTCTATCTATATCCAAATAAGAGTAGTTTCCCCCTTTGAAACGGTGATGGCTTGTCATTTGACTCCACACACCGTGTGTATCAAAATTTTCATCTATTTTCCTACCGTTTAGTATCAATCCTCTACAATCGGCAGACGCTAATTCCTCAGGCGTGTATATACGTAAAGCCTGAGCCATGTCCAGTAAAGACATGTGGCGCATCGAACCGCCTAACAAAAATCTAATAAAAGAACGATCGGTTAAACTCGCTACCCGATCATTCAACTCTATACTACATAACAACTCTTCACACCATACTTTATATACAGGTCTGCGTATGGTGAATAAACATATCCAGTCATTAAAAGAAGAATTACCATACCTCTGTACCAGTAATTCCCTAATTGGCCCGGCCAATTCTACAGCTTCCAAGGGTCCCCATTCTATGACCCTCGGTACCTCAACAACCTTGGAATGAAGAGTATGCAAACCCCGTTGATATTTTGGATAATCTATCCAAAGTCTGTCAAATCGCAGGTTCGGGTGCAACTGTTCCAAGTGCATATCTGAAAAGGTCATGACTGGATGAGGTACATCCTGCTTGTAGTAGTTATCTACCTCCTGTTGTTCCAAGTTCTCAGCAGGAGCATGGCGGGCTTGGGATGAAGATTCACCCCTTTCATTCTGCAAAACACATCAAACACAAATTTTGTGCATCCAAATATGCATTAGTGTCAGCAAAATCATCAATCAAAATAATTACAATGACATTATCAATTTACATCAAACTTAAGCTTATTTTCACATTTTTATCAAATCTACACTTTTTCAAATAAGCATATACGAAAATTTTCGCCAAGTTCATAAGCATTCAACTCAAATAACATGTCAAAATAATCATTATTAGCAAATAAACAAGTCTCAAATGGCATTATCTTTCAAAAATCAAGTTCATGAATTTTGGACTTGAAAAAGTCCACTTTAATTCTCAAAATCATGTTTAGGCTCAAAGTTTGGATCTTTTAACTACCTAGACATGTTACACTACTCAATTTAGCAATAATTCATGACAAAAATCGGCCATAACCTGTTTATATCAAAAAGCCCCAAATTGCTCAAGAACACAAACCCTAGATTCTAAAGATTTTGAAGTTTTTGGCTTCAAATCATGTTAACAAGCATCAATCTAGGTTATACATGCATAATATACTAACAATTTAACACTAATTACACTAAAAATTAACAAAATTCAAATTATGAAAATATGCTCAAGAACACACTAAAATTCGGATTTAAAGGTGATTTGG
The DNA here is from genome assembly GCF_046630445.1 of Rutidosis leptorrhynchoides. Classification (NCBI taxonomy): domain Eukaryota; kingdom Viridiplantae; phylum Streptophyta; class Magnoliopsida; order Asterales; family Asteraceae; genus Rutidosis; species Rutidosis leptorrhynchoides. Next base: position 425,325,117 of record NC_092335.1, read on the forward strand.
GGTGTAATTGTACCTGTTTTCTTGAGTAGTTCCTAGATATCATCCTTCTCAACATGATTTTAGCAAAAAATTTGGTGATTAACGGTTAAAAATTGAGATTTTTGGGGGTGAAATTCGTGGGTTTTCGGGTGCAGTTTCGCTGTTATTTGGGTGTTTATGTGTGTGTGTGAGTTATCTGATCGAGCAGCTAGTTTTATTTTTTTTCTGTAATTTTGTCCCTCCGCGAGTCGCGGAGGTTTTCACTTAAAAATCCGCGAGTCGCGGAGTTACTTTTTTTTTTTTTTTTTTTTTTTTTTTTATAATCTTTAACTTATAAAACAATTAAGAAATTAATTTTAAAATTTTGTTTCCCTTGTTATTTAGGACGAGGTCGTTTCGGATCGATGTCCTAGTCCGTCCCTCGACAAAATTTTAAAATTTGTCTTTTTGTAGCGATTGTTTTTAAAAGCTAAGATTTTTGGGTTTTTTCAATGTTTTTGGCATACTTTAAATCAATAAGATTAAAAATAATGATAATAAAAGTTCTCGTCCCTCCCTCGGGTAAAGCAATTTCGGTTCAGAGACCTAGTCTTCAACTTACGACGAATTTTAAAAATCATATTCTTAACTTAATGAGATAAAGTAAATTTTTGTTTTTAAATTCACACAACTTAAATATAAAATTCAAAATTAAAATTAAAAATTCACACCAAACTCAAAATTTAAAATGCATAAAATTAAAATTTCATATTTTAAAAATTAAAAATTCACACCAAACTTAATTTAAAAATTCATAAATTCATACCAAACTTATATTAATTTTTCAAATATTTACAATTTTAAAAATATTGTTTTTACAAAGTTTACAATATTAATTTAAGATTTAAATATTAATTTTAAAAACATGGTAAAAAATAAAATTAAAAATCTTTTTGTCTTTTTATCCCACTTTAATCAATCAAATATTATCAAAAATATGCGCCCCTCTTTTCGGTAAAGTAATTTCGGTTCCAAGACCTAATTTAACTCATGACGAATTTTTGAAATATTTTGGTTTGATTGTTTAAAGATATTTATACCTTAAGAATAAACGTTAAATTTCGCAGTGATGTAATAAATTTTTGAATGATATCAATAATTTCGGTCGCCAAACCTAATTTTATTTAATACCAATTTAATACTTTTTAGCGAACAAATTAGCGTTTATTATCAAAAGGTTAAAAATAAAAATAAAAATAAAAACTGTACAGACATACCTGTGAAATAGATTTCTTAGTTATATGATCTATTATATTCATAAGATAGTCGGTTTAATTGGTCTTCCATGGCTGCATAGGCGTAACCTCGAGCATTCATTGTCTTTTCTTCTAAACATATGAACGGTCCGTCTCTGCATAAAGTAACAAATTCGGTATTTGAATAGGTTTGATTATTTGAACATTTACCTCCATGTGACCATTTTCCGCATTTGTGACATTTTTCTAGGTGTCGTGCTCTTCTTTTCGCTGCGGATTTTGATTTTCCTTTACCAAATTGTAACTTATTATCTTCGCATCTTGATCCTTTTCTAACTCCGTCCATTCTTTCTCTGATTACTGATACTAATTCACTCGGTAGTATGTCATTATTTCTTTTAGTGATCAAAGCGTGTAGCATTAGACCATGGTTTAGTTCACAGGCAGTCTTCATTACGTAAAAACCTAAAAAAAATAAAAATTCAGAATGGGGGGAGAAGACTAGTTCTTTAGGGTCTGCTAGGGAAAGACCATACGTGTTCCATTTTCGAGAACTACACGAAAACAGACAATCTAACTCTAACAGAAATACATATTATCCTTTAAAGACTTGATTCTCCCCACACTTAGTTAGCTGTGGTGTCGAAATTGTGATTAACTTCGTTGTCGACTTCCATCGGACCATGTATGTAATGTTTAACTCTGTGACCATTAACTTTAAATTCAATCCCATTTGAATTTATCAATTCTATCGTTCCGTATGGGAAAACTCTTTTTACTATGAATGGTCCAGACCATCTTGATTTCAATTTTCCAGGAAATAGCTTGAATCGTGAATTGAAAAGAAGAACTCTGTCTCCTTCTTTGAATTCTTTTGAACTTCTGATTCTTTTATCATGCCATTTCTTCGTTCTTTCTTTATAGATTAACGAATTTTCGTATGCTTCATGTCTTAATTCTTCTAATTCGTTTAGTTGATTTAATCGTAGACGTCCGGCTTCATGTAAATCAAGATTACATGTCTTCAAAGCCCAAAATGCTTTGTGTTCAATTTCTACTGGAAGATGACATGCTTTTCCATACACAAGTCTAAAAGGTGTGGTTCCAATTGGAGTTTTGTAGGCTGTTCTAAAAGCCCAGAGTGCATCCTCCAATTTAATGGACCATTCCTTCGGATTTGATCCTACGGTTTTCTCTAGAATACGTTTTAAAGCTCGGTTTGTATTTTCAACTTGTCCACTTGTTTGTGGATGATATGCGGTGGAGATTTTATGAGTTACTCCATATCTTTTAAGAACTTTCTCAAGTTGATTATTACAGAAATGAGTACCCCGATCACTTATTAAAGCTTTCGGTGTTCCAAACCTTGCAAAAAGACGTTTTAAAAAGTTGACTACAACTCGTGCATCGTTAGTTGGGAGAGCTTGTGCTTCCGCCCATTTAGATACATAATCAATGGCTACGAGTATATATAGATTATTATGAGATTTTGGAAATGGACCCATAAAGTCAATACCCCAAATGTCAAATACTTCACATACTTGGATGACATTTTGTGGCATTTCATCGCGTTGACTTATTTTTCCGGCCCTTTGACATGCATCACAGGATTTGCAAAGAAGGTGTGCGTCTTTGTAAATTGTAGGCCAATAGAATCCAGCTTCATAAACTTTTCTTGCTGTTAGTTGAGGCCCATAATGCCCTCCTGTTGGTCCTGTGTGACAATGGTTTAAAATTTTACTAGCTTCATCTCCAAATACACATCGGCGTATTATTCCATCGGGACAACTTTTAAACAGATGTGGATCTTCCCAGAAATAGTGTTTTATATCACTGAAGAATTTCTTTCGTCTTTGGTACGATAATCCTTTTTCAAGGAATCCACAAACTAAGTAGTTTGCATAGTCTGCAAACCATGGGATTTCTTTATAATCTATCTTCAATAGATATTCATCAGGAAAGTTGTCTTGTATGGCCGATTCATTCAGAACTTCTAATTCGGGATTTTCAAGACGAGAAAGATGATCAGCGGCGAGATTTTCTGCTCCTTTTTTATCTCGGATTTCAATATCAAACTCTTGTAAGAGTAAGATCCAACGGATTAATCTTGGTTTAGCATCTTGTTTTGAAAATAGGTATCTAAGAGCAGAATGGTCGGTATAGACCACCGTTTTTGCTAGAACGAGATATGATCGAAATTTGTCAAAAGCAAAGACAATAGCAAGGAGTTCTTTTTCAGTAGTTGTATAGTTCGTTTGTGCTCCTTGTAATGTCTTACTAGCATAATATATAGGTTGAAATCGTTTTTCAATCCTTTGTCCTAAAACGGCTCCCATTGCAAAATCACTTGCATCGCACATTAGTTCAAATGGTAGATTCCAATTTGGTGTTATCATGATCGGTGCATTAGTGAGTTTTTCTTTAAGAATATTAAAAGATTTGATACATTCATCTGAAAAGATGAATGGCGCATCCTTTTCTAGGAGTTTATTCATAGGAGTGGCAATTTTAGAAAAATCTTTTATGAAACGTCGGTAAAAACCGGCATGCCCTAGAAAACTCCTAACTCCTCTAACATTGGTGGGATGTGGAAGTTTAGCAATTACATCTACTTTAGCTCTATCCACTTCAATTCCTTCTTTTGAAATTTTATGTCCAAGAACGATGCCTTCTTTAACCATGAAATGGCATTTCTCCCAATTAAGTACTAGATTTGATTGTTCGCATCTAATTAGCATTCGTTCCAGATTAATTAGACATGATTTAAATGTATCACCGAAGACTGAAAAGTCATCCATGAATACTTCCATGCATTCTTCTATCATGTCGTGAAAAATCGCCATCATACACCTTTGAAAGGTTGCAGGGGCGTTACAAAGTCCAAATGGCATGCGTTTGTAAGCAAAAGTACCATAAGGGCACGTGAATGTGGTTTTCTCTTGGTCCTCGGGTGCTATTGGAATTTGAAAATATCCGGAAAATCCATCTAGAAAACAATAGTAACTATTTCCGGCTAATCTTTCCAACATTTGATCTATGAAAGGTAAGGGAAAGTGATCTTTTCTGGTGGCGTCATTTAATTTTCTATAATCAATACATACACGCCATCCTGTTACAGTCCTAGTAGGAATAAGCTCATTTTTCTCATTTGTGATGACAGTCATGCCACCCTTCTTAGGTACGCATTGAACTGGGCTTACCCATGGACTATCAGAAATTGGATATATCAAACCTGCATCTAGCAGTTTAATAATTTCCTTTTTAACTACATCTTGCATATTAGGATTTAGTCTTCGTTGGCGTTGCACATACGTTTTATGACCTTCTTCCATAAGGATTTTATGTGTGCAATACGAAGGACTTATTCCTTTAATATCATGAATCTTCCATGCAATGGCTGGTTTATGAGCTTTCAACACAGAAATGAGTTGTGATTTCTCATTTTCAGTAAGAGAAGACGATATTATTACAGGTAATTCAGATTCACCATGTAAATAAGCGTATTCCAAATGGTTTGGAAGTGGCTTTAACTCTAATTTCGGAGGTTCTTCTATCGATGATTTATATCGATATCTGTCTTCTTCTTTTAGCATTTGAATTTCTTCTGTTGTTGGTTCATATCCATTAGCTATAAGTGTAGCTAACATTTCAGCTTCATCAATTGGTTCATTTCCTTCTCCTAAAGAACATTCTCCTGTTCCTTGTAATTCTGGAAATTCTTCTAATAATTCTGCATGTGCATCTATAGTTTTAATATAATAACATGTATCATCTGCAGATTGTGGTTGTTGCATTGCTCTATCAACTGAAAAGGTGACACTCTCATCCTCTATACTTAGGGTCAGTTTCTTACCGAACACGTCTATCATTGCTTTAGCCGTGTTTAAGAATGGTCTTCCTAATATGAGAGGAACTTGAGAATCTTCTTCCATGTCCAAAACAACAAAATCTACTGGGAATACTAAAGTACCAACTTTAACTAGCATGTTCTCCATTATCCCTCTAGGATATTTTATTGATCTATCGGCTAGTTGTATGCTTATTCTGGTTGGTTTCAATTCTCCAAGGTCTAGTTTAGCGTATAGTGAATACGGCATTAGATTTATACTAGCACCTAAGTCTGCCAATGCTTCTATTGAACTAAGACTACCCAGAAAACATGGAATTGTGAAACTTCCTGGATCAGATAGTTTTTCTGGTATCTTATTCAACAGCACTGCTGAACAATTAGCATTCATAGTAACAGCCGAGAGTTCTTCCATTTTCTTTCTATTCGTGATTAGATCTTTTAAGAATTTAGCATATCTTGGCATTCCTGAAATCACATCAATGAAAGGAAGATTTACATTTATCTGTTTAAACATATCCAAGAATTTGGATTGCTCGGCTTCAAGTTTTTCTTTCTTCATTTTACTCGGATAAGGAAGTGGTGGTTGATATGGTTTAACATAAGGTTTATCCTTAACTGTGTTATCTTTATTAACCTTTTCAACTACCGGTTCTTGTTCCTTTTCTTGATCAGGTTGTGGTTCTTGTGGAGTAGGAATAGTTTCATCAGAAGTAACAGGTATTTCAGGTGATTTAAGTGTTGTACCACTTCTTGTGGTAATAGCTTTAGCTGTTTCATTCCGGGGGTTAGCATTTGTATCACTAGGTAAACTTCCCGGTTTTCTTTCACCTATTAACCTTGCTAGGTTACTTACTTCTTGTTCCAGATTTTGAATAGAAGCTTGTTGGTTTCTAAATGCTTGAGCATTTTGTTCATTGGTTTGTTTTTGAGATGTGAAAAACTGCGTTTGAGTTTCAACTAGCTTCGTCATCATATCTTCTAAATTTGGCTTTTTATCATCGGTTTGTTGTGGTGGTTTGTTTTGAAAATTCGGTCTTTGCTGATTATAAGTATTATTGGATACTTGTTGATTGCTAGGACCTTGTTGGTTATTGTATGGAATATTTCGGTTATAATTCTGGTTTTGATTGTAAATCGGTCTTGGCGGTTGATAATTATTCTGATAATTATTTCCAGGCCTTTGGTTTATGTATGAAATATTCTCTCTTTGTTCCATTGTTAATTCAATACTTAGACAATCTTTTGTCAAATGTGGTCCTCCACACTGCTCACAACTAATTCGTATTGAGTGAATATCCTTAGTCATCTTTTCCATTCGTCTCTTCACAGCATCTATCTTTGCGGAAATGGAATCTAAGTCATGGCTAGAATCGGCTCTAGCTGCTTTAGATGATCTAATGATGTCTTTTTCTTGGTGCCACTCATGTGAGTGGGAAGCAGTGTTATCAATAATTTTGTAAGCATCAGTTTCGGTTTTCTTCATAATCGAACCACCAGCTGCTATATCTATGTCTTTTCTTGTAGTGATGTCGCATCCTTGGTAGAATATTTGTACTATTTGACAGGTGTCTAAACCATGTTGCGGACATCCTCTTAACAACTTTCCATATCTTGTCCACGCCTCATATAGAGTTTCATTTGGCTTCTGTGTGAACGTAACAATTTCTGCTTGAAGTCTTACTGCTTTAGATGCAGGAAAAAATTGTTTAAGAAATTTATCAATTAAAACGTCCCATGTATCGATCGCTCCTTCAGGTAACGATTCCAACCAATCTTTGGCTTCTCCTTTTAAAGTCCAGGGAAATAACATGAGATATATCTGTTCATCCTCCACTTCTCGTATTTTAAATAGTGTGCAGATCCTATTAAAGGTACGTAGATGTTCATTTGGATCTTCCTTCGGCGCACCACTAAATTGGCATTGATTAGTCACCATGTGTAGAATTTGTCCTTTGATTTCATAATCTGGCGCATTAATGTCTGGATGAGTAATTGCGTGACCTTGGCCAGTGCGTTTAGCTCTCATTCGGTCTTCCATACTTAAAGGTTCCAGATTCTCCATAATTGAATTTGTTGAATCGGTATCACTAGATGATTCTGATTTAATAGTTCGTTCCTCAACAATCTCTGTTTGAATGATTGGTGGTTCCGGAGGAAAGTTTAATGGTTCAGGATCTATGAACCGTTCCTGAATATTTTCTGGATTCTCAATTGTGAGGTTGGGTTCAAAAAATGGATTATCGGAAATTTGAACTGAAGTACTTGGTCGACTGGATGACGATTCTAAAGAAAAATCAACGGCGGTTATATTTGTTAAACGATGTCTTGATCGAGTTACAGGTGGTGAACGTACAAAAGGTGATGAACGTCTTGCTCGGTGCATTCACTGAATATTCTATTAGTTTTAAAAAGGAAAGAAAAATTATAATAAGTTATCCAATCAATAGACTTTTCTGATTTTGCCCACGTTTCGAATAGCCAAAAGATGCAGCAGAGGGGCAGGATTCGTTTGGTCTCAATATAATTGAGGACTGTTTGGCTCCAATAACCCGGTCCACGTACAAATCCAACTATTACTACGAACCAGAAAATTTTGATGTCTATCAATTTAACCACTTAAAATAAATTTTCGTAATTTTTAGAAATTTAGATAAGAAGTAGAAAAAATTCTAAGTCCTAAAACTAGAATAGCGAGAAATAAGAGAGAAAAAGAGTTCGCGTCGAAAAATGTCGAAAAAGAAAAATGGTTGAAAAATAAAAGGTGACGGAAAAATAAAAGAAACTTATAAAAACTTAAAAATACTTAACTAATTTAACCTTATTACTACAACTAACTTAAAATTATAATCGCAAATTGAAATTACTAATTGAAATGATAATTGATACATAGTAAAAGGTGTAAAAATATTAAAGCTTACAAGAAAAACTAAATCCCAAATGGAAATAACTTAAAAAGAAACTAAAACTTAAAAAGGCGTCGCAAAATTCTAAAGCACCTAAATCTTAGTCTAAAGAAAAGGCACTTAAGGAATTCTACGGCAAAGCCTAAAAATATAGGAGTAAAAATAACTATAGCAAAAACTAAGTTTAAAATTAATTATGAGCTAAAAATACAAAAGTTACGCTACAACGATTAAAAAGGTACAAATTATAAAAATATACAAAAAGTTGTAAAAAGTACAATTTTTATAAAAATATTATTTTTATATTATTTATTTAATAAAACTACTAATTTTACAATTTAATAAAAACTAATTAAAACTAAATACATAAATATAAAGTAAAAAGTAAAAAAAAAAAAAACTAAAATTAATAATAATAATAATAATAATTAAGTTAAATAATAATAATAATAATTAAAACCCCGTAATCAATGCGAAATTAGGGTTTTGTCCGTGTGTCAGAAGCTCTCCGCGAGTCGCGGCAAATAAAGAGGAAAACCCCGCGAGTCGCGGGGTTCAGAAAAACAGTTGACAGGTTTCACTTTTTACGCGTTTTTCTTTATTTTTTTTTTTTTTATTTTTTTTTTTTCTGTTTTTAGTTTAAATAAACGATTTTTAATAAAATTTATATTTTTATAAATTAAAATAAAGATAAAGAAACTTATAAAACTTAAATATTTAACAAAATCCTAAAAATACTTATATTTTTGTTTTTCTTTTTATATTTTTCGAATATTTAAAACGTATTTTTACAAAAACGAATTTTTAATAAAAGTAACTAAATTTTTTTTTTTTTTTTTTTTTTATTATTAGCGTTGCGCTTCCGGCTTTTAAGAGTTGCTCCCCGGCAGCGGCGCCAAAAATACTTGATGTCAAAGCAGAGGGGTATAAAATACTATTAAATTTTAGAGGAAAACACTATTAAATACGACACAATTTTACACAAGATATTTATTTATTTATAGAATGGATATACTTAAACCTTGCTACAACACTTATAGGCAGTGTACCTAATCGTACAGTAGTGTAGTTTTTAGTAAGTCCGGTTCGTTCCACAGGGAAATCTTTAAGCAAAGCTCAACGCTATATTAGTTTACTTTTATAAAAATACAAATATATATATAAGTAATATTATTATTATAAAGGGGGGTTTTTACCGTTTAATGACCGGTTTGTCGATTTTAAAACTTTAGTCGCAGTTAAAACCTAATGTAAAATATTAAATCAATACAAGACTTTAAATTAAAGCGTAAAGTAAATAACGATAATGAAATTGCGAATAATAAAAATGCGATTTAAATTGCGATAATTAAAAAGTACGATAAATAAAAGTGCGATAAAATAACAATAAATAAAAGTGCGATAATTAGAAGTGCAATTAAATATAAAATAAAGGAAATTAAATATGAAATAAAAGAATTATGCTTATTTAAACTTCCGTAATCATGATGTTTGACGTGTTGATTTTAGTTTTATGCCCATGGGTTAATTGTCCTTTGTCCTGGATTATTCAATATGTCCGTCTGGTTTTTGTCCATAACAGTCCATCAGTCATAAATATAAATTGCAAGTGTCCTTGTCAAATTATTATTATACCCGAAGATAAATATTCCAACTAATTGGGGATTCGAATTGTAACAAGGTTTTAATACTTTGTTTAATGAATACACCAGGTTATCGACTGCGTGTAAACCAAGGTTTTACTACTTTGTTAACAATTACACCAATTACCCTTGAATGTAATTTCACCCCTGTTTCAATTATTCTAGTGGCTATTAATCCATTCCCGTGTCCGGTTAAATGAACGATTATTCGTACATATAAATACCCCGCCCATCGTGTCCGATCGAGTGTATATGGTAGTTTATAGGGACGCCCAATTGTAAATCTTTATATTAACATTAACAAACTTTCATTTAGTTAAACAAATATAAAGCCCATTAATAGCCCATAGTCTAGTTTCCACAAGTGTCGTTCTTTTGTCCAAACCCCAATTATGGTACAAAGCCCAATTACCCAATTTTAGTAATTAGCCCAACATCATGATTACTTCGTTTTAAATAAGCATAATAATAACTTAGCTACGAGACATTAATATAAAAAGGTTGAACATAACTTACAATGATTAAAAATAGCGTAGCGTTACACGGACAGAATTTCGACTTACACCCTTACAACATTTGCTAACATAACCTTATTATTAGAATTAAAATTAAAATATAAATTATAAATATAAATATATTACGTATATATTGAGAGAGATTGAGAAAATAAGATGATAAATTCGATCAGAATTCGGTTGGCTTTATAGCCAGAAATGAAATTTGGGGCTCCGCGACTCGCGGCAAAAAGCCCTTCAAACTCCGCGAGTCGCGGAGAGGTATTTTCAATTCACACCCTTGGAGTTTCTGGCTGCCGACAGTTTTTAATATATATAATATATATATAATTAATATAATTAATTATATATTATATTATATTTATATACATAGTTAACTTGTAATTTTTAGTCCGTTGCGTCGAGCGTTAAGAGTTGACTCTGGTCCCGATTCCGGATTTTCGAACGTCCTCGCGTACAATTTAATATCTTGTACTTTGCGTTTTGAATCTTGTACTCTTGTGATTTTGAGACGTTTCTTATCAATAATTGGAACCTTTTTTTATTGTCTTTTGTTCTTTTGAGCTTTTTGGTCGTTTGCGTCTTCAATTCGTCGAATCTGTCTTTTGTCTTCACCTTTTATTATTTAAACGAATATCTCTTGTAAATAGAACAATTGCAACTAAAAGCTTGTCTTTCTTGAGGAATAATGCTATGAAATATATGTTCGTTTTTAGCATTATCAGAACCATCATTTGGCAACTAGCATGAATGATTACACAAAATTACAAAAATAGTATAAATCATTCATGAATTATTCACATAAAAATAAAATTACACATCCTTTATATCTAATCCATATACCAACGACTAAAAACTCCTACAAACACTTTCATTCTTCAATTTTCTTCATCTAATTGATCTCTCTCAAGTTCCATCTTCAAGTTCTAAGTGTTCTTCATAAATTCTACAAGTTCTAGTTTCATAAAATCAAGAATACTTCCAAGTTTACTAGCTCACTTCCAATCTTGTAAAGTGATCATCCAACCTCAAGAAATCCTTGTTGTTTACAGTAAGATATCATTCTAAATCAAGGTAATACTCATATACAAACTTTGATTCAATTTCTATAACTATAACTATATTAATTCGAGTGATAATCTTACTTGAACTTGTTTTCGTGTCATGATTCTACTTCAAGAACTTTCAAGCCATCCAAGATCCTTTGAAGCTAGATCATTTCTTGTCACTTCCAGTAGATTTACCTACTAAACTTGAGGTAGTAATGATGTTCATAACATCGTTCGATTCATACTTATATAATCATCTTATTTGAAGAAAATAACTTGTAATCACTAGAACATAGTTTAGTTAATTCTAAACTTGTTCGCAAACAAAGTTAATCCTTCTAACTATACTTTTAAAAATAACTAAACACATATTTTATATCTATATGACATGCTAACTCAATAATTTAAAACTTGGAAACACGAAGAACACCGTAAAACCGGACATACGCCGTCGTAGTAAAACCGGGGCTGTTTCGGGTTGGATAATAAAAAAAAAAACTATCTTAGACTTTGATTTAAAAATTTGTATTTTGGGAAAATAATATTTCATATAAACATGATAACAAATCCAAAAATTATGGTTAAACTCAAAGTAGAAGTATCTTTTTTTTCAAAATGGTCATCAAGATGTCGTTCTTTCGATGGAAATGACTACCTCTTTCAAATATGGACTTGTAACCTGTAACTTCGACTATAAACCACTAATTTTTTAGTTTAGTTCTAAATACTAAAGTTCGTTACGAAACCATAGCAATTTGAATCACTCAAAACCGATTTATAACGAAGAAGATATGGGCAAAACAAGATTGGTTAGAAATCACCAAAATAGCTACGGGATTATTTTGCAAAAATCTATACTAACCATGTCCTAGCTAACTTTTCTTGTATTATACCTGTATTTATACATATTTCCTTGTACTATACTAGTCTTGGTTAATCGTAAGACACATGTACACAATACGTCGAGATAACTTCAAAGACAACAGTTTGTACAGTGGGTCGTGATTAAACCTTAGACAAAATATATACAATACGTCAGATAAATCGCAAGACACATGTACACAACACGTTGAGATAACTTCAAAGACAATAGTTGTATAATGGGTTGTGATTGAGCCTTAGACAATATAGTTACAATATGTCAGATAAATCGTAAGACACATGTACACAATACGTCGAGATAACTTCAAAGACAATAGTTGTACCATGTGTTGTGATTGAGTCTTAGACATTATATTTACAATATGTCTTGATTATTCCAGGGTGATGTATTGAACTATATATATGGACTACTAACGTTGGACTGCTAACATTGGACTACTAACGTTGGACTGCTAACTTGACAACTTAAATCATCAACACGTTAATAAAAATATGATTTGAATATATTTATCATACTTTGATATATATATGTATATATTTGTTATAGGTTCGTGAATCGATCCGTGGTTAAGTCTGATTTTCGACGAATTGAAAATTTGTGAAAGTGAGTTTCATTATTCCCTTTTTATATATTTTTGGGCTGAGAATACATGCGCTGTTTTATAAACTATTTTACGAAATGGACACAAGTACTTAAACTATATTCTATGGTTGGATTACGAATACTGAATATCGCCCCTTGTTAGCTTGGTAGCCTAAGAATTAGGGAAATGGCCCTAATTGACGCGAATCCTAAAGATAGATCTATGGACCCTGACAAGTCCCATTCGGGGTACGAATGCTTTAGTACTTCGATTGATATATACTGATTGCGACGGCCGGTATATAGCATGCAGATTGCGAAATGCCTGTATGCGGGGGATATTCTATATGCATCCTGTTAGTTCGGTTACCAAGTGTTCACCATATGAATTATTTTATCTTTATGCAGATTGCGAAATGCCTGTATAATGATTATGGAAATGAAAATGAAAACGAAAATCTTGTGGTCTATTAAATTGTTAGAAATGAATATTTATGATAAACTAATGAACTCACCAACCTTTTGGTTGACACTTTTAAGCATGTTTATTCTCAGGTATGAAAGAAATCTTCCGCTGTGCATTTGCCCAATTTAAAGATATTACTTGGAGTCATTCATGACATATTTCAAAAGACGTTGCATTTGAGTCGTTGAGTTCAACAAGATTATATTAAAGTAAATGACAGATTAAGTCATTTATAGTCTGATTATATTGTGAAATGGTAAGCATATTTGTCAACTATCGTTGTAATGAAAGTTGTCTTTTAAAAACGAATGCAATGTTTGTAAAACGTATCATATAGAGGTCAAAACCTCGCAATGGGACCAAATGTTATTGTATTCGTCCATATGGATTTGGACGGGCCGTTACACTAAGAGCTGATCATTAGAGTGTATATACCAATAGTACATACATCTAAAAGCTGTGTATTGTACGAGTACGAATACGGGTGCATACGAGTAGAATTATTGATGAAACTGAACGAGGATGTAATATGTAGCGACCCCGACAAATCGTCAAGTGACGGCGTCGTCTACGTGGGTCCCATTACCTAGTCATAAGTCTTTATGACAACGTTTGACCAAAATATGTCGCCTTCATTTCAAAATAAAGATTGTTTCCAAAGTTTACAAGAATAGTTCAACCAAAAGTTAAGTTACAAGGTTATAAGTACAAATGAAATCTAGGCGACACGGTTTGAAGTAAAGTCAAAAGACGCTCCATGAAATGCATGTATACTCGACATCCAATGCAAGTATCAAATAATGAGCGGAAGCATGTTTCACATATCGTGCAAGACCTGAGAAAAACATAGAAATCTGTCAACGAAAACGTTGGTGAAATCATAGGTTTAAGTAAGTATGTGAGTAAAAGTAAAGTAAGCCGAACCACAAGGTTTGCAAAGTTGAAATACTAGTAATACATTCTAAAAGTTAATATTCACGAGCACTCAATTATCAAGGCTTAACATTCCGTCCGTTGAACCCCGTCATAATAGTGTTAGAACATACACTGATTCCCGAAAATATATTTCACCCGTAGACGGTAGCGAACCGTCCGAAGTGAGGGTTTGTCAAACCCATATGGCCATATAACATAAGTTCCCGCTTACACCATCTGATGTAACTAATGATAATCGAATTGAGGATTTGTGTTCAAACTCGTATGTAGAATGTTTGTTTTCCCGTTCTTGTGTTCGCTTAGTTCCAAAGAATCGTTTATGTTTTCTCATCCCAATATAAGTTCAAAAAGAGTAAAAGTGGGACTATGATCTCACCTTGAGTGCAAGAGTTAATAAAGTACTTCAACAAGTAAACGCGTGCAAAGACAAGCTAGTCTTGACCTAAACATATAGGTTGTATCAATAACGGTAACACAAACGGTCAAAGATGTTCAATTAGTCCTATGGCTCGTTACGACTCGATTATATTAGCATGTGAATCAACTAGTCAAGTTTCATGCAAGATACAAGTAAATAATCATGTTAGAAAGGTTGTATAAGTATTTGGTTAAGTTTGACAAAAAGTCAAACTTGGTCGGGTCAAAGTCAACGGAAAAGTCAACATGGTCGGGTCGGGTCTCGGACAAATTTTCTATGCTAGTTATTCATATATAAGCATGTTAAAACAAGTTGCACGTGAATTTGAGGTCTAGAACATGCCAAACATTTTTCGTCAAAAGACTAAGCGAACAGCCAGTTTTAGGCCATTAGGACGGCGTCCCAGATGACTGGACGGCGTCCTATATTGAAGAGTGGGACGGCGTCCTGAGTACCTAGACGGCGTCCAGGTATTAGAAGTGGGACGGCGTCCTGAGTTTCTGGACGGCGTCCTGGTTGGTTTCCAGGCCCTGTTTGCTGCAACTCTAAGTGCACGAACCAACAATCAAACCAACCCAAATTACAAACCGCAAACAATTAGAACATGTATTTTATATCACCGGAAAGGTAATTTGACGAGGAAAACACCTAGACACATTTCATCAAGCAATTCAACACTTACACACCCTAAAACCGCATTTAAACGTCCATAATCAAAGTTCAAGTTCCAAATATGCATTTCATGATTCGGGCAACCGTTTTACATGTATTATATGCCGTTTCGAAGGTGATCAAACACACATTGCAACAAAACACTTAACAACAATATCTCATAGCATTTGACGCATCAAAAGTTCATGTAAAGCTTATCAAACCCTAATCCAAGTTCACAAAATCACTAATCATGTTCTTGGAGTTTCCTTAATCAACCTATACATCAAAACGAAGCTAATGATACTAGTAACACTTTTAAAACATGCACTTTAACAAAACATTTGATCATCCAAAATCAAGGATTTAGCAAGTAATTTTCATATTGAACTAGTTACACCAAAAACAACGAATCGAGCATACAAATTACATACACGACATCACAATGAGCCATAGACGCTAATTAACAACTTTATAAGTCAAGAACACGAATTTAAAGAAATCTAGTGTTTTAGAAATGTTACCCAAATGAGATGAAGTTGGTACCAAAACGAAGAGGAAGTTGTAAGGAGCTCAAATATGTAATTTGTTTTGCAAAATACCCGCTAGATCATAAATGGATGATGAATCTTTGTGTTTGGAGTTAGAGAGAAAATGGAGGAAGTAATAAAATGGAGGAGGTGATAATGAAAGGGTGGAAAGGGTTTGACCCTTTGACCTAGTCAAAGGTTTGAACCCTTGGCAAATTTGGTCCCTCAACTATGAATCGGGTGCGGGAATTAACCGAACGAATTATTTTAAATTTCACGGGAGTACGGGAGATATTAAAATCCGATAACGAGAATATTTAAAATGTTACTTAACAAAGGATACGAATCTAGATACGAAGGGTATTATTTAAAAAGAAAAAGACGGGCGTTAAAATAATTTAACGGAAAAATGCGGCATGTTACATAATATAAGCATTTTTGTTAAGTAGAAGTACTTTGATACGTGTCTTGAAGTCTTTCAAAAGTGTAATAATTCATATCAAAACACAACATGTATATACATTCTAATGGAGTCGTTAAGTCTTCGTTAGTCGTTACATGTAAGTGTTGTTTTGAAATCTTTAAGTTAACGATCTCAATTAATGTTGTTAACCCAATGTTTATTATATCAAATGAGATGTTAAATTATTATATTATCATGATATTATGATGTATGAATATCTCTTAATATGATATATACATTAAAATATCGTTACAACGATAATCGTTACATATAAGTCTCGTTTCGTAATTCTTGAGTTAGTAGTCTTGTTTTTACATATGTAGTTCATTGTTAACACACTTAATGATATATTTAAATATCATTTTATCATGTTAAATATAGTGTATCAATATCTTAATATGATACATATGTATTTAGTAGACGTTATCATAACGATAATCGTTATATATATCATTTCGAGTTTCTTAACTTAGTAAACTCATTTCTTATGTATATCACACATTGTTAATATCTTTAGTGAGATACTTACTCATCATAATCTCATTTCAACCATATATATATGTCTATATATACCACAACATGTAGTTTTTACAATTTTGTAACGTTCGTGAATCGCCGGTCAACTTGGGTGATCAATTGTCTATATGAAACTTATTTCATTTAATCAAGTCTTAACAAGTTTGATTGCTTAACACGTTGGAAACATTTAGTCATGTAAATATCAATCTCAATTAATATATATAAACATGGAAAAGTTCGGGTCACTACAAACTATACGCAAAACGGACGCTTTTTAAAAGTCGATAATTACATAGCTAAACGCGGAGATGGACATATATTGTTAATCTAAAACAACATTTAAATCTTTTACGGGTTATACCTTTTAGTTCGACTCGAGTTGCGCTTCAACGACATTATTCTTTAGGCACAAAATAATTTTACAAACTAAACGCAATAAAATACATTGAAAACCGAACCCCCGGCGCGAAGCGAGGGTTCAACAACTAGTTTAAATTAATCATCTACTTCTATAAATGGAAAGAAATAATATGATAAAGTTCTTTATGCCTCTGTATTATATATGTATGACAAAAAGAAAGAGAAAAAGTAAGGAGTAAAGCATAAAGTAACAAATAAAATTACATGCGTTATTCACTTTTTCTTAAACTGTGTGTATTTTTTGTCCGGACATCATAGATAAAAAAAAGGAGTAAATATTAATATTAAATTAACCTAATTATTTTTTCTCTGCATGTTCCATCCTTATGTATGACCTCCAATCACATAAACAAACCTCACAGACTCACACCTACCATTGTATCACCACTCTCCCTAAAATCCCTCAGAGTTGACTTTCTAAACTGCCAATTTCGAAACAAAATTTCGTCCCACTTTTTCTCTTCAAAGTTCATCAATCAATTCACCTTTTCAAATTCACTTAATCTTTTACGCCTTTTTCAAATTACATAAAAATGTATAATAACTATAACTATATACTCGTACTATATTACAGATGAAACTTGTTACTTCAATTCAAGAAGAAATTACACTTGACATCATTTATTCACTGTATTTATAACTATATACGAGTATATTACACTCTTTTGTTCTTTTAGGTAAACAATTTTGATGAATTACCAACAATAGTGTTTTCCAAATCGATTTGATTTTTTTATTTTTTTTTGGACTAATGAAATTTTCTTCGTTGAAGATGATTTACTTAATCTTGTTAGTTGATACAATTTTGATTTAATCTAAGTAGATAGATAAAAAACCTCTGTTAAAATAATCGATTGATTATTAGAAGACTTTTGAGTATTGAACATATAGTTGACTTTTGTGTTCTTAATATATATTCCATCTTGACAGATCATTGCATCTAATTTCAACTGGCTTCATCTAGTAACATGGCTCTTCCTAGGGCCAATGGTAACAGTTACGATGTCTTTTTGAGCTTTAGAGGCGAAGATACTCGTCAAACTTTTACTGATCATCTCTATGAGGCGTTGGAGCAGGCAGGAATTCACACTTTTAGAGACAGTGACGATGCCGAAAGAGGCGAAGACCTGAAGCTAGAAATTGAGAGTGCAATTAAAGCATCTGATGCTTCAATAATTGTTTTGTCTGAAAACTATGCAACTTCAACGTGGTGCCTTGATGAGATCTCGTTGATCCTTGATCAAAGGAGGGATGGCAATCATTTCGTTTTGCCCCTTTTTTATCTTGTGGATCCTTCAGATGTTGGTAAACACAAAAAAAGATTCGATATTGCAGCCAATTCCTCCAGACGACGATGGACAGTTGAGAACGTCAATAGGTGGAAGGCAGCACTTATGGAGGTTGTTGGTGTAATCGGCATGTGTCTTGTTGGGTATACATCCATTTTCTTTCTTCTAGAATAAACTTTTCAATAAATCAAGTGAGTCAAAAACATGTTCAAGGCACATAAGCTTGTGAGTCTAGTTCGTATTAGAGAATTTCATGTTAATGATAAGGTCACTTGTGTCTTTTACCAAATTTGAAACAAGGTGTTGGCTGGATTTCACATAAATAAAATCGGATATAAACTTGGATGGGCAGTAAAACACAATGCAATAATACGTCGTTGACCGTAATATATGTACGATTGGGTGACTTCAATATGTCAAGAATACCAAATTTCATGTATGTATGTATATACATACACATACACACACACACATTAGTAGTTTATTACTTCTTACTAAATTTTATCATTCAAACTCTTCACCTACTGAATTAATTAGTTTCGTCTGTATGTTACAGGCCTGAAAGTCAATTTATAAAGGAGGTTGTCGGCACCATTTACAAAAGACTTGATCGCAAAAAAATCTATATTCCACCATATGTAACAGGGATGGATACTCGATATAAAGAGGTGTTCAGTTCTTGGTTAGAACAATCTGAAGATCAATTTTTAGTAATTAATGGAATGCCAGGAAGTGGCAAGTCAACGTTGGCGCAATATATAGTCTATTCATATGGTCAACATTATGAAAGTAATAGTATTGTTGAAAAAATTGGTTCTAGATGTAAAAAAATGGCTATACTACAACAACAACTATACAATGATATTTCAAAGGGAAGTGACAGAAGAATACACAACGTTTGTCAGGGAACAGCTCATATTGAAGTGCTCTTGGAGAAGACAAAAGCACTTATTGTTCTTGATGACGTTGTTAAAGTGCGTCAATTGGAAGATTTACTTGGATCCGGGAATTTGAACAAAGAAAGCAAGATTATAATAACAACAGATAATGATTTAAGTAATTGGTTTAGATCCAAATCCAAGAGGTATCACAAGCACAAAATGTCGTTACTTGATAATAACGAAGCATTAGAGCTTTTAAGTCTTCATGCTTTCCAATCAAAAAATCCTAAAGATGGTTATGAAGAGCTTGCACAACAAGTAGTAGAGTATTGTGAAGGAAATCCACTGGCTCTTGAAGTGTTGGGTTCCTCTTTGTCACAAAAAAGAAGTATGGCAGCTTGGGAAAGTGAGCTGAGATCATTTGGAAAAGATTTTAATGGGGATATTGATGTTGTACTCAAAAGTAGCTACGATTCGTTAACTGACTCTGAGAAAGAATTGTTTTTGCATATTGCATGTTTCTTTGTTGGCCAAGATATGGATTACGTTGTTAATGTATTGGAGCCTGATTATTACGCCGAATCAAAGATCAAAACCCTGAAAAAGAGATGCTTTCTGTATGTGACTCCAGGAAAAAAACTGATGATGCATAGATTGCTTCAAGAAATGGGAAGAAGCTTAGTGTATCGAGAATCACCACGTATACTTTCCAAACGCAGCAGAGTTTGGCGTAATAAGGACTCGTACGAGATACTAAGAAAAAAAAAGGTAAGATGCTTTGTACGTGTATGTTTAAGCTTACTTTCCATTTCAGCCGCTCCATCTTGATCTAATAGTTGGTTTTTTTTCCATTGTTATTCTGTGTAGGGTTCGGAGACAATAGAAGGTCTAGCTCTCGACATTAAAATGCTCATGATCGAGGAGGGACTTGAACGTAGAAATTTGCGCGAGGTACATTGTACTTTAGATTATAACCTTGATTTCTAAACATGAAATATGTCATATAATTGTATTTTCAGTTTTTCATTTTGTTTAAACAAAAATAAATACATCTTTCAAGACAGTGTCTGTCTATCCTTTTCGTGGATTGTTACTTCTTTTCAGGTCCTAATTCATTTATTCTTTTCTCATACTGAACAGCTTTTCAGCGACTCACTTCAGCAGATGGATAAACTGAAATTGCTCAAGCTCAATTATGTGGAACTCACAGGATCTTACGGGGATGTATCTGAACATTTAAGATGGCTCTGTTGGGTTGGATTCAATAAAAGCACCATACATACTGACTTACTCATGGGTAAATTGGTTGCTTTAGATATGAGTTATAGCTGCTTGAAAGTATTTGAACCACCCATGGTAGGGATCTCACTGTTTCCTTTTTTTTTTTTTTTTTATATATATATGGTGTACATAGTCTTTAATGTTCTAAATATATGGTGTACATAATCTAAATATAACTTGTTGCTTTTAAAAACAGGTTTTAGGATCACTGAAGATTTTAAATCTTAAGGATTCGCACTATCTTTTAGAAATCCGCAGCATTGACCAGATACCTAATCTCGAGACTTTGATTCTCTGGAACTGTCAAAGTCTGTTTCATGTGGATAGTTACATTGAAAACCTTGAAAGACTTTCTGTATTAAACATGACAGGGTGTAAAAACCTTTGTAAGAAGGAACCCGTACATACATCTGTACAGTTCAATGCTTCAACATCGGGTGCAGGCAGTACTCAAAGGCCATCCTTTCCCTTACCACATTTTCTACATCGATTATTCCTCGACGAGTGCAATCTTGAATGCACTGACCGTTTTCCTCTGAGTTTCAATGATCAAGAATCTCTGCAGTATATAAATTTGGGGAACGGTCTTTTTGAAGTACTGCCTAGTTACAACTGTCTTGGAAATCTTAGGGTTCTTGAATTAAGAAATTGTTCAAGACTTAAGAGACTTTTATGTCTTCCAAATGCACTTGCAGAATTGTATATAAGTTATTGTATGTCAATAGAGAAAATAACTTTTGAATCAGGTCGATTCACGTTACAAGAGTTTGGTTATGAAGGCTGCTTTAATTTGTGCGAAATTGAAGGCTTGTTGAAATTGTTGCTAGTAGCTAAACTTGATGAAACTGATTTGGGCCACATGAATTGGTTAAAAGAATATGAGAATCATGAAGTGTGCTTGGTTGGCGATTATGGACTCACCGAAGGCAGAAGTTGCTTTCTCCAGGTTTTTTTCTCTCTCTCTCAAACACATGCAAAACGGAAATATATAGATATGAATCCAATCTCGATATGGGACGTACCCATGAATCGATAATGATCCATGATACAACGGATTTGATCATGATCCTATCCATTTCCATATCTAATCTAAATAATATAAATGGATCATGATCTAACATTGCAGATCGCGAGCCAATCCATATCCAACTAATTCGAAAGGATCATGATCCGATCGATCTATCTTTTTTTCAGTTTTATTTTATTATTAATTATTAATTATCTTATAATTATAATTATATTATAATTATATTGGGCCAGATCAATGGGGGAAGTAACCAATCGGGGGAAGCAAAATTTTTTTTTTTTTCTGTTTTTTTTTGAATTTTTTTTTCCGGCATCAAGATCACACGAAAATATGAACATTTAGAAGAGACACTTCGTGAAGAATGTTATTATTTAGGTGGAAAAACGATCGACAAAAATAACATTCAAGATAATATTGTTCGTGAAGAATATGAACGTTTTTTTTTCATGTTTTGTGAAGTAAAATTTAGCCCGATTTAGAGTTTAGGGTTTAGGGTTTAGGGTTTGGTGTTTTGGGTTTATTCCATAAACCCAAAACACCATACCCTAAACCCTAAACCCTAAACTCTAAACCGTTCGTGTTAAAAACTCAATCTAAATCCTAAATCTAAACCCTAAACCCTAAATTTCTAAACCCTAATATCTAAACCCTATAAACCCTAATATCTAAACCCCAATAGCTAAAACCTCAAAATACGCTCGAAAAACACGATAATTGTTATATATTACTTCTTCGAGCGTTTTCCCGCCAAAATAAAAACATTTATCACAAAGTGCCTCTACTAAATGTTCATATTTTCATCTCATCTATAATGTTCGTGAATAAAGTTTTTTCAAAAAACGAAAAAAAAAAGTTTTTGCTTCCCCCCGCTTCCCCCCGATTGGTTACTTCCCTCTTGATCCTACCCCATATTATATTTATATTTATATTTATATGATTATAATTTTTATATTATAATTCTACAATATGGCTAGGAAACTAAACAACTTCAAGTGTAGTGTTCCAGTCATAGTTTTCAAATATATTTTAAGTTATATAAAAATATATGAACATTACAATAGCTAGATTTGTATTTCACTTGTATTCTATTAACAAATGAATTAACTTCTTTGGTTGGTGCAGATGTTATATGAATACGACATAATGAGCACATCATTGCCAGACATAAAGCATCCAAATCTTGTGCCCGAGTATGCTACACAATCCACGTCTGTGTCCTTTAATGTGCCTCCTTGTCCAATTAGTAGTCATCTCCAAGGATTAAATGTAATTTTAAGATATAAAGTATCAGATGAAGAAGATTGGACTTGGTTTGCTAAAATCAGTATGACCAATGGAGATGATTTGATTTACAACCCCACAGTATTTGGAAGACCTGCTTCGGGTGAAGTTTGCATATGGTTAAGCTATTGGCCAATTGGAAACTTATTGAACGTTGGAGATGAAGTTACTGTGTCTATCTTTGTCATGAATGGGTTGGAAGTAGTTGAATGTGGTGCAAGCCTGGTGTACACCGATGATGATGTGGCAAGTGAAATTTCTGATAATAAACTCGGATGGGTAGAGACTGTGGAAAGAGACTTGTCTGAATTTAAGCTAAGAAAAGGATTGTACTATCTTTGTCGGCTTGATCTCTACAAGTTAACGGAGCTTGGGAGACTGACACCTGGCTGGTTAGGCACCATAGTTGGTGATGCCATTGATGATACAGGTATCCTCCTATTTCCAAATTCTAAGTTAGATATCAAGACTAAGCTGCCAAAAATATTTAATTTCCTGATACCACACTGTTACAGAGGTACGGGGATGGAGAATGGCTGGTCGACCTCGACAATTATATCAATCATTTACAGAACTGAAAACCATCAGATGCATCAGCCAATATCCTGAAACGGTAAATATTTGTGTAATAATTCTTTATGTTCTCTGATCTGATGGGCAACTATCTTTATGTTCGGTGAACTGAAAACCTACTAAATTTTATGCGTTTTAATACTGGGTCCCCTTGTCCACATAAAAGGGCGGAGGAGGCTAATCTAATAAAAGGGCATCTTGTCCTCCTTTTAATATTCAGTCACCGTTATTTTTTCTAAAGAATGATAACATAACATTCTTAATTATTTTGTTTTCCAAAAAACGAAAATATAAAAGAAATTTTAAAATAATGAAAATACTTCTCCCCCAAATTTGAGAGTGATGTAATCTTGTGTCTCACATTGCTTCCCCTTCCCTCAAAAATAACCCATCTTAAGTTTGTATACATAAGACATAAGTTCTACAGTGGGCTTTTATTTCTCGATTCTCTATTCAAAATATTACATGAGTGAGTTTGATATAACAAGTATTACTAAATTATTATAGTTTACATGGGTGTGATCGTAACTAATGTCATAATCTGGTTTTTTCCAATCTTTCTATGTTGTTTATAAAAAAAGATTGCAGAGATTTCTAGTTCATCGTTTGCTGATAAAACTGTGGAGTTCAGATCAAGCGTATCTGGGAAGACAACCAGCTCACGGGCCAGATCTGATTTTAGTTACACCGAATTACAGGTACATGAAAATAAAGTTTGGACACATCTGATTCTCATTTATACACTCGAATATGGGTACAAAATGGACGCACATTCTTAGAAATGGACATGCACTCTTTTTTTTTTTTTTTTTTTTTGAGTAAAGGGTTTCCCCGGTGAATATTATTAAAAATAATACAAGAATGGAACAATTGCGTTCATACACCTCAAGTGAGTCTTGAGGCCCCTAGACAAACCAGCTAGACTTCTAGCAAAGGCCTAAGCCTACAACCCGACAATAAAAACAAATTAAGGGATTTTCCAATTATTCTTCAACAGCTTCACTTGATCCGACTCTCTGAATTTAATAGACATAAGCTTCATCTGGACAGTAGCGAAAATAACCTCAAAAACTTGCTCCACAGATCTGCGAGTCTGTGTAAAAAACCTAGCATTTCTTTCCTGCCAAATGAAATACACCGTAGCAGCGACCAAAAGCTTTGTGGACACCACTCTTACAAATGCATAAAAATAAACATAAAAATAGAATCATATGCTTAGATAAAAAAAAAAAAATACAAGTCACCATCTATCATTTATTATTCCTTTAATATATATATATATATATATATATATATATATATATATATATATATATATATATATATATATATATATATATATATATATATATAGGTAGGATCAAGGGAGAAGTAACCAATCGGGAGAAGCGGGGGGAAGCAAATTTTTTTTTTTTTGTTTTTTGAAAAAACTTTGTTCACAAACATTATATATTGGATGAAAATATGAACATTTAATAAAGTAACATTGTGATAAATATTTTTATTTTGACGGGAAAACGCTCGAAGAAGTAATATATAACAATTATCGTGTTTTTCGAGCGTATATTGAGGTTTTAGATATTAGGGTTTAGATATTAGGGATTATAGGGTTTAAATATTAGAGTTTAGAAATTTAGGGTTTAGGGTTTAGATTTAGGATTTAGATTGAGTTTTTAACACAAACGGTTTAGAGTTTAGGGTTTAGGGTTTAGGGTTTAGGAATAAACCCAAAACACCAAACCCTAAACCCTAAACTCTAAATCGGGCTAAATTTTACTTCACAAGACATGAAAAAAAAATGTTCACATTCTTCACGAACAATATTATCTTGAATGTTATTTTGTCGATCGTTTTTCCGCCTAAATAATAACATTCATCACGAAGTGTCTTTTCTAAGTATTCATATTTTCGTGTGATCATGATGCCGGAAAAAACAAATTCCAAAAAAATGAATTTTTTTTGTTTCCCCCCGCTTCCCTCCGATTGGTTATTTCCCCATTGATCCTGCCCATATATATATATATATATATATATATATATATATATATATATATATATATATATATATATATATATATATATATATATATATATATATATATATATATGGGAAGGATCAATGGGGAAGTAACCAATCGGAGGGAAGCGGGGGGAAGCAAAATTTTTTTTTTCTTTTTTTTTGGGATTTGTTTTTTCCGGCATCAAGATCACACGAAAATATGAATATTTAGAAAAGACACTTCGTGATGAATGTTATTATTTAGGCGGGAAGACGATCGACAAAAATAACATTCAAGATAATATTGTTCGTGAAGAATGTGAACATTTTTTTTCTTCATGTTTTGTGAAGTAAAATTTAGCCCGATTTAGAGTTTAGGGTTTGGTGTTTTGGGTTTAGTCCCTAAACCCAAAACCCCAAACTCTAAACCCTAAACTCTAAACCGTTTGTGTTAAAAACTCAATCTAAATCCTAAATCTAAACTCTAAATCTAAACCCTAAACCCTAAATTTCTAAACCCTAATATCTAAACCCTAATATCTAAAACCTTAACATACGCTCGAAAAACAAGATAATTGTTATATGTTATATCTTCGAGTGTTTTCCCGCCAAAATAAAAACATTTATCACAAAGTGTCTTTATTAAATGTTCATATTTTCATCCAATCTATAATGTTCGTGAACAAAGTTTTTTCAAAAATCGAAATTTTTTTTTGCTTTCCCCCGATTAGTTACTTCCTCCTCGATCCTACCACTATATATATATATATATATATGTATGTATGTATGTATGTATGTATGTATGTATGTATGTATGTATGTATATGGAATAGATCCAGAGCTAAGGAGGATCTTAGGGATAAGTGATTTTTATATGTTTAGTTTTACATATTTGATTTAAAAAAAAAAAAAAAAAAAACTAACCAATTTAACACCCATTTACATATCATTAAAGTGTTCTAGTACTTTAACTAACCAATTTAATATGTAAATGGGTGTTAATTGGGCATTTCCTAGTCCTTCATAGCACTATTAAAAGATTTAATATAATATAATTATTAAATATGTAAATGGGTGTTAATTGGGCATTTCCTAGTCCTTCATAGCACTATTAAAAGATTTAATATAATATAATTATTAAATATTAAATTAATTAATAATAATTACTAATATTAATACTCTCTCTGTCCCGCCACAAGTGTCCACATTTCTATTTTGGGATGTCCCATTTCAAGTGTCCATTTTGTTTTTCAACCAATGAAAAGAGATTATTCTGGAGAGAGAATATTTCTGATTGTTGGAGAATGAAGTTAGTGAATTTTCCTAAAACTGTGTGCAAAAAGTAAGTGGACACTTATAATGAGACGGAGGGAGTATTAATTAAACTCAAACATAAAGAATCTTAAATCTCAATCGGGCTTTTTCATGTTTATCTTAATGTGGACCTTCTGAGCTTCGGTGTAATAAATAATATGTAACGACCCAAACCAAACCACGAACAACCGGCGTAAAAATAAATTTTTTTTTTTTTGCTGGAACAGCATATGACGCGGCGCGCCAGAAGGCCGCGCGGCGCGCCATTCTGGTCTGTCCAAAAAGTCTTGAAATGCTAAAAAGATTAGCCACTTCCCGACATAATTAGACATAACGCTTTTAACAACATATTCAAATATGTAAAACTAACACATTCCATTAATAAAAATGAGTTTTACGAAGCGGGGCCCACATCGGCCGTTTTACGAGTTTAATTCAAAATATGAGTTTCGACCATCAAAAGTTTAAGTACCAAACTACACTACGGGCATGGTGTTTGGGATTAAACTACCCAAGTCTCGGTCAATACTCCAAAAGCTAAATAGCCCAAAAGCATTCTCTAGCAACGACGGGATCTCTAATCCAAGATGATGCCCTTACCCTTGTCCACAACCGAACCTATAAAAAGGTAAACAACGAGAGGGTAATCAAAGCTTAGTGAATGCAATAATTATACACATACATATATAATACACCTACTTGCAAATCACTTACTCAAACTCCGCATACATGCTAGCAACACAATTAGCTTACAATCTCGAATACAAGCTAGAAAACCCCAATACCACAAGCTAGCATATGCAACGCATGTAATATAATTCGAATAATATATTATGCTTACACTTACAACACAAATAACCATGGTTAACCAATCGTACAAGGGAATGATGCTCGCGAAAACGCCATCGGTGTTCATAACATCCGTTAGGGTACTTAACACCTCGTATCACTAACCCCTAGGGTGGCACCTTAACACCTCGGCACTTCACCCCGAGTGGCATCTTAACACCTCGATGCTTCACTCATTATTTTACGAAGTGGTGTCTTAACACCTCGACACTACACCCCTAGGTGGCACCTCGATGCTTCACCCCGAGTGGCATCTTAACACCTCGATGCTTCACTCATCACGTGAAACGTGGTGTCTTAGCACCTCGACACTACACATTTCACGCTACAACAAATAGATACATTATATACCTACACATATAATTATTCCACTCACCTTACGCCTTCGGTGAAAGATAATCAAGTCCGAGAACCTTCAATGTAACGTACCTATTACATTATACATATTATCAAACGCAAACTCAAGTTGGTCAACCGATCCTTTCACCATTCCAAAGCCATTTTGACCCAAGGTGCAATTTCGACCCATTTGAACCCTTAACCCTAATTTTGGGTCAACACACACCAAAACCCTAATCATTAACCAAGATGGGTTTAGAACACTTTTAAATCACAAAGTTAACTCATTTTCACACATGCAAGGCCACTTAGGTCATTAAAGACCCATTTGACCCATTTCAAGGTCAACACACCCATTTAGGTCATCCATACCCAATTAACACCCATTTACATATCATTAAAGTGTTCTAGTACTTTAACTAACCAATTTAAGCTTATAAACATAATTTAATACTTGAAAACCCTAGTTAGTCATCTTTGAGTCTACAAGACCCAAATTCACCAAAAACCCCCAAATTTACTAGCAATTGGGTTTTGTGTGCATCACTAACCCAAACCCTAACTCTTAATGCAATTAAAGTGAGAATTTAGGTTTTAGAACTTACCAACACAATCACTATGTAGCTAGCGACTAGATAAACGACTTTAAAACACGCACTTAGACCCGATTCAACCTCCTTCTTCCTTTAATGGAGCTTTCTCACTCTTGAAGTGCACTCTCTCTCTAAAATTGAAGTGGAGAAGATTTGGTGGTTGTGAATGGAGTAATGAAGCTCCCAAAACTGATCTAAGGCATTTAATTCGGCCCTTGAGTGTTTTTACCAAAATGCCCTCAAAATATCTAATTTAAAAAGAAAGGGGAATCTGTCGCAGGCAAGTGGCGCGGCGCGCCAGAAGGCTGCGCGGCGCGCAATACCACCAGGTCAGATTCTGACTTCTTTTTAAATGTACAACAAGAACCCCACTTCAAGTAGCTTATTTACACATGTGTACACAACAAATATTCGGGTCTTACAACTCTCCCCCACTTATTCGGATTGCGTCCTCACAATCCAAGCCGCATGACAAGAGGGAAGATAAACCAACACGAATTCTTCAGGCTCCCAAGTGAACTCGGAACCTTTACTCCGTCGCCATTGAACTTTAAAGGTCCTAACCTCTTTATGCCTCAACCTTTTGACCTTCTCATCGAGTATAGCAATCGGCTCCTCAACATACTCTAACTTATGTTTAGCTCGATCTCGTCTAATGGCACCCAAGATGAATCACCCGCAAGACACTTACGGAGATGAGAAACATGAAATGTATTATGGATCCCCGCAAGCTCTTCGGGTAATTCCAAACGATAAGCAACTTCGCCAACACGATCTAAAACCTTAAATGGCCCAATAAACCGAGGAGCTAACTTTCCCCGTTTTCGAAATCGAATAATACCTTTCCATGGCGAAACCTTAAGCATCACCATGTCACCTTCTTGAAATTCGATCGTTCGTCTACGTTTATCGGCATACGACTTTTGTCTATCTTGAGCCTTCTTCAAGTGATCCCGAATAATATCAATCTTGTTATTCGTCTCTAAAACCAAATCGGTACTCCCGATTTCCTTTTGTCCCACTTCACCCCAACAAATCGGGGTTCGACACCTCCGCCCATAAAGCATCTCGTAAGGTGGCATCCCGATACTAGTATGATAACTATTATTGTACGAGAATTCCACCAAAGGTAAGTGCTCGTCCCAACTACCACCAAAATCAATAATACACGCCCGTAACATATCCTCCAAAGTTTGATTCGTACGTTCGGTTTGACCGTCCGTTTGAGGATGATACGCCGTGCTCAATTTCAATTGTGTACCCATATCTTAATGAAACTTTTCCCACAACCGAGATGTAAAACGAGTATCTCGATCCGAAATAATCGATATAGGAACTCCGTGTCGAGAGATGACTTCCTTGATAAACAACTTAGCCAAGGTCTCCGACGATATCGCTTCCCGAATGGGAAGAAACAAGGCACTTTTCGTCAATCGATCAACTATAACCCAAATCGAATCAAATTGGGTTCTCGCCGTTTTAGGTAATTTTGTGATGAAATCCATGGTAATGTGCTCCCATTTCCATTTCGGGATTTCTAACGGTTGTAACTTACCATACGGCTTTTGGTGCTCGGCCTTAACTTGCAAACACGTGACGCATTGCTCAACATACTTCACAACATCACGTTTCATGCCCGACCACCAATAATCTTTTCTTAAATCTAGATACATTTTCGTCGCGCCCGGATGAATGAAATACTTTGACTTATGTGCTTCATCAAGTAGCACTTGTCGATAATCACCCATCTTAGGCACCCACACTCTTCCTTGAAAAGACAACAAACCACGCGAGCCCATAGTAATGAATTCCGATTGCCCCATGATTCGTTCCGCATGCTTGTTGTGAACGTAAGCCTCTATTTGAATCACACCAAGTTTTTCAAGAAAATCGTTAGTAATAATCATACGTAACAATCCCAATCGTATCGCCGGGTGATGACTCTTTCGACTTAACGCATCCGCGACCACATTCGCCTTGCCCGGATGATAAAGTATTTCACAATCATAATCTTTCACCACATCCATCTACCTACGTTGACGATAATTTAAATCTCGTTGATTAAAGAGGTGTTTCAAACTCTTATGATCCGAATAAATCGTACTCTTGACACCATACAAGTAATGGCGCCAAATTTTCAACGCATGCATAACCGCCGCCAACTCAAGATCATGAGTTGATCTCTCATTTCGTGTTCCTTTAGTTGTCGAGAGGCATAAGCGATGACTTTACCTCTTTGCATTAGAACACACCCGAGCCCATTTAACGAAGCATCGCAATAACCCGTCATGTCTTCCACTTCTTCCGGCAACACTAACACCGGAGCTTGACACAACTTCTCTTTTAACAATTGAAAAGCAATTTCTTGCTCGTTCTCCCAAGTAAATCTCACGTTCTTCCTCGTCAATTTCGTCAATGAAGAAGCGATCTTAGAAAAGTCTTGGATAAACCGACGATAATAACCGGCCAATCCGAGAAAACTTCGGACCTCCGTAGGCGTAGTCGGTTGTCTCCAACTCTTCACCGTCTCTATCTTCCCCGGATCTACTTGAATGCCGTCTTTGTTCACAATGTGGCCAAGGAATTGAACCTCCCTTAGCCAAAATTCACATTTGGAGAACTTAGCATACAACTTCTCCTTTCGTAACGTCTTCAATACTTCACGCAAATGACGTTCATGTTCGTTCATACTTTTCGAGTAGACTAGTATGTCGTCAATGAACACAATTACCGACTTGTCCAACATAGGTTGGCACACTCGGTTCATAAGATCCATGAATGCCGCCGGTGCATTCGTAAGACCAAAAGGCATTACCACAAACTCAAAATGCCCATAACGCGTTCGAAAAGCCGTTTTCTCGATATCTTCCTCACGGACCCGCATTTGGTGATAGCCGGATCGTAGGTCGATTTTAGAGAAATATGTTGCACCTTAGAGTTGGTCAAACAAATCGTCAATCCGAGGTAATGGATAACGATTCTTGATCGTCACTTTATTTAACTCCCGATAATCGATGCACATCCGCATACTACCATCCTTCTTCTTCACAAATAAAACCGGAGCACCCCATGGAGAAGCACTCGGTCGAACAAAACCCTTCTCGAGCAACTCTTGGGTTTGATTTAATAATTCTTGCATTTCCGTCGGCGCTAAACGATAAGGAGTTTTAGCAATGGGGGTAGCCCCCGGAACCAACTCAATGCGAAATTCAACTTGTCTTTCCGCCGGAACACCCGGTAACTCGTCCGGAAAAACGTCTTCGAATTCACTAACCACCGGAATTTCACGAATGGGTGGTGGCTCATCACGAGTATCAACAACATGGGCAAGAAAGGCCATGCCACCACTAACAAGGAAACGACGTGCCCGTGCAAAAGTGCATATCGGCACAAGTCTTCTACGCTTATCACCGTGAATAATTAACTCTCCCCCACCTGGGGTCTTCACACGAATAAATTTTTCATGGCATGCAATATCGGCTCTATTACGATCGAGC
The DNA here is from genome assembly GCF_046630445.1 of Rutidosis leptorrhynchoides. Taxonomy (NCBI): domain Eukaryota; kingdom Viridiplantae; phylum Streptophyta; class Magnoliopsida; order Asterales; family Asteraceae; genus Rutidosis; species Rutidosis leptorrhynchoides. Next base: position 425,357,082 of record NC_092335.1, read on the forward strand.
CAATCCATACCCACAACAATATCAAAGTCGCCCAAAGTCATCGGAATGAGATCTATCTTAAAGTTTTCGGCACCAAACACAACATCACAATTTTTGCACACATCGACCACTAGCACCGTCTTGCCGTCCGCTATTTCGACTTCTACCGGACGACTTAACTTAGCTAACGGTCTATTTAGTTTAGGCACAAATTTAGGAGACACAAACGACAAATTTGCACCACTATCGAAGAGAATCCTTGCCGGATTAGAATTAACCATGAAAGTACCTGAGACCACTTCGTTAGATTGTTTGGCTTCGTCATTGGTCATCAAATAGTTGCGACCCCTAGCCGTACCCGCCGACTTCTCTAATCGCTTCACATTATCGTTTCGCAAATCGGGACACTCCGGCTTCTTATGCCCTTCTTTTCCGCAATTAAAACAAGTGATCTTGTTTCCGAAAGATGGTTTAGGACATTCACGAGCCATATGACCCGGTTGCCCACAATTATAGCACGTATAAGAAAAACCCGCGGAAGCGCCCTTCTTTACGCTATTAACACTCTCGGAACCCTTCTTGTTCTTGTTCTTCTTGTTTGAAAAGTTAGAATGACTAGAACCTTCAAACTTTCTTTTGAAAAACGTGAAATCGCTTTTTCTTGGAACATCCGGCTCAAAACCCTGGGCCAATTCAAATAACTCATCAAAAGACTTAGCCATGCCTCGACTAATCTTGCCTTGAACTCATCATTCAAAGTACGGTAGAAATCTTTCATTAGCTTGTGATCGTCACCCACATATTCCAGACAAAAATGAGTTTTTGCCAAAAAGGTAGACCTGAGTGTGACCAAGTCCATTGAACCTTGTTGCAAATGGTGCAACTCGTCCCGGATTTTATCAAGATCGGAAGAAGTTCGGTATTCTTTAAAGAATTCCTTCTTAAACTCCTCCCATGTTAAGTTCATGCATTGCTCTTCACCATATAAGTTGATTTTGTCATCTCACCACAACTTGGCTTCTTCCCTCAACATACTAGAACCATACCTCGCCTTCCTTTCGGGAGGACACTCCGCGGTACGGAAAGCCCCCTCGATATTAGAAATCCAACACGTGCTTTTCAACGGATCTCGCACCCCATTAAACATCGGAGGTTGAGTATCCTTGAAATTTTTGTAGTGGAAGTCCCGCCTTCCACCCCCACCATTACCTTCACCCCCTTCGCCTCGAGGATAAATGTTTCTAGCCTCTAAAGCCTCCTCTATTGCGGCTTTCATTCGATCATTGATCATTTCGCTCACTTGTCCATCGACCGACTCTTGGAAGACCTTTCGAACGTCGTCAAGAAAATCCCTCTTCAGCCTTTTAAAGATGGCCTCAACCTTGGCCGTGAGTTCAACGTCCTCACTCGTACCTCCGTCATTGGTGTCGTGTCCATTTCTCATCTTCATTCTATAAAACGAAGTAAATTAAGCAACAAAACGAAAGGACTTAACCCATATGTATATACATATACACCACACTACTCCATCTTGCCCAACAATCGTCGTACATCGCTTGTTTGATACGATTTGAACCCGTAACAATGGTAGCTAATCATTGTTACGCGAGCACATCGCATTAACTCACTAGTACCACGTCTATCTCGCTTGACGATTTCAAATACCACACAAAACAATAGCGCATGATTAGTTCACATAAACCTATGCACTAACCAAAACCCGATCCGACCCAAAGTCCTACAAGTCCCGCATAACGCGCATACAAAAAGTCTAAGTCTAGGCGCCTATCTCAAGTCACCTAAATCTCTTAGACCAGGCTCTGATACCACTTGTAACGACCCAAACCAAACCACGAATAACCCGCGTAAAAATAACAAATTTTTTTTTTTTTGCTGCAACAGCATATGGCGCGCCAGGCCGCGCGGCGCGCCATTCTGGTCTGTCCAAAAAGTCTTGAAATGCTAAAAAGATTAGCCACTTCCCGACATAATTAGACATAACGCTTTTAACAACATATTCAAATATGTAAAACTAACACATTCCATTAATAAAAATGAGTTTTACGAAGCGGGGCCCACATCGGCCGTTTTACGAGTTTAATTCAAAATACGAGTTTCGACCATCAAAAGTTTAAGTACCAAAATACACTACGAGCATGGTGTTTGGGATTAAACTACCAAAGTCTCGGTCAATACTCCAAAAGCTAAATAGCCCAAAAGCATTCTCTAGCAACGACGGGATCTCTAATCCAAGATGATGCCCTTACCCTTGTCCACAACCGAACCTATAAAAAGGTAAACAACGAGAGGGTAAGCAAAGCTTAGTGAATGCAATAATTATACACATACATATATAATACACCTACTTGCAAATCACTTACTCAAACTCCGTATACATGCTAGCAACACAATTAGCTTACAATCTCGAATACAAGCTAGAAAACCCCAATACCACAAGCTAGCATATGCAACGCATGTAATATAATTCGAATAATATATTATGCTTACACTTACAATACAAATAACCATGGTTAACCAATCGTACAAGGGAATGATGCTCGCGAAAACGCCATCGGTGTTCATAACATCCGTTAGGGTACTTAACACCTCGTATCACTAACCCCTAGGGTGGCACCTTAACACCTCGGCACTTCACCCCGAGGGGCATCTTAACACCTCGATGCTTCACTCATTATTTTACGGAGTGGTGTCTTAACACCTCGACACTACACCCCTAGGTGGCACCTCGATGCTTCACCCCGAGTGGCATCTTAACACCTCGATGCTTCACTCATCACGTGAAACGTGGTGTCTTAGCACCTCGACACTACACATTTCACGCTACAACAAATAGATACATTATATACCTACACATATAATTATTCCACTCACCTTACGCCTTAGGTGAAAGATAATCAAGTCCAAGAACCTTCAATGTAACGTACCTATTACATTATACATATTATCAAACGCAAACTCAAGTTGGTCAACCGATCCTTTCACCATTCCAAAGCCATTTTGACCCAAGGTGCAATTTCGACCCATTTGAACCCTTAACCCTAATTTTGGGTCAACACACACCAAAACCCTAATCATTAACCAAGATGGGTTTAGAACACTTTTAAATCACAAAGTTAACTCATTTTCACACATGCAAGGCCACTTAGGTCATTAAAGACCCATTTGACCCATTTCAAGGTCAACACACCCATTTGGGTCATCCATACCCAATTAACACCCATTTACATATCATTAGAGTGTTCTAGTACTTTAACTAACCAATTTAAGCTTATAAACATAATTTAATACTTGAAAACCCTAATTAGTCATCTTTGAGTCTACAAGACCCAAATTCACCAAAAACCCCCAAATTTACTAGCAATTGGGTTTTGTGTGCATCACTAACCCAAACCCTAACTCTTAATGCAATTAAAGTGAGAATTTAGGTTTTAGAACTTACCAACACAATCACTATGTAGCTAGCGACTAGATAAACGACTTTAAAACATGCACTTAGACCCGATTCAACCTCCTTCTTCCTTTAATGGAGCTTTCTCACTCTTGAAGTGCACCCTCTCTCTAAAATTGAAGTGGAGAAGATTTGGTGGTTGTGAATGGAGTAATGAAGCTCCCAAAACTGATCTAAGGCATTTAATTCGGCCCTTAAGTGTTTTTACCAAAATGCCCTCAAAATATCTAATTTAAAAAGAAAGGGGAATCTGTCTCAGACAAGTGGCGCGGCGCGCCAGAAGGCTGCGCGACGCGCAATACCACCAGGTCAGATTCTGACTTCTTTTTAAATGTACAACAAGAACCCCATTTCAAGTAGCTTATTTACACATGTGTACACAACAAATATTCGGGTCTTACATAATAATCAGTTGAAATTGTTACAAACTAATTAAGGTGTGTAGTAGTCATATATATATTTTGTCATTAATTTTTTTTTTTTTTTTTTTTTTTGCAAAAAATTAGAACTATGTATAAACTAAAGGCACTTCATAAAAAAGATGAAGACCTAAACAAGATACAAAAGAAACACGAAAACAAACGGCCAACACATAAAACCAACATACCAACCTACCACAACAAAACTATCAAACTAAAAGAAAAAAGACGACAAACAGGGAACCACAATAAGAACGAACCAACCTAACATAAGAGAAATTCTACAACGACAACCAAAATACGACAAAAACACCCTGAGAAAACCGAAGAATCAAGATCAAAACGCTTCACATACCATCATTCTTGAAATTCCTTAACTCCTCGCCATGGATCTTCCTAGGCCTACCCTTCTTTTTAGGTTTTGGCAATTATGGAGTAATTATTACGGATAATTAATTTTTCTTTTTGTTAAAAGCTATTGTGGAGTAATTAAATGGAGGTAATAATAGAAACATTATTACACATGATTTTGAGCAACTTATTGAAAGTTTATAAAATTTTATTTAAAACTTTTAGGTTTTATGTATGCATGTTAAGTTGGGAGTATATTGCAAATGAGAGGTAAATTCAGGAAAGATAGTTAAATGTAAGCATATTAGGAGGTGAATTCAAGAAAGATAGTTAAATGTAAGCATATTAGGAGGTGAATGTAATACTGTAATCTCACTTAGTATAGTTTGAGGTGAATTCAAGAAAGATAGCTAAATGTAAGCATATTAGGAGGTGAACGTAATATCGTAATCCAACTTCGTATAGTTTGTTACTTTTTCTCGTGTGATTTTTTCCTTTTACTATATAGAGTACTCATGATGAAAGCTATAACGAAGACACCCATATATACTCCATATATGACAGATACTCCAACAATTTCTTTAATTGTTTTTTTATAAAGCTGGAATTTATAAAAACAAAGAGTCCACAAGCATCATTGGGCCGTGCATTAGAATTACTAGTATAAATATATATTTAATAAAACTATTTTAAAAGTCAACGTTAGTCAACGCCCGTTGCGTCACCGTTGCGTCCCCGTTGCGTCCGACGTGTCATTTTTTAGGCATGGCCGACACGTCTCCGACTCGTGTCTTTTACAACCTTGGTGTAGACTGACTGCCACGTCATCCAGACTGACTGCCAGTTTGCTGACGTGGAATTTAAAGAAATATTAAATCAAATTTTTTTTAAAAAAAAATTTTTTTGTAAAAAAAAATCAAATTTTATTTTTTAAATTTTGATTTTTTTTTCAAAGTATAGGCGGATATGGTAGGTGCATGTGAATTCATATGTGAGTTTTTTGCGTTCTCTCATACCCTTAATTCTCTGTGAATCCTCACCATATATATATATGTGTGTGTGTGTCTGTGTGTATATATATGTATAAGGTAGTTATTAACAAAGTACATCTAATTTAAATTAAAAGTTTATCTAATAATAGCTCTAAGGGCTATATTTTAAAAATTATTTTAAGCATTAAGAATGGTATAATGAAGTTAGTGAAGTGGTTATATGAGGTAGTTATTAAGAAAGAGCATTGATATATTCAACATCATTTTTACTTCATCTACTATAACTGTGCATTAACAGATTGTACAATACAACATGTTAATGCATGATTTATGGTGGATGAAGTAAAAATGATGTTGGATATATCACCACCCATTAAGAAAGTACATCTATTGAAAAGATTATGTTAATGTTTTCATTATTTTAGTAAAAGAAGAAGACAAAAAAGAAAAAAAAATACAAATATATTTCATATCCTATAACCTTAAACATAGCCTTTAATACTCAGGCTACATTTAGGCATTTATTATAAAATGTTAATTTTTCATATTATAACGCACTATTCATACTTAAATTCAAGGGGTCGGTTTATTTATAGAAATATGTAGTTTTATACATGAAATATTAACTTTGCAATTAATGCTTAAATGTAACCTTTAGGCTACGTTTAGCATTTTCCTAATTTAAATTTAAAGACTACTTATTCTCAGTTACATATATACCTGGAAAACAGGTCGAGATGGGTCGGGTTGGGTCAAAGATCAAATGGGATGAGATCGAAATGGGTCAGAATTAAAATTGGTCGAACTCGTTGGGACGAGACCCGGGTCGGGTTGGGTCAAGATCTGGGTCGTTTGGTCGGGCTAGTAAAATGTTCTTGTTTGAATTTTTTGATGTATATATCCCGAAAACGCCCGCAAAACGCTTGTCGAAACGCGCAACGAAAAAACGCGCCGATAACGCCCGACGAAAAGGTGCGCCAAAAACGCGCCTCCTAAAAGCAGGTCGTAAAAGCGCGTTGAAAACGCGCGTCGGAAAACGCCCGTCGAAAAACTCTCGTCGAAAACGCCCGTCGAAAAACTCTCGTCGAAAACGCCCTTTGAAAAACGCACATCAGAAAACGCGCTTCGGAAACGCGCAACGCACGCTGAAAGCGTGCCCCAGAAAAGCGCGTCGAAAAGCTTCTTGTCGAAAACACTAGTGGAATACGGGCCCCGAAATGGCCCGTCGAAAGCACGCGTCGAAATCGCGCCCCAAAATCGCGCCTTTAAAACGCGTGTCGAAAACGCACGCCGAATAACGCGATACAAAAAACTCGCGTCGAATATGCACCTCGTAATCGCGCCTCGAAAATGCGGGACGAAAAACGCGCGGCGAGGAATGCTTGTCGAGAAACACGTCTCGAAAACGCGTCTCGTAAAAACGCACGGCGAGAAACGCTTGTCGAGAAAAGCGTCTCGAAAAACGCGCCTCGTAAAACGCCTGCATTTAATTTTTGTATGACTCAATTGGGTCAAGCCTAGGACCCATTAATCTTTTAAAAGAAGTTGGGCCGGCCCGTTCCTTTATTTTTTCTATTATGTGTTAGGACCCAATTAAGTCTTCAAGTAAACTCAATGGACCCATTTAGTCTTCAAGTAAACTCAATGGACTCATTTTTAAAGTTTTGGGTCTTTTGCCACGTGTAGTTAAATGCTTACGTGTCGAACACTAAGCATTCTCTTGTGTAGCAATGAAGTACGATTGCAAATTAATTAAATGGTCAAATCACTCTAAAGATCATGGAGGAATATGAAGGATTCAAAAACTGTATTAATCTCGAAATGGATCAAATCAAGCCTAACAGATAGATTTTATGATTGTAAATAAACCTTCTACGACAATTAATTTGATCTCAACACTTACAGATCGCTTCCCCTCCCTAATTCAGTTTACTTTTGGATAAAAGTCAACATTCGATGAACACAGCTATGAATCTGAGATTTAAACAAACGAATTAGCTTCTGGATCAATCAAAAGAGATCTAATGATGCTCTAATACCACATGCTAGGCCCAAACTAACTAGTGTGTGTGGAAATGAACGCGTGTGTGCGCGCAAATGATGAATGTCGTTGAAATAAATAATACACTGATGTAAAATTTGCCGTTCAAAAAAAAAAAAAAAAAAAACTAACTAGAATTTGTGTAATTGAGTTATGGATGATGCTATAGTACTCAAATATGAAATCAGTAACCAAGTAAGCATGTCTTGATCTGGAAAATGATATACAAAGGTGGTATGTAATTGATTCCACGTGTTCTTAAACTCGGTGTAGCACTTGTTTCCTAATCCGTCTGATTGTGAACAATGGTATTTATTGTTCATACCGTGTAAACTTAAATTTAATTAACCATCACCTAAACATACATCTCTTTATTGGGTTTTCTAGACCCAACAGATATAATATTATAGATGTCATTTTTTTTTAGTAATACTTATGTTGCCTAATTATATACAGAAGGAACCTGTGTTGAAGAATAAGGCTTTTGAGCTGCCTGAGCATCTAAAAATTTCCCTCGAAGACATAATATTAGCCACACAAAACTTCAGTGACGCCAGTATCATTGGAAGAGGAGGTTTTGGGATTGTATACAAGGGATTGCTTTTTCTTGCTAATGGATCTAAGGTCATGATTGCTGCAAAGCGGTTGGATAGGAAATATGGTCAAGGAGAAAATGAGTTTTTTACAGAACTTAAAATTCTTTTATTAGGGTATAAACATGAGAATGTCATTGAGCTTGTAGGAGTCTGTGATGAATCAGATGAAAAAATTATTGTTTACGAGTATGCGCCTCGGGGAAGTCTAGATAGACACTTGAACAATGTTGATCTAACATGGATGAAACGGCTTCAAATATGCATTGAGGTGGCAAGCGGGCTGGAGTTCTTTCATGGATCACAGGAGTTAGTCATACTTGGTGACATTAAGAGCACTAACATTCTTCTGATGGAGGATTGGAAAGCAAAACTTACTGATTTTGGGATTTCCGTAATAAGTTCAATAAATAAGGAAACGGACTATGCCATTCACGGTGTTCGTGGTACAAATGGTTATATTGACCCACAGAGTATGGAATCTGGTTTCATAACAAAGGAATCTGATATATATTCTTTTGGTGTGGTTTTACTTGAGATCTTTAGTGGAAGACTTGCAGTACAAAAAATCGGTGAACAATTTCACACCGTTGTTTTAAAACACCACTATGAAAATGGAAGATCTGATGAGATGGTGTTTGAGGGTATAAAGAAACAAATTGTACCGAGTTCACTTGCTACATTTCTAGCAATTGCCTTCCAATGCTTAAATGAGAAGAGAGAACAACGGCCAACCGCACGTGATGTGGTAATACAACTTAAGAAAGCCTTGGATTTACAAGTAAGTTTTCCATTTTCGTACATTAGTCTCTTATTGTTGACTAAAATCATAATTTGAACATACTGATATGCATAGAAATCAAACTTATCAAGTAACTAATGAACATAAGTTTGTAGATTCCTTAACAACTAAACTGAAGTTTACATTATAATATTATAACAATGGTAAATGGTAAATATTTAATTCTGATAAATAAGGATGGTATATATTCTGAAGTATACTTGCATTAAAGAGATAATTAGATGTTGGACTCGAAACTAAAAATAAAATAAGTTCACGAAATGTCGATAGACTGTAGTATATGCATTAAAATATGATTTTGTATGTTAATACACATGGGTTATGAAATATGGGAACCCAAATTGCCTAAAGACTACAAGGATATAATTCAAATATCAAACTCACAATTTCTAGGTAAAGAAAGAGGATTTTTACAACATATTCTCCAATGGAATCCCCCTTCCAGCAGGGAGAAGTGGTATTCTTTTTATCTAAATGACCATTTGTCTTCTGCATTATATATATATATATATATATATATATATATATATATATATATATATATATATATGGGTCATACTCGTAATTAAGAGGGAAACACTTTTTTTGAGGAAGTAGGGGAAGTAATTTTTTTTTTCATTTTATTCGAATTTTTTTTTTCAGACATCAAGTTTAGGTGAAAATATGAACATTTAAAAAAGACACTTTGTGATGAATGTTATTATTTTGGCGGTAAAACGCTCGAAGAAAAAAAATGAAAACATTCAATGTATTGAATGTTTTGATTTTGAGTTTATTTGCATCATTTTGTTTTCATGTTGTGTGAAGTGTTTTTTTTTAAATTTAGCCCGATTTAGTCCCTAAACCCGAAACCCTAAACCCTAAACTCTAAACCGTTCGTGTTAAAATATTCAATCTAAACCCTAATTTCTAAACCCTAAACCCTAATTTCTAAACCAAAAACCCTAATATCTAAACCCTAATTTTTAACCCCCTAATTTCTAAACCTTAATTTCTAAACCCTAATTTCTATCCCCTTAAAAAAACTCAGAATCAAAACACTCAATGTATTGAATGTTTTCATTTTTTTTCTTCGAGCGTTTTAGCGCCAAAATAATAACATTCATCACAAAGTGTCTTTTTTAAATGTTCATATTTTCATGTGATCTTGATGTTTGAAATTTTTTTCCGAAGAAAACGAAAAAAAATTACTTCCCCCACTTCCTTTCAAAAAAGTACTTCCCTCTTGATTAAATCTTTCTCACACACACACACACACACACACACACACACACACATATATATATAAACCCTAAACTCTAAATCAGGCTAAATTTACTTCACAAAACATGAAAAAAAATGTTAACATTCTTCACGATCAATATTATCTTGAATGTTATTTTTGTCGATCATTTTCCCGCTTAAATAATAACATTCATCATAAAGTGTCTTTTTTAAATGTTCATATTTTCGTGTGATCTTGATGCCTGTAAAAAAAATTCCAAAAGAAACGAGCAAAAAATTTGCTTCTCCCGGCTTCTCCCTATTGGTTACTTCCCATTGATCATGCCCATATATATATATATATATATATATATATATATATATATATATATATATATATATATATATATATATATGTGTGTGTGTGTGTGTGTGTGTGTGTGTGTGTGTGTGTGTGTGTGTGCAGAAGATCCAGCGCTAAGTGGATATTTTGGGATAAGGGGATAAGTGATTTTCTGATTTTTATATCTTGAGTTCTACAGCTCTGATTTAAAAAAAAAAATTCCCGTGATCTACTGACATTGTGTAGATTCAGAATTTTTTTTTCCAACTGGAGCGTTAAGATGCATCTGATGCATGTTATCTGCTGTTTGATGCATGTTAACTGCCTTTCATGCATCAGATGCATCTTAACAAAAAACAAAGAAAAAATGACTTTTGATTAAAAAAAACATTGTTTAGGGTTTAGTAATTATGGTTTAGTAATTATGATTTAGAAATTAGGGTTTTAGAACAAGTTTTTAAACGAACGGTTTAGAGTTTAGGGTTTAGGGTTTAGGGTTTAGGGTATACGGAGTAAACCCGAAAACCCTAAACCCTAACCCCTAAACTCTAAATCGGGCTAAATCTTAAAAAAAACTCAAAAAAACCTCAAAAAACGTTAACATGCATCAGATGCATTTTAAGCTCCTGTTGAAAAAAAAAAAAAAAATTATGAATCTACACAATGTCAGTAGATTACGATTTTTTTTTTTTAAATTGGAGCTCTAATGTAAAAGATATAAAAATCTCATTTTACTTATCTCCTTATCTCAAAAATACCACTTATCCTTTGATCTCCTATATATATATATATATATATATATATATATATATATATATATATATATATATATATATATATATATATATATATATATATATATATAGGGGCAGGATCAATGGGGAAGTAACCAATCGGGGGAAGCGGGGGGAAGCAAAATTTTTTTTTTTTTCGTTTTTTTTGAAATTTTTTTTTTCCGGCATCAAGATCACACGAAAATATGAACATTTAGAAGAGACACTTCGTGATGAATGTTATTATTTAGGCGGGAAAACGATCGACAAAAATAACATTCAAGAAAAATATTGTTCGTGAAGAATATGAACGTTTTTTTTTCCATGTTTTGTGAAGTAAAATTTAGCCCGATTTAGAGTTTAGGGTTTAGGGTTTGGTGTTTTGGGTTTATGGAATAAACCCAAAACACCAAACCCTAAACCCTAAACCCTAAACTCTAAACCGTTCGTGTTAAAAACTCAATCTAAATCCTAAATCTAAACCCTAACCCTAAATTTCTAAACCCTAATATCTAAACACTATAAACCCTAATATCTAAACCCCAATAGCTAAAACCTCAAAATACGCTCGAAAAACACGATAATTGTTATATATTACTTCTTCGAGCGTTTTTCCGCCAAAATAAAAACATTTATCACAAAGTGTCTCTACTAAATGTTCATATTTTCATCTCATCTATAATGTTCGTGAACAAAGTTTTTTCAAAAAACGAAAAAAAAAAAAAAGTTTTTGCTTCCCCCCGCTTCCCCCCGAATGGTTACTTCCCTCTTGATCCTACCACTATATATATATATATATATATATATATATATATATATATATATATATATATATATATATATATATATATATATATATATATATATATATATATATATATATATATATATATATATATATACCCTTTGCTTCTTCAACATTTTATTAGGAGACTTTGGTTGGTTCATGTAAATACGTCTTTAATTGCGAAAGTCTCCATGTCTACCACTTAAGTACTCGTTTTATTGTTTTATTCTACCCATTGTAGTGTGCATGTCTTAATTATGTGCAACAATTTATTTATTGTATACATGTCTTAATTATGTCTTGCAATTTATTTATTGATATAAAACGATTCTTGAGAGGAATAACTCAAAATATGTACATGCATTACACATCACAGAGAATGAGTTTTAATTAATTGTTTCTTGTTGTATAACAGGTACTCTCATTCTAGTCACGAAGAAAGAAATGAATTGATATCAGCAACAAAGTTTATATACACAAACAATTCTCCACATAAGTGGCGGTCTCTTACAGAATCAAGGTTCTTTTTCTTTCTTTGCGTGTGTATTGTTTTTTTTTTTTTTTTTTTTTTTTTTGAAAAAATTAAAACTCATATAGAAACGAGGTAGTTTTCCTTTTTCCAAAGGAAAACGTCCTCAATCGAGATTACAAAAAAAACGGGGGATACGGAACCCAATCCCACATTGAATGGACAGGACCATCATATAAGCTCATGAGCATCTCCTTGTACTATCAATTGTTTTTGGAGTATTAAGGATCTCATGAGTGTTATATGGTTGGTGTTTGTTGAGTTGTAACCGGTCACCGGTCCTTTCACTAGTATCAAAGCCCTAGTTAGCTAGGCCAAAATTATAATGTGGATATCTAGAAAATCTAATATAATGAAATTATTGAGTTAAAAAAAATACTAATATCTTATAAACACATGCACAGGTTTCATGAAGTAGTAGAGATGTTGGATATTTCTAACATGATGATCAAAATCGAAACAAAACCTCAATCTTTATCACCGGATGTCGTATATGGGGTCTATTTAATCTTTAAATTTTGTGAATTGAGTGTCTTTTCAAGTAAACCCATATATGTTAACCTCAAGTACAAAATGGGGGATGAAACCTTGCATTCATATTTTGCAACAAAAAGAGACCACGAGTGGATGAAAATAGAGTTGTACCGATTCTTGAATGAGAAGGATAATGTTGAGATCTCGTTTCTAATAGAGAGTCTTTCAGAACACTATTGTGGTGATGATGCTATATACGTTGAAGGCATTGAGTTTCGAGCTCTTAAAAAAGCAAGTTTCGATATATTCTTTAGTTCTGTTTCAAATTTCTTTAATGATTAAAGTTACGCTTCTAATTATAATATGGTATATTTAATTCAATATATTTATATATAGGTGGAACATGAATATATAGATAAAGTAAAAGAAGTTCATCAAGTCTTCAAATCGAATTTGATTACAGAAGACGTGCAACAAATACTGCAAACGGTTAATGAAAAGGTCCGTATTTCATTTCTATCGGTTAAAGAACAACATTATTCGTCGTTCAATAGCAATATCTCTTTAAATATTGTACAGTTATTCTCGCTCAGTGAAGTGAATGGAAAGAAACATCTCATGCTTTCCGCCACGACGATTTTCAGTAGCTCTTCTGACTCAAAGTTTTATGAGTCAAAGCCATTAGCCGAATCCAGGTTCGCCTTCGAAATATGTTATCTTATTCTTGTGGATTATATAACGAATTACCAAGGATGTGTCAACAAATGATTTGTAAAAGTTATGCTTCCCATTTCTGATTTTTCATTTTTTAAGAAGTACGTTTTTTGGGTAAGCGAGGAAACCCTCCTATGAACGAGCACATTGGCTCCCCCATAGAAGGTAAAACCTCGGGTAATCAAGCCCCCCTGATCGCGAGACCCGGGTGAATTGCGCATTATGCGCACCCTCTAGTCACACTCCCTTTTTGAACAATTTGGCATAGCCAGGAATTTTTTAAGAAGTACGTAATCACACGATATACTATATATGTAGATTTCATGAGGTAATTGAGCTGCTGCCACAAGTAGTCTTTTATATCAAGTGCGCGGTTGAAAATCATATGTTATCAAGCGATACAAAGTATACTTGCTTCCTTGTGTTCAAGCTCTCAAAAGAATCTCAAGGGATGAACGGTCCCGTCAAAGTACGAGATCTACTCCACCGAGAAAACAAAGATCCTGAAATTATTTATTTTACAAATCCAAACCCATGGAATTTAAATGATGTAACTCGGGTTCCAGAAGAAAGGGAAGACGGATGGATGGAGGTTCGTGTGTCGAAATTTGACTTGAATCGTGAACTTGATCAAGATGATTGTCTTCTTGTGAACTTAAAATTTAAAAGTTATGAAGGAACCATGTCTGGCCTTAGTGTCAGTGGCCTGGAGTTTCGGCCCGCATAAGATATTCATCCTTTTAGCATCGGCAAAAAACCTCCTGTATGTAGCAAAAAGACACAAATGAGTTGAGTTAGGAAATGTTTTATGTTTCATGTAGGTTTTCAGTCACTTACACATTCTCATGTATACATTTCATGTATTTTAATGCTCTCCAATTGCCAGTTAATAACTCTCAAATCACATTCTCAATTTCTCCATGTATCTAGTTCATGTATCTTAATGCTCTCCAGTTGCCACCCAATTACTCAATAACTGTTAAATAATGAAAACCTCAAAGGATCCAAGTATTGTTCATGCAATATTTATACATACCATGAAATCCTAATTAAATCTAATAAATTTCTACTGATTCAAGCCCACGATCAAACTTCGGTCACAATAGTAATTTATAGTCATATTATAAATCGGGATTTTCAAAAACGTTTTTTCTAGTATAGTATATTTTGTTGAGATATGGAAACTTTAAATAAAGAAAGAAAATCAAGATTGCTTTGGGAGATAACTTTTACTTGGAAGTTAAGTTTAACTTGTGTAGCAAGTTTCTGATTTTAGGAAAGTTGCTTACTTGAAGGCAAAGTTAACTTGTTCAACAAGTGGTGATTGATTTTTGAAATGTCTTTAGCTTGAAGGTCAAGTTAACTTGTGCAACAAGAAACAACATCCCGATAGGAGCGAAGGTAAATAGAGAAACAACACGGAGACCGATTGTTAAAAAAGTGAAAAAGAAACTAGCGGGATGAAAAGGAAGATGTTTATCTACCGGGGGAAGAGTTGTTTTAGTTAATGTAGTTTTATCTAATCTTCCTCTCCATTACATGTCAATGTTCAAGGCGCCAAAAGGGGTTATTCAAAAGCTAGAAAAGCTTAGAAGGAATTTTATATGGGGATGTGATTCTTCCATACAAAAAATGGCGTCAGTTAAATGGAGTAAAGTGTGTCTTCCAAAGGATTGTGGTGGTCTTGGAATTGTCCCGTTAAGAGTGAAGAATTTGACCTTAATGGCAAAGCGGTGGGCTAAGATCACTTCAACGGATAACCCCACGTGGAAGACCATTGTTACATCGTCTTTTGGTAACCATCCACCCGACAATATTTTATCCGACTTGACTAGAGTTAGAAATTGTCAAATGTCCCCGGTATGACATGAGATGATAAAGTTGCAAGGTGTTGAGGAATTATATGAAATCCTTAGTCCATAAAGTTGTAAATGGTGTGCTGGATATGGATTGCTAATCTCTTTTTGGCATGATATATAGATAGGAGTCTGATATGGCCGAAACGGACGGTTTTATTTATGCGGTGTCGTTAGGTCGCAAGGCGTCATAATCAGCTATCGGGAGGTGAGAGCAATAGTTTTAAATTTATATTTAGCGGGGCCTAAATCGTAATACTCCTTATTATGGTGAGTAAATGAAGTATGACCTAGGGTCGAATTTTTAAGATATCAGTAGAATCGAACCTATAATTAAAGTTTAAGATAATCCTAAAGTGAAGGAGTAGTGGTTTATTACCCAATTTTGGGATTCTAGTTTATAAGATAACACAAAGTAAATGCGATAAAATTTTTAATTCAGATAAGGTTAAAACAAGTGCATACTATGGTTTCATCGGTTACTTTGCCGAGATTATGGAATGCTGGCTCATGAATAGGTAGTGACCTTGTATTCACTACACTGGTCCTAACGCATCTATCATAAGACATGTCACTGGGTAATGCGTTAGGCTTGAACATTTTGAATAGACATCAACGTCCCTTACCCCCGACGCCCGTGCAGTCTGACTACAGGTATACACGTTCAAACAGTTCATCCAATTGAGTGATTCGGTTGGGTGACGTATTAACATTCCACAAAGGTATAAACTTTCTTAAGCATAATGAAATACAAGGTATGCCACATCTGAGAGACGTGATGTGCTTCGATGCTTTCGTTAATGATTGGGTTTAAAAAGATAGTTAGGCCCTTAAAAATAGTTAAACCATAAAGAACACAATGGTCAAGTCAGTGTGACTTTCATGAACACGTTCGGTTATCCTAACGGTCTAATCCTTTATGTGTTTAAACAAAAAGTTCCTTAATTAACTAAGAATCCCTCAAGTGGGGTGCAATGCTTGAGACCGCGTTATGGTGAAGTGTACTAATCAGCACTGACCGGGTTCCATGGCCTTACTTAGCAGAGGTACAGCTTACAACAACCGTTGTGCTTCGGCGAACACGTACGAAGTTTATATGCTTAGTGACTCACTAGCATGGTCTAGGACCGACAATGTACTATGGGCCTAGTTAGATGTTTCACTATGAAAAATTCCTCAGTGGAATCCAAAGACCGATGAACTTACTACAACCGGTGTGCCTCAGTCAAATTTACGTTGTATCCGATAGACTTCTCTTACCAAGGGTGACACAGATAGTGTACTCTGAATCGGGGTTCGCGACTTCCCAATAACACAGCCGATAACTACGTTCTATTAGTTGGAAAATCGATTGAGTTTAAAGCATAATCGGAAAGCATCTCGACAACATACACAAACCATAATATTATTTCGGCATTATAACTTACTACATCATAGCATACACTAAAGATAGCTACTCGCTAATCATGGTAACAATATCACAAATCATAATGATAGAAGACATTATATAAAGACAAAGGATAGAAGTACCAGTAGATTAAACGAGTTTCGAATACAAAAGTGACAACTTCAAACTCCATACCGCTCCTAATACAATCTTCAGCGTTCTTCTCCGGGTACTAGGTTTTCCGCACGGAGTTGAAGACCTTGAAAGTATGACTAATATTGTAGAAAGAGAGAGAAGTGAATTGAAGTGTGTTTAAAAATGGATGACAAATGGCCCTTAAATAGAAAATGATTTTGCTGTCATACGGCTGGCAGGCCGTATGCCAAGCCGTATGGCCTACCCGTATGACCTGGCAGACCGTTTGACCTGGACGTATGCATGGCAGGCCATATCCAAACTGGCAAGCCGGATGGCAGGCCGTATGGCTGACCTGGTTTGCTGTTTTTGCTGGATCGTAACTTGATTTCGGGGGTCGTAACTTGTCTTTCACCGTTTTCGCTCTAGAATCTTCGTTTTAGCTCTGATTCTCTTGATTCTTTTTGCAACATTTTCTTAATCACTTGATCTTCAATTTTATCCGACAAAGCGATTATTTTGGCGACAAAGCTTGGAACGTTATTTTTGGGCCTCAATACCGGGGTGAAAATGTGACTTTTTGACCGATATCAAATATCCCACACTTAGACTTTGCTTGTCCTCAAGCAACTTCTGATTTTTAACTTTAAGAAATCTTTTCGGAGTTTCTTTTCTATTAGCCTAAGCGGTTTTCTTTTTATTATAAGAGCAAAAAGATAAGGTGAGTCATCTATGTTAGGGTTGAAACTATCTCTGCAAGCATGTGAGGAGGTTACATGACTTAGGCTAGCTTTCACGGGTCACTCAAATCACACAAGTGTTTAGGGTTCCCTATAGATCTAAGAATTAAACTCACTCATAGTCAGTCATGTTGCACCCATCGTCATAGGCTTGATAAAGACTCAAATTCTTGCTTCAAATGCGAGAACGGTAATAACCATAGCTTCTAGGTCATTTGTCAATTTGGAAGGATGGAAAGGAATTTTGGAGTGGTGGTGAAGTTGTTTTAAGGGGTGTGAAAGGGTGATATAGTCTTTTAAAGACTTTATTCCGAGTTTCGGAAATGAAAGGTAGATAAGAGTGCTGATATTTTTGAGAAGCACTTTCGAACTTTTCTCCTTTGGAGTGATAGGAATTCTTTGGTCAAGTTTTTCTTCGGCGTTTCTCTTTATAAGTTCTGCTCCTTTTCTCAGAACTTTAAAATTCATCATATTTTTTTTTGGAGATTTTATCTCGAGAAACTTTCTGCCGGTAAACTTTTTGCAAGACCTTTGCCGTGATACTTGAGAAGTTTATAACATCGGGTTTTTCGGAAGGAATCTCATTTTCTGGATTTTTCGAGTAATAGTAAAGATAATGTGGATGATGGTTTGATGTGGTGAATGGTGTGAAGGGTTTATTTTGACAAATGACTAGATCTTCTGATTATACGCGAATCACATTTCGTTACATGGAAATGTAGATCTAGAGCGAGTTCTGGTTCTGAGTACAGACATCAGCACTCTCAATGAAAGATAGTGAAGCATTGAAGATGAATGCTTACATGTTCTTATTTGGTGCCTCACCATAATCAATTTAGGTCGATAATGCCTAGTCATGCAATGCTCTTTTAGAGATTCGGCTCGTTCCAACAAGATTTCTACCCTACTTAAGCCTTAATTTTTATTTACAAACGTTTTAGGTTTTTGAAAGTACTTTTTCGGAAAGGCTTTCTGTTGTTAAAAAATTTGAAATTTGACTTAAGAACTAGGAATCTTTGTAATGGAGTTATTTTAATACAGTATAAAAAGATTATACCAACATCCCACACTTAGACGAACATTGTCCCCAATGTTCCTAGTATATCCCACACTTAGGAGTTTTAGTTAACGATTTTTGGGAATATTTGTCTAGTGTTTATTTGGGTTGGAATCCCACACTTAGTGATAAGCTAGGATGTGACATAATTTAAATTCGAGCTAGTAACGAGAAGAAAGGAGTACCCCCTAGCGGATGGTCGTGGTTGCTTGTGAAGAAACTGGCTGGCTTGTGAAGGCAGGTTCTTTAAGCAATCTTGGAAGTTACGCCCTTTATTGATCGGCTCATTTATCATCCTTTATTCTTCTACTCTACTTTATTGCACGGGTTTCCTGTCGAGAAGCGCTTTTGTTTAAGGTCATTGGTTCGACCATAATGATGTCTAAAAATCAGACATTCTGATGTGACAAGTTCAACCTTTAAACTTTACAACAAAACTGACTAATAAATATTATCACACTATGGGCAACTGGTCCCGATCGTGCAGAAATAAATACCGACAAGTCAAGTTCGTTCCACAGGGAGGAGTGCATTTATGAATTTAACTACAATTTATTAAATTAAAAAAAAGGGGGTTTTTACCGTTTAATGACCGATTAGTCAATAAGTTACGGCGTAAGGGAAAGTAAATAACAGTAAATATAGCAGAAATTTAACTAAACGAGGTAAAGATATATATATATATATATATATATATATATATATATATATATATATATATATATATATATATATATATATATATATATATATATATATATATATATATATAAAGGGATTATGGGTTTTAATACGTCATGTTTGACATTTTTGTTTTCAAATAATTGGTTAATTTCTTTTATACTAGAGATATTCAATTAGTCCACCTGGAGTTCTCCAGTACAGGCATACAGTCAAAATTACCCAATGCAAGTGTCCTTGTCGTCGGGATTCTAATGACTATAACTAAATATTTCTATTAAATAATGATTTACACTATGACGTAGTTTTCACTTTGTCAACAATTATACTACTTTTCCCTATGTATAATCCACACCTGTGTCAACTAGTTTGTTTTATATTAATTTGTTCCCGTACTGGGATAAACGCACAATTATTAATATATATAAATAATCTGTTCATCGTGTCCGGTCAAACGTATATGACTATTTATATATACAGCTAATTGTAAATATATATATATATATATATATATATATATATATATATATATATATATATATATATATATATATATATATATATATATATATATATATATATTCAATTAACGAATTTTCATTCTGTTAAACAAACATATAATCCATTAATAGTCAATAGTCCAGTTTTACAAGAATCGTTCTTTTATGTAAACATTAAATAAAAAGTATAAATTAATTAACCCAAATCATATATTTTTAGTCAAACATCACGATTAATTGGCTTTGATAAGCATAATATAAAGTTAGCTACGGAACATGGGACAAAGATAAAAGATACAACTTATAACTATCTTCAGTTTCATTATCTTCAAACGGTTAGAACTTGAAATAAAATACTCATGTAATACCCTTTACAGTACAAAGTTACTACTACATAGAAATTAAAATAGAACTTGAAATAGTAAGGAGTGATTGTGTCAGGGAGTTGTCAACTCCCCTCCCCCTTGCACT
Source organism: Rutidosis leptorrhynchoides (assembly GCF_046630445.1). NCBI lineage: Eukaryota > Viridiplantae > Streptophyta > Magnoliopsida > Asterales > Asteraceae > Rutidosis > Rutidosis leptorrhynchoides. The sequence continues at coordinate 425,377,378 of NC_092335.1, forward strand.
GAACATATACGAGTATATATATATAGAGAGATATTAGGAGTGTGTTTTATTGTGTGTGTCTAGTGTGTGTGTTGTATGTGTTATGCATGTGTGTTTTTGTGTATCATGATAACACACACATACATCTCTTCATTTTTACTTTACTCCGTAATATCTTATTTCTACTATACTCCATCTTTTATTATTATGATTATTATGATTTATGATTATTGATTTATGATTATTGATTTATGATTATGGATTATTGGATTATGGATTATTGATTATTGATTATTGGATTATTGGATTATGAATTATGGATTATTGATATTGGATTATTGGATTATTGGATTATTGGATTATTGGATTAATTGATTAATTGATTAATTGATTAATTGATTTATTGATTATTGATTATTGATTATTGATTAATGATTATTGATTATTGATTTATGATTATTGATTTATGATTATTGATTATTGATTATTGATTTATGATTATTGATTTATGATTATTGATTTATGATTTATGATTTATGATTTATGATTTATGATTATGATTATGATTATGATTATGATTATGATTATGCAAACGTGCAGAATTGTTACAACTTGTCTGGCGGCTAGCTTTGATCTCTTGTACATTGTATTTGTTGACTTGTACATCTTCATCTTTAACTGATTTCTTGACATAATTTTCACCTCGAAGCTCCGTTTACATTCTTGAATTATTTATACAATTACAACTTGAAAATGAAACAATTACTATTAAAAACTTATTATTTCGGACTGAGATTGCTTCTAAATATGTGTTCATTTTTAGCAATATCACATTCCCCACTGGTAGTTGTAATCATGGTCTTCTCGAGGGAACGTGAGTCTTGGTGGATAGATTCGGAGAAAGTGCCGGACCAAGAGTGGTAGAAGATCTGGTATTTCTCTCAAAGATCTTCTAAAAGAGAGATAATGTGCGGTTTCAGCTCGTGACAAATCTTGAAGTCCGATGAGAATATGATCTAGGGCTCTGCTGATTGATCCATGAATGTCAATCATCGAGGCCGTACTTGTAGTGATTATTTCTTTGACATGATGTTCATTTCAGAGGTCTTCAAATAGTGTCAAAAATTGTATCTTCAGTATCTCAAAATCATCAGAACGGTGATCTCCACAGTAGGAGTCTGTAGCTTTGCACAAATTTGTTAAGAGGCGAAGCTGAAAAGAAGTGAAGATATGATCGTGAAGAGTATTGATAAAGTCTTGAATGCGTCTACCCAAAATTTCAACATTATCATCTTCTTTCGATAGATAGAGGTTGTATTCATCTTCGATAGTCGCAGTTTGCTCCTTTAAACGAGGTGTGAAAACAATTGTTGATCTACGGATGGCTTCGAGAATATCTTCAAATTCATCGGTATCATTGATGAAGGTTATCATGTCGGCGTGGTTAGATATGACTGGAATATGATCTGAAGAAGAGTCCGAATCCTCTTGATCTGCTGCGGGTGGGGAATATGAATCATCCAGAATATTTTCATTTTGCTCCTCTTCCTCTTCATCATCGGTATAGTTTTCTTCTGTAGATTCGTCTGATGAACGTGCTTCTTCAGTATTCTGGTGCTTCACTTCGGCACTAGCAGGGTCAATCTCTATATCTAAAACTTCAACGTCTTTAGCAGATTTCTTTTTGAATCGAATAATTAACTGTGATCCTGTATCTCTAGCCTCATTAATTCTTTGTGACGATTGCAATTTGTTTCCAAGATTAGAGAAGGTACCATCGCAGTTTCTTTTACGTCTCCCATTTCCTCTTCCTCCTCAGATTCTTCCTCTTCCTCTATTTCTTCGCTGGGATCCTCTTCTTTCATTTATGGGTCGTGAGCAGACTGTGATTCGACACCTATTTCGATATCATCGGCTGGTGGTGGGGACTCATCATCGGAAGTGATCCGTCCGATGGAAATAGAAAACATCTCTGCCTGTCCAGAAAGATCGGTAGGTCGGTCAATTTTGAAGGTAACGCTCTCCCCATGTGATCTTAAGATCAAGGTTTGATTGTACACATCAATGACAGTCATAGTCGTGTTCATGAAAGGTCTCCCTAATACTATAGGAGTATGTAGGTCTTCCTTAATATCCATAGAATTTGTCGACTTTTACCAAGACATTCTCAATTATGCCCTTAGGATATCGAATTGTGTGATCGGCAAGTTGAATTGTCATTTTGGTTGGTGGCAAGTCTCCTAGCTCTAATCTATTGTAGAGAGAATAGGGAATTAGGTTGATACTTGCTCCTAAATCTGCTAGCGCATGAATGGTTCCAGATTGGTAGATTGAACATGGGAAAATGAATCGGCCCGTATCTCCTACTTTCTTCGGTAGAGAGTTTCTGAGCAATACCGAGCATTCTTCACTCAGTGGTATTTTTTGGAATCTAGTATCCTTTCCTTTGTAGAGAGAAGACTTCGAATATACCTCTTCTGGTTGGGAACTTTGGACATGATGTCCAGGAATCTTCCATCAAGTTTGTATGTATCAAGCTTGGATGGTTCTTCCAGTAGCCTTCCAGGATAAGGTATACGAACTGGAGTTTGAGTGAGCAACTTCTGAGTATACGTTGATTTGTTCTTGAGCCTAGATGACCGTCTCCGTGGTTCTTCTTTTAGGATTATAGAATCCATTTGCTTAGCTTCCTCTATGTGGGGCTTTTAGATAGTATTACTAGGTAATCTTCCTTGTGGTTGGGTTTCAAGGCGCCGTGATAACTGTCCGAGCTGCATTTCTAGACTTTTGAGCATAGCCAATTGATTTCACATGAGTATCTCTGTCTAGTCTTGTCTAGACGTAGTTCTCTGATTTAGCTGTTGTTGATATTGAATGAACTAAGTCAACTGATCATCAGTCCCGAAAGCAGGGTTGGTTACTTTCGTAATTTGGGTGGTAGGATAATTTTCCTCAGCTGGTGGTCTAGTGAGTGGAAGTGGTTGATCATAGGTCAATTGAGATTGTTGGGGTGGATAAGGTGGGTAATGGTAGCGAAAAAGCTGGCTATTTCTTTGAAATTAGTTAACCCTAGGTTGTTGATTGAATACGGGATTTGATTGATGAGTTAGGTATTGAACGTAACAGACTGAACTGTCAGGATTCTTGTACTCAAATTGATATTCTTTGAAGGGTTGCGGGTTGGTACAGTTAACACATGCCTGAGCCTGGTTAACCTGCTGCGTCTGCGTCTTCAATTCTCTGAGTTGTTTGGCAAGAGATTCCATCTTATATGTGAGAGATTTGATGGCCTCAGTTTGATTATTAAGTGCGGATAGTGGAGCAGATGATGAAGTTGTTTCACCACTGTTCCAATCATGATGATGCATTGTCATGTTTTCGAGCAACTCCCATGCTTCGTCTGCGATTTGGTTCATCAGATTTCCATGAGCTGCTGCATCAATCGTCGTCCTATGATTTACCGTAATACCATTTAGAACATACAGATTTGGGCTGACCGTTCTAACTAGTGATTAGGGCATTTCTTCAGTAGGGTTTTGAATCGCTCGCATGCGGTGTAAAGAGATTCATCATAACTTTATTTAAAGTTAATGATGTCATTCTTAAGCTTGGTTTGTCTAGAAGGAGGGAAATATTTGGTTAGGAATTTAGTAGCCATCTCCGTCCATGACGTGATGGAATCTTTTCCGATCCTTCAAACCCTGTCTGTGTATGATGAGTGAGAGAATATGGGAACAAGTATAGCCGGACTATATCTTGTAATATCCCTGGCTGTTTGTAGGAGTTATAAAGAGATATGAATTTATCAAGGTAAGAATTAGGATCTTCATTCGGGAGTCCATGAAATTGACTGCCATTTTGGATGAGCTGTATAATCTGATGTTTTAATTCGAACGAGTGTCCTTGAATCTCTCGGAATCTGATTGGTCCTCCTCGACCTTCAATTGAGGGTTTGGTGTTTTCTACTAGAGTAACGCGTAACGCCATTTGGTTTCTGATTCGTTCTTCTTTGCGTGCTTTAGAGATTATTGCGTCTGGATCAGGTACGAATAACAACGGCCCTGGTCTAGATCGGGTGTGGGTCATACACTGAGTATGCTGTAACACACCGTCAAAAATCGCCTTTGACGCAGATGTTAACCCTGGTCCCAGTGCATGGCTTGACTTCTAAATAACAGCAAAGTTCTACAGCGGAAGTATAATATCTAAGTACCTGAGACAAAACATGCTTAAAACGTCAACACAATGGTTGAGTGAAATTCATAGGTTTAATATTGATAATCAAAGATTTTTAGACCACAAGATTTATTTATAAAAAAAATCGTTATAAATCATATATCAAAAATAAATAATATGCCGTGAGTTATAATATCGAGCTAAACATAAACCCCTGACACTGCGCGTGTGTCGGTAATCATTATTATGTACCCCCTTAACAATCGTTCAATGGGTAGAGACGTCGCTCTCAATAGGCCTACTCACAATAATTAAGCTTGCAACATTTTAATTCCAGCAATTAACGATATTATGGCGGGGATTTGCATGTAAAGATACAATCATCAATACAAGTTAACAAAAGTCTCATGAAGTTGCATATTAAAATCAAGCATGTATCTCACCCCGAGATTTATTAAATTCAATAAAGTATGTAAAAGCGGAGCTATGAAGTTCACCTTAGAGTGCATAGAAAGATATCACACATGCACGAGCAATAGATCAAGTATAATCGAGACTTCAACCTAATTACGAAAGTAAGTAAGTAAAAGCCTAACTTAGGTCAGGTCAATGCATGATAGTCCTAGTGCGTGATGTGGATTTAATAGTACGTGACAATATACTTGATTAAGTAAAAGTATTTTGTAGTGTTTCTATTTTAGTAAGTTTCCATTTTTAGAAATATTCTATTTTAGGAAAGTTTCTATTTTTGGAAAGTTTTCTATTTTTGGAAAGTTCCTATTTTTAAGAAGTTTCTTCATTTAGAAGGTTTCTTTATTTAGAAAGTCAACTCAAAAAGTCAATATTCAAACATCAACCTAAAAGGTCAACACTCAACTCAAAACAAATTTTCAAAAGCCAACGGTCAAAGTTGAAAGTCATCAAAACTTACAAACAATCTTTAAAACTTATTTATACTCATTTCAAAATCATATCATCATAATATTAGTCTTGGTAGTTAAAGGACTTAGAAAAATTACAAACTCAAAAATATTGTAAAAATGACTAAACTGTGTACTTTGGGAATTTTTATAAAAATCAGTGGGACCTCGCTTGAAAATCGGCCAATGCCAAGTGTTACTTTTTACCACAAAGAGACTACACAAAAATTTTCAGGATCCAACTCGATTTGAGTAACTCGTGGAAACCGACGCCGTTTCGACATTTTCAATGATTTTGTTTCAGCTTTTCAGAAAAAATGTACAAGTGCGCTCAGGTGACCCACTTTGACAATTTTTAAAACGATGTTCGGGACTCGGTTTGACAAACGATCAGAACCAATAGCTTCTCCTTGCTATCAAGACACTACATGATTTATTTGACTATTTTTACTGCGTTTAAATGACCATGGTGGTCGACACGATTTTGATGTTTCAAAGAAATTTCTATCAGCTTTTCAAAAAATATCAAAATGCGACTAAACAGCCACTTTTGGCGATTTTTAGAAAAATCCTAGAATCTCGGTTTGACAAATGGCCTAAGCAGAACTCTTAAAGTTACAACAAGGAAGTAACATGAATTGTTTCAAATCTTTAATCGACGCTAATCAACGAGAAATTCAATTCCCATTTTGACATTTATCAAAATTTCCATCAGCACTTTTTATAAAAACTAATATTCATATAAACTTCAAAAATTCATATAAAATCGAAACAAAATGCAAACGACATGAATCATGAGTCCAAACTTATTAATTTTTCGACACGCACGCAACCGTCATCCCAGATTTGTGAGTTCGGGTCACACGCATCCCGAGGTGACCTGATCAGACCTGTAATCTTTTATATATATTAAAAATATACGAATTTGATTTGGCCGTAACTTTTGACTCGTTTATCGGATTTGGACAAAGTCTACATGAAAAATTAACTACTCGACAAGACCAATATGTTAAACAACAAATCAGAGATCAAATCTCAACGCCCGCATCCCCCAAAGTGCAGTAAGGCTGCTGCCTCAATTTTATAACCCGAAAAAGTGCACTTTTCATCCAAATTATTAATTTTAACCAAGCCACAATCAAACACAAGCACTAGTATTATATAATCATGCATAAAATCAATAAAATAAGATGAATTGAAAAAAGTTAGGGTTTATAAAAATTACCTAACAAGTAAAAGAGAAAGACAAGGGTAGAGATCGGATCGAGAGGAGCAAGATTATAACAACCAACTTGAACATTGATCAACCAAATAAGAGATGAGTTTGATTTTGTGAGGATGATGGTGATGTTGTTTGAGGTCGGCCGAAACCAAGGAGAAAGAAGGAGAGAAAATTCAATTTGTGTTTTAGGTTAAAGAAAAATAAATAAGATAAACTTGGAACAAATCAATTATATACCAAATACCAAAACTTAAAAAGATCTTATGGATACACCCCAAGGGGGAATTGGTCGAGAGTTAGGGAGTACACACACACACACACACACACACACACACACACACATATATATATATATATATATATATATATATATATATATATATATATATATATATATATATATATATATATATATATATATATTTTATAAGTTAAATTTTATTTATAAAGTCTTATCTAGTAAAAAAAAAAAATTTGAATCTTTGTGTTCAGCGTGACTTGAGGGGGAGTAACAATACAATAATTTATTTATTATTTTTTTTTCAAATCTCATCCATAATTAATTTTTTTGATATTATCTTTACATAAATTTGAATAAAAAATATAATTAATTAAAAAAATGGAAAATGAGTAATTCATGAATTATTCGGCCGAACGGGTGAAAGAGATGGGCCGAACATCAAAATTTGATTTTTCACTTTGGCACGGCTACTAAACGAACACGGTCTGATAAATAAAACGTTACGTGATTAAAGTATGCAAGAAGGATAAAAATCTACGAAATAAGATATAGGAATAATTTATTATTTCAAATGACATAGTAATGTCGTATAAAAGAATTCGGTTAAAAATAAATCACAAAAATATAAATCGTTGGTTTGGAAACCGAGACGATTCATCGAAATATAACCGTTATACGAAAGAATGTACTAACACGTAGTCACACATTAATTTTAATACTTGTAATATTTACTAAAGTTGCTTATATAAATAATATAAACTTTAATTAATATACTGTGTTGCCCAAAAATAAATATTTAGTCAACGTTGTATTAAAGTAGAGTAATTACTTATTAATTTCAATATTGATAAGCATACAAAAAAAACCCCTAAGGGTAATATAGTCATTTCAAGTATGGAAAACTGAGGTTTGTTATAGTACCTTCCCGTTAAAGAAAACTTCGTCCCGAAGTTTTAGGTAGACTTCTCGGATGCATCAGCGTTTGAGAAGAAATGGGGATATTTCCGTTTCATTTGGTCTTCACGTTCCCAGGTATACTCAGGGCCACGTCGTGAATTCCAACGGATCTTAACAATCGGAATGGTGCTATATTTCAAGCGTTAGGATGTTCAGTCCATAACCTCAACAGGTTCTTCTACGAAATGCATTTTATCATCAATGCGGAGGTCATCTAAAGGGATAACAAGAGTGTCATCTGACTAGGTTTTCTCAAGAGGGATGATGATGCTATACAAGCATTTACCGGTAACCATATACATGAGGCTTATGGTATTCAAGAAATGTCTAATGTGAATAGATGAAACGAGATGCCAGCTGAAGAGCCACTAATCAGGCTTATATGTAAAGCAAGCTATAATTACTTAAAATGCCCTCAGAATGGTCTGGGCGATTAATGAAAGATATCGTTCAGTATATTATAATACATGTGAACTTATACTTGGAAGGTTTTTTTTTTTTTTGAAAGCACATTTGAAAAAAGTAACTATATGATGATGATTTCAGATACATGCCAAAACAGAGGTCGGAATTTCACTAGGGTAACATCTAGTTGCAACCAATGAAGGGAGAAATGTTTAGAGTAAACACATAAATGTCATAAACGTTTGAAGAAAATTCTTTAAAGAGGATAGCGAGGATCATAGACTTTTAAAATAAATTACGTTATATTTCTGAAAGGAAGATGTACGAAAAGTGTGATCTCTTAATGAGAGAGACGCCCTCACACAAATGGAGAGTCGATCCAGGATTCATTCTCACTCATGAGTTTAAGTGCGGGTGAGAAGAAATGAGAAATCATTGGTTATAAGGAATAGTTTACACCAGGTGAGAAAATCTCCGAAAATGCTTTCTTGTGCCAAAAAGATATTAAATCATAGAGTTGACGTTTACAAGGATGTTGTGGTTTAGCTGTGAAATATCGAAAGTAGAAACTTCTAAACGGTCAACCTTAAAAGGGAAAAGTTGATGAGCACAAAAAGGTAGGTTCCGTCCTAGCATGGAATATGAAAAAAACTGTGATCCAAACATAGTATAGAGTAATACGAAAATAAGTCAAAGAAATTTTGAAATAGTTTGAGACGTTTTGTGTAGTGACCGAACTTTTCCGAACTTTTCTATTAATATATTTTTAATGAAAACTATATTTGCATGATTAAATGTTTCCAACATGTAAAGCAATCAAACTTGTTAAGACTTGGTAAATTGAAACATAAATTATATAGACATTTGACCACCCAGTTTGACCGATGATTCACGAACGTTATAATTTGTATATGACATGATGATATATATATATGTATATATATATATATATATATATATATATATATATATATATATATATATATATATATATATATATATATATATATATATATATATATATATATATATAGGTTTAATATGATATAATGATAATCAAGTATCTCATTAAATATAGTAACAATGAGTTATATACATAAAAATGAGAGTATTGACGTAAGAAACTCGAAATGATATATATAACGGTTATCGTTATAACAACGCCTTATTAAATATATATGAATCATATTAATATATTGTTACACTATATTTAACATGATAAAATGATAAGTAAATATATCGTTAAGTGTGTTAACAATGAACTATATAAGTAAAAACAAGACTACTAACTTAAGAATTTTGAAACGAGACATACACGTAACGATTATCATTGTAATGATATTTTAATGTATATATATATATATATATATATATATATATATATATATATATATATATATATATATATATATATATATATATATATATATATATATCATATTACGATATATTCATATTTCATGTTAACATGATAATATAATAATTTAACATCTCATTAGATATAATAAACAATGGATTAACAACATTAAATGAGATCGTTAACTTAAAGGTTTCAAAACAACACTTACATGTAACGACTATCGATGGATAAACGACTTCATTAAAAATGTATATACATGTAATGTATTTAAATGTATTTGAACACTTTTGAAAGACTTCAAGACATATATCAAAGTACTTCCAGTTAACAAAAATGCTTACAATTACTTTCTCATTCAGTTTCATCAACAATTCTACTCGTATGCACCCGTATACGTACTCGTAGAATACACAGCTTCTAGATGTATGTACTATTGGTATATACACTCCAATTATCAGCTCTTAGCAGCCCTTGTGAGTCACCTAACACATGTGGGAACCATCATTTGGCAACTAGCATGAAATATCTCATAAGATTACAAAAATATTAGTAATCATTTATGACTTATTTACAAGTAAACAAAATTACACATCCTTTATATCTAATCCATATAGCAACGACCAAAAACACTTACAAACACTTTAATTCTTCAATTTTATTCATCTAATTAATCTGTCTCAAGTTCTATCTTCAAGTTCTAAGTGTTCTTCATAAATTCCATAAGTTCTAGTTTCATAAAATCAAGAATACTTTCAAGATTGCAAGTTTACTTCCAAGCTTTCAAATCTATTCCAAGTAATCATCTAAGATCAAGAAACCTTTGTTATTTATAGTAGGTTATCTTTCTAAATCAAGTTAATATTCATATTCAAACTTTGATTCAATTTCTATAACTATAACAATCTTAATTCAAGTAGAAATCTTACTTGAACTTGTTTTCGTGTCATGATTCTGCTTCAAGAACTTTCAAGCCATCCAAGGATCCTTTGAAGCTAGATCTATTTTTATCTTTTCAAGTAGGTTTATCCAGAAAACTTGAGGTAGTAATGATGTTCATAACATCATTCGATTCTTACATATAAAGCTATCTTATTCGGAGGTTTAAACTTGTAATCACTAAAACATAGTTTAGTTAATTCTAAACTTGTTCGCAAACAAAGTTAATCCTTCTAACTCAACTTTTAAAATCAACTAAACACATGTTCTATATCTATATGATATGCTAACTTAATGAGGGAAAGGGCATCAAAATAGAGAAATCTAATTCCAACCCCGATGAACTTTACATGTATCGTCAACCCCCGAGTTCCTTAAGTTGTAACAATGACCCGGGAACCTCTAAACCACCAGGTTTTTCTAAACCATTATGGAAAACGACGGCTCGTATTAGGGGAACATCATATATCCCTAGAAACTTAGCAAAAAGAACCAAGTTCGAAGAAGAAGAAACGAGTGAGTCCGAATAAGAAAGTGGTAATCATACGGTGTAATATATGTAATATAGTGTGCTTGTGCTTTATTATATATGTAAAAATTGCTTGCATTGTTTAATAAACATCTTTTATGAATCTAATCCTTGTCTATTTTACAGTATAAAAACACAAAATGGATGTTAAGGATAGGCGACCAAATATTTTAGAAGACCTACCTGAAGACATGATTGATGAAATCTTGTCTAGAGTCGGTCAGAATTCATCGGGCCAACTATTTATGGCAAAATCAGTTTGTAGAACATTCGAAGAACGTTCCGAGCATGCCTTAGTTTATAAAAGGCTTTCGTTTGAAAGATGGGGGATATCACATTGGGAAGTCCATAAGTTACACCGTGTTTACTTTAACGCATATAATGCGGGGAACCCAAATGCTATTTTACGCTACGGGTTAAGAAATTATTTTGACTCAACGTATCCGAACATAGAACTTCATGATTTAGAAAGAGCTGCTAACATGCAACATAAAGAAGCATGTTATGCTTACGGGTTAGTGATGTTCGCTTCTCACCAAAATGAGAAAAAGAACATAGGATTACAATTATTAAATAAAACATTCCCACAAGTGACGGATTCGGTAGTTGGTGTAAGAAACGAGGTTTTTAGGTTATTACGAGACTGTTGGTCATTACGTAACCTTCGTCCTTTTGACGACGTTACAACACGTTGTCTTACTATCGGTCACAACGGATATGTTCCACAAGACCAAGGATGGGAAGTGGTATTAGTAAAACCAGAATGCATGACTTGTTTCTGGACGTATGAATTACGTGTCTTTATTGCCTTTGCTGAACGCCTTGCGCATTAACTAGAATTATCTTCACAACTACTTTGTATCAAAGTTTTTATGTGCTATATTTCATGATATATGTAAAATAGCGGTATTGTAAGTTTGCAAGTTATTGTATAAAAGTTTGAATATGAATTTTTTTTTTGTGATTAGTTTTTCATATAGAATTGTAGTAGTTGAATTGGTATATTAGCTACTAAGTATGAACTTAACGGGTAGGTACTACCCGAATTAAAAATTATAAAACGCTAATATGAAGAAAGAGCTTTTATAAATAAGTTCATATTATGCTACGAAATACTATTGACTACTCTTGATATTCTATATGATTAACTCGTTTCTTTTGGATATTTTTGAAGGAAATGGCACCAACTACTCGACATACCATGAGTATGAGCGAAGAAGAATTTCGTACCTTTCTTGCTGCTAACATAGCCACAGTGCAAGCTGCGATGCATAATAACAACAATAACTCTGAAACTAGCAACGGAACAAACGCCACAAGAACTTGCGGCGGATGCTCCTACAAAGAATTCACTGCCTGTAAACCGCTAGAATTCGATGGAACCGAGGGTCCAATCGGATTAAAACGGTGGACTGAAAAGGTCAAATCGGTGTTTGCCATAAGTAAGTGTGCTGAAGAAGATAAAGTGAAATACGCTACGCATACATTCACAGGTGCTGCATTGACATGGTGGAACACCTACCTCGAACAAGTGAGACAAGATGCTGCTTACGCACTACCGTGGTCAGCATTCAAACACTTGATAAACGAAAAGTACCGTCCTAGAAACGAGGTCAATAAGCTCAAAGAGGAGCTTAGAGGATTACAGACGCAAGGTTATGACATTACCACGTACGAACGAAGATTCACAGAATTGTGCCTATTATGTCCAAGAGCGTTCGAGGATGAGGAAGAGAAGATTGACGCGTTTGTAAAAGGGTTACCAGAAAGGATCCAGGAAGATGTGAGTTCAAACGAACCCGCCTCCATACAAAAGGCAAGTCGAATGGCTCACAAGCTCATAAACCAGATCGAAGGAAGAATGAAAAAGCAAGCGACCGAAGAGGTCAACACGAAACAACTCAAGAGGAAGTGGGAAGAAACCAGTGACAAGGGTCACGGATACAACAACAACAGTAACTATCGTATCAACAACCAACCCCAAAATCACAACCATAAATGCACCTTTATTCGCAACAAAAACCGCAACAAAAACCATCCCAACAACAATTACAACAACGATTTCAACAACAATAACAACCGCAATAACAACAATTCATATAACAACAAGAATCAGAATCAGACATGCCATAGGTGTGAAGAAAATCATCCGGGGTATTGCTCGACATTTTGCAACAGGTGTAAAAGAAATGGTCATAGCGCATTAAAGTGTGAAATCTACGGACCAAGATTTAATAGAACTAAAGGAACAAATAGTGTCAGAACAAGTAATGCCGGAACGAGAAGTGTCGGAGCAATCAATGCCAACGTTGTTTGTTATAAATGTGGAAAACCGGGCCACGTTATTAGAGATTGCCCGAATCAGGGGAATACTAATGGGCAGGGCCGCGGGAGAATTTTCAATATTAATTCGGCAGAAGCACAAGAAGACTGGGAGCTGGTTACGGGTACGTTTCTTATTGACGATAAACCTGCTTATGTTTTATTTGATTCGGGTGTGGATAAGAGCTATATGAGTAGAGAATTTTGTGCCAAATTAGGTGGTCCATTAACGCCCTTGGATAATAAATTTTTACTTGAATTAGCAAACGGTAAATTAATGTCAGCAGATAAAATATGTCAGAATCGTGAAAGTAAACTGGTTGGTGAAACGTTTAAGATTAATTTGATACCAGTAGAGTTAGGAAGTTTTGATGTAATAATTGGCATGGACTGGATGAGAAAGGAAAGAGCGGAGGGTGTATGTTACAAGAATGCGATTCGCATTGTACGAGAAAAAGGAAAACCTTTAATGGTGTACGGAGAAAAGAGCAACGCGAAGCTAAATCTTATTAGTAACCTGAAGGCGCAAAAACTAATAAGAAAAGGTTGCTATGCAATTCTAGCACATGTCGAGAGGGTGCAAACTGAAGAAAAGAACATCAATGATGTTCCCGTCACAAAAGAATTTCCCGACGTATTTCCGAAAGAATTACCGGGACTATCTCCACATCAATCCATTGAATTTCAAATAGAACTTGTACCAGGAGCTGCACCAATAGCTCGTGCTCCATACAGACTCGCACCCAGCGAGATGAAGGAACTCCAAAGCCAATTACAAGAACTTTTGGAGCGTGGTTTCATTCGACCAAGCACATCACCATGGGGAGCACCGGTGTTATTTGTCAAAAAGAAGGATGGTTCATTCAGATTGTGTATTGATTACAAAGAATTGAACAAGCTTAGTATCAAGAACCGTTATCCACTACCGAGAATCGACGACTTATTTGATCAACTACAAGGCTCGTCTGTTTATTCAAAGATTAATTTACGTTTCGGGTATCATCAAATGTGGGTGAAGGAAGATGATATTCCAAAGACTGCTTTCAGAACACGTTACGGTCATTACGAGTTTATGGTTATGCCGTTTGGGTTGATTAACGCACCAGCTGTGTTCATAGACCTCAAGAACCGAGTGTGTGGACCATACCTTGACAAGATTGTCATTGTCTTCATCGATGACATACTTATTTACTCAAAGAATGATCAAGAGCACGGTGAAAATTTGAGAAAAGTGTTAGAAGAATTGAGGAAGGAAGAATTGTACGCTAAGTTTTCAAAGTGTGCATTTTGGTTGGAAGAAGTTCAATTCCTCGGTCACATAGTGAACAAAAAAGGTATTAAGGTGGATCCGGCAAAGATTGAAACTGTTGAAAAGTGGGAAACCCCGAAAACTCCAAAGCATATACGCCAATTTTTAGGATTGGCCGGTTACTACAGAAGATTCATCCAAGATTTTTCCAAAATAGCAAAACCCTTGACTGCATTAACGCATAAAGGGAAGAAATTGGAATGGAAGGATGAACAAGAGAAAGCGTTTCAATTGTTGAAGAAAAAGCTAACTACGACACCTATATTGTCATTGCCAGAAGGGAATGATGATTTTGTGGTTTATTGTGAAACTTCGAAGCAAGGTCTTGGTTGTGTTTTAATGCAACGAACAAAGGTAATCGCTTATGCGTCTAGACAATTGAAGATTCACGAGCAAAATTATACGACTCACGATTTGGAATTGGGCGCTGTTGTTTTTGCATTAAAGACATGGAGGCATTACTTATATGGGGTCAAAAGTATTATTTTTACCGACCACAAAAGTCTTCAACATATATTTAATCAGAAGCAATTGAATATGAGACAGCGCAGGTGGATTGAATTGTTGAATGATTACGATTTTGAACTTCGATATCACCCGGGAAAGGTGAATGTGGTAGCCGACACTCTGAGTAGAAAGGACAGAGAACCTATACGGGTAAAAGCTATGAATATAATTATTCGTACTAACCTTACTACTCAAATAAAAGAGGCGCAACAGGGAGTTGTAAAGGAAGGGAATTTGAAAAATGAAATACCCAAAGGATCGGAGAAACATCTTAATATTCAAGAAGACGGAACTCGGTATAGGGCTGAAAGAATTTGGGTACCAAAGTTTGGAGATGTGAGAGAAATGGTACTTAATGAGGCACATAAAACCAGATATTCAATACATCCCGGAGCGGGAAAGATGTACAAGGATCTCAAAAAACATTTCTGGTGGCCGGGAATGAAAGCCGATATTGCAAGATACGTAGGAGAATGTTTGACGTGTTCTAAGGTCAAAGCTGAACACCAGAAACCATCAGGTCTACTTTAACAACCAAAAATTCCGAAATGGAAATGGGAAAACATTACCATGGATTTCATTACTAAATTGCCAAGAACTGCAAGTAGTTATGATACTATTTGGGTAATAGTCGATCGTCTCACCAAGTCAGCGCATTTTCTGCCAATGAGAGAAGATGACAAAATGGAGAAGTTGGCGCGATTGTACTTGAAAGAAGTTGTCTCCAGACATGGAATACCCGTCTCTATTATCTCCGATAGGGATGGCAGATTTGTTTCAAGGTTCTGGCAAACGTTGCAACAAGCATTAGGGACTCGTCTAGACATGAGTACTGCCTATCATCCACAAACTGATGGGCAGAGTGAAAGAATGATACAAACGCTAGAAGACATGCTACGAGCATGTGTTATTGATTTTGGAAACGGTTGGGATCGACATCTACCGTTAGCAGAATTTTCCTACAACATTAGTTAGCATTCGAGTATTGAGATGGCGCCATTTGAGGAACTTTATGGTAGAAAGTGCAGGTCTCTGATTTGTTAGAATGAAGTGGGAGATAGACAAATTACGGGTCCGGAAATAATTCAAGAAACTACCGAGAAAATCATTCAAATTCAACAACGATTGAAAACTGCCCAAAATCGACAAAAGAGTTACGCGGACCTTAAAAGAAAAGATATAGAATTTGAAATTGGAGAAATGGTCATGCTTAAAGTATCACCTTGGAAAGGTGTTGTTCGATTTGGTAAACGGGGGAAACTAAATCCAAGGTACATTGGGCCATTCAAAATTATTGATCGTGTCGGACCAGTAGCTTATCGACTTGAGTTACCTCAGCAACTCGCGGGTGTACATAACACTTTTCACGTCTCGAATTTGAAGAAATATTTTGCTAAAGAAGATCTCACTATTCCGTTAGACGAAATCAAAATCAACGAAAAACTTCAATTCATTGAAGAACCCGTCGAAATAATGGATAGTGAGGTTAAAAGACTCAAGCAAAATAAAATAAAAATCGTTAAGGTTCGATGGAATGCTCGTAGGGGACCTGAGTTCACCTGGGAACGTGAAGATCAGATGAAGAAGAAATACCCGCACTTATTTCCAGAAGATGAGCCAACACCTTCAACCGCTTAAAATTTTGGGACGAAATTTATTTAACGGGTAGGTACTGTAGTGACCCGAACTTTTCTATGAATATATTTTTAATGAAAACTATATTTGCATAATTAAATGTTTCCAACATCTTAAGCAATCAAACTTGTTAAGACTTGGTAAATTGAAACATAAATTATATAGACATTTGACCACCCAGTTTGACCGATGATTCACGAACGTTATAATTTGTATATGACATGATGATGATATATATATATATATATATATATATATATATATATATATATATATATATATATATATATATATATATATATATATATATATATATATATATATATATAGGTTTAATATGATATAATGATAATAAAGTATCTCATTAAATATAGTAACAATGAGTTATATACATAAAAATGAGAGTATTGACGTAAGAAACTCGAAATGATATATATAACGGTTGTCGTTATAACAACGCCTTATTAAATATATATGAATCATATTAATATATTGTTACACTATATTTAACATGATAAAATGAAAAGTAAATATATCGTTAAGTGTGTTAACAATGAACTACATAAGTAAAAACAAGACTACTAACTTAAGAATTTCGAAACGAGACATATACATAACGATTATCGTTGTAACGATATTTTAATGTATATATATCATATTAAGATATATTCATATATCATGTTAACATGATAATATAATAATTTAACATCTCTTTAGATATAATAAACAATGGATTAACAACATTAAATGAGATCGTTAACTTAAAGGTTTCAAAACAACACTTACATGTAACGACTATCGATGGATAAACGACTTCATTAAAAATGTATATACATGTAATGTATTTAAATGTATTTGAACACTTTTGAAAGACTTCAAGACATATATCAAAGTACTTCCAGTTAACAAAAATGCTTACAATTACATTCTCATTCAGTTTCATCAACAATTCTACTCGTATGCACCCGTATACGTACTCGTAGAATACACAGCTTCTAGATGTATGTAATATTGGTATATACACTCCAATTATCAGCTCTTAGCAGCCCTTGTGAGTCACCTAACACATGTGGGAACCATCATTTGGCAACTAGCATGAAATATCTCATAAGATTACAAAAATATTAGTAATCATTTATGACTTATTTACAAGTAAACAAAATTACACATCCTTTATATCTAATCCATATACCAATGACCAAAAACACTTACAAACACTTTCATTCTTCAATTTTCTTCATCTAATTAATCTCTCTCAAGTTCTATCTTCAAGTTCTAAGTGTTCTTCATAAATTCCATAAGTTCTAGTTTCATAAAATCAAGAATACTTTCAAGATTGCAAGTTTACTTCCAAACTTTCAAATCCATTCCAAGTAATCATCTAAGAACAAGAAACCTTTGTTATTTACAGTAGGTTATCTTTCTAAATCAAGGTAATATTCATATTCAAACTTTGATTCAATTTCTGTAACTATAACAATCTTAATTCGAGTAGAAATCTTACTTGAACTTGTTTTCGTGTCATGATTCTGCTTCAAGAACTTTCAAGCCATCCAAGGATCCTTTGAAGCTAGATCTATTTTTCTCTTTTCCAGTATGTTTATCCAGAAAACTTGAGGTAGTAATTATGTTCATAACATCATTCAATTCTTACATATAAAGCTATCTTATTCAGAGGTTTAAACTTGTAATCACTAGAACATAGTTTAGTTAATTCTAAACTTGTTCGCAAACAAATTTAATCCTTCTAACTCAACTTTTAAAATCAACTAAACACATGTTATATATCTATATGATATGCTAACTTAATGATTTAAAACTTGGAAACACGATAAACACCGTAAAACCGGACATACGCCGTCGTAGTACAACCGGGGGCTGTTTTGGTTTGGATAATTAAAAACTATGAAAAACTTTGATTTAAAAGCTATACTTCTGGAAACATGATTTTTTTTATGAACATGAAACTATATCTAAAAATCATGGTTAAACTCAAAGTGAAAGTATGTTTTTCAAAACAGTCATCAAGATGTCGTTCTTTCGACGAAAATGACTACCTCTTTCAAAAACGACTTGTAACTTATATTTCCGACTATAAACCTATACTTTTTCTGTTTAGTTTCATAAATTTTAGTTCATTATGAAACCATAGCAACTCGAATCACTCAAAACGGATTAGAAATGAAGAAATGGCGAGTAAAACAAAATTGGTAAAAACTACTTATTCTAGCTACGTGAAAATTAGTAACAAATCTATTCCAACCATAACTTAATCAACTTATATTGTATATTATGTAATCTTGAGATACCATAGACACGTATACAATGTTTTGACCTATCATGTTAACCCATCTATATATATATTGCGGAACAACCATAGACACTCTATATGTGAACGTTGGAGTTAGCTATACAGAGTTGAGGTTGATTCCAAAATATATATATAGTTTGAGTTGTGATCAATACTGAGATATGTATACACTGGGTCGTGGATTGATTCAAGATATATATTAAGTTATTCATGTACCACAAACTATGGACAATTAACGATGGACCGCTAACTCGACAACTTAAATCATCAACACGTAATAAAGAAAATATTGTTAATATATTTTGATCATATTTTGATATATGTATATATTGTTATAGGTTCGTGAATCAACCCGTGGCCAAGTCTAATTCTCGATGAAGTGATAATCGGTGAAAGTGAGTTATAGTCCCACTTTTAAAATCTAATATTTTTGGGATGAGAATACATGCAGTTTTATAAATGTTTTTCGAAATAGACACAAGTAATTGAAACTACATTATATGTGTGAACGATCGAAGCCAAATATGCCCGTTTTACTTGGTAACCTAAGAATTAGTAAACCGGTCTGCTAATTGACGCGAATCCTAAAGATAGATCTATGGGCCCGACGAACCCCATCCAAAGTACCGGATGCTTTAGTACTTCGATGTTGTTTTATCATGTCAGAAGGATTTCCCGGAATAATAGGGGATATTCTTATATGCATCTAGTTAATGTCGGTTACCAGGTGTTCACCATATGAATGATTTTTATCTCTGCAGTTTGTGAAATGCCTGATTTAAGATGGTTATTATGGAAAATGAAAATCTTGTGGTCTATTATTATGATTTGATAAATGTAGAAATTAAACCTATAACTCACCAACATTTTTGTTGACGTTTAAAGCATGTTTATTCTCAGGTGATTATTAAGAGCTTCCGCTGTCGCATACTAAAATAAGGACAAGATTTGGAGTCTATGCTTGTATGATATTGTATAAAAACTGCATTCAAGAAACTTAATTCGATGTAACATATTTGTATTGTAAACCATTATGTAATGGTCGTGTGTAAACAGAATATTTTAGATTCTCATTATTTGATAATCTACGTAAAGCTTTTTAAACCTTTATTGATGAAATAAAGGTTATGGTTTGTTTTAAAAATGAATGCAGTCTTTGAAAAATGTCTCATATAGAGGTCAAAATCTCGCAACGAAATCAATTAATATGGAACATTTTTAATCAATAAGAACGGGACATTTCATTTTGATGTGACAATATTAACAGAACGAAGTTCTTAGTAAAACTAGAGTTATGCACAACGTGTACTACTTTAAGGAATATAATTTTGAATTCGTTAAAATGCAAAAGAATTTATTTGTAAAAGTGAAAGTATAATTTGATATGTACGTGTCAAAATAAGTAAAGGTAAATTTATGTATTTGATTATATATAATATTGTATATATGATTTTATAAATCGCACAAGTGAAAGTAAGTTTTGTGATTCAATTTATCAATAAATCTCAAGAGAACCGGAAAATAAAATAATGTGTAAGAAGTTTTGGAAAACAGGGTATTTATGTTTTGGAGGTTACGTGTTCAAGAGAGATCGATTGAAGACTCTGAAATATCGGGTGAAATTTGAACAACAAATTTTACGAGGTAATGAAAAACCAATGAATTAAATGTGGTTGTTGACTGATATCAGGGCATATGTTCTTGGAGCCAAAACGTTCATGTGTGAAGCTATTGCTTACAAGTGAGATATGAATGGTAGAGTATGAGGATGAGGATTAATCACCCATTGATTTTGCAAAATTCCCAACCGATATGAATAATATTGAAGTAAGAAGGATGATAGCGTGAATATCATCAAATGAGTAATCCCTTGGAATAAGTTAGGATTTAGAGTTGCGTAAGAAAGAGTAACAAATAAGATTCTTGCGTAGTTTGTAATTTAGAATTTGAATCGTTCAAGCCATAGTGAATGTCTGACGATTTATGGTATGGGCAAGTATGAAGGCATGATAAAGTAGAGACTTTTGACTATGTGATGATTATTGAAAATTTTCAATTCATCAAGTTCTCAATAAAGCTGTGATTATTTTCAAGATAGTATGAATTTCCCCAATGAGTAAGGGTGATTTAAAGACATGATGTCATTTGAAAT
Organism: Rutidosis leptorrhynchoides; assembly: GCF_046630445.1. Classification (NCBI taxonomy): domain Eukaryota; kingdom Viridiplantae; phylum Streptophyta; class Magnoliopsida; order Asterales; family Asteraceae; genus Rutidosis; species Rutidosis leptorrhynchoides. Next base: position 425,398,339 of record NC_092335.1, read on the forward strand.
TGTTAGGATCATTAGCATATAATTAAACATATAATTATTTAATGATACAATTACATGCGTATATAGATCTATTGTGACGAGTAATCCTCGTAGTTCTTATGTACCAAGGTACATAAGGTTGACTTACAAAAGTGAGTGTTCGAATGGTGAGGTTATGGTGTGAATTTGATGATTGAAACTTTTATTTATGTGAAAGTTGGTGGGAGAAGAATATGATATTCAACATACTTAGTTGTCAATGAGGAAGTGCCAATCTTAACATGAGGTTAGGCAATGTGATCTAACTGGATTGAGATGTTGCGAGTGATATATCTGTTATCAAACGTAAGCTCTACACTTGAATAATGATTAATTAGAGCAAGTCATGATTTTAACACTGGGGCGAAATGAAGTATCGTAAGATTTTCAGGAAGTGGTTAACGATTCAAAGGTCGCATGATTCCAATGTAGTGAAGGATCACATGATTCCAATGTTGTGAAGGATCACATATTTAAAATGACCGACCCGAAGGGAGGTTACGCTAGGTTGTGATGGAATTGCTATCGTAGTTTTCAGATGTGATTAGGATGAATTCGGCTCATGCCGCAGCCCGCAGGCAAAATGAGAATCTTCAAATGGTGTACCTTACGTTAGATTTTGAATTGACGGTGATCGATTATTACTTGGGTACGACATCATTATTCTCATGGTGCAAAGTAATCGAGCATGAAAATTTTCTTAATAATCAAAAAGATACTTGCAGGAAGGTTCTAAAAAGGTTATGCCTGTGAGATATTTACCATCTCGGCATAGAGAACGTGATAGTGAATGTGGTGTTTATAAGATCAACGTTTGAGAATTCGAATGAAATGGGTTGGTGAAAATTATATGAAAGTTTACACCAAGGGCGTAGTAATAGAGTGAACCTGGATACAACAAGTGATGATTAAACGTCAAGGATAAAGAGATATGTCGTTAAGAAAAATGAATGTAAAGTTTCAAGATTCCTTGGTTCACAACCTTTATGGCGTGGGAGAGATAGTCAATCTATTCATAAGTATGAGAACGAGTTCTACGAATAAGAAGATGATTATTTTTCACCCGTTATGTAATGACATTGGGATATTTGAATGAATCGCATGAGAATTTTCTTTGATTCAGTTTCTATTCCTCATGTCATGATATTGGAATTTCTATATGATTTACTGTAATGTAATCACGTTAATCAGGTGTCATTACATTTCACTAATTCATACTTCCATTCCAATCACACCCCATAAGGTCAGGATAAGTTATCAAAATCCGAATTTCTGTAGAATTCTATCTATTAGAAACCTTCCAAGGACTTAAAACTTAATTGCTATCTACAAAGTACCTAAACAAAAGCGTTTCCCTAACCAATGCATTAAGGATAGCACGAGAAAACAAAAACTTTAAAAGTAGTGAATATGAATGGTGATGACATTATAATTTCTTTGAGTTATCGAGAATCTTTATGAGTCAATAATGACATTTTTCTGTTCGCAAACCAATGCACAAGGGCATAAGGGCACATAGGTACGTAATATAATAAGGAGGTTATATACATGTGAGTATAGGTAGTAACTGACATAGAAATTTCAAAATTCATGGATGACATTTCACGTTATACATATAACCATGATAGATGGCATAGGAATGTCAAGAATTCCAGAAATCATGAGTGACATCCCTCGGTTTTCCTAACCAAGGTGGTCTTATAAAGATAACTCGCGTGAGTCATAGAATACCTTGAATCATAATGGGAGTTCCTCCCGAAGTCAGAGAGTAAGAGATATGTATTTATATAATGCAAGTAATAATATTCTAAAGCTATAGGTTAGGCGGTAGACTAGACTCTAATGCACCCTATTAATCAGGGTTGTCCACATTAAGACTGCCTAGTTCCCTACAACCACCGCTCTGATACCAACTATAACACCCCATCAAAAATTGCCTCTGACGCAGATGTTAACTTTGGTCCCAGTACATGGCTTGACTTCTAAATAACTGCAAAGTTCTATAGCGGAAGCATAATATCTAAGTACCTGAGACAAAACATGCTTAAAACGTCAACACAATGGTTGAGTGGAATTCATAGGTTTAAAATTGATAATCAAATATTTTTAGACCACAAGATTTATTTATATAAAAAATCGTTATAAATCATATATCAAAAATAAATAATATGCCATGAGTTATAATATCGAGCTAAACATAAACCCCTTGGCACTGCGCGTATGTCGGTAATCATTATTATGTACCCCTTTGACGATCGGTCAATGGGTAGAGACGTCGCTCTCAATAGGCCTACTCACAATAATTAAGCTTGCAACATTTTAATTCCAGCAATTAACGATATTATGGCGAGGATTTGCATGTAAAGATACAATCATCAATACAAGTTAACAAAAGTCTCATGAAGTTGCATATTAAAATGTTTAGGCACTTGTGTCTAAAATGTAAACCATTTAAAATCAAGCATGTGTCTCATTCCGAGAATTATTAAATTCAATAAAGTATGTAAAGCGGGGCTATGAAGTTCACCTTAGAGTGCATAGAAAGATATCACACATGCACGAGCAATAGATCAAGTATGATCGAGACTTCAACCTAATTACGAAAGTAAGTAAGTAAAAGCCTAACTTAGGTCAGGTCAATGCATGATAGTCTTAGTGCTTGATATGGATTTAATAGTACGTGACAATATACTTGATTAAGTAAAAGTATTTTGTATTCTTTCTATTTTTAGTAAGTTTTCATTTTTAAAAATATTCTATTTTAGGAAAGTTTCTATTTTTGGAAAGTTTTCTATTTTTAAGAAGTTTCTTCATTTAAAAGGTTTCTTTATTTAGAAAGTCAACTCAAAAAGTCAATAATCAAACGTCAACCTAAAAGGTCAACACTCAACTCAAAACAAATTTTCAAAAGTCAACGGTCAAAGTTGAAAGTCATCAAAATTTACAAACAATCTTTAAAACTTATTTATACTCATTTCAAAATCATATCATCATAATATTAGTTACGGGTGAGCAAAAAACCGCATTAACCGAACCGTAACCATATTAACCGATAAAACCGCACCAAATTAACCAAACCAAATGGATAACCGCGGGTTTGGTTAACACTTTTGAATTAACTGCACTTTGTGGGTTGGTTATGGAAATAATAGGTACCCGCACCGAATTAACCGCACCCGCACCATTTAGTTTTTTTTATTTTTTATATATGATCATTGTTATGGAAGGTGGTTAACATGTTTCAATATTAAACCTTGTAGATCAATGTGTAACATTATTTTGACTTTTATGTTAGGGAAAACTTAAGCATACATATTAATTATACAAAAGGCAAACACACCAATGAAGGACACTTTGATCTATGACTCTCGGATGGAGGGAGAATAAAGGTTGAAGGAAAGTTTATCTATTAAAAACTTTATGTGAACTTATGTTTTGTCTAATTTATGGTCTTTTGCATCAATTAAGAGTGTAAAAATGACATTGATAAACTTTTATTTTCGATTAGAAATATGAGACAAAACCCAGTCTTATATTAAAATGTTATTTATGTAGTATAGAAACAAATTTATTAAATTAATTTTTTTCCCGTAAATAGTTAACCAAATTAACCGCTTTATATTTAATCATTAACCAATTTGACCATATTAACCAAACCGCTTTTAACCGCACCCTATGGTTAGGAAAATTAGTTAACTACAATAACGGTTATGGGTGTGGTTTTGACCTAAAACCGCCCCAACCCGCACCATGCTCACCCCTAATATTTGTCTTGGTAGTTAAATGACTTAGAAAAATTACAAACTCAAAAATATTGTAAAAATGACTAAACTGTGTACTTTGGGAATTTTTATAAAAATCAGTGGGACCTCGCTTGAAAATCGGCCAATGCCAAGTGTTACTTTTTACCACAAAGAGACTACACAAAAACTTTCAGGATCCAACTCGATATGAGTAATTCGTGGCAACCGACGCCGTTTCGACATTTTCAACGATTTTGTTTCAGCTTTTCAGAAAAAATGTACAAGTGCGCTAAGGTGACCCACTTTGACATTTTTTAAAACGATGCTCGGGACTCATTTTGACAAACGAGCAGAACCAATAGCTTCTCCTTGCTATCAAGATACTACATGATTTATTTGACTATTTTTACTGCGTTTCAATGACCATGGTGGTCGACACGATTTTGATGTTTCAAAGAAATTTCTATCAGCTTTTCAAAAAATACCAAAATGCGCGACTAAACAGCCACTTTTGGCGATTTTTAGAAAAATCCTAGAATCTCGGTTTGACAAATGGCCTAAGCCGAACTCTTAACGTTACAACAAGGAAGTAACATGAATTGTTTCAAATCTTGAATCGACGCTAATCAACGAGAAATTCAATTCCCGTTTCGACATTTATCAAAATTTCCATCAGCACTTTTTATAAAAACTAATATTCATATAAACTTCAAAAATTCATATAAAATCGAAAAAAAATGTAAACGACATGAATCAAGAGTCCAAATTTATTAATTTTTCGACACGCACGCAACCGTCAACCCAGATTTCTGAGTTTGGTTCGCACGCATCCCGAGGTGACCTGATCAGACCTGTAATCTTTTATACATATATATATATATATATATATATATATATATATATATATATATATATATATATATATATTAAAAATATACGAATTTGATTTGACCGTAACTTTTGACTCGTTTATCGGATTTGGACAAAGTCTACATGAAAAATTAACTACTCGACAAGACCAATATGTTAAACAACAAATCAGAGATCAAATCCTAACGCACATATCGCCCAAAATGCAGTAAGGCTGCTGCCTCAATTTTATAACCCGAAAAAAGTGCACTTTTCATCCAATTAATTAATTTTAACCAAGCCACAATCAAACACAAGCACTAGTACTATATAATCATGCATAAAATAAATAAAATAAGATGAATTGAAAAAAGTTAGGGTTTATAAAAATTACCTAACAAGTAAAAGAGAAAGACAAGGGTAGAGATCGGATCGAGAGGAGCAAAATTATAGCAACCAACTTGAACATTGATCAACCAAATAAGAGATGAGTTTGATTTTGTGAGGATGATGGTGATGTTTGAGGTCGGCCAAAACCAAGGAGAAAGAAGGAGAGAAAATTCAATTTGTGTTTTAGGTTAAAGAAAAATAAATGAGATAAACTTGGAACAAATCAAATATATACCAAATACCAAAACTTAAAAAGATCTTATGGATACACCCCAAGGGGGAATCGACCAAGAGTTAGGGAGTACACATATATATATTTTCTTATAAGTTAAATTTTATTTATAAAGTCTTATCTGGTAAAACAAAAAAAAAAAAAAAATTGAATCTTAGCCTACAATTTTAGGTGTTCGGCGTGACTTGAAGGGGAGTAACAATACAATAATTTATTCATTTATTTTTTAAATCTCATCCTTAATTAAATTTTTTGATATTATCTTTACATAAATTTGAATAAAAAAATATAATTAATTAAAAAAATGAAAAATGAGTAATTCATGAAGTATTCGGCCGAACGGGTCAAAGAGATGGGCCAAAAATCAAAATTTGATTTTTCACTTTAGCCCGGCGATAAACGAACACGATCCGATAAATAAAACGTTACGTGATTAAAGTACGCAAGAAGGATAAAAATCTACGAAATAAGATATAGGAATAATTTATTATTTCAAATGACATAGTAATGTCGTATAAAAGAATTCGGTTAAAAATAAATCACAAAAATATAAATTGTTGGTTTGGAAACCGAGACGATTCATCGAAATATAACCGTTATATGAAAGAATGTACTAACACGTAGTCACACATTAATTTTAATACTTGCAATATTTACTAAAGTTGCTTATATAAATAATATAAACTTTAATTAATATAATGTGTTGCCCAAAAATAAATATTTAGTCAACGTTGTATTAAAGTAGAGTAATTACTTATTAATTTCAATATTAATAAGCATGCAAAAAAAACTCTAGGGGTAATATAGTCATTTCAAGTATGGAAAACTGAGGGTTGTTATATATGCCCTCTTGTTTTAAATTTTAGCTAAATTCCTAATTTAGTCTAAAGTAAACTATAGTGATCTTAATCTAAAGTAATCTAAGGTAATCTATTCTTAATCTAAACTAATCTAAGGTATTTATTCTAGGTATAATTAAGTTTTTGGTTCTTGCTAGTGATTCCGTGGTATTTTGATAACAGATCTTCGCACGAACTATTTAACAAACCCAGTGGCCAGGCCGACTACAAAGAGGCAGGATCCTTTTGGTTCTAATATAATTGGAGACTGTTCGGAAAATCCAACAACCAAGTCCGTGTATAATTGTCTTTCTTAGACACCAATAAATGCTTGCGAATAGGATTGATAGAAGCAGTATTGTCTGATACCAGTTCCCCGACAGCGGCGCCAAAAACTTACTTCCCTCCTGATATGGCCGAAACAGACGGTTTTATTTATGCTGTGTCGTTAGGTTGCAAGGCCTCAGAATCAGCTATCGGGAGGTGAGAACAATAGTTTTAAATTTATATTTAGCGGGGCCTAAATCGTACTACTCCTTATTATGGTGAGTAAGGGAAGTATGACCTAGGGTCGGATTTTTAAGATATCAGTAGAATCGAACATATAACTAAAGATAATCCTAAAGTGAATGAGTAGTGGTTTATTACCTAATTTTGAGTTTTCTAGTTTATAAGATAAAATAAAGTAAATGCGATTAAATTTGTAATTCAGATAAGGTTAAAACAAGTGCATACTATAGTTTCATCAGTTACTTTGTCGAGATTATGGAATGTTGGCTCATGAATAGGTAGTGACCTTGTATTCACTACACTGGTCCTAACGCCCCTGTCATAAGACATGTCACTAGGTAATGCGTTAGGCTTGAAGATTCTGAATAGACAACAACGTCCTTTACCCCCGACGCCCGTACAGTCTGACTATAGGCATACACGTTCAAACGGCTCATCCAATTGCGCGAGTCGATTGGGTGACGTATTAAAATTCCACAAAGGTCTAAACTTTCTTAAGCATAATGAAATACAAGGTATGCCACATTCGAGAGACGTGATGTGCTTCGATGCTTTCGTTAATGATTGGGTTTAAAAAGATAGTTAGGCCCTTAAATAGAGTTCAACCATAAAGAACACCATGGCCAAGTCAGTGTGACTTCCATGAACACGTTCGGTTATCCTAACGGTTCAATCCTGTATGTGTTTAAACAAAAAGTTTCTTAATTAACTAAGAATCTCTCAAGGGGGTGCAATGCTTGAGACCGCGTTATGGTGAAGTGTATTAATCAGCACTGACCGGGTTCGATGACCTTACTTAGAAGAGGTATAGCTTACAACAATCGTTGTGCTTTGGCGTGCACGTACGTAGTTTATATGCTTGGTGAATACACTAGTATGGTTTATATCGGCTAAAAAGTCATGTTTTTACCCCCGATATTGAGTCCCAAAAACATAAAGTTCAAAACTTTGTCGGCAAAATAATCGCTTTTTCAGTTAAATTTGTAGATAAAGTAATTACGAAGGCGATGCAAATAGAATCAAGAGAAACGGAGCTAAAACGAAGATTCTAGATCGAAAACGGTGAAAGACAAGAAATCAAGTTACGATCCAGGGAAATCAGGCTGACCAGGCTTCCAAACGACCTACCATACGGCTTGTCAAACGGCCTGCCAGTATGACAAATGGCCTGCCAAACGGTCAGTGCAAACGGGCTCGATAAACGGCTTGCCTGATCAAACGGCTTGCCAAAAACGGCCTGTCAAACAGCCTGCCAAACGTTTGCAGGCATTTTTCAAGTCTATTTAAAGGCTTTTTGTCATCCAATTTCCACACACCTCTCTTCACTCTCTCACTACAATACACTTTCTCTCACTAGAGCTTTCAAGGCCTTCTCACCTTCGAGCGGGAAATTTACTACCCGGAGGCGAATGCCGAAGATTGTAATAGGAGCGGTCTAGAGGATATAAGCACTTGTAATGGTCCAGATCTCGTCTGTAAACGGTGAACGCTTTCCTTAATTTAATGAAGTTATCTTATTATCTTAAGTTGCTTTCATCTTGCATGATTATCTATCTATTACGAATGTTTATTATATGTTGAATACTTTATCTGAGACTTATCCTACTATTATGCTGAAACCATGACGGTTTAGAAGTTTAATTTACGGATCACCCTTTCCGCTTATTCACGTGGCTATAACCTAGTATTAGGACCTGATCAACCCTAGGATACAAGGTAAGTAGTTATGTGTGCTTAACATCGCAATAGGGATATAGTACCTACGTACGAATAACCACTTATTCGTCATAGAAGAGCTACCCGTTTAGGTTGTGATTAGAGTTAGCAACAGAGAGTTCAGTAAACACTAGCTTACTCAAAAGCATGATTCGCGTCAAAAGCAATGTTCTTGAGATATTGTAAGATGATCTGGGGTTGAATAAGTGATCACAAAGGAGAGACCTCTATTCCAATTAGCAGTACCTTAGAATATCTAAGATTGCACATATGTTAATGTTAAGGCATAGCATAGTGATTTAGTGGTAGGATATTGCTTTAGTTATACCAACTAGGATTAAGAAAAGCTGAGACTTTCCTTTATGGGTATACCACTTTGTTCATGTACCTAGGATTCCATCCATAAGGTCGTTTAAACCTTTTAGGTTAACGTTGGGAGTAGGGATATCCGTCTTAGCTAGAATCTTCAAAGCCTAAACTCTTAGTGACAAATCAGTTAGGTTCATAGCCCGGTTGATTGAGGTTTAGTGTTTATCCTAGGAAGTTAAACTCTTGCTATAATTCCCCTTCAGAATCCTATTCTTCATACCTATCTATCTTTATCTTTATAAGTTAAAATACTGTTTTATCTAGTTAATCTTAATCTATCACCTCTTGTCACCAGGGTTAACTATATAGGCACTTTTGTCCCACATTACTAAGCAAACATACAAAAATACAAACCTGAGTTATATTTACCACTTACTCGTTAAAAGGAAGACAAGTAGGTGAGTTATTTCTAGGAGCCCCAGCTAAATATAAATAATAAAACCATTACGCCCTCGTGGTAGCTAATTCTGACGCGTCGCGGCCTAACGACACCGCACAAATAAAACTGTCCGTTTTGGCCATATCACGAGGGTAAGTAAGTTTTTGGCGCCGCTACCGGGGACTTATTTTCTGTTTGTTAAGGTAATCGTTGATTCTATCAAGACATCTGAGACTCTTGAATGGTGTCTAAAAAAGAAAATTATACACGGACTTGGTTGTTGGATTTTTCGAACAGTCTCCAATTATATTGGAACCAAAAGGATCCTGTCTCTCCGTTGTCTGCCTGGCCACTTTTTTCAAAGATAAATTGACAAGAAACACACATGCTTAACAAGCAGGGAGTTTGTCGGTATAGGATTTAAAGTCGCCATTTCAGTAAACCCTTTTCAAAATTATAAAAACAAAATATTAATTATGGTATTAATTTATGTAGATTCCAGTTCAAACTTAACCGACTACGAAGAAAGTGCGAAAGGCAGTTGCTCTCCCACAACTTCGGAAACCGGCGAAGTTTTTCTTTATAAACCTAAAACAAATCTAAACCCTGATAAATCTCATCAAGACTTAGTTCTTGATCCTTGTAGTCCAAAAAGCCGGATGATTTCATCTGACTTAGAGATTTCCTTGCTTTTGGATAAGTTTTACTCATATGAACCAGGTTTTAACCCTCTTCACGGTCCAAAAGGGAGGCTCAGTCTTAACTCCTGATTATGGAAGATGAAATACAGGAAGAATACCCAACTATTTTTAATTATCCAGACTTGTTCGAATTTAATCCCAAAGAGATACGACACACTGATAAAACAAAAGCTCCGTTTATTGGAAATCTGTTAAATCCTAGTAGAAGGTTAGACGTCTATAGAGCATTCATTAGGCACCTCTATTCCTCAGACTTCCCGTTTTCAACATTTCAAATCAATCTGTTAAAAGAGCTGCGTTCTCAGATTCGTTCTCTTCACAAACTGTTAAAAGAATGTGGGGATAACCTTTTCGTCAAGTATCGAGATGCATAAATTGATTTCAAATTCGATTTAGAGTCATTTGTCAGTTTTCTCCCTCACTTCACCAATAAGGAAATTTCTCCAGTTCATATAAACCGTTATGTCGCGGCAATGATATCTGAATTAGAATTTTGGATTGAAAGCAAGAAACCTAACTCTATTTCAAAATATGGAAACCGATATTTCTTTTACTTTGATCCAGCCTCATTTCTCATCAAAAGATTAATTGAAGCTTTTCCGGATTCTACCGAGGAAAGAATACATCAGAATTTCTTCGCGAAAAGAAAGCAAATATATTCAGAACTCGTACAAATCCTCACTATGTCAAAATTTCCATTTACAACTCCGCAAAGGAAGATCATTCGGGAAATATCTACAAATTTTAAATTTACTATCGGTGATCCTGACTGCGTGGAAGATCTTTTATTTCAAGACACAGTGTTAAAACTTCTTTTTGAGCTTAATTATCTAGATACTGGACCACGGGATGGAATTTCAAACACTAAAAAAGTAAAAAGGGCTTTGGTTAAACTTATGGACGATATCGGAGATTTACAGAAGCGCGAGTGCAAGATGTTAAGTGATTTCGAAATATTTTCAGTACACTCCGCTGATTTACTCTGGATGGTCAAAGAAGCTTTAAACTTGTCTTTCTTCCCACGTCATTTCTGAGACGACCCGTCCTAATCCATAAGGATGAATACGATAAAATATGATTACATTGCGAGGTATTGACCTCTATATGATACATTTTTACAAACATTGCATTCGTTTTTAAAAGACAAACTTTCATTACATCGTAAGTTGACAGGTATGCATACCATTTCATAATATCCAAACTATAAATGACCTAATCTGTCATTTACTTAATAAAATTCTCTATTGAACTTCAATGACTCGAATGCAACGTCTTTTGAAATTTGTCATGAATGACTCCAAGTAATATCTTTAAAATGAGCAAATGCACAGCGGAAGATTTCTTTCAAACATGAGAATAAACATGCTTTCAAGTGTCAACCAAAAGGTTGGTGAGTTCATTAGTTTATCATAATCGATCATTTTCGTAATTTAATAAACCATAAGATTTTCATTTCCGTTTCTCATAAATATACATCTCATATCAGGCATTTCGCAAACTGCATAGAGATAAAAATCATTCATATGGTGAACGCTTGATAACTGAACTAATAGGATGCATATAGAATATCCCCATCATTCTGGGACTCACATCAGTTATGATATGGAAGTACTAAAGCATTCGTAACTCGAATGAGACTTGTCAAGGTCCATAGATCTATCTTTAGGATTCGCGTCAATTGGTGACAATTATAATAAACACCAATTCTTAGGCTACCAAGCTAAAAATGGGCATATTCGATTCAATAATCCAACCATAGAATGTAGTTTCAATTACGTGTCTATTTCGTAAAAACATTTATAAAAGTTGCGCATGTATTCTCAGCCCAAAAATATAAAGGGTAAAAAGGCAAATGAAACTCACCATACTGTATTTCGTAGTAAAATTACATATAACATCATTGAACAAGTGTAAGGTTGGCCTCAGATTCACGAACCTATATCATTCGTATATTTATTAAAACATATTCTTGTAATCGAATAATTCTATTTATTATTATTAATAATGTATTTGTTATATTTAATAATTTATAAATTTCACTATTTATTCATATACTTTCATTTTTTTTATATATAGAAATTTTAATATAGTTAAGTTATGTAATTTAAATATATTTGTGTATATGTAATCTTTATTTTATACTTATAACCTTAACAATATCTTTAAAACCTTTATTTTCGTAATCATAATAATTTTAATGATATTGATAACACTAATAATAATAATAATAATAATAATAATAATAATAATAATAATAATAATAATAATAATAATAATAATAATAATAATAATAATAATAATAATAATAATAATAATAGTAAAGATGTTACTTTTAATGATACTATTAGTTTTAACAAAAATGACAGGTTTGAAAATAATGTTACTTTTAGTAATAATGTTATTATTAATAATACTAATACTGATAATAATAATATTTATAATAATTTTACTACTAACGATATTAGTGATAATAATAATACTAATAATTATAAAAATGATACAAATACTATTATTAGTGAAAATAATAATGATTTGTATCATTTTCCTAATAATAATAACAATATTAATAGTAATAATCATAGTAATATTAGTAATACCTATATTAATAACAATGAAAATTCTAAAATTTCCATCTTAATACTTTTAATGATATTAATAAGGATAACAATAATACTAGTAACAATATTAATGATAATACATTAATAATAACAATAATCTTAATCTTAATAATAATAATAATAATAATAATAATAATAATAATAATAATAATAATAATAATAATAATAATAATAATAAAAATGATTACTACCTTAAAGGCTCAAAAAGATAACAAATCGCCCAAGCCAGGACTCGAACCCGTGACCTCCCGCTCATCCTAACACCCACACAGCCATTCCTCCATTATTATTTTTCTGATTATAATCAGATTCTAATATACTTAAACCGTATTTCTGTTTCCTCTCTATTTCATCTTCTTCTAACTAACTGGAAATCGTATGAACACTTATAGATTTGAATTGGACATGGTTTTAAAGCAGAAACTAACGTAAAGGTGATTGAAATAAATCAGAAGATGAAAGAATAGGATTAAAGAAGTAAAAAAAAATAATAATAACAAAAGCTGCTGTACATCGCTGCTATATAAAAAAAATAATTTGGTTTTTGATTTTGAGATCGTTATAGGCTATGACTATAACAAGAAATAAGTTATAAATCGTTTCTGTAAACTCTATGGATCATCGATTTATCCAAAAACATAAAATCAAACACGAATTTCTCAAGAACAATTTTGTTGACTTTTGAAATTAAAAACTTTGACTCAAGAATTTGGGTTTGTTATTACGAATTGGGATGTGAAACTTTGCAGAAAGATTACATAAATGAATCCTAACAAAACTGCATTATTACTTTTTGAAGTTGATTTCAAAATCGAGATTTGAGAAAAATGAAACAAGGACAGGGGTCCTGCTTCAGTTTATGAATTTTTTTGTTTTAAAATTCGAATTGTAGTGGTTTTAATTAATAATGATAATGGATAAAAGAAACTACTTAATCTATAACATTGTATAATTCGTGTGGCTCATAGCAAATCGTGGTCGACAGAAGTATCCATCAGATACTGAAAAATAAATAAAAAAGATAAAATAGTGTACGATTTCCTAACTGAATTTGGATATTGCTGTAGTTGATTGATTCTGATTTGTACCATTTTTTGTAACTCAATAATAGTATGATAGTAACCTAAAACAGATTCTGTGAACTCTGATTCCTATATATATTTTATAGAAATAATGTAATTAATCAATAACTATAATTGTATTTAATAATAATTAATAATAATAATAATAATAATAATAATGATAATAATAATAATAATATTAATAATATTAATAAGAGTAATAAAAAAATAATGAAAATGATTGTAATAATATTATTAGTGATAATAATAAATTGTATTACTTTATAATAATAATAATAAGGGTAATTACAATAATAATAATAATTGTTATTGTTAGTGTATTAATAATCTCTAATAATAATACAATTTACAATTAAGATACAACAAGTTACCTATTCCCATTTTTATATAATGATATTAATAATGATAATAATAACATTAGTAATAATAATATTATAACAGATTAAATGTATCAGATTTCATATTTATGTATCATATATTTAAAATAATAATATTACTAATACTGATATTAATATTAACATTAATTTTGATATTCACCATGAAAGTAATAATAATAGTATTGATATAACAACTATATTTTAACTTGTAATTTAATATTACATTTTATTATTTATCTAATATTAAATGATTATATATTATATATTATATAATAACTTATTGAGTACTAAATTTTATATATTTTAATATATTATAATACACATACGATCAATAATTACGTAAAGCAATCATAAATATATATACATATATAGATTCATTTTATTAACACGTTGCAAGTTATTTATATATTAAATTCTAAAAATTAATATTCCAATTTATTGTATATATGTATTTATACAGATGTCCATTAATAATTGGTTGTTCATGAATTGAAGGTTAAAGTCCAACGAATAAATAAATGTATGAAATTATTTTAATGTAACACGTTAATTTGCTTAACTTGTCGATATCCATCTTCTAAGTTATCTACATTTCATAATTTCACCTTTACATTAACTAATATGAAAGTTAAATGATTACCTTATCAAAAGTCACAAGTAAATTATTATAAAGCATGTATTGGAAATCAAACAGGAATCTCCATTAACTTTTGTCTAGCTTTCATTATTTGACACATTGTTCCTACTCGCAGATCACTTTACCAGTTATTCTGAATACCGTTAAAAAGAAAAGATTTCTCAAATCAACGTGGACCTCACAACCGAGGCCCTTAATCATATCACTATGTATCTGATAATTCAATCATTTGATATTATCTTTTAATTCAGTCGATAAATATATTAAACATATATCGAAACAATTATGTTCATGTAAAGTATTATACATCTAATACTTTGTTAACGTTTTCAATTAATATAACTAGATCTTATATATATATATATCTATACACATAAATGTTCGTGAATCGGCGAGCACAGTCAAAGGGTAATTGATTACATGAATATAGATTTCAAAACTTTCGAGACTCAACATTACAGATTTTGCTTATCGTGTCAGAATCATATAATGATTAAAGTTTAAATTTGATCAGAAATTTCTGGGTCATCACAATTTCTGGAATTTAGTTGTGGAACATGTGTAATTTGTGTTTTAATAAAATAAAATATTTTAATTTTACTCCATCCATTTGTCTTTTCTTATTTAAGTTAATTATATAAAAATAACCGGATTAAAATCCGAAGTAAAAGTTTATCTTTTATTAACATCATTAAAATTTTAAAAGTATAAAAATTTGCAAGTCGGGTCGGGGAAATAAGCCCGTGAGCCACACGGGCCCGTTTTTCTTCTCCTTTTCTTCCATTCCTCTCCTTTTTCTTCTTCTTTTTCTCTTTTCTTTTTTCTCTTCTTCCCTCCCTGTTACCTTCGGCCGACGAGCATCCCACCACCACACCACCATCAAATCTTGACCAATTTTTGTGATTCGAAGCTCAAATCTTATTCTCTCGTGCCTCCTAAACACATTTCCATCGTTAATTTGGTGTAAAAGGTACTCTTTCTTGGTTAAAATTCGAATTCTCTTCAAAAGTCAAATTTTTGACTTTTGAGAAAAACTTTGTTTTAGACCAAATTTTGGATTCCTTTATGCGTAGATAGATAATATGATTGATATGTGTTAGTTTTTAGGCTTGATTGAATCATTTTGATAGTTTTTGGCTCCCGATTCGTTTGTTGAGGTTTTAGGGTAAAAATTGGTGAAATTTTTTGGGAATTTGATGTTTTGCTAGCTTAGTTGGGCTTAGTGATTCATTAAGAGTGTTTAGAAACTGATTTTGGAACAATGAATGCTTGGTTGCTTGAATTTGACTTTTTGGTCAAACTACACGTAATTAGGACTAAGGTTTTTCCTATAGTTAAAATGTTTTTAAAACTTAGGATTGCCTTTAAATTAGTTCACGTAATGATATCATTGATTTGCTCATGAAAATATAGCTTAATCTTTGAATTTTCTTATTTTGTACGTTTTGAAACAAAATGAATATTTTTCGGTAAAACGGCTTTAATCTTTGACTTAAGTATGTTATAGCTCAAGTTTGGTGATTAAAAATATTTAAGGTAATAAAAAATGGTCATTAGAATCATTGTATGCTTAAAAATCATCACATTTGGTTCAAAATTGCTTATTACGACTAACTTCCTATAATTATTATTTTTAGCATTATTTATTGTAATCACGGGTACACTTTGAATTTTGCTCAAAAATAAGTTTATAGTTCGCTTAGATATTGTTTGTGGTAATTTTGGCTATATTTGACTATAACATGACTTTGGAAAATGCCATTTTTAAAGCCCTCATTTCGAATTTTTTTCGAAAAATATATGCATTTTTGGATTCTAAGTCTTAATTTTTGGAACATAACCTATGTTACTTGTTTTTTGCAGATGGCTAATCGCTTACCACACTAATATGAGTTGCCCCGTTATCTTCTCGGGCAAGATGATCCAGCAGATAATGAGCCGGTTATAAGAGTTTTGATTAATCGGCCAAAAGGGGGTAACAAGTATATCAACTGGACGATCATGGAACATTGCGGATGGGCCGGCGAGCTTAGGGAAATCTTGAACTTTCAAACAAACGGGAGAACACACAGAGCCTGGCAACACTTGTTTGAGATGAATGAGACAACATACAATGAGCCATACACGGAATTTATGGCTACTTGGAGTTTTGATTCAGATGTTGATCAGGAGGATTACAATGATCAAGAGTGTATCCACTTTCGTCACCAAAACCACACATATCACCTATCTCTCGCACGCTTTGCAAGGTATTTGAAGTTGTACAAACCGTCACAGCTCACCGGTTCCATATTCAAGAGGGGATTCACCACCTTGAATAACATAGATCACCAAGCTTTCTGGCGCGAGTACACCACCGATAATGAGCCGTGGAAATCAAGTAAAAAGGCATCAAAATTCACCAATCCCGTACACCGCATCCTCCACCACCTCATCACTAAAACCCTTCACCCAAAAGCCCAACATGGCGGCGCTGTTACCATTAACGATATGCGCCTAATACACGCCATGATACACAACCAAAATATGCAGGTAGCACATCTCCTGGCCCAGGATTTTACTAATAAGAAGAATTCAGCAAGGATAGTTGTGCCAGTTTTGGGGGGCGTTGTTACTAAACTCCTTCGTCGAATGCGTGTTTTGGGGAATGTAGAGCGGTTTAATTATAAGATCGGGGCTGTGTCGGAAGAAATAGGGTATAATATACTGAGCACTTGGGAATAAATTCGTGTTGAGGGTGAACAGTTGATCATTCAAGCTACTCCAGATATACCTAATTCTGAAGACCGGACAGTGCCAGGGGTGAGAGTACAGGGTTTCCGACCTGATTCTAGGACGAGAGACGGTAGGAGGCGGCGAGGTTCTCAGGAACCAAGGGATGAGGATGATCCCACCGCACAGGGACGGCCCACTGACACCTGCCGACACTCATCAGTTGGGGAGGGTGATAGGCCACGGTTTCCGCCATACCACTACCACATAGGGTATCTACCAGGACACGAGAGTTGGTTTTCCCAGCATGCGATCCTTCAGAATTTGGATCATTTTACACACTATGCGGGCAGACAACTCCCCGTCCCGCCATACCCTCATGAGTACCCAGTATTAGTATCCCACAGGGATCCCAGAGGAGCAGGCCCAAGCTACCAGCATTCGGGACCCCCATCTCTACCTCAGCATCACTACACGCAGCATACAGTTATCCCATCTCCACCTCCACCTCCACCTCCACAAAGCACAGGGGCTGCAGGTTTTTTCGACAACCTGTTCGACACCTCCTATTTGAACATTAACAGAGACACATCTACCGATGCTCAAGAGTCGGTATGGGATCAGGCGGCGCACCGGTATATGACTGCAGGGATTGCGCAGGGTATAAATGGTATGGATGTTAACCAACAGTGGGGTAGGGGTAGGGATTTACAAGAAGGCATGGGTTGGTGTACAGGGCCTATGGTTTACACGAGCACCTCATCGCTTACAGGGTTGATTGCACGATCGGATGAGATACAGTTTAGGATATCCTCGAGCGTGAACACGGTGGAATTGACACAAAAATTCGCCACAGACGAGGAGATGACAGACGAGGGTCAGTCCGCATTGAGAAACCCGATGAGGCCACGCACCAGCGTAATCTATTCCCCTTCGTACCCACCACCTCAGCCATGACTGTATTTATTTTTGGAATATTCGGATTATTACTATTACTCTATAACTTTATGCTTGTACGCCCGGTTTCGGGCATAACTATTTTATGTTTTAGTATGTATGGTGTTTAGAATAACAATTCCATGAATAAAACGTCACAAAACAAACGACGATCGAGACTGAACGAGATGGAAGCACAACTTGGAGCAAGGACGCTTTGAACGAGGATGACGCCAGCACAAGAAATGAAGAATCCATAATTAGCGCGCCATCCGAATACACGTCCTGAAACCATAGGGGAGTACTACGTCTTCACCACTTTTTTAAATAGAATATACGCAAGCTACTATACCACTTTAAAAGCTGAGTGTGGGATTGGCAACCCCACCAACATAAACTTTTAACAACACAACGCCTCTTTTAAACCTAAAGTGTGGGATACTTCGTATCCTTAACATTGAGGACAATGTTATTTTAAAGTGTGGGATAGCAAATGTTGCACATAACGATTCTTGTAAAAATCCTCAAGTGTTGAAAAACTAAATTTTTCACAAAATTTAAAACTTTCCGTATTATAAAACACTAAGGATTATAAAATTCTATAAAATATCAAAAAGTTTTTGCTACAAAATAGACAAAAAGGGTAAAACACGGTTGAAAACTTTTTGCGAAAATCAAAATCAAATTTTCCAAAAGAGAATTGCATAACGAAAGGCACAATTCGACATGCTACAATTGTTGTAAGGCACCCCCAAATAAGGCTTTATAAGCACTCATTTTTAGTGCTTCACTATATTTTCGTTGAGCGCGCCGATGTTAACATCTCGGAATCAGAACTTGCTCTTGATCTGCATTTCGGAATCACACATTTTGATGAGGATGACTAAGTTAGAACCTCAGCTTCATGAAGACAAAAATAAACCCCGCTACACATCTTCATTTCCATCTTCATTCCACGAAACCCATTTACCTCTTCTTATCTACTCTATCCGCTTCATAAATAAAGAAATAAATCCCGATAAAAATCATTCTTTTTGGGAAACCCTCTACAAAACCGCACTAGAAAAAATGCGAGCATCCAAGCCAATTATCAAAGAAGACCGCCAAAAGGAGACCTCGAAGATGCTTAAAAAAATTGAATAAAGGTTCTGAGAAAGGGAGCAGAACCAGAAAAGATTCGAGAAAAGAAACTCCTGGCAGTCAAAAAGAAGGATGCTTACCGTAAAAATCCTGACAAAAAGCTGAAAGGATCACTACAATCGATCTTTCAAAAGAAACTCCTATCTATCAAAACCCTTCACACCCTAGAAATCTCCAAATCCCCATCTCTTCACAATCTAAGCTGAGTCAATAACTGAAAATTCTCTCAAATAAGTGATGGAGATTTGAGTCTTGATCAAGCCTATGACGAAGAATGTAAGCATGACTGGCTAAGAGTGACTCCATTTCTTAGAAGTATAGGACACCCTAAACACTTTAGTGAAATGAGTGACCCGAGTGAGATAGTCTCAGTTATGTAACCTCCTCTCATGCTTGCGGAAAAAGATTTGCGAATAGCAAAAAGAATAAAAACTAAGTTTTCACTCCTCCGTCTAGAGGAACAAAAACAACTTGATCACTATGAATTAAAGTCCTCGCTGTTTAAAGTTCAGAAGTCTGTTTGAGGACAAGCAAAGTCTAAGTGTGGGATATTTGATATCGGCTAAAAAGTCATGTTTTTACCCCCGATATTGAGTCCCAAAAACATAAAGTTCAAAAATTTGTCGGCAAAATAATCGCTTTTGGGTTAAATTTGTAGATAAAGTAATTACGAAGGCGGTGCAAAAAGAATCAAGAGAAACAGAGCTAAAACGAAGATTCTAGAGCGAAAATGGTGAAAGACAAAAAATCAAGTTATGATCCAGGGAAATCAGGCTGACCAGGCTTCCAAACGGCCTGTCATACAGCTTGCCAAATGGCCTGCCAGTATGGAAAATGGCCTGCCAAACGGTCAGTGCAAACGGGCTCGATAAACGGATTTCCTGATCAAACGGCTTGCCAAAAACGGCATGCCATCCATTTGCAGGCATTTTTCAAGTCTATTTAAAGGCTTTTTGTCATCCAATTTCCACACACCTCTCTTCACTCTCTCACTACAATACACTTTCTCTCAATAGAGCTTTCAAGGCCTTCTCACCTCCGAGCGGGAAATTAAGTACCCGGAGGCGAACGCCGAAGATTGTAATAGGAGCGGTCTAGAGGATGTCAGCACTTGTAATGGTCCAGATCTCGTCTGTAAACGGTGAACGCTTTCCTTAATTTAATGAAGTTATCTTATTATCTTAAGTTGCTTTCATCTTGCATGATTATCTATCTGTTATGAATGTTTATTATATGTTGAATACTTTATCCGAGACTTATCATACTGTTATGCTGAAACCATGACGGTTTAGAAGTTTAATTTACGGATCACCCTTTCCGCTTATTCACGTGGCTATAACCTAGTATTAGGACCTGATTAACCCTAGGATAAAAGGTAAGTAGTTATGTGTGCTTAACGTCACAATAGGGATATAGTACCTACGTACGAATAACCACTTATTCGTTATAGAAGAGATGCCCGTTTAGGTTGTGATTAGAGTTAGCAACAGAGAGTTCAGTGAACACTAGCTTAATCAAAAGTATGATTCGTGTCAAAAGCAATGTTCTTGAGATATTGTAAGATGATCCGGGGTTGAATAAGTGATCGCAAAGGAGAGACCTTTATTCCAATTAGCAGTGCCTTAGAATATCTAAGATTGCACATCTGTTAATGTTAAGGCATAGCATAGTGATTTAGTGGTAGGATATTGCTTTAGTTAGACCAACTAGGATTAAAAAAAGCTGAGACTTTCCTTTATGGGTATACCACTTTGTTCATGTACCTAGGATTCCATCTATAAGGTCGTTTAAACCTTTTAGGTTAATGTTGGGAGTAGGGATATCCGTCTTAGCCAGAATCTTCAAAGCCTAAACTCTTAGTGACAAATCACTTAGGTTCATAGCCCAGTTGATTGAGGTTTAGTGTTTATCCTAGGAAGTTAAACTCTTGCGATAATTGCCCTTCAGAATCCTATTCTTCATACCTATCTATCTTTATCTTTATAAGTTAAAATACTTTTTTATCTAGTTAATCTTAATCTATCACCTCTTGTTACTAGGGTTAACTATATAGGCACTTTTGTCCTACATTACTGAGCAAACATACAAAAATACGAACCTGAGTTATATTTACCACTTACTCGTTAAAAGGAAGACAAGTATGTGAGTTATAGCTAGGAACCCCAGCTAAATATAAATAATAAAACCATTACGCCCTCATTGTAGCTAATTCTGACGCGTCGCAGCCTAACGACACCGCACAAATAAAACCGTTCGTTTTGGCCATATCAATGGTCTAGGACCGACAATGTACTATAGGCCTAGTTAGATGTTTCACTACAAAAGAGTCCTCAGTCAGAATCCAAAGCTCGGTGGACTTACTACAACCGGTGTGGCTCAGTCAAACTTACGTTATATACGATAGACTTCTCTTACCAAGGGGTGACACAGATAGTGTACCCTGAATCGGGGTTCACGACTTCCCAATAACAGAGCCGATAACTACGTTCTATTAGTTGGAAAAGCGATTGAGTTTAAAGCATAATCGGAAAGCATCTCAACAACATACACAAACCATAATATTATTTCAGAATTATAACTGACTACATCATAGCATACACTAAAGATAACTACTCGCTATGAGACGACCCGACCCAATCCATAGGGACGAATACAATAACATATGATAACATTGCGAGGTACTTGACCTCTATATGATACATTTTACAAACGTTGCATTTATTCTTAAAAGGCAAACTATCATTACATCAATATTTGACATTTTCGTCTAACATTTCATAATATCCAAATGACCTAATCTGTCATTTACTTATTTATATTCTCTATTGAACTCCAATGACTCGAATGCAACGTCTTTGTATCATGGCTTAAAAGGTCCCAAGTAGTATCCTTAACATGAGCTAATGCACAGCGGAAGACTTAATTCATACCTGAGAATAACATGCTTTAAAACGTCAACATAAAGTTGGTGAGATATATAGGTTTGATGCTAGCAGCGTTATAACAATGGAACACAAGATTTCATATATAAACATTTTAATAAAAATATTCTAAGTGGTTGAGCACTTGGTAACCATACTTAACATTTAATCACGTCGCATATTCCCTTTATTATGAAATCTTACTACACCGTACCAAGGTGTAGTCACGAAACGAAGTACTGTGCAACCGTTGAATACTGGTCGTCCAGTCCGGTTGGGGTTGTCAGGCCCGATAGATCTATCAACAGGATTCGCGTTTACAATACCGCTGTAAATAACAGTTACCAAGCTACAGGGAAGTATGCCAGTGGTACAACTCAACGTAGAATATATTTTTCAGTTACTTGTGTCCATAACGTAAAACATAAAATACATGTATTCTCATCCCGAAATACTTAGAGTTTAAAAGTGGGACTATATACTCACTTTTGTCTTGAAGATATGTAATTTCGACTTGGTCTCCGATTGATATCACGAACCTATCCATATATAATATATCAATACCTTTTCTTTTTAAACAATCGTCACATATATATACTTATAATACTTTTAATACTTTTAATAATTCCTTAGTCCGTAGTTAGCAGTCCGATGTTAGTAATTCAATTTTAATGGTTCATATTTAGTTGTTTAATAAACCCCCAATGAAATAAATAAAACCCCCATCGTATATGTATTGGTCGAGATTAATCTTGACCCATGGTACCGGTGTTGTCAAATGACGTGTTGCGTACATAAAGTACCGGTGTTGTCAAATGACGTGTTGCGTACAATCATGGGATCTTATGATTAATCTTCTCGTATTGTTTACGGGTGATCCTGAACCATATAAAATTAAATTATGAGTACATATGTATAAAATATCATGTTACTTTAGGAAGATGTGATTTATTTAATTTTCTCCAATTATTTTCGTGGCTAAACTAGTCTTGGATATCCGATTTTGTTTTGGTCATAATTTCTTCGTTACAACTCCGTTTTCGTTGATTCAACTTTCCACTTCCTTGGATCGAGTCCCTCTTTAAGAATATGAACTGTAAATACCTTAGTTTGTATTCGAAATCATAGGTCATAGGTCAAATTTTGGTGAAACTTATGAAGTTAATCATTTTTGTTACAAAAACATCATTTAATGACCATTTTTCTAAAAATACTTATACTATGAATTAAATCATGAAATTTTTATGTGTTAACATATTCATAAGAAATATCATTTTTCCAGAATATAAACCTCCAATTCAAAGTTCAAGATGGTTTTTAATTATCCAACCCAAAACAGCCCCCGGTTGCACTCCGACGTCATAAAAACAGTTTTTTAAGGTATTCTTTGAAAAACCAAGTTATACCTTGTTAAATTAGCATATATTTAAGTTATATTACAGGTCTTGAAGTATTTTAAAAGTTAAGTTAGAAGGATCTATTTAGTTTGCAAACAAGTTTGAAATCATTCAAACTATGTTTTTGTTGTTAAAATTGTATACCATACAATAAGATAGCTATATATATATGAATCGAATAAGGTTATGAACAAAGTTACTACCTCAAGTTACTTGGACAAGATTGCTGTAAAAGAGGAGTAAAAACCTAGAACCAAAAGAGTGATGAAATTGGATGAAAGATTGGAAGCAACTTAAGACATAAACTTGAATTGAAAGTTGTATTTTTGTAGTGTTTTTGTTGATCTTTTTATGGTGGTGTTTAAGGTGATTCTTGAGGGGATTTTTGCTGGAGTTCTTAGAGAGACATGAGGCTAGTAAGTGTGTGTGTTTAGCTAGAGAAATGATGTTCCAAAAATTGAAAATGGATGCATGTATTTATGGTGGTGTAAAAGGTGTATAAATTTGTAATTTTGTGA
The DNA here is from genome assembly GCF_046630445.1 of Rutidosis leptorrhynchoides. NCBI lineage: Eukaryota > Viridiplantae > Streptophyta > Magnoliopsida > Asterales > Asteraceae > Rutidosis > Rutidosis leptorrhynchoides. Next base: position 425,422,423 of record NC_092335.1, read on the forward strand.
AAAGATCTTTTAATCATGTGAAATTGTCATACTAAATAACAAAAGTAGTTACCTTATACATAAGGCATGAACAAGGGCTGGTTGGTGGTGATTTGATGTGTATATACCAATAGTAAATACGTATAGAAGCTAGGTATGATACGAGTACATATACTCTAGATATACGTATAGAAATCTTGTGAAAAATGGAATGAGGATTCAAATATAGCTATCTTTTGTGAATATACTTATATTGTTTTATGTATTTAAGTCTTTAAAAGTGATTAAATACATTATATATACGATATATGTATAAACATTATAGGTCGTAAGTATTTATGTTAAATAACGTTACGTATAGTTATCGTTTTGAAAGCTTAAGTTAGTAGTTTCAAAATATACTTATAACTTATTGTTATTAATACAAAATGAGATATTTAAACATCCTTAAATCATGTTAAATATGTATATATACATATATATACACAAACGTATAATTAACATATATTGTATAGTTCGTGATATCATCGGTCAAACTAGACGGTTAAACGTTATGTAAAACTCTTTTCAAAATCATAAATCTCAATAATTTAGATTGCTTATCATGTTGGTAAGTTTTAATTTATGTAAATATTAATCTTATAAGTGTAAAACGATCGGAAAAATCCGGGTCGTTACAGTACCCACCCGTTAAAGAAATTTCGTCCCGAAATTTGGTAGAGGTTGTCATAAATAACAATAGGAATGTTTTCATGACGAATATGAGGTATTAATAGAGTTTTATCATTATTGGAAGATATGGATAAAACGATTCGGTCATGTGAAGCGCACGAGTGAAGCTATCACAAAAGAATGAAATGAGTGAATATAGAATTGTTTTAACCGATGTCGAGATTAGGATTGATTTCCAGAATTTAAGGGATTTAAAGAAAATCTTATGTAATAAGATTTGGTTCTTCGATGATTTAGAAAACAGGATCTCCTTTGATTTAATGCGATAATCTGTTTCGATTTCTTTGTCGGATATTTCACTATAAATCCACCTCCTTCCCTTTCTTACTTCCATACCTCACATCTCTTACTCTTCCTCCTCTAATTCATACCTTAACGTATCCTTTAAAATGCTTCATCCCGTTCTGATTTTTGTTATACTTCTAACTTTCATATCTTTCATTCTTCTCTTTCATCTACCGCTAGAAGAATCTATTCACTTTTATGATTTTCTTGGAATTATAATGTTTCTAATTCTCCCGTGTCTTTACGTCGCCATACGTATTGATACACACGGTTTGTAGTTTCTGGGTGGTTATTGGGTTTGATATCTTTCCTTATATTTCGATGCTCCTGCTTCTGTTTTCCATAATCATTGTCATCCATAGTTAATACTCTCTCCTATTTGCTGTAATCTATACCCCAATTTCTATTTTGGGACTTTGTCCCTTCGTTTCTTCTTCCCGTCCTTGAGTCAAGCGATCAATAGTTCGAAATTCGTAGGTATAAAATTCGGAATGAACATAGCTAATGCTCTAAGAAAGGAATGGTAATGGCACGATTTTGATTTGTCAAATTACCAGAATATCCAGGAAAATAGAACTATCAAGATGATTTGTTCTTAATATGTTTCGGAATTGGATAGAATGTAAAATTCGTGTAACATGGCACATGATGACGGTACTGTGAATCATCATATTCCATTAGAAACTTAACATGACTTACTGTAATATAATGAAGTTGATCAAGTTTCATTATATTATACTAGTTCATGCATCAGTTCCCAACACTGCTTCAGAACATTCCTATTTTAAACTTGAAGGATTTAGAAACTAACACAGTTTCCTTTATATTGTAACGCAGATATTACAGAGAGATAAATGATTTCAGATAAGGATAGTGGTGAAAATATCTTCAGAAATATTGAGGATATTTATAATGAAAGATATGATAATATCTTGGAATTTCTAATGTCGAAGGATGATGATGAAGATTGACCCGTAAGGGTTTAGATTCAGAAGCAAGGTGTTTGCTACAGAATCGTCATAATTCTTTATGTACAAGTTTAGTCCTTGTAACTTGTTCAGAGTCTCCTTCATGGTTTGTTCAATCCGGTTTTCAGTACCAATTTTCTATCGAGCGTTCCTAACACTTCCTTCTTTTATCATCAACATTTGGTCATTAAGACCTTCTACAACATGCTGCTTCGTCAGTATTTTCAAAGTTATCGGATCTGGGTCATTGGTTATCAAACCAAGATGGTTTAAGGAGAATTGTATTTTTAGATGATTAAATGCTGATGGTAATATGATGGAATATAAAAGGTTCTCCGGTAACGATGGCGAAAGAACAACGTATATATATATATCGAGATTGTAATAAGAGTAGTCTTACTGAGATATCGAAGTGGAGCTGTGACAAAATTAGTTAATTGAAAAGGAATCGCGTGATTGTTTTTGCTAATGGATGATAAGGAATTCGATGCGGATACGTTTTAACTATAACTTCGAGTTCAAAAATTTTTAGGTGCATAACTGTATGCATAAATCTTTATTCCGTAGACGAGGTGCGGCTGGTTGAACTTCTCGATCGAGATGTTTTCAAGAATCATGAAAAGTTGTGAATGCGAATTGTAATCGTCAAGATACAAATGAGGTTTAAAATAGAATCAAGTGGCAAACTTGAAGGATTGTTTAGTTTCATATGTAATAATCATCATTTTAACTCATTTTTAATTGTCCAAAGTTAGCAGTCCAATAGTCCGATTGTCCAATGGTTCAATAAATTCATATATGAACTAAATATATAATATTCGAATTACTTAATACGTATCGTAACCCGTGTACTGGTCTCGGTGTCGATCACAACTCAAAGTATATATATATTTTGGAATCAACTCCGACCCTGTATAGCCAACTCCCACCTTCACATATAGAGTGTCTATGGTTGTTCCGAAATATATATATAGATGGATCAATATGATAAGTCGAAACCTTGTATACGTGTCCCGTTATTTAAAATGCGTAAAATAAATAAATATATATCATGACCCATTATACAACGTGTTGTCTCAGAATTAATCCGACGTGTTGTTGTACATGTGTCCCGACGGTATGTAAAGTACAGAAATTAAAATTGCAAGAATGTAAATTGCGATAAATTAAATATTAATCAGTTAGCTGGGAACAGTTAGCCGGAACAGTTAGCGTGTAATCCTATCACAATTTCAATTAATTAATTCATCTGTTTCTAACAATTTTTATTTTGCCAATGTTTCTTCATTATGCCACTTGTTGGATTCGGATAGGTAAAAATCCAAATATGAAATTTAAATGGAAATGGTTAATCTGGGGTGAACGGATACGTATATCGGTAATTGTAAGTAGGATAATAAATGATCGTTGAATCAGATTCGAAGAATGTACAGTGTAACTTGTTAATGTGAATTCTAAATATTCCTTGGGTACTACCCACCCGTTAAAATATTTTCATCATTAACAGTTTGTACGAATGAAATTTTTAATTACAATCTTTATGAAAATATATTTGCATATATATTTTCTTCGGAGGTAACTATGAATTTAATGAGTCAATAAAATATTCAACTCATTTGATTTATCGTTATTACTAGATTACATAATCTCCAAAACATTAGAGATTACATAATCGTCATGTCGAACGAAGAACGATACGTAAAGAAGAGGTAATCGGTGTAGAATGATATGTAGAACAAAGATCATATTCGAAGTTCAGATGATGATGTTGAGGTACGTGGTGCGGATGTGATTGTTGGTGGTGGTAATGATACGGTTGGTGTTGATGCTGATGATGTCGTTGACGTTGATGATGCTACTGGTACTGAAGATTGCGAGGTTGATGTTGTTAACGGTACTGGTTATGCTGCTGGTGCTGCTGCTGGTGTTTGTAACCTTCGCACCGTGTTCTCCAAAGCCGTCACACGAGCGCGAAGTTCGTTAATTTCTGCTAGTACACCAGGATGATTGGCGGTTGGAGTGAGCGAATGAACAAGATCCGAAATATGGGATAGGATATAATCGTGACGAGATACTCGAGAAATGAGAGAGAAAATGGTTTCTCGAACAGGTTCGTCGCCAATGGGGCAATTCGGTGGGTGAAAGGGATCACCTTCTTCTTGTCTCCAATAATTTAGTATACTACGAACCCATCCCCAATTCATCCAGAATAGATGATGAGAAATTGGTTGATCCATTCCAGTGACGCTGCCTTCGGAGCCCGAATGGAAATCCATATCAGCGTAGCTGTCGGAGTCGGAGGAATTCGAACTGGACGCGGAGTTCATCTTGTACAGTCGGGGAAATGAATTTTTGGTTTGGAATAGATTATAGGAGTTGGGTTTGGTATTCTTCAATACATAATTTACATATGTATTTATAATACTCAAAATCCCGTGAATTACGGAGAATCTTTGAAATTCGTCAGGCAATGTCTATAGCAACAGATACGCTAGGATACGAATTTTGTCTATACACTATCGATGCACCAAATGCAGTAAGACGTGTCTAGACTTAAGAATACTAAGCAGGCAATTCTTAAGGATGATAAGCAGATGATTTTCGACTAGATATGATAAGCAAAACTTTTGACATGTAGACACGGTCAAAGTCCAGACTCACTAATGCATCCTAACAACTACCAGTTAGACACACTAATGCAAGGCCTGGTTCGCTAAGACCAACGCTCTGATACCACATGAGACGACCCGACCCAATCCATAGGGACGAATACAATAACATATGATAACATTGCGAGGTACTTGACCTCTATATGATACATTTTACAAACGTTGCATTTATTCTTAAAAGGCAAACTATCATTACATCAATATTTGACATTTTCGTCTAACATTTCATAATATCCAAATGACCTAATCTGTCATTTACTTATTTATATTCTCTATTGAACTCCAATGACTCGAATGCAACGTCTTTGTATCATGGCTTAAAAGGTCCCAAGTAGTATCCTTAACATGAGCTAATGCACAGCGGAAGACTTAATTCATACCTGAGAATAACATGCTTTAAAACGTCAACATAAAGTTGGTGAGATATATAGGTTTGATGCTAGCAGCGTTATAACAATGGAACACAAGATTTCATATATAAACATTTTAATAAAAATATTCTAAGTGGTTGATGATGTCAAAGCAGAGGGGTATAAAATACTATTAATTTTTAGCAGGAAATACTATTAAATACGATACAATTTTACACAAGATATTTATTTATTTATAGAATGGATATACTTAAACCTTGCTACAACACTTATAGGCAGTGTACCTAATCGTACAGTAGTGTAGTTTTTAGTAAGTCCGGTTCGTTCCACAGGGAAATCTTTAAACAAAGCTCAACGCTATATTAGTTTACTTTTATAAAAATACAAATATATATATAGGTAATATTATTATTATAAAGGGGGGTTTTTACCGTTTAATGACCGGTTTGTCGATTTTAAAACTTTAGTCGCAGTTAAAACCTAATGTAAAATATAAAATAAATACAAGACTTAAATTAAAGCGTAAAGTAAATAACGATAATGAAATTGCGAATAAAAATGCGATAAAATAAAATTGCGATAATTAAAAGGTACGATAATTAAAAGTGCGATAAAATGAAATAACAATAAATAAAAGTGCGATAATTAGAAGTGCAATTAAATATAAAATAAAGGAAATTAAATATGAAATAAAAGAATTATGCTTATTTAAACTTCCGTAATCATGATGTTTGACGTGTTGATTTTAGTTTTATGCCCATGGGTTAATTGTCCTTTGTCCTGGATTATTCAATATGTCCGTCTGGTTTTTGTCCATAACAGTCCATCAGTCATAAATATAAATTGCAAGTGTCCTTGTCAAATTATTATTATACCCGAAGATAAATATTCCAACTAATTGGGGATTCGAATTGTAACAAGGTTTTAATACTTTGTTTAATGAATACACCAGGTTATCGACTGCGTGTAAACCAAGGTTTTACTACTTTGTTAACAATTACACCAATTACCCTTGAATGTAATTTCACCCCTGTTTTAATTATTCTAGTGGCTATTAATCCATCCCCGTGTCCGGTTAAATGAACGATTATTCGTACATATAAATACCCAGCCCATCGTGTCCGATCGAGTGTATATGGTAATTTATAGGGACGCCCAATTGTAAATCTTTATATTAGCATTAACAAACTTTCATTTAGTTAAACAAATATAAAGCCCATTAATAGCCCATAGCCTAGTTTCCACAAGTGTCGTTCTTTTATCCAAACCCCAATTATGGTACAAAGCCCAATTACCCAATTTTAGTAATTAGCCCAACATCATGATTACTTCGTTTTAAATAAGCATAATAATAACTTAGCTATGAGACATTAATATAAAAAGGTTGAACATAACTTACAATGATTAAAAATAGCGTAGCGTTACACGGACAGAATTTCGACTTACACCCTTACAACATTCGCTAACATACCCTTATTATTAGAATTATAATTAAAATTTAAAATATAAATTATAAATATAAATATATTTACGTTGAAGAGGAAGAGAAAAAAGATGATAAAAACTCGTCAGAAAACTGGCTATTTATAGGACCTGACCAGCAATCTTACACCATGCGACTCGCATGGTTTTGTGCTTCTGGCCATGCGAGTCGCATGGCCACCCTGGATTCAGCCAACTACTTTTGTTTTCTTCTTGCCGACGTAATATAATAATAATAATATATATAATATATAATTATATATAATTATATATATATTATATTATATTCTTGTGCATAGTAGACTAGATATTTTTGGTCCGTTGCGTCGGGCGTTTCTTCTTGGCTCAGGTCCCGGTTCCGGATTTTCGGACGTCCTCGCGTATTATTTTATATCGTGTACTTTGCGTCTTGTAACTTGTACTCTTGTCATTTTGAGACGTTCCTCATCAATATTTTGAACCTTTTTGATTGTATCTTGTACTTTTTAGCTCTTTGGACCTTTTTGTCTTCAATTTGTCGAATCTGCCTTTTGTCTTCACCTTTTATTATTTAAACGAATATCACTTGTAAATAGAACAATTGCAACTAAAAGCTTGTCTTTCTTGAGGAATAATGCTATGAAATATATGTTCGTTTTTAGCATTATCAAATATTCCCACACTTGAGCGTTGCTTGTCCTCAAGCAACATTGTCTTGAAATACTAGAATCACTTCTTTATTCTTCATACTTTGTACATCAGTGATTTCTATACGGCGGTATAAACAATGGTAGTGACGATATGGTTTACAGTCCCACATGACTATAAAAATTTAGATCCATTAAGGAAATTGGATCTTTATGAAAACATTTGATCTTTTGAAAATTAAATCTAGTTTTTACCCTAGATAAGTTTTCCGGAATAACCCTTTACTGGTGTTTGCAAAATATTTTTGTGGGTTTGGTGGGTTTCAGATTTGAAAATTTTAGCTCAAAACTTGCGGTTTTGTGTCACCCACTTGCTAACCTTGTATTTGGAAAGCAACACGTCCAGTTTACTTGTTCCGTATATTACCTTTCGGCAAACTACCGTCCGGTTGTAAAGGAAAGCGTTGAACAAGCAACTGTTAAGGCAATGTCCCGTGACATGCTTTTAATTATGGTCTATAACGTGTCGGACGCAATTACTATCCTTGGTAGGAGCAATAGTAAAAGCTCACCCTTATAATTTGTCGGTTTGGCACAAGGTCCTGTCTTTGACCATGTTATGCAACCACCGTTCTTACGGTTGACACCCGATTTAGTTCAGGTGACCTAATGAATTCCATGTGAATTCCTAGGATTTTACGTTCAATGGTAATGAACGCATTGAAAATAGGGTTTTTAGAAAACAAATCAGTTTGTATTTTTGATCAAAATATTTTCTCGTTCAAGCTCGAGTTTAGATATCATTGAATTCCATGAGTTTGAATTCTCAATCTTTAAGGTCAATCTCTAGGATTGAGTAATATCAGTCTTAAAAGCTGATTTTTAATCTTTAAGGAGATTATCCTTTCTGGGGATCTGATTCATTAGTCTTATCCAGCTAATTTGCATGGTGCCCCCCCATTGTACTTGATAAATCCTTCTCATGGTTAGGATAAATCTGACCACTTGGCGACCCTGTTTAATGCTGAGGTCCGTGGATTTCCTGCTGATTTTAGTGATGACTTTTCTAGATTTTTCGTCAACCTACAGCTGGTCTGAACGACAACTTCATGACCTAAATCAAGAAGCGCGTGTCTTTTTCGGAAGACTTTACTTCCTTTTAATGATGGAATTGATTCATCGTGTAGATCCATCTCTTCTTTTCTTTCATTGGGTAAAACAGTTTAGCTTAGTTCAAAGCAAAAGTATTTTCAGTTATTTGTTACAAATATATGTGGCATATGTTTAAAATAACTTGGTAAATTTTCCCACACTTGGCTTTTTATTCTTCTTTTTATCGTCCTCTATTCCATTTTAAATGAATTTTAACATTTTAGTTTGTTTCTCAATTTATGTCCTTTCCGAGGTAACAATAATTTCGGTGTTAAAACCTAGTTTTATCGTTCATAAATATGTATAAACATGATTTTGAATTCATTTAATTGAAAATTTTGAAAAATTTTACTAGAATTGGGTAGTCAGTATATAAGACTAGGGCTGTTCTTTTTTATCAGAGAGCACTAGATTCTAATACAACTACTGCTTTACTAGTATTTTTAATGGTAACCAAGTATTTAATATAAAAATTTTAAAATCCGAAAGAATTTAACCCCTTCCCACACTTAAGAATCTTGCAATGCCCTCATTTGCAAGAAATCAGTAACAATTTAAATTATTGAGGGTGATTTGTGTGAAAATGATTAAATTTTTACCAAAGTTTCCAAATATATTGGCGTTTGTTTGCTGAATGATAAATGGTGCACGTCATTTGTTCATTCCGTCTTGTTGTTATTTCACATACATTTTGCATCATTGTCGTCAAAATTACTTGCTTTTGCTGAACTTAATGCCAGTCTTTGAAAACGCGTTGTTTTACCCTGTTTTGTGCATAAAATAGAATACATACAATACAAATATAATCATACATGCAATTTGAAATGGAACTTTGGCATCCCACTTTCAAACTATAAGAAAAATATTAGTACACAATAATAATAAGAATATCAAACATTACATAAACGTAAATAAATGTTAAGTGTTTAAAATAAAAATAAAGATTACCAACTTATCTCTACTGATCAGGAGGTGGGTTAGGAGGAAAATTAGGATATGGATCCCAATTCATGTTCGCGTCCGGGTTCCATGGCTGATTATAGGTGTACTGGTATGCTGCGTCATAATCATATGAATCATAGGGTGGTCTCATCTCTGGCTGATGTGCGGGATAGTATGCGGGTCGGGTCGGATAATACATCTCACCAGGCTGCAACTGGCTTATAATTTGGCGCTGATGATAATCCCATCGGCCATGCTCTCGTTGCCGGGAATGCTCGTAGTCATTCCGGCGTTGCCATGCCTCGTACTGCATATGCCTATCATAGTTCGTCATGTATTCATCCTCCATACGAATACCTAAATCAAGAGCAGTCTCCCGAACAACTCCTATAATGTTGTTCGCCTCCTCCATCTCGTCATCCGAACCTCTCTCTACCTGTCGCTGAGGTCCCTCGTATCGATATACCCGACCACGTCTCATCAATAATACCCTTGCACCGTGATAAAGGTTTGAACTTATAGTTTCACCTCCGTCCTCTATTTCGTTCATTGGACCCCCTTGGTGCTTATCTACACCTAAATACTCTCCAATGAGAGTAATGAAAATACCACCACCTATAATACTCCCCGATTTCATCCCCGAAACTACATTAGCGAGATAATAACCAACACAATAGGGAATGTTAACGAAACTCCTCGGGTCTCTAATACACTTGAGGTAGAACAAATCGTTTACGGTCAATTTCTCCTTATTCCTACCCCTTTGTGTAATTGTGTTTGCTAAGAATCTATGAATCACCCGGAGTTCAGCTCTGTCTATATCTAAGTATGTATGATTTCCACTGGCGTGAAATTCATTAAAGTGTGACATACGCCTCCAGACAGCGTTAACATCAAATTCCCTATCTACCCTTTCTCCTTGGGCAATCAGGCTATTACAGTCGGGGCTCAAAAGTTCAGCAGGGGTGTAAATCTGTAAGGCCCTGGCTAAATCTATCATGGACATTCTGTACATGCGTCCACCTTTGCACCAATAATCCCCGAATCGGTTCGGCAAGGTCAACTGTTTCCAAAGGTACCCAGTCAATTGCCCTTGGCATTTCAACAACCTTATTGTAGAGAATGTGCATGTTCTTTTGATAATCTGGATACTCTATCCAACATCGATCAAATCTCAGATTTGGGTGTAACTGATCTTCATTAATGTCTAAGCTCAGAATCCTTTGATGTGGAGCGAATTGACGAAACTGATTCACGAATAATTGATCTTGATCGTGATAAGGAATATGTTGCTCCTCCTGTTCTTCTTCTTCTTGTTGCATATGTTGTTCTTGTTCATGAAACATTTGCGGTTCGGGCTCTGGTTGCCTGGATGATGATGCTCCTGAACCTCCAGTATCGGCTTTCTGCAAAACACATTAAACACAAAATTTGTGCATCCAAATATGCATTAGTGTTAACAAAATAATAACTTGAAACAATTATGATGACCTGTTCAATTCATAACACATTTTATACACATTTTCTTAACAATAACAATTCTACACTTTTACATACGAAAAATGTATACAATGTTTTATCACATTTAAACTCTTAAACATGTCAACAATAATCATTATAGCAATTAAACACTTGTTACATGGCATTCAAATCAAACTAGTGTTCATTTTCATATTTTTGTCAAGTCTACACTTTTTCAAATAAGCATATACGAAAATTTTCGCCAAAGTTCATAAGCATTCAACTCAAATAACATGTCAAAATAATCATTACTAGCAATGAAACAAGTTTCAAATGGCCTTTATATCAAATTATCCAAGTTCATGAATTTTTAGACTTAAAAAGTCTACTTTAATTCTCAAAAACATGGTTAGGCTCAAAGTTTGGATCAATTAACTACCTAGACATGTTACACTACTTAATTTAGCAACAATTCATGACAAAAATCGGCCATAACCTGTTTATATCAAAAAGCCCCAAATTGCTCAAGAACACAAACCCTAGATTCTTAAAAATTTGAAGTTTTTAACTTCAATTCATGTTAAATAGCTTCTATCTAGGATATACATGCATAATATAACAACAATTTAGCTCTAATTACATCTAAATTTAACAAAATCAAAATATAAATTTTCTAGCTCAAGAACACAAAAATTCGAATTTAAAGAGATTAGGGGTGAAATCTTTACCTTTCTCCTGAAGGGGTTGAGACTACTGAATCTAGGCATGATTATTGTGAAGTTTTGCAAGAAATTTGGTGAAAATTGGTGAAAAATTGAGAGAGTTTGGAGATGGTTCGTGTATGTGTGTGTTATTGTGAAAGAAAGAGCAGAACTCGGCTGGATTTTGTTCCTGTCCAGTTTTTAGTGGCCATGCGAGTCGCATGGCATAACCCTTTCCCTCATGCGACTCGCATGGGGGTATTTTCCAGGGTTTTTTATTTTTTTTTTTTTTTTTTTTTTTTTTTTATTTTTTTTTTTTTATAAAAACCTTATACTTTTAAAACATGAAATTTAATAAAATTTTAAAAATTTTGTTTCTTTTTAAGACGAGGTCGTTTCGGGACGATGCCCTAGTCCGTCCCTCGACAAAATTTTAAAATTTGTCTTTTTGTAGCGATTGTTTTAAAAGCTTAGATTTTTGGATTTTATAATTTTTTTTGGCATACTTTAAATCAATAAGATTAAAAATAATGATAATAAAAGTTCTCGTCCCTCCCTCGGGTAAAGCAATTTCGGTTCAAAGACCTAGTCTTCAACTTACGACGAATTTTAAAAATCATATTCTTAACTTAATTAGATAAAGTAAATTTTTGTTTTTAAATTCACACAACATAAATATAAAATTCAAAATTAATAAAAAAAATAATCACACCAAACTTAAAATTTAAAATGCATAAAATTAAAAATTCATATTAAAAATTCACACCAAACTTATATTAATTTTTCAAATATTTACAATTTTAAAAATATTGTTTTTACAAGGTTTACAATATTAATTTAAGATTTAAATATTAAGATTAAAAAAAACATGGTAAAAATAAAATTAAAAATCTTTTTGTCTTTTTATCCCACTTTAATCAATCAAATATTATCAAAAATATGCGCCCCTCTTTTCGGTAAAGTAATTTCGGTTCCAAGACCTAATTTAACTCATGACGAATTTTTGAAATATTTTGGTTTGATTGTTTAAAGATATTTATACCTTAAGAATAAACGTTAAATTTCGCAGTGATGTAATAAATTTTTGAACGATATCAATAATTTCGGTCGCCAAACCTAATTTTATTTAATACCAATTTAATACTTTTTAGCGAACAAATTAGCGTTTATTATCAAAAGGTTAAAAATAAAAATAAAAATAAAAACTGTACAGACATACCTGTGAAATAGATTTCTTAGTTATATGATCTATTATATTCATAAGATAGTCGGTTTAATTGGTCTTCCATGGCTGCATAAGCGTAACCTCGAGCATTCATTGTCTTTTCTTCTAAACATATGAACGGTCCGTCTCTGCATAAAGTAACAAATTCGGTATTTGAATAGGTTTGATTATTTGAACATTTACCTCCATGTGACCATTTTCCGCATTTGTGACATTTATCTAGGTGTCGTGCTCTTCTTTTTGCTGCGGATTTTGATTTTCCTTTACCAAATTGTAACTTATTATCTTCGCATCTGGATCCTTTTCTAACTCCGTCCATTCTTTCTCTGATTACTGATACTAATTCACTCGGGAGTATGTCATTATTACGTTTAGTGATCAAAGCGTGTAGCATTAGACCATGGTTTAATTCACAGGCAGTCTTCATTTCGTAAAAACCTAAAAAAAAATAAAAATTCAGAATGGGGGGAGAAGACTAGTTCTTTAGGGTCTGCTAGGGAAAGACCATACGTGTTCCATTTTCGAGAACTATACGAAAACAGACAATCTAACTCTAACAGAAATATATATTATCCTTTAAAGACTTGATTCTCCCCACACTCAGTTAGCTGTGGTGTCGAAATTGTGATTAACTTCGTTGTCGATTTCCATCGGACCATGTATGTAATGTTTAACTCTGTGACCATTAACTTTAAATTCAATCCCATTTGAATTTATTAATTCTATCGTTCCGTATGGGAAAACTCTTTTGACTATGAATGGTCCAGACCATCTTGATTTCAATTTTCCAGGAAATAGCTTGAATCGTGAATTGAAAAGAAGAACTCTGTCTCCTTCTTTGAATTCTTTTGATCTTCTGATTCTTTTATCATGCCATTTCTTCGTTCTTTCTTTATAGATTAACGAATTTTCGTATGCTTCATGTCTTAATTCTTCTAATTCGTTTAGTTGACTTAATCGTAGACGTCCGGCTTCATGTAAATCAAGATTACATGTCTTCAAAGCCCAAAATGCTTTGTGTTCAATTTCTACTGGAAGATGACATGCTTTTCCATAAACAAGTCTAAAAGGTGTGGTTCCAATTGGAGTTTTGTAGGCTGTTCTAAAAGCCCAGAGTGCATCCTCCAATTTAATGGACCATTCCTTTGGATTTGATCCTACGGTTTTCTCTAGAATACGTTTTAAAGCTCGGTTTGTATTTTCAACTTGTCCACTTGTTTGTGGATGATATGCGGTGGAGATTTTATGAGTTACTCCATATCTTTTAAGAACTTTCTCAAGTTGATTATTACAGAAATGAGTACCCCGATCACTTATTAAAGCTTTCGGTGTTCCAAACCTTGCAAAAAGACGTTTTAAAAAATTAACTACAACTCGTGCATCGTTAGTTGGGAGAGCTTGTGCTTCCGCCCATTTAGATACATAATCAATGGCTACGAGTATATATAGATTATTATGAGATTTTGGAAATGGACCCATAAAGTCAATACCCCAAATGTCAAATACTTCACATACTTGGATGACATTTTGTGGCATTTCATCACGTTGACTTATTTTTCCGGCCCTTTGACATGCATCACAGGATTTGCAAAGAAGGTGTGCGTCTTTGTAAATTGTAGGCCAATAGAATCCAGCTTCATAAACTTTTCTTGCTGTTAGTTGAGGCCCATAATGCCCTCCTGTTGGTCCTGTGTGACAATGATTTAAAATTTTACTAGCTTCATCTCCAAATACACATCGGCGTATTATTCCATCGGGACAACTTTTAAACAGATGTGGATCTTCCCAGAAATAGTGTTTTATATCACTGAAGAATTTCTTTCGTCTTTGGTACGATAATCCTTTTTCAAGGAATCCACAAACTAAGTAGTTTGCATAGTCTGCAAACCATGGGATTTCTTTATAATCTATCTTCAATAGGTATTCATCAGGAAAGTTGTCTTGTATGGCCGATTCATTCAGAACTTCTAATTCGGGATTTTCAAGACGAGAAAGATGATCAGCGGCGAGATTTTCTGCTCCCTTTTTATCTCGGATTTCAATATCAAACTCTTGTAAGAGTAAGATCCAACGGATTAATCTTGGTTTAGCATCTTGTTTTGAAAATAGGTATTTAAGAGCAGAATGGTCGGTATAGACCACCGTTTTTGCTAGAACGAGATATGATCGAAATTTGTCAAAAGCAAAGACAATAGCAAGGAGTTCTTTTTCAGTAGTTGTATAGTTCGTTTGTGCTCCTTGTAACGTCTTACTAGCATAATATATAGGTTGAAATCGTTTTTCAATCCTCTGTCCTAAAACGGCTCCCATTGCAAAATCACTTGCATCGCACATTAGTTCAAATGGTAGATTCCAATTTGGTGTTATCATGATCGGTGCATTAGTGAGTTTCTCTTTAAGAATATTAAAAGATTTGATACATTCATCTGAAAAGATAAATGGCGCATCCTTTTCTAGGAGTTTATTCATAGGAGTGGCAATTTTAGAAAAATCTTTTATGAAACGTCGGTAAAAACCGGCATGCCCTAGAAAACTCCTAACTCCTCTAACATTTGTGGGATGTGGAAGTTTAGCAATTATATCTACTTTAGCTCTATCCACTTCAATTCCTTCTTTTGAAATTTTATGTCCAAGAACGATGCCTTCTTTAACCATGAAATGGCATTTCTCCCAATTAAGTACTAGATTTGATTTTTCGCATCTAATTAGCATTCGTTCCAGATTAACTAGACATGATTTAAATGTATCACCGAAGACTGAAAAGTCATCCATGAATACTTCCATGCATTCTTCTATCATGTCGTGAAAAATCGCCATCATACACCTTTGAAAGGTTGCAGGGGCGTTGCAAAGTCCAAATGGCATGCGTTTGTAAGCAAAAGTACCATAAGGGCACGTGAATGTGGTTTTCTCTTGATCTTCGGGTGCTATTGGAATTTGAAAATATCCGGAAAATCCATCTAGAAAACAATAGTAACTATTTCCGGCTAATCTTTCCAACATTTGATCTATGAAAGGTAAGGGAAAGTGATCTTTTCTGGTGGCGTCATTTAATTTTCTATAATCAATACATACACGCCATCCTGTTACAGTCCTAGTAGGAATAAGCTCATTTTTCTCATTTGTGATAACAGTCATGCCACCCTTCTTAGGCACGCATTGAACTGGGCTTACCCATGGACTATCAGAAATTGGATATATCAAACCTGCATCTAGCAGTTTAATAATCTCTTTCTTAACTACATCTTGCATATTAGGATTTAGTCTTCGTTGACGTTGCACATACGTTTTATGACCTTCTTCCATAAGGATTTTATGTGTGCAATACGAAGGACTTATTCCTTTAATATCATGAATCTTCCATGCAATAGCTGGTTTATGAGCTTTCAACACAGAAATGAGTTGTGATTTCTCATTTTCAGTAAGAGAAGACGATATTATTACAGGTAATTCAGATTCACCATGTAAATAAGCGTATTCCAAATGGTTTGGAAGTGGCTTTAACTCTAATTTCGGAGGTTCTTCTATCGATGATTTATATCGATATCTGTCTTCTTCTTTTAGCATTTGAATTTCTTCTGTTGTTGGTTCATATCCATTAGCTATAAGTGTAGCTAACATTTCAGCTTCATCAATTGGTTCATTTCCTTCTCCTAAAGAACATTCTCCTGTTCCTTGTAATTCTGGAAATTCTTCTAATAATTCTGCATGTGCATCTATAGTTTGAATATAATAACATGTATCATCTGCAGATTGTGGTTGTTGCATGGCTCTATCCACTGAAAAGGTAACACTCTCATCCTCTATACTTAGGGTCAGTTTCTTACCGAACACGTCTATCATTGCTTTAGCCGTGTTTAAGAATGGTCTTCCTAATATGAGAGGAACTTGAGAATCTTCTTCCATGTCCAAAACAACAAAATCTACTGGAAATACTAAAGTACCAACTTTAACTAGCATGTTCTCCATTATCCCTCTAGGATATTTTATTGATCTATCGGCTAGTTGTATGCTTATTCTGGTTGGTTTCAATTCTCCAAGGTCTAGTTTAGCGTATAGTGAATACGGCATTAGATTTATACTAGCACCTAAATCTGCTAATGCTTCTATTGAACTAAGACTACCCAGAAAACATGGAATTGTGAAACTTCCTGGATCAGATAGTTTTTCTGGTATCTTATTCAACAGCACTGCTGAACAATTAGCATTCATAGTAACAGCCGAGAGTTCTTCCATTTTCTTTCTATTCGTGATTAGATCTTTCAAGAATTTAGCATATCTTGGCATTCCTGAAATTACATCAATGAAAGGAAGATTTACATTTATCTGTTTAAACATATCCAAGAATTTGGATTGCTCGGCTTCAAGTTTTTCCTTCTTCATTTTACTCGGATAAGGAAGTGGTGGTTGGTATGGTTTAACATAAGGTTTAGCCTTAACTGTGTTATCTTCATTAACCTTCTCAACTACCGGTTCTTTTTCCTTATCTTGATCAGGTTGTGGTTCTTGTGAAGTAGGAATAGTTTCATCAGAATTTACAGGTATTTCAGGTGGTTTAAGTGTTGTACCACTTCTTGTGGTAATAGCTTTAGCTGTTTCATTCCGGGGGTTAGCATTTGTATCGCTTGGTAGACTTCCCGGTTTTCTTTCACCTATTAACCTTGCTAGGTTACTCACTTCTTGTTCCAGATTTTGAATAGAAGCTTGTTGATTTCTAAATGCTTGAGCATTTTGTTCATTTGTTTGTTTTTGAGATGTGAAAAACTGCGTTTGAGTTTCAACTAGCTTCGTCATCATATCTTCTAAATTCGGCTTTTTATCATCGGTTTGTTGTGGTGGTTTGTTTTGAAAATTTGGTCTTTGCTGATTATAAGTATTATTGGATACTTGTTGATTGCTAGGACCTTGTTGGT
Source organism: Rutidosis leptorrhynchoides (assembly GCF_046630445.1). Lineage (NCBI taxonomy): Eukaryota > Viridiplantae > Streptophyta > Magnoliopsida > Asterales > Asteraceae > Rutidosis > Rutidosis leptorrhynchoides. Next base: position 425,439,929 of record NC_092335.1, read on the forward strand.
TGTTGTATGGAATATTTCGGTTATAATTCTGGTTTTGATTGTAAATCGGTCTTGGCGGTTGATAATTATTCTGATAATTATTTCCAGGCCTTTGGTTTATGTATGAAATATTCTCTCTTTGTTCCATTGTTAATTCAATGCTGAGACAATCTTTTGTCAAATGTGGTCCTCCACACTGCTCACAACTAATTCGTATTGAGTGAATATCCTTAGTCATCTTTTCCATTCGTCTCTCCACAGCATCTATCTTTGCGGAAATGGAATCTAAGTCATGGCTAGAATCGGCTCTAGCTGCTTTAGATGATCTAATGATATCTTTTTCTTGGTGCCACTCATGTGAGTGGGAAGCAGTATTATCAATAATTTTGTAAGCATCAGTTTCGGTTTTCTTCATAATCGAACCACCAGCTGCTATATCTATGTCTTTTCTTGTAGTGATGTCGCATCCTTGGTAGAATATTTGTACTATTTGACAAGTGTCTAAACCATGTTGCGGACATCCTCTTAATAACTTTCCATATCTTGTCCACGCCTCATATAGAGTTTCATTTGGCTTTTGTGTGAACGTAACAATTTCTGCTTGAAGTCTTACGGCTTTAGATGCAGGAAAGAATTGTTTAAGAAATTTATCAATTAAAACGTCCCATGTATCAATCGCCCCTTCAGGTAACGATTCCAACCAATCTTTGGCTTCTCCCTTTAAAGTCCAGGGAAATAACATGAGATATATCTGTTCATCCTCCACTTCTCGGATTTTAAATAGTGTGCAGATCCTATTAAAGGTACGTAGATGTTCATTTGGATCTTCCTTCGGCGCACCACTAAATTGGCATTGATTAGTCACCATGTGTAGAATTTGTCCTTTGATTTCATAATCTGGCGCATTAATGTCTGGATGAGTAATTGCGTGACCTTGGCCAGTGCGTTTAGCTCTCATTCGGTCTTCCATACTTAAAGGTTCCAGATTCTCCATAATTGAATTTGTTGAATCGGTATCACTAGATGATTCTGATTTAATAGTTCGTTCCTCAACAATCTCTGTTTGAATGATTGGTGGTTCCGGAGGAAAGTTTAATGGTTCAGGATCTATGAACCGTTCCTGAATATTTTCTGGATTCTCAATTGTGAGGTTGGGTTCAAAAAATGGATTATCGGAAATTTGAACTGAAGTACTTGGTCGACTGGATGACGATTCTAAAGAAAAATCAACGGCGGTTATATTTGTTAAACGATGTCTTGATCGAGTTACAGGTGGTGAACGTACAAAAGGTGGTGAACGTCTTGCTCGGTGCATTCACTGAATATCCTATTAGTTTTTAAAAGGAAAGAAAAATTATAATAAGTTATCCAATCAATAGACTTTTCTGATTTTGCCCACGTTTCGAATAGCCAAAAGATGCAGCAGAGGGGCAGGATTCGTTTGGTCTCAATATAATTGAGGACTGTTTGGCTCCAATAACCCGGTCCACGTACAAATCCAACTATTACTACGAACCAGAAAATTTTGATGTCTATCAATTTAATCACTCAAAATAAATTTTCGTAATTTTAAGAAATTTAGATAAGAAGTAGAATAAAATTCTAAGTCCTAAAAACTAGAATAGCGAGAAATAAGAAAGAAAAAGATTGCGCGTCGAAAAATGTCGAAAAAGAAAAATTGGTTGAAAAATAAAAGGTGACGGAAAAATAAAAGAAACTTATCAAAACTTAAAAATACTTAACTAATTTAACCTTATTACTACAACTAACTTAAAATTATAATCGCAAATTGATATTACTAATTGGAATGATAATTGATACATAGTAAAAGGTCTAAAAATATTAAAGTTTACAGGAAAAACTAAATCCCAAATGGAAATAACTTAAAAAGAAACTAAAACTTAAAAAAAAGGCGTCGCAAAATTCTAAAGCACCTAAATCTTAGTCTAAAGAAAAAGCACTTAAGGAGTTCTACGGCATAGCCTAAAAATCTAGGAGTAAAAATAACTATAACAAAAACTAAGTTTAAAATTAAATATGAGTTAGAAATACAAATATTACGCTACAACGATTAAAAAGGTACAAAATATTAAAAGTTATTAAAAGTTATAAAAATATTAGATTTTATAAAAATATTATTTTTATATTTTATAATTTAAAGTATTAAGTATTATATAATTAAAACTAGTTAAAAGTAATAATTAATTTAAATAACTAAAACTTAATTAATAATAATAAATAAAACTAGGGTTTAAATAATAATAATAAATAATATCCGTAATTATTACGAAATTAGGGTTCAGATGTGGTCCTGTCAGACCCCTCATGCGACTCGCATGGGGTTTAGTTGAAATGCCATGCGACTCGCATGGTGTTCGGATCCAGGCCAAAAGTTGGGCTGCTACAGTACCTTGGCCCGATTATTATTATTATTATTTTTTTTTTTTTTTTTCTATTTAATATAAAATATTTATATAGTTTAAATAAAAACTTATATTTTTATAAAACTAAAAATAGAAATATTTGATAATTTTGTAAATAAAAATCTTAAAAATATATATAAGTATATTTTTTTTTTTCTTTTCGGTTTTTAAAAGCTCTTTTTTTTTTTTTTATTTAAACAAAAATATAAATTTTACAAAAACTAATTATAACTTAAAAATTAAAAATATGGCGTTTCGCTTCGAGCGATCCCCGGCAGCGGCGCCAAAAATACTTGATGTCAAAGCAGAGGGGTATAAAATACTATTAATTTTTAGCAGGAAATACTATTAAATACGATACAATTTTACACAAGATATTTATTTATTTATAGAATGGATATACTTAAACCTTGCTACAACACTTATAGGCAGTGTACCTAATCGTACAGTAGTGTAGTTTTTAGTAAGTCCGGTTCGTTCCACAGGGAAATCTTTAAACAAAGCTCAACGCTATATTAGTTTACTTTTATAAAAATACAAATATATATATAGGTAATATTATTATTATAAAGGGGGGTTTTTACCGTTTAATGACCGGTTTGTCGATTTTAAAACTTTAGTCGCAGTTAAAACCTAATGTAAAATATAAAATAAATACAAGACTTAAATTAAAGCGTAAAGTAAATAACGATAATGAAATTGCGAATAAAAATGCGATAAAATAAAATTGCGATAATTAAAAGGTACGATAATTAAAAGTGCGATAAAATGAAATAACAATAAATAAAAGTGCGATAATTAGAAGTGCAATTAAATATAAAATAAAGGAAATTAAATATGAAATAAAAGAATTATGCTTATTTAAACTTCCGTAATCATGATGTTTGACGTGTTGATTTTAGTTTTATGCCCATGGGTTAATTGTCCTTTGTCCTGGATTATTCAATATGTCCGTCTGGTTTTTGTCCATAACAGTCCATCAGTCATAAATATAAATTGCAAGTGTCCTTGTCAAATTATTATTATACCCGAAGATAAATATTCCAACTAATTGGGGATTCGAATTGTAACAAGGTTTTAATACTTTGTTTAATGAATACACCAGGTTATCGACTGCGTGTAAACCAAGGTTTTACTACTTTGTTAACAATTACACCAATTACCCTTGAATGTAATTTCACCCCTGTTTTAATTATTCTAGTGGCTATTAATCCATCCCCGTGTCCGGTTAAATGAACGATTATTCGTACATATAAATACCCAGCCCATCGTGTCCGATCGAGTGTATATGGTAATTTATAGGGACGCCCAATTGTAAATCTTTATATTAGCATTAACAAACTTTCATTTAGTTAAACAAATATAAAGCCCATTAATAGCCCATAGCCTAGTTTCCACAAGTGTCGTTCTTTTATCCAAACCCCAATTATGGTACAAAGCCCAATTACCCAATTTTAGTAATTAGCCCAACATCATGATTACTTCGTTTTAAATAAGCATAATAATAACTTAGCTATGAGACATTAATATAAAAAGGTTGAACATAACTTACAATGATTAAAAATAGCGTAGCGTTACACGGACAGAATTTCGACTTACACCCTTACAACATTCGCTAACATACCCTTATTATTAGAATTATAATTAAAATTTAAAATATAAATTATAAATATAAATATATTTACGTTGAAGAGGAAGAGAAAAAAGATGATAAAAACTCGTCAGAAAACTGGCTATTTATAGGACCTGACCAGCAATCTTACACCATGCGACTCGCATGGTTTTGTGCTTCTGGCCATGCGAGTCGCATGGCCACCCTGGATTCAGCCAACTACTTTTGTTTTCTTCTTGCCGACGTAATATAATAATAATAATATATATAATATATAATTATATATAATTATATATATATTATATTATATTCTTGTGCATAGTAGACTAGATATTTTTGGTCCGTTGCGTCGGGCGTTTCTTCTTGGCTCAGGTCCCGGTTCCGGATTTTCGGACGTCCTCGCGTATTATTTTATATCGTGTACTTTGCGTCTTGTAACTTGTACTCTTGTCATTTTGAGACGTTCCTCATCAATATTTTGAACCTTTTTGATTGTATCTTGTACTTTTTAGCTCTTTGGACCTTTTTGTCTTCAATTTGTCGAATCTGCCTTTTGTCTTCACCTTTTATTATTTAAACGAATATCACTTGTAAATAGAACAATTGCAACTAAAAGCTTGTCTTTCTTGAGGAATAATGCTATGAAATATATGTTCGTTTTTAGCATTATCAGTTGAGCACTTGGTAACCATACTTAACATTTAATCACGTCGCATATTCCCTTTATTATGAAATCTTACTACACCGTACCAAGGTGTAGTCACGAAACGAAGTACTGTGCAACCGTTGAATACTGGTCGTCCAGTCCGGTTGGGGTTGTCAGGCCCGATAGATCTATCAACAGGATTCGCGTTTACAATACCGCTGTAAATAACAGTTACCAAGCTACAGGGAAGTATGCCAGTGGTACAACTCAACGTAGAATATATTTTTCAGTTACTTGTGTCCATAACGTAAAACATAAAATACATGTATTCTCATCCCGAAATACTTAGAGTTTAAAAGTGGGACTATATACTCACTTTTGTCTTGAAGATATGTAATTTCGACTTGGTCTCCGATTGATATCACGAACCTATCCATATATAATATATCAATACCTTTTCTTTTTAAACAATCGTCACATATATATACTTATAATACTTTTAATACTTTTAATAATTCCTTAGTCCGTAGTTAGCAGTCCGATGTTAGTAATTCAATTTTAATGGTTCATATTTAGTTGTTTAATAAACCCCCAATGAAATAAATAAAACCCCCATCGTATATGTATTGGTCGAGATTAATCTTGACCCATGGTACCGGTGTTGTCAAATGACGTGTTGCGTACATAAAGTACCGGTGTTGTCAAATGACGTGTTGCGTACAATCATGGGATCTTATGATTAATCTTCTCGTATTGTTTACGGGTGATCCTGAACCATATAAAATTAAATTATGAGTACATATGTATAAAATATCATGTTACTTTAGGAAGATGTGATTTATTTAATTTTCTCCAATTATTTTCGTGGCTAAACTAGTCTTGGATATCCGATTTTGTTTTGGTCATAATTTCTTCGTTACAACTCCGTTTTCGTTGATTCAACTTTCCACTTCCTTGGATCGAGTCCCTCTTTAAGAATATGAACTGTAAATACCTTAGTTTGTATTCGAAATCATAGGTCATAGGTCAAATTTTGGTGAAACTTATGAAGTTAATCATTTTTGTTACAAAAACATCATTTAATGACCATTTTTCTAAAAATACTTATACTATGAATTAAATCATGAAATTTTTATGTGTTAACATATTCATAAGAAATATCATTTTTCCAGAATATAAACCTCCAATTCAAAGTTCAAGATGGTTTTTAATTATCCAACCCAAAACAGCCCCCGGTTGCACTCCGACGTCATAAAAACAGTTTTTTTAAGGTATTCTTTGAAAAACCAAGTTATACCTTGTTAAATTAGCATATATTTAAGTTATATTACAGGTCTTGAAGTATTTTAAAAGTTAAGTTAGAAGGATCTATTTAGTTTGCAAACAAGTTTGAAATCATTCAAACTATGTTTTTGTTGTTAAAATTGTATACCATACAATAAGATAGCTATATATATATGAATCGAATAAGGTTATGAACAAAGTTACTACCTCAAGTTACTTGGACAAGATTGCTGTAAAAGAGGAGTAAAAACCTAGAACCAAAAGAGTGATGAAATTGGATGAAAGATTGGAAGCAACTTAAGACATAAACTTGAATTGAAAGTTGTATTTTTGTAGTGTTTTTGTTGATCTTTTTATGGTGGTGTTTAAGGTGATTCTTGAGGGGATTTTTGCTGGAGTTCTTAGAGAGACATGAGGCTAGTAAGTGTGTGTGTTTAGCTAGAGAAATGATGTTCCAAAAATTGAAAATGGATGCATGTATTTATGGTGGTGTAAAAGGTGTATAAATTTGTAATTTTGTGAAAAGATCTTTTAATCATGTGAAATTGTCATACTAAATAACAAAAGTAGTTACCTTATACATAAGGCATGAACAAGGGCTGGTTGGTGGTGATTTGATGTGTATATACCAATAGTAAATACGTATAGAAGCTAGGTATGATACGAGTACATATACTCTAGATATACGTATAGAAATCTTGTGAAAAATGGAATGAGGATTCAAATATAGCTATCTTTTGTGAATATACTTATATTGTTTTATGTATTTAAGTCTTTAAAAGTGATTAAATACATTATATATACGATATATGTATAAACATTATAGGTCGTAAGTATTTATGTTAAATAACGTTACGTATAGTTATCGTTTTGAAAGCTTAAGTTAGTAGTTTCAAAATATACTTATAACTTATTGTTATTAATACAAAATGAGATATTTAAACATCCTTAAATCATGTTAAATATGTATATATACATATATATACACAAACGTATAATTAACATATATTGTATAGTTCGTGATATCATCGGTCAAACTAGACGGTTAAACGTTATGTAAAACTCTTTTCAAAATCATAAATCTCAATAATTTAGATTGCTTATCATGTTGGTAAGTTTTAATTTATGTAAATATTAATCTTATAAGTGTAAAACGATCGGAAAAATCCGGGTCGTTACACGCTAATCATGGTAACAAGATCACAAATCATAATGATAGAAGACATTATATAAAGACAAAGGATAGAAGTACCTAGTAGATTAAACGAGTTGCGAATACAAAAGTGACAACTTCAAACTCTAGACCGCACCTAATACAATCTTCGGTGTTCTTCTCCGGGTACTAGGTTGAAAGGAGCCGTTCATATACATTATAAACAATTCACAATAGTTGATTACATCGTGAGGTATTTGACCTCTATATGATACGTTTTACAAACATTGCATTCGTTTTTAAAAGACAAACTTTCTTTACATCAAAAATTGACGGCATGCATACCATTTCATATTACATCCAACTATAATTGACTTAATATTAATCTTGATGAACTCAACGACTCGAATGCAACGTCTTTCAAAGTATGTCATGAATGACTCCAAGTAATATCCTTAAAATGAGCTAATGCACAGCGGAAGATTTCTTTAATACCTGAGAATAAACATGCTTTAAAGTGTCAACCAAAAGGTTGGTGAGTTCATTAGTTTATCATAATCAATCATTTCCGTAATAGTAATAGACCACAAGATTTCAGTTTCTATAAATATCCGTACACTCGCAAGTGTATAAAAGTATTCTATAAGTTGTAGGCACCCGGTAACAAGCCTTAACGTTCATGTTTTACCCTCTGAAGTACACCAGATCAGGTGTGTTTAAAATAACCTCGAAGTACTAAAGCATCCCATAGTCAGGATGGGGTTTGTCAGGCCCAATAGATCTATCTTTAGGATTCGCGCCTACCGTACATAGACAAGTAGTTTAATGTTACCAAGCTAAGGGTATATTTCTGGTTTAAACCCACATAGAATTAGTTTAATACTTGTGCCTATTTCTAAAACATTTATAAAAACAGCGCATGTATTCTCAGTCCCAAAAATATATATAAAAGGAAGCAAATGAAACTCACAATACTGTATTTCGTAGCAATTATGTATATGACGGCACTGAACAAGTGCAGGGTTTGTCTCGGATTCACGAACGTATCAATATTGTGATTCAATATTGCAGGAAAGTATGTAGACGCAACGAAAATGATAAACGTTAGGTTGACCTCACGAGCAATACCCTCGATCAATACCCATAACCTCCATAGCTATAACCCATAATTTCCTTAGCTCTATTCCGTTTGAAAACTTATTTTGAAATCGTCTGAGTAAAACTCCATCGTAGTATTTTATGTATACTAATAATATCTTGAAATAATACAAAGAAAATATATATATGTAATTCGATTGAGAGAGTTTAGAGAAATATATTTTCAAGTTTCTATGAAATAATGAAACCTATTGAATTCTATTTATAATAGATTTTTGAATTATTAAAGTGAATTATTAAAGTATGAATTATTAAAGTGAATTATTAAAGTGAATTATTAAAGTGAATTATTAAAGTATGAATTATTAAAGTGAATTATTAAAGTGAATTATTAAAGTATGAATTATTAAAGTGAATTATTAAAGTGAATTATTAAATTATGAATTATTAAAGTGAATTATTAAAGTATAAATTATTAAAGTTAAAGTAAAGTAAAAGTAAAAGTAAAGTAAAGGTAAAGTTAAAGTATAGTAAAGTATAAAAACTATGTATGTATAATACGCGTATAAATATATATAATATTAATTTAAATCATTATATATATTTAATGAAATAAAATATAAATATCGTTATATTTATTATACTGGTTAAGTAATGAGTTGTCAAAAGTGATTCTAGATATTTATAAAAGTTATATACGTTTTAATAATAAAGTTCTTTTTAAACTGAAAACGTCTTTGTACGTTTGAAAATAGATTAATAGAATATTATGGAAACCAATTCTCCACTAACTTTTGTCTAACTTTCGTAAATGATACTTTTTGTTTTTATTTATAAATAGCTTTACAAATTATTCTGAATATCGTTAAGAGGAATAGATTTTCTCAAATCATAGTGGACCTCTCAACAGAGACTTGTAATCATAATTCAATGTTTCTGATAATTCAATCATTTAATATATATATTTTTTAATTTCGTCGAAAATCATATTGAAACAAATACGTTCGTGTAAAGTATTATACGTTTAATACTTTATTAATATTCTCAAGTTATAATATATATATATACATATACATATCAATTTATATATAACGGTTCGTGAATCGTCGGAATTTGGTCGAGGTTATAATGAATGTTTGAACACAGTTTAAAATTCCTGAGATTTAACTTAACAAACTCTGCTTATCGTGTCGGAATAATATAAAGATTAAAGTTTAAATTTGGTCGGAAATTTCCGGGTCGTCACAGTACCTACCCGTTAAAGAAATTTCGTCCCCGAAATTTGATAGAGGTCGTCATGACTAACAATGAGAATGTTATTATAACGATTATAGAGTTTTATCATGTTCAAGAAGAATGGATAAAATAATTCGATTACTCGAAGAGTGTGAGTGAAGTTATCGTAAATGTATGAAATAAGATAATAGTGATTCGTCGTATCTTTTGGCGTCATCACGATTGATCTCCGAAAAGAAAATCTTTGTAATCTATATTGGATTTGATTATTCAGCGATTAAGGAAATTATGATCCTCTTCGAATTACTGCGATAATCCATTTTGATTTCTCTGTCGGATATTTCACTATAAATCCACCTCATTTGTTTTCTTACAACTCACACCTTCTCAACTCATATTTTAAAGTATTTGTCAATATGCTTCATCCAATGCTGATTCTTGATATACTCCTCACTTTCATATCTGTCGCTCTTCTTTTTCGTCTGCCTCCGGAAGAATCTATTTACTTCTACTATACTCTTGATTTTATAGTGTTTTTAGTTCTCCCGTGTCTTTATATTGCTATATGCATTGATATATACGGTTTGTGATTTCTGGGTTGTTGTTGGGTTTTATATCTTCCCTTATATTTCGAAGTCCTTGCTTCTTCTATAATCATTGTCATCCACAGTTAATGTTCTCTTCTATTTGCTATGATTTATACTCCCATTTCTAGTTCGGAGCTTTGTCCTTTCGTTTCTTCTTCTTGCGATTAAGCACCGCTTGTAATGGTCCAGAATTCGCAGATATAAATTTCGGAATGAACATTGTTAATGTTCTAGGAAGGAAATTGTAATGGAACGATCTTGACTTGTCAAATTACCAGAATACCTCGGAAAAGGCCGAATCATCAAGAAATATTTTCTTGATATTTAGATATCAAAGAGAATACAAGAGTCGTGTAACATAGCACATGATGACGTTATGTTCTATGAATCATCACGTTCCATTAGAAACTCAGCATGACTTACTGTAATATAATCACGTTGATCAAGTGTCATTATATTATACTAACTCATGTCTCAGTTTCCAACACTGCTTTAAAAACATTCCTATTTTAAATTCGAATTTTTTTTTCTTCAGAATTTAGAAACTAACACAGTTTCTTTTTATGTTGTAACGCAAATATTGCGAAGAGATAAAAGATTTCGGATAAGAATAGTTGTGAAAATATCTTCAGGATTATCGAAGATATTTATAATAAAAGATACGATAATATCTTAGAATTCTTAACATAGATGGATGATGAAGAAGATTTGTCTGTGAAGGTTTAGAATAAGAAGTAAGGTGTTTGCTAACGATTTCAGTAGATACTGAAACATTTGGATCCTTTGAAGGCAGGTTTAGTCTTTGTGATTTGTCCACAGCCTCCTTCATGGTCTGCTCAATCCATTTTCCAGTTTCAAACCTTCTCTTTTTCTCAGCTTTACCACCATACTATTCTTTATCATCAAACTTTTGACTGTTAAAGTCGTTTACAGTTTTTGCTGCTTCATCATCATTTTTCCAATTTCGAAGAACTAGTTCATAGTTTGGGATGTTTTTCATAAAATTCACATTCGAAGTATGTAAGTCTAGGAGATAGACGTTATATGTATACATATAACTTTTAATATAAAATTGTCGCGAAATTCAAAATACTGATTGCTAATTCCCAGTAGTTGGTGTGACAATTATTGTTACAGGATGTAGGTGAGTACATGATGGGGTTTTAATGAATAAGTATAGTGGATTTTCGGAGAGGCTTAAGTCGAAGGTTAATGAAGTTGTTGATAAGTTTACTGCTAATGTGACGAGATATGAAAGGTTCCCCGGTAACCATGATGAAGGGTTTATTCGTATAAACAAATGAAGGTGATTTGCTGGAGCTGTGACAAAACTGTCTATTTTGGAAAGAGATTGAAAAATTATATTTGGTAATAAATATCAAAGGATCTGACATGGATACATGTTAAACTATAACTTTGGTTTCGAGAGCTTTTCAGGTGCATGACAGTGGGTAATGTGTGGTTGGATCATCATCTCGCATGTCTTTAGGAATTTCGAAGTGTTTGAACACATATTGTAATTGTTAATATACATATGATGTTCTAAGATTTTGAATGATACAAATATTTTTGTGAGTTCCATGAATAGAAATGAGGTTCTAGGACAGTTTTGAAGTCAAAGTATAGTTTTGAAAGATGTAGGAATCTAAGAGTGATGATTTCTGTTATATCTTGAATCGAATTCTGAGATTTTAAAATCAGAATATGTAATTAGATTTTGAATGAGTATGGTTGTTTTGATTTCTATAAAAGAATGTATATTGTTGTGAAAGTAGGGAGTATAATGGATGATTTGCTGAATCAGATTCGAAGAATGTAACATATTAATTGTGAATTTATATATCTCTCGGGTATTACCTACCCGTTAAAAAAATGTCACAATTAATATTTTGTACAAAAGAATTTTATTACAGTCTTTATGGAAATATATGTGTATATTTCTTCAGATGTAATATAGATTTAATGAGTTAATATTAAATTAAACTCACTTGATTTATGGTTAAGGCTAGGATAGATAATTTCTAAACTTTAGAAATTACATAATCGTCGTAGAATGTTTTCCCAATGAAGTTATGAATCAATACTTCATCGTTGTGGTATTCCTTAGTATCTACAGGGCGTATGACGTCGATGCTCATGGGAAAGATTGTGAAGTTGAGGTTTTCGATGCGGTTGTTATTGGTGGTGGTAATGGTACTGTTGATGTTGTTAATGGTGGTACTGGTTATGTTGCTGGTGCCGCTGCTGGTGTTTGTAACCTTTGCACCATATTCTCCAAAGCCACTACCCGAGCGCGAAGCTCGTTGACTTCTTCTATTACACCGGGGTGATTGTCGGTTCGGACGAGCGAATAAATAAGATCTAGAATTTGGTGTAGTATATAATCATGACGAGATACTCTGGAAATGAGAGAGAAAATGGTGTTTCGGACAGGTTCGCCAGAAAGTGCTTCAGGTTCATTGCCAAGAGGGCAATGTGGTGGATGAAAGGGATCACCTTCTTCTTGTCTCCAATGGTTAAGTAGATTACGAACCCATCCCCAATTCATCCAGAATAGATGATGGCTAATTGGTTGATCCATTCCTGTCACGCTGCTTTCGGAGCTCATGTGGAAATCCATATCGGCATAGCTGTCGGAATCCGAGGAACTCAAACTGGTTGAGGGATCCATCTTGTATGATCAGGGAAAGAATTTTTTTGTATGAAATAGATTGTAGAATTTAGATTTGGTATTCTTCAATACATAATTTACATATGTATATATAATACCAAAATCCCATAAATTACGGAGGAATCTTTGAAAGATGTCAGTCAAAGTTCACATTAACAGATATGCTAAGATAAGAATTCGTCTATACACTATTATGCAATAAATGTAGGAAAACGCGTCTAGACTTAAGAATGATAAGCAGGTAATTTCCTAAGGGTGGTAAGTAGATGATTTCAGACTAAAAATGATAAGCAAAACTTTTGACATGCAGACACGGTCGAAGTCCAGACTCACTGATGCATCTTAACAACTATCAGTTAGACACATTAATGCAAGACCTGGTTCGCTAAGACCACCGCTCTGATACCAACTGAAAGGATCCGTTCATATACATTATAAACGATTCACAATAGTTGATTACATCGCGAGGTATTTGACCTCTATATGATACGTTTTACAAACATTGCATTCGTTTTTAAAAGACAAACTTTCTTTACATCAAAAATTGACGGCATGCATACCATTTCATATTACATCCAACTATAATTGACTTAATATTAATCTTGATGAACTCAACGACTCGAATGCAACGTCTTTCAAAGTATGTCATGAATGACTCCAAGTAATATCCTTAAAATGAGCTAATGCACAACGGAAGATTTCTTTAATACCTGAGAATAAACATGCTTTAAAGTGCCAACCAAAAGGTTGGTGAGTTCATTAGTTTATCATAATCAATCATTTCCGTAATAGTAATAGACCACAAGATTTCAGTTTCTATAAATATCCGTACACTCGCAAGTGTATAAAAGTATTCTATAAGTTGTAGGCACCCGGTAACAAGCCTTAACGTTCATGTTTTACCCTCTGAAGTACACCAGATCAGGTGTGTTTAAAATAACCTCGAAGTACTAAAGCATCCCATAGTCAGGATGGGGTTTGTCAGGCCCAATAGATCTATCTTTAGGATTCGCGCCTACCGTACATAGACAAGTAGTTTAATGTTACCAAGCTAAGGGTATATTTCTGGTTTAAACCCACATAGAATTAGTTTAATACTTGTGCCTATTTCGTAAAACATTTATAAAAACAGTGCATGTATTCTCAGTCCCAAAAATATATATAAAAGGAAGCAAATGAAACTCACAATACTGTATTTCGTAGCAATTATGTATATGAGGGCACTGAACAAGTGCAGGGTTTGTCTCGGATTCACGAACGTATCAATATTGTGATTCAATATTGCAGGAAAGTACGTAGACGCAACGAAAATGATAAACGTTAGGTTGACCTCACGAGCAATACCCTCGATCAATACCCATAACCTCCATAGCTATAACCCATAATTTCCTTAGCTCTATTCCGTTTGAAAACTTATTTTGAAATCGTCTGAGTAAAACTCCATCGTAGTATTTTATGTATACTAATAATATCTTGAAATAATACAAAGAAAATATATATATGTAATTCGATTGAGAGAGTTTAGAGAAATATATTTTCAAGTTTCTATGAAATAATGAAACCTATTGAATTCTATTTATAATAGATTTTTGAATTATTAAAGTGAATTATTAAAGTATGAATTATTAAAGTGAATTATTAAAGTGAATTATTAAAGTGAATTATTAAAGTATGAATTATTAAAGTGAATTATTAAAGTGAATTATTAAAGTATGAATTATTAAAGTGAATTATTAAAGTGAATTATTAAATTATGAATTATTAAAGTGAATTATTAAAGTATAAATTATTAAAGTTAAAGTAAAGTAAAAGTAAAAGTAAAGTAAAGGTAAAGTTAAAGTATAGTAAAGTATAAAAACTATGTATGTATAATACGCGTATAAATATATATAATATTAATTTAAATCATTATATATATTTAATGAAATAAAATATAAATATCGTTATATTTATTATACTGGTTAAGTAATGAGTTGTCAAAAGTGATTCTAGATATTTATAAAAGTTATATACGTTTTAATAATAAAGTTCTTTTTAAACTGAAAACGTCTTTGTACGTTTGAAAATAGATTAATAGAATATTATGGAAACCAATTCTCCACTAACTTTTGTCTAACTTTCGTAAATGACACTTTTTGTTTTTATTTATAAATAGCTTTACAAATTATTCTGAATATCGTTAAGAGGAATAGATTTTCTCAAATCATAGTGGACCTCTCAACAGAGACTTGTAATCATAATTCAATGTTTCTGATAATTCAATCATTTAATATATATATTTTTTAATTTCGTCGAAAATCATATTGAAACAAATACGTTCGTGTAAAGTATTATACGTTTAATACTTTATTAATATTCTCAAGTTATAATATATATATATATACATATACATATCAATTTATATATAACGGTTCGTGAATCGTCGGAATTTGGTCGAGGTTATAATGAATGTTTGAACACAGTTTAAAATTCCTGAGATTTAACTTAACAAACTCTGCTTATCGTGTCGGAATAATATAAAGATTAAAGTTTAAATTTGGTCGGAAATTTTCGGGTCGTCACATAGGTTTCCTGCACGGAGTCGAAGACCTTGAAAGTATGACTAATATTGTAGAAAGAGAGAGATGGAAGTGAATTGAAGTATGTGTAAAAATGGATGACAAATGGCCCTTAAATAGAAAATGATTTTGTTGTCATACGGCTGGCAGGCTGTATGGCAACCCGTATGGCCTACCCGTATGACCTGGCAGACCGTTTGACATGGGCGTATGCATGGCAGGCCGTATCCCTACTGGAAATCCGTATGGCAAGCTGGATGGCAGGCCGTATGGCTGCCCTGGTTTGCTGTTTTTGTTGGATCGTAACTTGGTTTCCGATGTCATAACTTGTCTTTCACCATTTTCGTTCTAGAATCTTCGTTTTAGCTTCGATTCTCTTGATTCTTTTTGCAACGTCTTTGTAATCACTTGATCTTCAATTTTATCCAACAAAGAGAGTATTTTGGCGATAAAGCTTGGAACTTTATTATTTTTAGGCCTCAATACCGGGGTGAAAATGTGACTTTTTAGCCGATACCAGAGTTCACGGCTTTATATCGCATCTCTTCTAAACGACACTGTTTCATTTCGGAATGTCGTGTTATTAATGAAGAGGGTAACATGGTTTGGAATCTTGGATTTAATGGCCCACTAGATGCGTATGAGTGTGCACAATTGGATATTTTGATGGTTTTGTTGGAAGTAGTAAAAGTGGATAATGATAAAGAAGACAAAATTCAATGGGTTCACTCGGTGGACAAGTGATTTACGGTTGAGGACGGGGTACGAGTCATGCTTTCTTTAAACATTGATATGGAGTTCGATTGGGTAAATATTGTTTGGAATCCTAAAGTGCCTTCGAAAATTGCTATCTTTCATTGGCTTGCAATTCAAGGGGGCGTGCCGGTCAAAGAATTTCTTAGTTATAGATGTTGTCTAAAGGACGATTCAGATGATAGATGTGGGTGGTGCGCGAATCATGTTGAATCTATAGAACATCTTTTGTTACATTGTTCATACACTCACAAGGTATGCGGAGTATTGTTTAATTGGTGGAATTTTAGTTGGGTTATGCCTTCTTCAATTATTAAGGTTTCACTAGATTGGAAAGATGGTATGGGTTTTAAGGCGAAGGTTTTTTGGAGTCTAATTAGGCCGCAACTTTTTGGGCAATTTGGCTTGCAAGGAATGAGGTGATGTTTAACGGGAAGTATGCTTGTTGGGCCGTTGTAGCTTTACGCGTACAAAGTTTTTCAATGGCTCGTCAATGCAAAGGTGCGTTCAAGTCACCAAATTTATGTATGGTCATCACACCCTTGGTCTCTCCTATACGGAGTAGTATTTAAAGTGTGAAGAGGCTACTGTTCAATTCTCATGTGTATGATTTACAATTGTGGTAATATTACATCCACTATATTTTGTTGTTTTTAGGTTTGAGTGGATATGTGCTAAAGTTTGTAAATCCACATCAAACACCATATGTATTTTGTTGCTTTCACTCCTGAGTGAAATGCTTTATGAATCTAATTTCTATTTTTTGCTTAAAAAAAAAGATTAAAAGCATCCTTTTTAAAATCGATGCATATTTATTAATTACTTGGAAGATGACAACGACATTTATTTCATAAAAAATACATGTTCGCATCCGTGACCAATTGATGCGTAAATGTATATAAATGTTAAATTGATCTACAAATGTTTAATGCATCCATAATTTAAGGCTTGGGGGTTAAATGAAAACATTAATTCAGAAAGAAAAAATGTAATGGAGTGGAAGTTGATGTAGATTACATACTGATTTGGCACATGAAGTTGTACGTAACTTCCTCCTTTTTCTTTGCATATTTATCTCCAACTTTTAGTACTCCGTAATTATTATCTTTTTTATTTAAAACAATATCTAAATCTAAATAATTAATATATGTAGTAACCGAATGAATTAATAACTTGACTACTTCTTGTTCATCAATTCAATCATTGAATATATACAAAGCTGTACGATTACATGTACTAAAAGACCTTCAATATTGGAGATTCAAGTCAAAAACGGGAGAGGAATTGTTATTTTGTCCGTCACATATCTCCCTAATCGCAGTTTTGTCCCAGATATAAACACTATCTCACGGTTGAAAAGAACGAGTCCGGTTCGGGAGACACTTGATGGAGAGTGTGAGTTTAGATAGAATGATAGCCCCATGTCATATTCATCCCGGGTGAAAAGGTTGTATATAAATCCTTATACTTCAATATGGTTCACGGCTCATATTTAGTACAATTAAATAAATTCCAACAAATAAACTATTAAGCTATACTTCATCCTCTACTTGTATTATAGTATTAGATGGAAGCAGCAATGTATATGAATAAAATCCAACAGTAGAGATGAGACCCAGAAGAATATGCATGGGGACTACATATAAAACAAATCTCAGTTAATTGATAAAAATCCATTAACAGTTAAGCACCCTATAATTTTGCAATTTTAACATACTACCTTCAAAAGCTTTACAAAGTTAACAATGGTGATGAAGAAAATAAATCGAAGGGGAAGAATCAGCATCAAATATTTGGAAGGGAGGGATGAAAAAATAATAACTCCGTATTTGATGAGATATTGTTTCAAAATAGAAACAATAATTACTACTCCCTCCGTCCCAGATTAATTGTCCCCAGACAAAAAACACATAGTTTTAGGAAATCCCACTAACTTTATTTCTCCACCAATGAAATATCTTCTCTCTCCATATCCACCAATGAAATATCTCCTTTCCTTTCTATTTATGGAAGTAGACAATTAATTTGGGACATCCAAAATGGAATACTGGACAATAATTTTGGGACGGAGGGAGTAAAAATTAGATGTGGTTAACCAAAGAAAAAGGAAGTAGCTATGTACTGATTTTCATGTCATCATGCCATGTCATTCTGTAAAAAATATTGTGTAAAAAAAATTGTGTAAGAGTATCATTTCTCGATAAATAAAGCATCCGGAGAGAAAGGGGCTAAATCCCTAAAATTTAGGAGATGTTAAAATAATGGATTGATATAAATTCCAGTTTTACCCTGTTCTCATTAAGATAAATTTGTGACAACGTTCTCACTGGATTACGATTACGATTATATATATATATATATATATATATATATATATATATATATATATATATATATATATATATATATATATATATATATATATATATATATATATATATATATATTCAAATGATGATATTAATGGTTAATCATATGCCTAATCGTGAAGTTATGTATGCTTAGTTGGATGTATATTGTGTATGCTTGTTGTGTGACTTATGTGCATATGTATATGTTTGTTGCATTCACTAAACTCTTGCTTACCCTCTCGTTGTTTATATTTTATAGATGTTTATGTTTTATAGAGTCGTGAACTAGAAAATATAAGGGTAAGTTGGATAGATAGCTTGCATGAGGAGCTTGTCGGTCTAGAAAGATTTTGTTAGTTTGGGTAGTTGTCCCCAAACACCATGCTCACATAATTTGTAATGTTTAGCATTATGGGTCAACTTATACGTTTGTCATTTTGGGTGTTGTGATTACCCGAGATCGTAAACTATTTAAATTATCGCTATCTTACGTTGTTGGTTATAACAGGTGCTAACAGATCTAACGATGAAATAGTATTTTGATATGACTTGTGTGGTTCCGAATTGAGTTTAAGTTATATTAAAACTGTCGTTAGGTGTACCTGTTATTGTGCGCCGCAGTTTGGAAGCGCACCACGTAGTAAGACAGGATTTTAAGATCGAGCTAAACTCTATTCACGGATCTGGTCTCAGTTATACTGCGCACCGCGCAGAATACAAGCGCGACGCGCTGTACGACGTGGTCAGATGCCAGTAGCTTTTATAGAAAAAAGAAATTGGTTGTTTTTCATAAACGTGTTTGAGTCGTTTCATAAATCCTAACATATTTAGGTTAGTTGGCCTAAACTCGATTGTAGTGTGTTTTGCTTCGATTTGTGGATAATGGTGATAAACAACTTTTTTTCCATATAGGACCGTGGAAGCGTTAAAAAAGTTGTAACCTATTTTCCCAAATAGTTATGCTTTTGAAAACTACCATAAACAGTTGTACCATTTTATTAGCACCCATAGACTTGCACCTGGCTTCTTAAATCTAATTTTCATCAGTTTTAACTTTGAGTTTATCTTGTAGAACCTCAATTTCAATTTTGAAAAATTTCTTCCTTTTGAAATCTCTAGTTAGGTCGACACGAAGATAGTCAATGTAGCGACCCGACAAAATCATCATTGACGGCGCCGTCTACTTAGGTCCCGTTACGTGGTCATAAGTCTTTAAAACAATGTTTGACCAAAAATATGTCGCATTCATTTCAAATGTAAGGATGTTTCGAAGTTTACAAAGTAGTTCAACGACTAAATAAGTTACAATGTTTTAAATAAAAATGAAACCTATGCGACACAATTTAAAGTAAAGTCAAAAGACGCTACATGTATGCATGTATACTCGACATCCAAGCAAGTATCAAAATAGTGTGCGGAAGCATGAATCACTTAGCATTCAAGGACCTGAGAAAAACATAGAAAAATATGTCAACGAAAACGTTGGTGAAATCATAGGTTTAGTAAGTATATTGTATTGAACCACAAGATTTAGTATAAAGTGATTATCCAAATCGTTTACATTCCAAAAGATGTTGTTTGTATCACGAGCACCCAATTATCAAGGCTTAACTGAATAGTACCTCTGAATCATAGTGTTAGAACCTACACTATACCCGAAAATATATTTCATCTGCTGACGGTAGCGAACCGTCCGAATGAGGGTTCGTTAAACCCGTATGGCCACACAACATAAGTTCCCGCTTACACCCTACAAGTGTAACTAATGATAATTGAATTGATGATTCTTGTTCTAACTTGTACGTAGAATGTTTCTTTTCGTTCTTGTGTTCACTTTGTAAAACGAAACGTTTATGTTTTCTCATTCCAAGTATAAGTATAAAAGAGTAAAAGGTGGGACTATGATCTCACCTTGAGTGCAAGAGTAAAAAGGTACTTCACAAAGTTACGTGTGCAAGAACGAATGCTAGTCTTGACCTAAACAAATAGGTCGTATCAATAACGGTAAACACGGTTGGTCAAAGTTGTTCAATTAGTCCTATGGCTCGTTACGACTCAATTATATAGCATGTGAATCAAATTGTCAAGTTTCATGCAAGGTACAAGTATAAAAGTAGGTTAGAATGATTGCATAAGTATTTGGTTAAGTTTGATTAAAAGCCAACTTTGGTCGGGTCAAAGTCAACGAAAAAGTCAACACGTTCGGGTCGGGTCCCGGACAATTTTTCTAAGTTTCATAATCATATGTGAGTATGTTAAAATAAGTTTCATGTTAATCGGAGGTGCGTAGCATAGTTAGAATTAAACGAAAATGTGAAATTTTGGACAGCCGGGGCCCGGAGCGCCGCTCAAGGCCCCCGGAGCGCCGCTCAGGGTGTCTGTTCAGCAAATCTGGGCAGTTTGAACACTTAATGCACGAATCCAACTTCAAACAACCATAACTAATTAACCGTAAACATTCAAAACACGTATCTTATATAGTTGGAAAGGTATTTTGACGAGGAATAAAACTAAACACATTTAATTTACCAAAAACATCATTTACAAAAATCAAATCCAAGTTGAATGCTCATTCAATGTTCATCATAAATGCTTCAAGTTCATAAATGCACATTGATGATTCGAGAATTAAATGCACACATATAATACGCCGTTTCGTAGATAATTATGCATACAATACAACTAAACACTCACAAACAACATTGCAAAGCATTCAATGCATCCAAAGTTCATTTTACTTCTATCAAACCCTAACTCAAAATCATAAATTTAACAATTATGTTTATGAAGTTTCTCCATATCAACCTACATACCAAATTGAAGCTAGTGATGCTAGTAACACATTTAATACATGCACTTTTAACATCTAACAACATCTAAGCAACCAAATCTCAAGATCAAACACACCCATTTTCAACTTCATGCTAGTTACTCAAAATAACAAGATCGAGCATATAAATCATATATTCATGTTAGACTTGAGCCATAGGCACTAATTAACACTTTTATAAGTCAAAAATATCAAGAACAAAGAATCTAGTATTTTTAGAAAGTTACCCAAAAGAGATGAAATCGGTATGGAATTGAAGAGGGAGATGCAAGGATTCAAAATATGTAATTTGTTTTGAAGAACGCTTGCTAGATCGGATTTAGATGATGATTGAATGAATTGGGAGCTTGAGAGCATAAAATGGAAGTATCAAATTTGGGGAGGTGAATGAATGAGTGAAGGAGAAAGAGTTTGACTAGTTGACCTAGTCAAATCTTTGGTCTCTTGGCAAGTTTAGTCCCTCAAGTTTAAAAGCGGGTGCGTGAATTAACCAAACGAATTACCTTAAATACGTAGAGTAAACGGGAGATGTTATAATTAATTAACGGACTTTAAAATAATTAAACGGAAAGTAAACGGAAAAAGACTGGATGTTATATTACCTACTCCTTAAAAGAAATTTTGTCCCGAAATTTAAGTAGGCGTAGTAGTCGTTGTTTCTTCCTTGAGATCTTGTGTTTCCAAATCCACAAATAAATGAGGGTATTTCCTTTGCATTTGATCTTGTCTTTCCCAAGTAAACTCGGGTCCCCTTTTGGCATTCCAACGAACTTTAACGATCGGAATTTTACTTTGTTTTAGCGTCTTGACGGAGTTGTCCACAATTTCAACCGGTTTTTCCATGAAATGAAGTTTGTCATCAATAGTAAGCTCTTCGAGAGGGACGACGACATCGGGTTCGGCAAGGCACTTCTTCAAGTTTGACACATGGAAAGTGGGATGAACGGAGCTCAATTGAGTTGGGAGATCCAAACGGTAAGCAACGAGTTCAATACGCTCCAAGATTTCAAAAGGACCAATATATCATGGATTTAGCTTCCCGCGCTTCTCGAAACGGATTACACCTTTCCAAGGTACGACTTTTAACATTACGCGGTCACCGACTTGGAATTCGAGATCGTTGCGTCTAATGTTGGCATAGCTCCTTTGACGGCTACGGGCCATCCTGAGCCTGTCTCGGATTTGAACAATCTTTTCGGTTGTTTCGTGAATGAGCTCAGGTCCGGTGATTTGCTTGTCAGCTACTTCGGCCCAACAAATAGGAGAACGACATTTGCGGCCATATAACGCTTCAAAAGGTGCGGCTTTAATACTCACGTGATAAATATTGTTGTAAGAGAACTCGGCTAGGGGCAAATGCTTTTCCCAAGCTTTTCCGAAGCCGATAACGCAAGCTCGTAGCATTTCTTCCAAGGTTTGAATTGTGCGTTCGCTTTGTCTGTCGGTTTGTGGATGGTATGCGGTACTCATGTCCAAACGCGTTCCCAAGGCTTCTTGCAAGGCACTCCAAAATATAGAAGCAAAACGAGCATCTCAGTCGGATATGATCGATAAGGGTACACCGTGACGGGTTACAATCTCTTTGATATAAAGTTGTGCAAGTTTTTTCATTTTGTCCGTTTCTTTCATGGCGAGGAAGTGGGCAGATTTGGTGAGACGTTCAATGATAACCCAAATGATATCATAACCGCCCACCGTCTTTGGTAGTTTGTGATGAAGTCCATCGTTATTCTTTCCCACTTCCATTGCGGGATTTCGGGTTGTTGATGTAACCCGGACGGTGTTTGATGTTCGACTTTGACCTTGGAACAAGTTAAGCACTTTGCAACATAAGTAGCAACGTCCCTTTTAATGTTCAGCCACCAATATTGTTCCTTGAGGTCGTGATACATCTTATTGGCACCGGGGTGAATCGAATACCTTGACTTATGGGCTTCGTCTAGAATAAGGCTTCGTAAATTCCTATAACTAAGTACCCAAATCCTTCCGGCAAAATATCGGAGTCCGGTCTCCTTAACTTCGAATCGAGAGGCGAGGACGTTCAAGCGTTCGAGATAAATGTTTTCATCTTTGAGGGCTTCGTCTTGGGCTACTCGAATTTGACTATTGAGGTTGGTGTGGATGGTGATGTTTAAAGCTCGGACACAAAGAGGCACCATCCTTTCCTTTCGACTTAAGGCATCAGCTACTACATTTGCCTTCCCGGGATGGTAACGAAGCTCACAATCGTAATCGTTCAAAGTTTCAATCCACCGTCGTTGTCTCATGTTTAGTTGTTTTTGATCAAAGATGTGTTGGAGGCTTTTATGATCGGTGAAGATAGTGCTTTTGGTTCCATAAAGATAGTGTCTCCACATTTTGAGTGCAAAGACAACGGCTCCGAGTTTGAGATCATGTGTCGTGTAGTTCCGTTCATGAACTTTTAATTTTCGAGAGGCATAAGCAATGACTTTCTTTCGTTGCATCAATACACACCCAAAACCATGTTTCGAGGCATCGCAATATACGACGAAGTCATCATTTCCTTCGGGAAGTGACAAGATATGGGCGGTGGTTAGCTTTTTCTTCAAGATTTGAAACGCGGACACTTGTTCGGTTGCCCAATTGAATATCCTTCCCTTGGGAGTTAACGCGGTTAGAAGACGAGCAACCAAAGAGAAATCTTTGATGAATCTACGATAATATCCGGCGAGACCCAAGAATTGACGAATGTGAGTA
This sequence comes from Rutidosis leptorrhynchoides, assembly GCF_046630445.1. NCBI lineage: Eukaryota > Viridiplantae > Streptophyta > Magnoliopsida > Asterales > Asteraceae > Rutidosis > Rutidosis leptorrhynchoides. The sequence continues at coordinate 425,463,828 of NC_092335.1, forward strand.
GGAGTAGTAGGGGTTTCACATTTGCCAATGGCTTCAATTTTAGCGGGATCGACCTTAATACCTTGGTCGCTTACAACATGACCGAGAAATTGAACTTCCTTCAACCAAAATTCACACTTGGAGAATTTGGCATAGAGTCGTTCTTGCCTCAAAAGTTCAAGCACGAGTCGGAGGTGTTGTTCATGCTCTTCTTAGCTTTTAGAATAGACCAAAATATCACCGATGAAAACAATAACGAATTTGTCGAGGTATGGTTTACACACGCGGTTCATAAGATCCATTAACACCACTGGTGCATTAGTTAGACCAAATGGCATTACAAGAAATTCATAACTACCATAACGAGTCCGGAAATCGGTTTTGGAGACATCTTCCCCCTTAACCCTTAGTTGATGGTAACCCGAGCGGAGATCGATTTTTGATTATACACAAGACCCTTGTAGTTGATCAAAGAGGTCATCGATGCGTAGAAGAGGGTATCGGTTCTTAACCGTCAATTTATTTAGTTCACGATAATCAATGCACATTCGTAGGGATCCATCTTTCTTCTTAACGAACAAAATCGGAGTGCCCCATGGTGAATGGCTAGGTAGGATAAAACCACGATCAAGTAGTTCTTGGATTTGACTTTGCAAATCTTGCATTTCGGATGGAGCAAGTCTATACGGTGCACGTGCTACGGGTGCGGCTCCTGGAATAAGATCGATTTGGAATTCAACCGGTCGATGAGGTGGAAGACCCGACAATTCGCCGGGAAACACATCGGAAAAGTCACTAACAATTGGCACATCATCGATATGCTTCTCATCGGTCTCGACTTTCTTAACGTGGGCTAAGATTGTAAAACAACCCTTACGAAGTAATTTTCTAACTTTAAGGCACGAGACGAGCTTGAGTCCGGTGCAACTCTTATCGCCATAAACAATCAAGGGTTCACCATTCTCGATAGGAATTCGGATTGCACTAAGATCACAAAGGATGTGAGATTTCGTTTTGACTAACCAATTCATACCGATTATTACATCGAAACTCCCTAGTTCCATGGGTATCAAGTCAATTTCAAACTCATTACCCAATAAGTTTAACGTACACCCCCGGTAATATGTGTCGGCACTTAATAGTTTCCCGTCGGCCACTTCAATGGAATAAGTAGTATCTAGGGGGAGTGGTGGAGTGCAAAGAGTATGAGCCAAAGTCTTAGATACAAAACATTTATCGGCACCCGAATCGAATAAACAAGAGACATAAGAGTTGTTGAGAAGAAATGTACCCGTGACTAGTTCATTGTCATCTCGAGCTTCCTCGGTGTTAATGTTGAAAGCTCGGCCGCGTGCATTGGGGTTAGCTTTCTTCTTTGGGCACTCATTCTTATAATGACCCGGTTGGCCACATTCGTAACAAACGCCCGTTTTTGGTGCATTGGGCTCCTTTTGAGCGACGGGAGCGGTATTTCTACAATCGTGGGCCACATGGCCACTTCTTTGACACTTGATGCAAAATGGTTTGCCACAATCACCAAGATGATGTTTGTAGCACTTGTTACAATAAGGTAGGTTTCCGGCATAACTCTTCTTGCCGTCGGAGGTGAAAGGCTTCTTGGTGAAGTTGTTGTTGTTGTTGTAGTTGCTTGATTGGGGGGCTTACCACTTTCTTTTGTTGCCATCCGATTTATCCTCCGTCTTAGGTGCCGGAACTTCAATTTCGTCCACCGTTTCTATCCATTGGCGGGCCATCTTTAAAGCTTCTTGTAGGTTAGCGGGTTTGGATGACATTACCCCGTGTTTGATGCTCTTAGGGAGGCCATCCATGTAAAGTTCAATCCTTAGAGACTCGGGGTTCATGAGGTTTGGACACATCAAGGATAGCTCGGAAAATCGTTGATTATAGGCCTTGAGGTTGTTTTGGACCGCCTTTAAAGTTCTTAGCTCGTGCTCGAGCCTTCGGGTCTCTTCACGTGGGAATTATTCGATGATCATCCTTTCCCTTAAATCGGCCCAAGAGAGTGCGTGGGCTTCATCGGTACCCACCGATTGCACATACGTGTTCCACCAAGTGAGAGCGATGTCGGCGAAAGTCTGAGTGGAGTACTTGACCTTGTCTTAGTCCCGACAACCGCTTATGCTAAAAACGGATTCCGTTTGTTCAAACCATCGGGTGAGAGCAACCGGTCCCACGGTTCCATCGAAAGTGTGAGGTTTGCACCCCATGAAGTTCTTGTAGGAGCACCCCTCGCTTGAATTACCGGCTCCATGATTGTTGTTGTTGTTGTTGTTGTTGTTATTGTTGTTGGAGGAGTGAATGGCCATGGCCGCATCTACGGCGGTGGCTATCATTCGTTGAAGAACTTGTTCGGGAGTTTCATTGCGTGGGACTCGGAGAGGAGGCATTGTTCCTTCAAGACACAAGAATATAGTTGATTAGTATTCTCAATAATACTAATCGTGATATAGAATAAGGATAAAGAGAAGATTTTTCTTGACTCACCCTAAATTCTTTATGTCATAATGTCGGAACGTCCATATGAGTCACCGTAATATAATCCCGACAATTATATTACCCTAATTCATATGTGCATTCGACTTTACTTCATAAGGTCAAGGTGGCGTGTCAATCAAATTAAACAATGTGAGATTAAGATGGAATAGAAGTTAGATTTGAATAGAAGAGTTCGAGTATAAATGCACAAGTAGTCAAGTAAGTCCTACTTCAAGTCTATATGTCGGTTGTAGTCTAGACTCACTAATGTACCCTATAACTCGGGGTAGACACCAATGAACTCTAAATCCCTACAACTAACACTGTGATACCATCTGTAGCGACCCGACAAAATCGTCATTGACGGTACCGTCTACTTAGGTCCCGTTATGTGGTCATAAGTCTTTAAAACAACGTTTGACCACAAATATGTTGCATTCATTTCAAATGTAAGGATGTTTCAAAGTTTACAAAGTAGTTCAACGACTAAATAAGTTACAACGTTTTAAGTACAAATGAAACCTATGCGACATAATTTAAAGTAAAGTCAAAAGACGCTCCATGTATGCATGTATACTTGACATCCAAGCAAGTATCTAAATAGTGTGCGGAAGCATGAATCACTTAGCATTCAAGGACCTGAGAAAAACATAGAAAAATCTGTCAACGAAAACGTTGGTGAAATCATAGGTTTAGTAAGTATATTGTATTAAACCACAAGATTTAGTATAAAGTGATTATCCAAATCGTTACATTCCAAAAGATGTTGTTTGTATCACGAGCACCCAATTATCAAGGCTTAACTGAATAGTACCTCTGAATCATAGTGTTAGAACCTACACTATACCCGAAAATATATTTCATCCGCTGACGGTAGCGAACCGTCCGAATGAGGGTTCGTCAAACCTGTATGGCCACACAACATAAGTTCCCGCTTACACCCTACAAGTGTAACTAATGATAATTGAATTGATGATTCTTGTTCTAACTTGTACGTAGAATGTTTCTTTTCGTACTTGTGTTCACTTTGTAAAACGAAACGTTTATGTTTTCTCATTCCAAGTATAAGTATAAAAGAGTAAAAGGTGGGACTATGATCTCACCTTGAGTGCAAGAGTAAAAAGGTACTTCACAAAGTTACGTGTGCAAGAACGAATGCTAGTCTTGACCTAAATAAATAGGTCGTATCAATAACGGTAAACACGGTTGGTCAAAGTTGTTCAATTAGTCATATGGCTCGTTACGACTCAATTATATAGCATGTGAATCAAATTGTCAAGTTTCATGCAAGGTACAAGTATAAAAGTAGGTTAGAACGATTGCATAAGTATTTAGTTAAGTTTGATTAAAAGTCAACTTTGGTCGGGTCAAAGTCAATGAAAAAGTCAACACAATCGGGTCGGGTCCCGCACAAATTTTCTAAGTTTCATAATCATATGTGAGTATATTAGAACAAGTTTCATGTTAATTGGAGGTGCGTAGCATAGTTAGAATCAAACGAAACTGTGAAATTTTGGACAGCCGGGGCCCGGAGCGCCGCTCAGGGTGTCTGTTCAGCAAATCTGGGCAGTTTGAACACTTAATGCACGAATCCCACTTCAAACAGCCATAACTAATGAACTGTAAACATTCAAAACACGTATCTTATATCGTTGGAAAGGTATTTTGACGAGGAATACAACTAAACACATTTCATTTACCAAAAACATCATTTACAAAAATCAAATCTAAGTTGAATGCTCATTTAATGTTTATCATAAATGCTTCAAGTTCATAAATGCACATTGATGATTCGGGAATTAAATGCACACGTATAATACGCCGCTTCGTAGGAAATTATGCATACAATAAAACTAAACACTTCCAAACAACATTGCAAAGCATTCAATGCATCCAAAGTTCATTTTACTTCTATCAAACCCTAACTCAAAATCATAAATTTAACAATTATGTTTATGAAGTTTCTCCATGTCAAACTACATACCAAATTGAAGCTAGTGATGCTAGTAACACATTTAATACATGCACTTTTAACATCTAACAACATCTAAGCAACCAATTCTCAAGATCAAACACACCCATTTTCAACTTCATGCTAGTTACTCAAAATAACAAGATCGAGCATATAAATCATATATTCATGTTAGACTTGAGCCATAGACACTAACTAACACTTTTATAAGTCAAAAATATCAAGAACAAAGAATCTAGTGTTTTTAGAAAGTTACCCAAAAGAGATGAAATCGGTATGATTTGAAGAGGAAGATGCAAGGATTCCAAATATGTAATTTGTTTTGAAGAACGCTTGCTAGATCGGATTTAGATGATGATCGAATGAATTGGGAGCTTGAGAGCATAAAGTGGAAGTATCAAATTTGGGGAGGTGAATAAATGAGTGAAGGAGAAAGGGTTTGACTAGTTGACCTAGTCAAATCTTTGGTCTCTTGACAAGTTTAGTCCCTCAAGTTTAAAAGCGGGTGCGTGAATTAACCAAAAAAATTACCTTAAATACATAGAGTAAATGGGAGATGTTATAATTAATTAATGGACTTTAAAATAATTAAACTGAAAGTAAACGAAAAAAGACGGGATGTTACAGTCAAACATTTCAACTTTTTCACCAATCAGTAAGTTTGAAAATTTCTACCTCATACAAAATTTTAGTTTTCCATTGAGGAGTCTGCATCTTGATGTATTTATCCCTTATATATGCTAGAAATGTACAATTTACTTTCTTCCCCTCTTTCACTTCTTTAGCCATTAAACACAATCTTCGGTTGAATGCTCTACCAGTGCATGTCTCGTTATCATCACTTTATGAAGATGATGACTCGGTTGCATTCCAATCATGAAGCTCAACAACTAACACAATTTCATATCTTTTTTCTTCTTTCTTCTCAGCTTTCATGTGGTCCCTTATTTGAGCCAGCATTGCCTTGTACTTTTTGTACTTGTCAGCTTTTGAAAAGTAATTAACAGAGCATGTCTCGTTATCATCACTTTATGAAGATGATAAACTGGTTGCATCCCAATCATGATGATTAACAACTAACACATTTTCATATCTATATTCTTATTTCTTCTCAACTTTCATGTGGTCCTTTATCTGAGCCTTCGTTGCCTTATACTTGTTTTGTACTTGTTGAATTTTGAGAAGTAGTTAGCTTCTATGGAAGATTTTTTGGACATACACTAAGATGCAAAGTGTTCTAGTTTTCCATAGTCGTAACATTTAGATTTTGGACCAGTAGTAGTTTTGCATGCATAACGTGTGCTAGGTTTCTTGTTACACTCGTAGGATGGCTTTCCAAATCTATTGTGTTTGAAAACTTTAAATCTTCTAACCAACAATGCCATTCTTTGAGCAAATCCTTCAACATCATCTCTATCATTGGTATCAACTAACTCCTCCTCCTTCACTATCACTTTCTTCTGTTAAGTTTTAGGTGAAGATGGAGCAGACTAACAAAATTCTAACTTTTCTTTTGCTTTCTCATGATTCTATAAGATCCTATATAAGGCATAAGGCAGAAAGATCATTTATTGACAAGTTCGAATTTTAAATTGCTACTTTTATTAACAATGAAGTTAATCCAACAAATGTTTTCACAGAGACTTATTTTTATAGTAAAAAAGGGTTAACGGGAAGGGTGAGTCGAACTCTCAACTCCACCGATAAAATGTAAGGCTAGAACCAGTGGCGGATCTTGAATAAAACTTTTGGGAGGTGATGATACGCATAACGATCCGTCTCAAAATAGGCAAGCATCTCGGCAAAAACCATACCCGACACCACGTGTTCCGGGTTGCCAACTCCTTTTCTCGTTATCCGTCTGACGCCTTCCCAGTTACTCCTCCATGATGGAAAAATAGCAAGACTAAGAACCTGGATGACATACGCGTAACCGGCACCTCATAACCGGCCAAGATAATCATAACTAGGCACCACAAAGCCAGTCATCGTAATCGTGACCGAGAAGAAACACTTCCCAAGTATTTGACAAGACCTACCCGGTTAGACTAAGAGCATCGTGATGCTTTAACCGGGATCAACTCACCGACACCAGCATCTCGGTCCCCTTACCGACATAAAGACACTCCCGGGACAAGCACGTTGTCCCGAATCAAGAATACGTCACCACGGAGCAGGCACTTCGTCCCGGAATGACCACTTGATCACGGAACAAGCACGCGGGCAAGTCGCGTGCCACGTCAGCCCGCAAATCTAGGGAAGTTCGTTAGAATCTGTTATTCCCCACGAAAGGGACAGGTGCCACGTCACCCCTCGGGATTGACAAAGTTTGTTACAACCATGAAAGGGACATGTGCCACGTCATCATTCCCTCTGTAATATCCTCTATCGGGCCTAGATGTAAGATTACTAAAGTGTCCTTAAGTTAGTGTTGTGTTTATATATGCTTTTATTTTTTATTTCATATTTACTATTAAATAATGATGTGGTTAGGACCAGTTTGTGACAAGGGTCACAGAACAGGTTTGTTTATTTAATTTGGACTTCGTTTGGGTTACCAAATGATGTACGAAAGATATCAGATAACTGATAAATATCCGTGCGTTGCACAGTGTAGGATTTAACCCACTTTAAGTGACTAGTGCTTCCATTTTCTTCTTTTGGTTTCCAGAATTTTCACACACAAATACACACTCGTACTTCATCTTCTCCAACTACCAAAACCCTAAATTCTAATCCTTGTTCTTGAGCTCAAATCTTTTACATTATCTTGTTCCTTTCGATTTACTGAGTCTATCAAGGTAAGAATCAAAAGATTCCATGCTCTAATCTTTGATAAAATTGGGGTTTTTGTGTTAGTTTTTACAAAGTGTGTATTTTGGGTCAAAAGAGTTAGATTTGATGTTATTTGAGTCCAAATCTTGTAGGTTTATGTTTCTACATGTTTAGTGTCTTTGATTTGGTCAGTTTTGAGGTCATAATCGAGCTCTAGAGCAAGAATTGGTCAATTTTGGGTGAAACCCATCACTTTGTCTTCAGCTTCTGCAGATAAACACAGTCGGCCGAGTGTCTCGAGACACTCGATCGACCGACTCGACAATCGACCGAGTGTGTAAGACCCACGGTCGAGTGTGTCTGTGAGAGACCATTGACCGAGTGACTAGACACTCGGCCGAGTGAGTGTAGACAGTCTGCCGACTGTCTCTGACAGTCGACCGAGTGTCTTGGGCAGTGAATATTTTACCAAGTGTTGATTTCGTTTTAACTAACCAATTCATACCGATTATTACATCGAAACTCCCTAGTTCCATGGGTATCAAGTCAATTTCAAACTCATTACCCAATAAGTTTAACGTACACCCCCGGTAATATGTGTCGGCACTTAATAGTTTCCCGTAAGCCACTTCAATGGCATAAGTAGTATCTAGGGGGAGTGGTGGAGTGCAAAGAGTATGAGCCAAAGTCTTAGATACAAAACATTTATCGGCACCCGAATCGAATAAACAAGAGACATAAGAGTTGTTGAGAAGAAATGTACCCGTGACTAGTTCATTATCATCTCGAGCTTCCTCGGTGTTAATGTTGAAAGCTCGGCCGCGTGCATTGGGGTTAGCTTTCTTCTTTGGGCACTCATTCTTATAATGACCTGGTTGGCCACATTCGTAACAAACGCCCGTTTTTGGTGCATTGGGCTCCTTTTGAGCGACGGGAGCGGTATTTCTACAATCGTGGGCCACATGGCCACTTCTTTGACACTTGATGCAAAATGGTTTGCCACAATCACCAAGATGATGTTTGTAGCACTTGTTACAATAAGGTAGGTTTCTGGCATAACTCTTCTTGCCGTCGGAGGTGAAAGGCTTCTTGGTGAAGTTGTTGTTGTTGTAGTTGCTTGATTGGGGGGCTTACCACTTTCTTTTGTTGCCATCCGATTTATCCTCCGTCTTAGGTGCCGGAACTTCAATTTCGTCCACCGTTTCTATCCATTGGCGGGCCATCTTTAAAGCTTCTTGTAGGTTAGCGGGTTTGGATGACATTACCCCGTGTTTGATGCTCTTAGGGAGGCCATCCATGTAAAGTTCAATCCTTAGAGACTCGGGGTTCACGAGGTTTGGACACATCAAGGATAGCTCAGAAAATCGTTGATTATAGGCCTTGAGGTCGTTTTGGACCGCCTTTAAAGTTCTTAGCTCGTGCTCGAGCCTTCGGGTCTCTTCACGTGGGAATTATTCGATGATCATCCTTTCCCTTAAATCGGTCCAAGAGAGTGCGTGGGCTTCATCGGTACCCACCGATTGCACATACGTGTTCCACCAAGTGAGAGCGATGTCGGCGAAAGTCTGAGTGGAGTACTTGACCTTGTCTTAGTCCCGACAACCGCTTATGCTAAAAACGGCTTCCGTTTGTTCAAACCATCGGGTGAGAGCAACCGGTCCCACGGTTCCATCGAAAGTGTGAGGTTTACACCCCATGAAGTTCTTGTAGGAGCACCCCTCGCTTGAATTACCGGCTCCATGATTGTTGTTGTTTTTGTTGTTGTTGTTGTTGTTGTTGTTGTTGTTGTTGTTGTTGTTGTTGTTGTTGTTGTTGTTGTTGTTGTTGTTGCTGTTGTTGTTATTGTTGTTGGAGGAGTGAACGGCCATGGCCGCATCTACGGCGGTGGCTATCATTCGTTGAAGAACTTGTTCGGGAGTTTCATTGCGTGGGACTCGGAGAGGAGGCATTGTTCCTTCAAGACACAAGAATATAGTTGATTAGTATTCTCAATAATACTAATCGTGATATAGAATAAGGATAAAGAGAAGATTTTTCTTGACTCACCCTAAATTCTTTATGTCATAATGTCGGAACGTCCATATGAGTCACCGTAATATAATCCCAACAATTATATTACCCTAATTCATATGTGCATTCGACTTTACTTCATAAGGTCAAGGTGGCGTGTCAATCAAATTAAACAATGTGAGATTAAGATGGAATAAAAGTTAGATTTGAATAGAAGAGTTCGAGTATAAATGCACAAGTAGTCAAGTAAGTCCTACTTCAAGTCTATATGTCGGTTGTAGTCTAGACTCACTAATGTACCCTATAACTCGGGGTTGACACCAATGAACTCTAAATCCCTACAACTAACACTATGATACCATCTGTAGCGACCCGACAAAATCGTCATTGACGGTACCATCTACTTAGGTCCCGTTATGTGGTCATAAGTCTTTAAAACAACGTTTGACCACAAATATGTTGCATTCATTTCAAATGTAAGGATGTTTCAAAGTTTACAAAGTAGTTCAACGACTAAATAAGTTACAACGTTTTAAGTACAAATGAAACCTATGCGACATAATTTAAAGTAAAGTCAAAAGACGCTCCATGTATGCATGTATACTTGACATCCAAGCAAGTATCAAAATAGTGTGCGGAAGCATGAATCACTTAGCATTCAAGGACCTGAGAAAAACATAGAAAAATCTGTCAACGAAAACGTTGGTGAAATCATAGGTTTAGTAAGTATATTGTATTAAACCACAAGATTTAGTATAAAGTGATTATCCAAATCGTTACATTCCAAAAGTTGTTGTTTGTATCATGAGAACCCAATTATCAAGGCTTAACTGAATAGTACCTCTGAATCATAGTGTTAGAACCTACACTATACCCGAAAATATATTTCATCCACTGACGGTAGCGAACCGTTTGAATGAGGGTTCGTCAAACCCGTATGGCCACACAACATAAGTTCCCGCTTACACCCTACAAGTGTAACTAATGATAATTGAATTGATGATTCTTGTTCTAACTTGTACGTAGAATGTTTCTTTTCGTAATTGTGTTCACTTTGTAAAACGAAACGTTTATGTTTTCTCATTCCAAGTATAAGTATAAAAGAGTAAAAGGTGGGACTATGATCTCACCTTGAGTGCAAGAGTAAAAAGGTACTTCACAAAGTTACGTGTGCAAGAATGAATGCTAGTCTTGACCTAAACAAATAGGTCGTATCAATAACGGTAAACACGGTTGGTCAAAGTTGTTCAATTAGTCATATGGCTCGTTACGACTCAATTATATAGCATGTGAATCAAATTGTCAAGTTTCATGCAAGGTACAAGTATAAAAGTAGGTTAGAACGATTGCATAAGTATTTAGTTAAGTTTGATTAAAAGTCAACTTTGGTCGGGTCAAAGTCAATGAAAAAGTCAACACAATCGGGTCGGGTCCCGCACAATTTTTCTAAGTTTCATAATCATATGTGAGTATATTAGAACAAGTTTCATGTTAATTGGAGGTGCGTAGCATAGTTAGAATTAAACGGAAATGTGAAATTTTGGACAGCCAGGGCCCGGAGCGCCGCTCAAGGCCCCTGGAGCGCCGCTCAGGGTGTCTGTTCAGCAAATCTGGGCAGTTTGAACACTTAATGCACGAATCCAACTTCAAACAGCCATAACTAATGAACTGTAAACATTCAAAACACGTATCTTATATTGTTGGAAAGGTATTTTGACGAGGAATATAACTAAACACATTTCATTTACCAAAAACATCATTTACAAAAATCAAATCTAAGTTGAATGCTCATTTAATGTTTATCATAAATGCTTCAAGTTCATAAATGCACATTGATGATTCGGGAATTAAATGCACACATATAATACGCCGCTTCGTAGGTAATTATGCATACAATAAAACTAAACACTTCCAAACAACATTGCAAAGCATTCAATGCATCCAAAGTTCATTTTACTTCTATCAAACCCTAACTCAAAATCATAAATTTAACAATTATGTTTATGAAGTTTCTCCATGTCAAACTACATACCAAATTGAAGCTAGTGATGCTAGTAACACATTTAATACATGCACTTTTAACATCTAACAACATCTAAGCAACCAATTCTCAAGATCAAACACACCCATTTTCAACTTCATGCTAGTTACTCAAAATAACAAGATCGAGCATATAAATCATATATTCATGTTAGACTTGAGCCATAGACACTAACTAACACTTTTATAAGTCAAAAATATCAAGAACAAAGAATCTAGTGTTTTTATAAAGTTACCCAAAAGAGATGAAATCGGTATGAATTTGAAGAGGAAGATGCAAGGATTCCAAATATGTAATTTGTTTTGAAGAACGCTTGCTAGATCAGATTTAGATGATGATCGAATGAATTGGGAGCTTGAGAGCATAAAGTGGAAGTATCAAATTTGGGGAGGTGAATAAATGAGTGAAGGAGAAAGAGTTTGACTAGTTGACCTAGTCAAATCTTTGGTCTCTTGACAAGTTTAGTCCCTCAAGTTTAAAAGCGGGTGCGTGAATTAACCAAACGAATTACCTTAAATACGTAGAGTAAATGGGAGATGTTATAATTAATTAACGGACTTTAAAATAATTAAACGGAAAGTAAACGAAAAAAGACGGGATGTTACAGTCAAACATTTCAACTTTTTCACCAATCAGTAAGTTTGAAAATTTCTACCTCATACAAAATTTCAGTTTTCCATTGAGGAGTCTGCATCTTGATGTATTTATCCCTTATATATGCTAGAAATGTATAATTTACTTTCTTCCCCTCTTTCACTTCTTTAGCCATTAAACACAATCTTCGGTTGAATGCTCTACCAGTGCATGTCTCGTTATCATCACTTTATGAAGATGATGACTCGGTTGCATTCCAATCATGAAGCTCAACAACTAACACAATTTCATATCTTTTTTCTTTTTTCTTCTTTCTTCTCAGCTTTCATGTGGTCCCTTATTTGAGCCAGCATTGCCTTGTACTTTTTGTACTTGTCAGCTTTTGAAAAGTAATTAACAGAGCATGTCTCGTTATCATCACTTTATGAAGATGATAAACTGGTTGCATCCCAATCATGATGATTAACAACTAACACATTTTCATATCTATATTCTTATTTCTTCTCAACTTTCATGTGGTCCTTTATCTGAGCCTTCGTTGCCTTATACTTGTTTTGTACTTGTTGAATTTTGAGAAGTAGTTAGCTTCTATGGAAGATTTTTTGGACATACACTAAGATGCAAAGTGTTCTAGTTTTCCATAGTCGTAACATTTAGATTTTGGACCAGTAGTAGTTTTGCATGCATAACGTGTGCTAGGTTTCTTGTTACACTCGTAGGATGGCTTTCCAAATCTATTGTGTTTGAAAACTTTAAATCTTCTAACCAACAATGCCATTCTTTGAGCAAATCCTTCAACATCATCTCTATCATTGGTATCAACTAACTCCTCCTCCTTCACTATCACTTTCTTCTGTTAAGTTTTAGGTGAAGATGGAGCAGACTAACAAAATTCTAACTTTTCTTTTGCTTTCTCATGATTCCATAAGATCCTATATAAGGCATAAGGCAGAAAGATCATTTATTGACAAGTTCGAATTTTAAATTGCTACTTCTATTAACAAAGAAGTTAATCCAACAAATGTTTTCATAGAGACTTATTTTTATAGTAAAAAAGGGTTAACGGGAAGGGTGAGTCGAACTCTCAACTCCACCGATAAAATGTAAGGCTAGAACCAGTGGCGGATCTTGAATAAAACTTTTGGGAGGTGATGATACGCATAACGATCTGTCTCAAAATAGGCAAGCATCTCGGCAAAAACCATACCCGGCACCACGTGTTCCGGGTTGCCAACTCCTTTTATCGTTATCCGTCTGACGCCTTCCCGGTTACTCCTCCATGATGGAAAAATAGCAAGACTAAGAACCTGGATGACATACGCGTAATCGGCACCTCACAACCGGCCAAGATAATCATAACTAGGCACCACAAAGCCAGTCATCGTAATCATGACCGAGAAGAAACACTTCCCAAGTATTTGACAAGACCTACCCGGTTAGACTAAGAGCATCGTGATGCTTTAACCGGGATCAACTCACCGACACCAGCATCTCGGTCCCCTTACCGACATAAAGACACTCCCGGGACAAGCACGTTGTCCCGAATCAAGAATGTGTCACCACGGAGTAGGCACTTCGTCCCGGAATGACCACTTGATCACGGAACAAGCACGCGGGCAAGTCGCGTGCTACATCAGCCCGCAAATCTAGGGAAGTTCGTTAGAATCTGTTATTCCCCACGAAAGGGACAGGTGCCACGTCACCCCTCAGGATTGACAAAGTTTGTTACAACCATGAAAGGGACATGTGCCACGTCATCATTCCCTCTATAACATCCTCTATCGGGCCTAGATGTAAGATTACTAAAGTGTCCTTAAGTTAGTGTTGTGTTTATATATGCTTTTATTTTTTATTTCATATTTACTATTAAATAATGATGTGGTTAGGATCAGTTTGTGACAAGGGTCACAGAACAGGTTTGTTTATTTAATTTGGACTTCGTTTGGGTTACCAAATGATGTACGAAAGATATCAGATAACTGATAAATATCCGTGCGTTGCACAGTGTAGGATTTAACCCACTTTAAGTGACTAGTGCTTCCATTTTCTTCTTTTGGTTTCCAGAATTTTCACACACAAATACACACCCGTACTTCATCTTCTCCAACTACCAAAACCCTAAATTCTAATCCTTGTTCTTGAGCTCAAATCTTTTACATTATCTTGTTCCTTTCGATTTACTGAGTCTATCAAGGTAAGAATCAAAAGATTCCATGCTCTAATCTTTGATAAAATTGGGGTTTTTGTGTTAGTTTTTACAAAGTGTGTATTTTGGGTCAAAAGAGTTAGATTTGATGTTATTTGAGTCCAAATCTTGTAGGTTTATGTTTCTACATGTTTAGTGTCTTTGATTTGGTCAGTTTTGAGGTCATAATCGAGCTCTAGAGCAAGAATTGGTCAATTTTGGGTGAAACCTGTCACTTTGTCTTCAGCTTCTGCAGATAAACACAGTCGACCGAGTGTCTCGAGACACTCGATCGACCGACTCGACAATCGACCGAGTGTGTAAGACCCACGGTCGAGTGTGTCTGTGAGAGACCATTGACCGAGTGACTAGACACTCGGCCGAGTGAGTGTAGACAGTCGGCCGACTGTCTCTGACAGTCGACCGAGTGTCTTGGGCAGTGAATATTTTACCAAGTGTTGATTTCTAGCCTTTATGCTGCCCGTTTGTATTTTGGTGATATTTTACCAAGTGTTAAGCAAAAATTTTTAGCGGACAGTTTTTGATACAAAAATTTCTGTATTGTGTTATTTGGTGTTAATGGACAGTAACTAACTTGATTTGCCTTATGTTCAGGTGAAAAAGATAAGGAAGCCGCTCAGTAGTAGATTATCTGAGCTGGTTGCTGGTATTTGGTGAGTGGGACTAACTGGAGAATATAGTATATAGAAGCATGTTATATTATGATTGCCATGCTTGTTAGATATACTTATTATTGTGGTTAGTTAGTTGTTGTGATGACTGCATGTTAGTTGATACTTGTCTGCTGGAGCCCAGTGCATCCTTATTGTGTGGTAGCCTCGGTAGGAGAGATCAACCTACGGGTTGGGTTCCTCTGTGGTAGCCTAGACAGCTGTGGTGTATATATATGTGAATGACGCGTCCGTCGCGTGTGGATTATATATATACATACGGTGGTGGAGGAACTTCTGGTAAGCCCCAGTCCGATCAGCTGGTGGTTAATGGTTTGGCCGAGCCGCCAGAGTCTCTGTAGACGGCACTTGGGTGATGTTTGTGTGTTAGACTATGTGACATGATTAGTATAACACTTATGTATGCTATGGCCTGTAGTTAGTCGTACTCACTTAGCTTCGTGCTAATTCCCCTCCATCTCCTCCCTGCAGGTTGATAGCTTTTGTAGATAGTGCTTTTTGGGAGAAGACGGGCATGGTGATGTTATGTTTGACAGGAGTCAACTCTGATGTGATCTTACTTTATTTTGAACAGTGATTTTTTGTAAACATATTGTAAATGCGTCTTCTTTGTATAACACGTAATTTGTTTTAATGACACGTGACATCGGTTTGTACAAATGTTGATATCGTATGTAATTAATATTATGCTTCCGCCACGTATTTAAAAAAAAATCAGCGGTGTCACAAGTTGGTATCAGAGTTTAGTTTGGTAGCATGTGCATTGTGATCTAAATGTCATGTTCCCAAACTTAATAGAGCCATGTCAAACATAACATGCTGGGAATGGGTTAAGTGAGTCCTAGGACAGGTTATGTGTTAGTTGTTAGTACTAACAGAGTTTATACTAAGCTTTGGTGTGAGTGTTGTGGTAGTGCAGTTATGGCAGATAATGAAGTAAACGCTACTGGCCCTACCGCCCCTGGAACTGGAACCTTTCAAGCCCCTGATGAAGATGGGCACGTGTCATCAGAAGAGGAAACTTCACAAGAAGTTATAAACTTTCAAAGCCGATTATTAGAAGCTCAAGAGAAAATCAAAGAATTAGAACAAGAACGGGCGCAATGGAACCCTAATACCACTGCGTTGAACACAACTTTTCCTCCAAACTTTTATAATCAAGCCGGTGGCAGTTCCCAATCACAGTTTCCTCAAACCACCTATCAGAATCTCCAAATGCCATTCCCGTTTAACCAGTCGTTCTCGAATCAGATGATATACCCATTTCAAGTTCCAGAGACAAGAAAGAAGTGTACCTATAAATAGTTTCTTGATTGCAAACCTCCAGAATATCATGGTCACTGATGTGCGAAACGTGGTATATGAATTGTTGTATGAAATTGTATGGAAAATACCGGTTTTAAAGATTACACACACTAACGGGCAGTGTACCCGATCGTGTAGTAGTATAGAAAATGGTTTAGTTCCGTGTATCGTTCCAAGGACAATTTGTATGAGTCAAACTAAAATTAGAAACTATATTATGATTAACTAAGTAAATGAAATGAAAGGTACGAGATTTTATGGTTTTGTGGCTATTTAACTATTAGCCAAATCAGAGAAGATTAAAAGTGAAAACAGTATTTTTAGTCTTTTTAAGTTTATAAAAATGAAAACAAATGTAAAGAAAGCAATTAAGATAGTTTGATTTAAATCAAAGAGACGAAATGTTCATCTAGATATTTTACCCTCGGTATTGGATGTAAGTTTTGCTATTAAGGCCTGATTGAATGATTATGTGTGTAAGTTATCTAATAGGTTCACTAAGAGTTCTCTTAAATAAACACACAAACACAATTACAAGATCAAGGGTTCCCTTTTCACTAAGTTCTCGTGTTTGTAACCAAATAACTATGATACATGCTAATCACCTAAATCGACCCACCAAGAGTTCTCTTTATCGAGTACTCAAACTAGAAGTACTAAGTGAGGGTTCCCTATTACCTAGACTTTTTCGTTTGTGACTAGTTGATTAGCGAGATCAAAGACTTGAATAACAATTGTTTTTGCGTTCGCTCTACACAATTCATTCCTATATCGTTTAATCGTATTGACCTAATTTACCCCCTTGGTCCGGTTTAGTAAACAATCAATCTAAGAAAAGTTGATTGTAAATCAATATGATACATTAATAAGAGTTCTCTTTATCAACAACATATCAATTAACTAGATACAAATGATTTAACATCAATAAGCATGGTTCTTTAATTCGAGCTTCAATCTTTCACACATAATACATACAATCAATAAGATTACATCCAATACCTCAGTTATTAATCTATACAAACATTATAGAAACTAGCCAACAATCATGGTAACAAATAACATAACAATCAGAATATCAATGGAAATCATTGCTTTAGAACAAGAAATAACCTACAAGAACAATGAATTCTTGGATGAAGAAGGTTTTGATCTTTGATACCTTGATGTTGAGCCTCTTCCAAGAGCTTGGAGTTCTCCAATATTGCTCCCAAAATTCGTCTCTGTACTCTCTGGTTCGTATCTCTCCGTAACCCTCCCATTAATACTCTTTTTTAGTGGTGAAAGTTGGCCAAAATCAAAAGTAGTGCTGTAACCTACTTCTGGACGGTGTCCAGATTTCTGGACGGCGTCCAGTTGTAAAGGACTGGACGGCGTCCAGATTTCTGGACGGCGTCCAGTTGTGAAGGGCTGGACGGCGTCCAGATTTCTGGACGGCGTCCAGTTGTGCTGAAATGTTCTGTCTTGTTTTTTCCAAATCTCCCTTCATTTGGACGGCGTCCCAATCATTTTGGACGGCGTCCAACATACCTGAAGCCTTGTTTTATCGTTTTAGAGCGCTAAATTGACCATAACTTGTATCGGAATCAACTATGATGAAATCACAACATATAGAACGGTCATAATTCACCAAAACTCTTTATAAACCACTTTCCGATACACTCTTGCATATCTTTGTCTATTACTTGTAGCAACCGCCTTAACTATTCTAGATTCGAGAGTATTTTACACGATATTGTGAGATATATATATGACGTAATTGAGAAATATCAAACACCCCACACTTAAACCTTGCTTGTCCTCAAGCAATTCATTCTTACAAAGTAGAAAACTATCAAAAACACGTACACAATATAGAGTATACACATCACACAAGTAACGCAAAACACATGAAACACACACGTTTATTTGAAACGCAAACTCACGCTATATGAAACACACGCTTTAAGTATAACACACACATTTATTGTAATCACACTCACGCTATATACACAATGAGAACACACGCACACATTTTTGGGAGTTTTAGAACCAAGTATCCGAAAAATTTGATCCTACGGAAATCAGGATCTTATGAAAACGTTTTATGTTTTTGAAAATGTCAAGCTAGTTTTTACACTAGGCAAGTTTTTCGATTCTGTCGGATTTTCTGAAATGAGTGCGGGTTTTCCCGCTATTGGTCTAGCCAATGCCTCCAACAGTACCTAACATCGCGAGATGTTGGTAAGAAAATAATGTGCTTAGGAGGGTACACATTACGTCCGGATATCATCGATAATATGAGGTAATAATCTAATCCGTTAAGTCAATCATAGAGATTGAGGTTCATCAGTCTTAAAAGCTGATATCTTACCTTTCCGGAGGTTATCCACTGGGAATCTGATCAATTCACTGACATTTCGTGTATCATGGTGCGCTTCCCATTTGGCTAGCAAATCTCCCTCATTGAGATAAGTTTTGACTACCAGTTTCCCTGTTTGATGTTGAGGCCTGGTAGATTTCCAGTCGATTTTAGCAATGACTTTTCAAGATTTTTCGTCACCCTACAACTGGTCTGGACTACAACTTCTGAAACAAATCAGCAAGTGTGTCGTTCGGAAGACTTTACTTCCTTGAGGATGGAATGGATACATCCTATGGGTAATAATAAAGTGGTCGGACGCAACATTGTCCTTGTTAGGAGAAACAATGAGGATCGTCCTGTTTTAGTTTTCGATCTGGCACGAGGTCCGGTTTCCGACCACGCTATGCAATCATCGCTCTCTCACGGTTTACGCCCGTTTTGGTACAGGCGACCTACAAGTTAGCTGTGACGACCCGGATTTTTCCGAACACTTGATTATACTATCTACATGATTTAATAATTCCTACTTGATAAGCAATGAATTTTATTAAGTCTTGAACTTTCGGAAAGAGTTTTACACAAGCTTTTGATCACCCTTTTTATTCATACGATTCACGAACGTCATAACTTGTATTAATTATATATATGTATATATATATATATATATATATATATATATATATATATATATATATATATATATATATATATATATATATATATTTAACTTGAAAATATGATAATTAAATATCTCATTAAGTATATTAACAAGGTATTATATATACATTTTCATACCACTAATTTAAAGAGTTTTCGAACAATATATATGTTACTTTTTAAACGACGTAATTAAGTTATGTTAAAATGTATTTACATACAATGTATTATGAGTATAAATACATCCTTAAAAGTATTGAATACACTTTATAATATATAAATACAGATAAGGGATAGCTATATTTGTATTTTCGTTCATTTTTCTCAAGAATTCTACTCGTATTTATACGGTATTTATATGGTATTTATACGTTATTTATACGGTATTTATACGCGTATTATACGTAGCTTCTAGAAGTATTTACTATTAGTATATACGAATAGAAATCTACAATTACGTATTTATACGATATTTATACGCGTATTATACGCAGCTTCTAGAAGTATTTACTATTGGTATATACGAATAGAAATCTACAATTATTGATGTATTATGTCATGCATGACCTAATGGTTTTTAACTTATACTAGATATTTTTCACAAAACAACAAATTACAACTAGTATATAAAGACCTTACATGGTATATTTTTTTACACACATTTACATTCATTCTACTCTTTCTCTCTAAAAACACTCTCTAATATCCTCTCTTCAAGTTCTAATAAGCCTTCATCATCTACAACAAAAACTAGTTACAAAAACAATCCATAAACACCATAGAAGTAGTAATCAAGAACACCTCCTTTAATTCAAGTTTTGCTTTTAAGTTGATCTTCTTTAAGCACTCTTTCAAGAAGCCTTTTAAGCTCAAGAAATTCTCTTCATATTCAGCAAGTTCTCTTTCTTAAATCAAGTTATTAGCCTTACCAAAACTCTTGTTCAATTCATATGTTTATAGCTATCTATATAAGAGATCATAACTAATAACAACTAGAACATAGTTTGAATGATTCTAAACTTGTTTGAAAAACTAATCTAATCTTTCTAACTTAACTCTAATAACACTTATTTATATGTATTATGATGTTATATTAAGATATTATAAGAACTTATAACTTGTACATATGAAGAACACCTTAAAAACTATATTAACCATATCCTTGCTAATCTTTCCTATATCCTATATATATTTGGACATGTTATCATTAGATTCCGAAATTGTATATATATAATAATCTTGGTACGTTCCATGACAATACGTAAACAATACGTTTTGATAAATCCTAAGTCAATACGTCCCTGGATTGATGCAAGACAATATGTACACAATACGCCGTGGGGTAATTCTAAGATTATATATATATATATATATATATATATATATATATATATATATATATATATATATATATATATATATATATATATATATATATATATCGATTATTGGACTGTTGGACTTTTCGGACTATTTTGGACTACTATCAATGGACTACTAATATAAAATGTTAAAAATTATTATATAAGTATTCTATGAACTTGCTATATTAATTTTGTTCACATGTATTATTATCTGAATCGTTATTATTGTTATAGGTTCGTGAATCCAAGGACGTCGGCTGTATTTTAATAAGTTGGAAACTTGTTAAAACTATACTTTTACGACAGTGAGTATATAGTCCCATTTTTAACTCTATAAATATTTTGGGATGAGAATTCATGCAGCTTTTGTTTTTCGAAATAGACACAAGTACTTAAATATTTATTCTATGTTGAGTTGTACCTTTGTATATATCCCTAATAGTCTGGTAACTATTTGTTACATATGGTTAATATGTAAGCGCAAATCCTATTGATAGATCTATCGGGTTTGACAACCCCACTCGGGCTAGTTAGCACTAGTTCATAACGGGTGTTTAGTACTTCGTTTTACTACACTTGGTACGGTGTAGAGATAACTTTCAAAAGGGAATATGCACGGAAAACATCTGTTAAGTATAGTTACTGGGCGCTCAACAAACGTATAGAATATCTTTTCAGAAACGTTTATAACATGAAATCTTGTGGTCTATTATTATGTCTTATGCTGACTTTAAAACCTATATCTCACCAACCTTTGTGTTGACAGTTTAAAGCATGTTTATTCTCAGGTCCCTAGAAGTCTTCCGCTGTTTGCTTATACGTTATACAAGTTATGTGCATGGAGTCATACATGCTTTATTCGAGAAAACTTTGCATTCACAAAATCATCACCATGTATCTTATTTTGACTGTATTGTCAATGAATGTATTATTGTAAACTATTATTTACGGTGATTGTCTATACGTAGAAATCATCAGATTTCAAAAAAACTTTGGATTTTATATATTCATTTATGGTGTGTCTTTCAAAAGAATGCAATGTTTACAAAACGTATCATATAGAGATCAATACCTCGCAATGAAATCAATAAATGATGTACTACGTCTAAAGGGATTTGGACGGGTCATCACAGTTGGTATCAGAGCGTTGGTCTTAGAGAACCAGAAATTTACATTAGTGTGTCTAACCGAGTTTGTTAGGATGCATTAGTGAGTCTGGACTTCGACCGTGTCTGTTTTTTTTTTAAATCGATTGCTTAAAAATTTTTGTTGGAAACTATATATACTTAACATGTAAATATTATGTGATATATTAATCTCTTAACATGCTTGCTATTATGTGTTAGATGACATCATCTGATCATGCTAGGCTATCAAATGACTCCGATTACAGTAGTCATTCAAGCGACTCAGATATTGAGTCAAAATCTTCAACCAATGTACCAAAGTTAAAAATGGTCGATGGTGTCTCAGTTGAGGAAGAAAAATACTGGGAAGATTCCCAATTTCCTGAGGAACCGGAAGAGAATCCCGATGAGGATTCCGATGAAGTGATAGAAATTACACCGGCTCAGTTTAATAAAAAGAAAAAGGGGAAATCTCCATCTATCAAGATAGAGAAACCCGATCCCAAGCCCGATGGACCATTAGTTATCAGGAATAACCCTGACCATTCATACCGTAAACACCCGTATCACTTAAACTTTAATTATCGACTTGGAACATCTATAAGACTAGGTCCTCCTGAAAAGAGTGTGAAAAGGACTGCTCGTATTAGGGGCAGTATGGGTATCGGTAAGAAATTAGCAGAACGAACTAAGTCAGAAGAGGAGAAAACAAGTAAGTCCAATTGAAAAGTTCGAAATTAATAAGTTTTACCATGTCTTGTAATATATGTATTATAGCGTGCTTGTGTTTCTATGCTATATGTGAATATTGCTTGTTATGGCTTGTTATTTCTCATCATCTTCTTTTATAAATCTAAGTATAATTTTCGTCTCTTTTACAGTTTAAAACGAATTACAAAAATGGATGTTAGGGATAGACAACCGAATATGTTAGAAGATCTACCATCGGAGATGATTGTTGAAATCTTGTCTAGAGTTGGTCAAGATTCATCGGCCCAATTATTTATAGGAAAGTCGGTTTGTAAAGCATTTAAGAGGCATTCCGAGCATGCCTTGGTTTATAAAAGGCTTTCATTTGATAGGTGGTGTATCTCACATTGGGGAGACCCTAAGTTGGCCCATATTTTCTTTATGGCTATGTATTCTGGAAACCCTAATGCAATTTTTCGCTACGGGTTGAGGGCTTATTTTGATTCCATATACCCCAATATAGGGCTTCATTCATTAGAAAAAGCTGCAAATATGCAACTTAAAGAAGCGTGTTATGTTTATGGTTTAGTCTTGTTTGCTTCACACCAAATAGAGAAAAAGAACCTCGGATTACAAATTCTCAATCGAACATTTCCACTAGTAACGGATTTAGTGGTTGAGGTGAGGACTAAGGTTTTTGATTTGTTACGACGCTGTTGGGTATTATGTAACCCCCATCCTTTCGACGACATCACAACGTCCTGTACTATCAAGGGCCACAACGGTTATTTTCCACTGGACATAGGTTGGGAAACAATACTAATTAAACCGGAATGCATGTCTTGTTTTTGGTCCTATGAGTTACGTATTTTTACTGAACGGTTTGAGTTTAACTAGGATTGTCTTAACAACTGCTTTGTATTATAGTTATCGTGTGCTATATTTCATGTTGTGTCTAAAATAGTGGTATTGTATGATTGTAAGATATTGTACCAAAAGTTTAAGCGTGAATTATTAATGTATTTAGTTTTTCATGATAGAATTGTAGTAGTTAAATTGTGTGTTAGCTATTAAGTATGAACTTTAATGGGAGAAATTCTATAGCAATATATTCCTCTTCCTTGTCGGAAATTACCTGCTTATCATTCTTAGTCTAGACACGTCTTACTGCATTTATTGCATATCTAGTGTATAGACAAATTCATATCTTAGCGTATCTATTATAGTAAACTTTGCCTGACATATTCCGAAAATTCCTCCGTAACTTATGGGATGTTGGGATTATATATACATATGTAAATTATGTATTGAAGAATACCAATCTAAGTTCTATAATCTATTTTATATCAAAAATTATTTCCCTGATTGTACAAGATGGATCCTGCAACCAGTTCGAGTTCCTCAGAGTCTGACAGCTATTCCGATATGGATTTCTACCTGAGCTCCGAAAACAGTGTAACCGGAATGGATCAACCAATTAGCCATCATCAATTCTGGATGAATTGGGAATGGGTTCGTAGTCGACTAAATCAATGGAGACAATAAGAAGGCGATCCCTTCCATCCACCAAATTTCCCTCTTGGCGAAGAACCTGAAGCACTTACCGGCAAACCAGTCCGAAACACAATTTTCACCCTTATTGCCAGGATAGCTCGCAACGATTACGTAATATCTACTATTCTTAACCTTATTCATCCGCTCGTACCAACCGCCAATCATTCCGGAGTGATAGAAGAAGTCAACGAGCTTCGTGTTCGAGTAGTGGCTTTGGAGAATATGATGCACAACTTACAGGCATCACTGACACAGCCGGCATCAGCACCAACAACACCAGTACCACCAACAACCCAAGCCTTAACATCACACGCCTCAACATCACAATCTGTACCTCCAACATGATTATCGTTCTACATATGGTTCTATATCAAAAATTCTTTTGTACAAACTATTAATGATGAGAATATTTCGACGGGTAGGTAATACCAGAGAAATATTTAAGTTCACCATTAATATGTTACACTGTATATATTCTTCAATTATTCAATAATCATTATCTATACTCACTACTTTCACAACGATATACATTCTTTCATAGAAATCAGAACAACCATTCTCATTCAATTTCAATTACATATTCTGATTTTGACAGATCAGAATCTAAGTCAAGATATAATAGATAGCATCACTCTTGGATCCCTAGATCTTTCAAAACTATACTTTGAATTCAAAACTGTCCTAGAACGCCACTCTTATCATAAAACCCCGAAATATATTAATTTCATTCAAAATCCAAAATGATTTTATCTTGAACATCATATGTATATTTACAATTACAACCTGCATTCAAACCCTTCATGATTCTTGAAAACACTTCAATTAATGAACAATTGAGAGAATGAACCAATCACACGTTATCTACGGAAAGAAAGATTTATACACATCGTCATGCACCTGGAAAACTCCCGGAATCTAAGTAAAAGTTTAACACTTATCTCTGCTAGATCCTCGGCATTGTTATCACTAGAAATAATTTTGCTATTCTTCTTCCAAGCATCCAGTAATATCACACTAACAACAAGTCAACTTCAACTTTTCATTCGAATTAGCCTAGATATATACGGTTGTCCTTTCTGTCATTGTTATCGGGGAACCTTTTATACCCCACCATATTAACAGTAAACGTACCAGCAACTTCAATACTTTTTGGCGTAAGTCTCTCCGAAAAATCACTATATTTATACATTGAAACCCTATCGTGTACTCACCTGCATCTTGTAACTATAATTGCCATACCAAATACCAGGAAGCATCAGTTATTATTCTTGACATTCACAATGTTTCTACGTCAACAGATATATATATACATACAACGTCTATTTCCTGGACTTACGAACCTCAAATTCTGAAAAGCTCCCCAACCTGCGAATTAGTTCTCTGAGTTTTGAAAAACTGGTGAAGCAGCAAAAACTATAAAGGACCTTAATAGTCAAAAGTTTGGTGATAAAGAATAGAGTGTTGGAAATGCTCAATAGAAAAATTTGGTACCGAAAAACGGATTGAGCAAACCATGAAGGAGGCTGTGGACAAATCACAATGACTAAACCTGTATTCAAAGAATCCAGATGATTCTGTATTTGATGAAATCTTTAGCGAATACCTTGCTCTTTACTTCTTCTAAATCCTTACAGAAAATTTTCTTCATCAACCTTCAATTTTAGAAATTTCAAAATATCATCATATTTTCATTATAAATATCTTCGAAATTTCTGAAGATATCTTCATAACTATTCTTGTCCGGAATTATTTATCTCTTCACGCTATCTGTATTACATTAAAGGAAATTGTTTTAGTTTCTAAACTTCAAAAACCTTCGAGTTTAAATTATGAATGATTTCTGGAAAAGTGTTTGGAAATTGAAGCATGAGTTAGTATAATATAATGGCGCCTGGCCAACGTGGTTATATTACAGTAAGGTATGCTAAATTTCTAATGGAACGTGATGATTCACAGATCTTACACACATCATATACCATGCTACACGACTCTTTCATTCTACTTAAGCTCTAAACATATCAAAAAAATATTTTCTTGATAGTTCTATCTTTTCCCGTGACTTCTGATAATTTAACAAATCAGATCGTGCTATTACAACTTCTTTCTTGGAACATTAGTCATGTTCATTAGAAATTCAAAGGTTTAAACTACGAATCCGAAATGTCTTAATCGCTTACTTAAAGTCAGGAAAGAAACAAAAGCATGAAACTCCTAAATATAAGGGAAGATATAAAGCTCGATGGCAACACAGAAATTACAAACCATGTATATCAATACGTATAGCAATATAAAGACACGGGAGAATTAAAAACACTATAACCCCAAGGTAATAGTAGAAGTAAACATATTCCTCCGGTGGCAGATGAAAAAGAAGAATGACAGATATGATAACCAGGAAAATATCAAGGATCAGAACTAGATTTAGCATTTTCAAAATCTTTTGGAAGTATGAATTGGGGAAGAAAGTATGAGAATGGTGAAAAATAATGGAACGGAAGAGGTTAATTTATAGCGAAATATCAGACATAGAAATCAAGACAGGTCACCGCATTTAATCAAAGAGGATCCTAAATTCCTTAATTACCGAAGAATCAGATCTTTTATAGATTACGAAGATTTTCTTTACATTCCTTGAAATACGAAAATCAACCATGACTACATCCAAAGTTAAGACGAATCTTTATTTCTCTCTTTTACGATAGCTTCACTCATATTCTTCGCGTAATCGAATTATCTTATTTATATTACTCGATGGTGATAAAACTCAAATTTCAACTCATATTCTTCATGAAAATATTCTTGTGGTCAACCATGACGACCTCTGTCAAATTTCGGGACGAAATTTCTTTAACGGGTAGGTAATGTGACGACCCGGATTTTACCGAACACTTGATTATACTATCTACATGATTTAATAATTCCTACTTGATAAGCAATGAATTTTATTAAGTCTTGAACTTTCAGAAAGAGTTTTACACAAGCTTTTGATCACCCTTTTTATTCATACGATTCACGAACGTCATAACTTGTATTAATTATATATATGTATATATATATATATATATATATTTAACTTGAAAATATGATAATTAAATATCTCATTAAGTATATTAACAAGGTATTATATATACATTTTCATACCACTAATTTAAAGAGTTTTCGAACAATATATATGTTACTTTTTAAACGACGTAATTAAGTTATGTTAAAATGTATTTACATACAATGTATTATGAGTATAAATACATCCTTAAAAGTATTGAATACACTTTATAATATACAAATACAGATAAGGGATAGCTATATTTGTATTTTCGTTCATTTTTCTCAAGAATTCTACTCGTATTTATACGGTATTTTATATGGTATTTATACGGTATTTATACGCGTATTATATGCAGCTTCTAGAAGTATTTACTATTGGTATATACGAATAGAAATCTACAATTATTGATGTATTATGTCATGCATGACCTAATGGTTTTTAACTTATACTAGATATTTTTCACAAAACAACAAATTACAACTAGTATATAAAGACCTTACATAGTATATTTTTTTACACACATTTACATTCATTCTACTCTTTCTCTCTAAAAACACTCTCTAATATCCTCTCTTCAAGTTCTAATAAGCCTTCATCATCTACAACAAAAACTAGTTACAAAAACAATCCATAAACACCATAGAAGTAGTAATCAAGAACACCTCCTTTAATTCAAGTTTTGCTTTTAAGTTGATCTTCTTTAAGCACTCTTTCAAGAAGCCTTTTAAGCTCAAGAAATTCTCTTCATATTCAGCAAGTTCTCTTTCTTAAATCAAGGTATTAGCCTTACCAAAACTCTTGTTCAATTCATATGTTTATAGCTATCTATATAAGAGATCATAACTAATAACAACTAGAACATAGTTTGAATGATTCTAAACTTGTTTGAAAAACTAATCTAATCTTTCTAACTTAACTCTAATAACACTTATTTATATGTATTATGATGTTATATTAAGATATTATAAGAACTTATAACTTGTACATATGAAGAACACCTTAAAAACTATATTAACCATATCCTTGCTAATCTTTCCTATATCCTATATATATTTGGACATGTTATCATTAGATTCCTAAATTGTATATATATAATAATCTTGGTACGTTCCATGACAATACGTAAACAATACGTTTTGATAAATCCTAAGTTAATACGTCTCTGGATTGATGCAAGACAATATGTACACAATACGCCGTGGGGTAATTCTAAGATTATATATATATATATATATATATATATATATATATATATATATATATATATATACCGATTATTGGACTGTTGGACTTTTCGGACTATTTTGGAGTTTTCGGACTATTTTGGACTACTATCAATGGACTACTAACATAAAATGTTAAAAATTATTATATAAGTATTCTATGAACTTGCTATATTAATTTTGTTCACATGTATTATTATCTGAATCGTTATTATTGTTATAGGTTAGTGAATCCAAGGACGTCGGCTGTATTTTAATAAGTTGGAAACTTGTTAAAACTATACTTTTACGACAGTGAGTATATAGTCCCATTTTTAACTCTATAAATATTTTGGGATGAGAATTCATGCAGCTTTTGTTTTTCGAAATAGACACAAGTACTTAAATATTTATTCTATGTTGAGTTGTACCTTTGTATATATCCCTAATAGTTTGGTAACTATTTGTTACATATGGTTAATATGTAAGCGCGAATCCTATTGATAGATCTATCGGGTTTGACAACCCCACTCGGGCTAGTTAGCACTAGTTCATAACGGGTGTTTAGTACTTCGTTTTACTACACTTGGTACGGTGTAGAGATAACTTTCAAAAGGGAATATGCACGGAAAACATCTGTTAAGTATAGTTACTGGGCGCTCAACAAACGTATAGAATATCTTTGCAGAAACGTTTATAACATGAAATCTTGTGGTCTATTATTATGTCTTATGCTGACTTTAAAACCTATATCTCACCAACCTTTGTATTGACAGTTTAAAGCATGTTTATTCTCAGGTCCCTAGAAGTCTTCCGCTGTTTGCTTATACGTTATACAAGCTATGTGCATGGAGTCATACATGCTTTATTCGAGAAAACTTTGCATTCACAAAATCATCACCATGTATCTTATTTTGACTGTATTGTCAATGAATGTATTATTGTAAACTATTATTTACGGTGATTGTCTATACGTAGAAATCATCAGATTTCAAAAAAACTTTGGATTTTATATATTCATTTATGGTGTGTCTTTCAAAAGAATGCAATGTTTACAAAACGTATCATATAGAGATCAATACCTCGCAATGAAATCGATAAATGATGTACTACGTCTAAAGGGATTTGGACGGGTCATCACATTAGCTTTACTGAACTAGTAGGATTTTCATTCAAATAATTGAATGATAGAGCAACTTCAAAGACTATTAATAATTTAAAATATTACTCAACATTTCATTTCTTTTAATAGCTTTAGGACAAAACGTATGTAAAATGATTCGTGGGCATTTTTCGTTTATAAGGCATCCCGTAAAAAATTTTAAAATTTGAAGTATAAAAGCCTTAGTGTTATAAAACGAAATCCCGAGAAATTTCTAAATCCCCTACCCCACACTTGAGATCATGCAAGGCCCTCATTGCATGAAATCAGAAAAAGTATTTAAAATTTAGAGGGCAAAGTGATAGGGTGGCGTTAGAAATCTTCAAATTTTTAACCTGTAAGAAGGATGCCGCTGAACTTACTGCCAGCATAAGAGCATCGTCCATTCCGCGATTATCATCATACACACATCATAATATCAAATGTTGCTGAACTTAATGCCAGTCTTTGAAGTTCAACCTTGCTGCACAAAATAATAAATCACACAAATAATAAAAATAACGGTGTTTTTACAACCACAACCATTATCAAACCACACAATTAGATTAAAAAATACAAATGAATATTGTTTTAATACACACCATAACAAAATAAAATTGTTTAAAATGTTTTCACAAAATGATCATAGGCACGCAGGCCTTCAGTTATCGTACGGCCAAAAGTAGTTTCCTGAGCCATCTCTACTTTGGCGTCCCCGCGGGTACTCCTGCTCAAATCGGTTCCTGGCATCCTGCATCGCAGCATTAGTATCATAAATTGGGTAATGAGGTGGTGGGTTTTCAGGATCAGTGTAGTATTGGGGTGTCAGACGTGATGTCCCATAGTACTGATCAGGGTTGGAATAAAATAACTCGGTGTTATGGTTATTCCAGTCAATACCATAACTGTTCCATCCCTGATCGTGTACTTGAGCAATCTGGCGTTGCTCCATTCTTTGCTGACTCTCCTACATACGGTCATTATGCGTCCTCTGCTCATTCGGACTCAACCTCATATTATTCACACTATTAACCAAATTATCCCAACTAGATTGGGATGGATTCCAAGGACCTTGATCATGAACACTAGTCTGGGCTTCCATTTCCGCTTCTTCTTCCTCTTGTTGTTCTTGTTGAACGTTTGCTCCACTACCACTCGCGCCACCTGCCACAAAAGGTACCAAACGCCTATTTGCGTCGTACATCAAAATCCTAGCGTTAACATAAGAAACCTTTTTCAAGGGTTTCATTGCATGGTCACATTCAATCAAGCGATTTAGATCAATATTAAAGTGACGAGCAATCCGCGTAATGTAGTGGCCCCCTAGAAGCGGTTTATCTCTTCGTACATCCGTAGCGATACCCAGCAAATAGTTCCCAATTAACCCCGGTATATCGGTGTGACAACCCCTTTTTATTTGATCCATTATCCATTGATCCAAAGATTTTACCTTCTCGTGTCCTTTGACTCTCGCATTAAGAGTACATGCGATAAGTCGATGGAGAAGCTTATAGTCAAGCGTTACTATTTCGGTATACCTGTGTCTACTTGATTTGAACGGGCTAGATGCATTTGGCCCCCTAATCCTTCGCCAAAAGGATTGTCCATGATACTCTGAGCTTATCAAGTATTGCCTCAATTGTGAGTCAGTAAGCTCGTTGAAAACTCCCAAGACTCTACATAGACCAAAACTACTCAAACTTCTTTCCCCACCACCTAGTCGAAATCTGAAAAAGGCTTCTGATAATGGATCACGAACATTATTAAATCGGAAAGTTGAGTAGAATTCTTTACACAATACCGGAAACACTTGATCGTGGAGACTAAAAATGTGTTCCCATGCGTAGGTCACTATGTTGCCGTATGGTAAGGCTAACAAACGAGAAACATGATTGTGCATATTCGCCTCATTCAAAGGAGCCCAGTCGAAATACCATGTAGCATTAATCAGTCTACGGGTAATTCGAGCATAAATCTCCCCGTAATCATCATTGTCCCAAAGATGTTCCAACCATGCTATTGGATTATTTTGGTCCTCCTCTTCTTCACCAGATGATGAGTGTTGTTGTTGAATTTGTGGAGGTGGTGGAACATTTCTTGAGGTCCTGCCTCTCTTGGGTTGTCCTCCTCGGCTAGATTGTCCCTGCAAAACATAATAACACCAAACCAAAAGAACATAGAAACCGTTGTGTTAATGTTAGCAAAAAAAACATAACCGAGTAGCAAGGGGAATTAGTCATTCCATTCAAAGTTCATAAGCATTGTGATTCATATGAGCAAAAATGTATGTTCAGAATAATTGGTCACAGTCAACCAAAGTCAACATAAACTAGCAAATACACTCTCACAAAAATGCGGATCACAAAATTCACAATTAGGCATCACCTTAGGACTCAAGAATGTTGCGTTCATAGGTCATGACATTTAAACTTGCATTCTAATAATATTCATTACAATCATAGCACAGGTTATCATAATTTAGTTCAAAATGACCATTATAACGCCACTACATTATAGCATTTCATACCATCAATCCACTTTAATAGGCTTAAACAGGTGAAAATCAAGCATACATCTTTCATAAGATCATTACAATTCAAAGCATTCTAAAAATTCAAGAACATTCAATTTATGACCCGGCCAAATTAACATCTACATCATCAACAACAATTACACATATCTCAAGCTTTATAAACAACACAAACAAACTCAATATCTTGAATTAATTACCCTAATTTCGGATTTAATCATCACAAACCCTAGAATCATGAGCATACCCCTTAAACATGTAATTATTGAAAAATCAAGACCTAATGGGTAATTAAACAACTAAGCCATGTTAATCTTAACAAGAATCATGAAAATCAAACACCCCACACTTATCTTTCACCAATTTATACATATAAACATACAATTCAAGTAAATGAGAAAGAAAAGTGTGAAAATGAAGTAACCATACCCTAGAAAACATGATTGAAGCTTGGAATTGATAGAAGAAATCACGAATTTGAAGTAAGAAATTAGGGTTTTTGGGAGTGGGTTCGTGTTTGGCAGAGAAAATATGATAGAAGTGTGTTTTGTGGATGAAAAATGGGTTGGATAACCCTTAAAACGCGTATTTTTTTCTGAGTCATACCGCTTGGACGGCATCCAGATTCTGGACGGCATCCAGTAAAGAAGATCTGGACGGCATCCAGAAATCTGGACGGTGTCCAGTTGTTAAGAGTGAGACGACGTCCAAAGATTTAGGACGGCGTCCAGTTTCACTAAAAATTTCTGTCCAATATTTGAGAAAACCCTTTGAAATTTGACGGCGTCCAAGGCTTTTTGGACGGCGTCCCAATGGTCTGGAGGCTTAAAATCTACATAAAACTCATAAAAATTCCCATTTTCAACACACAAAAGCTCATAACATCATCATAGATCATTTTGTTCATTAAAAACAATCAAACCAATCATAAAACACTCGATACATACTATTTACACGTGCGAACTTTCTTTAACGAGTCGTTCACCCAACTCGTCCCCATTTTGATTTAGGCTTTGTTCTCGAAGTTGAGGCTAACCTCGTCTTCGATTTCCAGGGGACCATCGACATAGTGCTTGACCCGGTGGCCATTCACTTTAAAAATTTCGCCCTTCCAGTTCACCACTTGTAACACCCCGTTTTTCTAAACATGACGCTCGGGGCGTCATACGGAGTCCAAAGGTACGTGTTTAACCTTGTGATCGTTTAACATTAACCGTAGTCGATTTAAATTCATTAAACATTGGAAATTGGACAATCTGGTGAACCATCGCGTTTTAAGTGGTTTTATCGTGTTCCAGTCTGTCGCGGAACGCGACAGACATGACCAAAACGCGACAGGTTTAAATCTTGAGTCCTGGTCACTTCATCGCGTTCCAGGTGGGTATGTCACGTTTGGATGTGTCGCGAAACGCGACACGTTGACAGAACTAGTACCTAACTCGTTTTTAAAGGGGTATTTTGGGGGTGTTTTGGTAATTTCACACTATGGACGGGTTTTAAGCCCCAAATCAGTTCCAAGGCTTATCTTATCTTCATTTTCTCCACATCCTCTCATTTTTCAAACCCTAGAGAGAGAGGAGAGAGTTTAGAGAGAGAGACCTCCATTTGGAGAAGAAGAAGAGGGTTTCGGGTCAAACCTCAAGTGTTAAAGTTGTTCCACTCGTCAACGGCATCCTTTTGGTGGTATTTGTAAGTCTCAACTCTGAATTTCTTTCTTGTGATTTGATATTCAAGTTTAGGGTTTTGAGATTGTTAGTTGTAAAACCCATTTAGGTGATGAAGAGGGTTTATGGAAACTTGTTATTTTGATATTTGGCGGGTTTTGGGTTGGTTAATGATTTAACCATGTTTAAGGCTTGTAAGTTGTGTATAATCACTAGTGTTAGTGATTATAGAAGTGTTGGAACCACTTTGGGTGTATTTTGGTTAACTAATTTTGTAATGGGTCAAAATTAGGGTTAAGGTGTCATATTGGGCAAGATTGGTGTTTAACGCTTATGCTTGGGTTTAATTGGCATATTAGGATCATTCTCACTTGTGTTAGTGATTATTGGTTAGTTTGGGCACGGTTTGTGCTTGGAAGTGCATTTGGGTCAAAATGGCACTAAGTGTCGAATTGGGTTGGTTTGTAAGTCAACCCTAATTGTGTTGCTTGTTTTGTGATAATGGAATAGGTACTTTCCATTGACGAGTCGCGGATTACTTGGAAGCATTCATCAAGACTTCAAGGTGAGTGTTAATATCCTATATGCATATGTATGTGTAGGATGGGTGCGGGTCAGGTGAAGTGGTTCTCGGTTATAGAGCTCACTTCACATATAGGTGGATTGATGGACTTGTGTATAGGTCCAATTGGCACGGTTGTGCATTTTGGTTGACCACCTTTGACGAGGTGCACACTTTGTGTGGACGTTATCCCATGTGCGTGTGATGTGGATTATATAACCCCAATGGCGAAGGGTTAATATTGTGAGTGAAATAATTATACGCGTAAGTATATAACGTATATAATTGTTGTAGCGTGAGATGTGAAGTGCCGAGGTGTTAAGACACCACGTTTCACGTGACGAGTGAAGTGTCGAGGTGTTAAGACGCCACTCGGAGTGAAGCATCGAGGTGTTAAGATGCTACTCTAAGTAATTGACGGGTGAAGCATCGAAGTGTTAAGATGCCACTCGGGGTGAAGCATCGAGGTGTTAAGATGCCACCTAGGGGTGTAGTGTCTAGGTGTTAAGACACCACTCCGTAAAATAATGAGTGAAGCATCGAGGTGTTAAGATGCCACTCGGGGTGAAGTGCCGAGGTGTTAAGGTGCCACCCTAGGGGTTAGTGATACGAGGTGTTAAGTACCCTAACGGATGTTATGAACACCGATGGCGTTTTCGCGAGCGCCATTCCCTTGTGCGATTGGTTAACCATGGTTATTGTGTTGTAAGCCTAAGCGAGTTATGTTATTCGATATATATATATATATATATATATATATATATTGTATACATATAATGTTGTATTTTCGTGATGTAGCTAACCCTCCGGGTGTAGCTTATTGCCATTGTTCACATCGTTGTTGGTGAACTTATATTTTGTTAATGTATCTTTAGCTCGTTGCTTAGTGATCTTACGGTATGCTTAGACTAGCTTGCCTTTATGCTTGGATGCTCTGGTATGCGGTATTTGGTTTTGTGTGGCGTGTCCATTTTATGCATATATATGTATGTAGTATATTCTCACTCACTAAGCGTTAGCTTACCCTCTCGTTGTTGATATTTTTATAGGTTCGCATGCTTGGCGGCTCGGGTAAGCTTGGGGATTAGAGATCTTGGCTAGGTTGCTTTAGAAGATCTTGCTTTTGGACTCGATTAGGATTTGGGTAGCGTAGTCGGGTCATAATGATTATAACCGGTTTACGATTTAATTAATGAACCATTGTATTAAGGAGTTTAAATTATTAATGTATGTTTTAAGTTCGATGAACTTACTTTGATAACAAATACGTTTTGGAATATGCGTAACGGGACCTAAAGTATTATTTAACGCGTATTAAAAGGAAAAATTTTTATGGGCCGGTTTTAATACGGGTTGGGTCGTTACAAGTGGTATCAGAGCATGGTCTAAGGGATTTAGGTGACTTGAGATTGGTGCCTAGACTTAGACTTTTGTTTGTGCTTATTTGTTGCAGGACTTGTAGGTGTACGGGTCGGAATGGGAACTTGGTTAGTGCCTTAGCGTGTAGGTGAACTAACTAGGATTTTGGCTTGTGTTGTGATGTAATTCTTGCGTGTGCTTATATCGCGTAGAATTTGCTTTGTGTTGGTTTATATCATCGAGCGAAGCGGTTGTTGTACTAACGAGTTGATACGGCATGTGTGCGTAATAAGGACTTGCAAACCTTATCACGGGTGCAAATCGTGTCAAACAAGTGATGTACGATGGGTGTTGAGCAAGATGGGGCGGTGTTGTGATTATGATTTTATACGTTCGTGGACTAATCATTTTGCATTCTTTAGAATGGCGACGGGAAACGGGATCGAGACGAACGATTTGGAGTTTAACGCCAGAGTTGCGGCCGCCGTTGCGGAGCAAATGAGTGCGTTTCGGGAAGAGATGGATAGGAAGTATTCCGAATCTCGGAGTAGTGGTGAAATGGAGTGTTGTCTTAAGAGCTTCATGAGGACTAAACCTCCGATGTATGACGGGAAACCGGATCCTTTGGTAAGCACAACTTGGATCTCGGATGTCGAAGGGTGTTTTCGTACTATTGATTGCCCTCCCGAGAAGAGGACAAGACTCGCTACTAGTTTGTTGCGGGGTAGGGCGAGGGATTGGTTGGATGGTAAGATTGATCTTGTCGGTGGTGAAATGTTTATGGCATTATCGTGGGACGAGTTTAAGAAGGAATTCTTCGAGGAGTTTCGGACTTCAGCCGATTTGTGGGAGTTGCGTAATGAGTTGCGAAATTTGCGACAAGGATCTGTGGATTTGAGTACTCTCAAGACGACCTTTATGGCGAAGGCTCATTTTTGCTCGGAGTATTTGGGAAATGCTCGGTTTGTTAGATGCATTGTTTGTGCATGTTATTGATATGGGTGACGTTCCTAATGGAAGTACCCTATGGTGACGTTTGATTGCCGGGCGAAGGGCATGAGACTTGGTGCAACCAAGCATTCCTTAGCATTGACAAATGTTTCTACCAAGCCTTGGGAATGAGCTTTGGTGTTCGGATGAAAGAGCGTGTTCGCTCTCATGTTGAAGTTGAGGAACCGTGAGGTTCGTCGGGTGGATGAAACCCGAGAGATCAAGTGCTTGATCTCGATGTATATTGGTGAAGGAGTCTACATGACGCGACATTAGGTGCCTCTTTCATACCTACTAGCGTGGTGTTCGACTCCGATTGTGTTGCGGTTACATTGTACTTAGGGTACCGAAGTGAAACCCTTAGGTACATGAGTGACTAGGTGAAATTTGACGAACTATAGCAATTGGATGATTGCGAGAGTATAGTTGAGTAATCTGTGGTACACTTTTCGTTCGAAGTGTTTAAGGATAGGTTAAGATCCTTGGTATGCTCAAGGTTGGAGCAAGTTATGGTGATGGGTCGTGTGAACCCAATTGTGGTAAAGTCTACCTTTGGTAGCAAGGTACGGTTGTACAAGATGCGGTTATGGATCGTGGTTCCAAGTGGGGGAGTTACACTCCCGCACGAGGAAGTTCTAGTGTGAGATTTCGGATGACGTTTTTAGTGGATCCGGAAATTGTGTTGGGACCTAGTTTTGGTCGATTTGTGGTAGAGTAAAATTTCGGTTAAATTGTACTTATGATTCTGAATTTGAATTATCACCGAGGTGGTAATGTGGTAAATCTCGTTGAGAGATAATGGACGTGTTTGACGAGCAAGGTGAACTCCCTCAGTTAAGGGATGTGTGTAGTGACCCGAACTTTTCCATGTTTATATATATTAATTGAGATTGATATTTACATGATTAAATGTTTCCAACATGTTAAGCAATCAAACTTGTTAAGACTTGATTAATTGAAATATGTTTCATATAGACAATTGACCACCCAAGTTGACCGGTGATTCACGAACGTTAAAACTTGTAAAAACTATATGATGACATATATATGGTTATATATATAGTTAACATGATATTATGATAAGTAAACATATCATTAAGTATATTAACAATGAACTACATATGTAAAAATAAGACTACTAACTTAATGATTTTGAAACGAGACATATATGTAACGATTATCGTTGTAACGACATTTAATGTATATATATCATATTAAGAGATATTAGTAAATCATAATATCATGATAATATAATAATTTAAAATCTCTTTTGATATTATAAACATTGGGTTAACAACATTTAACAAGATCGTTAACCTAAAGGTTTCAAAACAACATTTACATGTAACGACTAACGATGACTTAACGACTCAGTTAAAATGTATATACATGTAATGTTTTAATATGTATTCATACACTTTTGAAAGACTTCAAGACACTTATCAAAATACTTCTACTTAACAAAAATGCTTACAATTACATCCTCGTTCAGTTTCATCAACAATTCTACTCGTATGCACCCGTATTCGTACTCGTACAATACACAGCTTTTAGATGTATGTACTATTGGTATATACACTCCAATGATCAGCTCTTAGCAGC
Organism: Rutidosis leptorrhynchoides; assembly: GCF_046630445.1. NCBI lineage: Eukaryota > Viridiplantae > Streptophyta > Magnoliopsida > Asterales > Asteraceae > Rutidosis > Rutidosis leptorrhynchoides. The sequence continues at coordinate 425,501,706 of NC_092335.1, forward strand.
CCATGTGAGTCACCTAACACATGTGGGAACCATCATTTGGCAACTAGCATGAAATATCTCATAAAATTACAAAAATATGAGTAATCATTCATGACTTATTTACATGAAAACAAAATTACATATCCTTTATATCTAATCCATACACCAACGACCAAAAACACTTACAAACACTTTTATTCTTCAATTTTCTTCATCTAATTGATCTCTCTCAAGTTCTATCTTCAAGTTCTAAGTGTTCTTCATAAATTCTAAAAGTTCTAGTTTCATAAAATCAAGAATACTTTCAAGTTTGCTAGCTCACTTCCAATCTTGTAAGGTGATCATCCAACCTCAAGAAATCTTTGTTTCTTACAGTAGGTTATCATTCTAATACAAGGTAATAATCATATTCAAACTTTGGTTCAATTTCTATAACTATAACAATTTTATTTCAAGTGATGATCTTACTTGAACTTGTTTTCGTGTCATGATTCTGCTTCAAGAACTTCGAGCCATCCAAGGATCCATTGAAGCTAGATCCATTTTTTTCTATTTTCCAGTAGGTTTATCCAAGGAACTTAAGGTAGTAATGATGTTCATAACATCATTCGATTCATACATATAAAGCTATCTTATTCGAAGGTTTAAACTTGTAATCACTAGAACATAGTTTAGTTAATTCTAAACTTGTTCGCAAACAAAAGTTAATCCTTATAACTTGACTTTTAAAATCAACTAAACACATGTTCTATATCTATATGATATGCTAACTTAATGATTTAAAACCTGGAAACACGAAAAACACCGTAAAACTGGATTTACGCCGTCGTAGTAACACCGCGGGCTGTTTTGGGTTAGTTAATTAAAAACTATGATAAACTTTGATTTAAAAGTTGTTATTCTGAGAAAATGATTTTTATTATGAACATGAAACTATATACAAAAATTATGGTTAAACTCAAAGTGGAAGTATGTTTTCTAAAATGGTCATCTAGACGTCGTTCTTTCGACTGAAATGACTACCTTTACAAAAACGACTTGTAACTTATTTTTCCGACTAGAAACCTATACTTTTTTTGTTTAGATTCATAAAATAGAGTTCAATATGAAACCATAGCAATTTGATTCACTCAAAACGGATTTAAAATGAAGAAGTTATGGGTAAAACAAGATTGGATAATTTTTCTCATTTTAGCTACGTGAAAATTGGTAACAAATCTATTCCAACCATAACTTAATCAACTTGTATTATATATTATGTAATCTTGAGATACCATAGACACGTATACAATGTTTCGACCTATCATGTCGACACATCTATATATATTTCGGAACAACCATAGACACTCTATATGTGAATGTTGGAGTTAGCTATACAGGGTTGAGGTTGATTCCAAAATATATATAGTTTGAGTTGTGATCAATACTGAGATACGTATACACTGGGTCGTGGATTGATTCAAGATAATATTTATCTATTTATTTCTGTACATCTAACTGTGGACAACTAGTTGTAGGTTACTAACGAGGACAGCTGACTTAATAAACTTAAAACATCAAAATATATTAAAAGTGTTGTAAATATATTTTGAACATACTTTGATATATATGTATATATTGTTATAGGTTCGTGAATCAACCAGTGGCCAAGTCTTACTTCCCGACGAAGTAAAAATCTGTGAAAGTGAGTTATAGTCCCACTTTTAAAATCTAATATTTTTGGGATGAGAATACATGCAGGTTTTATAAATGATTTACAAAATAGACACAAGTACGTGAAACTACATTCTATGGTTGAATTATCGAAATCGAATATGCCCCTTTTTATTAAGTCTGGTAATCTAAGAATTAGGGAACAGACACCCTAATTGACGCGAATCCTAAAGATAGATCTATTGGGCCTCACAAACCCCATCCAAAGTACCGGATGCTTTAGTACTTCGAAATTTATATCATATCCGAAGGGTGTCCCGGAATGATGGGGATATTCTTATATATGCATCTTGTTAATGTCGGTTACCAGGTGTTCACCATATGAATGATTTTTATCTCTATGTATGGGATGTGTATTGAAATATAAAATCTTGTGGTCTATTGTTATGATTTGATATATATAGGTTAAACCTATAAATCACCAACGTTTTTGTTGACGTTTAAAGCATGTTTATTCTCAGGTGAATATTAAGAGCTTCCGCTGTTGCATACTAAAATAAGGACAAGATTTGGAGTCCATGTTTGTATGATATTGTGTAAAAACTGCATTCAAGAAACTGATTTTGATGTAACATATTTGTATTGTAAACCATTATGTAATGGTCGTGTGTAAACAGGATATTTTAGATTATCATTATTTGATAATCTACGTAAAGCTTTTTAAACCTTTATTTATGAAATAAAGGTTATGGTTTGTTTTAAAATGAATGCAGTCTTTGAAAAACGTCTCATATAGAGGTCAAAACCTCGCAACGAAATCAATTAATATGGAACGTTTTTAATCAATAAGAACGGGACATTTCAGTTGGTATCCGAGCGTTGGTCTTAGAGAACCAGAAAATTTGCATTAGTGTGTCTTATCGAGTTTGTTAGGATGCATTAGTGAGTCTGGACTTCGACCGTGTTTTCTTTAAAAATGATTGCTTAACATTTTTGTTGGAAACTATATATTTTTAACATATGAATATTATGTGATATATTAATCTCTTATCGTGTTTGATATTATGTGATAGATGTCTACCTCTAGAACAAGTCCCCTTGACTCACCTAATAATAATGAAGAGTTAAATGTAAATTGGAATGATTCGTGGACTGATTCACAAGTTCTCGAAGAGGAACCGGAAGAAGAGTCGGAACCGGAAGAAGAATCGGAACCGGAAGAAGAATCGGAACCGGAAGAAGAAATAGAATCGGTGGGGGAAATAATAAAACGGTTAAGTAAAAGAGAATCCTCAACCAACCGACCAAGGTTAATCATGGTCAATGGTGTTTCCGCCAAGGAAGCAAAATATTGGGAGGATTACCAATTCTCCGATGAATCGGATTCCGACGAGAATTCCGATGATGTTATAGAAATTACCCCAACTGAATTTAAAAAGGCAAAAGAAAATAATAAGGGAAAGGGCATAAAAATAGAGAAATCTAATTCCAACCCCGATGAACTTTATATGTATCGTCAACCCCCGAAGTCCTTAAGTTGTAACAATGACCCGGGAACCTCTAAACCACCAGGTTTTTCTAAACCAATGTGGACAACGATGGCTCGTATTAGGGGAACATCATATATCCCTAGAAACTTGGCAAAACGAACCAAAACCGAAGAAGAAGAAACGAGCGAGTCGGAATAAGATAGTTGTATTCGTGTGGTGTAATATATGTAATATAGTGTTCTTATGCTTTATGATATATGTAAAAATTGCTTGTATTAATAAGTATTTTTTTTTATGAAACTAACTCTTGTCTATTTTACAGTTTAAAAACACAAAATGGATAGACAACCCAATATTTTAAGAGACCTACCCGGAGACATGATTGATGAAATCTTGTCTAGAGTCGGCCAGAATTCTTCGGCACAACTATTTAAGGCGAGATCAGTTTGTAAGACATTCGAAGAACGTTCCAAGAATGTCTTGGTTTATAAGAGACTTTCGTTTGAAAGATGGGGGATATCACATTGGGAAACCCATAAGTTACGATGTGTTTACTTTGACGCATATATTGCGGGGAACCCAAATGCTATTTTACGCAACGGGTTAAGAAATTATTTTGACTCAATATATCCGAATATTGGACTTCGTGATTTAGAAAAAGCGGCTAACATGCAACATAAAGAAGCATGTTATGCTTACGGATTAGTAATGTTCGCTTCTCACCAAAGTGAGAACAAGAACATCGGGCTACAACTATTAAACAAAACGTTTCCACAAGTGACGGAGTCGGTAATTGGGGTAAGAAATGAGGTTTTTAGATTATTACGGGACTGTTGGACATTACGTAACCCTCGTCCCTTTGATGACGTTACAACACGCTGTCTTATCAATGGCCATAACGGTTATGTTGCACAAGACCAAGGATGGGAAGTAGTCCTAGTAAAACCAGAATGCATGACTTGTTTCTGGACGTATGAATTACGTGTCTTTATTGCCTTTGCCGAACGACTTGTGTACTAGCTAGAATTGTCTTCACAACTATCTTGTATCAAAGTTATTGTGTGCTATATTTCATGCTTTATGTAAAATAAGCGGTATTGTAAGTTTGTAAAATATTGTATAAAAGTTTGAACGCGAAATATTATTACAATCAGTTTTTCATATAGAATTGTAGTAGTTGAATTGTATATTAGCTACTAAGTATGAACTTAACGGGTAGGTACTACCCGAATTTAAACTTATAAAACGCTAATATGAAGAAAAAGCTTTTATAAATGAGTTCATATTATGCTATGAAATACTATTAACTACTCTTAATATTCTGTATGATTAACTTGTTCCATTTAACTATTTTGAAGGAAATGGCACCGACTACTCGACACACCGTGAATATGAATGAAGAGGAATTCCGTACTTTTCTAGCTTCAAACATAGCCGCAGTACAGGCTGCGCTACATACCAATAATAACCTTGGATCTAGCAGTACAGGAAATCGTGTAGGATGCACCTACAAAGAATTCACTGCCTGCAAACCTTTGGAATTTGATGGAACCGAAGGACCGATCGGATTGAAACGGTGGACCGAGAAGGTTGAATCGGTGTTTGCCATAAGTAAGTGTACTGAAGAGGACAAAGTGAAGTACGCTACGCATACCTTCACAGGTTCTGCGTTAACATGGTGGAATACCTATCTAGAGCAAGTGGGACAAGATGATGCGTACGCACTACCGTGGTCAGCATTCAAGCACTTGATGAACGAGAAGTACCGTCCCAGAACCGAGGTCAATAAGCTCAAGACAGAACTTAGAGGGTTACGAACCCAAGGATTTGATATTACCACGTACGAAAGACGATTCACAGAATTGTGCCTATTGTGTCCGGGAGCATTCGAAGATGAGGAAGAGAAGATCGACGCGTTTGTGAAAGGATTACCGGAAAGAATCCAAGAAGATATAAGTTCACACGAGCCCGCCTCCATACAACAGGCATGTAGAATGGCTCACAAACTAGTGAACCAGATTGAAGAAAGAATTAAAGAACAGACTGCTGAAGAGGCCAATGTGAAGCAAGTCAAAAGAAAGTGGGAAGAAAACGGTGATAAGAATCACCAATACAACAACAACAGCAATTACAACAATAATCGCAACAATTATCCCAACAATCGCAACATCAATCGCAACTACAACAAACGGCCCAACAACAACAACAACAACAACAGCAACAGTAACTACAACAATCATCCCAACAACAATAATAACCGCAACAACAACAACAATCAGAAGCAGCTATGCCAAAGGTGTGAAAAGTATCACTCGGGGTTCTGCACCAAATTTTGCAACAAGTGTAAAAGAAATGGTCATAGCGCGGCGAAGTGTGAGGTCTACGGACCAGGGGTTAATAGAACGAAAGGAACAAATGGTGTCGGAACGAGTAATGTCGGAGCAAGTAGTGTCGGAGCAAGTTATGCCAATGTAGTTTGTTATAAATGTGGAAAACCGGGCCACATTATTAGAAATTGCCCGAACCAGGAGAACACGAATGGACAAGGCCGCGGAAGAGTTTTCAATATTAATGCGGCAGAGGCACAGGAAGACCCGGAGCTTGTTACGGGTACGTTTCTTATTGACAATAAATCTGCTTACGTTTTATTTGATTCGGGTGCGGATAGAAGCTATATGAGTAGAGATTTTTGTGCTAAATTAAGTTGTCCATTGACGCCTTTGGATAGTAAATTTTTACTCGAATTAGCAAATGGTAAATTAATTTCAGCAGATAATATATGTCGGAATCGAGAAATTAAACTGGTTAGCGAAACATTTAAGATTGATTTGATACCAGTAGAGTTAGGGAGTTTTGATGTAATAATCGGTATGGACTGGTTGAAAGAAGTGAAAGCAGAGATCGTTTGTTACAAAAATGCAATTCGCATTATACGAGAAAAAGGAAAACCCTTAATGGTGTACGGAGAAAAGGGCAACACGAAGCTACATCTTATTAGTAATTTGAAGGCACAAAAACTAATAAGAAAAGGTTGCTATGCTGTTCTAGCACACGTCGAGAAAGTACAAACTGAAGAAAAGAGCATCAATGATGTTCCCATTGCAAAAGAATTTCCCGATGTATTTCCGAAAGAATTACCGGGATTACCCCCACATCGATCCGTTGAATTTCAAATAGATCTTGTACCAGGAGCTGCACCAATAGCTCGTGCTCCTTACAGACTCGCACCCAGCGAGATGAAAGAACTGCAAAGCCAATTACAAGAACTTTTAGAGCGTGGTTTCATTCGACCAAGCACATCACCGTGGGGAGCTCCTGTTTTGTTTGTCAAGAAGAAAGATGGTACATTCAGGTTGTGTATCGACTACCGAGAGTTGAACAAACTTACCATCAAGAACCGCTACCCACTACCGAGAATCGACGACTTATTTGATCAACTACAAGGCTCGTCTGTTTATTCAAAGATTGACTTACGTTCCGGGTACCATCAAATGCGGGTGAAAGAAGATGATATTCCAAAGACTGCTTTCAGAACACGTTACGGTCATTACGAGTTTATGGTCATGCCGTTTGGTTTAACTAATGCACCAGCTGTGTTCATGGACCTTATGAACCGAGTGTGTGGACGATACCTTGACAAGTTTGTCATTGTTTTCATTGATGACATACTTATTTACTCAAAGAATGACCAAGAACACGGTGAACATTTGAGAAAGGTGTTAGAAGTATTGAGGAAAGAAGAATTGTACGCTAAGTTTTCAAAGTGTGCATTTTGGTTGGAAGAAGTTCAATTCCTCGGTCACATAGTGAACAAAGAAGGTATTAAGGTGGATCCGGCAAAGATAGAAACTGTTGAAAAGTGGGAAACCCCGAAAACTCCGAAACACATACGCCAGTTTTTAGGACTAGCTGGTTACTACAGAAGGTTCATCCAAGACTTTTCCAGAATAGCAAAACCCTTGACTGCATTAATGCATAAAGGGAAGAAATTTGAATGGAATGATGAACAAGAGAAAGCGTTTCAGTTATTGAAGAAAAAGCTAACTACGGCACCTATATTGTCATTGCCTGAAGGGAATGATGATTTTGTGATTTATTGTGACGCATCAAAGCAAGGTCTCGGTTGTGTATTAATGCAACGAACGAAGGTGATTGCTTATGCGTCTAGACAATTGAAGATTCACGAACAAAATTATACGACCCATGATTTGGAATTAGGCGCGGTTGTTTTTGCATTAAAAACTTGGAGGCACTACTTATATGGGGTCAAAAGTATTATATATACCGACCACAAAAGTCTTCAACACATATTTAATCAGAAACAACTGAATATGAGGCAGCGTAGGTGGATTGAATTATTGAATGATTACGACTTTGAGATTCGTTACCACCCGGGGAAGGCAAATGTGGTAGCCGATGCCTTGAGCAGGAAGGACAGAGAACCCATTCGAGTAAAATCTATGAATATAATGATTCATAATAACCTTACTACTCAAATAAAGGAGGCGCAACAAGGAGTTTTAAAAGAGGGAAATTTAAAGGATGAAATACTCAAAGGATCGGAGAAGCATCTTAATATTCGGGAAGACGGAACCCGGTATAGGGCTGAAAGGATTTGGGTACCAAAATTTGGAGATATGAGAGAAATGGTACTTAGAGAAGCTCATAAAACCAGATACTCAATACATCCTGGAACGGGGAAGATGTACAAGGATCTCAAGAAACATTTTTGGTGGCCGGGTATGAAAGCCGATGTTGCTAAATACGTAGGAGAATGTTTGACGTGTTCTAAGGTCAAAGCTGAGCATCAGAAACCATCAGGTCTACTTCAACAACCTGAAATCCCAGAATGGAAATGGGAAAACATTACCATGGATTTCATCACTAAATTGCCAAGGACTGCAAGTGGTTTTGATACTATTTGGGTAATAGTTGATCGTCTCACCAAATCAGCACACTTCCTGCCAATAAGAGAAGATGACAAGATGGAGAAGTTAGCACGACTGTATTTGAAGGAAGTCGTCTCCAGACATGGAATACCAATCTCTATTATCTCGGATAGGGATGGCAGATTTATTTCAAGATTCTGGCAGACATTACAGCAAGCATTAGGAACTCGTCTAGACATGAGTACTGCCTATCATCCACAAACTGATGGGCAGAGCGAAAGGACGATACAAACGCTTGAAGACATGCTACGAGCATGTGTTATTGATTTCGGAAATAGTTGGGATCGACATCTACCGTTAGCAGAATTTTCCTACAACAACAGCTACCATTCAAGTATTGAGATGGCGCCGTTTGAAGCACTTTATGGTAGAAAGTGCAGGTCTCCGATTTGTTGGAGTGAAGTGGGGGATAGACAGATTACGGGTCCGGAGATTATACAAGAAACTACCGAGAAGATCATCCAAATTCAACAACGGTTGAAAACCGCCCAAAGTCGACAAAAGAGCTACGCTGACATTAAAAGAAAAGATATAGAATTTGAAATTGGAGAGATGGTCATGCTTAAAGTTGCACCTTGGAAAGGCGTTGTTCGATTTGGTAAACGAGGGAAATTAAATCCAAGGTATATTGGACCATTCAAGATTATTGATCGTGTCGGACCAGTAGCTTACCGACTTGAGTTACCTCAACAACTCGCGGCTGTACATAACACTTTCCACGTCTCGAATTTGAAGAAATGTTTTGCTAAAGAAGATCTCACTATTCCGTTAGATGAAATCCAAATCAACGAAAAACTTCAATTCATCGAAGAACCCGTCGAAATAATGGATCGTGAGGTTAAAAGACTTAAGCAAAACAAGATACCAATTGTTAAGGTTCGATGGAATGCTCGTAGAGGACCCGAGTTCACCTGGGAGCGTGAAGATCAGATGAAGAAGAAATACCCGCATCTATTTCCAGAAGATTCGTCAACACCTTCAACAGCTTAAAATTTCGGGACGAAATTTATTTAACAGGTAGGTACTGTAGTGACCCGAACTTTTCCATGTTTATATATATTAATTGAGATTGATATTTACATGATTAAATGTTTCCAACATGTTAAGCAATCAAACTTGTTAAGACTTGATTAATTGAAATATGTTTCATATAGACAATTGACCACCCAAGTTGACCGGTGATTCACGAACGTTAAAACTTGTAAAAACTATATGATGACATATATATGGTTATATATATAGTTAACATGATATTATGATAAGTAAACATATCATTAAGTATATTAACAATGAACTACATATGTAAAAATAAGACTACTAACTTAATGATTTTGAAACGAGACATATATGTAACGATTATCGTTGTAACGACATTTAATGTATATATATCATATTAAGAGATATTAGTAAATCATAATATCATGATAATATAATAATTTAAAATCTCTTTTGATATTATAAACATTGGGTTAACAACATTTAACAAGATCGTTAACCTAAAGGTTTCAAAACAACATTTACATGTAACGACTAACGATGACTTAACGACTCAGTTAAAATGTATATACATGTAATGTTTTAATATGTATTCATACACTTTTGAAAGACTTCAAGACACTTATCAAAATACTTCTACTTAACAAAAATGCTTACAATTACATCCTCGTTCAGTTTCATCAACAATTCTACTCGTATGCACCCGTATTCGTACTCGTACAATACACAGCTTTTAGATGTATGTACTATTGGTATATACACTCCAATGATCAGCTCTTAGCAGCCCATGTGAGTCACCTAACACATGTGGGAACCATCATTTGGCAACTAGCATGAAATATCTCATAAAATTACAAAAATATGAGTAATCATTCATGACTTATTTACATGAAAACAAAATTACATATCCTTTATATCTAATCCATACACCAACGACCAAAAACACTTACAAACACTTTTATTCTTCAATTTTCTTCATCTAATTGATCTCTCTCAAGTTCTATCTTCAAGTTCTAAGTGTTCTTCATAAATTCTAAAAGTTCTAGTTTCATAAAATCAAGAATACTTTCAAGTTTGCTAGCTCACTTCCAATCTTGTAAGGTGATCATCCAACCTCAAGAAATCTTTGTTTCTTACAGTAGGTTATCATTCTAATACAAGGTAATAATCATATTCAAACTTTGGTTCAATTTCTATAACTATAACAATTTTATTTCAAGTGATGATCTTACTTGAACTTGTTTTCGTGTCATGATTCTGCTTCAAGAACTTCGAGCCATCCAAGGATCCATTGAAGCTAGATCCATTTTTTTCTATTTTCCAGTAGGTTTATCCAAGGAACTTAAGGTAGTAATGATGTTCATAACATCATTCGATTCATACATATAAAGCTATCTTATTCGAAGGTTTAAACTTGTAATCACTAGAACATAGTTTAGTTAATTCTAAACTTGTTCGCAAACAAAAGTTAATCCTTATAACTTGACTTTTAAAATCAACTAAACACATGTTCTATATCTATATGATATGCTAACTTAATGATTTAAAACCTGGAAACACGAAAAACACCGTAAAACTGGATTTACGCCGTCGTAGTAACACCGCGGGCTGTTTTGGGTTAGTTAATTAAAAACTATGATAAACTTTGATTTAAAAGTTGTTATTCTGAGAAAATGATTTTTATTATGAACATGAAACTATATACAAAAATTATGGTTAAACTCAAAGTGGAAGTATGTTTTCTAAAATGGTCATCTAGACGTCGTTCTTTCGACTGAAATGACTACCTTTACAAAAACGACTTGTAACTTATTTTTCCGACTAGAAACCTATACTTTTTTTGTTTAGATTCATAAAATAGAGTTCAATATGAAACCATAGCAATTTGATTCACTCAAAACGGATTTAAAATGAAGAAGTTATGGGTAAAACAAGATTGGATAATTTTTCTCATTTTAGCTACGTGAAAATTGGTAACAAATCTATTCCAACCATAACTTAATCAACTTGTATTATATATTATGTAATCTTGAGATACCATAGACACGTATACAATGTTTCGACCTATCATGTCGACACATCTATATATATTTCGGAACAACCATAGACACTCTATATGTGAATGTTGGAGTTAGCTATACAGGGTTGAGGTTGATTCCAAAATATATATAGTTTGAGTTGTGATCAATACTGAGATACGTATACACTGGGTCGTGGATTGATTCAAGATAATATTTATCTATTTATTTCTGTACATCTAACTGTGGACAACTAGTTGTAGGTTACTAACGAGGACAGCTGACTTAATAAACTTAAAACATCAAAATATATTAAAAGTGTTGTAAATATATTTTGAACATACTTTGATATATATGTATATATTGTTATAGGTTCGTGAATCAACCAGTGGCCAAGTCTTACTTCCCGACGAAGTAAAAATCTGTGAAAGTGAGTTATAGTCCCACTTTTAAAATCTAATATTTTTGGGATGAGAATACATGCAGGTTTTATAAATGATTTACAAAATAGACACAAGTACGTGAAACTACATTCTATGGTTGAATTATCGAAATCGAATATGCCCCTTTTTATTAAGTCTGGTAATCTAAGAATTAGGGAACAGACACCCTAATTGACGCGAATCCTAAAGATAGATCTATTGGGCCTCACAAACCCCATCCAAAGTACCGGATGCTTTAGTACTTCGAAATTTATATCATATCCGAAGGGTGTCCCGGAATGATGGGGATATTCTTATATATGCATCTTGTTAATGTCGGTTACCAGGTGTTCACCATATGAATGATTTTTATCTCTATGTATGGGATGTGTATTGAAATATAAAATCTTGTGGTCTATTGTTATGATTTGATATATATAGGTTAAACCTATAACTCACCAACGTTTTTGTTGACGTTTAAAGCATGTTTATTCTCAGGTGAATATTAAGAGCTTCCGCTGTTGCATACTAAAATAAGGACAAGATTTGGAGTCCATGTTTGTATGATATTGTGTAAAAACTGCATTCAAGAAACTGATTTTGATGTAACATATTTGTATTGTAAACCATTATGTAATGGTCGTGTGTAAACAGGATATTTTAGATTATCATTATTTGATAATCTACGTAAAGCTTTTTAAACCTTTATTTATGAAATAAAGGTTATGGTTTGTTTTAAAATGAATGCAGTCTTTGAAAAACGTCTCATATAGAGGTCAAAACCTCGCAACGAAATCAATTAATATGGAACGTTTTTAATCAATAAGAACGGGACATTTCAATGTGTGTGGTAGATTCTCTTCTAGAGAATTATTGTTTTGTGCCTATGTTCGATATAGGTGGTTCTTGCTCGATTGTGTTGGCGTTGTGTACGCGTACGTATGGTGATTGGTTAGCGGTGTCCGTTAGGATTCACTATGGCGTAGCAGAGCGCGATGTTACGCTACTCGTTGTTCGAGGCCAAAAGGGCGTTGATTGATGAAGCATGACCTTCGGTTCTGCTGACTTCATCATGGGATTGTGGATTGGTGGAGCATGACCTTCGGGGTCCTCTGACTTCATCATGAGATCATTGATTGGTGAAGCATGACCTTCGGGGTCCGCTGACTTCATCATGGTATTGTTGATTGGTGAAGCATGACCTTCGGGGTCCGCTGACTTCATCATGGTATTGTTGATTGGTGGAGCATGACCTTCGGGGTCCGCTGACTTCATCATGGGAGTAGTGTTATATCGGAAAGGTATAACATTATCGGGAAATGCGAGTACCGGTGGGAAATGCGAGTACCATTCCTTGTGTGTTTGAGACGTGAATATCGGGTTGATCGTATTCACAATGTTTCGGGTTGTACGGCCATCCTCGGTTATACTATGTGGTGGTAGTGAGTATCGGTTTGCGCGTACTCACAATGACTCGGGTTGTGCGGTCATTTTGTTGTGGGAAATATGGATTGGGTTGGTGAATTTCGGGTTGTGCGAATTCACTAAGGTTCGGGTTGTTTCGACCATCCTCCATATGTGTTTTGGCTCGGGTTGTTTTGGCCATGTTGAGTAGTGATCTATCGGTTGTTTTATACACCGATGGTGGGGTCGTAAGGACCGTGTGGTGTGATCTATCGGTTGTTTTATGCACCGATGGTGGGGTCGTAAGGACCATGATGCGTGATCTATCGGTTGTTTTATACGCCAATGGTGGGGTCGTGAGGACCATGTTATGGGATCAGTGATGTGATAGCGGTGTTTCGCTCACATGTTGTTATGGGTGTAACAATAGTCGATTTTGTACACCTTGGGATTTGCATTGCCATAGTCGTTTTGGGCGCTAACGGTTTTAGCCGTTGCTTGTGATGTTGCGATAGTTGCGTAATAGACGTGTTTGTGCACTATAAGGGTTGTTAAGTGGTAAGTGTTATCCGTAAGGATTCACTTTTATTCGGTCTTCATCGGTTTGATGATTGACTTTATTTTGGTTTGTGGTTGTTACTAGCGATGTACTTGGTATGGTACGCTAGGAGTTGATATCTCGGCACGAGATTGGTTGAGTTTTTCTGACACGAGGGAATTGAGCAAGTGTTCGTGCTCGGATTTGTGAATTTGATAAATCGCGGATGATGATTTAGTGGTTAAGGGTGACTCTTTGAGAAGAATTGCCTATAGGAGTTAGAAGAATACATGGTGATTCTGTGTATTCTAGGTGATCGTTATAGACTTCGGATGCTGTGTGTGTTGTACGTCTCGGAATGCGTGCAAGTGTGTATTTAGTTAATGGATTAGTCTTCGGGTTAATGAGTAATGTGGTGGAAGTCGGATTGGAACGATTGTTTGAGAACCATAGCGTGTAGGTTCGGATTGGTTAAGTGACTAGGATCACGAGGACGTGATCGAATTTAAGTGGGGGAGAGTTGTAACACCCCGTTTTTCTAAACATGTCGCTCGGGGCGTCATACGGAGTCCAAAGGTACGTGTTTAACCTTGTGATCGTTTAACATTAACAGTAGTCGATTTAAATTCATTAAACGTTGGAAATTGGACAATCTGGTGAACCATCGCGTTTTAAGTGGTTTTATCGCGTTTCAGTCTGTCGCGGAACGCGACAGACATGACCAAAACGCGACAGGTTTAAATCTTGAGTCCTGGTCACTTCATCACGTTCCAGGTGCGTATGTCGCGTTTGGATGTGTCGCGAAATGCGACAGGTTGTCACGAAACGCGACACGTTGACAGAACTGGTACCTAACTCGTTTTTAAAGGGGTATTTTGAGGGTGTTTTGGTAATTTCGCACTATGGACGGCTTTTAAGCCCCAAATCAGTTCCAAGGCTTATCTTATCTTCATTTTCACCATCTCCTCTCATTTTTCAAATCCTAGAGAGAGAGGAGAGAGTTTAGAGAGAGAGACCTCCATTTGGAGAAGAAGAAGAGGGTTTCGGGTCAAACCTCAAGTGTTAAAGTTGTTCCACTAGTCAACGGCATCCTTTTGGTGGTATTGGTAAGTCTCAACTCCGAATTTCTTTCTTGTGATTTGATATTCAAGTTTAGGGTTTTGAGATTGTTAGTTGTAAAACCCATTTAGGTGATGAAGAGGGTTTATGGAAACTTGTTATTTTGATATTTGGCGGGTTTTGGGTTGGTTAATGATTTAACCATGTTTAAGGCTTGTAAGTGGTGTATAATCACTAGTGTTAGTGATTATAGAAGTGTTGGAACCACTTTGGGTATATTTTGGTTAACTAATTTTGTAATGGGTCAAAATTAGGGTTAAGGTGTCATATTGGGCAAGATTGGTGTTTAACGCTTATGCTTGGGTTTAATTGGCATATTAGGATCATTCTCACTTGTGTTAGTGATTATTGGTTAGTTTGGGCATGATTTGTGCTTGGAAGTGCATTTGGGTCAAAATGGCACTAAGTGTCGAATTGGATTGGTTTGTAAGTCAACCCTAATTGTGTTGCTTGTTTCGTGATAATGGAATAGGTACTTTCCATTGACGAGTCGCGGATTACTTGGAAGCATTCATCAAGACTTCAAGGTGAGTGTTAATATCCTATATGCATATGTATGTGTAGGATGGGTGCGGGTCGGGTGAAATGGTTCTCGGTTATAGAGCTCACTTCACATATAGGTGGATTGATGGACTTGTGTATAGGTCCAATTGGCACGGTTGTACATTTTGGTTGACCACCTTTGACGAAGTGCACACTTTGTGTGGACGTTATCCCATGTGTGTGTGATGTGGATTATATAACCCCAATGGCGAAGGGTTAATATTGTGAGTGGAATAATTATACGCGTAAGTATATAACGTATATAATTGTTATAGCGTGAGATGTGAAGTGCCGAGGTGTTAAGACACCACGTTTCACATGACGAGTGAAGTGTCGAGGTGTTAAGACGCCACTCGGAGTGAAGCATCGATGTGTTACGATGCTACTCTAAGTAATTGACGGGTGAAGCATCGAGGTGTTAAGATGCCACTCGGGGTGAAGCATCGAGGTGTTAAGATGCCACCTAGGGGTGTAGTGTCGAGGTGTTAAGACACCACTCCGTAAAATAATGAGTGAAGCATCGAGGTGTTAAGATGCCACTCGGGGTGAAGTGTCGAGGTGTTAAGGTGCCACCCTATGGGTTAGTGATACGAGGTGTTAAGTACCCTAACGGATGTTATGAACACCGATGACGTTTTCGCGAGCGCCATTCCCTTGCGCGATTGGTTAACCATGGTTATTGTGTTGTAAGTGTAAGCGAGTTATGTTATTCAAGATATATAGATATATATATATATATATATATATATATATATATATATATATATATATATATATATATATATATATATATATATATATATATATATATATATCGTATACATATAATGTTGTATTGTCGTGATGTAGCTAACCCTCCGGGTGTAGCTTATTGCCATTGTTCACATCGTTGTTGGTGAACTTATATTTTGTTAATGTATCTTTAGCTCGTTGCTTAGTGATCTTACGGTATGCTTAGACTAGCTTGCCTTTATGCTTAGATGCTCCGGTATGCGGTATTTGGTTTTGTGTGGCGTGTCCATTTTATGCATATATATGTATGTAGTATATTCTCACTCACTAAGCGTTAGTTTACCCTCTCGTTGTTGATATTTTTATAGGTTCGCATGCTTGGCGGCTCGGGTAAGCTTGGGGATTAGAGATCTTGGCTAGGTTGCTTTAGAAGATCTTGCTTTTGGACTCGATTAGGATTTGGGTAGCGTAGTCCCAAATCACCATGCTCGGTTTTGTGTAAACGTAACTAGTCGGGTCATAATGATTATAACCGATTTACGATTTAATTAATGAACCATTGTATTAAGGAGTTTAAATTATTAATGTATGTTTTAAGTTCGATGAACTTACTTTGATAACAAATACGTTTTGGAATATGTGTAACGGGACCTAAAGTATTATTTAACGCGTATTAAAAGGAAAAATTTTTATGGGCCGGTTTTAATACGGGTTGGGTCGTTACACCACTTCAATTGTACCATAAGGGTACACCCTTCTAACGACAAATGGTCCCGACCATCGGGACTTAAGCTTTCCTGGTGATAACTTGAAACGGGCATTGTAAACAAGGACACGATATCCTTCCATAAATTCTTTTAGATTTTTCAATCTCTTGTCGTGCCATTGTTTGGTTTTTTCTTTATAAATTAGAGAGTTGTCATAGGCTTCAAGCCTCAACTCGTCTAATTCATTTAACTGGGTCAAACGTAACCGACCCGCCTCTTGGTAATCCAAATTACATGCCCTTAGCGCCTAATGCGCTTTGTGTTCAATCTCCAAAGGGAGATGGCATGCTTTTCCGTATACCATACGAAAAGGAGTGGTTCCAATAGGTGTTTTGTAGGCCGTTCGAAAGGCCCACAATGCATCGTTTAACTTAACTGACCACTCTTTTGGATTCGCACCAACGGTCTTTTCAAGTATGCGTTTTAACGACCGGTTGGTATTCTCCACTTGCCCACTTGTTTGGAGATGATAGGATGTTGAAATTTTATGGATCACTCCATATCTTTTCAACACCTTTTCTAATTGCTTATTGCAAAAGTGGGTGCCCCGGTCACTGATAAGGCCTTTCGGTGTGCCAAACCTTGAGAAAAGTTCCATCAAAAAGGTTACTACAACTCGGCCATCATTTGGAAACATAGTCTATGGCAACAAGTATGTAGAGGTAAGAATGAGACTTTGGAAAGGGCCCCATAAAGTCAATTCCCCAAACATCGAACACCTCACATACTTGGATGCTTTGTTGAGGCATTTCATCTCGTTTAGTGATTTGACCGGCCCGTTGGCACGCGTCACAAGCCTTACAAATAGTGTAGGCATCTTTGAATATTGTAGGCCAATAGAAACCGGCCTCGTAAACTTTCCTCCCCGTGATTTGGGGACCAAAGTGCCCACCTGTTGGACCAAGGTGACAATCAAGCAGAATTTCGGTGTTTTCCTTCCCCGAAACACACCTGCGAATAACTCCATCCGCACATCGCCTAAATAGATAAGGGTCTTCCCAAAATAGTATTTTAGGTCACTAAAGAATTTTTTTCTTTTCTGATGTGACCAACCGGTTTCTAGGTACCCCCCAACAATGTAATTGGCGAAGTCAACATACCACGGGTCTTCCACCTTCTCTACTCGCATGAGGTATTCATCAGGAAAATCATCTTTAATACTCGATTCATGGAGTACTTCAAGATTGGGGTTCTCAAGTCTAGAGAGTTGGTCAGCCGCGAGATTTTTGGCACCTTTCTTGTACTTAATCTCGATATCAAATTCTTGCAAAAGCAAGACCCATCTTAGCAATCGAGGTTTTGCATCCGGCTTAGAGAAAAGGTATTTCAATGCCGAATGATCGGTGAAGACAATTGTCTTCGATAGGACAAGATATGATCGGAATTTGTCAAAAGAAAAGACTATTGCAAGGAGCTCTTTTTCCGTTGTTGTGTAGTTCAATTGGGCTCCTTGTAAAGTCTTGCTTGCATAATAAATGGGTTGAAAACGTTTCTCAACCCGTTGGCCCAAAACTGAACCAACTGCAAAATCCAATGCATCGCACATTAGCTCGAATGGTAATGACCAATTTGGAGCTATGATTATTGGTGCGTTAACAAGTTTTTGTTTTAAAATGTTGAATGCCTTAGTGCATTCACTTGTGAAAACAAAGGGTGCATCTTTTTCGAGAAGTTTATGCAATGGCGTTGCAATTTTTGAAAAATCTTTAATAAATCGCCGGTAAAAACCGGCATGCCCAAGAAAACTTCTCACACCCTTCACATTTGAAGGAGGTGGAAGGTCGGCAATGATGTCGACCTTTGCTGGATCCACCTGAATACCAACACTTGAGATTTTGTGCCCCAAAACAATGCCTTCTTTAACCATAAAGTGGCATTTCTCCCAATTTAGCACTAAGTTTGATTTCTCACACCTAATTAACATTTTCTCCAAATTTAGAAGGCATGAATCGAACGTGTCACCGAAGACTGAAAAGTCATCCATGAACACTTCCATGCATTCTTCAATCATATCGTGGAAAATGGCCATCATGCACCTTTGAAATGTTGCGGGAGCATTACATAGACCAAAGGGCATTCGGCGGTATGAAAATGTGCCATAGGGACACGTGAAGGTAGTCTTTTCTTGATCCTTGGGGGAGATGGGAATTTGAAAGTACCCCGAAAATCCATCTAGGAAACAATAAAAGCTATTTCCCGCTAGTCTCTCTAACATTTGATCAATGAATGGTAGCGGAAAATGGTCTTTTCTCGTGGCATTGTTTAGCTTACGATAATCTATACAAACTCGCCACCCCGTGACAGTTCGTGTTGTGATAAGCTCGTCTTTATCATTGGTGATAACAGTTGTACCACCCTTTTTAGGAACACAATGGACCGGGCTTATCCACGGACTATCTGAGATTGGGTAGATTAGACCTGCATCTAGAAATTTAATGATTTCCTTTTTGACAACATCTTGCATATGAGGATTTACTCTCCTTTGACGTTGCACTACTGGTTTGGAATTTTCTTCCATCAAGATCTTGTGCGTGCAATAAGAAGGACTAATTCCTTTTATATCATGGATTTTCCATGCAATGGCCGGTTTGTGGGCCTGTAACAAGGAAACAAGAAGTTCTTTTTCATGTTTAGAAAGAAGTGAGGAAATAATTACCGGAAGCTTCGAATCTTCCTGAAGGAAAGCGTACTCAAGATGATCAGGGAGCGGCTTAAGCTCCAAAATTGGAGGTTCCTCAATTGAGGGTTTACTCCGGTACTCGCTATCCTTGTTCAGTTGTTCTATCTCCTCCTCAGTTGGTTCATACCCATTTGCCATCAAAGTGGCCATCATATCCATTTCTTCAACGGAAAATTCTTCATCTCCACTCGCCAAATCGTATACACCTGTTTCATCCGATTCGGGAAATTCCTGCAAGAACTCATAATGCGAATCTATGCTTTGCATAAAATAACAAGTATCATCTGAAGATTCAGGATATTTTAATGACTTGTCAATTGCAAAAGTCGCACTAGCTTCACCAATTCTAAGGGTCAACTGCTGGTCATAAACATCAATGACACATCTAGCAGTATTCAAAAATGGTCGACCCAAAATAATTGGTATTCTTTCATCAACTTCCATGTCTAAAACCACAAAGTCTTCCGGAAAAATCAGATTCCCGGTCTTAACTAACAAATTCTCTATTATTCCTCGAGGGAATTTTATAGAGCGATCAGCTAGTTGAATAGCCATTCGTGTGGTCTTGAGTTCCCCAGGGGCTAATTTAAGGTAAATCGAATAGGACATTAAATTGATACTAGCCCTCAAATCAGCTAAAGCCCTCATACAATCAAGGTCACCCATTAGACATGGAATAGTAAAACAACCTGGATCCTGAAGCTTTTCAGGAAGTGTGTTGGACACCAGCGCTGAACATCTAGCATTTAAAGTGACTGATGAAACGCTTTCCATCTTCTTGCGGTTAGTAAGTAAGTCTTTTAAAAACTTAGCATACTTGGGCATACCTGAAATCACATCAATAAAAGGCATATTTATGTTAATTTGTTTAAACATATCTAGAAATTTTAACCTTTCGGTTTCGAGCCTTTCTTGTTGTTGCTTTCTTGGGTATGGGAGCGGTGGTTGATATGGCTTCACTACGGGTTTCTCCCGTTCTTCCTTCTCAACCACTTGTTCTGGCTCCTTAACCGGTTCGTCATTTTTGTTCAACGGAACACTGAAATCAGAATCTTCGGGCATTTTTGGAGCTTCGTATGCTAGACCACTCCGTGTGGTAATAACATTGGCGTGTTCATTTCGTGGGTTCTTATTAGTATCGCCTGGTAAACTCCCTGGTTTTCTTTCACTAAGTAAACTGGCTAAACCACTCATTTGCTTCTCCAGATTCTGAATTGCAGCTTGTTGGTTTTTAAATTGGTGTTCGTTCTTCTCATTTGTTTAGCTTATATTAGTGACAAGCTGGGTCTGAGATGAGATTAACTTCTCCAACAAACTCTCCATATTTGAGTTTTTCTCTTCTTGTTGGGGTTTTTGATTAAAACTCGGAGTTTGTTGTTGGAACCCACTACTTGACCCTTGTTGGAAATTGGAATTTTGACCTTGAGGGTTGTAGGGGTTGTTGAAGTTTCGGTTAAATTGGGCTCTTCCTTGAAATTGATTATTATTTCTTTGGATTATGAAAGCCACTTCTTCTTTTTGAGCCATTGTTAAACCGGCATCACAATCTTTTCCTAAATGGAGACCACCACAGTATTCACAACCTACTTTCATACTATGAATTTCCTTGGTGATTTTGTCCATGTTTCGAGCAACACCGTCTATTTTCACACTTAGGGAACTAAGGTCATCATAAGCACCGGCGCTTTGGACTTGAGCATTACGAGTAATTGGTCGTTCTTGATGCCACTCATGAGAATAATCGGCTTACTTCTCGATTATCTCATAAGCCTCTTGCTCAGTTTTGTCCATGAGTGAACCTCCGGCCGCTTGATCAATGGAAATTCGGGTTGCAACATCACAACCCTTGTAAAAAATTTGAACTTGTTGGAAGGTATCCAGACCATGGTTTGGACAACCTCTTAGCATTTTGGAAAACCGATTCCATGCTTCATATAAGGTTTCCATTGGCTTTTGATAGAATTGGGTAATTTCTTGTTGAAGTCTCGCGGACTTAGAAGCTGAAAAATATTTCTTAAGAAATTTTTCCATCATACCATCCCAAGTTTCTATCGTAGCCTCTGCCAATGAATCTAACCAACTTCGTGCTTCCCCGTGGAGTGTCCATGGGAAAATTCTTAAAAGTATGGCCTGATCAGTGTCTGGTTTAAGTTTGAATAGAAGACATATCTCTTGAAAAAGACGAATATGTTCGTTTGCATCTTCATTCGGACCACCACCAAAGTGACATCTGTTGTTAATCATTTGGAGGATAGGTCCTTTTATTTCAAAATTTACCTCACCAGTGGGCGTAGAAATAGCACTACCTTGTCCGGTTCGGGTTGCCTTCATCTTGGCCGCCATTGATTGTCTTGGTACCACCGGTCTTGCTTCTCCATCCATTTCAAATTTTAGAGGAGGAACGGGCTCACCAAATTCAGAATATCTCGGTTTGGTTGTACTTGATTCCGATTTAAAAGTTTCCTGCTTTGATGAAGATTCAAAAAGTTCAAGTACTTCTTTCGGGATCTTACCAAGCTTTCTATCAGGTTCCGTAAGCGGTGTAAGTAATGGAGAATCTGAACTTCGGGTATGTGGCATATGCAACCAAAAATCTGTCAATCACACAACTATCAAAACTATTAAACGTATCGATTCTAAAAAAAAAATTAAATAAAAGACTATTAATAATTTAAAATAAATACGAAAGACTATTAATAATTTAAAATAATTAAGAAACTACTTAATCACAAATTAGTTAACAATTCTATTTTGACACAAAACTGTCCCCGGCAGCGGCGCCAAAAACTTGATGTCCGAAACGTGGTATATGAATTGTTGTATGAAATTGTATGGAAAATACCGGTTTTAAAGATTACACACACTAACGGGCAGTGTACCCGATCGTGTAGTAGTATAGAAAATGGTTTAGTTCCGTGTATCGTTCCAAGGACAATTTGTATGAGTCAAACTAAAATTAGAAACTATATTATGATTAACTAAGTAAATGAAATGAAAGGTACGAGATTTTATGGTTTTGTGGCTATTTAACGATTAGCCAAATCAGAGAAGATTAAAAGTGAAAACAGTATTTTTAGTCTTTTTAAGTTTATAAAAATGGAAACAAATGTAAAGAAAGCAATTAAGATAGTTTGATTTAAATCAAAGAGACGAAATGTTCATCTAGATATTTTACCCTCGGTATTGGATGTAAGTTTTGCTATTAAGGCCTGATTGAATGATTATGTGTGTAAGTTATCTAATAGGTTCACTAAGAGTTCTCTTAAATAAACACGCAAACACAATTACAAGATCAAGGGTTCCCTTTTCACTAAGTTCTCGTGTTTGTAACCAAATAACTATGATACATGCTAATCACCTAAATCGACCCACCAAGAGTTCTCTTTATCGAGTACTCAAACTAGAAGTACTAAGTGAGGGTTCCCTATTACCTAGACTTTTTCGTTTGTGACTAGTTGATTAGCGAGATCAAAGACTTGAATAACAATTGTTTTTGCGTTCGCTCTACACAATTCATTCCTATATCGTTTAATCGTATTGACCTAATTTACCCCCTTGGTCCGGTTTAGTAAACAATCAATCTAAGAAAAGTTGATTGTAAATCAATATGATACATTAATAAGAGTTCTCTTTATCAACAACATATCAATTAACTAGATACAAATGATTTAACATCAATAAGCATGGTTCTTTAATTCGAGCTTCAATCTTTCACACATAATACATACAATCAATAAGATTACATCCAATACCTCAGTTATTAATCTAGACAAACATTATAGAAACTAGCCAACAATCATGGTAACAAATAACATAACAATCAGAATATCAATGGAAATCATTGCTTTAGAACAAGAAATAACCTACAAGAACAATGAATTCTTGGATGAAGAAGGTTTTGATCTTTGATACCTTGATGTTGAGCCTCTTCCAAGAGCTTGGAGTTCTCCAATATTGCTCCCAAAATTCGTCTCTGTACTCTCTGGTTCGTATCTCTCCGTAACCCTCTCATTAATACTCTTTTTTAGTGGTGAAAGTTGGCCAAAAGCAAAAGTAGTACTGTAACCTACTTCTGGACGGCGTCCAGATTTCTGGACGGTGTCCAGTTGTAAAGGACTGGACAGCATCCAGATTTCTGGACGGCGTCCAGTTGTGAAGGGCTGGACGGCGTCCAAATTTCTGGACGGCGTCCAATTGTGCTGAAATGTTCTATCTTGTTTTTTCCAAATCTCCCTTCATTTGGACGGCGTCCCAATCATTTTGGACGGCGTCCAATATACCTGAAGCCTTGTTTTATCATTTTAGAGCGCTAAATTGACCATAACTTGTATCGGAATCAACTATGATGAAATCACAACATATAGAATGGTCATAATTCACCAAAACTCTTTATAAACCACTTTTCGATACACTCTTGCATATCTTTGTCTATTACTTGTAGCAAACGCCTTAACTATTCTAGATTCGAGAGTATTTTACACGATATTGCGAGATATATATATGACGTAATTGAGAAATATCAGTCACACAAACCCTACAATGAGCGTTGGAAGCATGTTTCTGTGAGCCTGAATCTATGGTACTATTTGCAAGTAGACTTCTCAAGGGTGAAGCAATGGAATGGTGGGATTCTATTACTGCATATTTACCCAAGGAACAAATTAGCCAGATTACCTGGGAACAATTTGCTGCTAAGGTTCGTGAGCAGTATTGTTCTGATTATGAGATGGAGAGATTGAAAACTGAGTTTCTGAGTATGAAGATGACAGAAAGTATGACGATTGATGAAGTTTTCAGAGATTTTACATCGAAGTTAAGGTTTGTTCAACAATGGGTACCGACTGAAAAGGATAAAATTCAGCATTTCATGCGGGTGATTAAGCCGGAGTACAGAACCGTTGCGAGATTTGCAACAACCTTGGCACAGGCTCATGAGATGGCTAAGGTTACTGAAGGTGATATAATGGCAGCTAAAAGAGAAAGTTCAATGGGTGGATCTTTTGGGGGAAAATCAGAAAGTCAATCAGGTGGACAGTCGACTCAGCAGTCGAGTAAGCAATCTGGTTTTCGTGGTAAAAAGTCAGGCGGGTTCAAACAGAAAAGTAAGTTTGGTATGAGTGGATCGGGTTCTAGTCAGTCCGGTTGGTGCAATGTTTGCAATTCAACTCATACCAGCCCGTGTTCTCCAATGACCAGAAGATGCTTGAAATGTGGAGTGTTAGGTCATGAATCTACAGCTTGTTCTTTTAAGTCTAATATTTGTTGGAGTTATCATCAAGAGGGACATAGATCAGCAAATTGTCCAACTGCGTCAAGATCCGGTTCTGGGGCAGGGTCAGGGGCAAGGTCAGTAACCTCTGGAGGATCTTCGGCTTCTACTGCCGGACAGAAGAGAAAGAATCCTCCAACATCAGAGGCAAGGGCTTTTTAGATGACGGTAGACGCTGCAACCGCTACCGATGACGTCATTATCGGTATGTCCTTGGTTAATTCCTTGCCAGCTCGTGTGTTGTTTGATTCAGGAGCGAATCGTTCTTTTATGTCCTTAGGCTTCTGTGATAAGTTGAAGTTGCCTGTTAGGATGTTAGATGAGCCTTTGGGAATAGAAGTAGCTGATGGTAAAATGGTTCCATGCACATCATCTGTGTCTGGAATTACCATCGAAATTGATGGCCATTCCTTCCCTTTAACCTGTTTGTTGATGCCTATACCTAGCTTTGATGTAGTCATAGGCATGAATTGGTTAAGAACTAATAGGGCTAATATTAAGTGTGATAAGAAGATGATTTCTTTCCGTTTGGCCGATGGATCCCGAGTGATAGCTAGGGGAGAGCGCAGTGGATTTAACTTCCCTATGGTTTCCCTAATGAAAGCTCAGAAGGCGATATCGAAAGGGTGTGATTCGTTCTTGGCTTATGTGATCGATGTTAAGAAAGAAAAGAAGCAGGTGACCGATATTCCTGTTGTGTCAGAATTTCCCGAAGTGTTTCAAGATGATCTACCAGGGTTAGCTCCAGTACGTGAAGTAGAGTATAAAATTGATTTGGTTCCAGGTGCTACGCCAGTTGCAAAAGCTCCTTACAGATTAGCTCCGTCAAAAATCCGAGAAATGATGTCTCAGATTCAGAAACTGTTAGATAAAGGGTTTATTCGACCAAGTTCTTTACCGTGGGGTGCTCCTGTTTTGTTTGTGAAAAAGAAAGATGGGTCGCTTCGTATGTGTATAGATTACCGTGATTTGAATAAGAGAACAATAAAGAACAAGTATCCGATACCGAGAATAGATGATTTATTTGATCAGTTACAGGGTGCTTCTTACTTTTCAAAGATTGATTTTCGTTTAGGGTATCATCAGGTACGTGTTGCAGAGAACGATATACCGAAAACAATGTTCAAAACTAGATATGGTCATTATGAATTTCTAGTTATGCCATTTGGGTTAACAAACGCGCCAGCAGTGTTTATGGATTTAATGAACAGGGTGTGTCGTCAGTATCTTGACAAGTTTGTGATTGTCTTCATAGATGATATTTTGATATATTCAAAAACTGAGAAAGATCATGCTACGCATCTGAGATTGGTGTTAGAACTTTTGAAACAGGAACAGTTGTACGCTAAGTTTTCTAAGTGTGAGTTTTGGTTGCGGGAAGTACAGTTTCTGGGTCATGTGATTTGTGAACAGGGTATCAAAGTGGATCAGTCTAAGATAGAGGCTGTAATGAATTGGAACTCACCGAAAACACCGATAGAAATCAAGAGTTTTCTGGGTTTAGCAGGTTATTATCGCCGGTTTATCAAAGACTTTTCCAAAATAGCAGGTCCGTTGAATAAGTTGACCAGAAAAGATGTAGCCTTTCGATGGACTGATGAACAAGAAAAGGCTTTTCAAACTCTCAAACAGTTGTTATGTCAAGCACCGGTTTTAGCTTTACCAGAGGGAACAGAAGATTTTGTGGTTTACTGTGATGCATCACGTGCAGGTCTGGGTTGTGTTTTGATGCAGAGAAATAAAGTTATAGCGTGTGCTTCACGACAGTTGAAGAATCATGAACGAAACTACCCTACTCATGATTTAGAGTTAACTGCAGTTGTGTTTGCCTTGAAGCTTTGGAGACACTATTTGTATGGTACGCATTGTGAAATTTATACAGATCATCAGAGTCTTCAATATATCTTTTCGAAGAAAGAATTAAATATGCGTCAACGTCAATGTTTAGAATTAATTAAAGACTACGATTGTGAGATTAAGTACCATCCGGGTAAAGTAAATGTGGTCGCAGATGCTCTGAGTCGCAAGAAAACAGTCGAAAATGTCAGATTTATGAGAATTGAGATAGTTTCAGACTTGATCGATCGATTGAAAACCGTTCAGTTGGTAGCATTGAATGATAAAAACCTAAAGACTGAGCAAATGACCAAAAGAAGATTTGACCTATGCAATGATTCTAGAGGATTAAAGACCTATAATAATCGAATTTGGGTGCCTATGCTTGGAGATTTGAGGGATTTAATCCTTACTGAAGCGCATAAATCTAGATTGACAGTGCATCCAGGTAGTACAAAGATGTATAGAGACTTGAAAACGTTGTATTGGTGGCCGACAATGAAGACAGATGTTGCAGGTTTCGTTGAAAAATGTCATATTTGTGCGCAAGTTAAAGCAGAACATCAGAAACCGTATGGGTCTCTACGACAATTAGAAATTCCTCAATGGAAATGGGATCATATAACGATGGATTTTGTAACTAAGTTACCCCAAACCTAGAAAGGTCACGGCATGATCTGGGTAATAGTGGATCGTCTAACTAAGAGTGCTCACTTCTTAGCTACTCATGAAATAGCTTCCTTGAGTGATTTGGCAGAGTTATACTTGAAAGAAATCGTTAGTCGACATGGTGTACCGTTGTCAATAGTTTCCGACAGGGATACTAGATTTGTATCTAACTTCTGGAACAGTTTACAACATAATCTGGGTACGCGTGTGAATCTAAGTACAGCTTATCATCCACAAACAGACCGTCAAAGTGAACGTACAATTCAGACACTAGAAGATATGTTGAGAGCGTGTGTCTTAGAATACGGTGGTTCTTGAGATACACGTCTTCCGTTGATAGAGTTTTCTTACAACAATTCGTATCATTCGAGTATCGGTATGCCGCCGTATGAGATGTTGTATGGTCGAAAATGCAGAACTCCCACGTGTTAGTTAGAAGCAGATGAGAAACAATTTGCAGGTCCCGAAATTGTTCAGATAACTGCAGAAAGAGTTAAAATTGCACGTGAGAAATTAAAAGCAGCTAGAGATCGACAAAAGATGTATGCTGATCCGCGTAGATGTCCAGTAACATTTAATGTAGGTGATTGTGTATACTTGAAAGTTTCGCCGTGGAAGGGAGCGATCAGATTTGGTAAATGTGGTAAACTAGCTCCGAGGTTTATTGGGCCATTTCCGATCATAGAAATTCTGAATGACCAAACTGTTGTTTTAGATCTTCCATCAGAGTTAGCAGGAATTCATAACACGTTCAATGTGTGTTATTTAAGGAAGTGTAAAGTAGAGGATGAAAGTCAGATTCTTCCTTTGAAAGATTTGAAAGTTGACTTAACCAAGAAATTAATGGAAGAGCCGATTAAGATAGTGGACAAGAAAGTCACCAAGTGAAAAAGGAAGCAAATTCCAATGGTGTTAGTAGAGTGGCGGCACAGTTTAGGTTCCAACCTGACGTGGAAAACCGAGGAGTTAATGAGAGCGCGCTATCCTCAGTTGTTTGACCTTGATCAGATTCCGAGGACGGAATCTTCTTAAGGGGGTAGATTTGTAACATCCTCTATCGGGCCTAGATGTAAGATTACTAAAGTGCCCTTAAGTTAGTGTTGTGTTTATATATGCTTTTATTTTTTATTTAATATTTACTATGAAATAATGATGTGGTTAGGACCAGTTTGTGACAAGGGTCACATAACAGGTTTGTTTATTTAATTTGGACTTCGTTTGGGTTACCAAATGATGTACGAAAGATATCAGATAACTAATAAATACCCGTGTGTTGCACAGTGTAGGATTTAACCCACTTTAAGTGACTAGTGCTTCCATTTTCTTCTTTTGGTTTCCAGAATTTTCATACACAAATACACACCCGTACTTCATCTTCTCCAACTACCAAAACCCTAAATTCTAATCCTTGTTCTTGAGCTCAAATCTTTTACATTATCTTGTTCCTTTCGATTTACTGAGTCAATCAAGGTAAGAATCAAAAGATTTCATGCTCTAATCTTTGAGAAAATTGGGTTTTTTGTGTTAGTTTTTACAAAGTGTGTATTTTGGGTCAAAAGAGTTAGATTTGATGTTATTTGAGTCCAAATCGTGTGGGTTTATGTTTCTACATGTTTAGTGTCTTTGATTTGGTCAATTTTGAGGTCGTAATCGAGCTCTAGAGCAAGAATTGGTCGATTTTGGGTGAAACCCGTCACTTTGTCTTCAGCTTCTGCAGATAAACACAGTCGGCCGAGTGTCTCGAGACACTCGATCGACCGACTTGACAATCGACAGAGTGTGTAAGACCCACGGTCGAGTGTCTCTGTGAGAGACCATTGACCGAGTGACTAGACACTCGGCCGAGTGAGTGTAGACAGTCGGCCGACTGTCTCTGACAGTCGACCGAGTGTCTTGGGCAGTGAATATTTTACCAAGTGTTGATTTCTAGCCTTTATGCTGCCCGTTTGTATTTTGGTGATATTGATGTAAATTTCGAAAGTGCATAAGTGTTAAGCAAAAATTTTTAGCGGACAGTTTTTGATACAAAAATTTCTGTATTGTGTTATTTGGTGTTAATGGACAGTAACTAACTTGATTTGCCTTATGTTCAGGTGAAAAAGATAAGGAAGCCGCTCAGTAGTAGATTATCTGAGCTGGTTGGTGGTATTTGGTGAGTGGGACTAACTGGAGAATATAGTATATAGAAGCATGTTATATTATGATTGCCATGCTTGTTAGATATACTTATTATTGTGGTTAGTTAGTTGTTGTGATGACTGCATGTTAGTTGATACTTGTCTGCTGAAGCCCAGTGCGTCCCTATTGTGTGGTAGCCTCGGTAGGAGAGATCAACCTGCGGGTTGGGTTCCTCTGTGGTAGCCTAGACAGCCGTGGTGTATATATATGTGAATGACGCGTCCGTCGCGTGTGGATTATGTATATACATACGGTGGTGGAGGAACTTCTGGTAAGCCCCAGTCCGATCAGCTGGTGGTTAATGGTTTGGCCGAGCCGCCAGAGTCTCTGTAGACGGCACTTGGGTGATGTTTGTGTGTTAGACTATGTGACATGATTAGTATAACACTTATGTATGCTATGGCCTATAGTTATTCGTACTCACTTAGCTTCATGCTAATTCCCCTCCATCTCCTCCCTGCAGGTTGATAGCTTTTGTAGATAGTGCTTTTTAGGAGAAGACGGGCATGGTGATGTTATGTTTGACAGGAGTCAACTCTGATGTGATCTTACTTTATTTTGAACAGTGATTTTTTGTAAACATATTGTAAATGCGTCTTCTTCGTATAACATGTAATTTGTTTTAATGACACGTGACATCGGTTTGTACAAATGTCGATATCGTATGTAATTAATATTATGCTTCCGCCACGTATTTAAAAAAAAAAATCAGCGGTGTCACACCCTCCATAACATCTATAAATACATAAGTGAAATCACTCACCTTAACAACACTGGATGCATGAACGTTACTCTGCCAAAATCAATTGCGATAACGTCACTCCAGTCGTTAATTCCGACCGGTGCTCCGATCACCGTCCGAGTTAATCCACACTAAGATATTAACTTATTCGATTCCGATCGAATAAGGTTAATTCACTTGGTTGTTTTACGCCCTTGGAATCCAGATTCCAAATCGGGGTTTGCACAATTATTGGAGTTAAAACAATCAACCTACTCTTTTTCCCAAATTAAGCACTCAAACCCGAAATCTAATCACACCTAACGATTTTGGTTTGATCAAATGGCGCCACCAAAACATACGAACAATGAATTGAAACCAAGTAGCGAAATGGCAAACAAGAAAGGTACGACCGACGATGGTCAGACACCTTTGGACAAGAGAAGCTCACCACCGGTGGAACCACCTCAGCCTCCAAAGCAGTCAATCGCCCACATTCACACTGGCGACACGTCGGGAGACGAAATGAATGTCTCCGACAACGATGAGGATACACATGAGGGATCACCGCTTGGTGGAGACAGGTTGAAACTCGGCACCCTTGTTCCCAAAGCTGGTGGATCAAGTGGCATCGGATCGTCCCAAAACAACACCGACATGATCACCAAAATGATCTCAGTCGATGTTGAGAAGCAAGTAATCGAAAAGCTGAAGTCCATGCTAAAGGATAACGGTCTAGCAGAAAGGCAACAATCCCAAACTCTAGACGTTCTAAAAAATGACCCGATGCTAAACGTCGGTACGGGGAGTGGAGGTGTCAACAGGGATGCCGCGAACGCATGGTTAACTGAGCTCCTCGTGCAAGCTGCGCCGCCGGCATACAAGCACTCCCTGTCACAACCCGCCATCCAGGGAACAGCACTTGAAAATCTCTTTGCACTAATCACCGATAACAAGGTAAAGCGACCGGTTGAGACGTCAGCTACTAGCCAGAAGTTGTGCGAACGAATTGCTAGCAGCACGCTCCCCGCTAACATCGTCATACCGGTCACTTTGGGGGTGTATAACGGCACCACATACCCGGACGATTTCCTACAAATTTTTGAAGGTGCCATGAAAACCCAGCATTGGAGTGACGAGGTGGCGTGTAATCTCTTTCCGACGGTACTACAGTCGGCCGCCAGGGAGTGGTTTGCAAAGTTACCGCCTAACGGTATCACTTGCTTCGCGGACTTGCGAGAAAAGTTTCTCATGCAATACCATAATCTTCGCCGGCACACGTATACGCATCTGTATGCTCACGAAATACCGATGTACTGGGGAGAGAAGATCGAGAGTTTCATCACAAGGTACATGCTGGAATGTCAAAAAATCCCAGGACTCCCGGAAACACAACAGATTTCCAGATTCATCACTTGCCTGGACAAAGACGCACACCCGTCACCTGTCTCGGAACTCTGTTGGAACATCCCGGGTATATTTGTAGATGTCGTAATGGTAGCCAGACAGTACCAACACTCGGGAAGGGAGAGACAAGCCGGGTATCATCGAGAAGAAAGGAATCGAGAAGAAGAGAGAAGAAGTGACAGCAGACACCGCCATGACAGTAGCAGGCGCAATGAAAGCCAAAGTAAACATCACAACAGTCACGGCAAGAGTCATGATAGCCATAGGCATGACAAAGGTGCCCGGAAGCCGTATGACAAAGGTCTCTAATTGACAACCTTTCCAAAACTCCCAGGGAGATACTGTTGACAGAACCCGTGAAGGCAAAGTTTACTCCGCCGGCACCGCTGGAGAAGCGTGACGGTTAAAAGTCAGACAAATATTGCGATTTCCATGAAGATAATGGCCATGATACCGATGAATGCAAGGCACTAATACGTGAAATCATCGCCAAGATTAAAGCAGGTGAACTCAATCACTTGTTGATTGGAAGGAAATTCAAAAAGGCCGATCCCAACAAAACGTTTAGTTGGCAGAAAGAAGACGGAAAAGAGCGAGAGAAAGCAAAGGATAAAGTTGTCATCAACATGATCAATGTTCAGAAGGACGAGTTTGCCCCACCGAACTCCTGGAAAGATGCTGCCATCACTTTCTCGGGAATACCAACATGGTACTCGTGGGATGAACCGGTAGTCATCACCGGACTGATAGATGGATTCCCGGTGAACGAGATGTATACTACGGGAAGTGAAGTTGAAGTTATATACGCTCATTGCCTTTCCCGGTTACCCAAGCGTGTCGGGAGGAAGATGAGACAATCTAATGCTATCATCTCTGGATTCTCTGGCCACGCTGAAGAAACAATTGGAAAGCTCAAGGCAACAGTCACGGTGGGCACTCGACCCTACCTTCGCAGTGAAGAAATCGAATTCTATGTCGTCAAATCTGTTGTAACGGCCGGTCAAAATCCCTTTTGACGCAGCACGTTATTCACCGGTTTCATCGCGAGGTTTTGACCTCTATGTGATACGTTTTGTAACATTGCATTCGTTTGAAAAGGTATTTCATAAATGAATATATAAATTCCAGGTTTTTAACATCTGATGATTCCTACGTATAGACAATCACCATTTAAATGGTTTACAATAATACATCTGTTGACAATACAGTCAAAATATGGTACATGGTAATGGTTTGGTGAATGCAAGTTTCTTGTATATAGCATGTATGACTCCCAGCACATAACTTGTATCACGTATAAGCAAACAGCGGAAGACTTCTAGAAACCTGAGAATAAACATGCTAACTGAAATGTCCCGTTCTTATTGATTAAAAACGTTCCATATTAATTGATTTCGTTGCGAGGTTTTGACCTCTATATGAGACGTTTTTCAAAGACTGCATTCATTTTAAAACAAACCATAACCTTTATTTCATCAATAAAGGTTTAAAAAGCTTTACATAGATTATCAAATAATGATAATCTAAAATATCCTGTTTACACACGACCATTACATAATGGTTTACAATACAAATATGTTACAACAAAATAAGTTTCTTGAATGCAGTTTTTACACAATATCATACAAGCATGGACTCCAAATCTCGTCCTTATTTAAGTATGCGACAGCGGAAGCTCTTAATAATCACCTGAGAATAAACATGCTTAAAACGTCAACAAAAATGTTGGTGAGTTATAGGTTTAACCTATATATATCAAATCATAATAATAGACCACAAGATTTCATATTTCAATACACATCCCATACATAGAGATAAAAATCATTCATATGGTGAACACCTGGTAACCGACATTAACAAGATGCATATATAAGAATATCCCCATCATTCCGGGACACCCTTCGGATATGATATAAATTTCGAAGTACTAAAGCATCCGATTCTTTGGATGGGGTTTGTTAGGCCCAATAGATCTATCTTTAGGATTCGCGTCAATTAGGGTGTCTGTTCCCTAATTCTTAGATTACCAGACTTAATAAAAAGGGGCATATTCGATTTCGATAATTCAACCATAGAATGTAGTTTCACATACTTGTGTCTATTTTGTAAATCATTTATAAAACCTGCATGTATTCTCATCCCAAAAATATTAGATTTTAAAAGTGGGACTATAACTCACTTTCACAGATTTTTACTTCGTCGGGAAGTAAGACTTGGCCACTGGTTGATTCACGAACCTATAACAATATATACATACATATCAAAGTATGTTCAAAATATATTTACAACACTTTTAATATATTTTGATGTTTTAAGTTTATTAAGTCAGCTGTCCTCGTTAGTAACCTACAACTAGTTGTCCACAGTTAGATGTACAGAAATAAATCGATAAATATTATCTTGAATCAATCCACGACCCAGTGTATACGTATCTCAGTATTGATCACAACTCAAACTATATATATTTTGGAATCAACCTCAACCCTGTATAGCTAACTCCAACATTCACATATAGAGTGTCTATGGTTGTTCCGAAATATATATAGATGTGTCGACATGATAGGTCGAAACATTGTATACGTGTCTATGGTATCTCAAGATTACATAATATACAATACAAGTTGATTAAGTTATGGTTGGAATAGATTTGTTACCAATTTTCACGTAGCTAAAATGAGAAAAATTATCCAATCTTGTTTTACCCATAACTTCTTCATTTTAAATCCGTTTTGAGTGAATCAAATTGCTATGGTTTCATATTGAACTCTATTTTATGAATCTAAACAGAAAAAGTATAGGTTTATAGTCGGAAAAATAAGTTACAAGTTGTTTTTGTAAAGGTAGTCATTTCAGTCGAAAGAACGACGTCTAGATGACCATTTTAGAAAACATACTTCCACTTTGAGTTTAACCATAATTTTTGGATATAGTTTCATGTTCATAATAAAAATCATTTTCTCAGAATAATAGCTTTTAAATCAAAGTTTATCATAGTTTTTAATTAACTAACCCAAAACAGCCCGCGGTGTTACTACGACGGCGTAAATCCGGTTTTACGGTGTTTTTCGTGTTTCCAGGTTTTAAATCATTAAGTTAGCATATCATATAGATATAGAACATGTGTTTAGTTGATTTTAAAAGTCAAGTTAGAAGGATTAACTTTTGTTTGCGAACAAGTTTAGAATTAACTAAACTATGTTCTAGTGATTACAAGTTTAAACCTTCGAATAAGATAGCTTTATATGTATGAATCGAATGATGTTATGAACATCATTACTACCTTAAGTTCCTTGGATAAACCTACTGGAAAAGAGAAAAATGGATCTAGCGTCAACGGATCCTTGGATGGCTCGAAGTTCTTGAAGCAGAATCATGACACGAAAACAAGTTCAAGTAAGATCATCACTTGAAATAAGATTGTTATAGTTATAGAAATTGAACCAAAGTTTGAATATGATTATTACCTTGTATTAGAATGATAACCTACTGTAAGAAACAAAGATTTCTTGAGGTTGGATGATCACCTTACAAGATTGGAAGTGAGCTAGCAAACTTGAAAGTATTCTTGATTTTATGTAACTAGAACTTGTAGAATTTATGAAGAACACTTAGAACTTGAAGATAGAACTTGAGAGAGATCAATTAGATGAAGAAAATTGAAGAATGAAAGTGTTTGTAGGTGTTTTTGGTCGTTGGTGTATGGATTAGATATAAAGGATATGTAATTTTGTTTTCATGTAAATAAGTCATGAATGATTACTCATATTTTTGTAATTTTATGAGATATTTCATGCTAGTTGCCAAATGATGGTTCCCACATGTGTTAGGCAACTCACATGGGCTGCTAAGAGCTGATCATTGGAGTGTATATACCAATAGTACATACATCTAAAAGCTGTGTATTGTACGAGTACGAATACGGGTGCATACGAGTAGAATTGTTGATGAAACTGAACGAGGGTGTAATTGTAAGCATTTTTGTTAAGTAGAAGTATTTTGATAAGTGTCTTGAAGTCTTTCAAAAGTGTATGAATACATATTAAAACACTACATGTATATACATTTTAACTGAGTCGTTAAGTCATCGTTAGTCGTTACATGTAAATGTTGTTTTGAAACCTTTAGGTTAACGATCTTGTTAAATGTTGTTAACCCAATGTTTATAATATCAAAAGAGATTTTAAATTATTATATTATCATGATATTATTATGTACGAATATCTCTTAATATGATATATATACATTAAATGTCGTTACAACGATAATCGTTACATATATGTCTCGTTTCAAAATCATTAAGTTAGTAGTCT
Organism: Rutidosis leptorrhynchoides; assembly: GCF_046630445.1. NCBI lineage: Eukaryota > Viridiplantae > Streptophyta > Magnoliopsida > Asterales > Asteraceae > Rutidosis > Rutidosis leptorrhynchoides. Next base: position 425,537,386 of record NC_092335.1, read on the forward strand.
TGTTTTTACATATGTAGTTCATTGTTAATATACTTAATGATATGTTTACTTATCATAATATCATGTTAACTATATATATAACCATATATATGTCATCATATAGTTTTTACAAGTTTTAACGTTCGTGAATCACCGGTCAACTTGGGTAGTCAATTGTCTATATGAAACCTATTTCAATTAATCAAGTCTTAACAAGTTTGATTCCTTAATATGTTGGAAACATTTAATCATGTAAATATCAATCTCAATTAATATATATAAACATGGAAAAGTTCGGGTCACTACAGTACCTACCCGTTAAATAAATTTCGTCCCGAAATTTTAAGCTGTTGAAGGTGTTGACGAATCTTCTGGAAAGAGATGCGGGTATTTCTTCTTCATCTGATCTTCACGCTCCCAGGTGAAATCGGGTCCTCTACGAGCATTCCATCGAACCTTAACAATTGGTATCTTGTTTTGCTTAAGTCTTTTAACCTCACGATCCATTATTTCGACGGGTTCTTCGATGAATTGAAGTTTTTCCTTGATTTGGATTTCATCTAACGGAATAGTGAGATCTTCTTTAGCAAAACATTTCTTCAAATTCGAGACGTGGAAAGTGTTATGTACAGCCGCGAGTTGTTGAGGTAACTCAAGTCGGTAAGCTACTGGTCCGACACGATCAATAATCTTGAATGGTCCAATATACCTTGGATTTAATTTCCCTCGTTTACCAAATCGAACAACGCCTTTCCAAGGTGCAACTTTAAGCATGACCATCTCTCCAATTTCAAATTCTATATCTTTTCTTTTAATGTCAGCGTAGTTCTTTTGTCGACTTTGGGCGGTTTTCAACCGTTGTTGAATTTGGATGATCTTCTCGGTAGTTTCTTGTATAATCTCCGGACCCGTAATCTGTCTATCCCCCACTTCACTCCAACAAATCGGAGACCTGCACTTTCTACCATAAAGTGCTTCAAACGGTGCCATTTCAATGCTTGAATGGTAGCTGTTGTTGTAGGAAAATTCTGCTAACGGTAGATGTCGATCCCAACTGTTTCCGAAATCAATAACACATGCTCGTAGCATGTCTTCAAGCGTTTGTATCGTCCTTTCGCTCTGCCCATCAGTTTGTGGATGATAGGCAGTACTCATGTCTAGACGAGTTCCTAATGCTTGCTGTAATGTCTGCCAGAATCTTGAAATAAATCTGCCATCCCTATCAGAGATAATAGAGATTGGTATTCCATGTCTGGAGACGACTTCCTTCAAATACAGTCGTGCTAACTTCTCCATCTTGTCATCTTCTCTTATTGGCAGGAAGTGTGCTGATTTGGTGAGACGATCAACTATTACCCAAATAGTATCAAAACCACTTGCAGTCCTTGGCAATTTAGTGATGAAATCCATGGTAATGTTTTCCCATTTCCATTCCGGGATTTCGGGTTGTTGAAGTAGACCTGATGGTTTCTGATGCTCAGCTTTGACCTTAGAACACGTCAAACATTCTCCTACGTATTTAGCAACATCGGCTTTCATACCCGGCCACCAAAAATGTTTCTTGAGATCCTTGTACATCTTCCCCGTTCCAGGATGTATTGAGTATCTGGTTTTATGAGCTTCTCTAAGTACCATTTCTCTCATATCTCCAAATTTTGGTACCCAAATCCTTTCAGCCCTATACCGGGTTCCGTCTTCCCGAATATTAAGATGCTTCTCCGATCCTTTGGGTATTTCATCCTTTAAATTTCCCTCTTTTAAAACTCCTTGTTGCGCCTCCTTTATTTGAGTAGTAAGGTTATTATGAATCATTATATTCATAGATTTTACTCGAATGGGTTCTCTGTCCTTCCTGCTCAAGGCATCGGCTACCACATTTGCCTTCCTCGGGTGGTAACGAATCTCAAAGTCGTAATCATTCAATAATTCAATCCACCTACGCTGCCTCATATTCAGTTGTTTCTGATTAAATATGTGTTGAAGACTTTTGTGGTCGGTATATATAATACTTTTGACCCCATATAAGTAGTGCCTCCAAGTCTTTAATGCAAAAACAACCGCGCCTAATTCCAAATCATGCGTCGTATAATTTTGTTCGTGAATCTTCAATTGTCTAGACGCATAAGCAATCACCTTCGTTCGTTGCATTAATACACAACCGAGACCTTGCTTTGATGCGTCACAATAAATCACAAAATCATCATTCCCTTCAGGCAATGACAATATAGGTGCCGTAGTTAGCTTTTTCTTCAATAACTGAAACGCTTTCTCTTGTTCATCATTCCATTCAAATTTCTTCCCTTTATGCGTTAATGCAGTCAAGGGTTTTGCTATTCTGGAAAAGTCTTGGATGAACCTTCTGTAGTAACCAGCTAGTCCTAAAAACTGGCGTATGTGTTTCGGAGTTTTCGGGGTTTCCCACTTTTCAACAGTTTCTATCTTTGCCGGATCCACCTTAATACCTTCTTTGTTCACTATGTGACCGAGGAATTGAACTTCTTCCAACCAAAATGCACACTTTGAAAACTTAGCGTACAATTCTTCCTTCCTCAATACTTCTAACACCTTTCTCAAATGTTCACCGTGTTCTTGGTCATTCTTTGAGTAAATAAGTATGTCATCAATGAAAACAATGACAAACTTGTCAAGGTATGGTCCACACACTCGGTTCATAAGGTCCATGAACACAGCTGGTGCATTAGTTAAACCAAACGGCATGACCATAAACTCGTAATGACCGTAACGTGTTCTGAAAGCAGTCTTTGGAATATCATCTTCTTTCACCCGCATTTGATGATACCCGGAACGTAAGTCAATCTTTGAATAAATAGACGAGCCTTGTAGTTGATCAAATAAGTCATCAATTCTCGGTAGTGGGTAGCGGTTCTTGATGGTAAGTTTGTTCAACTCTCGATAGTTGATACACAACCTGAATGTACCATCTTTCTTCTTGACAAACAAAACAGGAGCTCCCCACGGTGATGTGCTTGGTCGAATGAAACCACGCTCTAAAAGTTCTTGTAATTGGCTTTGCAGTTCTTTCATTTCGCTGGGTGCGAGTCTGTAAGGAGCACGAGCTATTGGTGCAGCTCCTGGTACAAGATCTATTTGAAATTCAACGGATCGATGTGGGGGTAATCCCGGTAATTCTTTCGGAAATACATCGGGAAATTCTTTTGCAATGGGAACATCATTGATGCTCTTTTCTTCAGTTTGTACTTTCTCGACGTGTGCTAGAATAGCATAGCAACCTTTTCTTATTAGTTTTTGTGCCTTCAAATTACTAATAAGATGTAGCTTCGTGTTGCCCTTTTCTCCGTACACCATTAAGGGTTTTCCTTTTTCTCGTATAATGCGAATTGCATTTTTGTAACAAACGATCTCTGCTTTCACTTCTTTCAACCAGTCCATACCGATTATCACATCAAAACTCCCTAACTCTACTGGTATCAAATCAATCTTAAATGTTTCGCTAACCAGTTTAATTTCTCGATTCCGACATATATTATCTGCTGAAATTAATTTACCATTTGCTAATTCGAGTAAAAATTTACTATCCAAAGGCGTCAATGGACAACTTAATTTAGCACAAAAATCTCTACTCATATAGCTTCTATCCGCACCCGAATCAAATAAAACGTAAGCAGATTTATTGTCAATAAGAAACGTACCCGTAACAAGCTCCGGGTCTTCCTGTGCCTCTGCCGCATTAATATTGAAAACTCTTCTGCGGCCTTGTCCATTCGTGTTCTCCTGGTTCGGGCAATTTCTAATAATGTGGCCCGGTTTTCCACATTTATAACAAACTACATTGGCATAACTTGCTCCGACACTACTTGCTCCGCCATTACTCGTTCCGACACCATTTGTTCCTTTCGTTCTATTAACCCCTGGTCCGTAAACCTCACACTTCGCCGCGCTATGACCATTTCTTTTACACTTGTTGCAAAATTTGGTGCAGAACCCCGAGTGATACTTTTCACACCTTTGGCATAGCTGCTTCTGATTGTTGTTGTTGTTGCGGTTATTATTGTTGTTGGGATGATTGTTGTAGTTGCTGTTGCTGCTGTTGTTGTTGTTGTTGTTGTTGTTGGGCCGTTTGTTGTAGTTGCGATTGATGTTGCGATTGTTGGGATAATTGTTGCGATTATTGTTGTAATTGCTGTTGTTGTTGTATTGGTGATTCTTATCACCGTTATCCTCCCACTTTCTTTTGACTTGCTTCACATTGGCCTCTTCAGCAGTCTGTTCTTTAATTCTTTCTTCAATCTGGTTCACTAGTTTGTGAGCCATTCTACATGCCTGTTGTATAGAGGCGGGCTCGTGTGAACTTATATCTTCTTGGATTATTTCCGGTAATCCTTTCACAAATGCGTCGATCTTCTCTTCCTCATCTTCGAATGCTCCCGGACACAATAGGCACAATTCTGTGAATCGTCTTTCGTACGTGGTAATATCAAATCCTTGGGTTCGTAACCCTCTAAGTTCTGTCTTGAGCTTATTGACCTCGGTTCTGGGACGGTACTTCTCGTTCATCAAGTGCTTGAATGTTGACCACGGTAGTGCGTACGCATCGTCTTGTCCCACTTGCTCTAGATAGGTATTCCACCATGTTAACGCAGAACCTGTGAAGGTATGCGTAGCGTACTTCACTTTGTCCTCTTCAGTACACTTACTTATGGCAAACACCGATTCGACCTTCTCGGTCCACCGTTTCAATCCGATCGGTCCTTCGGTTCCATCAAATTCCAAAGGTTTGCAGGCAGTGAATTCTTTGTAGGTGCATCCTACACGATTTCCTGTACTGCTAGATCCAAAGTTATTGTTGGTATGTAGCGCAGCCTGTACTGCGGCTATGTTTGAAGCTAGAAAAGTACGGAATTCCTCTTCATTCATATTCACGGTGTGTCGAGTAGTCGGTGCCATTTCCTTCAAAATAGTCAAATGGATCAAGTTAATCATACAGAATATTAAGAGTAGTTAATAGTATTTCGTAGCATAATATGAACTCATTTATAAAAGCTTTTTCTTCATATTAGCGTTTTATAAGTTTAAATTCGGGTAGTACCTACCCGTTAAGTTCATACTTAGTAGCTAATATACAATTCAACTACTACAATTCTATATGAAAAACTGATTATAATAATATTTCGCGTTCAAACTTTTATACAATATTTTACAAACTTACAATACCGCTTATTTTACATAAAGCATGAAATATAGCACACAATAACTTTGATACAAGATAGTTGTGAAGATAATTCTAGCTAGTACACAAGTCGTTCAGCAAAGGCAATAAAGACACGTAATTCATACGTCCAGAAACAAGTCATGCATTCTGGTTTTACTAGGACTACTTCCCATCCTTGGTCTTGTGGAACATAACCGTTATGGCCGTTGATAAGACAGCGTGTTGTAACGTCGTCAAAGGGACGAGGGTTACGTAATGTCCAACAGTCCCGTAACAATCTAAAAACCTCATTTCTTACCCCAATTACCGACTCCGTCACTTGTGGAAACATTTTGTTTAATAGTTGTAGCCCGATGTTCTTGTTCTCACTTTGGTGAGAAGCGAACATTACTAATCCGTAAGCATAACATGCTTCTTTATGTTGCATGTTAGCCGCTTTTTCTAAATCACGAAGTCCAATATTCGGATATATTGAGTCAAAATAATTTCTTAACCCGTTGCGTAAAATAGCATTTGGGTTCCCCGCAATATATGCGTCAAAGTAAACACATCGTAACTTATGGGTTTCCCAATGTGCTATCCCCCATCTTTCAAACGAAAGTCTCTTATAAACCAAGACATTCTTGGAACGTTCTTCGAATGTCTTACAAACTGATCTCGCCTTAAATAGTTGTGCCGAGGAATTCTGGCCGACTCTAGACAAGATTTCATCAATCATGTCTCCGGGTAGGTCTCTTAAAATATTGGGTTGTCTATCCATTTTGTGTTTTTAAACTGTAAAATAGACAAGAGTTAGATTCATAAAAAAATACTTATTAATACAAGCAATTTTTACATATATCATAAAGCATAAGAACACTATATTACATATATTACACCACACGAATACAACTATCTTATTCCGACTCGCTCGTTTCTTCTTCTTCGGTTTTGGTTCGTTTTGCCAAGTTTCTAGGGATATATGATGTTCCCCTAATACGAGCCGTCGTTGTCCACATTGGTTTAGAAAAACCTGGTGGTTTAGAGGTTCCCGGGTCATTGTTACAACTTAAGGACTTCGGGGGTTGACGATACATATAAAGTTCATCGGGGTTGGAATTAGATTTCTCTATTTTTATGCCCTTTCCCTTATTATTTTCTTTTGCCTTTTTAAATTCAGTTGGGGTAATTTCTATAACATCATTGGAATTCTCGTCGGAATCCGATTCATCGGAGAATTGGTAATCCTCCCAATATTTTGCTTCCTTGGCGAAAACACCATTGACCATAATTAACCTTGGTCGGTTGGTTGAGGATTCTCTTTTACTTAACCGTTTTATTATTTCCCCCACCGGTTCCGATTCTTCTTCCGGTTCCGATTCTTCTTCCGGTTCCGATCCTTCTTCCGGTTCCGACTCTTCTTCCGGTTCCTCTTCGGGAACTTGTGAATCAGTCCACGAATCATTCCAATTTACATTTGACTCTTCATTATTATTAGGTGAGTCAATGGGACTTGTTCTAGAGGTAGACATCTATCACATAATATCAAACACGTTAAGAGATTAATATATCACATAATATTCATATGTTAAAAATATATAGTTTCCAACAAAAATGTTAAGCAATCATTTTTAAAGAAAATACGGTCGAAGTCCAGAATCACTAATGCATCCTAACAAACTCGATAAGACACACTAATGCAAATTTTCTGGTTCTCTAAGACCAACGCTCGGATACCAACTGAAATATCCCGTTCTTATTGATTAAAAACGTTCCATATTAATTGATTTCGTTGCGAGGTTTTGACCTCTATATGAGACGTTTTTCAAAGACTGCATTCATTTTAAAACAAACCATAACCTTTATTTCATCAATAAAGGTTTAAAAAGCTTTACGTAGATTATCAAATAATGATAATCTAAAATATCCTGTTTACACACGACCATTACATAATGGTTTACAATACAAATATGTTACAACAAAATAAGTTTCTTGAATGCAGTTTTTACACAATATCATACAAGCATGGACTCCAAATCTCGTCCTTATTTAAGTATGCGACAGCGGAAGCTCTTAATAATCACCTGAGAATAAACATGCTTAAAACGTCAACAAAAATGTTGGTGAGTTATAGGTTTAACCTATATATATCAAATCATAATAATAGACCACAAGATTTCATATTTCAATACACATCCCATACATAGAGATAAAAATCATTCATATGGTGAACACCTGGTAACCGACATTAACAAGATGCATATATAAGAATATCCCCATCATTCCGGGACACCCTTCGGATATGATATAAATTTCGAAGTACTAAAGCATCCGATTCTTTGGATGGGGTTTGTTAGGCCCAATAGATCTATCTTTAGGATTCGCGTCAATTAGGGTGTCTGTTCCCTAATTCTTAGATTACCAGACTTAATAAAAAGGGGCATATTCGATTTCGATAATTCAACCATAGAATGTAGTTTCACATACTTGTGTCTATTTTGTAAATCATTTATAAAACCTGCATGTATTCTCATCCCAAAAATATTAGATTTTAAAAGTGGGACTATAACTCACTTTCACAGATTTTTACTTCGTCGGGAAGTAAGACTTGGCCACTGGTTGATTCACGAACCTATAACAATATATACATACATATCAAAGTATGTTCAAAATATATTTACAACACTTTTAATATATTTTGATGTTTTAAGTTTATTAAGTCAGCTGTCCTCGTTAGTAACCTACAACTAGTTGTCCACAGTTAGATGTACAGAAATAAATCGATAAATATTATCTTGAATCAATCCACGACCCAGTGTATACGTATCTCAGTATTGATCACAACTCAAACTATATATATTTTGGAATCAACCTCAACCCTGTATAGCTAACTCCAACATTCACATATAGAGTGTCTATGGTTGTTCTGAAATATATATAGATGTGTCGACATGATAGGTCGAAACATTGTATACGTGTCTATGGTATCTCAAGATTACATAATATACAATACAAGTTGATTAAGTTATGGTTGGAATAGATTTGTTACCAATTTTCACGTAGCTAAAATGAGAAAAATTATCCAATCTTGTTTTACCCATAACTTCTTCATTTTAAATCCGTTTTGAGTGAATCAAATTGCTATGGTTTCATATTGAACTCTATTTTATGAATCTAAACAGAAAAAGTATAGGTTTATAGTCGGAAAAATAAGTTACAAGTTGTTTTTGTAAAGATAGTCATTTCAGTCGAAAGAACGACGTCTAGATGACCATTTTAGAAAACACACTTCCACTTTGAGTTTAACCATAATTTTTGGATATAGTTTCATGTTCATAATAAAAATCATTTTCTCAGAATAACAACTTTTAAATCAAAGTTTATCATAGTTTTTAATTAACTAACCCAAAACAGCCCGCGGTGTTACTACGACGGCATAAATCCGGTTTTACGGTGTTTTTCGTGTTTCCAGGTTTTAAATCATTAAGTTAGCATATCATATAGATATAGAACATGTGTTTAGTTGATTTTAAAAGTCAAGTTAGAAGGATTAACTTTTGTTTGCGAACAAGTTTAGAATTAACTAAACTATGTTCTAGTGATTACGAGTTTAAACCTTCGAATAAGATAGCTTTATATGTATGAATCGAATGATGTTATGAACATCATTACTACCTTAAGTTCCTTGGATAAACCTACTGGAAAATAGAAAAATGGATCTAGCTTCAACGGATCCTTGGATGGCTCGAAGTTCTTGAAGCAGAATCATGACACGAAAACAAGTTCAAGTAAGATCATCACTTGAAATAAGATTGTTATAGTTATAGAAATTGAACCAAAGTTTGAATATGATTATTACCTTGTATTAGAATGATAACCTACTGTAAGAAACAAAGATTTCTTGAGGTTGGATGATCACCTTACAAGATTGGAAGTGAGCTAGCAAACTTGAAAGTATTCTTGATTTTATGTAACTAGAACTTGTAGAATTTATGAAGAACACTTAGAACTTGAAGATAGAACTTGAGAGAGATCAATTAGATGAATAAAATTGAAGAATGAAAGTGTTTGTAGGTGTTTTTGGTCGTTGGTGTATGGATTAGATATAAAGGATATGTAATTTTGTTTTCATGTAAATAAGTCATGAATGATTACTAATATTTTTGTAATTTTATGAGATATTTCATGCTAGTTGCCAAATGATGGTTCCCACATGTGTTAGGTGACTCGCATGGGCTGCTAAGAGCTGATCATTGGAGTGTATATACCAATAGTACATACATCTAAAAGCTGTGTATTGTACGAGTACGAATACGGGTGCATACGAGTAGAATTGTTGATGAAACTGAACGAGGATGTAATTGTAAGCATTTTTGTTAAGTAGAAGTATTTTGATAAGTGTCTTGAAGTCTTTCAAAAGTGTATGAATACATATTAAAACACTACATGTATATACATTTTAACTGAGTCGTTAAGTCATCGTTAGTCGTTACATGTAAATGTTGTTTTGAAACCTTTAGGTTAACGATCTTGTTAAATGTTGTTAACCCAATGTTTATAATATCAAAAGAGATTTTAAATTATTATATTATCATGATATTATGATGTACGAATATCTCTTAATATGATATATATATACATTAAATGTCGTTACAACGATAATCGTTACATATATGTCTCGTTTCAAAATCATTAAGTTAGTAGTCTTGTTTTTACATATGTAGTTCATTGTTAATATACTTAATGATATGTTTACTTATCATAATATCATGTTAACTATATATATAACCATATATATGTCATCATATAGTTTTTACAAGTTTTAACGTTCGTGAATCACCGGTCAACTTGGGTAGTCAATTGTCTATATGAAACCTATTTCAATTAATCAAGTCTTAACAAGTTTGATTCCTTAATATGTTGGAAACATTTAATCATGTAAATATCAATCTCAATTAATATATATAAATATGGAAAAGTTCGGGTCACTACACTAACAAGTGTCAACATAAAGGTTGGTGAGTTCATAGTTTTAATATTACACATAATCCGTATATCAATGTGGATTACAAAAGTTAAGTTGTTTCATTCAAAACATTTATCAATATGTTTTAACATAAAAGGTGGACCACAAGATTTCAGTTGTTTCATCCGAAACGTTTATCAATTGGTTCTACAAAATTGAGCACCCTGGTAACTAAACTTTAACGTCTATATAGTTTATACCCTTTGTATAATCATCTTAATAATACACGCAAACCAACGTGTACGTTTCTCAAATAGCATACGTCCGTTAAAAGGCTAGCGCTACTAGCTCGGACGGGGATGTCAAGCCCTATGGATCCATATACAACTACTCGCGCCCACCAGTTCTTATAACCGGCAGTTACTAGTTACCAAAGCTAAGGGATTTTCGGTTCAAACTCGTTGTAGAATTTAGTATGTACTTATGTCCATTGTTTTTAAAATAAATTGCATGTATTCTCAGCCCAAAAATATATTGCAAAAAGCAATTAAAAAGGGAGCAATGAAACTCACACAAAATCAGTTTTAGTATTTGTATCCATTTAGTAAAATAGATATAAAAGCATTGCATGTATTCTCAGCCCAAAAATGTAAAGAGTAAAAAGGATCATATGAAACTCACTGTTTTATATTGATATACAATATTGCAGGAAAGCACGTAGACGTATCGGAGATGATAAACACGAGGTTTGATTCACAAAAATACCCCCGAACATTACCCATAACCTCCTTGGCAATAACCCATAATTTCCTTAGCTCTAGCTCACTCGGAAACTCGTTTTGAAAATTACTTGGACAACACTCCGTCGTAATATTTTATGTACATTATTATTTTTGTATCGCAAAAAAAATAATAACACTAATAATAAAAATAATAAGATTAATAATAATCTTATTATTAATAATAATAATAATAATAATAATAATAATAATAATAATAATAAATAATATTACGGAGTATATCTATATTTGTGTATGTGTGTGATTTAAATCGAGCGAAAACACTGGAATTTATAGATGTGGCCTGAAAAAGTACCCCATGCGATCGCATGGTTTTTGGGCATCAAGGCCATGCGATCGCATGGCCCTCTGATCCAGCTCACATTCTTTTAACTTCTAGTTTGTCGACATCAAATAGTGTTTACTGTAGCAAATAGTCATTTTACTGTAGCAAATAGTGTTTTACTGTAGCAAGTCATTTTTACTGTAGCAAATAGTAATTTTTGAAAACACTGCAGCTTTTCGGGTACTGTAGCAATTCGAAAATACTGTAGTAAATTAGTGTTTTACTTGTTCATCTTAAACGTTTTAGTTAACTTATCTCAATATCAAACGAATGTTACTATCATTTACTAAATAACTTGAAATTATGTATATATCCTTTAATTCAATCGTTTAGCATAATCTTTTAACTTCATAGTTAAATATATCAATCAGATAATCAAACCAATAAGTTTAATGCACAGTATCGTTTACTTAACACTTTATTACATTTTCAGGTTATAGTATATGTATCTATTTACATATAATTGTTCGCGAATCGTTGAGAACAATCGAAGGTTAATTGAATAGTTCAAAATTTTGAGATTCAACTTCATAGGCTTTGCTTATCGTGTCGGAAACGTTAAAGATTAAGTTTAAATTTGATCAGAAATTTTCAGGTCATCACAGTACCTACCCGTTAAAGAAATTTCGTCCCGAAATTTGAGTGAGGTCGTCATGGCTAACAATAAAAATATTTTCATGACGAATATGAGTTGATAAATATAATTTTATCACCGTTGAATAATATGGATAAAACAATCCGATTACTCGAAGCGTATGAAAGAAGTTATCGTAATAGATTGATATGGAGAATAGAGACTCGTCTTATCTCTTGACGTAGTAACGATTAATTTCCGGAATTTAAGGGATAGAAAATCTTCATAATCTAAATAAGATTTGATTCTTCAGAATTTGCGGAAATTAGGATTTTCTTTGATTAAATGTGTAATCTGCCTCGATTGCTATGTCTGATATTTCGCTATAAATTGACCACTTCCGTTTTATTATTTTCACCACTCCTACATCTTCTTCCTCATTTCATACTTTCAAAAGATTGAAAAAAATTGCTTCATCCAGTTCTGATTCTTGATATACTCCTAACTTTCATATCTGTCATTCTTCTTTTTCATCTACCACCGGAGGAAGTTATTTTCTTCTACCATTACCTTGGGGTTATAGTGTTTTTCATTCTCCCGTGTCTTTATATTGCTATACGCATTGATATACACGGTTTGTAATTTCGGGTTTGTTATCGGGCTTTATATCTCCCCTTATATTTCAATGTCCCTACTTCTGTCTTCTATAATCATTGTCATTCACAGTTAATACTCCCTCCTATTTGCTGCGATTTATACTCCAATTTCTATTTCGGAGCTTTGTCCCTTCGTTTCTTCTTCTTGCGATTAGGCATCTCTTGTAATGGTCCAGAATTCGTAGGTATGGAGTTTTGGATGAACATAGTTAATGTTTCGAGAAGGTGATCGTAATGGCACGATCTTGATTTGTCAAATTATCAGAATTTCCGGAAAAGACCGAATCATCAAGAAAAATATTTTCTTGATATGTTTAGAGGTTAAATAGAATAAAAGAGTTATGTAACATGGTTCATGATGAGGGTGTGATATGTGAACCTTTATCAAGTTCCATTAGAAACTCAGCATGACTTACTGTAATATAATCACGTTGATCAAGTGTCATTATATTATACTAACTCATGCTTCAGTTCCCAACATTACTTCAAAACATCCATTTTTTTCGAATTTTTCAGATTTTAGAAACTAAAATAGTTTCTTTTATGATGTAACACAGATAGTGCGAAGAGATGAATGATTTCCGAAAAGAATAGGTATGAAGATATCTCCAGAAATATCGAGGATATTTATAATAAAAGATACGATGATATCTTAGAATTTCTAATATCAGAGGATGATGAAGAATATTGTCCGTAGGGGTTTAGTATCAGGAGCAAGGTATTCGTTAATGGCTTCAGCAGATACTGAATCATTTGGATTCTTTGAAGGCAGGTTTCGTCCTTGTTATTTATCCACAGCCCTCCTTCATACTTTGCTCAATCCGTTTTCCAGTTTCAAACCTTCTCTTTTTCTCAGCTTTACCACCATACTATTCTTTATCATCAAACTTTTGACTGTTAAGGTTGTTTACAGTTTTTGCTGCTTCATCAGCATTGTTCCAATTTCAGAGAACTAGTTTCATAGTTTGGGGTGTTTTTCGGAAACTTCACATTCGAAGTATGCAAGTCCAGGAGGTAGACGTTATATATATATATATATATATATATATATATATATATATATATATATATATATATATATATATATATATATATATATATATATATATATATATATATATATATATATATATATATATATATAATTGTTGACGTAGAATCGCTGCGAAAATCGAGACGTAATGATTGATGATTCCCGGTGTGTGGTATAACAATTATCGTTACAATGCGATAATGAGTACAGGATCAGATTTCAAGGTATATATAGTGATTCCGGAGAGATTCAAATTGCAGAGTGACGGAGTCGCTGGTACATTTACTGCTAATATGGTGAGATATAAAAGGTTCCCCGGTAACAACAATAGAAAGGGTAGTCGTATATGTCAAGGTTTAATTAAGGCTTATCCAAATGAAGTTGACTTGCTGAAGTTGTGACAAAACTGGATACTTGAAAAGGAATTGTAAGGTTATTTTCAGTAATAATAATGCCGAAGGATTTATCACAGATACGTGTTAATGCTTTACTTAGGTTTCGAGAGCTTTCCAGATGTATGACTATAAGTACAAATCTTTCTTCTCGTAGATATCGTGTAGTTGGTTTGTCTTCTCGTTTGTTCATTAGTTGAAGTGTTTTCAAGAATTTCGATGGGTTTGAACATAAAATGTAATCATATGATGTTCTAGTACAGTTCTGAATTCAAAGCATGGTTTTTGAAGCATGGTTTTGAAAGATGTGGGAATCTAAGAGTGATGTTTTCCGTTTAATCTTGACTTGGATTCTGACATATCGAAATCAGAATATGAAATTGAATGAAAATGGTTATTCTGTGATGAACAGATAAGTATATCTGTAGGTTTGAGCAGTATAGTTAATGATTGCTGAATCAGAATTGAAGAATGTATAGTGTAACATATTAATGTGGAATATATATATTTCTAGGGTATTATCTACCCTTTAAAATATTCTCATCATTAACAGTTTGTACAAAAGGATTTTCAATTACAATCTTTATGAAAATATATGTATGTATATTTCCTTCCGATGTAATATAGATTTAATGAGTTATTAAACTTATTTGGTTTTCGGTTGGAACTAGAAACGAATAATCTCTTCTATATTAAAGATTACATAATCGTCGCAGGATATTTCTCCAATGATTTATGAATCAATACTTCATCGTTTATGGTTATTAGTATTCTTCGGTGCCTACGGTGCATATGAGGTTGATACTCGTGGGACAGATTGTGAGGTTAAGGTTTGCGGTGTGGATGTTGTTGGTGGTGGTACTTGTACTGTTGTTGGTTGTGCTGCTGGTACTGGTGGTGCTACCGGTGCTGCTTGTGATGCCTGCAAATTGTGCATCATATTCTCCAAAGCCACAACTCGAACGCGAAGCTCGTTAACTTCTTCTATTATTCCGGGATGATTGGCGGTTGGTACGAGAGGATGAATAAAGTTTAAAATTCTGGTTATCATATAATCGTTGCGAGATATCCTGGAAATGAGGGTGAAGATAGTGTTTCGAACGGGTTCGCCGGTAAGTGCCTCAGGTTCCTCACCAAGAGGTGAATTTGGTTGGTGGAAAGGATCGCCTTCCTCTTGTCTCCATTGATTAAGTCGATTACGAACCCATCTCCAATTCATCCAGAATTGGTGATGACTGATTGGTTGATTCATTCCGATTACACTGCTTTCCGAACTCAGGTGGAAATCCATATCGGAATCCGAAGAACTCGAATTACTTGCAGAATTCATCTTACACGGTTAGATAAAGAATTTTCGATGTGAAATGATTTTCGGATATCGAATGATATTCTAATTACATAGAATACCTATATATAGTACAAAGGTTCTACAAATTACGGAGAAACTTTCGGAAACTGTCAAGTAAAGGTAACAGTAACAGATACGCTAAGATATTCATTTTGTCTATACACTAGTCATGCAATCCATGCAATAAGGTGTGTCTAGACTACAAATGATAAGCAGGTAATTTTCCACACAAGGAATGATAAGCAGGTAATTTCTAACAAGAAATTATAAGCAACAACTTTTATCATGCAGACATGGTCGAAGTCCACACTCACTAATGTATCCTAACAATAACCGGTTAGACACACTAATGCAAATTCTGGTTCGCTAAGACCAACGCTCTGATACCAACTGTAACGGCCGGTCAAAATCCCTTTTGACGCAGTAAGTTATTCACCGGTTTCATCGCGAGGTTTTGACCTCTATGTGATACGTTTTGTAACATTTCATTCGTTTGAAAAGGTATTTCATAAATGAATATATAAATTCCAGGTTTTTAACATCTGATGATTCCTACGTATAGACAATCACCACTTAAATGGTTTACAATAATACATCTGTTGACAATACAGTCAAAATAAGGTACATGGTAATGGTTTGGTGAATGCAAGTTTCTTGTATATAGCATGTATGACTCCCAGCACATAACTTGTATCACGTATAAGCAAACAGCGGAAGACTTCTAGAAACCTGAGAATAAACATGCTAACAAGTGTCAACACAAAGGTTGGTGAGTTCATAGTTTTAATATTACACATAATCCGTATATCAATGTGGATTACAAAAGTTAAGTTGTTTCATTCAAAACATTTATCAATATGTTTTAACATAAAAGGTGGACCACAAGATTTCAGTTGTTTCATCCGAAACGTTTATCAATCGGTTCTACAAAATTGAGCACCCTAGTAACTAAACTTTAATGTCTATATAGTTTATACCCTTTGTATAATCATCTTAATAATACACGCAAACCAACGTGTACGTTGAAAGGACCCGTCCATATCCATCTGGACGAATACAATAACATTTGGTTCCATTGCGAGGTACAGACCTCTATATGATACGTTTTACAAACATTTCATTCGTTTTTAAAAGACAATATTTCATTACAACGATAATCAACGATTATGTATACCATTTCATTATATCCCAAACTATAAATGACTTAATCTGTCATTTACTTTATAATAATCTTTTTGAACTCAACGACTCGAATGCAACGTCTTTTGAAATATTCCATGAATGACTCCAAGTAATATCCTTAAAATGAGTAAATGCACAGCGGAAGATTTCTTTCATACCTGAGAATAAACATGCTTAAAAGTGTCAACCAAAAGGTTGGTGAGTTCATTAGTTTATCATAAATACTCATTTCCAATATTTTAATAGACCACAAGATTTTCATTTTTCAATATCATTTTAATAATCATTATACAGGCATTTCGCAATCTGCATAAAGATAAAATCATTCATATGGTGAACACTTGGTAACCGAACTAACATGATGCATATAGAATATCCCCCGCATACAGGCATTTCGTAATCTGCATGCTATATACCGGCCGTCGCAATCAGTATATATCAATCGAAGTACTAAAGCATTCGTACCCCGAATGGGACTTGTCAAGGTCCATAGATCTATCTTTAGGATTCGCGTTAATTAGGGGCCATTTCCCTAATTCTTAGGCTACCAAGCTAAAAAGGGGCGATATTCGGTATTCGTAATTCAACCATAGAATATAGTTTAAGTACTTGTGTCCATTTCATAAAACAGTTTATAAAACAGCGCATGTATTCTCGGCCCAAAAATATATAAAAAGGGAATAATGAAACTCACCATACTGTATTTTTAGTAAAAATACATATAACGTCTTTGAACAAGTGCAAGGTTGGCCTTGGATTCACGAACCTAAATTAATTATATATATTTATATGTTGGTCAATATTTGTCTAACAAATTAAGTCAAGTCATAGTGTACCACAATCCTAATGCTCGAGACTAATATACAAAAGTCAATTTAACTAAAAATGATTTCCAAAATTTATACATGATTATTATATATTTTAAATATCATCGATTTATATTTTTAAATATTTTTAAAAGATTTTTAAAGTAAATAATATAATTTATTTATAAAAATATACTTATATATATTTTAAGTAATAAAATTTATAAAGTTCATTTAATATTATAAAATGTTATGATAGATTTTATTAAGGTAATTATATTATTTGTGTTACATATTTATTTGATATAATAATATTGATAATAATAATAAGTAAAAGTTGTATTATTTTTAATAATTATTATTATTATTCTATTGATAAAAATATCAACTTTAATATTTACTAAAAATAATATTATAAAAATACTAGAATTTTATATTAACATTGATATAAAATAATAATTTTGTAAAAAAAAAAATGATAGTTTTGATATTAATAGTACTTTTAATAATAATAGTGATAAAATTAATGAAAAACGAAAATTTTATCTAAATCAATATCTTTAAATTTCATCATGATACTCATACTCATTATTTCCTAATTTATTCGTTTAATAGTTTTTAATCATCTTTTATATTGTTTTAGTGTTAATGATAATAATAATTATAATAACTAGGTGTTACTAATATTAGTTCTAATTATAATAATACTAAAAATAATAAATATTATAATAATATTAATACTAATAACTATTTAATGATAATAATAATATAATTTTAACAATAGTAATAATAATAAAATAACAATTTTTAATGATAATACTTCTTATAAGTAATGATAATAATAGTAATAATAATAATATTAATAATAATTAGATAAAAATTATAAAGACGATAATAACGACGATAATAATAATCATTTTTAATAATAATATAAAGATTCAATTGACTATAACTTCTAATCCGTTCATCGAAACCATTCGACATCTAAATGAAAAGTTCTTAGTTTTTTGCTAGCTTTCCAACGACATGCATATCTTATACCTTATCTCAACCGCATATGTAACTAATTCAGGATTCAACATAACCTATCTAACGACAATATCAAAAAATACAAGCATGCATAATCAATGGCGGAGCTAATATGGGGCTAAACGACTAAACTCCTTATGGAGTTTAGTATGAGTTTAGTATGTAGGGGTAATTACATATTATTAGTTTCTCCGCATTAATTATATCTATCTATTTTATGTCCGTGAAACGGAAATGCTTATATGATAACTCGTCCCAGTTCCCATACATAAATGCTTGGTTATATTATTTGTTTTTTTTTTTAAATCTTCAATTTTGTTCCATTACGAATCATCTTGAGTTATTATCGTTATTGAAAAAGGGCATACGTTAATTTACCATCTTCATTAAAAAAAAAATTAACATATTAGTTTTAAACTCTAGACTAATAAGTTACTATCTAATATTACTTTGAATTAACTTAATTAACAAGTTGATGTATAATTAGTTTTTATGATTTTAATCTTTTTAATTATTGTTGATTAGAATTAGAATTAAAATTATTGGGTGCATAACAATTTTGCATCCCCTAACTTAAAATCCTGGTTTCACCTCTGTGCATAATCCTATATACTCGAGCACTAGTCAGGGATACACTATTAATATATAAAAGTTAAGTTATGAGTGCTCACGTATCAATATTGAGATTCAATATTGCAGAAAATGTACGTAGACGCAACGGAGATGATAAACACTAGATTGCCCTCACGAGCATACCTTCGAACCATACCCATAACCTCCATAGCTATAGCCCATAATTTCCTTAGCCCTATCCTACTCGAAAAACAGGTTTTTAAAATAATGCGCTCATGACCTCGTCGTAGTATTTTATGTATAATACTAATATTAATAATACTAATAATAATAATAATAATAATAATAAGATTTATAATAATTTTTAATAAATAAAATAAATATTACGGAGTACATGTAATATTAGAGAGATAGAAAGTTGAGAATGATTTTAGCAACTAGTGCGATCGAGCTTTTAAAAGGGTTTGAGCTGCACCTAACCTCCATGCACTCGCATGGAGAGTGTGCTTGTAAATCATGCACTCGCATGAAGTTAGAATTAGGACAAAATGTTTTGTTTTTGTTTACCGACACCTTTTTTATATTATTTATATATATAATATATTTAATTCATATAATTAATTATATATTATATTATATTTACGTTCATGGTAAAAATATAATTTTTACAAAAATGACACGATCGTGGTCTCACGACTCATGTATCACTTTCGGTTTTTCGAGCGCACTTTCGTACGTTTAGAAAACTAGCCTTTTACGTTACGCGACGTGTACCTTTAATAATAGTTTGACTTATTTATCAATAATTTACCTTATAAAAATGTAACTTTGTAAAATTGAGTGTTGTGGTCATTTGCTTTTATAAATCCGTGACTCGTTGTTTATTAAAATATATTATTTTAAACTAGGACGTTTTATGACTAAGTTAAAATATATAGATATATACATATTTAGAATTGTAATTTTGTATTCAATATCTTTATTTAATAATATAACATTTAGTTTTTCAAAACTATTTATACTTCAAAGTTTATTTTTATTTCGTTTAGAAAAATTAACGCGTAACGTTTTCATTTTAAAATTTAAATAGATACTAATCGTTTTAAATATCAATTGCGTCACTAGGCGAGTGTTACTACCGTGTACTTGATTTGAAAATATATATCTTTAATGAACTCATTTTAAATACACGTTACTACCAATATTCCAACTTATGTTTATTTAATCAAAGGCAGTTTAGATAGACAAGTCTTATTATATCAAAAAGTGTTTTCGTACAGTTGAAAACTACATCATTTGATTACTATGAAATTCCATCGATAAACATATGGAACCAAATACTATTATGTAAAGTATTTATATTAAATACATCGTTAACGTTATCAAGTTATAATATATACACATATTCATATATAATCATTTACGTTCGTTTAATGGTTCGTGAATTATTGGAATTTGGTCGAGGTTAAATGAATATATGAATATAGTTTCAAATCTTTGAGATTTAACTTAACAAACTTTGCTTATCGTGTCGGATTAATATAAAGATAAAGTTTAAATTTGGTCGAAAATTCCCGGGTCGTCACAGTACCTACCCGTTAAAGAAATTTCGTCCCGAAATTTGAGTGTGGTTGTCATGGCTAATAATAAGAATGTTTTCATGACACATACGAGCTATAAATTATAGTTTTATCATCATTGAGTAATATATATAAAACGATTCGATTACTTGAAGAGTACGAGTGAAGCTATCATAAAAGAAATGAAATGAGAAATAAAGTTTTGTTTTAACTTTTGACGTTGTCTTGGTTGAATTCCAGAATTCAAGGGATTTAAAGAAAATCTTCTAAATCTAAAAGATTTGATTTTTCAGCGAATAAGAAAATTAGGATTCTCTAATTAAATGCGAAGATCTGTCTTGATTTCTTTATCAAATATTTCACTATAAATTAACTTCTTTCGTTCCATTACTTTTACCATTCCTATACTCAATTTCCAAATTCAAAAGATTGTGAAAATGCTTAATCCAGTTCTGATTCTTGTCCTTATCCTTACTATCGCAACAATCATTCTCCTTTTCCATCTTCCACCAGAGGAATCTACTTACTTCTACTTTGCCCTTGGGATTATAGTGCTTTTAATTCTCCCGTGTCTTTATGTTGCGATAAACATTGATATACACGGTTTGTAATTTATGTGTTGTTATCGGGCTTTATATCTCCCATTATATTTCAATGTCCCTATTTCTGTTTCTTATAATCATTGTCATCCATAGTTAATACTCCCTCTTATTTGCTGCGATTTATACTCCAATTTCTATTTTGGAGCTTTGTCCCTTCGTTTCTTCTTCTTGCGATTAGGCATCTCTTGTAATGGTCCAGAATTCGCAGATATAAGTTTCAGAATGAACATTGTTAATGTTCTAAGAAGGGAATGGTAATGGCACGATCTTGATTTGTTAAATTACCAGAATACCCTGAAAAAGACCGAATCATCAAGAAATATTTTCTTGATATTTTTAGAGGTTAAATAGAATACGAGAGTCGTGTAACATGGCACATGATAATGTTATGATCTGTGAATCATCATGTTTCATTTAGAAACTCAGCATGACTTACTGTAATATAATCACGTTGATCAGGCACCATTATATTATACTAACTCATGCTTTCATTTCCAACACTTCTCCAGAATTTATTCATAATTCAAATTTGAATTTTTACAGAATAAAGAAACTAAAACAGTTTCCTTTATGACGTTTTACTGATAGCACGAAGAGATAGATAATTTCGGACAAGAATAGTTATGAAAATATCCTCAGAAATATCGAAGATATTTATGATGATATTTTTAGAATTTCTAAGATCGAAGGTTGATGAAGAAAGATTTTCCGCAAGATTTAACATGAGTAAGGAGCAAGATATTCTCTAAAGATTTCATCGGATACAGAATTATCTGGATTCTTTGAATATAGTGTTTGGTCCTTGTATTTGTCCTTGATCTCCTTCATGGTTTGCTCAATCCATTTTTTTAGTACCAAATTTTCTATCGAGTGTTCCTAACACTCCTTTCTTTATCGTCAAACTTTTGGCCGTTAAGACCATCTACAATTTTACTGTTTCCTCTGCATTTAATGCTACCATAACTGAATCAGTGGTTATCAATTCGAGGTGTTTCGAGAAGATTTGTTTTTAGATGATTGAATGCTGAATGCAATTTTCAAGATTCATATGATGTTTACGATGAAGTCAAGTGGCAAACTCGAAGAAATGTTTAGTTTCATATGTTAAAATCAATATTTTAATACATTTTGATTGTCCAATGTTAGTAGTCAACAGTTAGTAGTCCACATATAGTCCAATAGTCCATATATAGTTTAATATATAATCTTCGAATTAATTAAGGCGTATTGTATTATCTAAGGCTCAATCTCGACCCATTGTACAACTGTTGTCTTTGAAGTAATCTCGACGTATTGTGTACATGTGTCTATTCGATGTATTGTATATGTAATATCTACGACCCATTGTACAACTATTGTCTTTGAAGTAATCTCGACGTATTGTGTACATGTGTCTTAAGATTTATTCGACTTATTTAATTCGAAGATTATATTATATTGTCCCGGGATTAACCCAGACTAGTAAATTATAAGAAATAGTCATAAAGGATATAGGAATAGTTAGCTAGGATATTGTTAGCGTGGATTCTTAACAAAATTCTCATACAGTATTAGTTTGTTTTCTAACAATTTTTATTGTGTCCATTATTTCTTCATTATGCCACTTGTTAAATCTTGACTTGGATTCTGATCGGTCAAAATCCTTATATGTGATTGAATTGGGATGAAAGTGGTTATGCTTTGAATGAATGGATACGTATATCAGTGATGATAAGTAGGATAGTAAACAATTGTTGAATCATAATTGAAGAATGTACAGTTTAATATATATAACTGTGAAATCTAAATATTCCTCGGGTATTACCTACCCGTTAAAATATTTCCACAATTAATTAGTTTGTACGAACGAGTTTTTAATTACAATCTTTATGAAAATATATACTTACATATATATTTTCTTCAGATGTAAACATTGATTTAATGAGTTAATATAATACTAACTCATCTGATTTATGATTATAACTAGAATACATAATCTCTAAAACATTAAAGATTACATAATCATTATTTAGAACAAAGGTAAACGATGTAGAATAATATGTAGCACGAATATAAACGATTAGAAAGATACGTAGAACGAAGATAATTGATATAGAACGATAGATAGAACGAAGATTATACTTGAGGTATAGTTTGTGATGTTGAGGCGTGTGATGCGAATGTTCTCGGTGGTACAGGTACTGTTGATGCTGGTGGTACAGTTGGTGCCGGTGATGCTGCTGGTGCTTGTAAGTTTTGCACCATATTCTCCAAAGCTACAACTCGAGCGCGAAGTTCGTTGATTTCTTCCATTACTCCGGGATGATTTGCGGTTGGAACGAGCGGATGAATATAGTCTAGAATTCTATGTAATATGTAACCGCTGCGAGATATTTTGGCAATGAGGGTGAAAATGGTATTTTAGACTGGTTCGCTGGTAAGTGCTTCAGGTTCTTCGCCAAGAGGGCAATAAGATTGATGGAAAGGATTACCTTCTTCGAGTCTCCATTGATTGAGTCGACTACGAACCCATCCCCAGTCCATCCAAAAAGAAAAATAATTAAACGGTTGAGATACATCTGGTTCATTGACTTCGGAGTCTTCTTCGATATTTATCTCGAAATCGCTTCTGAAACTAATGGAATCCAAGCTAGTTGTAGGATCCATCTTACACGATCAGATAGAGGATATTGATATGAAATGATTTTTGGATATCGGATGATATTCTAATTACATAGAATACCTTTATGTAGTACAGAAGATCTCGTAGATTACGGCGGAACTTTCGGAAGCTGTCAGGCAAAGTTAAAATAGCAGATAAGCTAAGATATGAATTTTGTATATACACTATCTATGCAGTAAATGCAGTAAGACGTGTCTAGACTAAGAATGATAAGCAAGTCATTTTCGACAAGAATTGATAAGCAAAACTTTTGACATGCAGACACGGTCAAAGTCCAGACTTACTAATGTATCATAACAACTATCAGTTAGACACACTAATGCAGACCTGGTTCGCTAAGACCACCGCTCTGATACCAACTAAAAGGACCCGTCCATATCCATCTGGACGAATACAATAACATTTGTTTCCATTGCGAGGTACAGACCTCTATATGATACGTTTTACAAACATTTTATTCGTTTTTAAAAGACAATATTTCATTACAACGATAATCAACGATTATGTATACCATTTCATTATATCCCAAACTATAAATGACTTAATCTGTCATTTACTTTATAATAATCTTTTTGAACTCAACGACTCGAATGCAACGTCTTTTGAAATATGCCATGAATGACTCCAAGTAATATCCTTAAAATGAGCAAATGCACAGCGGAAGATTTCTTTCATACCTGAGAATAAACATGCTTAAAAGTATCAACCAAAAGGTTGGTGAGTTCATTAGTTTATCATAAATACTCATTTCCAATATTTTAATAGACCACAAGATTTTCATTTTTCAATATCATTTCCATAATCATTATACAGGCATTTCGCAATCTGCATAAAGATAAAATCATTCATATGGTGAACACTTGGTAACCGAACTAACATGATGCATATAGAATATCCCCCGCATACAGGCATTTCGCAATCTGCATGCTATATACCGGCCGTCGCAATCAGTATATATCAATCGAAGTACTAAAGCATTCGTACCCCGAATGGGACTTGTCAAGGTCCATAGATCTATCTTTAGGATTCGCGTCAATTAGGGGCCATTTCCCTAATTCTTAGGCTACCAAGCTAAAAAGGGACGATATTCGGTATTCGTAATTCAACCATAGAATATAGTTTAAGTACTTGTGTCCATTTCGTAAAACAGTTTATAAAACAGCGCATGTATTCTCGGCCCAAAAATATATAAAAAGGGAATAATGAAACTCACCATACTATATTTTTAGTAAAAATACATATAACGTCTTTGAACAAGTGCAAGGTTGGCCTTGGATTCACGAACCTAAATTACTTATATATATTTATATGTTGGTCAATATTTGTCTAACAAATTAAGTCAAGTCATAGTGTACCACAATCCTAATGCTCGAGACTAATATACAAAAGTCAACAAAAGTCAATTTAACTAAAAATGATTTCCAAAATTTATACATGATTATTATATATTTTAAATATCATCGTTTTATATTTTTAGATATTTTTAAAAGATTTTTAAAGTAAATAATATAATTTATTTATAAAAATATACTTATATATATTTTAAGTAATAAAATTTATAAAGTTCATTTAATATTATAAAATGTTATGATAGATTTTATTAAGGTAATTATATTATTTGTGTTACATATTTATTTGATATAATAATATTGATAATAATAATAAGTAAAAGTTGTATTATTTTTAATAATAATTATTATTATTCTATTGATAAAAATATCAACTTTAATATTTACTAAAAATAATATTATAAAAATAATAGAATTTTATATTAACATTGATATAAAATAATAATTTTGTAAAAAAAAATGATAGTTTTGATATTAATAG
Organism: Rutidosis leptorrhynchoides; assembly: GCF_046630445.1. NCBI lineage: Eukaryota > Viridiplantae > Streptophyta > Magnoliopsida > Asterales > Asteraceae > Rutidosis > Rutidosis leptorrhynchoides. Next base: position 425,562,893 of record NC_092335.1, read on the forward strand.
TACTTTTAATAATAATAGTGATAAAATTAATGAAAAACAAAAATTTTATCTAAAACATTATCTTTAAATTTCATCATGATACTCATACTCATTATTTCCTAATTTATTCGTTTAATAGTTTTTAATCGTCTTTTATATTGTTTTAGTGTTAATGATAATAATAATTATAATAACTAGGTGTTACTGATAATGCTAAAAACGAACATATATTTCATAGCATTATTCCTCAAGAAAGACAAGCTTTTAGTTGCAATTGTTCTATTTACAAGTGATATTCGTTTAAATAATAAAAGGTGAAGACAAAAGACAGATTCGACGATTTGAAGACGCAAACGACCAAAAAGCTCAAAAGAACAAAAGACAATCAAAAAGGTTCCAATTATTGATAAGAAACGTCTCGAAATCACAAGAGTACAAGATTCAAAACGCAAAGTACAAGATATTAAATTGTACGCAAGGACGTTCGAAAATCCGGAACCGGGACTAGAGTCAACTCTTAACGCTCGACGCAACGGACTAAAAATTACAAGTTAACTATGTATATAAATATAATATAATATATAATTAATTATATTAATTATATATATATTATATATATATATAAAAACCGTCGGCAGCCAGAAACTCCAAGGGTGTGAAATGAAAATACCTCTCCGCGACTCGCGGAGTTTGAAGGCCTTTTTGCCGCGAGTCGCGGAGCCCCAAAATTCACTCCTGGCTATAAATCAACCCGAATTCTGATCAAAATGAACATCCTATTTTTCTTCTCTTCATACGAAGTAATATTTATATTTATAATTTATATTTTAATTTTAATTATAATTCTAATAATAAGGGTATGTTAGCGAATGTTGTAAGGGTGTAAGTCGAAATTCTGTCCGTGTAACGCTACGCTATTTTTAATCATTGTAAGTTATGTTCAACCTTTTTATATTAATGTCTCGTAGCTAAGTTATTATTATGCTTGTTTAAAACGAAGTAATCATGATGTTGGGCTAATTACTAAAATTGGGTAATTGGGCTTTGTACCATAATTGGGGTTTGGATAAAAGAACGACACTTGTGGAAACTAGACTATGGGCTATTAATGGGCTTTATATTTGTTTAACTAAATGAAAGTTTGTTAATGTTAATATAAAGATTTACAATTGGGCGTCCCTATAAATTACCATATACACTCGATCGGACACGATGGGCGGGGTATTTATATGTACGAATAATCGTTCATTTAACCGGACACGGGAATGGATTAATAGCCACTAGAATAATTAAAACAGGGGTGAAATTACATTCAAGGGTAATTGGTGTAATTGTTAACAAAGTAGTAAAACCTTGGTTTACACGCAGTCGATAACCTGGTGTATTCATTAAACAAAGTATTAAAACCTTGTTACAATTCGAATCCCCAATTAGTTGGAATATTTATCTTCGGGTATAATAATAATTTGACAAGGACACTTGCAATTTATATTTATGACTGATGGACTGTTATGGACAAAAACCAGACGGACATATTGAATAATCCAGGACAAAGGACAATTAACCCATGGGCATAAAACTAAAATCAACACGTCAAACATCATGATTACGGAAGTTTAAATAAGCATAATTCTTTTATTTCATATTTAATTTCCTTTATTTTATATTTAATTGCACTTCTAATTATCGCACTTTTATTTATTGTTATTTTATTTAATCGCACTTTTAATTATCGTACTTTTAATTATCGCAATTTAATTTTATCGCATTTTTATTATTCGCAATTTCATTATCGTTATTTACTTTACGCTTTAATTTAAGTCTTGTATTTATTTTATATTTTACATTAGGTTTTAACTGCGACTAAAGTCTTAAAATCGACAAACCGGTCATTAAACGGTAAAAACCCCCCTTTATAATAATAATATTACCTATATATATATTTGTATTTTTATAAAAGTAAACTAATATAGCGTTGAGCTTTGTTTAAAGATTTCCCTGTGGAACGAACCGGACTTACTAAAAACTACACTACTGTACGATTAGGTACACTGCCTATAAGTGTTGTAGCAAGGTTTAAGTATATCCATTCTATAAATAAATAAATATCTTGTGTAAAATTGTATCGTATTTAATAGTATTTCCTAGAAAAATAATAGCTATTTTATATACACCTCGTTCGACATCAAGTATTTTTGGCGCCGCTGCCGGGGAATTACTCTTAAAAGCCGGAAGCGCAACGCTAATATAAAAAAAAAAAAAGATTTTTTTTAGTTTAATTTTATTAAAAGTCGTTTTTGTAAAAATTACGTTTTAATTATTCAAAAATATAAAAAGAAAAACAAAAATATAAGTATTTTTAGGATTTTGTTAAATATTTAAGTTTTATAAGTTTCTTTATCTTTATTTTAATTTATAAAAATATAAATTTTATTAAAAATCGTTTATTTAAATTAAAAACAGAAAACAAAATAAAAAAAAAAAAAAATAAATAAAGAAAACGCGTGAAAAGTACTACCTGTCAACAGAATTCCTGAACCCCGCGACTTGCGGGGTTTTACTCTTTATTTGCCGCGACTCGCGGAGGGTTTCTGACACACGGACAAAACCCTAATCACGGGTTTTAATTTATTATTATTATTATTAATTACTTAATTATTATTATTATTATTAATTTTAGTTTTATTTCTACTTTTTACTTTATATATGTATTTTGTTTAATTAGTTTTATTAAAATTGTAAAATTAGTAGTTTTAAGTAATATAAAAATAATATTTTTTATAAAAATTGTACCTTTTACAACTTTTTGTATATTTTTATATTTTGTACCTTTTTAATCGTTGTAGCGTAATATTTGTATTTTTTAGCTCATATTTAATTAAAAACTTAGTTTTTACTATAGTTATTTTTACTCCTAGATTTTTAGGCTTTGCCGTAGAATTCCTTAAGTGCTTTTTCTTTAGACTAAGATTTAGGTGCTTTAGAATTTTGCGACGCCTTTTTAAGTTTTAGTTTCTTTTTAAGTTATTTCCATTTGGGATTTAGTTTTTCCTGTAAGCTTTAATATTTTTAGACCTTTTACTATGTATCAATTATCATTTCAATTAGTAATTTCAATTTGCGATTATAATTTTAAGTTAGTTGTAGTAATAAGGTTAAATTAGTTAAGTATTTTTAAGTTTTTATAAGTTTCTTTTATTTTTCCGTCACCTTTTATTTTTCAACCATTTTTTCTTTTTCGACATTTTTTCGACGCGCAACTCTTTGTCTTTCTTATTTCTCGCCATTCTAGTTTTTAGGACTTAGAATTTTTTTTCTACTTCTTCTCTAAATTTCTTAAAATTACGAAAATTTATTTTAAGTGGTTAAATTGATAGACATCAAAATTTTCTGGTTCGTAGTAATAGTTGGATTTGTACGTGGACCGGGTTATTGGAGCCAAACAGTCCTCAATTATATTGAGACCAAACGAATCCTGCCCCTCTGCTGCATCTTTTGGCTATTCGAAACGTGGGCAAAATCAGAAAAGTCTATTGATTAGATAACTTATTATAATTTTTCTTTCCTTTTAAAAACTAATAGGATATTCAGTGAATGCACCGAGCAAGACGTTCACCACCTTTTGTACGTTCACCACCTGTAACTCGATCAAGACATCGTTTAACAAATATAACCGCCGTTGATTTTTCTTTAGAATCGTCATCCAGTCGACCAAGTACTTCAGTTCAAATTTCCGATAATCCAGTTTTTGAAACAAACCTCACAATTGAGAATCCAGAAAATATTCAGGAACGGTTCATAGATCCTGAACCATTAAACTTTCCTCCGGAACCACCAATCATTCAAACAGAGATTGTTGAGGAACGAACTATTAAATCAGAATCATCTAGTGATACCGATTCAACAAATTCAATTATGGAGAATCTGGAACCTTTAAGTATGGAAGACCGAATGAGAGCTAAACGCACTGGCCAAGGTCACGCAATTACTCATCCAGACATTAATGCGCCAGATTATGAAATCAAAGGACAAATTCTACACATGGTGACTAATCAATGCCAATTTAGTGGTGCGCCGAAGGAAGATCCAAATGAACATCTACGTACCTTTAATAGGATCTGCACACTATTTAAAATACGAGAAGTGGAGGATGAACAGATATATCTCATGTTATTTCCCTGGACTTTAAAGGGAGAAGCCAAAGATTGGTTGGAATCGTTACCTGAAGGGGCGATTGATACATGGGACGTTTTAATTGATAAATTTCTTAAACAATTCTTTCCTGCATCTAAAGCCGTAAGACTTCAAGCAGAAATTGTTACGTTCACACAAAAGCCAAATGAAACTCTATATGAGGCGTGGACAAGATATGGAAAGTTGTTAAGAGGATGTCCGCAACATGGTTTAGACACTTGTCAAATAGTACAAATATTCTACCGAGGATGCGACATCACTACAAGAAAAGACATAGATATAGCAGCTGGTGGTTCGATTATGAAGAAAACCGAAACTGATGCGTACAAAATTATTGATAATACTGCTTCCCACTCGCATGAGTGGCACCAAGAAAAAGATATCATTAGATCATCTAAAGCAGCTAGAGCCGATTCTAGCCATGACTTAGATTCCATTTCCGCAAAAATAGATGCTTTCGAAAGACGAATGGAAAAGATGACTAAAGATATTCATGCTATACGAATTAGTTGTGAGCAGTGTGGAGGACCACATTTGACAAAAGATTGTCTAAATATTGAATTAACAATGGAACAAAGAGAGAATATTTCATACATAAACCAAAGGCCTGGAAATAATTATCAGAATAATTATCAACCGCCAAGACCGATTTACAATCAAAACCAGAATTATAACCGAAATATTCCATACAACAACCAACAAGGTCCTAGCAATCCACAATTATCCAATAATACTTACAATCAGCAAAGACCTAATTTTCAAAACAAACCACCACAACAAACCGATGATAAAAAGCCAAATTTAGAAGATATGATGACGAAGCTAGTTGAAACTCAAACGCAGTTTTTCACATCTCAAAAACAAACCAATGAACAAAATGCTCAAGCATTTAGAAATCAACAAGCTTCTATTCAAAATCTAGAACAAGAAGTAAGTAACCTAGCAAGGTTAATAGGTGAAAGAAAACCGGGAAGTCTACCAAGCGATACAAATGCTAACCCCCGGAATGAAACAGCTAAAGCTATTACCACAAGAAGTGGTACAACACTTAAACCACCTGAAATACCTGTAACTTCTGATGAAACTATTCCTACTCCACAAGAACCAAAACCTGATCAAGATAAGGAAAAAGAACTGGTAGTTGAAAAGGTTAATGAAGATAACACAGTTAAGGATAAACCTTATGTTAAACCATACCAACCACCACTTCCTTATCCGAGTAAAATGAAGAAAGAAAAACTTGAAGCCGAGCAATCCAAATTCTTGGATATGTTTAAACAGATAAATGTAAATCTTCCTTTCATTGATGTGATTTCAGGAATGCCAAGGTATGCTAAATTCTTGAAAGATCTAATCACGAATAGAAGGAAAATGGAAGAACTCTCGGCTGTTACTATGAATGCTAATTGTTCAGCAGTGCTGTTGAATAAGATACCAGAAAAACTATCTGATCCAGGAAGTTTCACAATTCCATGTTTTCTGGGTAGTCTTAGTTCAATAGAAGCATTGGCAGACTTAGGTGCTAGTATAAATCTAATGCCGTATTCACTATACGCTAAACTAGACCTTGGAGAATTGAAACCAACAAGAATAAGCATACAACTAGCCGATAGATCAATAAAATATCCTAGAGGGATAATGGAGAACATGCTAGTTAAAGTTGGTACTTTAGTATTTCCAGTAGATTTTGTTGTTTTAGACATGGAAGAAGATTCTCAAGTTCCTCTCATATTAGGAAGACCATTCTTAAACACGGCTAAAGCAATGATAGACGTGTTCGGTAAGAAACTGACCCTAAGTATAGAGGATGAGAGTGTCACCTTTTCAGTTGATAGAGCAATGCAACAACCACAATCTGCAGATGATACATGTTATTATATTCAAACTATAGATGCACATGCAGAATTATTAGAAGAATTTCCAGAATTACAAGGAACAGGAGAATGTTCTTTAGGAGAAGGAAATGAACCAATTGATGAAGCTGAAATGTTAGCTACACTTATAGCTAATGGATATGAACCAACAACAGAAGAAATTCAAATGCTAAAAGAAGAAGACAGATATCGATATAAATCATCGATAGAAGAACCTCCGAAATTAGAGTTAAAGCCACTTCCAAACCATTTGGAATACGCTTATTTACATGGTGAATCTGAATTACCTGTAATAATATCGTCTTCTCTTACTGAAAATGAGAAATCACAACTCATTTCTGTGTTGAAAGCTCATAAACCAGCCATTGCATGGAAGATTCATGATATTAAAGGAATAAGTCCTTCGTATTGCACACATAAAATCCTTATGGAAGAAGGTCATAAAACGTATGTGCAACGCCAACGAAGACTAAATCCTAATATGCAAGATGTAGTTAAGAAAGAGATTATTAAACTGCTAGATGCAGGTTTGATATATCCAATTTCTGATAGTCCATGGGTAAGCCCAGTTCAATGCGTGCCTAAGAAGGGTGGCATGACTGTCATCACAAATGAGAAAAATGAGCTTATTCCTACTAGGACTGTAACAGGATGGCGTGTATGTATTGATTATAGAAAATTAAATGACGCCACCAGAAAAGATCACTTTCCCTTACCTTTCATAGATCAAATGTTGGAAAGATTAGCCGGAAATAGTTACTATTGTTTTCTAGATGGATTTTCCGGATATTTTCAAATTCCAATAGCACCCGAAGACCAAGAGAAAACCACATTCACGTGCCCTTATGGTACTTTTGCTTACAAACGCATGCCATTTGGACTTTGTAACGCCCCTGCAACCTTTCAAAGGTGTATGATGGCGATTTTTCACGACATGATAGAAGAATGCATGGAAGTATTCATGGATGACTTTTCAGTCTTCGGTGATACATTTAAATCATGTCTAGTTAATTTGGAACGAATGCTAATTAGATGCGAAAAATCAAATCTAGTACTTAATTGGGAGAAATGCCATTTCATGGTTAAAGAAGGCATCGTTCTTGGACATAAAATTTCAAAAGAAGGAATTGAAGTGGATAGAGCTAAAGTAGATGTAATTGCTAAACTTCCACATCCCACCAATGTTAGAGGAGTTAGGAGTTTTCTAGGGCATGCCGGTTTTTACCGACGTTTCATAAAAGATTTTTCTAAAATTGCCACTCCTATGAATAAACTCCTAGAAAAGGATGCGCCATTCATCTTTTCAGATGAATGTATCAAATCTTTTAATATTCTTAAAGAAAAACTCACTAATGCACCGATCATGATAACACCAAATTGGAATCTACCATTTGAACTAATGTGCGATGCAAGTGATTTTGCAATGGGAGCCGTTTTAGGACAAAGGATTGAAAAACGATTTCAACCTATATATTATGCTAGTAAGACATTACAAGGAGCACAAACGAACTATACAACTACTGAAAAAGAACTCCTTGCTATTGTCTTTGCTTTTGACAAATTTCGATCATATCTCGTTCTAGCAAAAACGGTGGTCTATACCGACCATTCTGCTCTTAGATACCTATTTTCAAAACAAGATGCTAAACCAAGATTAATCCGTTGGATCTTACTCTTACAAGAGTTTGATATTGAAATCAAAGATAAAAAAGGAGCAGAAAATCTCGCCGCTGATCATCTTTCTCGTCTTGAAAATCCCGAATTAGAAGTTCTGAATGAATCGGCCATACAAGACAACTTTCCTGATGAATATCTATTGAAGATAGATTATAAAGAAATCCCATGGTTTGCAGACTATGCAAACTACTTAGTTTGTGGATTCCTTGAAAAAGGATTATCATACCAAAGACGAAAGAAATTCTTCAGTGATATAAAACACTATTTCTGGGAAGATCCACATCTGTTTAAAAGTTGTCCCGATGGAATAATACGCCGATGTGTATTTGGAGATGAAGCGAGTAAAATTTTAAACCATTGTCACACAGGACCAACAGGAGGGCATTATGGGCCTCAACTAACAGCAAGAAAAGTTTATGAAGCTGGATTCTATTGGCCTACAATTTACAAAGACGCACGCCTTCTTTGCAAATCCTGTGATGCATGTCAAAGGGCCGGAAAAATAAGTCAACGTGATGAAATGCCACAAAATGTCATCCAAGTATGTGAAGTATTTGACATTTGGGGTATTGACTTTATGGGTCCATTTCCAAAATCTCATAATAATCTATATATACTCGTAGCCATTGATTATGTATCTAAATGGGCGGAAGCACAAGCTCTCCCAACTAACGATGCACGAGTTGTAGTCAACTTTTTGAAACGTCTTTTTGCAAGGTTTGGAACACCGAAAGCTTTAATAAGTGATCGGGGTACTCATTTCTGTAATAATCAACTTGAGAAAGTTCTTAAAAGATATGGAGTAACTCATAAAATCTCCACCGCATATCATCCACAAACAAGTGGACAAGTTGAAAATACAAACCGAGCTTTAAAACGTATTCTAGAGAAAACCGTAGGATCAAATCCGAAGGAATGGTCCATTAAATTGGAGGATGCACTCTGGGCTTTTAGAACAGCCTACAAAACTCCAATTGGAACCACACCTTTTAGACTTGTGTATGGAAAAGCATGTCATCTTCCAGTAGAAATTGAACACAAAGCATTTTGGGCTTTGAAGACATGTAATCTTGATTTACATGAAGCCGGACGTCTACGATTAAGTCAACTAAACGAATTAGAAGAATTAAGACATGAAGCATACGAAAATTCGTTAATCTATAAAGAAAGAACGAAGAAATGGCATGATAAAAGAATCAGAAGTTCAAAAGAATTCAAAGAAGGAGACAGAGTTCTTCTTTTCAATTCACGATTCAAGCTATTTCCTGGAAAATTGAAATCAAGATGGTCTGGACCATTCATAGTAAAAAGAGTTTTCCCATACGGAACGATAGAATTGATAAATTCAAATGGGATTGAATTTAAAGTTAATGGTCACAGAGTTAAACATTACATACATGGTCCGATGGAAGTCGACAACGAAGTTAATCACAATTTCGACACCACAGCTAACTAAGTGTGGGGAGAATCAAGTCTTTAAAGAATAATATGAATTTCTGTTAGAGTTAGATTGTCTGTTTTCGTGTAGTTCTCGAAAATGGAACACGTATGGTCTTTCCCTAGCAGACCCTAAAGAACTAGTCTTCTCCCCCCATTCTGAATTTTTATTTTTTTTAGGTTTTTACGAAATGAAGACTGCCTGTGAATTAAACCATGGTCTAATGCTACACGCTTTGATCGCTAAACGTAATAATGATATACTACCGAGTGAATTAGTATCAGTAATCAGAGAAAGAATGGACGGAGTTAGAAAAGGATCCAGATGCGAAGATAATAAGTTACAATTTGGTAAAGGAAAATCAAAATCCGCAGCAAAAAGAAGAGCACGACACCTAGAAAAATGTCACAAATGCGGAAAATGGTCACATGGAGGTAAATGTTCAAATAATCAAACCTATTCAAATACCGAATTTGTTACTTTATGCAGAGACGGACCGTTCATATGTTTAGAAGAAAAGACAATGAATGCTCGAGGTTACGCCTATGCAGCCATGGAAGACCAATTAAACCGACTATCTTATGAATATAATAGATCATATAACTAAGAAATCTATTTCACAGGTATGTCTGTACAGTTTTTATTTTTATTTTTAACCTTTTGATAATAAACGCTAATTTGTTCGCTAAAAAGTATTAAATTGGTATTAAATAAAATTAGGTTTGGCGACCGAAATTATTGATATTGTTCAAAAATTTATTACATCACTGCGAAATTTAACGTTTATTCTTAAGGTATAAATATCTTTAATCAATCAACCCAAAATATTTTAAAAAAAATTCGTCATGAGTTAAATTAGGTCTTGGAACTGAAATTACTTTACCGAAAAGAAGGGCGCATATTTTTGATAATATTTGATTGATTAAAGTGGGATAAAAAGACAAAAAGATTTTTAATTTTATTTTTTACCATGTTTTTAAAATTAATATTTAAATCTTAAATTAATATTGTAAACTTTGTAAAAACAATATTTTTAAAATTGTAAATATTTGAAAAATTAAATTAAGTTTGGTGTGAATTTTGAATTTTTAAAATATGAAATTTTAATTTTAATTTTATGCATTTTAAATTTTGAGTTTGGTGTGAATTTTTAATTTTTAATTTTGAATTTTATATTTAAGTTGTGTGAATTTAAAAACAAAAATTTACTTTATCTCATTAAGTTAAGAATATGATTTTTAAAATTCGTCGTAAGTTGAAGACTAGGTCTCTGAACCGAAATTGCTTTACCCGAGGGAGGGACGAGAACTTTTATTATCATTATTTTTAATCTTATTGATTTAAAGTATGCCAAAAACATTGAAAAAAAACCCAAAAATCTTAGCTTTTAAAAACAATCGCTACAAAAAGACAAATTTTAAAATTTTGTCGAAGGACGGACTAGGACATCGATCCGAAACGACCTCGTCCTAAATAACAAGGGAAACAAAATTTTAAAATTAATTACTTAATTGTTTTAATAAGTTAATGATTTTAAAAAAAAAAAAAAAAAAAAAAAAAAAAAAAAAAAAAAAAAAAAAAAATAACTCCGCGACTCGCGGAGTTTTAAGTTAAAACCTCCGCGACTCGCGGAGGGACCAAATTACAGAAAAAAAATAAAACAGCTGCACACGATCAGTTCACTCCCACCAACACAAAAACACCCAAAATACTGCGAAAAAGACCCGAGAAAACCCACGAAAATCATCCCAAAAACTCAATTTTTCACCGTTAATCTTCAAATTTTTCACTACAATCATGTTGAGAAGGATGATATCTAGGAACTACTCAAGAAAACAGGTACAATTACTCCCCAAATCACCTTTAAATCCGAATTTTAGTGTGTTCTTGAGCATATTTTCATAATTTGAATTTTGTTAATTTTTAGTGTAATTAGTGTTAAATTGTTAGTATATTATGCATGTATAACCTAGATTGTTGCTTGTTAACATGATTTGAAGCCAAAAACTTCAAAATCTTTAGAATCTAGGGTTTGTGTTCTTGAGCAAATTTGGGGCTTTTTGATATAAACAGGTTATGGCCGATTTTTGTCATGAATTGTTGCTAAATTGAGTAGTGTAACATGTCTAGGTAGTTAAATGATCCAAACTTTGAGCCTAAACATGATTTTGAGAATTAAAGTGGACTTTTTCAAGTCCAAAATTCATGAACTTGATTTTTGAAAGATAATACCATTTGAGACTTGTTTATTTGCTAGTAATGATTATTTTGACATGTTATTTGAGTTGAATGTTTATGAACTTGGCGAAAATTTTCGTATATGCTTATTTGAAAAAGTGTAGATTTGATAAAAATGTGAAAATGAGCTTAAGTTTGATATAAATTGATAATGTCATTGTAATTATTTTGATTGATGATTTTGCTGACACTAATGCATATTTGGATGCACAAAATTTGTGTTTGATGTGTTTTGCAGAATGAAAGGGGTGAATCTTCATCCCAAGCCCGCCATGCTCCTGCTGAGAACTTGGAACAACAGGAGGTAGATAACTACTACAAGCAGGATGTACCTCATCCAGTCATGACCTTTTCAGATATGCACTTGGAACAGTTACACCCGAACCTGCGATTTGACAGACTTTGGATAGATTATCCAAAATATCAACGGGGTTTGCATACTCTTCACTCAAAGGTTGTTGAGGTACCGAGGGTCATAGAATGGGGACCCTTGGAAGCTGTAGAATTGGCCGGGCCAATTAGGGAATTACTGGTACAGAGGTATGGTAATTCTTCTTTTAATGACTGGATATGTTTATTCACCATACGCAGACCTGTATATAAAGTATGGTGTGAAGAGTTGTTATGTAGTATAGAGTTTAATGATCGGGTAGCCAGTTTAACCGATCGTTCTTTTATTAGATTTTTGTTAGGCGGTTCGATGCGCCACATGTCTTTACTGGACATGGCTCAGGCTTTACGTATATATACGCCTGAGGAATTAGCGTCTGCCGATTGTAGAGGATTGATACTAAACGGTAGGAAAATAGATGAAAATTTTGATACACACGGTGTGTGGAGTCAAATGACAAGCCATCACCGTTTTAAAGGAGGAAACTACTCTTATTTGGATATAGATAGAGCCGAATTAAGAGTAATACATAGGTTTTTAGCTAATTCGATTACACAAAGGGGTAAAAACAAAGAAAAGGTAAATGAACAAGATTTGTTTTACCATATGTGTATTCGAGACCCACACAGCGCTGTAAGTATACCATATTGTGTGGGTTATTATTTATCAGCTATGGTTCGAGGGATGCGTCCACATAGCATAATAGGGGGTGGTATTTTTATTACTTTGATTGGTGAATATCTCGGTGTGGATATAAGTCGGGGGGGATTATTAGTAGAAGAGCCGGAACCCCGCGACACTATAGGTTTAAATGTATACCATGGTGCTAAAGTTTTGAAGCGGCGAAATAACGCCGCAGTACGATACAATGGTAGACATCCACAGGTAGAGAGAAACCAGGAACAAGGTAATGTAGGAGGGGGGCAAGAAATGCATAGGTTTATAGCTTCTCAGGAATACGAAAATGCTAGACAGAGAGCATTTGAGGATTGGCAAGTTCATCAGAACCAGATCATAGCGCATTGCCAACATATAGGTAGAAACTATATTCCTACTCCGAAACCCGTCTTCCCTCCTTGGTCGATAGAGATGCAGCCACCATATCCTACGTATGACCCTGCCGAGGCATTCTATAGCACTTATGGTTATGCGTGGAACCCCTATTGGTACCAATATCATCCTTAGTTTACTTATTTTTATTTTTATTTTGTAATTTGTAATTATTGATATGTTTAATATTTTTTGTTAATATTGTAACCATTTTTATATTTATCTAACTTTTATTCTTAGATTTTAATAATTTTTGAATGTGGGGTAATATACCAAACTTCAAAAATATGTATATATGTTTGCAGTTTATCTTATGTACACAACAGGGTAAAACAACGCATTTTCAAAGACTGGCATTAAGTTCAGCAAAAGCAACTAATTTTGACGACAATGATGCAAAATATATGTGAAATAACAACAAGACGGAATGAACAAATGACGTGCACCATTTATCATTCAGCAAACAAACGCCAATATATTCGGAAACTTTGGTAAAAATTTAATCATTTTCACACAAATCACCCTCAATAATTTAAATTGTTACTGATTTCTTGCAAATGAGGGCATTGCAAGATCTTAAGTGTGGGAAGGGGTTAAATTCTTTCGGATTTTAAAATTTTTTATATTAAACACTTGGTTACCATTAAAAATACTAGTAAAGCAGTAGTTGTATTAGAATCTAGTGCTCTCTGATAAAAAGAACAGCCCTAGTCTTATATACTGACTACCCAATTCTAGTAAAATTTTTCGAAATTTTCAATTAAATGAATTAAAATCATGTTTATACATATTTATGAACGATAAAACTAGGTTTTAAACACCGAAATTATTGTTACCTCGGAAAGGACATAAATTGAGAAACAAACTAAAATGTTAAAATTCATTTAAAATGGAATAGAGGACGATAAAAAGAAAAATAAAAAGCCAAGTGTGGGAAAATTTACCAAGTTATTTTAAACATATGCCACATATATTTGTAACAAATAACTGAAAATACTTTTGCTTTAAATTAAACTAAACTGTTTTACCCAATGAAAGAAAAGAAGAGATGGATCTACACGATGAATCAATTCCATCATTAAAAGGAAGTAAAGTCTTCCGAAAAAGACACGCGCTTCTTGATTTAGGTCATGAAGTTGTCGTTCAGACCAGCTGTAGGTTGACGAAAAATCTAGAAAAGTCATCACTAAAATCAGCTGGAAATCCACGGACCTCAGCATTAAACAGGGTCGCCAAGTGGTCAGATTTATCCTAACCATGAGAAGGATTTATCTCGTACAATGGGGAGGCACCGTGCAAATTAGCTGGATAAGACTAATGAATCAGATCCCCAGAAAGGATAATCTCCTTAAAGATTAAAAATCAGCTTTTAAGACTGATATTACTCAATCCTAGAGATTGACCTTAAAGATTGAGAATTCAAACTCATGGAATTCAATGATATCTAAACTCGAGCTTAAACGAAAAAATATTTTGATCAAAATTACAAACCGATTTGTTTTCTGAAAACCCTATTTTCAATGCGTTCATTACCATTGAACGTAAAATCCTAGGAATTCACCTGGAATTCATTAGGTCACCTGAACTAAATCGGGTGTCAACCGTAAGAACGGTGGTTGCATAGCATGGTCAGAGACAGGACCTTGTGCCAGACCGAAAAATCATAGGATGATCTTTACTATCGCTCCTACCAAGGATAGTTCTAGCATCCGACACGTTAAAAGACCATAATCATCTGCATGTCACGGGACATTGCCTTAAACAGTTGCTTGTTCAACGCTTTCCTTTACAACCGGACGGTAGTTTGCCGAAAGGTAATATACGGAACAAGTAAACTGGACGTGTTGCTTTCCAAATACAAGGTTAGCAAGTGGGTGACACAAAACCGCAAGTTTTGAGCTAAAATTTTCAAATCTGAAACCCACCAAACCCACAAAAATATTTTGCAAACACCGGTAAAGGGTTATTCCGGAAAACTTATCTAGGGTAAAAACTAGATTTAATTTTCAAAAGATCAAATGTTTTCATAAAGATCCAATTTCCTTAATGGATCTAAATTTTTATAGTCATGTGGGACTGTAAACCATATCGTTACTACCATTGTTTATACCGCCGTATAGAAATCACTGATGTACAAAGTGTGAAGAATAAAGAAGTGATTCTAGTATTTCAAGACGATATTGCTTGAGGACAAGCAACGCTCAAGTGTGGGAATATTTGATAATGCTAAAAACGAACATATATTTCATAGCATTATTCCTCAAGAAAGACAAGCTTTTAGTTGCAATTGTTCTATTTACAAGTGATATTCGTTTAAATAATAAAAGGTGAAGACAAAAGACAGATTCGACGATTTGAAGACGCAAACGACCAAAAAGCTCAAAAGAACAAAAGACAATCAAAAAGGTTCCAATTATTGATAAGAAACGTCTCGAAATCACAAGAGTACAAGATTCAAAACGCAAAGTACAAGATATTAAATTGTACGCAAGGACGTTCGAAAATCCGGAACCGGGACTAGAGTCAACTCTTAACGCTCGACGCAACGGACTAAAAATTACAAGTTAACTATGTATATAAATATAATATAATATATAATTAATTATATTAATTATATATATATTATATATATATATAAAAACCGTCGGCAGCCAGAAACTCCAAGGGTGTGAAATGAAAATACCTCTCCGCGACTCGCGGAGTTTGAAGGCCTTTTTGCCGCGAGTCGCGGAGCCCCAAAATTCACTCCTGGCTATAAATCAACCCGAATTCTGATCAAAATGAACATCCTATTTTTCTTCTCTTCATACGAAGTAATATTTATATTTATAATTTATATTTTAATTTTAATTATAATTCTAATAATAAGGGTATGTTAGCGAATGTTGTAAGGGTGTAAGTCGAAATTCTGTCCGTGTAACGCTACGCTATTTTTAATCATTGTAAGTTATGTTCAACCTTTTTATATTAATGTCTCGTAGCTAAGTTATTATTATGCTTGTTTAAAACGAAGTAATCATGATGTTGGGCTAATTACTAAAATTGGGTAATTGGGCTTTGTACCATAATTGGGGTTTGGATAAAAGAACGACACTTGTGGAAACTAGACTATGGGCTATTAATGGGCTTTATATTTGTTTAACTAAATGAAAGTTTGTTAATGTTAATATAAAGATTTACAATTGGGCGTCCCTATAAATTACCATATACACTCGATCGGACACGATGGGCGGGGTATTTATATGTACGAATAATCGTTCATTTAACCGGACACGGGAATGGATTAATAGCCACTAGAATAATTAAAACAGGGGTGAAATTACATTCAAGGGTAATTGGTGTAATTGTTAACAAAGTAGTAAAACCTTGGTTTACACGCAGTCGATAACCTGGTGTATTCATTAAACAAAGTATTAAAACCTTGTTACAATTCGAATCCCCAATTAGTTGGAATATTTATCTTCGGGTATAATAATAATTTGACAAGGACACTTGCAATTTATATTTATGACTGATGGACTGTTATGGACAAAAACCAGACGGACATATTGAATAATCCAGGACAAAGGACAATTAACCCATGGGCATAAAACTAAAATCAACACGTCAAACATCATGATTACGGAAGTTTAAATAAGCATAATTCTTTTATTTCATATTTAATTTCCTTTATTTTATATTTAATTGCACTTCTAATTATCGCACTTTTATTTATTGTTATTTTATTTAATCGCACTTTTAATTATCGTACTTTTAATTATCGCAATTTAATTTTATCGCATTTTTATTATTCGCAATTTCATTATCGTTATTTACTTTACGCTTTAATTTAAGTCTTGTATTTATTTTATATTTTACATTAGGTTTTAACTGCGACTAAAGTCTTAAAATCGACAAACCGGTCATTAAACGGTAAAAACCCCCCTTTATAATAATAATATTACCTATATATATATTTGTATTTTTATAAAAGTAAACTAATATAGCGTTGAGCTTTGTTTAAAGATTTCCCTGTGGAACGAACCGGACTTACTAAAAACTACACTACTGTACGATTAGGTACACTGCCTATAAGTGTTGTAGCAAGGTTTAAGTATATCCATTCTATAAATAAATAAATATCTTGTGTAAAATTGTATCGTATTTAATAGTATTTCCTAGAAAAATAATAGCTATTTTATATACACCTCGTTCGACATCAGTTACTAATATTAGTTCTAATTATAATAATACCAAAAATAATAAATATTATAATAATATTAATACTAATAACTATTTAATGATAATAATAATATAATTTTAACAATAGTAATAATAATAAAATAACAATTTTTAATGATAATACTTCTTATAGGTAATGATAATAATAGTAATAATAATAATAATAATTACATAAAAATTATAAAGGCGATAATAACGACGATAATAATAATCATTTTTAATAATAATATAAAGATTCAATTGACTATAACTTCTAATCTGTTCATCGAAACCATTCGACATCTAAATGAAAAGTTCTTAGTTTTTCGCTAGCTTTCCAACGACATGCATATCTTATACCTTATCTCAACCGCATATGTAACTAATTCAGGATTCAACATAACCTATCTAACGACAATATCAAAAAATACAAGCATGCATAATCAATGGCGGAGCCAATATGGGGCTAAACGACTAAACTCCTCATGGAGTTTAGTATGAGTTTAGTATGTAGGGGTAATTACATATTATTAGTTTCTCCGCATTAATTATATCTATCTATTTTATGTCCGTGAAACGGAAATGCTTATATGATAACTCGTCCCAGTTCCCATACATAAATGTTTGGTTATATTATTTGTTTTTTTTTTTGTTTTTTTTTTTTAAATCTTCAATTTTGTTCCATTACGAATCATCTTGAGTTATTATCGTTATTGAAAAAGGGCATACGTTAATTTACCATCTTCATTAAAAAAAAATTAACATATTAGTTTTAAACTCTAGACTAATAAGTTACTATCTAATATTACTTTGAATTAACTTAATTAACAAGTTGATGTATAATTAGTTTTTATGATTTTAATCTTTTTAATTATTGTTGATTAGAATTAGAATTAAAATTATTGGGTGCATAACAATTTTGCATCCCCTAACTTAAAATCCTGGTTTCACCTCTGTGCATAATCCTATATACTCGAGCACTAGTCAGGGATACACTATTAATATATAAAAGTTAAGTTATGAGTGCTCATGTATCAATATTGAGATTCAATATTGCAGGAAATGTACGTAGACGCAACGGAGATGATAAACACTAGATTGCCCTCACGAGCATACCTTCGAACCATACCCATAACCTCCATAGCTATAGCCCATAATTTCCTTAGCCCTATCCTACTCGAAAAACCGGTTTTTAAAATAATGCGCTCATGACCTCGTCGTAGTATTTTATGTATAATACTAATATTAATAATACTAATAATAATAAGATTTATAATAATTTTTAATAAATAAAATAAATATTACGGAGTACATGTAATATTAGAGAGATAGAAAGTTGAGAATGATTTTAGCAACTAGTGCGATCGAGCTTTTAAAAGGGTTTGAGCTGCACCTAACCTCCATGCACTCGCATGGAGAGTGTGCTTGTAAATCATGCACTCGCATGAAGTTAGAATTAGGACAAAATGTTTTGTTTTTGTTTACCGACACCTTTTTTATATTATTTATATATATAATATATTTAATTCATATAATTAATTATATATTATATTATATTTACGTTCATGGTAAAAATATAATTTTTACAAAAATGACACGGTCGTGGTCTCACGACTCATGTATCACTTTCGGTTTTTCGATCGCACTTTCGTACGTTTAGAAAACTAGCCTTTTACGTTACGCGGCGTGTACCTTTAATAATAGTTTGACTTATTTATCAATAATTTACCTTATAAAAATGTAACTTTGTAAAATTGAGTGTTGTGGTCATTTGCTTTTATAAATCCGTGACTCGTTGTTTATTAAAATATATTATTTTAAACTAGGACGTTTTATGACTAAGTTAAAATATATAGATATATACATATTTAGAATTGTAATTTTGTATTCAAAATCTTTATTTAATAATATAACATTTAGTTTTTCAAAACTATTTATACTTCAAAGTTTATTTTTATTTCGTTTAGAAAAATTAACGCGTAACGTTTTCATTTTAAAATTTAAATAGATACTAATCGTTTTAAATATCAATTGCGTCACTAGGCGAGTGTTACTACCGTGTACTTGATTTGAAAATATATATCTTTAATGAACTCGTTTTAAATACACGTTACTACCAATATTCCAACTTATGTTTATTTAATCAAAGGCAGTTTAGATAGACAAGTCTTATTATATCAAAAAGTGTTTTCGTACAGTTGAAAACTACATCATTTGATTACTATGAAATTCCATCGATAAACATATGGAACCAAATACTATTATGTAAAGTATTTATATTAAATACATCGTTAACGTTATCAAGTTATAATATATACACATATTCATATATAATCATTTACGTTCGTTTAATGGTTCGTGAATCATTGGAATTTGGTCGAGGTTAAATGAATATATGAATATAGTTTCAAATCTTTGAGAATTAACTTAACAAACTTTGCTTATCATGTCGGATTAATATAAAGATAAAGTTTAAATTTGGTCGGAAATTCCCGGGTCGTCACATACGTTTCTCAAATAGCATACGTCCGTTAAAAGGCTAGCGCTACTAGCTCGGACGGGGATGTCAAGCCCTATAGATCCATATACAACTACTCGCGCCCACCAGTTCTTATAACCGGCAGTTACTAGTTACCAAAGCTAAGGGATTTTCGGTTCAAACTCGTTGTAGAATTTAGTATGTACTTGTGTCCATTGTTTTTAAAATAAATTGCATGTATTCGCAGCCCAAAAATATATTGCAAAAAGCAATTAAAAAGGGAGCAATGAAACTCACACAAAATCAGTTTTAGTATTTGTATCCATTTAGTAAAATAGATATAAAAGCATTGCATATATTCTCAGCCCAAAAATGTAAAGAGTAAAAGGGATCATATGAAACTCACTGTTTTATATTGATATACAATATTGCAGGAAAGCACGTAGACGCATCGGAGATGATAAACACGAGGTTTGATTCACAAAAATACCCCCGAACATTACCCATAACCTCCTTGGCAATAACCCATAATTTCCTTAGCTCTAGCTCGCTCGGAAACTCGTTTTGAAAATTACTTGGATAGCACTCCGTCGTAATATTTTATGTACATTATTATTTTTGTATCGCAAAAAAAATAATAACACTAATAATAAAAATAATAAGATTAATAATAATCTTATTAATAATAATAATAATAATAATAATAATAATAATAATAATAATAATAATAATAATAATAATAATAATAATAATAATAATAATAATAATAATAATAATAATAATAATAAATAATATTACGGAGTATATATATATTTGTGTATGTGTGTCATTTAAATCGAGCGAAAACACTGGAATTTATAGATGTGGCCTGAAAAAGTACCCCATGCGATCGCATGGTTTTTGGGCATCAAGGCCATGCGATCGCATGGCCCTCTGATCCAGCTCACATTCTTTTAACTTCTAGTTTGTCGACATCAAATAGTGTTTTACTGTAGCAAATAGTACTGTAGCAAATAGTGTTTTACTGTAGCAAAGTCGTTTTCACTGTAGCAAATAGTGTTTACTGTAGCAAGTCATTTTTACTGTAGCAAATAGTGATTTTTGAAAACACTGTAGCTTTTTCGGGTACTGTAGCAATTCGAAAATACTGTAGTAAATTAGTGTTTTACTTGTTCATCTTAAACGTTTTAGTTAACTTATCTCAATATCAAACGAATGTTACTATCATTTACTAAATAACTTGAAATTATGTATATATCCTTTAATTCAATCGTTTAGCATAATCTTTTAACTTCATAGTTAAATATATCAATCAGATAATCAAACCAATAAGTTTAATGCACAGTATCGTTTACTTAACACTTTGTTACGTTTTCAAGTTATAGTATATGTATCTATTTACATATAATTGTTCGCGAATCGTTGAGAACAATCGAAGGTTAATTGAATAGTTCAAAATTTTGAGATTCAACTTCATAGACTTTGCTTATCGTGTCGGAAACGTTAAAGATTAAGTTTAAATTTGATCAGAAATTTTCGGGTCATCACATCTGTGACTGCGACGAACGTAATACTGGGGAGACAATTTTTCAAAAAGTTCGGCGCCATAGCATTCACTGCTCACGGTATACTCAATCTCCTCACCCGGCAAGGCGTGGTAACGGTTCAATCCACCCGACACCCTTTTTCCGGCAATGAAGCTATTCAAGACAGGCAAAATGACGAGTCACAAAGGACAACCCATGTCATGGAAGAGGAACGTGTCTCGGTTCTTAGAAGACAAACCTTTTTCTCCCCAACGGCACATCCCGGTAACCAAAGTGCAAACATGCTTCATAAAGCAGAGAAGGCAGTTGCCGGCAGGCGTCGCCGATCAGAGTGATAAAAACCTCTTAAAGGAACGCGCGGAAAGGTTAAACCGCTTCGCCCGACACTCAAATGGTCAAGGACCGAAAGTCGTGAAAGTTCCAACCGAGACAAGATGGCGGTTGAGGAAAATGAAAGTGGCTAAAATAGCAACTGAGGTTTCGATAGGTACCGTGATTGAACTTGATCACCTCAATTCACGGTTATCTTGATTTTTATCTTTTGTTTCTTGTAATAAAAGATCTGACGAATGTAATTTCCCTTTCAAGGAATTAATAAAAAGCTTTTTATCATTTGCAATAACTTTGTCATTATGTTATTCACAACAATGTTCAAACAATTATAAACGTCCAGTGGCAAAACGGATTCTGACATCCAAATAAGTCCCATGCACGTTTTGTACCCCCTTAAGAGGTGTCGCCTAGCCCTCGCTGGTACGAGTTTATACTGATAAACGGCCAATGAGTAGATGGCATAAACACGCGTGACTGCACGGTGTACACGCCAAAACTAATACAAATGTATTCCTAGGCATACATACGAAGATATGAACTAGTTCAATTCAAGAAAAATATACAAAATACTTGAAATTAATATTTCATCAAACAACTGTACGCGAATAATTACAAGTTTAACCCAAAAAATGCACAACCGTGCAATACAAATTTTCATAAATTAAAATCCAAGAGCTGTTGAGCGGTCGTGTTGTCATTGGTACAAAGGTCTTCAAAGCTGCCAAAGCGAATTTCCTTCAAAGCATTCGCAGCAGCCTGAACCGACTCCATGGCAGATGGATTCAACTTCTGAGCAATCTCGGAATGAAAGGAGGTGACCCCACTAGTGTGATGCTTCTGTATCAGCATGACAGCATGAGTAAAGTGGGCCGACGCGATGCTGTTCAAATAGTCCTCAAAAGGCACCTTTACAGTAGGCGAGTTGATAGCTTTTTTTAGAACGGCAGGGAAAGTGCCACGCAAACGTTTACACTCTTCTCGACCAGCAGCACACTCTTCTCGAGCGACAGCAAGCTCACTCTCCTTCTGGCTGAGTCCCTCCTTGGCCACCCTCAGCTGAGTCTCCAAACTCTGGACGGCTTCCCGGGCAAGTGGAGCCTGAGATAACTCAAGACGAGCATCTACGAGTTGGCGCTCCAAGTCTGCCCCTCGCCTTTCCCTGTTAAACCCATCTTGAATAAGCGTATTCAACGCCATCAACGGGCGAGTGCGAATAGCCAAAGATTCTTCGCAAGAAAGGGCAGACGCCGAATGGGCAAGGGAGGAAGAAACCTCTTTTTCCAGAAAGCTTGCACAACTGGGATAGTTAATATCCAACTGAGAAAAAGCACGAACAAGATCATCACCAATAGGCACCCGGAAGTGCATTTCATCAATGCTCTCCAGGTCAAAATGTTCAGCATCGCCTATGTTCAAAGGCTCCGTCTCGGTCACAGACGGCTCAGCAGTGACTGAAAAAAATATATAAATAATCAAAGACAAATTAAAATGTTTACTACCTAAGAGACAAGCAATGAGAGGAGAGATGTTCGTTTTCATGAAACAAGAGTCACCTTTAGACTTCTTACGAAGCTGAGGGAGCTCATGAATTCTCCTCTTCACCACAGCATTGTCACCCGGAACCTCAGGACAGGGAAGATTCAGGTCAGCACCATCACCAGCATCGTGCTCCAAATCCTGCGGCACCACATCCGGCTGCTCCTCCTGATTCACCGGGACACTCTCCACCCAGATGTCTGAAAGATCCCCAAAACCCAAAAAGGTAGCAAACTCCATCACTGTTGTACAAACATCAAACAAAAATAAGGTTAGTATACCGTAAATCAACCTAGCGACATAACAATTGGCGGAGACCAGTCTTCACCTGCTCCATTAAAACGAAGCACAGGCTTGATATTCGGGTCTGGCCATTGGTGGCTGACTCCACCCAACACGAGCATAGCCTCTGGGTATGGATGCTGAGGAAACTCAAACCCCCGAATAGCCTCTACACACGCCTTTTCGGCAGCATTCAGAGTCGGAACTTTGTTGACTCTTTTCTTTAAATCAACTGCCCATTCGCAAAGTTTAACAAATCGTGGTGGCAGTCCTTCCCTATCAACAAAAAAGAAAGACTCCCGCCACTCTTTCAATGACGTGTCTATATCTCCGGTAAACTTAATTCCTGCTCTACGTTTGATGGTGAACCATCCAGTTTCGGACTTCGAAACGATAAAACAGAATCGGAACAAACGGACGGAAGGGAGAATGTGATAGTAGTTGAAAAACATTTCCCACATTACCAATTTTTGGTACGCATGGGGATGTACCTGCGCAGTCGCTATGCCATAATGATCGAAAAATTGGTACATAAACTCAGAATAAGGCAACCGAAAGTTGCCCACACTAATGGTATGACCATAAAAGGTAACCATTCCTGGAGGAGGCTTATGGGCCCTATGAGCCGCATCGGGCACCCTCAACGAATAACGGGATAAAAATGGGTACTTTTGTACCATCTCGTCAAGATATTCGTCGCATACTAGACTCTTAATATCATTAACATTTACAGAAGATCTACCAGAAGTTTCAGGAACATCTACGCTAGTAGAAGTGGAAGACTGATCCGCCATATGAACGGAAACGCAAAAAAGAAAAGTAAGTAAAAGAAGAAGGAAGTAGAAAAGGTACCTTTTTCGTAAGAAAACTGTTGGTTTTTGAAGAAGAAGCGTTTAGGGCTCAAAGGCTGTAAAAGGTAAAAATATCGAAAAAGGGAAACTATTTATAGGTTTTAAGAAAATTGATCCAACGGTTCAGATCAAAAGATGGATCGACAAAAGTAATGATTAAAGGATTAAAAGAAAATCTCTTGGAAACCGTTCCAAAAGTTGAAAAATGGAAAGAACACGAAAAGGGAGGCGCATTTGCAGAAATTGTCTTTTCATGCTGACAAGCATTAAATGCACATCCAATCAAGAAGCGTGGCCGTGTCTCGGAAGTTTGACAACGGTAACCGTTCCGGCTACCCTCATTAAACTGGGGGGACTTGATGATACGCATAACGATCCGTCTCAAAATAGGCAAGCATCTCGGCAAAAACCATACCCGGCACCACGTGTTCCGGGTTGCCAACTCCTTTTCTCGTTATCCGTCTGAAACCTTCCCGGTTACTCCTCCATGATGGAAAAATAGCAAGACTAAGAACCTGGATGACATACGCGTAACCGGCACCTCACAACCGGTCAAGATAATCATAACTAGGCACCACAAAGCCAGTCATCGTAATCGTGACCGAGAAGAAACACTTCCCAAGTATTTGACAAGACCTACCCGGTTAGACTAAGAGCACCGTGATGCTTTAACCGGGATCAACTCACCGACACCAGCATCTAGGTCCCCTTACCGACATAAAGACACTCCCGGGACAAGCACGTTGTCCCGAATCAAGAATGCGTCACCACGGAGCAGGCACTTCGTCCCGGAATGACCACTTGATCACGGAACAAGCACGCGGGCAAGTCGCGTGCCACGTCAGCCCGCAAATCTAGGGAAGTTCGTTAGAATCTGTTATTCCCCACGAAAGGGACAGGTGCCACGTCACCCCTCGGGATTGACAAAGTTTGTTACAACCATGAAAGGGACATGTGCCACGTCATCATTCCCTCCATAACATCTATAAATACACAAGTGAAATCACTCACCTTAACAACACTGGATGCATGAACGTTACTCTGCCAAAATCAATTGCGATAACGTCACTCTAGTCGTTAACTTAATTCCGACCGGTGCTCCGATCACCGTCCGAGTTAATCCACACTAAGATATTAACTTATTCGATTCCGATCGAATAAGGTTAATTCACTTGGTTGTTTTACGCCCTTGGAATCCAGATTCCAAATCGGGGTTTGCACAATTATTGGAGTTAAAACAATCAACCTACTCTTTTTCTCAAATTAAGCACTCAAACCCGAAATCTAATCACACCTAACGATTTTGGTTTGATCAGGAGGGCCAAATGCTTTTGAACACAAGAGATAATTTGACAAAAATTGTTCGATATAGCTTAACAATTTTAATTTGTAAAATAAGTAGCCTATTGAACGTAATAAAATAAATTAATATACATTTTCACTCAAGTTATTAGTTATTCAACTTAAGTTAATTATTAAGTTGTCAATATAAAAATAAAAGTAATGTACTTCGAATCAAATCATATTGTTAAAATTTGTTTTTAATTTAGGTAGTAATCCCTTAATAATTTATTCAATAATTTATGCGGGAGTATTTTAAAATTATAAAATAGAAAGCACTACATTATATTTATAAGGTTAAAAATGAATTTCTGTGCAAACTTAAAGGAGTTGTCATGATAAAAAAAACTTAAAAGTACGTTACCCCACTTCATTTCTCTTACCTGCTTTCCTCATTACCACATCTACAGTTAATAGTCTCCTTTCTCTATTAAAATTGAATTCAAGTTCTATTTTCTTCTAAAATAAATCAACGATATACTCTACTTGTTCGAACTTTTGGGAGGGCAGACGCCCCTCTCTGCCCCCTGAAGATCCGCCCTTGGCTAGAACCATCTAGGTCGGGCAACATTATGTTTACATAATACTCCTTCGTCTCATATATGTTGTAGATAGACAAAAATCATGCGGTTTGAAAAAAATAACTGTCACATGTACTTTTTGTTAACTTTTCAGTCGTATTCCTTAGTTTTTATCTATCTTTGTCTTACATGTCCAGTAAAGGCGCAAAAAAAACTTTATGGCATTGTTTTTATCAATTTATAGATGAAAGTGAACAATTAATTTTGTTTTTATCAATTTATAGATGAAAGTGAACAATTAATTTTAGACATCTCAATCGTCAATATAATTGAGACAGAAAGAGTAGTTTATTTAATACTCCGTATAAAACCTTAAAAGCGGCATGAAGTAATTTTATAACATTTTTTTTTATTGATAAACAGAAAACAAAAAAGAAAGAAAAAAAAAAGTGTGAACTACTAGAATTTTTTCTTGTGGCTGGTATTCTCCCGCAAAATCTCTTTATCTAATAACGACTCAAATTTGCAACAAATTGCCTCCTTTTTCATTATTCCGTTTCTGAAAACACGAAGATGGCATCTTTACTCCCAAATTCCCATTTCAATTCCTTCAGAAATCATCTTCTGAATCCCACATTTATCATTACTTCATCATCAAGTTCCCAAATTTATAAACCAAAAAACAATTACTTTCCATTATCCATTCACTGTAGTATTCCATCTCCACCCAAATCAAAAGAAGAAGCCATACAACAGGTTAAAACCTGCCTTTCATCTACATTACAAAAACCACTCAATAATCCCAATCTCACTGCAGGCAAGCTCAAGAAACAAAAGCAACCACGTTTTCGTGTCGAAATTCCTGTCATTGATGACTCACCAGACTCCTTAACAAAACTTGCACTCCAAGTGTTCGATGAAATGCAGCTGAAAAGAAAAGGGTCTAAAGTAAAGTTTATGATACTATGGCCTAATTCTAAACTAACAGCAGCTGCTAATAAAGTAGGTTTTCGGTCCGTTGAACATGTTGACATTTGCTCGTTATCGAATGCAAGTGGTTTGAACTCTGCTGACGTGGTGGTGTTTTTGACACCAGAAGCTTCACAAATGGAAGTAATGGAGGCAGTTAGTAATAGTGTTTATCCGAAACCAGTGGTGATGTTTAATCCCAGGTGGAGTTATGATGATGAAGAGAGTATTCTTGCTGATTTTATGAAATTTTTGGGGTCGTTTGAAGTCGTTTATTCGTTTATGGGGTTAGAAGTTAGGGGACTGTTGAGTAAGCGAAACGGTGTTGTATTCAAGTGTGTTAAAGATGGTGTTTTAAGTGGTGAGAAATGGAGTGTGTTGGTTGAAGAAGAAGAAGAAGGTGCATTGAAAGTAATTACGAGTTTCAAAACAAGACCTTCGATCGTTGAAGTTGAGAATGTGTTGTATAATTTAATGGCTATTAACTCTCCGATCACTAAGTCTGCAAAGTTTCTAAAAGATTTGGTTTCAAATGTAACTGGAAAAAAGTAAGTTTGATTAAACATCAACGTTTTGTTTCAGTCATTTGTGCTTTGTTTAAGTTTATCACATATTGCAGTTCATCTTCTTGTTAATGATAAGTTAGTGACATGTTAGGATATGTAAAAAAAAAACTCGATAACCATGACAGATTAGTTTTTATCTATGAGTATATTGAAGTGGAGCCCAGTGGTTGGGCTCCTGAGTTCCTTGCAAGAGGTCTCAGGTTCGAATCCCGTATAGGGCGAATATTTAGTGGTGGCCAGGTATGGTTTGGAAACAGCCAGGGAGTAATCCTGCTGGGCTGCGTACGAGTATGGGGTCGGATTACTCGCCCTCCCGGGTAGCCCGAACAGGGAAAACCTTCTACCTTTATATTGAAGTGGAATATAGATATAGGAATTATTTGATCGCCTTTGATAACGGGTAAAAAAATGCTAGTAAGCTGGGAAAAAAATTGTTATTTTACATCTCATATTTTTTTCTTGATCTTCTTTCATGGTAATACACCAAAAATTAAGTGACTTGAAGCAAAGAATAAGAGCATCGGATGATTCTGATTTTCATTTTGCATCTAAAATCAACAAAAACGATTATTGATCAAAAGATTACCCTTCTCCTTGCTTTATTGGTTTCTCATATACATGAAGTATCATCACATTATCTTCGTTAGCCCATTTTAAGATGCTCTGATGTGGCAGGACTTGATGAACTTATCTGAGAAGTCGACATATTTAGCCCACAATGCCCGAAGCTCCGGAAATGCAATATCTAACCACGGTTTTGCTCGGCCGTTAAAATGGATGACAGCGGCACTTTTAGCATCCGGTATGCTTGTATTCTCTTGGTAACCAAGGCCTAACATATGCCAGAAAGGATCAATAGTATGAACATACCCATGAAATGCTATCAAACCTGGAGGTAATGTTCCTAATTGCCACAAAGATCGGATTTCAAGTTCTGCACCCGAAAACAAGTTATTAGAGTACTTTAATCTTTAATATTATCTTGTATATTAAATATTAAATATTAAATATTAATGTTAAGTTTAATAAAAAAAATTACCTCTTGAAGCCAGTGATGGTAATTCTGGCTTATGTTAGTATTTCTCCAAGCTTGAAGATCAAATATGTTCATGCCATAGGCCCAAGCACATTCGTTTGCGTTGAAATTTTTCGATATTAGTGGATGTGAAAAATTCAAGTAGCTCTTGAAGCACTTTGACATTACAAATTTATCCCCTCCCGTGCATGTTTCAACTGCTCCGTTTACCTTTCCGTTCATATCAATGTCCCATAGAGGCGACAGATTTGTTTGTACTACAAGGTCATCGTCTAGGAAGACTATCTTGTTAAGACTTGGAAACATCTGTTGAGACACCCAGTAAGCGATTTAACTTTAAATAGTGTTGCAGAACTCGGAATTACTTGATGAGTACTCGGTTTTTGCTACTCGGGGAGCTCAGAGAGAACTCGGTCAAAGTCAGCCAAGCCCGGTCAAACTTGGTCAAACTCGGCCAAAACTCAGGATTACTTTAAAAATCGGTCAAAACCCGGGATTACTCAGAAAATTGGTCAAAACTCGGTTAATATCGGTCAAAGTCAAACTTGGTCAACATCCGAGGACTCCCCGAGTTTCCGAGTACTCCCTAAAAGGTCCGGACCCTGTACTCCCCGAGTAGCGATTTTTGCAAAATATTTGACTTAGCTCTAGAAAAGGAAAATCTTGGAGAGCGAGTTGTACTTTACCTCTGGCAGATATATTCGAACATGGTTCATGACCGAGTTGTACTTAGGGCTCATAGCTTGCAACTTTGCAGCAATAACATAAGGTTTCTCACCGTTATTAGCCACAATGGCTGATGACGCGCCCCTAAACTGAGCACGGGCCCTCTGATCTTTCTCCATTGCCTCCAAAACTGGGACCTTCCCCTTGGCAAACCAATCAAAATGGTGTAACGCCTTCACCTCGATGACAGCTGGCTTTAACGGACGCAAAGAAAACCATGTCTGCATCGGTGAGTAAGTTTTTCTATCCGTGATTATATGAACAACCACCATATCGGGACGTAATGAGTTGTAAACAAGAGATGTTGTGACAACAGAGGCTGCAGGAATGTTGTCTGATGCAAGAACAAAGTGAAAGTACGAGTTATCGACGAGTGTTGGCACGAGCTCAGGGGATGGGAGCTGGAGTCGGGCTGCAGCGTTTGTGGCGTGCTCGTTGGCTAGCCGGAGAGCAAGACAGTGAAGTTGTTTTGGTATGCTACTCGATGCCACGTGGCGGTACAGGTATTCTTGGATTTTGGCTTTTCGAGTTCTTTGTTCAAGAAGGGTCACCTGCAAAACAGCAATCAAGTAATGATCATTAGACGATTTAGGATGTACTCATCAATATTAAACTTTTTAAACTACATGTTTTGAAGTTCGACCCATTTCCATTGATTGAGAAAAAAGACAATTCAGGAGTGAAGTAGGCCGAGTTGTGGGTGTGTTAGTATGAAGGGCGGATCTAATGTATTGGCATCGGTAGCACGAGCTACCAGTGAAATACGTGATGTAATGAAATCTTCTTTAGGTTTTAACCAGTGATACTATTGTATAGTGTAAACTAGTTCTCGAGCCCTCGCTTCGCACCGGGGGCTCCGTTTTGAATGCGAGTTAAAAAAAAAAGTCTTAGATCTATTTTGTAAAAAAGAATTTTTTTCGACATCTAACATTGAAGGGTTGTTCCTTTTGTGAAAGTTGCTTCTTTTAGCGTTCGTTTTTTTTTTTTTTAAGTTAGTTCATCTATTTTGTAAAAAATAATGTTTTTCGACATCTTTTGATAGCATTGAAGGGTTGTTCATTTTATGAAAGTTGCATTTTTTATCGTTGAGGAAGAAAAGAGAAGGAAAAAAAAAGTTAGTTAATTTTTTTGTAAAAAAGAATTTTTTTCGATATCTTTTGGTAACATTGAAGGGTTGGTTATTTTACAAAAGTTGCTTATTTTATCGTTGGGAAAAAAAGTGAAATGACGAATATACCCCTGATTACTATTGATGAATAGTGAAACAGTTTTTTTGTCTATTAGTATATATAGACAAAAAACTGTCACTATTCATCAATAGTAATCAGGGGTATTTTCGTCATTTCACTTTTTTTCCCCAACGATAAAATAAGCAACTTTTGTAAAAGAATCAACCCTTCAATATTACCAAAAGATGTCGAAAAAAATTCTATGTATAAATTCTTTCAAGCTTTTAACTAGAAGGACACGCGTGACTACAATTCATCCGCCATTGGTTAGTATATGCAGGGACGAAGCATAATAGGGGCTAGGCAGGCGCAGGCCACCCCAGCAACATTTGGAGTATATAGTAATTTTCATATTTTTCTGAGTTAAATTAATAAAAACTTACAATTGGGTCATCCCAATAAAGGAATAGACTCTCGTCTTCATGCCTAACACTTGTATATTAAATTAAAAATTAAAGCCTATTTCGTAATCGATGGCTGGATATCAAAGTCAAACCCAAAAGTATATATATTACGGAGTATTTATAATTTATATTTATATTTTATAGTTATATAATACAGTACGTAGTAATTCATTCTACTTGTGTAACGTTTGTTAGAAAAGTTATGTAGTCATATTATATATATTAACGTGGCTCTTTTATTAATTGATTTAGGTTTAATAATAATATTATTATAAATAAACTGAATATTGGTATCTTGATAAACTGAATGGTCAATGTTTAACACTCAAAGTTTAGGCTTTAAATTAATTTATAGATGTATTCATTGATTAATTGAATGATTGATTAAATTACTAGAATAATTATGTACTAATTTTTTTGCAGTAGGTGATTTTGCAAGCGATGAAAATAACTTCAGTTTTACGCAAATGTTTAATTCAGAGTTTGTAATTGATGATTTTATGAACTTTAAGGGTCGTCGAGCTGAGTTGTAGTGTGTTTTGTTAGTTAATGAATTTCAACATTTATTAACGCTTTATTTATGTTATTTATATGACACCATATGTTTTGCTTGATTTACCTCGGCTACCCTCGTGATAATCTTCAAGCTCCGTCCCTGAGTATATGGTAGGAAATTACCATGGATTTGAGCTTCATAGCAAAGGTCTTGCCATCTGGTCTATTATTGCCTTTAAGATTAGAAACAAAATCTTCCAAAGTTTGAGGAATCTCAGATTCAGACCCTTCTGATGTGTCATATTTACTGAAAGGGTCCTCCAAAACTTGATATATTACCTCTGGGACCTTGCAGAAACCCAAAAATAAGATTATGTTAAGCGGCAAATCGAATCATTAACTATGCAAAACAAAAAGAAAAAACAAAAAAAAAAAAACAAAAAATGATAAATAAAACAAACAAATGTCCAAAGTTTAAAACAAAACAGGAAGTTAATAATTTAGGAAATTACAGTTGATTGAAGGTTTTTAACCAACATGCTTGGTCCCAGTTTCTTCAGACAACCTGACATTTTAACACACACAAAATTAGCATTGTCACTCCCAACCATCACTTGGTTCCGTGACTTACTATCACATGAGTGTCACAACATCACATTCTTCTCATCACACACTAATTTACCGTCGGATGGAACCTCGGTTCATATATATATATATATATATATATATATATATATATATATATATATATATATATATATATATATATATATATATATATATATATATATATATATATATATTGACTTACTATCACATGAGTGTCACAGCATCACATTCTTCTCATCACACACTAATTTACCGTCGGATGGAACCTCGGTTCATATATATATATATATATATATATATATATATATATATTAAAAAAAAAACATTATTTAATTAAATTAATGTTTAATTAATAATGCTATATGTGTACAAATATTTAAATAGAATAAGCAAGCCAAAGAAATTGCTATAAATTCACGAAGTGGGGCATGGGATGAAAATGGCACGCCTTTGGCTTGTTGGTGCCATTGTTTCCAAAGATGGCGGATGTCTTTGACTTGCTATTGACGTGTGAGCTCACCATTATTGGTAGTAGTGCTCTTATGCATGACTGTTTTTGTCCGAACAAATCATTTGTAAATTTTTTCAGGATTATTTTTTAATCATCTCTATACGGTTTATGGTATGTTTGGTAAAAATAGCTGGTAGCTAATAGGTATGTTTGGCAAAATTAGCCGGTAGTTGGTAGCTTTTAGCTAGTAGCTGTTAGTTTTTTAAATATATTTTGGTGTTTCGCATAGGAGCTGAATTTGTTAAATAAAGAATAAAATTATAAAAAAGTAGAAGCTAAAAGCTAAACGCTACTTCTACTAGCTTTTAGCTTTTTCCTTCTGTCTAAAAGCTTTAAGCTTCTTTAACCAAACAGAACTTTTAAATTAAGTAGTAGCTTTTTCATAAAAGTTAAAAGCTTCAAAAAGCTACGCGCCAAACATAACCTTAGTGTTTTGATCCTATGATATTTCAAATTCAAACTCACTAGCACTATATTTTAGAGTGGTTAAAAAAAGGTCAAAATGTTTATGAAATAACCAGTGGCAATTTCAGGACGAGAACTCAATAAGGTCTCGATTTTTTTTTTCAGTACTAATAAATTTTGAATGTTATTTCAATGGTTGTTTACCTTTTAAAAAACTAGAAATTCGAAAAATATATGAAGTCAAATTAGTTAAATTCAGTGGTATCCTATACAATACAAAGGAAAAACTATAAATTCGAAAAATATATGAGGTCCTATGGTTAAATTTTGCGATTATGAGTACAATTTAAATGATCTTTTGTACAGAAACATTTCAAACTAGCCGTAATCCCATGGATTAAAGAGTAGATTCGGCGCTAGAATTAACTCGGTTAGGGTGTTTGACTTTAAGTAAAAATATTCTTTTTTTCGATCAAGCTTGAACAAGAAAAAATTATCGGTTACCCTTTTTTTTCAGGTTCTTTTGGACTTACTAATATATCGTTCGCATGCACAAGAAGCATGTTAATTTGGTAAATGTACAAGGATATTGTTTCTGTCAAAAATTTGACAATATTACATTAATTTTTCTAAAAGTATGTTATGGTTGGTATGGTGACATATGACCAATCTTACCATTTGACCAATCTTTTACCATCTCATTAGTTAGTCATAGTTTATCAATTTGAAAGGGATGGACTTACAAATTAGTTTACATCCGAATACAACAATTAAAGAAATCCTAGAACAGGATATTATATTTCGCAAATGAATACAGGTTTCCTTGTAAGATGGTGATATTTTCTATAATGGTGATGATATTTTATCATCGAATTCGATAAGTAATAAATTTACTATAATTGTGCATCAAATATTTATTTTATATATATTGTATCTATGTATATGTATAATTATAATGAATTTATTAATCAGTGACAAAAAATATCATTTCTATTCTTTTTAATTGTCCTTCCAAATATAAAGATTTTTATTTTTGAGAAAATCAGTTGCATTATATATTTATTTCTCATTATATTATATTATATCTACATGCTAAAACGAGTGAAGGTATTTACCTTCTTACCTTTGTGAATAGTAGCACCTACTGTTTTATTCACCACAGTATTTTTTTCATTTTAGATTTTGTGATGACCCGTCCAAATTCCTTTAGACGAAGTACATCTTTCATCGATTTCATTGCGAGGTATTTGACCTCTATATGATACGTTTTACAAACATTGCATTCTTTTTAAAAGGTACACCATAAATGAATATCTAAATCCAAGGTTTTCGACATCTGATGATGTCTACATATAGACAATCATCGTAAATAATGGTTTACAATAATACATCCGTTGACAATGCAGTCAAAATAAGATACATGGTGATGATTTTGTGAATGCAAAGTTTTCTCGAATAAAGCATGTATGACTCCATGCACATAGCTTGTATAACATATAAGCAAACAGCGGAATACTTCTAAGAACCTGAGAATAAACATGCTAAAAGTGTCAACACAAAGGTTGGTGAGTTCATAGTTTTAATGTTGCGCATAATATGTATATAAAGGTGGACCACAAGATTTCAATTGTTTCATCCAAAACATTTATCAAAATATTCTACGAAATTGAGCACCTTGGTAACTAAACTTAAAGTATATATAATAAGTACCCATGTTTTAACATACATACAACCAACATGTACAATACACGCAAACCAACGTGTACTAAACTCAAATAGCATACGTCCGCTTTATAGTTCAGGCTAGGGTCTCTATACCTGGAACGGACGGGGATGTCAAGCCCTATGGATCCATATACAACTATTCGCGCCCACCGGTTCTTATAACCGGCAGCTACTAGTTACCAAAGCTAAGGGATTTTCGGTTCAAACTCAGTGTAGAATTTAGTATATACTTGTGTCCATTGCGTTTAAAATAAAGTGCATGTATTCTCAGCCAAAAAATATAGATTGCAAAAGCAATTAAAAAGGGATCTATAAACTCACCTGTAATTCGTAGAAAGTAAATAATATTATTTTTCAATCCGGTGAAAAATACGACTCGGCCTTCGACAGATTCACGAACCTATGATAATAATATATATATCAACTATACAATAATTATATTTGAATAATAATTATATCATACTTATATGATAATTTTAGATTGTCAAGTTAATAGTCCAATGTTAGTAGTCCAATAGTCCGATAGCTAAAACTAGCAAATCTATCCAATTTTGTTTTACCCATAACTTCTTCATTTCAAATCCGATTTGAGTGTTTCAAATTTCCATGGTTTCGTATCAAACTGTATTTTATTAATCTAAACATAAAAAGTATAGGTTTATAGTCGGATTTAAAGTCTAGATGTCAATCTTTAAAGAAAAATGGTCATATACGTCGTAAGAACAACATCTTGATTACCATTTTGAAAAACATACTTCAACTTAGAGTTAAACCATGGATTTTGGATATGTTTCATATCCATATGAAATAACATTTCTTACAGAAGGAAAACTTTTAATTCAAAGTTTAAGATAGGTTTTCAAAATTAAACCCAAAACAGCCCTCGATGAAACTATGACGGCGTATGTTCGATTTTAAGGTGTTCTTCGTGTATACAAGTTTTATATCCTTATGTTAGCTTGACATACTGTCATAATACATGTGTTGAAGTGTTTTAAAAGTCAAGTTAGAAGGATTAAGTTTGTTTGCGAACAAGTTTAGAATTAACTAAACTATGTTCTAATTGTTATAAGTTATATACTCGAAATAAGATAGCTATATGAATATGAATCGAACGAGATTTTGAATAAGGTTACTACCTCAAGTTTAAAGAGTGATGTTACTGGAAAAATAAGGAAAGGATCTTTGAGTTGATGGTGTCCTTGATAGCTTAGAAATCTTGATGTAGAAGCTTGGAATCAACAAATGTTTCAAGTAAGAAATCTATCTTGATTTAAGATAGTTAGGATTATATGAATTGAACTAAAGTTTGAATATGTTTATTACCTTGATTAAAACTTAGAAATTAGCTGAGATGAATAATAAATTCTTGATCTTCAAACAGTTTTTGAAATGGGTTCAAAAAATTGAAAGTATAAACTTGAAATGGATGATCTTCATGAAGTGTTCTTGTTTGGTTTTTCTTATGATGATTTTAGGTTGTTTTAAGGCTTGTAATTGATGTGTTTTTGCTAAATTAAAGTAGTAGAACAAAGGCTTTCAAGTGTGTGTTTTTAGGGAGTAAAATCTTAGAATAAAAATTGAAATGGAAATGATATAGATATAGATATATAAAATGTCATATGTATATAGATATAAAGAGATTCCAAGTTGAAATTTTAGCTAGAAGTTTAATACTAGATGTTAAGAGTTGTTAAACATGTCTCCCCCATGATTAAAAAGGTTGAAAATTATGTTTTACTATTGATATATACGAATAGTAAATACATCTAGAAGCTGTGTATAATACGGGTATAAATACAAAATTATTTTGTTTATGTGTTTAAAGATGTCTCATGAGTCATATGTAATAACAAGGATGTCATTTTCCATGATAAAAGGTTGAAAATGATATTTTACTATTGGTATATACGAATAGTAAATACATCTAGAAACTGTATATAATACATGTCTCATGAGTCATATATAATAACAAAGATGTCATTTTCCATGATAAAAGGTTGAAAATGATGTTTTCCTATTGGTATATTCCAATTGTAAATACATCTAGAAACTGTGTATAATACGGGTATAAATACCGTATGAATACGAGTAGAATTCTTGAGAAAATCGAATGCGAATACGAGTATAGCTATCTTTGTTGAGTATAAGTATATTAATATATATATTTAAGTCTTTAAAAAGTGTATTAATACATCTTAATACAATACATATATATTTATTTTAACTTAGAAGTTATAACGTCGTTAAGCGTTATATATATATATATATATATATATATATATATATATATATATATATATATATATATATATATATATATATATATATATATATATATATATATATCGTTTCGAAGTCTTTAAGTTAGTAGTCTCATTTTATGTATATAATCCATTGTTAATATATTTAATGAGATACTTAATTATCATATATTCAAGTTAGATATAATCCATATATATCCATATATATCCATAAGTATATAATTAATACAAGTTATGACATTCATGAATCGTCGGACAAATAGATGGTCAATTGTTTGTATAAAAACTCATTTCAAAAGTTTTAAAACTTATCAAAATTCATTGCTTATCATGACGAAATTATTAAATCATATAGAGAATTGGCTTAAAATAAGTTGAAATTTTCTGGGTCGTTACAGTACCTACCCGTTAAAGAAATTTCGTCCCGAAATTTGGTTAATGAAAGTTGGTAACAAAAACCAGAATATTCTTGTATCAAGAAATATGATATAACTTGAATTCCCATCATGAATTCGATTGTTCATAAAATCATTATCAAAAGAATATAATAAAATATATTAATGGAGTATTTTGAATACCTTGAATGAGCCGAGTTCCGTTTTATGAGTTCAATAATTATAGAGTTTTTCACCATTGTGAAAAATATGGATAGAACAATTCGATTACGCGAAGAGTATGAGTGAAGCTATCGTAAAAGAGTGAAATGAAGAAAATAAAGATTCGTCTTAACTTTGGACGTAGTCACGGTTGATTTCCGGGATTTAAGGGATCTTAAAGAAAATCTTCGTAATCTATATAAGATCTGATTTAGGAAATTATGATCCTCTTTAATTAATGCGGTCATCTGCCTCGATTGCTTTGTCTAATTTTTAGCTATAAATTAACCTCATCCGTTCCATTATTTCTACCACTTCTATATTTTATTCTTCAATTCACACTTCCAAAGATTGTGAAAAATGCTTAATCCATTTCTGATCCTTGTCCTTATCCTGACTATCGCAACAATCATTCTTCTTTTTCAACTCTCACCAGAGGAATCTGTTTACTTCTACTTCGCCCTAGGTGTGATATTATTCTTAATCCTACCATGTCTCTATATTGCTATATGCATTGATATACACGGTTTGTAATTTTTCTATTTGCTGTTATTTATACTCCTCTTTATGTTTCGAAGCTCTATGCTTCTGTTTTCTCTTCTCGGCCTTAAGTAAAGCGATTAAGACGTCTCGGATTCGTAGATTAAATCTTTGAATTTCGAATGATCATGGCTAACGTTCTAAGAAAGAAATAGTAATAGTACGATCTGATTTGTTAAATTACCAGAAATCACAGAAAAGATAGAATTATCAAGAAATATGTTCTTGGTATGTTTGGAGCTTAAGTAAAATAAAAGAGTCGTGTAACATGACACATGGTGAGGGTAAGGTCTGTGAACCATCATCATGTTCCATTAGAAATTTAGCATGACTTACTGTAATATAACCACGTTGGCCAGGCGTCATTATATTATACTAACTCATACTTTAATTCCCAACACTTCTCCGAAAATCATTCATAATTTAAACTTGAATGTTATAGAATTTTAGAAACTAAAACAGTTTCCTTTATGATGTAATAGGGATAGCACGAAGAGATAAATAATTTCGGGCAAGAATATTTATGAAAATATTCTCAGAAATATCGAAGATATTTATGATGATATTTTGGAATTTCTAAGATCGAAGGTTGATGAAGAAAATTCTTCAGCAAGGATTCCAACTAAGTAAGGAGTAAGATATTCGCTAAAGATTTCATCGGATACATAATTATCTGGATTCTTGATGTACAAGTTTAGTCCTTGTGATTTGTCCACAGTCTCCTTCATGGTTTGCTCAATCTATTTTTCAGTTCCAAAATTTTCTATTGAGCATTTCCAACTCTCCATTCCTTATCAAATTCTTGACTGTTAAGGTAGTTTACAGTTTTTGCTGCTTCGTCTATATTTTCAACACTCAGAGAACTGATTCGTAGGTTGAGGTATTTTTCAGGATTCCAGAATTGAAGTACGTATGTCCAGGATATAGACGTTATATGTATATATAACTGTTGTTTTAGAAATGCCCCGAAATTCGAAAATAATGATTGATGCTTCCTGGTATTGGTATGGTAATTATTGTTACAAGATGCAGATGAGTATATGATGAGGTTCCAATAAATAAATATAGAGAGACTTAAGTCAAAGAGTAACGGAGTTGCTGGTACGTTTTCTATTAATATGGTGGGATATAAAAGGTTCCCCGATAACAACGTCAGGAAGGGTAATCGTATATGTCAAGGTTATATCAAGGCTTATGAAAAGTCGAAGTTGACTTGTTGGAAGTGTGATAAAACTGAATGCTTGAAAAGGAATTGCAAAATTACTTTCAGTAATAATAATGCCGAATGATTTATCACGGATACGTGTTAAAGTTTTACTTAGGTTTTGAGAGCTTTTCAGGTGTATGACTATAAGTATAACTCTTTCCTTCTGTCGATAACGTGTGGTTGGTTCATCTTCTCGATTGAGGCATTTTCAAGAATCGTGAAGGGTTTGAACACAGGTTGTAATCGTTTAATAAACGTATGATGTTCAAGATGAAATCATTTAAGATTTTGAATGAAATGAATATATTTCTGGGTTTTATGAATAAGAGTGATGTTCTAGTACAGTTTTGAATTCAAAGTATGGTTTTTGAAAAATGTAGGACTCTAAGAGTGATGTCACTGGTTGCAGTTTTTAACTTGGATTCTGATCGGTCAAAATCAGAATATGTAATTGAATTCGTATGAAAAATAATTGCTCTATGATAAATGGATATATATATGATGTACAGCGGGGTAGTATATAAAATAGTTATTAATTTTAGCAGAAAACACTATTAAATACGATACAATTTTACACAAGATATTTATTTTTTTATAGAATGGATATACTTAAACCTTGCTACAACACTTATAGGCAGTGTACCTAATCGTACAGTAGTGTAGTTTTTAGTAAGTCCGGTTCGTTCCACAGGGAAATCTTTAAACAAAGCTCAACGCTATATTAGTTTACTTTTATTAAAAATACAAATATATATAAGTAATATTATTATTATAAAGGGGGGTTTTTACCGTTTAATGACCGGTTTGTCGATTTTAAAACTTTAGTCGCAGTTAAAACCTAATGTAAAATATAAAATAAATACAAGACTTAAATTAAAGCGTAAAGTAAATAACGATAATGAAATTGCGAATAATAAAAGTGCGATAAAATAAAATTGCGATAATTAAAAAGTACGATAATTAAAAGTGCGATTAAATAACAATAAATAAAAGTGCGATAATTAGAAGTGCAATTAAATATAAAATAAAGGAAATTAAATATGAAATAAAAGAATTATGCTTATTTAAACTTCCGTAATCATGATGTTTGACGTGTTGATTTTAGTTTTATGCCCATGGGTTAATTGTCCTTTGTCCTGGATTATTTAATATGTCCGTCTGGTTTTTGTCCATAACAGTCCATCAGTCATAAATATAAATTGCAAGTGTCCTTGTCAAATTATTATTATACCCGAAGTTAAATATTCCAACTAATTGGGGATTCGAATTGTAACAAGGTTTTAATACTTTGTTTAATGAATACACCAGGTTATCGACTGCGTGTAAACCAAGGTTTTACTACTTTGTTAACAATTACACCAATTACCCTTGAATGTAATTTCACCCCTGTTTTAATTATTCTAGTGGCTATTAATCCATTCCCGTGTCCGGTTAAATGAACGATTATTCGTACATATAAATACCCCGCCCATCGTGTCCGATCGAGTGTATATGGTAATTTATAGGGACGCCCAATTGTAAATCTTTATATTAACATTAACAAACTTTCATTTAATTAAACAAATATAAAGCCCATTAATAGCCCATAGTCTAATTTCCACAAGTGTCGTTCTTTTGTCCAAACCCCAATTATGGTACAAAGCCCAATTACCCAATTTTAGTAATTAGCCCAACATCATGATTACTTCGTTTTAAATAAGCATAATAATAACTTAGCTACGAGACATTAATATAAAAAGGTTGAACATAACTTACAATGATTAAAAATAGCGTAGCGTTACACGGACAGAATTTCGACTTACACCCTTACAACATTCGCTAACATACCCTTATTATTAGAATTATAATTAAAATTAAAATTAAAATATAAATTATATATATATATATATATATATCGTATATATTGAGAGATGAGAGAAATAGAATATGAAATTTGATCAGAATTCGGTTTGCTTTATAGCCAGAGTTGAATTTTGGGGCTCCGCGACTCGCGGCAAAATCCCCTTCAAACTCCGCGAGTCGCGGAGATAGTATTTACAGCTCAGTCCTTGGAGTTTTCTCTGCCGACGGTTTTTTATATATAAATATAATATATATATAATTAATTATAATTAATTATATATTATATTATATTTATATACATAGTTAACTTGTAATTTTTAGTCCGTTGCGTCGAGCGTTAAGAGTTGACTCTGGTCCCGGTTCCGGATTTTCGAACGTCCTCGCGTACAATTTAATATCTTGTACTTTGTGTTTTGAATCTTGTACTTTTGTAATTTCGAGACGTTTCTTATCAATAATTGGAACCTCTTTGATTGTCTTTTGTTCTTTTGAGCTTTTTGGTCGTTTGCGTCTTCAAATCGTCGAATCTGTCTTTTGTCTTCACCTTTTATTATTTAAACGAATATCACTTGTAAATAGAACAATTGCAACTAAAAGCTTGTCTTTCTTGAGGAATAATGCTATGAAATATATGTTCGTTTTTAGCATTATCAAATATTCTCACACTTGAGTGTTGCTTGTCCTCAAGCAATATCGTCTTGAAATACTAGAATCACTTCTTTATTCTTCACACTTTGTACATCAGTGATTTCTATACGGCGGTATAAACAATGGTAGTAACGATATGGTTTACAGTCCCACATGACTATAAAAATTTAGATCCATTAAGGAAATTGGATCTTTATGAAAACATTTGATCTTTTGAAATCTAGTTTTTACCCTAGATAAGTTTTCCGGAATAACCCTTTACCGGTGTTTGCAAAATATTTTTGTGGGTTTGGTGGGTTTCAGATTTGAAAATTTTAGCTCAAAACTTGCGGTTTTGTGTCACCCACTTGCTAACCTTGTATTTGGAAAGCAACACGTCCAGTTTACTTGTTCCGTATATTACCTTTCGGCAAACTACCGTCCGGTTGTAAAGGAAAGCGTTGAACAAGCAACTGTTAAGGCAATGTCCCGTGACATGCTTTTGATTATGGTCTATAACGTGTCGGACGCAATTACTATCCTTGGTAGGAGCAATAGTAAAGCTCACCCTTATAATTTTTCGGTATGGCACAAGGTCATGTCTTTGACCATGCTATGCAACCACCGTTCTTACGGTTGACACCCGATTTGGTTCAGGTGACCTAATGAATTCCAGGTGAATTCCTAGAATTTTACGTTCAATGGTAATGAACGCATTGAAAATAGGGTTTTCAGAAAACAAATCGGTTTGTAATTTTGATCAAAATATTTTCTCGTTTAAGCTCGAGTTTAGATATCATTGAATTCCATGAGTTTGTAATTCTCAATCTTTAAGGTCAATCTCTAGGATTGAGTAATATCAGTCTTAAAAGCTGATTTTTAATCTTTAAGGAGATTATCCTTTCTGGGGATCTGATTCATTAGTCTTATCCAGCTAATTTGCATGGTGCCCCCCATTGTACGAGATAAATCCTTCTCATGGTTAGGATAAATCTGACCACTTGGCGACCCTGTTTAATGCTGAGGTCCGTGGATTTCCTGCTGATTTTAGTGATGACTTTTCTAGATTTTTCGTCAACCTACAGCTGGTCTGGACGACAACTTCATGACCTAAATCAAGAAGCGCGTTTCTTTTTCGGAAGACTTTACTTCCTTTTAATGATGGAATTGATTCATCATGTAGATCCATCTCTTCTTTTCTTTCATCGGGTAAAACAGTTTAGTTTAGTCCAAAGCAAAAGTATTTTCAGTTATTTGTTACAGATATATGTGACATATGTTTAAAATAATTTGGTAAATTTTCCCACACTTGGCTTTTATTTTCCTTTTTATCGTCCTCTATTCCATTTTAAATGAATTTTGACATTTTAGTTTGTTTCTTAATTTATGTTCTTTCTGAGATAACAATAATTTCGGTGTTAAAACCTAGTTTTATCGTTCATAAATATGTATAAACATGATTTGAATTCATTTAATTGAAAAATTTTACTAGAATTGGGTAGTCAGTATATAAGACTAGGGCTGTTCTTTTTTATCAGAGAGCACTAGATTCTAATACAACTACTGCTTTACTAGTATTTTTAATGGTAACCAAGTGTATAAAGTAAAAAATTTTAAAATCCGAAAGAATTTAATCCCTTCCCACACTTAAGATCTTGCAATGCCCTCATTTGCAAGAAATCAGTAACAATTTAAATTATTGAGGGTGATTTGTGTGAAAATGATTAAATTTTACCAAAGTTTCCAAATATATTGGCGTTTGTTTGCTGAATGATAAATGGTGCACATCATTTGTTCATTCCGTCTTGTTGTTATTTCACATATATTTTGCATCTTGTCGTCAAAATTAGTTGCTTTTGCTGAACTTTAATGCCAGTCTTTGAAAATGCGTTGTTTTACCCTGTTGTGTACATAAGATAAACTGCAAACATATATACATATTTTTGAAGTTTGGTATATTACCCCACATTCAAAAATTATTAAAATCTAAGAATAAAAGTTAGATAATTATAAAAATAATTACAATATTAACAAAAATATTAAATGTATCAATAATTACAAATTACAAAATAAAAAAAAAAAATAAGTAAACTAAGGATGATATTGGTACCAATAGGGGTTCCAGGCATAACCATAAGTGCTATAGAATGCTTCGGCAGGGTCATACGTAGGATATGGTGGCTGCATCTCTATCGACCAAGGAGGGAAGATGGGTTTCGGTGTAGGAATATAGTTTCTACCTATATGTTGGCAATGAGCTATGATCTGGTTCTGATGAACTTGCCAATCTTCAAATGCTCTCTGTCTAGCATTTTCGTATTCCTGAGAAGCTATAAACCTATGCATTTCTTGCATCTCATTCCCCCCTCCTACATTACCTTGTTGCTGGTTTCTCTCCACCTGTGGATGTCTACCATGGTATCATACTGCGGCGTTATTTCGCCTCTTCAAAACTTTTGCACCATGGTATACATTTAAACCTATAGTATCGCGGGGTTCCGACTCTTCTAGTAATAATCCCCCCCGACTTATATCCACATCGAGATATTCACCAATCAAAGTAATAAAAATACCACCTCCTATTATGCTATGTGGTCGCATCCCCCGAACCATAGCTGATAAATAATAACCCACACAATATGGTATACTTACAGCGCTCTGTGGGTCTCGAATACACATATGGTAAAAAAAAATCCTGTTCATTTACTTTTTCCTTGTTTTTACCCCTTTGTGTAATCGAATTAGCTAAAAACCTATGTATCACTCTTAATTCGGCTCTATCTATATCCAAATAAGAGTAGTTTCCCCCTTTGAAACGGTGATGGCTTGTCATTTGATTCCACACACCGTGTGTATCAAAATTCTCATCTATCTTTCTACCGTTTAGTATCAATCCTCTACAATCGACAGACGC
This sequence comes from Rutidosis leptorrhynchoides, assembly GCF_046630445.1. Lineage (NCBI taxonomy): Eukaryota > Viridiplantae > Streptophyta > Magnoliopsida > Asterales > Asteraceae > Rutidosis > Rutidosis leptorrhynchoides. The sequence continues at coordinate 425,607,489 of NC_092335.1, forward strand.
TAACTCCTCAGGCGTATATATACGTAAAGCCTGAGCCATGTCCAGTAAAGACATGTGGCGCATCGAACCGCCTAACAAAAATCTAATAAAAGAACGATCGGTTAAACTAGCTACCCGATCATTCAACTCTATACTACATAACAACTCTTCACACCATACTTTATATACAGGTCTGCGTATGGTGAATAAACATATCCAGTCATTAAAAGAAGAATTACCATACCTCTGTACAAGTAATTCCCTAATTGGCCCGGCCAATTCTACAGCTTCTAAGGGTCCCCATTCTATGACCCTCGGTACCTCAACAACCTTGGAATGAAGAGTATGCAAACCCCGTTGATATTTTGGATAATCTATCCAAAGTCTGTCAAATCTCAGGTTCGGGTGCAACTCTTCCAAATGCATATCGGAAAAGGTCATGACTGGATGAGGTACATCCTGCTTGTAGTAGTTATCTACCTCCTGTTGTTCCAAATTCTCAGCAGGAGCATTGCGGGCTTGGGATGAAGATTCACCCCTTTCATTCTGCAAAACACATCAAACACAAATTTTGTGCATCCAAATATGCATTAGTGTCAGCAAAATCATCAATCAAAATAATTACAATTACATTATTAATTTATATCAAACTTAAGCTTATTTTCACATTTTTATCAAATCTACACCTTTTCAAATAAGCATATACGAAAATTTTCGCCAAGTTCATAAGCATTCAACTCAAATAACATGTCAAAATAATCATTACTAGCAATCAAACAAGTCTCAAATGGCATTATCTTTCAAAAATCAAGTTCATGATATTTAGACTTGAAAAAGTCCACTTTAATTCTCAAAATCATGTTTAGGCTCAAAGTTTGGATCATTTAACTACCTAGACATGTTACACTACTCAATTTAGCAACAATTCATGACAAAAATCGGCCATAACCTGTTTATATCAAAAAGCCCCAAATTTGCTCAAGAACACAAACCCTAGATTATTCAAAATTTGAAGTTTAAGGCTTCTAATCATGTTAAACAGCATCAATCTAGGTTATACAAGCATAATACATAAACAATTTAAGTCTAATTACACTAAAAAGCATCAAAATCAAATTGGGGAAAAAATAGCTCAAGAACACCTAATTTCGAATTAATGGTGTTTAGGTGTAGAAATTTACCGTTTTTCTTGAGTAATTCTTAGATAGCATCCTTCTCAACAAGATTTTAGCAAAAAATTTGGTGATTAACGGTTAAAAATTGGGATTTTTGGGGGTGTTTTTCGGGTTTTTTCGCAGCTCTTTTCGCAGTGTTTTTGGGTGTTTTTGTGTGGGGGAAGTGAACTGATCGTGCAGCTCTTTTTATTTTTTTTCTGATTTTTGGTCCCTCCGCGAGTCGCGGAGGTTTTTCACTTCAAACTCCGCGAGTCGCGGAGTTTGCTCTTTTTTTTTCTTTTTTTTTTTTTTTTTATAATCATTAACTTATTAAAACAATTAAGTAATTAATTTTAAAATTTTGTTTCCCTTGTTATTTAGGACGAGGTCGTTTCGGATCGATGTCCTAGTCCGTCCTTCGACAAAATTTTAAAATTTGTCTTTTTGTAGCGATTGTTTTAAAAGCTAAGATTTTTGGGTTTTTTCAATGTTTTTGGCATACTCTAATTCAATAAGATTAAAAATAATGATAATAAAAGTTCTCGTCCCTCCCTCGGGTAAAGCAATTTCGGTTCAAAGACCTAGTCTTCAACTTACGACGAATTTTAAAAATCATATTCTTAACTTAATGAGATAAAGTAAATTTTTGTTTTTAAATTCACACAATTTAAATATAAAATTCAAAATTAATATTTAAAAAAAAATCACACCAACTTAAAATTTGAAATGCATAAAATTAAAATTTCATATTTTTTTAAAAATTAAAAATTCACACCAAATTTTAATTTAAAAATTCATATTATAAATTCATACCAAACTTATATTAATTTTTCAAATATTTTAAATATATTATTTTTACAAAGTTTACAATATTAATTTAAGATTTAAATATTAATTTTAAAAACATGGTAAAAATAAAATTAAAAATCTTTTTGTCTTTTTATCCCACTTTAATCAATCAAATATTATCAAAAATATGCGCCCCTCTTTTCGGTAAAGTAATTTCGGTTCCAAGACCTAATTTAACTCATGACGAATTTTTGAAATATTTTGGGTTGATTGATTAAAGATATTTATACCTTAAGAATAAACGTTAAATTTCGCAGTGATGTAATAAATTTTTGAATGATATCAATAATTTCGGTCGCCAAACCTAATTTTATTTAATACCAATTTAATACTTTTTAGCGAACAAATTAGCGTTTATTATCAAAAGGTTAAACATAAAAATAAAAATAAAAAACTGTACAGACATACCTGTGAAATAGATTTCTTAGTTATATGATCTATTCCATTCATAAGATAGTCGGTTTAATTGGTTTTCCATGGCCCCAAAGGCGTAACCTCGAGCATTCAGTGTCTTTTCTTCTAAACATATGAACGGTCCGTCTCTGCATAAAGTAACAAATTCGGTATTTGAATAGGTTTGATTATTTGAACATTTACCTCCATGTGACCATTTTCCGCATTTGTGACATCGTTCTAGGTGTCGTGCTCTTCTTTTCGCTGCGGATTTTGATTTTCCTTTACCAAATTGTAACTTATTATCTTCGCATCTGGATTCTTTTCTAACTCCGTCCATTCTTTCTCTGATTACTGATACTAATTCGCTCGGTAGTATGTCATTATTACGTTTAGTGATCAAAGCGTGTAGCATTAGACCATGGTTTAGTTCACAGGCAGTCTTCATTTTGTAAAAACCTAAAAAAAATAAAAATTCAGAATGGGGGGAGAAGACTAGTTCTTTAGGGTCTGCTAGGGAAAGACCATACGTGTTCCATTTTCGAGAACTACACGAAAACAGACAATCTAACTCTAACAGAAATACATATTATCCTTTAAAGACTTGATTCTCCCCACACTTAGTTAGCTGTGGTGTCGAAATTGTGATTAACTTCGTTGTCGACTTCCATCGGACCATATATGTAATGTTTAACTCTGTGACCATTAACTTTAAATTCAATCCCATTTGAATTTATCAATTCTATCGTTCCGTATGGGAAAACTCTTTTGACTATGAATGGTCCAGACCATCTTGATTTCAATTTTCCAGGAAATAGCTTGAATCGTGAATTGAAAAGAAGAACTCTGTCTCCTTCTTTAAATTCTTTTGAACTTCTGATTCTTTTATCATGCCATTTCTTCGTTCTTTCTTTATAGATTAACGAATTTTCGTATGCTTCATGTCTTAATTCTTCTAATTCGTTTAGTTGACTTAATCGTAGACGTCCGGCTTCATGTAAATCAAGATTACATGTCTTCAAAGCCCAAAATGCTTTGTGTTCAATTTCTACTGGAAGATGACATGCTTTTCCATAAACAAGTCTAAAAGGTGTGGTTCCAATTGGAGTTTTGTAGGCTGTTCTAAAAGCCCAGAGTGCATCCTCCAATTTAATGGACCATTCCTTCGGATTTGATCCTACAGTTTTCTCTAGAATACGTTTTAAAGCTCGGTTGGTATTTTCAACTTGTCCACTTGTTTGTGGATGATATGCGGTGGAGATTTTATGAGTTACTCCATATCTTTTAAGAACTTTCTCAAGTTGATTATTACAGAAATGAGTACCCCGATCACTTATTAAAGCTTTCGGTGTTCCAAACCTTGCAAAAAGACGTTTTAAAAAGTTGACTACAACTCGTGCATCGTTAGTTGGGAGAGCTTGTGCTTCCGCCCATTTAGATACATAATCAATGGCTACGAGTATATATAGATTATTATGAGATTTTGGAAATGGACCCATAAAGTCAATACCCCAAATGTCAAATACTTCACATACTTGGATGACATTTTGTGGCATTTCATCACGTTGACTTATTTTTCTGGCCCTTTGACATGCATCACAGGATTTGCAAAGAAGGTGTGCGTCTTTGTAAATTGTAGGCCAATAGAATCCAGCTTCATAAACTTTTCTTGCTGTTAGTTGAGGCCCATAATGCCCTCCTGTTGGTCCTGTGTGACAATGGTTTAAAATTTTACTAGCTTCATCTCCAAATACACATCGGCGTATTATTCCATCGGGACAACTTTTAAACAGATGTGGATCTTCCCAGAAATAGTGTTTTATATTACTGAAGAATTTCTTTCGTCTTTGGTACGATAATCCTTTTTCAAGGAATCCACAAACTAAGTAGTTTGCATAGTCTGCAAACCATGGGATTTCTTTATAATCTATCTTCAATAGATATTCATCAGGAAAGTTGTCTTGTATGGCTGATTCATTCAGAACTTCTAATTCGGGATTTTCAAGACGAGAAAGATGATCAGCGGCGAGATTTTCTGCTCCTCTTTTATCTCGGATTTCAATATCAAACTCTTGTAAGAGTAAGATCCAACGGATTAATCTTGGTTTAGCATCTTGTTTTGAAAATAGGTATCTAAGAGCAGAATGGTCGGTATAGACCACCGTTTTTGCTAGAACGAGATATGATCGAAATTTGTCAAAAGCAAAGACAATAGCAAGGAGTTCTTTTTCAGTAGTTGTATAGTTTGTTTGTGCTCCTTGTAACGTCTTACTAGCATAATATATAGGTTGAAATCGTTTTTCAATCCTTTGTCCTAAAACGGCTCCCATTGCAAAATCACTTGCATCGCACATTAGTTCAAATGGTAGATTCCAATTTGGTGTTATCATGATTGGTGCATCAGTGAGTTTCTCTTTAAGAATATTAAAAGATTTGATACATTCATCTGAAAAGATGAATGGCGCATCCTTTTCTAGGAGTTTATTCATAGGAGTGGCAATTTTAGAAAAATCTTTTATGAAACGTCGGTAAAAACCGGCATGCCCTAGAAAACTTCTAACTCCTCTAACATTGGTGGGATGTGGAAGTTTAGCAATTATATCTACTTTAGCTCTATCCACTTCAATTCCTTCTTTTGAAATTTTATGTCCAAGAACGATGCCTTCTTTAACCATGAAATGGCATTTCTCCCAATTAAGTACTAGATTTGATTTTTCGCATCTAATTAGCATTCGTTCCAGATTAACTAGACATGATTTAAATGTATCACCGAAGACTGAAAAGTCATCCATGAATACTTCCATGCATTCTTCTATCATGTCATGAAAAATCGCCATCATACACCTTTGAAAGGTTGCAGGGGCGTTGCAAAGTCCAAATGGCATTCTTTTGTAAGCAAAAGTACCATAAGGGCACGTGAATGTGGTTTTCTCTTGATCTTCGGGTGCTATTGGAATTTGAAAATATCCGGAAAATCCATCTAGAAAACAATAGTAACTATTTCCGGCTAATCTTTCCAACATTTGATCTATGAAAGGTAAGGGAAAGTGATCTTTTCTGGTGGCGTCATTTAATTTTCTATAATCAATACATACACGCCATCCTGTTACAGTCCTAGTAGGAATAAGCTCATTTTTCTCATTTGTAATGACAGTCATGCCACCCTTCTTAGGTACGCATTGAACTGGGCTTACCCATGGACTATCAGAGATTGGATAAATTAAACCTGCATCTAGCAGTTTAATAATCTCTTTCTTAACTACATCTTGCATATTAGGATTTAGTCTTCGTTGGCATTGCACATACGTTTTATGACCTTCTTCCATGCAATACGAAGGACTTATTCCTTTAATATCATGAATCTTCCATGCAATGGCTGGTTTATGAGCTTTCAACACAGAAATGAGTTGTGATTTCTCATTTTCAGTAAGAGAAGACGATATTATTACAGGTAATTCAGATTCACCATGTAAATAAGCGTATTCCAAATGGTTTGGAAGTGGCTTTAACTCTAATTTCGGAGGTTCTTCTATCGATGATTTATATCGATATCTGTCTTCTTCTTTTAGCATTTGAATTTCTTCTGTTGTTGGTTCATATCCATTAGCTATAAGTGTAGCTAACATTTCTGCTTCATCAATTGGTTCATTACCTTCTCCTAAAGAACATTCTCCTGTTCCTTGTAATTCTGGAAATTCTTCTAATAATTCTGCATGTGCATCTATAGTTTGAATATAATAACATGTATCATCTGCAGATTGTGGTTGTTGCATTGCTCTATCAACTGAAAAGGTAACACTCTCATCCTCTATACTTAGGGTCAGTTTTTTACCGAACACGTCTATCATTGCTTTAGCCGTGTTTAAGAATGGTCTTCCTAATATGAGAGGAACTTGAGAATCTTCTTCCATGTCCAAAACAACAAAATCTACTGGAAATACTAAAGTACCAACTTTAACTAGCATGTTTTCCATTATCCCTCTAGGATATTTTATTGATCTATCGGCTAGTTGTATGCTTATTCTGGTTGGTTTTAATTCTCCAAGGTCTAGTTTAGCGTATAGTGAATACGGCATTAGATTTATACTAGCACCTAAGTCTGTCAATGCTTCTATTGAACTAAGACTACCCAGAAAACATGGAATTGTGAAACTTCCTGGATCAGATAGTTTTTCTGGTATCTTATTCAACAGCACTGCTGAACAATTAGCATTCATAGTAACAGCCGAGAGTTCTTCCATTTTCTTTCTATTCGAGATTAGATCTTTCAAGAATTTAGCATATCTTGGCATTCCTGAAATCACATCAATGAAAGGAAGATTTACATTTATCTGTTTAAACATATCCAAAAATTTGGATTGCTCGGCTTCAAGTTTTTCTTTCTTCATTTTACTTGGGTAAGGAAGTGGTGGTTGGTATGGTTTAACATAAGGTTTATCCTTAACTGTGTTATCTTCATTAACCTTCTCAACTACCGGTTCTTTTTCCTTATCTTGATCAGGTTGTGGTTCTTGTGGAGTAGGAATAGTTTCATCAGAAGTTACAGGTATTTCAGGTGGTTTAAGTGTTGTACCACTTCTTGTGGTAATAGCTTTAGCTGTTTCATTCCGGGGGTTAGCGTTTGTATCACTAGGTAGACTTCCCGGTTTTCTTTCACCTATTAACCTTGCTAGGTTACTTACTTCTTGTTCCAGATTTTGAATAGAAGCTTGTTGATTTCTAAATGCTTGAGCATTTTGTTCATTGGTTTGTTTCTGAGATGTGAAAAACTGCGTTTGAGTTTCAACTAGCTTCGTCATCATATCTTCTAAATTCGGCTTTTTATCATCGGTTTGTTGTGGTGGTTTGTTTTGAAAATTTGGTCTTTGCTGATTATAAGTATTATTGGATACTTGTTGATTGCTAGGACCTTGTTGGTTATTGTATGGAATAGTTCGGTTATAATTCTGGTTTTGATTGTAAATCGGTCTTGGCGGTTGATAATTATTCTGATAATTATTTCCAGGCCTTTGGTTTATGTATGAAATATTCTCTCTTTGTTCCATTGTTAATTCAATACTGAGACAATCTTTTGTCAAATGTGGTCCTCCACACTGCTCACAACTAATTCGTATTGAGTGAATATCCTTAGTCATCTTTTCCATTCGTCTCTCCACAGCATCTATCTTTGCGGAAATGGAATCTAAGTCATGGCTAGAATCGGCTCTAGCTGCTTTAGATGATCTAATGATATCTTTTTCTTGGTGCCACTCATGTGAGTGGGAAGCAGTGTTATCAATAATTTTGTAAGCATCAGTTTCGGTTTTCTTCATAATAGAACCACCAGCTGCTATATCTATGTCTTTTCTTGTAGTGATGTCGCATCCTCGGTAGAATATTTGTACTATTTGACAGGTGTCTAAACCATGTTGCGGACATCCTCTTAACAACTTTCCATATCTTGTCCACGCCTCATATAGAGTTTCATTTGGCTTTTGTGTGAACGTAACAATTTCTGCTTGAAGTCTTACGGCTTTAGATGCAGGAAAGAATTGTTTAAGAAATTTGTCAATTAAAACGTCCCATGTATCGATCGCCCCTTCAGGTAACGATTCCAACCAATCTTTGGCTTCTCCCTTTAAAGTCCAGGGAAATAACATGAGATATATCTGTTCATCCTCCACTTCTCGGATTTTAAATAGTGTGCAGATCCTATTAAAGGTACGTAGATGTTCATTTGGATCTTCCTTCGGCGCACCACTAAATTGGCATTGATTAGTCACCATGTGTATAATTTGTCCTTTGATTTCATAATCTGGCGCATTAATGTCTGGATGAGTAATTGCGTGACCTTGGCCAGTGCGTTTAGCTCTCATTCGGTCTTCCATACTTAAAGGTTCCAGATTCTCCATAATTGAATTTGTTGAATCGGTATCACTAGATGATTCTGATTTAATGGTTCGTTCCTCAACAATCTCTGTTTGAATGATTGGTGGTTCCGGAGGAAAGTTTAATGGTTCAGGATCTATGAACCGTTCCTGAATATTCTCTGGATTCTCAATTATGAGGTTGGGTTCAAAAAATGGATTATCGGAAATTTGAACTGAAGTACTTGGTCGACTGGATGACGATTCTAAAGAAAAATCAACGGCGGTTATATTTGTTAAACGATGTCTTGATCGAGTTACAGGTGGTGAACGTACAAAAGGTGATGAACGTCTTGCTCGGTGCATTCACTGAATATCCTATTAGTTTTTTAAAAGGAAAGAAAAATTATAATAAGTTATCCAATCAATAGACTTTTCTGATTTTGCCCACGTTTCGAATAGCCAAAAGATGCAGCAGAGGGGCAGGATTCGTTTGGTCTCAATATAATTGAGGACTGTTTGGCTCCAATAACCCGGTCCACGTACAAATCCAACTATTACTACGAACCAGAAAATTTTGATGTCTATTAATTTAACCACTTAAAATAAATTTTCGTAATATTAAGAAATTTAGATAAGAAGTAGAAAAAATTCTAAGTCCTAAAAACTAGAATGGCGAGAAATAAGAAAGAAAAAGAGTTCGTCGCAAAAGGTCGAAAAAGAAAAATGGTTGAAAAATAAAAGGTGACGAAAAAATAAAAGAAACTTATAAAGACTTAAAAATACTTAACTAACCTAACCTTATTACTACAACTAACTTAAAATTATAATCGCAAATTGATATTACTAATTGGAATGATAATTGATACATAGTAAAAGGTCTAAAAATATTAAAGCTTACAGGAAAAACTAAATCCCAAATGGAAATAACTTAAAAAGAAACTAAAACTTAAAAAGGCGCCACAAAATTCTAAAGTACCTAAATCTTAGTCTAAAGAAAAAGCACTTAAGGAATTCTACGGCAAAGCCTAAAAATCTAGGAGTAAAAAAAACTAAGTTTAAAATTAAATATGAGCTAAAAATACAAATATTACGCTACAACGATTAAAAAGGGACAAAATATAAAAATATACAAAAAGTTGTAAAAAGTACAATTTTTATAAAAATATTATTTTTATATTATTTATTTAATAAAACTACTAATTTTACAATTTTATTAAACTAATTTATACTAAATACATTAAATTAAATAAAAAGTAAAAATAAAAATAAAACTAATAATAATAATAATAATAATTAGGTTTAAATAATAATAATAATTAATTAAATCCCGTAATTAATGCAGATTTAGGGTTTCTGTGCGCGTGTCAGAAAGGCTCCGCGAGTTGCGGTATTTTATAAAGAAAACCTCGCGAGTCGCGGGGTTCAGAATTTCAGTTGACAGCTTTGAAATTTTACGCGTTTTCTTTATTTATTTTTTTATTTTCTGTTTTCTGTTTTTTTTTTTAAAAGATATTTAATAAAAGGTATATTTTTATAAATTAAAATAAAGATAAAGAAACTTATAAAACTTAAATATTTAACAAAATCTTAAAAATACTTATATTTTTGTTTTTCTTTTTATATTTTTGAATATTTAAAACGTATTTTTACAAAAACGACTTTTAATAAAAGTAACTAAAAATCTTTTTTTTTATATTAGCGTTGCGCTTCCGGCGTTTAAGAGTTTCCCCGGCAGCGGCGCCAAAAATACTTGATGTGCAGCGGGGTAGTATATAAAATAGTTATTAATTTTAGCAGAAAACACTATTAAATACGATACAATTTTACACAAGATATTTATTTTTTTATAGAATGGATATACTTAAACCTTGCTACAACACTTATAGGCAGTGTACCTAATCGTACAGTAGTGTAGTTTTTAGTAAGTCCGGTTCGTTCCACAGGGAAATCTTTAAACAAAGCTCAACGCTATATTAGTTTACTTTTATTAAAAATACAAATATATATAAGTAATATTATTATTATAAAGGGGGGTTTTTACCGTTTAATGACCGGTTTGTCGATTTTAAAACTTTAGTCGCAGTTAAAACCTAATGTAAAATATAAAATAAATACAAGACTTAAATTAAAGCGTAAAGTAAATAACGATAATGAAATTGCGAATAATAAAAGTGCGATAAAATAAAATTGCGATAATTAAAAAGTACGATAATTAAAAGTGCGATTAAATAACAATAAATAAAAGTGCGATAATTAGAAGTGCAATTAAATATAAAATAAAGGAAATTAAATATGAAATAAAAGAATTATGCTTATTTAAACTTCCGTAATCATGATGTTTGACGTGTTGATTTTAGTTTTATGCCCATGGGTTAATTGTCCTTTATCCTGGATTATTTAATATGTCCGTCTGGTTTTTGTCCATAACAGTCCATCAGTCATAAATATAAATTGCAAGTGTCCTTGTCAAATTATTATTATACCCGAAGTTAAATATTCCAACTAATTGGGGATTCGAATTGTAACAAGGTTTTAATACTTTGTTTAATGAATACACCAGGTTATCGACTGCGTGTTAACCAAGGTTTTACTACTTTGTTAACAATTACACCAATTACCCTTGAATGTAATTTCACCCCTGTTTTAATTATTCTAGTGGCTATTAATCCATTCCCGTGTCCGGTTAAATGAACGATTATTCGTACATATAAATACCCCGCCCATCGTGTCCGATCGAGTGTATATGGTAATTTATAGGGACGCCCAATTGTAAATCTTTATATTAACATTAACAAACTTTCATTTAATTAAACAAATATAAAGCCCATTAATAGCCCATAGTCTAATTTCCACAAGTGTCGTTCTTTTGTCCAAACCCCAATTATGGTACAAAGCCCAATTACCCAATTTTAGTAATTAGCCCAACATCATGATTACTTCTTTTTAAATAAGCATAATAATAACTTAGCTACGAGACATTAATATAAAAAGGTTGAACATAACTTACAATGATTAAAAATAGCGTAGCGTTACACGGACAGAATTTCGACTTACACCCTTACAACATTCGCTAACATACCCTTATTATTAGAATTATAATTAAAATTAAAATTAAAATATAAATTATATATATATATATATCGTATATATTGAGAGATGAGAGAAATAGAATATAAAATTTGATCAGAATTCGGTTTGCTTTATAGCCAGAGTTGAATTTTGGGGCTCCGCGACTCGCGGCAAAATCCCCTTCAAACTCCGCGAGTCGCGGAGATAGTATTTACAGCTCAGTCCTTGGAGTTTTCTCTGCCGACGGTTTTTTATATATAAATATAATATATATATAATTAATTATAATTAATTATATATTATATTATATTTATATACATAGTTAACTTGTAATTTTTAGTCCGTTGCGTCGAGCGTTAAGAGTTGACTCTGGTCCCGGTTCCGGATTTTCGAACGTCCTCGCGTACAATTTAATATCTTGTACTTTGTGTTTTGAATCTTGTACTTTTGTAATTTCGAGACGTTTCTTATCAATAATTGGAACCTCTTTGATTGTCTTTTGTTCTTTTGAGCTTTTTGGTCGTTTGCGTCTTCAAATCGTCGAATTTGTCTTTTGTCTTCACCTTTTATTATTTAAACGAATATCACTTGTAAATAGAACAATTGCAACTAAAAGCTTGTCTTTCTTGAGGAATAATGCTATGAAATATATGTTCGTTTTTAGCATTATCAATATATCTTATGGATAATATAGTTAATGAATGTTGAACCAGAAACAAGGAATGTATAATGTAACACATTAATGTGAAATCTAAATATTTCTCGAGTATTACCTACCCGTTAAAATATTCTCATCATTAATAGTTTGTACGAAAGTATGTTGATGAATAATGATACGTAGAATGAATATAAATGATATAGAATGATATGTAGAATGAATATAATCGATGTAGAATGATAATTATGCTCGAGGTACAGATTGTGATGTTGAGGCGTGTGATGTTGAGGCTTGTGTTGTTGGTAGTACAGGTACTGTTGGTGCCGATGTTGGTGGTGCTGTTGGTGCTGATCCTGGTGGTGCTTGTGATGCCTGCAAGTTGTGCATCATACTTTCCAGAGCCACTACTCGAGCGCGAAGCTCGTTAACTTCTTTTATTACACTAGAATGATGAGTGGTGGGAACGAGCGGATGGATAAGGTTTAGAATAGTAGATATTATGTAATCGTTGCGAGCTATTCTGGAAATGAGGGTGAAAATGGTGTTTCGGACTGGTTCGCCGGTAAGTGCTTCAGGTTCTTCGCCGAGTGGTGAATTTGATTGATGGAAAGGATTGCCTTCTTCTTGTCTCCATTGATTGAGTCGACTACAAACCCATCCCCAATTCATCCAGAATTGATGATGGCTAATTGGTTGATTCATTCCGGTTGCACTGCTTTCGGAGCTCAGGTAGAAATCCATGTCGGAATAGCTGTCGAAATTCGAGGAACTCGAACTAGTTGCAGGATTCATCTTGTACAGAGCAGGGAAATGAGTTTTGATATGAAATGATTTTCGGATATCGGATGATATTCTAATTACATAGAATACCTATATATAGTACAAAAGATCTCGTAGATTACGGAGGAATTTTCGGAAGCTGTCAGGTAAAATTTACAGTAACAGATACGCTAAGATATGAATTTGTCTATACACTATCTATGCAATAATTGCACTAAGACATGTCTAGACTAAATGATGAGCAGGTTATTTTCGATAAGGAATGATAAGCAAAACTTTTGACATGCAGACACGGTCGAAGTCCAGACTCATTAATGCATCTTAACAACTATCAGTTAAACACACTAATGCAAGACCTGGTTTGCTAAGACCAATGCTCTGATACCAACTGTGATGACCCGTCTAAATTCCTTTAGACGAAGTACATCTTTCATCGATTTCATTGCGAGGTATTTGACCTCTATATGATACGTTTTACAAACATTGCATTCTTTTTAAAAGGTACACCATAAATGAATATCTAAATCCAAGGTTTTCGACATCTGATGATGTCTACATATAGACAATCATCGTAAATAATGGTTTACAATAATACATCCGTTGACAATGCAGTCAAAATAAGATACATGGTGATGATTTTGTGAATGCAAAGTTTTCTCGAATAAAGCATGTATGACTCCATGCACATAGCTTGTATAACATATAAGCAAACAGCGGTAGACTTCTAAGAACCTGAGAATAAACATGCTAAAAGTGTCAACACAAAGGTTGGTGAGTTCATAGTTTTAATGTTGCGCATAATATGTATATAAAGGTGGACCACAAGATTTCAATTGTTTCATCCAAAACATTTATCAAAATATTCTATGAAATTGAGCACCTTGGTAACTAAACTTAACGTATATATAATAAGTACCCCTGTTTTAACATACATACAACCAACATGTACAATACACGTAAACCAACGTGTACTAAACTCAAATAGCATACGTCCGCTTTATAGTTCAGGCTAGGGTCTCTATACCTGGAATGGACGGGGATGTCAAGCCCTATGGATCCATATACAACTATTCGCGCACACCGGTTCTTATAACCCGCAGCTACTAGTTACCAAAGCTAAGGGATTTTCGGTTCAAACTCAGTGTAGAATTTAGTATGTACTTGTATCCATTACGTTTAAAATAAAGTGCATGTATTCTCAGCCCAAAAATATAGATTGCAAAAGAAATTAAAAAGGGATCTATAAACTCACCTGTAATTCGTATATAGTAAATAATATTATTTTTCAATCCGGTGAAAAATACGACTCGGCCTTCGACAGATTCACGAACCTATGATAATAATATATATATCAACTATACAATAATTATATTTGAATAATAATTATATCATACTTATATGATACTTTTAGATTGTCAAGTTAGTAGTCCAATGTTAGTAGTCCAATAGTCCGATAGTCCAATAGTCCGATAGTCCAATAGTCCGATAGCTAAAACTAGCAAATCTATCCAATTTTGTTTTACCCATAACTTCTTCATTTCAAATCCGATTTGAGTGTTTCAAATTGCCATGGTTTTGTATCAAACTGTATTTTATTAATCTAAATAGAAAAAGTATAGGTTTATAGTCGGATTTAAAGTCTAGATGTCAATCTTTAAAGAAAAATGGTCATATACGTCAAAAGAACAACATCTTGATTACCATTTTGAAAAACATACTTCAACTTAGAGTTAAACCATGGATTTTGGATATGTTTTATATCCATATGAAATAACATTTCTTACAGAAGAAAAACTTTTAATTCAAAGTTTAAGATAGGTTTTCAAAATTAAACCCAAAACAGCCCTCGATGAAACTATGACGGCGTATGTTCGATTTTAAGGTGTTCTTCGTGTATACAAGTTTTATATCCTTATGTTAGCTTGACATACTGTCATAATACATGTGTTGAAGTGTTTTAAAAGTCAAGTTAGAAGGATTAAGTTTGTTTGCGAACAAGTTTAGAATTAACTAAACTATGTTCTAATTGTTATAAGTTATATACTCGAAATAAGATAGCTATATGAATATGAATCGAACGAGATTTTGAATAAGGTTACTACCTCAAGTTTAAAGAGTGATGTTACTGGAAAAATAAGGAAAGGATCTTTGAGTTGATGGTGTCCTTGATAGCTTAGAAATCTTGATGTAGAAGCTTGGAATCAACAAAAGTTTCAAGTAAGAAATCTATCTTGATTTAAGATAGTTATGATTATATGAATTGAACTAAAGTTTGAATATGTTTATTACCTTGATTAAAACTTAGAAATTAGCTGAGATGAATAATAAATTCTTGATCTTCAAAGAGTTTTTGAAATGGGTTCAAAAGATTGAAAGTATAAACTTGAAATGGATGATCTTCATGAAGGGTTCTTGTTTGGTTTTTCTTATGATGATTTTAGGTTGTTTTAAGGCTTGTAATTGATGTATTTTTGCTGAATTGAAGTAGTAGAACAAAGGCTTTCAAGTGTGTGTTTTTAGGGAGTAAAATCTTAGAATAAAAATTGAAATGGAAATGATATAGATATAGATATATTAAATGTCATATGTATATAGAGATAAAGAGATTCCAAGTTGAAATTTTAGCTAGAAGTTTAATACTAGATGTTAAGAGTTGTTAAACATGTCTCCCCCATGATTAAAAAGGTTGACAATGATGTTTTACTATTGGTATATACGAATAGTAAATACATCTAGAAGCTGTGTATAATACGGGTATAAATACAAAATTATTTTGTTTATGTGTTTAAAGATGTCTCATGAATCATATATAATAACAAGGATGTCATTTTCCATGATAAAAGGTTGAAAATGATATTTTACTATTGGTATATACGAATAGTAAATACATCTAGAAACTGTATATAATACATGTCTCATGAGTCATATATAATAACAAAGATGTCATTTTCCATGATAAAAGGTTGAAAATGATGTTTTCCTATTGGTATATTCCAATAGTAAATACATCTAGAAACTGTGTATAATACGGGTATAAATACCGTATGAATACGAGTAGAATTCTTGAGAAAATCGAATGCGAATACGAGTATAGCTATCTTTGTTGAGTATAAGTATATTAATATATATATTTAAGTCTTTAAAAAGTGTATTCATCTTCATGAAGTGTTCTTGTTTGGTTTTTCTTATGATGATTTTAGGTTGTTTTAAGGCTTGTAATTGATGTGTTTTTGCTAAATTGAAGTAGCAGAACAAAGGCTTTCAAGTGTGTGTTTTTAGGGAGTAAAATCTTAGAATAAAAATTGAAATGGAAATGATATAGATATAGATATATAAAATGTCATATGTATATAGATATAAAGAGATTCCAAGTTGAAATTTTAGCTAGAAGTTTAATACTAGATGTTAAGAGTGTTAAACATGTCTCCCCCATGATTAAAAAGGTTGAAAATGATGTTTTACTATTGGTATATATGAATAGTAAATACATCTAGAAGCTGTGTATAATACGAGTATAAATACAAAATTATTTTGTTTATGTGTTTAAAGATGTCTCATGAGTCATATGTAATAACAAGGATGTCATTTTCCATGATAAAATGTTAAAAATGATGTTTTACTATTGGTATATACGAATAGTAAATACATCTAGAAACTGTATATAATACATGTCTCAGGAGTCATATATAATAACAAAGATGTCATTTTCCATGATAAAAGGTTGAAAATGATGTTTTCCTATTGGTATATTCCAATAGTAAATACATCTAGAAACTGTGTATAATACGGGTATAAATACCGTATGAATACGAGTAGAATTCTTGAGAAAATCGAATGCGAATACGAGTATAGCTATCTTTGTTGAGTATAAGTATATTAATATATATATTTAAGTCTTTAAAAAGTATATTAATACATCTTAATACAATACATATATATTTATTTTAACTTAGAAGTTATAACGTCGTTAAGCGTTATATATATATATATATATATATATATATATATATATATATATATATATATATATATATATATATATATATATATATATATCGTTTCGAAGTCCTTAAGTTAGTAGTCTCATTTTATGTATATAATCCATTGTTAATATATTTAATGAGATACTTAATTATCATATATTCAAGTTAGATATAATCCATATATATCCATAAGTATATAATTAATACAAGTTATGACGTTCGTGAATCGTCGGACAAATGGATGGTCAATTGTTTGTATAAAAACTCATTTCAAAAGTTTTAAAACTTGTCAAAATTCATTGCTTATCATGACGAAATTATTAAATCATATAGAGAATTGGTTTAAAATAAGTTGAAATTTTTCGGGTCGTTACAGATTTTTTTCATAAAAAATATATATATTTTTTTTTATTTCTTTTACCTTTCTTTTATTTTTATTTTTACTTTATAATCTTTAGTTTATTTACAACTTTTTACATTTATTTTTTTATTTCATTATTTTTTTAAACGTTTAATTAACCAGCTGTTATTTCTTGTTTTTTAAACGTTCAATTAATAAACCGTTATTTTTTTTAATTATTCAATTATCCGACCATTAATTGACTTTTTTCACTATCTTTATGTTTAAATCTCCAGTTAACCAACCGTTAACCTTTTTTTAAACGGTTAACGAATCGACTAAAACTATTCCGTAGCAAAGTGCGGGTTTTTTTTTTATCCTAGAGAACCCATGTTTGTATCTATATATTATATCTATATATCTACATTATATATTATTAAATTAATTACAAATTATTAATTATATTAGAAATCATATGGTATGTCGTGATCTACCTAATTTTGGTTACAAATCCCATATTATTATTACTCATATTATTACGTTCAAAATTTTACATAAAATTTTACATACACGGGTATCGAACCATCGGTTATGAGTCCCCTGAGTTTGATTAATTACCCTTTTATTTCTTGGCCATTTAATTTAATTAATGTACATTAACAAATTCATCATTCACCACACCATAAATATTTATTGCGTGATAATTTTTTTAAGAATGTTTTTGATAAATTTACTAATTTTATACATTGATAGATTGTACTGTACAATATGTCAATGTACAATCTATCAATGTATAAAGTGAGTGAATTTATTAAAAATATTGTTGAAAATATCACTATCGGACAATATTTCTTTATTGAACCGTTGGCCTAGCGTTGTATGTACTATATTTCCATATTGAACCACTTTCATGTAGATAATTGCACCGAAAGGCAACATACGTGCTAAATTAAGATAATTATAATTATTAAAGGTTTGATTTAAATATTGATTGGTCCATATCCGTTTTCACCAAAAGTTATAGGGAGAACACGTTCTCATTTGAACGCAACAATATATTACGTACTCATATTTTCTCTAAATATTACGTATTAAATAAATTACATATAGTCAAAAAGATATTAATGATGAGAAATTAAAAAAAGTTATAAACGTTAAGTAACTAACACCATTTTTAAAATTTGTCAACACCACGGGTTCTTAAATTGATTTTTTTTTTAATTTTTCAACACCACGAGTTCTTAAATAATTCTTATATTTTTTCTATTTTCTTAATATTGCTATTTACATACCAACCATTAACATTCTCCTAAATTTACCATTTATATTACAAAATCACGACTTTTTCATAGAATTGGTACACCACCACCATCAATGGTCCAGCCTTTTCGATGATTTTATTTTATCGTTATATACATACATCAAAATTATAATATTAATTATTCATGACGACTCTCCCAGGTGCTATTCTTTTGCTGAAATAACTAACAATTTTTCAAAAATTAAACTTGCGGGTTACACTTTTATTTAAAAAAATAATTATATATAATAATTTTAAAATAATATAACTTATACTTTACTAATGCTACGTTTCATGACAAATTTTCAATGTACTCTAAATATTACGTAGTATATAATTTATATATTAAAAAGATATTAATGGTGAGAAACAAATTGTAGACATTAAGTTAATAACACCACCATAAACCACTTTTAAAATTTTGTCAACAACACGGGCTCTTAAACTCAAAGGAACTTTTAAAATTCGTTAACACCGCGGGTTCTTAAACTCAAAAGGAATTTTTAAAATTTGTCAACATCACGGGCTCTTAAACTCAAAAGAATTTTTAAAATTTGTTAACACCACGGGCTCTTAAATAATTCTTATACTTTTCATATTTTTTTTGTATCGCTATTTACATAGCAATATGAACTGCAAATTTCATTTTTTGCACAGTTTTTTACACACCCGTGCAACGCACGAGCTCAAAAATCTAGTGTGTGTGTGTGTATATATATATATATATATATATATATATATATATATATATATATATATATATATATATATATAAAGGATCTCTAGAGAACTAGGGTATGTAGAGAACCCATAGAACTCGTGTAGATTCAGTAAATCTGCTGCAGATTAACAAAAATTTTTTTTTTTTTTTTTTTGCAGATTTTTTTTTCTGTGCAGAATTTTTTTTTTTTTTTTTTGCAGATTGACGTTTTTTCCAGTTTTTTTTTTTTAAAAAACAGTCAATCTGCACAGAAAAAAGTGAATCTGCAAAAAAAAAACTGCAAAAAAAAAACTGCAAAAAAGGTCAATCTGCACGCAGATTGACTGAATCTGCACAAAAAAAAAGTCAGTCTGCACAGAAAAAAGTCGATCTGCAAAAAAAAAAAAAATGCAAAAAAAAAATGCAGATTGACTCAATCTGCATAAAAAAAAAAGTCGATCTGTAAAAAAAAAAAAAAGCCAATCTGCAAAAAAAAAAAAAAATCTGCACAGAAAAAAAAATCTGCAAAAAAAAAAAAAAAAATATTTTGTCAATCTGCAGCAGATTTACTGTATCTACATGAGTTCCATGGGTTCTCTACTACCTTTACTTCTCCATGGATCCTCACCCTATATATATATATATATATATATATATATATATATATATATATATATATATATATATATATATATATATATATATATATATATATATATATATATATATATATATATATATACATGAATTTATGACTCATATTTTAAAATAGTGGCATTTAAACAAAACAAACCCACTATTCACATGTGAACTCAATTAATTTCGTAACAAATCTTCGTTTCTATGCATTACAGGACATATATATTGATTTTAAGAATCGACCGAAATTAACTGTACGTACCAATGGTTGAGCATTTGGCGTGACCATCAATGGTATCAACTACGGTTAACATGAACACAAACCGAAGAAGAAAAGTAAAGAACAAAATCGAATAAAAAATCATCCTATAAGACAGCTTTCTTGATCCAACTTTCAGTTTTATAAACTCCTTAACTCCTTTCCCAAGCAACATAGTCACATGCCGTAAACTCGGGGATATATGTAACTGCATTTTCACCGATCGATCACTTGCAAATCAATAGTCTTTTCTAGCTTACTTTATAAATATATGAAAATAGCTATGAAAGGGCAATTCGTATTAATGTGAAGGGAAAAAAAAGAAGATATAAATTAGTAATGTAGAATGTTAATTAGAAGACATCCATGATCTGTTGAGGTTTTGCCATCTCTTACCTAAACTTGCCTGAGGTTTAGGTTATTATATATGGTGTAGTCAATACTATGGACTCGTGCAATATCTTTCTTAATATATGTTTCGTCACTTTTCATTTTCAATATCAAACATATGTTTTGTATCGGGGAAGTGATTATGGTATATTACAATTTAAGTAATGATTTTTTGATGACTATTTCGCTTTCACATTATTTTTACTTGATATTTTGAAAGAAAATAAAAATATGTAGACGAAATTTTGCTGATGGCCCCTGAACTTTATACCAAACTTCTTAGGTGACTTTAAACTATTATTTTGACTTGACCTCCATCTATCACTATATCTCACTGATAACATTAGTGGTAACAAAAGTTAACTTTTGACGGTTAAGATTAATCATGTGCACAACACGTGAGGGTATTTTAGTCCACTTACATTAATACATCTTCCAAATGAGAACACATGCTTAACATGTTGTAATGACCCTACTGTTCGGCTTATATTCTTATATGTGTTTGTATATATATTTGCTTATATATTTCTGTCACTAGCGACTTTCTGAAGTTACGACTTATTTAGATGTAATCCGTTATATCTTAGAAAGCTTTATCCCATGATTAGCCTACTTTGATTTATACCAAAGGGTCTTTGACCCAGCGGTATCGTAGTGGCCCTCCAACCAAGAGGTTGAGGGTTCAAGTCTCACTTGGAACATATTCGTGGTTGTAATATTCTTGTTAATGAATGTGTGAATTTGCCTTTCAAAAAAAAAAAAAAATCGACAGTTAGCGTCACTAGCAGAAAAGACTTGGATATTAAGTAGACTTATTTTTTTTAATAATCAAGATATTATTATTTTTATTTAGTAATAATAAATATTTAATTTATTATTACTTTGATGAAATTACTAGATTTAAATTAATTACTTGTGTAAAATACTTCACTAGTTGGACTTAATATTTTATTTAGACTAGAATAGAGGTGAACACCCGAACCGGTTTTCAAAAAAAAAAGGGTCTAGAACCGAAAATCGGTTCTGACAGGAACCGGTTCTTCCGAAACCGAAACCAGTTCCCGGATCCGGACCGGTTCTAAACCGGATCCAATTTGAAATGCGAACCAGTTAAAAACCGGATAAAAACCGGGCAAAAACCGGTTATTTTGAGAACCGGTTCTGAACCGATTTTGGTCTGAAACGGTAAAAAAAAAAAGAGCCGTTTTTTTTAAAATTTGGCGCAGTTTTTTGGATTTTTTTTTAATAATTTTACCCCCATTAGTCTAGTATAAATATATGGTATTAGTTTTGGTTGAAATCACACCTTCTAATACTCTCAATTCTCAAATATCTCTCTAAATCTAAATATCTAATTATTCAATAATTAACAATAACGCACTAGTTAGTATGGATAGCTCTCAAACATCCGCTTTCGATTCCGCTTCCGTTGGAACATGTTCACGCAAATACACCAACAACGATGTTAGCCACATAAAAACTAGCCGAAAAGGCGATGTTTGGGCTAATTTCGACTTATGTGTAATGAATGATGGGGCGAAAAAAGCTCATTGTAAAAGATGTGGGAATTTTTATTCAAGTGTGGGTAACACTTCTTTACGAAAACATTTTGCTACACCTACAAGTTGTAAATCAACTGTTGATCAAGATATGATGCAACCTCCACTTGGTCGGGATGGCTCACTTTTGGCTTTCGATATGGAAGGTCTTCGTATCGATTTAACGAAGTATGTCATTCAACAAGGGCTTCCTTTCAACCACTTTGACAATCCAAAGCTTACGCAAATAATTCGTACTCGACTAAAACCGCGATATAACAATGTAAGTCGTTCTACTTTAAGACGTGATGCGTTTAAATTATGGAAAAAAGCAAAAAATTATATAATTGAAGGTTTTCGAAACTATAAATATAATGTTTCTATAACATGTGATGTTTGGACTGCACCACACGGAACGAAAAATTCTTATTTAGCCGTTACCGCTCATTGATTTCATCCCGATTCTTGGTTATTAATGAAACGGACAATCGCTTTTAAATTATTTGGTTATCCGCATACGGGTAATAATATAAGAAAAATTCTACACGACACTTTAATTGAATATAATTTAGAGATAAATTTTTTAGTATTTCTTTAGATAATGCGTCAAATAATGATAGTGCAATGCGTATGTTAAAATTCGTTTAAAACCGGTATTAGATGGTGCATTAGTACATACACGTTGTGTTGCTCATATTATAAACTTGGCCGTTCAAGATTGTTTAAACTATTGTAGTCCGTTAAAAGATAAATTTAGAAGATTATTAGTAACAATATATCGTTCTAGCAACGAACGATATCATAACTATAAAAAATATGTTAAAAATTGTGGTGGGGTTACCCGATGAAATTCTACTTTTATTATGTTTGAAAATATATTACGACAACGTGAAACTTTAATGGGTTTTAATGAAAAACTAATTAGAAAAGGATTGTCCGAACCGTTTGAAAATCAAGAATGGGATGACTTAGAAGCATTAACAAGTTTTTTACAAGTTTTTAAAGAAGCAACGGATAAATTATCGGGTGTTTATTACCCAACTAGTTCACTTGTATTACAACAACTTTATTTAATGACGGAAAAAATAGTCGAATTTGTGGGTTCTAGTAATCGTTTATTTAGACAAACCGTTTTTCACATAAGAAAAAAGTTTAAAAAATATTTTGGTAAAATACCCATGATTTTTTGTTGTGCTTGCGCGCTTGACCCACAAATAAATTTTAATGGGGTTGAACTTATGATGACAACAATATATAATAATTTGGATTGTATGTATGGCCCCGAAGAAAACGAACCCAACTATATAAAAAATCAAATATACGAATTTAATCAAATTTTTGAGCAATTATTTGGAGTTTACGCAACAAAATATGGTCGACAAACAAACCCAATTGTTGACCAATATGCGGCCGGATCGTCTCATCGAAGGCCCCGAGACCTTAATATAAGCCTTTTTAATCAATTACGTGAAGACGCTACGAAGCGTGCAAGAACATCAACACCCACAAGCGAGTTGGGAAACTATAAACTTGGAAACTTTACATTAAACATCTCTCCGGAACAATTTCACAATTTTGACGTATTGGGTTGGTGGAAAACAAAAGATGACATAGACACCTATCCAATATTAGCCGCTTTAGCTCGTGACTTATTAGCCGTCCAAGCTTCGACCGTAGCTTCCGAATCGGCCTTTTCGGTTAGCGGTCGAATTATATCCGATAGAAGGTCAAGACTTACACCCCAAGCCGTGGAAGTATGCGTATGTTTAAAGGATTATTTGGATGGAGTAGATAGGATACAAGATCAAACATCATTAGAATCCCCATTAGATAATGATGTTAAAGATTGTATAGCGATAGAAGAAGAACAAGCCGGATTATCACCAATAACAACCGAAGAAAATACCGACACCGAATTGGAAGAAGGTGAATTTGATCCATTTGACATTGATGAAAGTATTACACAAATGCGACAACACTTACAAGACGATGAATTTGATACACATGATCGATATGAAGAAACACAAAGACAACGCGAGTATAACGGGTGATAGCTATGCCGAAGCTCGATATACTTTAGTTGTAAACTTGTAATACATTTTTGGGTGATGGCCATGCCGAAGCTCAAAATGTATTAACTTTTGTGTAAATTTATATTGTATTGTTCAAATAAAAGTGTTGTTATTTATAGTGTAAGTTGTAAGCGTTATAAATAAATATGTTGTTATTTATATTATTTATATTGGTAAGCGTTATAACTTATAATTATATTATTTATGATGGTAAGCGTTATAACTTAAAAATCGATCCGGGAAAAAAAATTCCGGTAAAAATCGCATCCGGTAAAATACTAGTCCGGGAAAAAAATCCCAAAAAAAAAACCGGTCGAGCACTGAATAAAAACCGATTCCTAAAAAAATCCAAAAAAAAACCGATCAAAATAATCGAATCCGAAACCGGAATCGGTTCCCGAAAAAACCGATTTTTTTTGCACCGGAACCGGTCCAAAACCGGTTCTGTGCACCTATAGACTAGAAGTATCATCTATTATATGACCCAACCTAATTAATTTAATGGATTAGATGGAACATGGCTAACCCACTTAAATTAAGCATTTTTAGCATAAAGCAACCCACCAACCAAAAAGCAAAAGTTATCACTATATTTGTACTTGATTCTCAACATTTTTGCGGAAAACCTCGATATTGAGTTTTGTATCAAAACAACTCTAATACTTATGATCTAGTTGATTAAATCGACTCTAGAATGATATAGATCTATCAATAAGAGTGCTAGACCTTCAAGGAATCCATTAATCTATTTCCTTGATAATGATTATATGAACGATCGAATTCATGATAAGAATTCAAGTTATAGTTCTTGATACAAGAATAATCTTACTTCCATTATCAAACTTTCCTTAAACAAATTTCGGGACGAAATTTCTTTAACAAGTAGGTACTGTGACGACCCGGAAATTTTCGACCAAATTTAAACTTAATCTTTAAATGAATTAATGTTTCCGACATGATAAGCAAAGTCTGTTAAGTTGAAATTCAAAAATTTGGAACTGTGTTCATGTAACCTTCGACTTTTTCGGACGATTCACGAACCAATATTTGTAAATAAGATATGTATATAAATATATGTATATATTTGAGATTGATATTTACATGATTAAATATTTCCAACATGTTAAGCAATCAAACTTGTTAAGACTTGATTAATTGAAACGGATTTTACATAAACGTTTGACCACCCAGTTTGTCCGACGATTCACGAACGTTAAAACTTGTAAAAAACGACATGATGATATATATATATGGACATATATATATATATATTTAACATGGTATTATGATAAGTAAGTATCTCATTAATTATATTAACAATGGGTTATAAACATAAAATGAGACTACTAAATTAAGGAATTTGAAACAAGATATATATGTAACGATTATCGACGTAATAACGTCTTAATTAAAATAAATACATATGTAAAGTATTAAGATATATTAATTGATAATGCTAAAAACGAACATATATTTCATAGCATTATTCCTCAAGAAAGACAAGCTTTTAGTTGCAATTGTTCTATTTACAAGTGATATTCGTTTAAATAATAAAAGGTGAAGACAAAAGACAGATTCGACGAATTGAAGACGCAAACGACCAAAAAGCTCAAAAGTACAAAATACAATCAAAGAGGTTCCAATTATTGATAAGAAACGTCTCGAAATTACAAGAGTACAAGATTCAAAACGCAAAGTACAAGATATTAAATTGTACGCAAGGACGTTCGAAAATCCGGAACCGGGACATGAGTCAACTCTCAACGCTCGACGCAACGGACTAAAAATTACAAGTTAACTATGTATATAAATATAATATAATATATAATTAATTATATTAATTATATATATATTATATTTATAAATAAAATCGTCGGCAAGAAAGACTCCAAAAGCTGGTGAGCTGTATTTACAAACTCCGCGACTCGCGGAGTTTGAAGGCCAAAAGGGCCACGAGTCGCGGAGCCCCAAGTTTTGAAAGTCCCTATAAAATCAACCGAATTCTGAGCATTTTTAATCATCATATATCATTCTCTCTATCTATATATGTAAAATATATATATATAATTTATATTTTAATTTTAATTTTAATTTTAATATTAATAATAAGGGTATGTTAGCGAATATTGTAAGGGTGTAAGTCGAAATTCTGTCCGTGTAACGCTACGCTATTTTTAATCATTGTAAGTTATGTTCAACCTTTTTACATTAATGTCTCGTAGCTAAGTTATTATTATGCTTATTTAATCCGAAGTAATCATGATGTTGGGCTAATTACTAAAATTGGGTAATTGGGCTTTGTACCATAATTTGGGTTTGGATAAAAGAACGACACTTGTGGAAATTAGACTATGGGTTATTAATGGGTTTTATATTAACTAAACAATACCTTGTTAATTTAATATACAAACTTATAATTCGACGTATTTATATATAACCACATACGCATGACTGGGTACGGTGGGCGGGATATCTATAAATACCAATAATTATTCATTTTACCGGACACGGAACTGGATTAATAGTTAATAGACTTGTTGAAACAGGGGTGAATTACATTCAAGGGTAATTGGTGTAATTGTTAACAAAGTAGTAAAACCTTGGTTTACACGCAGTCGATAACCTGGTGTATTCATTAAACAAAGTATTAAAACCTTGTTACAATTCGAATCCCCAATTAGTTGGAATATTTGACTTCGGGATTAAGAATAATTTGACGAAGGCTTTCGCTCTTTATATTTATGACTGATGGACTATTATGGACAAAATCCGTATGGACATATTAAATAATCCAGGACAAAGGACAATTAACCCATGGGCATAAAACTAAAATCAACACGTCAAACATCATGATTACGGAAGTTTAAATAAGCATAATTCTTTTATTTCATATTTAATTTCCTTTATTTTATATTTAATTGCACTTCTAATTAAAGCATTTTTATTGTTATTTTATTTAATTGCACTTTTAATTATCGTACTTTTTAATTATCGCAAGTTTATTTTATCGCACTTTTATTCTTCGCAATTTCATTATCGTTATTTACTTTACGCTTTAAATTAAGTCTTTTATTTATTATTTTTCATTTGGTTTTAACTGCGACTAAAGTTTTAAAATCGACAAACCGGTCATTAAACGGTAAAAACCCCCCTTTATAATAATAATATTACTTATATATATATATATATATATTTGTATTTTTATAAAAGTAAACTAATATAGCGTTAAGCTTTGTTTAAAAAGATTCCCTGTGGAACGAACCGGACTTACTAAAAACTACACTACTGTACGATTAGGTACACTGCCTATAAGTGTTGTAGCAAGGTTTAAGTATATCCATTCTCTAAATAAATAAATATCTTGTGTAAAATTGTATCGTATTTAATAGTATTTCCTGGTAAAATTAATAACTATTTTATACCACTCTGCTAAAACATCAAGTATTTTTTTGGCGCCGCTGCCGGGGAATCTCTTAAAAGCCGGAAGCGCAACGCTAATAGAAAAAAAAGATTTTTATTTTACTTTTATTTAAATTCGTTTTTATAAAAGTACGTTTTAAATATTTGAAAATATAAAAAGAAAAACAAAAATTTATATATTTTTAAGAGTTTGTTAAAAGTTTTATAAGTTTCTTTATTTTTATTTTAGTTTATAAAAATATAAGTTTTATTTAAATATCTTTTATTTATATAAAAACAGAAAATTAAAAAAAAAAAAAAAAAACGCGTCAGTTTTAAACTGTTCCAGGGTTGAATTTTGGAACCCCGCGACTCGCGGGGTTTGCTGTTTAAAATACCGCGACTCGCGGAGCTTTTTCTGACACGCTTGCCAGAAACCCTAACTGCAATTAATACGGAGTAATAATTATTATTATTAATTAATTAAGATTTAGGTTTTAATTAAATTAATATTTAATTTTAATCATTTAGTTATATTAAGTTTTAATTAGTTTTATTTATATATTTAAATTAATACTTTTATAAAATAATATAAAAATAATATTTTTATAAAATTTGTACTTTTTACAACTTTTTGTATATTTTTATATTTTGTCCATTTTTAATTGTTTTAGCGTAATATTTGTATTTTTAGCTCATATTTAGTTTTAAACTTAGTTTTTGCCATAGTTATTTTTACTTCTAAATTTTTAGGCTTTGCCGTATAATTCCTTAAGTGCTTTTTCTTTAGACTAAGATTTAAGTACTTTAGAATTTTACGACGCCTTTTTAAGTTTTAGTTTCTTTTTAAGTTATTTCTATTTGGGATTTAGTTTTTCCTGTAAGCTTTAATATTTTTAGACATCTTTTACCTATGTATCAATTATCATTCCAATTAGTAATCTCAATTTGCGATTATAATTTTAAGTTAGTTGTAGTAATAAGGTTAGGTTAGTCAAGTATTTTTAAGTTTTATAAGTTTCTTTTATTTTTCCGTCACCTTTTATTTTTCAACCATTTTTCTTTTTCGACCTTTTTCCGACGAACTCTTTTTCTTTCTTATTTCTCGCTATTCTAGTTTTAGGACATAGATTTTTAATCTACTTCTTATCTAAATTTCTTAAAATTACGAAAATTTATTTTAAGTTGTTAAATTGATAGACATCAAAATTTTCTGGTTCGTAGTAATAGTTGGATTTGTACGTGGACCGGGTTATTGGAGCCAAACAGTCCTCAATTATATTGAGACCAAACGAATCCTGCCCCTCCGCTGCATCTTTTGGCTATTCGAAACGTGGGCAAAATCAGAAAAGTCTATTGATTGGATAACTTATTATAATTTTTCTTTCCTTTTAAAAAACTAATAGGATATTCAGTGAATGCACCGAGCAAGACGTTCACCACCTTTTGTACGTTCACCACCTGTAACTAGATCAAGACATTTAGCAAATATTACCGCCGTTGATTTTTCTTTAGAATCGTCATCCAGTCGACCAAGTACTTCAGTTCAAATTTCCCATAATCCATTTTTTGAACCCGACCTCACAATTGAGAATCCGGAGAATATTCAGGAACGATTCGTAGATCCTGAACCACTAAACTTTCCTCCGGAACCACCAATCATACAAACAGAGATTGTTGAGGAACGAACCATAAAATCGGAATCCTCTAGTGATTTCGATTCAACAAATTCAATTATGGAGAATCTGGAACCTTTAAGTATGGAAGACCGAATGAGAGCTAAACGCACTGGCCAAGGTCACGCAATTACTCATCCAGACATTAATGCGCCAGATTATGAAATCAAAGGACAAATTCTATACATGGTGACTAATCAATGCCAATTTAGTGGTGCGCCGAAGGAAGATCCAAATGAACATCTACGTACCTTTAATAGGATCTGCACACTATTTAAAATCCGAGAAGTGGAGGATGAACAGATATATCTCATGTTATTTCCCTGGACTTTAAAGGGAGAAGCCAAAGATTGGTTGGAATCGTTACCTGAAGGGGCGATTGATACATGGGATGTTTTAGTTGAAAAATTTCTTAAACAATTCTTTCCGGCATCTAAAGCCGTAAGACTTCAAGCAGAAATTGTTATGTTTACACAAAAGCCGAATGAAACTCTATATGAGGCATGGACTAGATATGGAAAGTTGTTAAGAGGATGTCCGCAACATGGTTTAGACACCTGTCAAATAGTACAAATATTTTACCAAGGATGCGACATCACTACAAGGAAAGACATAGATATAGCAGCTGGTGGTTCTATTATGAAGAAAACCGAAACTGATGCTTACAAAATTATTGATAACACTGCTTCCCACTCACATGAGTGGCACCAAGAAAAAGATATCGTTATATCATCTAAAGCAGCTAGAGCCGATTCTAGCCATGACTTAGATTCCATTTCCGCAAAGATAGATGCTGTGGAGAGACGAATGGAAAAGATGACTAAAGATATTCACTCAATACGAATTAGTTGTGAGCAGTGTGGAGGACCACATTTGACAAAAGATTATCTCAGTATTGAATTAACAATGGAACAAAGAGAGAATATTTCATACATAAACCAAAGGCCTGGAAATAATTATCAGAATAATTATCAACCGCCAAGACCGATTTACAATCAAAACCAGAATTATAACCGAAATATTCCATACAACAACCAACAAGGTCCTAGCAATCAACAAGTATCCAATAATACTTACAACCAGCAAAGACCTAATTTTCAAAACAAACCACCACAACAAACCGATGATAAAAAGCCGAATTTAGAAGATATGATGACGAAACTAGTTGAAACTCAAACGCAGTTTTTCACATCTCAAAAACAAACCAATGAACAAAATGCTCAAGCATTTAGAAATCAACAAGCTTCTATTCAAAATCTGGAACAAGAAGTAAGTAACCTAGCAAGGTTAATAGGTGAAAGAAAACCGGGAAGTCTACCTAGTGATACAAATGCTAACCCCCGGAATGAAACAGCTAAAGCTATTACCACAAGAAGTGGTACAACACTTAAACCACCTGAAATACCTGTAACTTCTGATGAAGCTATTCCTACTCCACAAGAACCACAACCTGATCAAGATAAGGAAAATGAACCGGTAGTTGAAAAGGTTAATGAAGATAACACAGTTAAGGCTAAACCTTATGTTAAACCATACCAACCACCACTTCCTTACCCGAGTAAAATGAAGAAAGAGAAACTTGAAGCCGAGCAATCGAAATTCTTGGATATGTTTAAACAGATAAATGTAAATCTTCCTTTCATTGATGTGATTTCAGGAATGCCTAGATATGCTAAATTCTTGAAAGATCTAATCTCAAATAGAAAGAAAATGGAAGAACTCTCGGCTGTTACTATGAATGCTAATTGTTCAGCAGTGCTGTTGAATAAGATACCAGAAAAACTATCTGATCCAGGAAGTTTCACAATTCCATGTTTTCTGGGTAGTCTTAGTTCAATAGAAGCATTGGCAGACTTAGGTGCTAGTATAAATCTATTGCCATATTCACTATACGCTAAACTAGACCTTGGAGAATTGAAACCAACCAGAATAAGCATACAACTAACCGATAGATCAATAAAATATCCTAGAGGGATAATGGAGAACATGCTAGTTAAAGTTGGTACTTTAGTATTTCCAGTAGATTTTGTTGTTTTGGACATGGAAGAAGATTCTCAAGTTCCTCTCATATTAGGAAGACCATTCTTAAACACGGCTAAAGCAATGATAGACGTGTTCGGTAAGAAACTGACCCTAAGTATAGAGGATGAGAGTGTTACCTTTTCAGTTGATAGAGCAATGCAACAACCGCAATCTGCAGATGATATATGTTATTATATTCAAACTATAGATGCACAATGCAGAATTATTAGAAGAATTTCCAGAATTACAAGGAACAGGAGAATGTTTTTTAGGAGAAGGTAATGAACCAATTGATGAAGCTGAAATGTTAGCTACACTTATAGCTAATGGATATGAACCAACAACAGAAGAAATTCAAATGCTAAAAGAAGAAGATAGATATCGATATAAATCATCGATAGAAGAACCTCCGAAATTAGAGTTAAAGCCACTTCCAAACCATTTGGAATACGCTTATTTACATGGTGAATCTGAATTACCTGTAATAATATCGTCTTCTCTTACTGAAAATGAGAAATCACAACTCATTTCTGTGTTGAAAGCTCATAAACCAGCCATTGCATGGAAGATTCATGATATTAAAGGAATAAGTCCTTCGTATTGCACACATAAAATCCTTATGGAAGAAGGTCATAAAACGTATGTGCAACGCCAACGAAGACTAAATCCTAATATGCAAGATGTAGTTAAGAAAGAGATTATTAAACTGCTAGATGCAGGTTTAATTTATCCAATCTCTGATAGTCCATGGGTAAGCCCAGTTCAATGCGTGCCTAAGAAGGGTGGCATGACTGTCATTACAAATGAGAAAAATGAGCTTATTCCTACTAGGACTATAACAGGATGGCGTGTATGTATTGATTATAGAAAATTAAATGATGCCACCAGAAAAGATCACTTTCCCTTACCTTTCATTGATCAAATGTTGGAAAGATTAGCCGGAAATAGTTACTATTGTTTTCTAGATGGATTTTCCGGATATTTTCAAATTCCAATAGCACCCGAGGACCAAGAGAAAACCACATTCACGTGCCCTTATGGTACGTTTGCTTACAAACGCATGCCATTTGGACTTTACAACGCCCCTGCAACCTTTCAAAGGTGCATGATGGCGATTTTTCACGACATGATAGAAGAATGCATGGAAGTATTCATGGATGACTTTTCAGTCTTCGGTGATACATTTGAATCATGTCTAGTTAATCTGGAACGAATGCTTATTAGATGCGAACAATCAAAACTAGTTCTTAATTGGGAGAAATGCCATTTCATGGTTAAAGAAGGCATCGTTCTTGGACATAAAATTTCAAAAGAAGGAATTGAAGTGGATAGAGCTAAAGTAGATGTAATTGCTAAACTTCCACATCCCACCAATGTTAGAGGAGTTAGGAGTTTTCTAGGGCATGCCGGTTTTTACCGACGTTTCATAAAAGATTTTTCTAAAATTGCCACTCCTCTGAATAAACTCCTAGAAAAGGATGCTCCATTCATCTTTTCAGATGAGTGTATCAAATCTTTTAATACTTAAAGAGAAACTCACTAATGCGCCGATCATGATAACACCAAATTGGAATCTACCATTTGAACTAATGTGCGATGCAAGTGATTTTGCAATGGGAGCCGTTTTAGGACAAAGGATTGAAAAACGATTTCAACCTATATATTATGCTATTAAGACATTACAAGGAGCACAAACGAACTATACAACTACTGAAAAAGAACTCCTTGCTATTGTCTTTGCTTTTGACAAATTTCGATCATATCTCGTTCTAGCAAAAACGGTGGTCTATACCGACCATTCTGCTCTTAGATACCTATTTTAGAAAGAAGATGCTAAACCAAGATTAATCCGTTGGATCTTACTCTTACAAGAGTTTGATATTGAAATCCGAGATAAAAGAGGAGCAGAAAATCTCGCTGCTGATCATCTTTCTCGTCTTGAAAATCCCGAATTAGAAGTTTTAAATGAATCGGCCATACAAGACAACTTTCCTGATGAATATCTATTGAAGATAGATTATAAAGAAATCCCATGGTTTGCAGACTATGCAAACTACTTAGTTTGTGGATTCCTTGAAAAAGGATTATCGTACCAAAGACGAAAGAAATTCTTCAGTGATATAAAACACTATTTTTAGGAAGATCCACATCTGTTTAAAAGTTGTCCAGATGGAATAATACGCCGATGTGTATTTGGAGATGAAGCTAGTAAAATTTTAAACCATTGTCACACAGGACCAACAGGAGGGCATTATGGGCCTCAACTAACAGCAAGAAAAGTTTATGATGCTGGATTCTATTGGCCTACAATTTACAAAGACGCACACCTTCTTTGCAAATCCTGTGATGCATGTCAAAGGGCCGGAAAAATAAGTCAACGTGATGAAATGCCACAAAATGTCATCCAAGTATGTGAAGTATTTGACATTTGGGGTATTGACTTTATGGGTCCATTTCCAAAATCTCATAATAATCTATATATACTCGTAGCCATTGATTATGTATCTAAATGGGCGGAAGCACAAGCTCTCCCAACTAACGATGCACGAGTTGTAGTCAACTTTTTAAAACGTCTTTTTGCAAGGTTTGGAACACCGAAAGCTTTAATAAGTGATCGGGGTACTCATTTCTGTAATAATCAACTTGAGAAAGTTCTTAAAAGATATGGAGTAACTCATAAAATCTCCACCGCATATCATCCACAAACAAGTGGACAAGTTGAAAATACCAACCGAGCTTTAAAACGTATTCTAGAGAAAATCGTAGGATCAAATCCGAAGGAATGGTCCATTAAATTGGAGGATGCACTCTGGGCTTTTAGAACAGCCTACAAAACTCCAATTGGAACCACACCTTTTAGACTTTTTTATGGAAAAGCATGTCATCTTCCAGTAGAAATTGAACACAAAGCATTTTGGGCTTTGAAGACATGTAATCTTGATTTACATGAAGCCGGATGTCTACGATTAAGTCAACTAAACGAATTAGAAGAATCAAGACATGAAGCATACGAAAATTCGTTAATCTATAAAGAAAGAACGAAGAAATGGCATGATAAAAGAATCAGAAGTTTAAAAGAATTTAAAGAAGGAGACAGAGTTCTTCTTTTCAATTCACGATTCAAGCTATTTCCTGGAAAATTGAAATCAAGATAGTCTGGACCATTCATAGTCAAAAGAGTTTTCCCATACGGAACGATAGAATTAATAAATTCAAATGGAATTGAATTTAAAGTTAATGGTCACGGAGTTAAACATTACATACATGGTCCGATGGAAGTTGACAATGAAGTTAATCATAATTTCACCACCCAAGAAAACCTTCAAAATGAAAACATAAATATGTTATCAACAACATATGAAAAATGAAAACTGGAATATAGGGAGGATTCAAATTTGAGTGATGAAGAAGAATTCCTATACAAACCTCCCATTCCAAGAAACGAAGAAAAATGTGAACAAGAAATTCAAATAGAAATGAAAGAATCAAGGAAAGAACACCCGAAAAAAGTTTACAAACCAACTCGACTTACTAAAGCAGGAGACCCGGGTGAATTTATCATTTCTTGCTTACTTAATGATGGTGCTGTATATAATGGACTCGCAGATTTAGGAGCAAGTGCAAATATTATGCCTCTTTCCTTATACAAAAGATTAGGCATGGGTAAATTAAAACCAACCAAAATAGGTGTTCAATCATTTGACCAAACCATTAAACACCCGGTTGGAATAGCAAATAATTTACTTGTTAACGTGGGAAGTTTGACCTTTGTTGCAAACTTCATAGTGAATAATATGGAGGAAAACCTTGATGTTCCTCTAATTCTAGGTCGCCCATTTTTAGCAACCACCGAGGCATTCATTGATGTAAGAGAAGGTAGAATGACACTTAGGGATGGTGATACATCGATCACCTTTGTGAACCGAAAGTTTAGATCTCCACAAACCAAAACTGTTAGGCCAATAAAAACGCATAAGTGTGGGGAAGATGAAGAAACACTTAATGATGATCCAATCACAAAGAATGCCGTTGATGATACGAAATTAGATGAACCCATTTTTAACAGTTCAACGAAGAAACTTTATAAACGGATTCACGATGCTAAGATTAAAGGAAACTTTAAGTTATATAACCGATTAATATCCAATTTATCGTCAAAAGAAAAGGCAATGTCAGTTGAATTTGTGAAAGTTACGGAGGAAATCAACAAATGGATTGAAGTAAAAGTCAAATATATACAAGTTGTTGATGATTCAATTGAAAATAATGTTAATCACAATTTCGACACCACAGCTAACTAAGTGTGGGGAGAATCAAGTCTTTAAAGGATAATATGTATTTCTGTTAGAGTTAGATTGTCTGTTTTTCGTGTAGTTCTCGAAAATGGAACCCGAATGGTCTTTCCCTAGCAGACCCTAAAGAACTAGTCTTCTCCCCCCATTCTGAATTTTTATTTTTTTTACAAAATGAAGACTGCCTGTGAACTAAACCATGGCCTAATGCTACACGCTTTGATCACTAAACGTAATAATGACATACTACCGAGTGAACTAGTATCAGTAATCAGAGAAAGAATGGACGGAGTTAGAAAAGAATCCAGATGCGAAGATAATAAGTTACAATTTGGTAAAGGAAAATCAAAATCCGCAGCGAAAAGAAGAGCACGACACCTAGAAAGATGTCACAAATGCGGAAAATGGTCACATGGAGGTAAATGTTCAAATAATCAAACCTATTCAAACACCGAATTTGTTACTTTATGCAGAGACGGACCGTTCATATGTTTAGAAGAAAAGACACTGAATGCTCGAGGTTACGCCTATGTAGCTATGGAAAACCAATTAAACCAACTATCTTATGAATGGGATAGATCATATAACTAAGAATACTATCTCACAGGTAAGTCTGTACAGTTTTTATTCTATTTTTTTTATTTTTAACCTTTTGATAATAAACGCTAATTTGTTCGCTAAAAAGTATTAAATTGGTATTGAATAAAATTAGGTTTGGCGACCGAAATTATTGATATCATACAAAAATTTATTACATCACTGCGAAATTTAACGTTTATTCTTAAGGTATAAATATCTTTAATCAATCAACCCAAAATATTTCAAAAATTCGTCATGAGTTAAATTAGGTCTTGGAACCGAAATTACTTTACCGAAAAGAGGGGCGCATATTTTTGATAATATTTGATTGATTAAAGTGGGATAAAAAGCCAAAAAGAATTTTTTTTATTTTATTTTTACCATGTTTTTAAAATTAATATATAAATCTTAAATTAATATTGTAAACTTTGTAAAATCAATATATTTAAAATTGTAAATATTTGAAAAATTAAATTAAGTTTGGTGTGAATTTTTAATTTTTAAAATATGAATTTTTAATTTTATGCATTTCAAATTTTAAGTTTGGTGTGAATTTATAATATGAATTTTTAAAATTAAGTTTGGTGTGAATTTTTAATTTTTAAAAATATGAATTTTTAATTTTTAAAAATATGAATTTTTAATTTTATGCATTTCAAATTTTAAGTTTGGTGTGAATTTTTAATATTAATTTTGAATTTTATATTTAAGTTGTGTGAATTTAAAAACAAAAATTTATTTTATCTCATTAAGTTAAAAATATGATTTTTAAAATTCGTCGTAAGTTGAAGACTAGGTCTTTGAACCGAAATTGCTTTACCCAAGGGAGGGACGAGAACTTTTAATATCATTATTTTTAATCTTATTGAATTAAAGTATGCCAAAAACATTAAAAAACCCAAAAATCTTAGCTTTTAAAACAATCGCTACAAAAAGACAAATTTTAAAATTTTGTCGAGGGACGGACTAGGACATCGATCCGAAACGACCTCGTCCTAAATAACAAGGGAAACAAAATTTTAAAATTAATTACTTAATTGTTTTAATTAGTATAAGATATATATATAAAAAAAAAAGCAAACTCCGCGACTCGCGGAGTTTGAAGGCTTAAATGCCGCGACTCGCGGAGGGATCGAAATACAGAAAAAATAAAATCGAGCTACACAGCTCAGTCCACACACCACAACTAAAACACAGCAAAGAACAGCCGAAAAAACTGCACAAAAACCCGAAAAATACACCCCAAAATCACAATTTTTAACCGTTAATCATCAAATCTTTTACTAAAATCATGTTGAGAAGGATGCTATCAAGGAATTACTCAAGAAAAACGACTGAAAGGGGTGAATCTTCATCCCAAGCTCGCAATGCTCCTGCTGAGAATGCGGAACAACAGGAGGTGGATAACTACTACAAGCAAGATATACCTCATCTAGTCATGACCTTTTCTGATATGCACTTGGAAGATTTGCACCCGAACCTGAGATTTGACAGACTTTGGATAGATTATCCAAAATACCAAAGGGGTTTGCATACTCTTCATTCTAAGGTTGTTGAGGTACCTAGGGTCATAGAATGGGGACCCTTAGAAGCTGTAGAATTGGCCGGGCCAATTAGGGAATTACTTGCACAGAGGTATGGTAATTCTACTTTTAATGACTGGGTACGTTTATTCACCATGCGTAGACCTGTATATAAAGTATGGTGTGAAGAATTGTTGTGTAGTATAGAGTTGAATGATCGGGTAGCTAGTTTAACCGATCGATCTTTTATTAGATTTTTGTTAGGCGGTTCGATGCGCCACATGTCTTTACTAGACATGGCTCAGGCTTTACGTATATATACGCCTGAGGAGTTAGCATCTGCCGATTGTAGAGGGTTGATACTAAATGGTAGAAAGATAGATGAAAATTTTGATACACACGGTGTGTGGAGTCAAATGATAAGCCATCACCGATTCAAAAGGGGGAATTACTCTTATTTGGATATAGATAGAGCTGAATTAAGAGTAATTCATAGGTTTTTAGCTAATTCGATTACACAAAGGGGTAAGAACAAGGAAAAGGTAAATGAACAGGATTTGTTTTACCATATGTGTATTCGAGACCCACAAAGCGCTGTAAGTATACCGTATTGTGTGGGTTATTATTTATCAGCTATGGTTAGGGGGATGAGACCGCA
This sequence comes from Rutidosis leptorrhynchoides, assembly GCF_046630445.1. NCBI lineage: Eukaryota > Viridiplantae > Streptophyta > Magnoliopsida > Asterales > Asteraceae > Rutidosis > Rutidosis leptorrhynchoides. Next base: position 425,645,590 of record NC_092335.1, read on the forward strand.
TAGCATAATAGGAGGTGGTATTTTTATTACTTTGATTGCTGAATATCTCGGTGTGGATATAAGTCGGGGGGGATTATTAGTAGAAGAACCAGAACCCCGCGATACTATAGGTTTAAATGTATACCATGGTGCGAAAGTTTTGAAGAGGCGAAATAACGCCGCAGTACCATACCATGGTAGACATCCACAGGTTGAGAGAAACCAACAGCAAGGTAATGTAGGAGGGGGAAATGAGATGCAAGAAATGCAAAGGTTTATAGCTTCACAGGAGTACGAAAATGCTAGACAGAGAGCATTTGAAGATTGGCAAGTTCATCAGAACCAAATCATAGCTCATTGCCAACATATAGGTAGAAACTATATTCCTACACCGAAACCCATATTCCCTCCCTGGTCTATAGAGATGCAACCACCGTATCCTAAGTATAACCCTGCCGAAGCATTCTATAGCACCTATGGTTATGCCTGGAACCCCTATTGGTACCAGTATCATCCCTAGTCTACTTAGTTTTTTTTTATTTTGTAATTTGTAATGATTGATACGTTTAATACTTATGTTAATATTGTAATAGTTGTTATAATTTTCTAACTTTTATTCTTAGATTTTAATAATTTTTGAATGTGGGGTAATATACCAAACTTCAAAAATATGTATATATGTTTGCAGTTTATCTTATGTACACAACAGGGTAAAACAACGCATTTTCAAAGACTGGCATTAAGTTCAGCAAAAGCAACTAATTTTGATGACAAGATGCAAAATATATGTGAAATAACAACAAGACGGAATGAACAAATGATGTGCACCATTTATCATTCAGCAAACAAACGCCAATATATTTGGAAACTTTGGTAAAAATTTAATCATTTTCACGCAAATCACCCTCAATAATTTAAATTGTTACTGATTTCTTGCAAATGAGGGCATTGCAAGATCTTAAGTGTGGGAAGGGGTTAAATTCTTTCGGATTTAAAATTTTTACTTTATACACTTGGATATCATTAAAAATACTAGTAAAGCAGTAGTTGTATTAGAATCTAGTGCTCTCTGATAATAAAGAACAGCCCTAGTCTTATATACTGACTACCCAATTCTAGTAAAATTTTTCAAAATTTTCAATTAAATGAACTCAAAATCATGTTTATACATATTTATGAACGATAAAACTAGGTTTTAACACCGAAATTATTGTAACCTCGGAAAGGACATAAATTGAGAAACAAACCAAAATGTTAAAATTCATTTAAAATGGAATAGAGGACGATAAAAAGGAAAATAAAAGCCAAGTGTGGGAAAATTTACCAAGTTATCTTAAACATATGTCACATATATCTGTAACAAATAACTGAAAATACTTTTGCTTTGGACTAAACTAAACTGTTTTACCCGATGAAAGAAAAGAAGAGATGGATCTACACGATGAATCAATTCCATCATTAAAAGGAAGTAAAGTCTTCCGAAAAAGACACGCGCTTCTTGATTTAGGTCATGAAGTTGTCGTCCAGACCAGCTGTAGGTTGACGAAAAATCTAGAAAAGTCATCACTAAAATCAGCAGGAAATCCACGGACCTCAGCATTAAACAGGGTCGCCAAGTGGTCAGATTTATCCTAACCATGAGAAGGATTTATCTCGTAAAATGGGGGGGCACCATGCAAATTAGCTTGATAAGACTAATGAATCAGATCCCCAGAAAGGATAATCTCCTTAAAAGATCAAAAATCAGCTTTTAAGACTGATATTACTCAATCCTAGAGATTGACCTTAAAGATTGAGAATTACAAACTCATGGAATTCAATGATATCTAAACTCGAGCTTGAACGAGAAAATATTTTGATCAAAATTATAAACCGATTTATTTTCTGAAAACCCTATTTTCAATGCGTTCATTACCATTGAACGTAAAATCCTAGGAATTCACCTGGAATTCATTAGGTCACCTGAACTAAATCGGGTGTCAACCGTAAGAACGGTGGTTGCATAGCATGGTCAAAGACAGGACCTTGTGCCAGACCGAAAAATAATAAGGGTAAGCTTTACTATTGCTCCTACCAAGGATAGTAATTGCGTCCGACACGTTATAGACCATAATTAAAAGCATGTCAGGGGACATTGCCTTAACGGTTGCTTGTTCAATGCTTTCCTTTACAACCGGACGGTAGTTTACCGAAAGGTAATATACGGGACAAGTAAACTGGACGTGTTGCTTTCCAAATACAAGGTTAGCAAGTGGGTGACACAAAACCGCAAGTTTTGAGCTAAAATTTTCAAATCTGAAACCCACCAAACCCACAAAAATATTTTGCAAACACCGGTGAAGGGTTATTCCGGAAAACATATCTAGGGTAAAAACTAGATTTAATTTTCAAAAGATCAAATGTTTTCATAAAGATCCAATTTCCTTAATGGATCTAAATTTTTATAGTCATGTGGGACTGTAAACCATATCATTACTACCATTGTTTATACCGCCGTATAGAAATCACTGATGTACAAAGTGTGAAGAATAAAGAAGTGATTCTAGTATTTTAAGACGATATTGCTTGAGGACAAGCAACGCTCAAGTGTGGGAATATTTGATAATGCTAAAAACGAACATATATTTCATAGCATTATTCCTCAAGAAAGACAAGCTTTTAGTTGCAATTGTTCTATTTACAAGTGATATTCGTTTAAATAATAAAAGGTGAAGACAAAAGACAGATTCGACGAATTGAAGACGCAAACGACCAAAAAGCTCAAAAGTACAAAATACAATCAAAGAGGTTCCAATTATTGATAAGAAATGTCTCGAAATTACAAGAGTACAAGATTCAAAACGCAAAGTACAAGATATTAAATTGTACGCAAGGACGTTCGAAAATCCAGAACCGGGACATGAGTCAACTCCCAACGCTCGATGCAACGGACTAAAAATTACAAGTTAACTATGTATATAAATATAATATAATATATAATTAATTATATTAATTATATATATATATTATATTTATAAATAAAATCGTCGGCAAGAAAGACTCCAAAAGCTGGTGAGTTGTATTTACAAACTCCGCGACTCGCAGAGTTTGAAGGCCAAAAGGGCCGCGAGTCGCGGAGCCCCAAGTTTTGAAAGTCCCTATAAAAGCAACCGAATTCTGAGCATTTTTAATCATCATATATCATTCTCTCTATCTATATACGTAAAATATATATATATATATATATATATATATATATATATATATATATATATATATATATATAATTTATATTTTAATTTTAATTTTAATTTTAATATTAATAATAAGGGTATGTTAGCGAATATTGTAAGGGTGTAAGTCGAAATTCTGTCCGTGTAACGCTACGCTATTTTTAATCATTGTAAGTTATGTTCAACCTTTTTACATTAATGTCTCGTAGCTAAGTTATTATTATGCTTATTTAATCCGAAGTAATCATGATGTTGGGCTAATTACTAAAATTGGGTAATTGGGCTTTGTACCATAATTTGGGTTTGGATAAAAGAACGACACTTGTGGAAATTAGACTATGGGTTATTAATGGGTTTTATATTAACTAAACAATACCTTGTTAATTTAATATACAAACTTATAATTCGACGTATTTATATATAACCACATACGCTTGACTGGGTACGGTGGGCGGGATATCTATAAATACCAATAATTATTCATTTTACCGGACACGGAACTGGATTAATAGTTAATAGACTTGTTGAAACAGGGGTGAATTACATTCAAGGGTAATTGGTGTAATTGTTAACAAAGTAGTAAAACCTTGGTTTACACGCAGTCGATAACCTGGTGTATTCATTAAACAAAGTATTAAAACCTTGTTACAATTCGAATCCCCAATTAGTTGGAATATTTGACTTCGGGAATAAGAATAATTTGACGAAGGCTTTCGCTCTTTATATTTATGACTGATGGAATATTATGGACAAAATTCGTATGGACATATTAAATAATCCAGGACAAAAGACAATTAACCCATGGGCATAAAACTAAAATCAACACGTCAAACATCATGATTACGGAAGTTTAAATAAGCATAATTCTTTTATTTCATATTTAATTTCCTTTATTTTATATTTAATTGCACTTCTAATTATCGCATTTTTTTTGTTATTTTATTTAATTGCACTTTTAATTATCGTACTTTTTAATTATCGCAAGTTTATTTTATCGCACTTTTATTCTTCGCAATTTCATTATCGTTATTTACTTTACGCTTTAAATTAAGTCTTTTATTTATTATTTTACATTTGGTTTTAACTGCGACTAAAGTTTTAAAATCGACAAACCGGTCATTAAACGGTAAAAACCCCCCTTTATAATAATAATATTACTTATATATATATATATATATATATATATATATATATATATATATATATATATATTTGTATTTTTATAAAAGTAAACTAATATAGCGTTAAGCTTTGTTTAAAAAGATTCCCTGTGGAACGAACCGGACTTACTAAAAACTACACTACTGTACGATTAGGTACACTGCCTATAAGTGTTGTAGCAAGGTTTAAGTATATCCATTCTCTAAATAAATAAATATCTTGTGTAAAATTGTATCGTATTTATTAGTATTTCCTGGTAAAATTAATAACTATTTTATACCACTCTGCTAAAACATCATTAATACATTATGTTTAACATGATATAATAATAATTAAGTATATCATTAAGTGTATTAATAATGAACTATATACATAAAACGAGACTACTAACTTAAGGGTTTCGAAACAATATATACATGTAACGATTAACGACGAAATAACGACTTAATTAAAATGTATATATATGTATTGTATTAATATGTATTAATACACTTTTGAAAGCCTTAAGAACATATATCAAAATAATTATACTTAACAAAAATGCTTACAATTACATTCTCGTTCATTTTCATCAACAATTTTACTCGTATGCACCCGTATTCGTACTCGTACAATACACAGCTTCTAGATGTATATACTATTGGTATATACACTCAATCATCAGCTCCTTAGCAGCCCATGTGAGTCATTAAATATGTGGGAACCATCATTTGGCAACTAGCATGAATGATTACACAAAATTATAAAAATATTATAAATCATTCATGAATTATTTACATGAAAACAAAACTACACATCCTTTATATCTAATCCATATACCAACGACCAAAAACACCTACAAACACTTTCATTCTTCAATTTTATTCATCTAATTGATCTCTCTCAAGTTCCATCTTCAAGTTCTAAGTGTTCTTCATAAATTCTACAAGTTCTAGTTTCATAAAATCAAGAATACTTCCAAGTTTACTAGCTCACTTCCAATCTTGTAAAGTGATCATCCAACTTCAAGAAATCCTTATTGTTTACAGTAAGATATCATTCTAAATCAAGGTAATACTCATATACAAACTTTGATTCAATTCCTATAACTATAACTATCTTAATTCGAGTGATAATCTTACTTGAACTTGTTTTCGTGTCATGATTCTACTTCAAGAACTTTCAAGCCATCCAAGATCCTTTGAAGCTAGATTATTTCTTGTCACTTCCAGTAGGTTTACCTACTAAACTTGAGGTAGTAATGATGTTCATAACATCGTTCGATTCATACTTATATAATCATCTTAATTGAAGAAAATAACTTGTAATCACTAGAACATAGTTTAGTTAATTCTAAACTTGTTCGCAAACAAAGTTAATCCTTCTAACTTGACTTTTAAAAATAACTTAACACATGTTTTATATCTATATGATATGCTAATTTAATGAGTTAAAACTTGGAAACACGAAGAACACCGTAAAACTGGATATACGCCGTCGTAGTAAAACCGGGGGCTGTTTCGGGTTGGATAATAATAAAAAAAAAACTATCTTAGACTTTGATTTAAAGATTTGTATTTTGGGAAAATAATATTTCATATAAACATGATAACATATCCAAAAATTATGGTTAAACTCAAAGTAGAAGTATGTTTTTTCAAAATGGTCATCAAGATGTCGTTCTTTCGACGAAAATGACTACCTCTTTCAAATATGGACTTGTAACCTGTAACGCTGACTATAAACCACTACTTTTTCAGTTTAGTTCTAAATACTACAGTTCGTTACGAAACCATAGCAATTTGAATCACTCAAAACCGATTTATAACGAAGAAGATATGGGCAAAACAAGATTGGTTAGAAATCACCAAAATAGCTACGGAATTATTTTGCAAAAATCTATACTAACCATGTCCTAGCTAACTTTTCTTGTATTATACATGTATTTATACATATTTCCTTGTACTATACTAGTCTTGGTTAATCGTAAGACACATGTACACAATACGTCGAGATAACTTCAAAGACAACAGTTTGTACAGTGGGTCGTGATTAAATCTTAGACAATATATATACAATACGTCAGATAAATCGTAAGACACATGTACACAATACGTCGAGATAACTTCAAAGACAATAGTCGTACAATGGGTCGTGATTGAGTCTTAGACAATATATTTACAATACGTCAGATAAATCGTAAGACACATGTACACAACACGTCGAGATAACTTCAAAGACAATAGTTGTACAATGGGTTGTGATTGAGTCTTAGACATTATATTTACAATACGTCTTGATTATTCCAGGGTGATGTATTGAACTATATATATGGACTACTAACGTTGGACTGCTAACATTGGACTACTAACGTTGGACTGCTAACTTGACAACTTAAATCATCAACACGTAAATAAAAATATGATTTGAATATATTTATCATACTTTGATATATATGTATATATTTGTTATAGGTTCGTGAATCGATCCGTGGCTAAGTCTGTTTTTTCGACGAATTGAAAATTTGTGAAAGTGAGTTTCATTACTCCCTTTTTACATATATTTTTGGGCTGAGAATACATGCGCTGTTTTATAAACTGTTTTACGAAATGGACACAAGTACTTAAACTATATTCTATGGTTGGATTACGAATACTGAATATCGCCCCTTTTTAGCTTGGTAGCCTAAGAATTAGGGAAATGGCCCCTAATTGACGCGAATCCTAAAGATAGATCTATGGACCTTGACACGTCCCATTCGGGTTATGAATGCTTTAGTACTTCGATTGATATATACTGATTGCGACGGCCGGTATATAGCATGCAGATTGCGAAATGCCTGTATGCGGGGGATATTCTATATGCATCCTGTTAGTTCGGTTACCAAGTGTTCACCATATGAAAGATTTTATCTTTATGCAGATTGCGAAATGCCTGTATAATGATTATGGAAATGAAAATGAAAAATGGAAATCTTGTGGTCTATTAAATTGTTGGAAATGAATATTTATGATAAACTAATGAACTCACCAACCTTTTGGTTGACACTTTTAAGCATGTTTATTCTCAGGTATGAAAGAAATCTTCCGCTGTGCATTTGCTCAAATTAAAGATATTACGTGGAGTCATTCTTGGCATATTTCTAAAGACGTTGCATTCGAGTCGTTGAGTTCAAAAAGATTATATTATTAAGTAAATGACAGATTAAGTCATTTAAAGTTTGGTTATATTGTAAAATGGTATGCATACTTGTCAACTATCGTTGTAATGAAAGTTGTCTTTTAAAAACGAATGCAATGTTTGTAAAACGTATCATATAGAGGTCAAAACCTCGCAATGGGACCAAATGTTATTGTATTCGTCCATATGGATTTGGACGGGCCATTACACCAGCCCCCTTCAGACTCGAACCTGCACCACTAGGTGAAAACAAGCAAGCGCCTACCAGGGATTTGATACCACTCAGTCAGAAGCTCGGTGGTAATAATGCCATCATATCATTTATAGTTTTTCTTCTTCTTCTTCAGGCAATTGTTTTTGTTTGGTTTTCGATATCGTTGAGTGTCATACGTTGCATGTCTAACCCCGAATCCCCAGTGACATTGAATGAGTCAAATCCGGTTTCCGAAAGCTAGCACTGTTTTCCCAATCATTGAAAAATATTGAGATCCAAACAAATGTGGATGGGCCATCTGACAACGAAACATATAAGGACTGACATATATTAACCAAACCATCTTAATCTTGAAATAGTATGCAAATGATGTTGGAAAATTACGGTCTCACTAATTCCTACCACTCAGCCCAACAATAACAGTAAAGAAATAAGAACAATATACAACACAAGATTTAACATGGAAACTCCAAAACAGGAGAAAAACCACCGGCCTCCAAAGAGAGAAATACACTATATCACAAATTGTTACAATGATATAGACGACTCTCTTAAGCCAACTACACTCTCTAAAATATTTAACTAATACAACTCTCAAACAAGGGTAAGAAAGAAAGAAATAATCAAATACTTAAAGTGTATTGATTGGTGCGATTTGGAATGAAGCCCATGACCTCCTTTTATAGCCAAGGAGTTCTCCTCCAACTTCATTCTTCTACTAATGTGGGACAAAAAACTCCATATTTTCTTCTAGCCAAAAATATAACTAACAAATCTCCACCTTTTGGATATAAGAAGATAACCATGCTTCCACATTGCAAAGATAACCGACGTAGATGCTTCCTCGATGACAACTTCAAGATCATCATCTTCATGTCGCTGACATCATCTCCCAATAGACAAAACTTGCATCTTCATCGAACATTGTCAAGACCTGACAATCATTGTCATCACAGACAATCATAACTCTTAACAGAATTATCATACTCCACCATAAAGAGTATAGCACTTAGAATATCACATTCCAAGCATTTTACATCGGTACATGTTGTATACCCAGCTGAACTGTTATGGTGCAACTTCCTGTTTGGCTTTCCCTGAAAGTTTCATCAGCTACAACATCCGTTTCTACCACACAACCTGCATCAACGGCAAACCAATGTCCATGTGCAATTGTGAAACCGCTAACGAATATCCCTTTCCATGGTGGCGCGGACACACCATGAGGATGACGTGACTTCAGAAGAATTCGTCACTCTCCGTAACAACGGAGACAATGTTAGCATCTTTGGAGCCATTTGACGGATTAGCTCCACCGGGACAATTAACCCTTACATGCCCAATCTTCCCGCACTTCCAGCATGTCAGATTCTTTCCAGAGTTTCTCTTCCGCCTATCCGAACACAACAGTACCGTAGCTTCAAATGACGAGACCCCGTTACCTTCCAATCTTTTCTCCTCGGATAGGAGCTTGCTAGTAACGTCTTCAAACTCCAAAGTTTCCTTCCCGTACATTAGAATAGGTTTCATGTGCTCATAGGACGATGATAAAGATAATATCAACCTCAAAGCTTTATCTTCATCATCCACTTTAACTCCAATAGCCTCCAGTTCTGAAACAATACCGTTTAGAATACTTAGATGATCTGAAATCTTTGAACCCCCATCCATACGCAGAGTATGAAATTGTTCTTTAAGATACAACCGATTTGAGATGCCCTTGCCCTGGCACAACTGCTCTAGTTTAACCCAAAGCTCCTTTGCCGTTGATAACCCGTGCACATTTGCAAGCACGTTCTTTGCAAGACACAAACGAATCGCACTTGCTGCCCTCAAATCCATATCATCCCATTCTTCTTCATCGAACTTACTGCTAGAATCACTGCTAGGAACAAGGGTGGGTTTACCCTTCAAAGCCTTGTGTAAACCAGACTGAATCAACACATCCTTGACTTAAACCTGCCATAAGCCAAAATTGATCCTCCCATCAAATTTCTCAACATCAAACCTCATTGGACTGAACTTCGACATCGTATCCGTATCCTGTAAACAACACTTTCTCTGATTTTGCTCACGTTTCGACTGGCCGACAGATGTAGTGGAGTGGCGCACAAGATCCGTTAAATTGGAAAATCCAACACCCGGTCCACTACAAATTCTTGACACCACTTACTTCGAATCAGAAAAAAATATTGTCTAAACAGATACCCTATACGATCAATAGAACTCGTTTCTGATGTGGACGATCCACTCCCGTGGCAACCACAGAGCATACTTCGACTCCTATAACCGAGACCCCCCGTCAAACCTGACGCTCTGATACCAGTTGTTGGGAAATTACGGTCTCACTAATTCCCACCACTCAGCCCAACAATAACAGTAAAGAAATAAGAACAATATACAACACAAGATTTAACGTGGAAACTCCAAAACAGGAGAAAAACCACCGGCCTCCAAAGAGAGAAATACACTATATCACAAATTGTTACAATGATATAGACGACTCTCTTAAGCCAACTACACTCTCCAAAATATTTAACTAATACAACTCTCAAACAAGGGTAAGAAAGAAAAAAATAATCAAATAATTAAAGTGTATTGATTGGTGCGATTTGGAATGAAGCCCATGACCTCCTTTTATAGCAAGGAGTTCTCCTCCAACTTCATTCTTCTACTAATGTGGGACAAAAAACTCCATATTTTCTTCTAGCCAAAAATATAACTAACAATCAAATTCACGTGTTTGTTTTATGCCATTTGGCATATTTACATGTAGCAGGGTTGGTCAATTGAATAATTATGTATGTATGACTTAGTACAGCTATTAATTTGTTCTCATGTACGTTTTATTATCGACGGTCTAAACTCTGTAGTTAAAATGTTGAGACTTGCATCAATAAATTTACCCTAATCAATATTGATTCAAGTGAAAAACTTTTACTTATTCATGCCATAACGCTTAAATAACAACCCTTACGTTATATTTTATCTTTATTTTTTAAAAGATCTTCATCACTTTTAATGTCTTTTGACATGCACAATGAATAGTTTACAAGAAATAAAGTTGATGACAATCAAAAAGTTAAGCAAGACCATAGAAAACCATCTTCTTTGGATGCAATGCTTAGAAAATCCAATTTTGAAAAGGTAAAACTATGACTCTTCCTGATTATTTAACTGTAAGATTCGATGACGACTTATAGATGTGTTCCAAAAAAAGACAAGTGCATTAACATGTCTTAAACAATAAGACAAGTACATAAGTTTCATAAATACTTTTGTTTAGGGAAAGTATTAAGAATAGAGATGTAGCAATCAACATTGTTTGCCGGAATGACAAATACTAAGACTCTAAGAGCTAATAATTCCACCATTAGGACGATGCCGGCTTTATAACTTTTAAAAATGTACTTTGTGAAGATGACTGAATCTTAAGTATACCATCATACATAAGAAAGTGATATATTTTCTTATTTAACATCTGAAATACTACTCATTCATTTTCACATTTTGAGGGTTTTTTCAATAACCATTTTTCGTAAACTCGAAGAGATGAGTAAAGATAAAAAAGATGGAATTTTTGGGTATGCAGAAGGGTATGACAAGTTTTTAATGTTGTTTGGGATATTGGGGAGCATCGGAGATGGGCTACAAATTCCGTTAATGATGTATGTTCTTAGCGCTGTCATTAACGATTATGGAAATCCCCATATCAAAGTTGGAATGTCCATTGTTAATAAGGTAATTAATGGTTTAATACTTTGTGTTTTCATACTGTATGAGTGTTTTCGTACTGTATGAGTTGCGCTTTTTGGGTTCGTTTTCGCTTGTGTACTCACTAATTGTTGAATCGTTCTGTTTCAGTATTCTTTAAGGTTGCTTTATGTTGCAATATTGGTTGGCCTATCTGCGTTTGTTGGTAAGTTGTTTTACTTCCATTCTTGTATCATTTTTGATTTTGTTGAAGTCTCTTTTTTTGGGATAAAATTAGAACATAGATGGCAATTTCTAACCTTATTAAAAAGTTAGCCTCAAACGAAACAGAGGTCAAAATTTAAAGCTATACTTCTATCATAAAACCTCATAAATCCTTAAACGAAAAAAAAGGAAAATAAAAAAGAAAAACACTTCAATTATTTTTTTTAGAGCGGCGATATCGACATCGAATGCTCACATTTGTCACTCACACACGCGTTAGGAGGAAACCCAATTCGCGACGATGTTGGCAGTACGATCGAAGGTTGGGAAAACCCCAGAGACCTTTCCAAATCGCATTGATATTGGCAGTATCATCAATGGTTGGAAACTTCTCTGCTTGGAGTGAGAATCGAATCTGGGTTGACAGTACCCCAAGTTGGATATCACCCCGTACCACTCAAGCTAAGCTTCGGTGATAGGAAAAAAAAATGTTTTAGGCAACCCAATTCAACATGATTTACAAAGAAATAAGAACAACAATGTTTTAGGCAACCCAATTAACTTGTAATCGTATTTAGCACACATTATTTACAAAGAAATAAGAACAACGTTTTAGGCAACCCAATTCAATATGATTCATCCAGTGTAATATATAACCAATTATTATTGTTTTCTTTTTGGTTCCCTTTCGGGCCCGAGTGTTCCAGCTCGCTATGCGAACTGACTAATCTCGAGCCAACAACTTGCTTTGCGAGTTGCCCGGACCAATTATTAAGTCAGCTATTTCTGACCCATTACCCATCTTGTCCAACCCGCAGGGGAGGATCTACTATAGGCCCAGTGGTGGCACTAGACACCACTGAAATACGCGATGTAGTAGAATTTTTTTTGGTTTTTTAACTAGTGACAGTCACTGGATAGTGTACATTTTTTTGAGTGACACCATTGAAATAAGACATCTAGTAGAATTTTTTTGAGGTTTTAACTGGTGACACCACTAACTACCAATCATAGATCCGCCACTGCCAACCCGCCCATTCCACCATCTCTAACTAATTGATGGTATGCGTTGATGTTTACAGAAGGACTTTGTTGGGCTAGAACCGCAGAGCGACAAACTTCAAAAATTAGACTCGAGTATTTGAAATCCGTCCTGAAACAAGATGTTGGTTTTTTTGATACCCAAGAAGCTGGCTCCTCCACAACCTACCAAGTTGTTTCGACTATATCTGCTGATTCCAACACAATTCAAATCACAATTGGTGAAAAGGTTTTCATTTCGCTTACTTTTAATGCCATATTAAATTCGATTAAAAGGTGGGAATTTTTTACCCATTAACTTATGAACTATCTTATATCAGCTTTTTTACAACTCAAACGGGTCAAATAACAAAATACAGCTAAAAAGGGAACGGGTCAAATGGGTCAAATAAACAGAAAGTCTATTCTTTATATGTATTCAAACTTCATTCATAACTAACACTTCTATTATTTATAAAAAAAAAGTTTCGAAATGAAAAAGGGTCAACCTGACCGTACCTGACCCGTTTCAACCCATTCTAAAATTACTAATGTCAACCGGTACCATTTGCACAATTCTGACCCACCCATATAGCCACCTGCAATACAATGAATCAAACAAGTATCTTAAATAATAAAAACTTAATCATTTTTTACCGCCTATTTAATGTAGATACCGAATTGTCTAGCCTACTTGTCATCATTCTTCTTTTGCCACGTATTTGCGTTCGTTCTCTCATGGAAGCTTACTTTATCCGCTCTTCCATTCTCGGTTATGATCCTTGTTCCGGCTCTTGGATTCGGTAAACACATGATGGACGTAGCCATGGCAATGGTTGCATCATATGGTGCTGCTGGTAGTATTGCAGAACAAGCAATCTCGTCTATAAGAACCGTTTATTCGTACGTTGGAGAGACTCAAACCATTATTAAGTTCAGCAAAGCACTTGAAACAACAACAGGATTAGGAATTAAACAAGGTTTGGCTCGAGGATTAATGCTCGGAAGCTTGGGAATGGTGTACGTTAGTTGGGCGTTTCAGGCTTGGATTGGATCGATTCTCGTTAGTAAACATGGCGAAAAAGGTGGCGACATTTTTGTGGCTGGATTTAACGTGCTAATGGCAGGATTGTAAGTTACTTCCTATATAAATGAACCATGAAATTAATCTTAAAAAACACATTTTGAGATAAAAGTTTATGTATTTATTTGTTATTAGAGTAAATTATATCTATAGTTCTTGTGGTTGATATGAAATTATATCAATAACCCTTATTTTTTGAAAATTACAGTCCTTGTGATTTTTATTACACCATTTTCCTTATTTTTTTAAAATTTCATCATTCGTCCTTATCTGAAAGTGTACGTCGATGGTCCCTAATTTACTTAAAATGTGTGTATGTCGTCCCTTTGATTAACACGGTTTTGAATAAGTCGGGACCATCAACGTACTTTAAGTAAGTCACGGACGATCAGAGTAATATTTCAAGGGACGATTGTTGTAATTTCATGAAAACCACATGGACGACCGCCATGCAATAGTCAATCAATCACGTACGATCAATGTAATTTGCAAAAGATAAAAACGGTTGATGTAATTTCATGTAAACTATCGTTATAAAATTTTACTCTTGTTGATATTATTTTTTGACACATTTGAGGGTAGAGATAATAAATCTTTAGAATATTGCAGGAATATCTTGACAGCACTTCCAAATCTTACTGCCATTACAGAGTCACAAGGGGCTGCTACTCGAATCAACGAAATGATTAACCGAAAGCCAACTATAGATACGGAAGATAAGAAAGGAAAGGCGTTATCATACGTAAGAGGCGAAATTGAGTTCAAGGGAGTTTATTTTAGCTACCCATCAAGACCAGATACAACAATTCTACACGCTTTGAATCTTCGAGTACCAGCTGGTAAAACCGTTGGTCTGGTTGGAGGTAGTGGTTCGGGAAAATCAACGACTGTTTCGTTAATTCAACGTTTTTACGATCCAATAGAGGGTGACATATTCTTGGATGGGTACAAGATCAAGAAACTTCATCTTAAATGGTTGAGATCTCAGATGGGATTGGTTAATCAAGAACCGATTCTGTTTGCTACGTCGATTAAAGAGAATATTCTGTTTGGGAAGGAAGGAGCATCGATGGATGATATCGTAGCCGCTGCCAAGTCAGCAAACGCTCATGACTACATCGTTAAGTTGCCAGATGGATACGAAACTAATGTAAGTTGTTATTTTCAACAAGGCTAATGATTTGTACACCATCAAAATTATTCATACACCACTATACATGCATTAAAATGTTGTACTGTAAAAACCTCTAAAGCAGTTTCAAAGCCGTTTTAGTGCTGTATGGATATATTTTGGTGGTGTAATGTTAAAAACCGTTTGGCATTTTGCGTTTTACTACTAGTCCCAAGGCATGCTTGTACCATTTTAAGTTTTTAACAAAATATTAATGATATGATCTAGTAATTCTTGTGTTTATAGGTTGGGCAATTTGGATTTCAACTATCTGGTGGGCAAAAACAACGAATTGCAATCGCACGTGCGCTAATAAGAGATCCGAAAATCTTGCTACTTGATGAAGCTACAAGCGCTCTCGATACACAATCTGAAAGAATAGTACAAGAAGCCATAGATCATGCTTCAGTTGGGAGGACAACAATAGTAATTGCGCACCGCCTTTCTACAATTAAAAAGGCGAATTTAATTTACGTGCTTCAATCAGGGAAAGTAGTTGAATCAGGTTCACACAATGAGCTGATGCAAATGAGCGATGGCGAATATTATAAAATGGTGCAGCTACAACAATCAGAACCGCAAAATGAGTACAGTCATAGATCTAGTAACACCCCTAGTCGTTGTACTAGAGCTATGGCTGCACCGAGCCCAGTAAGTGCACGGTCAAGTGCACCGGGCACCCCATCACTGAACCCATTCAGCCCTGCGTTCTCGCTGAGTGCACCTTACTCAGTTCAATTTGATGACTCTTATGAGAGCGACGACGAAGATGGTCATTCGAGGCAACCGTCTCACCCAGCCCCGTCTCAGTTTCGGTTACTGAAAATGAACGCACCCGAATGGCCCAAAGGTTTATTCGGATGCATAGGGGCTATAGGTTCGGGTGCAGTACAACCCATTAATGCATACTGTGTGGGTGGGTTGATTAGCGTTTACTTCCGGCCCGATAAATCTACGATCATTAGCCATGCAAGAATCTACTCGTTTGTGTTCTTAGGACTTGGGGTTTTTAGCTTCTTTACGTTTGTCGCCCAACACTATTACTTTGCGGTTATGGGAGAAAAGTTGACCACACGGGTCCGAGAAAAACTACTCGAAAAGTTGTTGACTTTTGAGATCGGTTGGTATGACCAAGACGAGAACACAAGTGCAGCTATCTGCGCACGATTATCAACCGAAGCTAACATGGTTCGTTCTCTAGTTGGAGACCGTTTATCGTTACTAACTCAAGCATTTTTCGGGGCTTTGTTTGCTTACGTACTAGGGTTAGTACTCTCGTGGAAACTAGCGCTCGTATTAATGGCTGCACAACCGTTTCTCATCGGTAGCTTTTACGCTAGAGGCGTTCTGATGAAGAGTTTATCCGAAAGAGCCCAAAAAGCACAAAAAGAAGGAAGCCAATTAGCAAGTGAAGCTGTTATTAACCATAGAACCATAACCGCGTTCTCTTCTCAAAAACGAATAGTTGGACTCTTTAAGGATACGTTAGAAGGGCCCCGCATAGAAAGCATTCGACAGTCGTATTTCTCGGGCATCGGGCTCGCTAGCTCACAGTTTATGGCTGCAGCTTCAACCGCCTTAGCGTATTGGTACGGCGGTAGGCTGTTGTCAAAAGACATGATCGAACCGAAGAATCTTTTTCAAGCGTTTCTTGTATTGCTGTTCACTGCGTACTCAATAGCCGATGCAGGGTCCATGACTAGGGATATTTCAAGAGGAAGTAACGCGGTTGGTTCGGTTTTTGCAATTCTCGATAAGCAAACTGAAATCGATCCTAATACTTCGTGGGGTCGGGAATCGAATAAAGGCAACATTCGGGGTCGTGTAGAGTTGAAAAATGTGTTCTTTGCGTATCCGACTAGACCAGATCAAATGGTGTTTAAAGGACTAAATCTTAAAGTAAGACAAGGAACTTCAATGGCGTTAGTTGGTCCGAGTGGGTCTGGTAAATCTACCATTATTGGGTTGATTGAAAGGTTTTATGACCCTTTGAAAGGCTCTGTTTTAATCGATGAACGAGATGTAAAAGACTATAATTTACGAGCTCTGAGATTGAATATCGCATTAGTGAGTCAAGAACCAACGCTTTTCGCAGGCACCATTCGTGAAAATATCGCTTATGGAAAGGCAAATGCTAAAGAATCTGAGATCAGGAAGGCTGCAATGCTTGCTAATGCTCATGAGTTCATTAGGTATTAAAATCATGCATACTTTTATCTGTTCGGTTTCCAGTTTCCTCGGTTTATTCGGTTCGTTTTGTTCAGTTTTGAAAATTTTAGAGGCAAAACCGAAAACCAAACAGAATTCAATTTCGAAACCGAAACTGAACCAATAACCGAAATCAAATTCGGTTGGATTTCGGTTAGAACCGGAAAACCCGAAAAAAGAATATTTTAACCAAAATAATCATAACAAATCGATTATAAGTTCGACTCTTGATTTTGAAATCGACTTTTCGTCTATGTAAATTATACTAATTGTATGTATTATTTGTTGAATTCGGTTTTCGGTTAAACAGAATTTGAAAAGATAAAACCGAAAAGCGAACATAAAACTGAATTCAAGTTTGAAAACCGAACCATAGTTGAAACAAATACCGAATTCAAGTCCGGTTTAATTTTTTACAGTTTCATTTGGTTTGGTTTTCAATTTAATCAGTTTGAAACTGAATGGTTTTCAGTTTACTCAGTTTGAAACTGAAAACCCCTACTCGTTATTCCAAAATCATAACATAATTTGGCTAATGAACTTCAATTTTTCACCTATAATAAGTAAAGGTACTTTCAAAACTTATGATTCATATCCTAAAATATATGTAAAAATCTACCAAAAGTATGCTAAACTTATAATGCAATGAGCCTTAATTAATATGCTGATTCCTCAACCCACATTGCATAGCTAATTTATCATAATCATACAACTTTTGACAGTGGAATGAAAGATGGGTACGAGACATACTGTGGCGAAAGGGGAGTGCAGTTATCAGGTGGTCAGAAACAAAGAATAGCGTTGGCTCGTGCAATGCTCAAGAACCCTAGCATTCTACTATTAGACGAGGCAACAAGTGCACTTGATACAGTTTCAGAAAACTTAGTTCAAGAAGCAATTGATAAACTAATGAATGGAAGGACGTGTATTGTGGTCGCTCATCGTCTCTCAACCATACAAAAATCTGATTTAATCGCGGTGATTCAAGAAGGTAAGGTAGCGGAACAAGGTTCTCATTCTGATCTGCTCTCTGTTCGCGGTGGAGCGTATTATAATCTTGTCAAAATGCAAGGTGGCCGGTAACTCGATCTCCTTAAGGTGTGTCCTAGAACAAACATGGATCCATGGTTTTGTAAAGTAAACTAGTTTAAATTTGAATTATATTGAATTTAAGATATATGGTTTCTCCTTTTTCTATGTGCAGGAACTTGAAACTAAAAAAAAAAACATACAGTAGTATTTATGTTCAATTCATGTATAAATTAAAGTTTGTATATGTTAAGTTGAGTACTAATTTAGATCAGCATTCAGGAACTCGATAGGTACTGTTGTTTTTTTTTTTTTGAACATTGTTGCTCAACATAATTAGTATTAGTATTTTAGTATTAGCCAATAAAAAAGGGGCATTATTCACGAATCGACTAATTTACTAGTAATAAAAACATCAATTTTATAGGGTTATATACCTGGAGGCGATTTTATCATTTTGCTTTCGTTGAATAGAATAGATTAGATACACCGAATATATAAGTGCATAAAGCAATAGTAAAAGATTACCGTAAGAGAATGGAAGTAGTCGATTATGGATATTTGCCGGTGCCGGAAACTTGGCGGCTGTTTTTGTTATCATAAAAGAATGAAAGTAGTCGATTAAGTAAATATTTCTAGGCTATGCTAGATATAGCAATCAAATTGATATTGTATTTTTAAATGTTTTTTTTTTTTTTTCAAAAATAACGAATAATCGTATAAAAACAAAAACGATTCCAAAAAAAATAAATAAATAACCATTTCCACCGAAAGAAACAATACAAGAGTTTAGAGGTCCAACTTAGAAACTTTGAAAACCATACAATCACTATCTACCACCGAACCTCAAACTAAACAAAAAATAGACCGATTCTAACCCTATAAGTACAAAACGATAACCTAAACATATCAAAACAAATACCCACGAATCTTACAACAAACTACAAAAACAACAAAGCGCACTAGCGTGCCGCTTTCTTTATGTTGTCATCGACCATCTCCTTAACAATTATCTTTCCGTTACGATTGACAATCTATAAGTCAACACATTAGGAGATTGGTCACTTACTAAAATAGCCTCGGACGGAGCAATAATGCCTTAATCATTAAAAAAACCTTTTACAACCGGTTTGCATCCCGGATTTAACCCCTCAAATAAAGAACTCCCATCGCAATTTCCGTCTTGTCCACCAATAAATATATTTTGAACTGCATCACCAAAGTTTATATCATCAAGATCATCGTATAAATTGAACAAGCTCGAAACAATCTTCTCCGTCATTTTTAAAAATTCTTGATTTTAGAATGGTGATAACCAAAATAAACCAATGAAATTACATGCAAATTTATTAAGCTTTATTAATGTTTCATGAAAAATAGTGGAGGTGTAAGTTTCTTCTACAAGTTTTTATTTGAATAATAAATAATAAGTAACAAATAATAAATAAATTATTAATTATAACGGTTGGTTACTGATTAAATATTAATATTCAAATGTTAACCACTTTGTTTGATGATGACACCAAGTCTTGTGTGCTTAAACAACGTATAGAATAACAAAAGTTCACAAGCCTACACAATCTTTAGCAAACGACCAATACACAAAACCGTTAAGGCAAAAGAGTCATTTGAAAAATACTGAAGAAGCACGGTTAGGACCACGGTCGACCGCAGGTCTGACCGTGGGATACCCTGTACCTTGGTTTCACGAAACAAGGTACACGGTCGACTCCACCGTCAGCTGTGAGTCGACCGCAGTTTCTCTTGTCTGGATTTTTGATCGAAAAATGTTTGACTACTTCGGGGCATCTATAATTTACAAAACTTATTTAAACATGCTTAGAATAGTTGCCTCCTTCATATTCAAAGGTGTTTTGGTCAATAAAACACTAATCTTGATTAATTACACTTAATGACACTTTTAGCTTATGATTAATGTTAAACACACAAGTATGGCTCAAAGTTCTTTTTCAAAGGGTTTCTTTTTTTAAATCTAAATTAAAAGTAATGAAACATTTAACATGGTCATTAAGTCCCAATTAAAGAGATGTTCTCCACTTGATTAACCATTAAGAATTAATTACATGCTTAATAAGAGTTTAGTGTAAACTCTCAAAAGTCTTCATATAAAAACAAGTTAGTCTAATTTGAAAGATTACAAGTAGCCAATGAGTGCATATACTTGCAAAACTACTGTTGACAAAAGGTTCGAAGACTTGTGACTTGAAGTTTGGAAGTTTGTGGTTGTCATGGGATCAAAATTCTGCATTTGCCTTAAAGGGAAATCAATGACACACCTCTAGTACAATGTGACTTTCCTCTTTTAAGCCAAGGTCAGTCTCAAAGAATACATCCAAGATAAAAGGAGTAATGCAGGTCTTTTCAGATGTTTTGGCATCTAATTGCAACTATCCAGTAAGGGAAAATGACAAAGTTAAAGATCTCAAACGGCTACAAATTCAGAAGTCAGAGACCTGCACGGTCGACCCACAGTCGACCGTGAGGTGAGCCGCAGTTGTCCGGGTTTGAATTTCTCTTGCCTATAAAAGCCAAACCTTGGAGCACTTGAAGACTCAGCTCTTGCACTTACATTTCCATACATTTACTGATATCATTCAAATATTATTGTAATCTATTTAGAGTGATTCTAGCAAGAGTGATTGTAAACTTAGTTGAGAGTTTACTTGTAAACTATCTTCTTAAAGAGATCTAGAAGATAGGTGAGGTTTCACTTAGTGGCAGCATTAGGATCTTGTGGTAAGAGCATTTGGTGATTGTGAATTCTTTAAAGGGACGTAAGGGTTCATAAGTTGCGGCTTATCGAGGAGCTAGTGTTGTATCCGAACACTCCACCGAGTTTGGAGCATCATAGTGAAACTAACTCTCAATTCGTTAGAATTGAGAAGTGGATTAAGGAAGATTAGTTAACATCTTCCCGAACCACTATAAATCTCCGTGTTTGTTCTCTGATCCCTTATCTTTATATTTATTATACTTGTGAACAAACTAATCAAATCACACTATAGTAATCTCAAGTTCTAAATAGAAAAAGTTTTTAAAAATTGCACTAAGTAACTATTCACATCCTCTAGTTATTTAGTCATACTTTAAAGGGCATGCCTATTTAAAGGGCATTTGTCATCCATTTTTACACACACTTCAATTCACTTCTCTCTCTCTCTCTCTCTCTCTCTCTCTCTCTCTCCCTCTCTCTCTCTTTCTCTCTCTCTTTCTACAATATTAGTCATACTTTCAAGGTCTTCGACTCCGTGCGGGAAACCTAGTATCCGGAGAAGAATGCCGAAGATTGTATTAGGAGCGGTCTGGAGTTTGAAGTTGTCATTTTTGTATTCAGAACTCGTTTAATCTACTGGTACTTCTATCCTTTGTCTTTATATAATGTCTTTCATTATTATGATTTGCGATATTGTTACCATTATTAGCGAGTAGTTATCTTTAGTGTATGCTATGATGTAGTTAGTTATAATGCCGAAATATTGTTATGGTTTGTGTGTGTTGTCAAGATGCTTTCCGATTATGCTTTAAACTCAATCGCTTTTCCAAATAATAGAACGTAGTTATCGGCTCTGTTATTGGGAAGTCGCGAACCCCGATTCAGAGTACACTATCAGTGTCACCCCTTGGTAAGAGGAGTCTATCGGATACAACGTAAGTTTGACTGAGGCACACCTGTTGTAGTAAGTCCACCGAGCCTTGGATTCCGACTGAGAACTCTTTCGTTTTCTAACTAGGCCCATAGTACATTGTTGGTCCTAGACCATGTTAGTGTAGTCACCAAGCATATAAACTTCGTATGTGCACGCTGAAGCACAACGGTTGTTGTAAGCTGTACCTCTGCTAAGTAAGGCCATGGAACCCGGTCAGTGATGATTAGTACACTGCACCATAACGCGGTCTCAAGCATTGCACCCCGCTTGAGGGATTCTTAGTTAATTAAGGAACTGTTTGTTTAAACACATAAAGGATTGGACCCTTAGGATAACCGAACGTGTTCATGGAAGTCAAACCGACTTGGACATGGTGTTCTTTATGGTTGAACTCTGTCTAAGGGCCTAACTATCTTTTTAAACCCAATCATTAACGAAAGCATCGAAACACATCACGTCTCTCGGATATGGCATACCTTATACTTCATTGTGCTTAAGAAGGTTTAGACCTTTGTGGAATGTTAATATGTCACCCAACCGAGTCGCTCAATTGGATGAGCCGTTTGAACGTGTATGCCTGTAGTCAGACTGCACGGGCGTCGGGGGTAAGGGACGTTGCTGTCTATTCAGAATCTTCAAGCCTAACACATTACCCAGTGACATGTTTTATGATAGGGGCGGTAGGACCAGTGTAGTGAATACAAGGTCACTACCTATTCATGAGACAACATTCCATAATCTCGGCAAAGTAACTAACAAAATCATAGTATGCACTTGCTTTAACCTTATCTGAATTACAAATTTTATCGCATTTACTTTATTTTATCTTATAAGCTAGAAAACCCAAAGTTAGGTAATACGCAACTACTCCTTCACCTTAGGATTATCTTAAGTTATAATTATAGGTTCGATTCACCGATATCTTAAAAATTCGACCCTAGGCCATACTTCCTTTACTCACCATAATAAGGAGTAGTACGATTTAGGCCTCGCTAAATATAAATTTAAAACTAGTGCTTCACCTCCTGATAGCTGATCCTGACGCCTTGCGGCCTAACGACACCGCATAAATAAAATCGTCCGTTTCGGTCATATCAAGAGAGGAGTAAGTTTTTGGCGCCGCTGCCGGGGAACTGGTATTAGACAATACTGCTTCTATCAAACCTATTTGCAAGCATTTAGTGGTGTCTAAGAAAGACAATTATACACAGACTTGGTTGTTAGATTTTCTGAACAGTCTCCAATTATATTGGAACCAAAAGGATCCTGCCTCTCCGTAGTCGACCTGGCCACTTGGTTTGTTGAATAGTTCGTGCGAAGCTCTGTTATCAAAATACCAGGGAATCAGTAGAAAGAACCAAAAACATAACTAGACTTAGGATAATTACCTTAGATTACCTTAGATTAAGATTACTTTAGACTAAATTAGGAACCTAGTATATCTACCTAAAATTTAAAACAAGAGGGCATACTCAGTGTATGACCCAAACCCAATCTAGACCAGGGTCGTTGTTATTCGTACCTGAACCAGACGCAATAATCTCTAAAGCACGCAAAGAAGAACGAATCAGAAATCAAATGGCGTTACGCGTTACTCTAGTAGAAACACCAAACCCTCGATTGAAGGTCGAGGAGGACCGATCAGATTCCCAGAGATCCAAGGACACTCGTTCGAGTTAAAGCATCACATTATACAACTCATCCAAAATGGCTGTCGATTTCATGGATTACCGAATGACGATCCTAACTCTCGCCTTGATAAATTCATATCTCTTTTGAACTCCTACAAACAGCCAGAGATAGGACAAGATATAATCCGGCTATACTTGTTCCCCTATTCTCTCACTCATCATGCACAAACATGGTTTAAAGGATTGGAAAAAGATTCCATCATGTCATGGATGGAGATGGCTACTAAATTCCTAACCAAATATTTCCCTCCTTCTAAACAAACCAAGCTTAAGAATGATATCATTAACTTTAAGCAAAGTTATGATGAATCTCTTTACACCGCATGAGAGCGATTCAAAACCCTGCTAAAGAAATGCCCTAATCACCAGTTAGAACGTTCAGCTCAAATCTGTACCTTCTATAATGGTCTTACGGTAAATCATAGGATGACGATCGACGCAGCAGCTCAAGGAAATCTGATGAACCAAACCACAGATGAAGCATTGGAGTTGCTCGAGAACATGACAATGCATCATCATGATGGGAACAGTGGTGAAACAACTTTATCATCTGCTTCACTCTCCGCACTTAATAATCAAACGGAGGCTATAAAATCCATCACAGACAAGCTGAAGTCTCTTGCCAAACAACTCGGAGAATTCAAGACGCAACCGCAGCAGGTTAACCAGGCTCAGTCCTGTATCAATTGTACCAACACGCAACCCACTGAAGAATATCAAGTTGAGTACGAGAATCCTGACGGTTCAGTATGTTACGTTCAATACCCAGCTTGTCAATCAAATCCCGGATTCAATCAACAAACTAGGGTTAACCAATTTCAAAGAAATAACCAGTCTTTCCGCTATCGTTACCCACCTTATCCACCCCAAGAATCTCGACTGACCTACGATCAACCACTTTCACTCACTCGACCACCAGCTGAGGAAAATTCTCCAAACACCCAAATTACAAAAGTAACCAACCCTGCTCTCGAGACTGATGATCAGTTGACTCAGTTCATCCAAGGACAACAACAGCTAAATCAGAGAACCGCGTCTAGACAAGACCAGAAAGAGATACTCATGCGAAACCAATTGGCTCTGCTCAAAAGTCTAGAAACGCATCTCGGACAGTTATCACAACTCCTTGAAACCCGACCACAAGGAAGATTACCTAGTAATACTATTCAAAATCCACACATAGAGGAAGCTAAGAAAATGAATTCCATAATCCCAAAAGAAGAACCACGAAGAAGGTCAGCTAGGCTCAAGAACAAATCGGCATATACTCAGACGCTGACCACTCAAACTCCGGTTCCTGTACCTTATCCTGGAAGGCTACTGGAAGAACCATCCAAGCTTGATACCTACAAACTTAACGAAAGATTCCTGGACACCATGTCCAAAGTTCCTAACCAGAAGAGATACATTCGAAGGCTTTTCTCTACAAAGGAAAGGATACCAGATTCCAACAAAATTCCACTGAGTGAAGAATGCTCAGAAACTCTCTACCGAAGACACAAGGAGATACGAGCCGATTCATTTTCCCATGTTCCTTCTACCAATCTGGAACCATTCATGCGCTAGCAGATTTAGGAGCAAGTATCAACCTAATTCCCTATTCTCTCTACAAGAGATTAGAGCTAGGAGACTTGTCACCAACTAAAATGACAATCCAACTTGCCGATCACACAATTCGATATCCTAAGGGCATAGTTGAGAACGTCTTGGTGAAAGTCGACAAATTCTTGTATCCTACGAGTTTCGTAGTGATGGATATTAAGGAAGACCTACATACGCCGATAGTATTAGGAAGACCTTTCATGAACACAACTAGGACTGTCATTGATGTATACAATCAAACCTTGATCTTGCGATCACATGGGGAGAGCGTTACCTT
Source organism: Rutidosis leptorrhynchoides (assembly GCF_046630445.1). Taxonomy (NCBI): domain Eukaryota; kingdom Viridiplantae; phylum Streptophyta; class Magnoliopsida; order Asterales; family Asteraceae; genus Rutidosis; species Rutidosis leptorrhynchoides. Next base: position 425,670,983 of record NC_092335.1, read on the forward strand.
CAAAATTGACCGACCTACCAATCTTTCTGGACAGGAAGAGATGTTTGCTATTTCCACCAGACGGATCACTTCCGATGATGAGTCCCAAACACCAGCCGATGATATCGAAATGGGTGTCAAATCACAGTCTGCTGACGACCCAGAAATGGAAGAAGAGGATCCCAGCAAAGAAATAGAGGAAGAGGAAGAATCTGAGGAGGAAGAAAAAATGGGAGACGTAGAGAAAACTGCGATAGTACCCTCTCTAAGCTTAGAAGCAAATCACAATCATCACGGAGAATTAATGAGGCTAGAGACGGAGGATCACAGTTTAATTATTCGATTAAAAAAGAAAACTGCTAAGGCCGAAGTCAAAGATATAGAGATTGACCCCGCCAGTGTTAAAGTAAAGCACCCGAATACTGAAGAAGCCCGTTCATCAGACAACTCTACTGATGAAAGCTATACCGATGATGATGAGGAAAAAGAGAAAAATGAAGACATTCTGGATGATTCATATTCTTCACCCGCACCAGATCAAGAGGATCCGGACTCTTCTTCAGATCACTCAGAGATACTGGTCATATCTAATCACGCCGATATGATAACCTTCATCAATGACACCAATGAATTTGAAGATATTCTCGAAGCCATCCGTAAATCTACAATTGTTTTCACACATCGTTTAAAGGAGCGGATCAAGGCTATCAAAGTTGAATACAACCTCTATCTACCAAGAGAAGATGATAATGTTGAAATCTTAGAAGGGCGAATTCAAGACTTTATCAATACTCTTCACGATCTTATCTATCATGAAGAAAGGCAACGAGAGCACAATTCAGTGGTTCGCACTATTCTCGAGACAAGATTTTATCGAGATTAGAAGATCATTTACTCTAAGGTTTACAACGCCTCAGCTGGATCTGCACTTCCGTTCTCTGCAAACCAACGAGCACTACTGACTCTCATCTGGAAGCATATGGATCTTTCCACCAGACGCCCGACTTATCACTTTGACTCGCAAATGATCGAAGATATTCACAACCTCTTCGTTCTCTTGGAAAGAGATAATTTCGAGAGCACACCAGACAGATTAGTGATTTACGTAACAATTGATCACCACGCTGATCTGATTATCAAGGAATTACAAGACGTAGTAGTAGAAGAAGGAAGAGGCAACAATTCGTTCTCACATCTGGAACCAGACCGAGTCAACATTGCCACCTTTGTTACGAAGCAGTTAGCACGTATCTTCCACGAATCCACGGATTCTAGTTTTACATTCAAAGTTGGATGTCTGGAGATATATTCCAAGACAGTGACATTAATGCTTGGGTCAGGATTGCTTTTTACTTCTTTTCAGCTTCGTCTCTTAACAAATTTGTACAAAGCTACAGACTCCTACTGTGGAGACCACCATTCAGAAGATTTTGAGATACTAAAGATACATTTTTGACACTATTTGAAAACATCCAAAATGAACATCCTGTCAGAGGAACAATCACCACAAGCACGACCTCGATGATTGACATTCATGGATCAATCAGCAGAGCCGTAGACCATGTTCTTATCGAACTTCAAGATTTGTCACGAGCTGAAATCGCATATTATATCTCCTTCAGAAGATCTTCAAGAGAAATACCGGATCTTCTACCACTCTTGGTCTGACATTTTCTCCGAATCTATCCACCAAGACTCACGTTCCCTCAAGAAAACCACGATTACGACTATCAGAGGGGAATGTATGCTTTTTAGGCATCATTGTGGTCGAGCCAACGACCCTAAACAAAAGCGCTTCTCGGGAGGCAACCCATGCAATAAAGTAGAGTAGAAGAATAAAGGATGACAAATGAGCCGATCAATAAAGGGAGTAACTTCCAAGGTTGCTGAAACAATCTGCCTTCACAAGCCAGCCAGTTTCTTCACAAGCAACCACGATAATCCACTGGGGAGTACTCATTCCTTTCCACTCGTTACTAGCTCAATTTAAATTATGTCAAATCCTAGCTTATCACTAAGTATGGGATTCCAACCCAAATAAACACTAGACAAATATTCCTAAAAAACCTTTAACTAAAACTCCTAAGTGTGGGATACACTAGGAACATTGGGGACAATGTTCCTCTAAGTGTGGGATGTTGGAATAAGCTTTTTATGCTGTATTAAAATAACCCCCATTACAAAGATCCGTAGTTCTTAAGCCAAATTTCAAAATTTTTAACAAAAGAAAGCCTTTTCGAAAAAGTACTTTCGAAAACCAAAAACGTTTGTGAATAAAAAAGGGCTTAAGTGAAACGACCCGCTCAAATCCATATGGACGAATACATCAACATCTGGTCCCATTGCGAGGTACTGACCTCTATATGATACGTTTTACAAACATTGCATTCTTTTAAAAGACACAACATATATAAATCCAAGGTTTTTGACAACTGATGACTTCTACGTATAGACCATCATCATAAATAACATTTTATAACCTAACAACTGTGATGAATCCCAAATATGATACTCGATGATAATTTTGAATGCAACGTCTTTTAAAATATACCATGAACGACTCCGAGTAATATCTTTAAAATGAGCAAATGCACAGCAGAAGATTTCTTTAATACCTGAGAATAAACATGCTTAAAAGTATCAATCAAAAGGTTGGTGAGTTCATAGGTTTATCATAAACAATTATTTCAATAATTTTAATGGATCACAAGATTTCATTTTCATAAACATCATGCAGAATCTCTCATCTGCATAAAATCCATTCATACGAATAAACACCTGGTAACCGACATTAACTAAATGTATATAGAATATCCCCAACATACAGGCATCTCGCAATCAGTATGCTAAAAATTAAAGTACTAAAGCAGTTCAAATTCTCTGTCTGGGGCGTGTTAAAGCCCATAGATCTATCTTTAGGATTCACGTCAATTAGTGGCCCATTCACTAATTCTTAGGTTACCAAGCATAAGGGGTGATATCCGGTATAATAATTCAGTCATAGAATGTTTTTAAGTACTTGTGTCTATTTCGTTAAACATTTATAAAAGCGCATGTATTCTCAGCCCAAAAATATATATTGCAAAAGCATTTAGTAAAAAGGGATCAAATAAACTCACAATACGATATTCTGTAGAAAATATACATATGACGGAACTGAACAAATGCAGGGTTGGCATCGGATTCACGAACCTATATCATTAATATATATTAAAACATATAATAATATTTAAACAAATTTATATATTAATATTATTAATATTCTTGGTATATTAATAATTTATATGTTATATTACTATTATATATATAAGTAGTTATTTTTATATGATGTTAATAATAATATTTATAATAATTAATTAATATATTAAAATATCTTTAATACTATGTAATATTAATATAATTATATTATATATATCAAATATATTTTTATGTATCTAATAATTATTTAGTAAAATAATATTAATAATTGTAATGACTCGGAAAATTTTGACATATTTTTTTTTCAAATCTATAAATGATTTCATAATTCTGGCACGATAAGCAAAGTCTGTTATCATGAGTCTCAAAATTTTTGAACTGTTTTCTTACATTCATTAAACTTCGACTGTTCTCGACGATTCATGAATAATTAATTATAAATAGATATTTGTGTATATATATATACATATATAAATAATAATTGGAAGTATAATTTGAAATATTAAATGTTGTTGTTATTAAAATTAATTAGGTAAAATAAAATAAAAATATGATATTATAATAATTATTATTTAACGCATATATATATATATACATATATATATATATATATATATATATATATATATATATATATATATATATACATATATATATATATATATAAAGTATGTTAAATATATATTTTGTAATTTCGAATCTATTTAGTAAACAACAGTAACACTCAATTGCCATTCGATGGATACTAATCAAGTTAAATACGAACTTATATGATTTAAAAATAAATAGTGATCCAAAAATAAGTTATATAATTTATAGGCTTATTAAATATATATTTAGGAGATATTTGTTAAATTTTTACACGTTGTATATTTTACTTGAGGTTGAGAGCTAATAATTAATTTAATTTTTATTTAAATAATTAATGACCGATATTATACCATAATGACGGAAATAAATAAAGATAATTAATATAAAAAATTGGTATTTTTCTGAAGACTTTATTCCGCCACTGATTAACAACGGATCACGATATACTATTCCTATTAAAACTGTCAGTAGATTAAAATTCTAAATATCCGATGGCTCACTGTAACAAACTGTTTAAGTTTTTGAATAATTGGATTACTATTACTATATTATATTATAAATATTATTATTACTTTAATATTACTGTTATTGTTTGAATCATATAACTCATGTATATATATATATATATATATATATATATATATATATATATATATATATATATATATATACATACATATTTACATATGATACATATACATAACATATAGTTAGAAGCACTCATACACTAACCACCTATGATCTCTACCTTCAACCAACCATCCATAACTCATCACCATGAACGTCCGGTTAACCACCATCACAGCCTTGAACCACTACGACCCACCATAATTATTTTCTTTTGCAAACTATACCGAAACCATCATAACCCGCCACCTATTTATTTCTTCTCTTCTCTCCCTCTCCTTCGAGCAACTACCCATTTCTGGTTACTGTTTCAGTTTCAAACAAAATACTGCAAAACCGAAGCCAACATTCATTATGGTGCAACTGTACTGTAGTGACCCGAACTTTTCCATGTTTATATATATTAATTGATATTGATATTTACATGATTAAATGTTTCCAACATATTAAGCAATCAAACTTGTTAAGACTTGATTAATTGAAATATGTTTCATATAGACAATTGACCACCCAAGTTGACCGGTGATTCACGAACGTTAAAACTTGTAAAAACTATATGATGACATATATATGGATATATATATATAGTTAACATGATACTATGATAATTAAACATATCATTAAGTATATTAACAATGAACTACATATGTAAAAACAAGACTACTAACTTAATGATTTTTAAACGAGACATATATGTAATGATTATCGTTGTAAAGACATTTAATGTATATATATCATATTAAGAGATATTCATACATGATAATATCATGATAATATAATAATTTAAAATCTCATTTGATATTATAAACATTGGGTTAACAACATTTAACAAGATCGTTAACCTAAAGGTTTAAAAACAACACTTACATGTAACGACTAACGATGACTTAACGACTCAGTTAAAATGTATATACATGTAGTGTTTTAATATGTATTTATACACTTTTGAAAAACTTAAATACACTTATCAAAATACTTCTACTTAACAAAAATGCTTACAATTACATCCTCGTTCAGTTTCATCAACAATTCTACTCGTATGCACCTGTATTCGTACTCGTACAATACACAGCTTTTAGATGTATGTACTATTGGTATATACACTCCAATGATCAGCTCTTAGCAGCCCATGTGAGTCACCTAACACATGTGGGAACCATCATTTGGCAACTAGCATGAAATATCTCATAAAATTACAAAAATATGAGTAATCATTCATGACTTATTTACATGAAAACAAAATAACATATCCTTTATATCTAATCCATACACCAACGACCAAAAACACCTACAAACACTTTCATTCTTCAATTTTCTTCATCTAATTGATCTCTCTCAAGTTCTATCTTCAAGTTCTAAGTGTTCTTCATAAATTCTAAAAGTTCTAGTTTCATAAAATCAAGAATACTTTCAAGTTTGCTAGCTCACTTCCAATCTTGTAAGGTGATCATCCAACCTCAAGAAATCTTTGTTTCTTACAGTAGGTTATCATTCTAATACAAGGTAATAATCATATTCAAACTTTGGTTCAATTTCTATAACTATAACAATCTTATTTCAAGTGATGATCTTACTTGAACTTGTTTTCGTGTCATGATTCTGCTTCAAGAACTTCGAGCCATCCAAGGATCCATTGAAGCTAGATCCATTTTTCTATTTTCCAGTAGGTTTATCCAAGGAACTTAAGGTAGTAATGATGTTCATAACATCATTCGATTCATACATATAAAGCTATCTTATTCGAAGGTTTAAACTTGTAATCACTAGAACATAGTTTAGTTAATTCTAAACTTGTTCGCAAACAAAAGTTAATCCTTCTAACTTGACTTTTAAAATCAACTAAACACATGTTCTATATCTATATGATATGCTAACTTAATGATTTAAAACCTGGAAACACGAAAAACACCGTAAAACCGGATTTACGCCGTCGTAGTAACACCGCGGGCTGTTTTGGGTTAGTTAATTAAAAACTATGATAAACTTTGATTTAAAAGTTGTTATTCTGAGAAAATGATTTTTATTATGAACATGAAACTATATCCAAAAATTATGGTTAAACTCAAAGTGGAAGTATGTTTTCTAAAATGGTCATCTAGACGTCGTTCTTTCGACTGAAATGACTACCTTTACAAAAACGACTTGTAACTTATTTTTCCGACTATAAACCTATACTTTTTCTGTTTAGATTCATAAAATAGAGTTCAATATGAAACCATAGAAATTTGATTCACTCAAAACGGATTTAAAATGAAGAAGTTATGGGTAAAACAAGATTGGATAATTTTTCTCATTTTAGCTACGTGAAAATTGGTAACAAATCTATTCCAACCATAACTTAATCAACTTGTATTATATATTATGTAATCTTGAGATACCATAGACACGTATACAATGTTTCGACCTATCATGTCGACACATCTATATATATTTCGGAACAACCATAGACACTCTATATGTGAATGTTGGAGTTAGCTATACAGGGTTGAGGTTGATTCCAAAATATATATAGTTTGAGTTGTGATCAATACTGAGATACGTATACACTGGGTCGTGGATTGATTCAAGATAATATTTATCGATTTATTTCTGTACATCTAACTGTGGACAACTAGTTATAGGTTACTAACGAGGACAGCTGACTTAATAAACTTAAAACATCAAAATATATTAAAAGTGTTGTAAATATATTTTGAACATACTTTGATATATATGTATATATTGTTATAGGTTCGTGAATCAACCAGTGGCCAAGTCTTACTTCCCGACGAAGTAAAAATCTGTGAAAGTGAGTTATAGTCCCACTTTTAAAATCTAATATTTTTGGGATGAGAATACATGCAGGTTTTATAAATGATTTACAAAATAGACACAAGAACGTGAAACTACATTCTATGGTTGAATTATCGAAATCGAATATGCCCCTTTTTATTAAGTCTGGTAATCTAAGAATTAGGGAACAGACACCCTAATTGACGCGAATCCTAAAGATAGATCTATCGGGCCCAACAAGCCCCATCCAAAGTACCGGATGCTTTAGTACTTCGAAATTTATATCATATCCGAAGGGTGTCCCGGAATGATGGGGATATTCTTATATATGCATCTTGTTAATGTCAGTTACCAGGTGTTCACCATATGAATGATTTTTATCTCTATGTATGGGATGTGTATTGAAATATGAAATCTTGTGGTCTATTATTATGATTTAATATATATAGGTTAAACCTATAACTCACCAACATTTTTGTTGACGTTTTAAGCATGTTTATTCTCAGGTGATTATTAAGAGCTTCCGCTGTCGCATACTTAAATAAGGACGAGATTTGGAGTCCATGCTTGTATGATATTGTGTAAAAACTGCATTCAAGAAACTTATTTTGTTGTAACATATTTGTATTGTAAACCATTATGTAATGGTCGTGTGTAAACAGGATATTTTAGATTATCATTATTTGATAATCTACGTAAAGCTTTTTAAACCTTTATTGATGAAATAAAGGTTATGGTTTGTTTTAAAATGAATGCAGTCTTTGAAAAACGTCTCATATAGAGGTCAAAACCTCGCAACGAAATCAATTAATATGGAACGTTTTTAATCAATAAGAACGGGACATTTCAGTTGGTATCCGAGCGTTGGTCTTAGAGAACCAGAATTTTGCATTAGTGTGTCTTATCGAGTTTGTTAGGATGCATTAGTGAGTCTGGACTTCGACCGTGTTTACTGAAAAATGATTGCTTAACAAATTTTGTTGGAAACTATATATTTTTAACATATGAATATTATGTGATATATTAATCTCTTAACGTGTTTGATATTATGTGATAGATGTCTACCTCTAGAACAAGTTCCATTGACTCACCTAATAATAATGAAGAGTCAAATGTAACTTGGAATGATTTGTGGACTGATTCACAAGTTCCCGAAGAAGAACCGGAAGAAGAGTCGGAACCGGAAGAAGAATCGGAACCGGAAGAAGAATCGGAACCGGATGAAGAAATAGAACCGGTGGGGGAAATAATAAAACGGTTAAGTAAAAGAAAATCCTCAACCAACCGACCAAAGTTAATTATGGTCAATGGTGTTTCCGCCAAGGAAGCAAAATATTGGGAGGATTACCAATTCTCCGATGAATCGGATTCCGACGAGAATTCCGATGATGTTATAGAAATTACCCCAACTGAATTTAAAAAGGCAAAAGAAAATAATAAGGGAAAGGGCATAAAAATAGAGAAATCTAATTCCAACCCCGATGAACTTTATATGTATCGTCAACCCCCGAAGTCCTTAAGTTGTAACAATGACCCGGGAACCTCTAAACCACCAGGTTTTTCTAAACCAATGTGGACAACGACGACTCGTATTAGGGGAACATCATATATCCCTAGAAACTTGGCAAAACGAACCAAAACCGAAGAATAAGAAACGAGCGAGTCGGAATAAGATAGTTGTATTCGTGTGGTGTAATATATGTAATATAGTGTTCTTATGCTTTATGATATATGTAAAAATTGCTTGTATTAATAAGTATTTTTTTATGAATCTAACTCTTGTCTATTTTACAGTTTAAAAACACAAAATGGATAGACAACCCAATATTTTAAGAGACCTACCCGGAGACATGATTGATGAAATCTTGTCTAGAGTCGGCCAGAATTCTTCGGCACAACTATTTAAGGCGAGATCAGTTTGTAAGACATTCGAAGAACGTTCCAAGAATGTCTTGGTTTATAAGAGACTTTCGTTTGAAAGATGGGGGATATCACATTGGGAAACCCATAAGTTACGATGTGTTTACTTTGACGCATATATTGCGGGGAACCCAAATGCTATTTTACGCAACGGGTTAAGAAATTATTTTGACTCAATATATCCGAATATTGGACTTCGTGATTTAGAAAAAGTGGCTAACATGCAACATAAAGAAGCATGCTATGCTTACGGATTAGTAATGTTCGCTTCTCACCAAAGTGAGAACAAGAACATCGGGCTACAACTATTAAACAAAACGTTTCCACAAGTAACGGAGTCGGTAATTGGGGTAAGAAATGAGGTTTTTAGATTATTACGGGACTGTTGGACATTACGTAACCCTCGTCCCTTTGATGACGTTACAACACGCTGTCTTATCAACGGCCATAACGGTTATGTTGCACAAGACCAAGGATGGGAAGTAGTCCTAGTAAAACCAGAATGCATGACTTGTTTCTGGACGTATGAATTACGTGTCTTTATTGCCTTTGCTGAACGACTTGTGTACTAGCTAGAATTGTCTTCACAACTATCTTGTATCAAAGTTATTGTGTGCTATATTTCATGCTTTATGTAAAATAAGCGGTATTGTAAGTTTGTAAAATATTGTATAAAAGTTTGAACGCGAAATATTATTATAATCAGTTTTTCATATAGAATTGTAGTAGTTGAATTGTATATTAGCTACTAAGTATGAACTTAACGGGTAGGTACTACCCGAATTTAAACTTATAAAACGCTAATATGAAGAAAAAACTTTTATAAATGAGTTCATATTATGCTACGAAATACTATTAACTACTCTTAATATTATGTATGATTAACTTGTTCCATTTAACTATTTTGAAGGAAATGGCACCGACTACTCGACACACCGTGAATATGAATGAAGAGGAATTCCGTACTTTTCTAGCTTCAAACATAGCCGCAGTACAGGCTGCGCTACATACCAACAATAACCTTGGATCTAGCAGTACAGGAAATCGTGTAGGATGCACCTACAAAGAATTCACTGCCTGCAAACCTTTGGAATTTGATGGAACCGAAGGACTGATCGGATTGAAACGGTGGACCGAGAAGGTCGAATCGGTGTTTGCCATAAGTAAGTGTACTGAAGAGGACAAAGTGAAGTACGCTACGCATACCTTCACAGGTTCTGCGTTAACATGGTGGAATACCTATCTAGAGCAAGTGGGACAAGACGATGCGTACGCACTACCGTGGTCAGCATTCAAGCACTTGATGAACGAGAAGTACCGTCCCAGAACCGAGGTCAATAAGCTCAAGACAGAACTTAGAGGGTTACGAACCCAAGGATTTGATATTACCACGTACGAAAGACGATTCACAGAATTGTGCCTATTGTGTCCGGGAGCATTCGAAGATGAGGAAGAGAAGATCGACGCGTTTGTGAAAGGATTACCGGAAAGAATCCAAGAAGATATAAGTTCACACGTGCCCGCCTCCATACAACAGGCATGTAGAATGGCTCACAAACTAGTGAACCAGATTGAAGAAAGAATTAAAGAACAGACTGCTGAAGAGGCCAATGTAAAGCAAGTCAAAAGAAAGTGGGAGGAAAACGGTGATAAGAATCACCAATACAACAACAACAGCAATTACAACAATAATCGCAACAATTATCCCAACAATCGCAACATCAATCGCAACTACAACAAACGGCCCAACAACAACAACAACAACAACAACAACAGCAACTACAACAATCATCCCAACAACAATAATAATCGCAACAACAACAACAATCAGAAGCAGCTATGCCAAAGGTGTGAAAAGAATCACTCGGGGTTCTGCACCAAATTTTGCAACAAGTGTAAAAGAAATGGTCATAGCGCGGCGAAGTGTGAGGTCTACGGACCAGGGGTTAATAGAACGAAAGGAACAAATGGTGTCGGAACGAGTAATGGCGGAGCAAGTAGTGTCGGAGCAAGTTATGCCAATGTAGTTTGTTATAAATGTGGAAAACCAGGCCACATTATTAGAAATTGCCCGAACCAGGAGAACACGAATGGACAAGGCCGTGGAAGAGTTTTCAATATTAATGCGGTAGAGGCACAGGAAGACCCGGAGCTTGTTACGGGTACGTTTCTTATTGACAATAAATCTGCTTACGTTTTATTTGATTCGGGTGCGGATAGAAGCTATATGAGTAGAGATTTTTGTGCTAAATTAAGTTGTCCATTGACGCCTTTGGATAGTAAATTTTTACTCGAATTAGCAAATGGTAAATTAATTTCAGCAGATAATATATGTCGGAATCGAGAAATTAAACTGGTTAGCGAAACATTTAAGATTGATTTGATACCAGTAGAGTTAGGGAGTTTTGATGTGATAATCGGTATGGACTGGTTGAAAGAAGTGAAAGCGGAGATCGTTTGTTACAAAAATGCAATTCGCATTATACGAGAAAAAGGAAAACCCTTAATGGTGTACGGAGAAAAGGGCAACACGAAGCTACATCTTATTAGTAATTTGAAGGCACAAAAACTAATAAGAAAAGGTTGCTATGCTGTTCTAGCACACGTCGAGAAAGTACAAACTGAAGAAAAGAGCATCAATGATGTTCCCATTGCAAAAGAATTTCCCGATGTATTTCCGAAAGAATTACCGGGATTACCCCCACATCGATCCGTTGAATTTCAAATAGATCTTGTACCAGGAGCTGCACCAATAGCTCGTGCTCCTTACAGACTCGCACCCAGCGAGATGAAAGAACTGCAAAGCCAATTACAAGAACTTTTAGAGCGTGGTTTCATTCGACCAAGCACATCACCGTGGGGAGCTCCTGTTTTGTTTGTCAAGAAGAAAGATGGTACATTCAGGTTGTGTATCGACTACCGAGAGTTGAACAAACTTACCATCAAGAACCGCTACCCACTACCGAGAATCGACGACTTATTTGATCAACTACAAGGCTCGTCTGTTTATTCAAAGATTGACTTACGTTCCGGGTATCATCAAATGCGGGTGAAAGAAGATGATATTCCAAAGACTGCTTTCAGAACACGTTACGGTCATTACGAGTTTATGGTCATGCCGTTTGGTTTAACTAATGCACCAGCTGTGTTCATGGACCTTATGAACCGAGTGTGTGGACCATACCTTGACAAGTTTGTCATTGTTTTCATTGATGACATACTTATTTACTCAAAGAATGATCAAGAACACGGTGAACATTTGAGAAAGGTGTTAGAAGTATTGAGGAAGGAAGAATTGTACGCTAAGTTTTCAAAGTGTGCATTTTGGTTGGAAGAAGTTCAATTTCTCGGTCACATAGTGAACAAAGAAGGTATTAAGGTGGATCCGGCAAAGATAGAAACTGTTGAAAAGTGGGAAACCCCGAAAACTCCGAAACACATACGCCAGTTTTTAGGACTAGCTGGTTACTACAGAAGGTTCATCCAAGACTTTTCCAGAATAGCAAAACCCTTGACTGCATTAACGCATAAAGGGAAGAAATTTGAATGGAATGATGAACAAGAGAAAGCGTTTCAGTTATTGAAGAAAAAGCTAACTACGGCACCTATATTGTCATTGCCTGAAGGGAATGATGATTTTGTGATTTATTGTGATGCATCAAAGCAAGGTCTCGGTTGTGTATTAATGCAACGAACGAAGGTGATTGCTTATGCGTCTAGACAATTGAAGATTCACGAACAAAATTATACGACGCATGATTTGGAATTAGGCGCGGTTGTTTTTGCATTAAAGACTTGGAGGCACTACTTATATGGGGTCAAAAGTATTATATATACCGACCACAAAAGTCTTCAACACATATTTAATCAGAAACAACTGAATATGAGGCAGCGTAGGTGGATTGAATTATTGAATGATTACGACTTTGAGATTCGTTACCACCCGGGGAAGGCAAATGTGGTAGCCGATGCCTTGAGCAGGAAGGACAGAGAACCCATTCGAGTAAAATCTATGAATATAATGATTCATAATAACATTACTACTCAAATAAAGGAGGCGCAACAAGGAGTTTTAAAAGAGGGAAATTTAAAAGATGAAATACCCAAAGGATCGGAGAAGCATCTTAATATTCGGGAAGACGGAACCCGGTATAGGGCTGAAAGGATTTGGGTACCAAAATTTGGAGATATGAGAGAAATGGTACTTAGAGAAGCTCATAAAACCAGATACTCAATACATCCTGGAACGGGGAAGATGTACAAGGATCTCAAGAAACATTTTTGGTGGCCGGGTATGAAAGCCGATGTTGCTAAATATGTAGGAGAATGTTTGACGTGTTCTAAGGTCAAAGCTGAGCATCAGAAACCATCAGGTCTACTTCAACAACCCGAAATCCCGGAATGGAAATGGGAAAACATTACCATGGATTTCATCACTAAATTGCCAAGGACTGCAAGTGGTTTTGATACTATTTGGGTAATAGTTGATCGTCTCACCAAATCAGCACACTTCCTGTCAATAAGAGAAGATGACAAGATGGAGAAGTTAGCACGACTGTATTTGAAGGAAGTCGTCTCCAGACATGGAATACCAATCTCTATTATCTCTGATAGGGATGGCAGATTTATTTCAAGATTCTGGCAGACATTACAGCAAGCATTAGGAACTCGTCTAGACATGAGTACTGCCTATCATCCACAAACTGATGGGCAGAGCGAAAGGACGATACAAACGCTTGAAGACATGCTACGAGCATGTGTTATTGATTTCGGAAACAGTTGGGATCGACATCTACCGTTAGCAGAATTTTCCTACAACAACAGCTACCATTCAAGCATTGAGATGGCGCCGTTTGAAGCACTTTATGGTAGAAAGTGCAGGTCTCCGATTTGTTGGAGTGAAGTGGGGGATAGACAGATTACGGGTCCGGAGATTATACAAGAAACTACCGAGAAGATCATCCAAATTCAACAACGGTTGAAAACCGCCCAAAGTCGACAAAAGAGCTACGCTGACATTAAAAGAAAAGATATAGAATTTGAAATTGGAGAGATGGTCATGCTTAAAGTTGCACCTTGGAAAGGCGTTGTTCGATTTGGTAAACGAGGGAAATTAAATCCAAGGTATATTGGACCATTCAAGATTATTGATCGTGTCGGACCAGTAGCTTACCGACTAGAGTTACCTCAACAACTCGCGGCTGTACATAACACTTTCCACGTCTCGAATTTAAAGAAATGTTTTGCTAAAGAAGATCTCACTATTCCGTTAGATGAAATCCAAATCAACGAAAAATTCAATTCATCGAAGAACCCGTCGAAATAATGGATCGTGAGGTTAAAAGACTTAAGCAAAACAAGATACCAATTGTTAAGGTTCGATGGAATACTCGTAGAGGACCCGAGTTCACCTGGGAGCGTGAAGATCAGATGAAGAAGAAATACCCGCATCTATTTCCAGAAGATTCGTCAACATGCTTAAAAGTATCAATCAAAAGGTTGGTGAGTTCATAGGTTTATCATAAACAATTATTTCAATAATTTTAATGGATCACAAGATTTCATTTTCATAAACATCATGCAGAATCTCTCATCTGCATAAAATCCATTCATACGAATAAACACCTGGTAACCGACATTAACAAAATGTATATAGAATATCCCCAACATACAGGCATCTCGCAATCAGTATGCTAAAAATTAAAGTACTAAAGCAGTTCAAATTCTCTGTCTGGGGCGTGTTAAAGCCCATAGATCTATCTTTAGGATTCACGTCAATTAGTGGCCCATTCACTAATTCTTAGGTTACCAAGCATAAGGGGTGATATCCGGTATAATAATTCAGTCATAGAATGTTTTTAAGTACTTGTGTCTATTTCGTTAAACATTTATAAAAGCGCATGTATTCTCAGCCCAAAAATATATATTGCAAAAGCATTTAGTAAAAAGGGATCAAATAAACTCACAATACGATATTCTGTAGAAAATATACATATGACGGAACTGAACAAATGCAGGGTTGGCATCGGATTCACGAACCTATATCATTAATATATATTAAAACATATAATAATATTTAAACAAATTTATATATTAATATTATTAATATTCTTGGTATATTAATAATTTATATGTTATATTACTATTATATATATAAGTAGTTATTTTTATATGATGTTAATAATAATATTTATAATAATTAATTAATATATTAAAATATCTTTAATACTATGTAATATTAATATAATTATATTATATATATCAAATATATTTTTATGTATCTAATAATTATTTAGTAAAATAATATTAATAATTGTAATGACTCGGAAAATTTTGACATATTTTTTTTCAAATCTATAAATGATTTCATAATTCTGGCACGATAAGCAAAGTCTGTTATCATGAGTCTCAAAATTTTTGAACTGTTTTCTTACATTCATTAAACTTCGACTGTTCTCGACGATTCATGAATAATTAATTATAAATAGATATTTGTGTATATATATATACATATATAAATAATAATTGGAAGTATAATTTGAAATATTAAATGTTGTTGTTATTAAAATTAATTAGGTAAAATAAAATAAAAATAGGATATTATAATAATTATTATTTAACGCATATATATATATATATACATATATATATATATATATATATATATATATATATATATATATATATATATATATATATATATATATACATATATATATATATATATATAAAGTATGTTAAATATATATTTTGTAATTTCGAATCTATTTAGTAAACAACAGTAACACTCAATTGCCATTCGATGGATACTAATCAAGTTAAATACGAACTTATATGATTTAAAAATAAATAGTGATCCAAAAATAAGTTATATAATTTATAGGCTTATTAAATATATATTTAGGAGATATTTGTTAAATTTTTACACGTTGTATATTTTACTTGAGGTTGAGAGCTAATAATTAATTTAATTTTTATTTAAATAATTAATGACCGATATTATACCATAATGACGGAAATAAATAAAGATAATTAATATAAAAAATTGGTATTTTTCTGAAGACTTTATTCCGCCACTGATTAACAACGGATCACGATATACTATTCCTATTAAAACTGTCAGTAGATTAAAATTCTAAATATCCGATGGCTCACTGTAACAAACTGTTTAAGTTTTTGAATAATTGGATTACTATTACTATATTATATTATAAATATTATTATTACTTTAATATTACTGTTATTGTTTGAATCATATAACTCATGTATATATATATATATATATATATATATATATATATATATATATATATATATATATATATATATATACATACATATTTACATATGATACATATACATAACATATAGTTAGAAGCACTCATACACTAACCACCTATGATCTCTACCTTCAACCAACCATCCATAACTCATCACCATGAACGTCCGGTTAACCACCATCACAGCCTTGAACCACTACGACCCACCATAATTATTTTCTTTTGCAAACTATACCGAAACCATCATAACCCGCCACCTATTTATTTCTTCTCTTCTCTCCCTCTCCTTCGAGCAACTACCCATTTCTGGTTACTGTTTCAGTTTCAAACAAAATACTGCAAAACCGAAGCCAACATTCATTATGGTGCAACTGTACTGTAGTGACCCGAACTTTTCCATGTTTATATATATTAATTGATATTGATATTTACATGATTAAATGTTTCCAACATATTAAGCAATCAAACTTGTTAAGACTTGATTAATTGAAATATGTTTCATATAGACAATTGACCACCCAAGTTGACCGGTGATTCACGAACGTTAAAACTTGTAAAAACTATATGATGACATATATATGGATATATATATAGTTAACATGATACTATGATAATTAAACATATCATTAAGTATATTAACAATGAACTACATATGTAAAAACAAGACTACTAACTTAATGATTTTTAAACGAGACATATATGTAATGATTATCGTTGTAAAGACATTTAATGTATATATATCATATTAAGAGATATTCATACATGATAATATCATGATAATATAATAATTTAAAATCTCATTTGATATTATAAACATTGGGTTAACAACATTTAACAAGATCGTTAACCTAAAGGTTTAAAAACAACACTTACATGTAACGACTAACGATGACTTAACGACTCAGTTAAAATGTATATACATGTAGTGTTTTAATATGTATTTATACACTTTTGAAAAACTTAAATACACTTATCAAAATACTTCTACTTAACAAAAATGCTTACAATTACATCCTCGTTCAGTTTCATCAACAATTCTACTCGTATGCACCTGTATTCGTACTCGTACAATACACAGCTTTTAGATGTATGTACTATTGGTATATACACTCCAATGATCAGCTCTTAGCAGCCCATGTGAGTCACCTAACACATGTGGGAACCATCATTTGGCAACTAGCATGAAATATCTCATAAAATTACAAAAATATGAGTAATCATTCATGACTTATTTACATGAAAACAAAATAACATATCCTTTATATCTAATCCATACACCAACGACCAAAAACACCTACAAACACTTTCATTCTTCAATTTTCTTCATCTAATTGATCTCTCTCAAGTTCTATCTTCAAGTTCTAAGTGTTCTTCATAAATTCTAAAAGTTCTAGTTTCATAAAATCAAGAATACTTTCAAGTTTGCTAGCTCACTTCCAATCTTGTAAGGTGATCATCCAACCTCAAGAAATCTTTGTTTCTTACAGTAGGTTATCATTCTAATACAAGGTAATAATCATATTCAAACTTTGGTTCAATTTCTATAACTATAACAATCTTATTTCAAGTGATGATCTTACTTGAACTTGTTTTCGTGTCATGATTCTGCTTCAAGAACTTCGAGCCATCCAAGGATCCATTGAAGCTAGATCCATTTTTCTCTTTTCCAGTAGGTTTATCCAAGGAACTTAAGGTAGTAATGATGTTCATAACATCATTCGATTCATACATATAAAGCTATCTTATTCGAAGGTTTAAACTTGTAATCACTAGAACATAGTTTAGTTAATTCTAAACTTGTTCGCAAACAAAAGTTAATCCTTCTAACTTGACTTTTAAAATCAACTAAACACATGTTCTATATCTATATGATATGCTAACTTAATGATTTAAAACCTGGAAACACGAAAAACACCGTAAAACCGGATTTACGCCGTCGTAGTAACACCGCGGGCTGTTTTGGGTTAGTTAATTAAAAACTATGATAAACTTTGATTTAAAAGTTGTTATTCTGAGAAAATGATTTTTATTATGAACATGAAACTATATCCAAAAATTATGGTTAAACTCAAAGTGGAAGTATGTTTTCTAAAATGGTCATCTAGACGTCGTTCTTTCGACTGAAATGACTACCTTTACAAAAATGACTTGTAACTTATTTTTCCGACTATAAACCTATACTTTTTCTGTTTAGATTCATAAAATAGAGTTCAATATGAAACCATAGCAATTTGATTCACTCAAAACGGATTTAAAATGAAGAAGTTATGGGTAAAACAAGATTGGATAATTTTTCTCATTTTAGCTACGTGAAAATTGGTAACAAATCTATTCCAACCATAACTTAATCAACTTGTATTGTATATTATGTAATCTTGAGATACCATAGACACGTATACAATGTTTCGACCTATCATGTCGACACATCTATATATATTTCGGAACAACCATAGACACTCTATATGTGAATGTTGGAGTTAGCTATACAGGGTTGAGGTTGATTCCAAAATATATATAGTTTGAGTTGTGATCAATACTGAGATACGTATACACTGGGTCGTGGATTGATTCAAGATAATATTTATCGATTTATTTCTGTACATCTAACTGTGGACAACTAGTTATAGGTTACTAACGAGGACAGCTGACTTAATAAACTTAAAACATCAAAATATATTAAAAGTGTTGTAAATATATTTTGAACATACTTTGATATATATGTATATATTGTTATAGGTTCGTGAATCAACCAGTGGCCAAGTCTTACTTCCCGACGAAGTAAAAATCTGTGAAAGTGAGTTATAGTCCCACTTTTAAAATCTAATATTTTTGGGATGAGAATACATGCAGGTTTTATAAATGATTTACAAAATAGACACAAGAACGTGAAACTACATTCTATGGTTGAATTATCGAAATCGAATATGCCCCTTTTTATTAAGTCTGGTAATCTAAGAATTAGGGAACAGACACCCTAATTGACGCGAATCCTAAAGATAGATCTATCGGGCCCAACAAGCCCCATCCAAAGTACCGGATGCTTTAGTACTTCGAAATTTATATCATATCCGAAGGGTGTCCCGAAATGATGGGGATATTCTTATATATGCATCTTGTTAATGTCGGTTACCAGGTGTTCACCATATGAATGATTTTTATCTCTATGTATGGGATGTGTATTGAAATATGAAATCTTGTGGTCTATTATTATGATTTAATATATATAGGTTAAACCTATAACTCACCAACATTTTTGTTGACGTTTTAAGCATGTTTATTCTCAGGTGATTATTAAGAGCTTCCGCTGTCGCATACTTAAATAAGGACGAGATTTGGAGTCCATGCTTGTATGATATTGTGTAAAAACTGCATTCAAGAAACTTATTTTGTTGTAACATATTTGTATTGTAAACCATTATGTAATGGTCGTGTGTAAACAGGATATTTTAGATTATCATTATTTGATAATCTACGTAAAGCTTTTTAAACCTTTATTGATGAAATAAAGGTTATGGTTTGTTTTAAAATGAATGCAGTCTTTGAAAAACGTCTCATATAGAGGTCAAAACCTCGCAACGAAATCAATTAATATGGAACGTTTTTAATCAATAAGAACGGGACATTTCATGTACAGCTGCTGCTATGCTTATCGTTCCACTCGAAAGTCACCATCATCACTACCACAACCCAAACCGCAATCCACTTTAACTTGTCACTCGTTTTTCCTCCTGCAAGCTTATTTTTCCTGTTTATTTTAAGAACCACCACTTCTAAACAAACTGCTATCGCTGCACTAGCTGTCCGAACAGCAGCTTCTGCTGCTGTTCCTGGTTGCCATTTCAACCACCACCTAACACCACTTAAGGTTGTTACTCGCTACTAGTTATTTTTTTTTATACTGCAGCTGTTGTAGTTACTGTTTTTTTTTGTCCGAACCCCATTCAGACAACCACTCTAAACCATGGTTTCATACTCGAATAATAACCAGGGCCACTTGTGTTTTCTTTAATCAACTGCTACAATGATATGCTATTCGTTTTCTATATAAACCGAACCCTTTGTTTTGATGATAAAGTGAATAATTGTTAAGGAAATAAAAAGGTTACTAGTGATTATTGAGGGGTATCCAAGAAAATGCGTGTATCCAGTTCACCATACATTTTTTTTAAAAGCCATCCCATTAAAATAATGTATCAACAAGAACCAGATCCTTATTTGTTTCTAATTGGGCCAGGTACTTGTATATATATGTTGGGCCAAAATTTAGTTTTATGTTGGGCTAAGAAGTGGATCAAATGAAGGTGGATAATGAGAACAATGATTGTTCTATGTTTTTATTCCTGTTAACCAGCGAGTACGATGATAATAAAAGATGTTATTCGTGAACAAAGATGGCGATAATAATAATTATGTTCGAAGAAGAAGAAGAATAATATATGATGATGAAAGGGGATAATGATCCTGTCGCTATGATAATTGTGATGTTATGTTACGATGATGATCATGATTAATATGATTAGGATTATTGATGATGATGAAACCTTAACATGATAATGACATACGATGATGATGAGGTGTTAGGGTTACAGAGTATGATGTTAGAAGTGATGATGATTAGATTAGGATGTTGATGTTAAGATAATTAGGATCAATGATAAGGATGAAGATATTGAGAAACGAAGAGGTAAGGAGGAAGTTAGTAGATGATGATGATCTTTGGTTACGATGATGATATTGAATAATGAGTATATACAGTTTAATACATATTAATTAGATTATCGAACGGGTTAAAAACTAAAACTAACGAATGGTCCATTGGTATGGGAGTGTGTTAGGGGAACGAGTGGTTTCGGGTTCGAGCCCGGGCAATGGCATATATTTTTTTTTGGAAAGCCTTTAAAAGAAGGTAGTATTTTTATTATCACTATTATTTTTTTTTATTTATTATTATTACTATTATTATTATTATTATTATTATTATTATTATTATTATTATTATTATTATTATTATTATTATTATTAATCATTAGTATTAGTGTTAAGTTAATTATTATTATTATCATTAATATAATTTATATTATCATCATTTATATTATTATTATTATTAATATAAGTATTATTATTATTAATATTATTATCATTATTATGAATAAAAATATTATTATTATTTCGATTATTAAAAGTAACATTTTTACTAAAAACTCTCATTTTTATTAAAAGTATCTTTTTTATCATTATCATTATTACTATTATTTTATCATTATTATTATCATTATAGTTATAAATATAAAGATTATAGATACAAGTAATATTATGAAAATGATTAAGTTACAATTTAAATGAATTGTTAATAAAATTATTATTATCATTGATATTGATATTATTATTATTATTACTTCCTTATAATTATAGTGTTATTATTACTACAAATAAAAATGACTAGTATTATTATTAAAATTAATATTATCATTATGAAATCTAATTATTATATTATTAACACTATTTTAGTATTATTAAAGGAATTATTTTAACAAACCAAAAGTTATTTATATAAAAATATATCTAATACATATAAAATAACTATATAAATACTACATACTATTTTTAAAATAAAATGTTATTATGTATTATTATATAATATTAATTAAGTTACATATAAGATATAAATATATTTTAATATAATTAGATATATAAATATTATTATTAATATCATATAAAAATAAATAATTATATGTATAACATTAATATAACTTATATATAGATATATATAACATCTGAAATAACAAATATATTACTATAAGTAATATAATATATAATTAATATAGAAAATAGTTTGATTACTATTACATGCTCGTTATATGTTTTAAAATATATAATCGATATAGGTTTGTGAATCCGAGGCCAACCCTGCATTGTTCAGTTCCGTCGTATGCATATTTTTACTACAAAATATCGTATCGTGAGTTCGTTTGCTCCCTTTTTACTAAATGCTTTTGCAATATATATTTTTGGGACTGAGAATACATGCGATGCTTTTATAAATGTTTAACGAAATAGACACAAGTACTTGAAACTATATTCTATGGTTAGATTACGAATACCGAATATCACCCCTTTTTAGCTTGGTAGCCTAAGAATTAGGGAAATGACCCCTAATTAACGCAAATCCTAAAGATAGATCTATGGGCTTTGACACGCCCCATCCGGGTTACGAATGCTTTGGTACTTCGAAAATTATATTATACAGATGAGAGTTCCTGTATGATGGGGGATATTCTATATGCATTTTGTTAATGTCGGTTACCAGGTGTTCACCATATGAATGGATTTTTTTGCAGTGAGCATACTTGCACTTTGTTATGAAAATGAAATCTCGTGGTCTATTAAAATATTGAAATGATTGTTTATGATAAACTAATGAACTCATCAACCTTTTGGTTGACACTTTTAAGCATGTTTATTCTCAGGTACAAAAGAAATCTTCTGCTGTGCATTTTCTCATTTTAAAGACATTACTTGAAGTCATTCATGGCATATTTCAAAAGACGTTGCATTCAAGTCATTTGAGTTCAAAAAGACGTTTATTAAGTCAATGACAGATTAGTCATTATGGGAATCATATATCATTTGTATCGAAAGGTTATATTTTGAAATGAGTTAGTCTTTTAAACTGAATGCAATGTTTGTAAAAGGTATCATATAGAGGTCAGTACCTCACAATGGGACCAAATATTGATGTATTCGTCCAGGTGGATTAGGACGGGCCATCACAGTTGGTATCAGAGCATTGGTCATTAGCGAACCAGATCTTGCATTAGTATCTCTAACTAATAGTTGTTAAGATGCATTAGTGAGTCTAGACTTCGGCCATGTCTGCATGTCAAAAGTTTTTGCTTATCATTCCTTGTCGAAAAATTTCATGTTCTTCAATCTTAAGTCTTGACACGTGTTCTTGCATTTATTGCATACACAGTGTATAGACGAATCATATCCTATCGTATCTATTACAGTGGATCTTAATTGACACTTTTCGAAATTTACTCTGTAAATTACGAAAATCTTTTTGCTATATATACGTATTCAAGGAAACAGAGATATCATCCAGCATTCAACCGTCAATTCATATCGAGAATCTTTTCATAATATTTTCTATGATCGTGTAAGATGGCCTCTTCGAATAGACCAGGCTCCTCTAGCTCCAAAGACAGTGTGACGGGAGCACGTCAACCGATCAATTACCGTGATTTTTTTTAGAAAATGGGGTTAGGTTCGCGAAAGACTCACCCTATGGAGAAATGAAGAAGGTACTCCATATCACGAGCCGAATTTACCACCTAACGTTAGAGTACTCGATCTGCTTATCGGCGAACCTATTTGCAACACTGTTTACACCCTTTTTGCCAGAATTTTCCGTCTCGTAGGTCGACTCGATGTAGTTAAAGATAGTATTCTTCCTCTACTCCCAGACGATAACCAGGTGGGTATGTTAGAAGAAGTTAGAAGACTTCGAGCTAAATATCAAGAAGTGACAAGTATTATAGAAGAATGGGTAGAACAGATTCATAGACTTGAGGGTAAAGTAAGAATCCTGGAGGAAACGGTGCAGGATTTGGAAACTAGGCTCGCATTTGCTACACAGGTATCACAAGCAGTACCAACAGCAACAACAGCACCACCAATATCAGCATCATCCCTAGTACCATGAGTACTGCAAGCACCAGAATCACCACAAGCTCCGTAAGCACCGCAGGCATCGGAGAATAACGAGAGTGATGAGTTATGATATATTAATTCATTATTCTTAGTTTACGATTAAAAGATATATGTATATATATTTATGTATATCTCAAGACCGTAATAATATTCTTTTCATATTAGCTATGACGTGTGAATTTTTAATGGGTAGGTAATACCCGAGAAAGATAAAAGAAGCTTTAAAAGGATTTTATCATATTAAATTCACATATGCTATCCTGTACATCTTTCATCAATGATTTAACAATCATTATCTTCAATCTCTACCTTCGTCATGTTATAAATCTTTCAAGATTACTATTCTAATACTTCACGATTCTTACACTTCCATTTTGAAGTACCCGAAAATTTTTAGAAGATACATCTATTCATGAAAAGCAGAAAACTTTGTTCATGCCGTTCGAAGTTCACGACAGATCTACACTAGCTATCTTATTCGGAGTATATAACTGGTAATCACTAAAACCGATTTGTAACGAAGAAATTATGGACAAAATAAAACTGATTAGAAACAAATTAATTAACTACGTAAAATTTTGTTAAGACTCTACGCTAACCATATCCTAGCTAACTGTTCCTATATCCGTTATGACTATTTTCTTGTAATATACTAGTCTTGGTTAAACCTGAGACAATATAATATAATCTTGATTAGTTAAGACAATAGGTATGCAATACGTCGGATAAATCAAAGACACATGTACACAATACGTCTGGGTTAATTCTAAGACAATACGCATACAATGTGTCGTGATTGAGTCTTGCTCAATACGTATACAATACGTCTTAATTAATTTTAAGATTATATATTGGACTATTGAACTATTGGACTATTGGACTGTTGGACTATATTTGGACTACTAACATTGGACAACTACCTGGATAATTTAAATTATCACACATAATTGAAAATAATATATGGATATAATTGTATTAAATTTTAAAATACTCCGAATTACGAGCTAGTATTTTGAATTCATTTTCTTTGAGAATACTGATGACGCAGTATAAATGGTTGAAGGTCTTAGAAGACAGAAGTTTGATAATAAAAGAATGGCACATTGGAAAAGCTCGGAAAATGATCGAAATCTTCTTTCCTCATTATAAATATCTTCAATATTTCTATGATATCATTATATCTTCCTTCATTGTAAATATCCTCAATATTCTGACAATATCCTATATCGTTCTCATTCGTAATTATCTTTGGCTTCGTTTTATCTTTAGTACATCATATCAAAAACTATTTTGACTTATAACTTTCAGTGAAACCCTGAAGTTTTAAATCCTTTGATATTCTGGAGTAATAGTGGAATGAAAGCATGAGTTACTGTAATATAATGACACTTGATCAACGTGGTTATATTATGGTAAGTCATGCAGAAGTTCTAATGGATTGTGATGATGATAATGCTTGATCAACCTTATCGTCACCATGAACCATGTTACTTGATTCGAATTCATCATGAAACTGAACTCGACCCAAGAAGGGCACTCATAAAACTATCTGCGTATCAATCTCGAAGAAAATTCTCTAATCTTATCATTTTCTTCTTTGATGAAACATTCTTAGATGACTAAAATCTTTCTATTAAGAATCTGAGTTCAAATCTGATACTAAAAAAAACATTCTTGATTTCAATTTCAACTATCACCAGCTAAATTTCGGGACGAAATTTCTTTAACGGGTAGGTACTGTAACGACTCAGAAAATTTTGACTTATTTTTTTTACTCAAATCTATAAATGATTTCATAATTCTGACACGATAAGCAAAGTCTGTTATCCTGAGTCTCAAAATTTTTGAACTGTTTTCTTACATTCATTAAACTTCGACTGTTCTCGACGATTCACAAATAATTAATTATAAATAGATATGTATATATATATATATATATATATATATATACATAGATAAATAATAATTGGAAGTATAATTTGAAATATTAAATGTTGTTGTTATTAAAATTAATTAGGTAAAATAAAATAATAATAGGATATTATAATAATTATTATTTAACGCATATATATATATATATATATATATATATATATATATATATATATATATATATATATATATATATATATATATATATATATATAAAGTATGTTAAATATATATTTTGTGATTTCGAATCTATTTAGTAAACAACAATAACACTCAATTGCCATTCGATGGATATTAATCAAGTTAAATACGAACTTATATGATTTAAAAATAAACGGTGATCCAAAAATGAGTTATATAATTTATAGGCTTATTAAATATATATTTAGGAGATATTTGTTAAATTTTTACACTTTGTATATTTTACTTGGAGTTGAGAGCTAATAATTAAATTAATTTTTATTTAAATAATTAATGACCGATATTATACCATAATGACGGAAATAAATAAAGATAATTAATATAAAAATTTGGGATTTTTTCGAAGACTTTATTTCGCCACTGATTAACAACGGATCACGATATACTATCCCTATTAAAACTGTCGGTAGATTAAAATTCTAAATATTCGATGGCTCACTGTAACATACAGTTTAAGTTTTTGAATCATTGGATTACTATTACTACATTATATTATAAATATTATTATTACTTTAATATTACTATTATTGTTTGAATCATATAACTCATATAACTCATGTATATATATATATATATATATATATACATATTCACATATGATACATATACATAACATATAGTTAGAAGCACTCATACACTAACCACCTATGATCTCCACCTTCAACCAACCATCCACAACTCACCACCATGAACGTCCGGTTAACCACCATCACAGCCTTGAACCACCACGACCCACCATAATTATTTTCTGTTGCAAACTATACCGAAACCATCATAACCCGCCACCTATTTCTTTATTCTCTTCTCTCCCTCTCCTTCGAGCAACCACCCATTTCTTTATTACTTTCGCATTTAAACTTTTGAACTTGTTTAATACTATTGGTTTGTGGTTACTGAAATGATCCGTCCAAGTCCATATGAACGAATACAATAACATTTGGTCCCATTGCGAGGTACTGACCTCTATATGATACGTTTTACAAACATTGCATTCTTTTAAAGACAAACTCATTTCAAAATATAACCTTTTGATACAAACGATATATGATTCTCGTAATATGAATGACTAATCTGTCATTGACTTAATAACAGTCTTTTTGAACTCAAACGACTTGAATGCAACGTCTTTCGAAATATGCTATGAATGACTCCAAGTAATATCTTTAAATTGAGCAAATGCACAGCGAAAAATTTCTTTCGTACCTGAGAATAAATATGCTTAAAAGTGTTAACCAAAAGGTTGGTGACTTCATAGGTTTATCATAAACATTCGTTTCAATAATTTTAGTAGACCACAAGATTTCATTTTCGTACAAAGTGCAGGTCTGCTCACTGCTAAACGTAATACAGGCATATAGCTATCTATATAAAAATCATTCATATGGTGAACACCTGGTAACCGACATTAACAAAATGCATATAGAATATCCCCCATCATACAGGAACTCTCATCTATATAATATAATAATCGAAGTACCAAAGCAGTTCATATCACTGACTGGGGCGTGTTAGTGCCCATAGATCTATCTTTAAGATTCGCGTCAATTAGTGGACTGGTTCACTAATTCTTAGGTTACCAAGCAAAAGGGATGATATTCGGTATTCGTAATCCAACCATAGAATATAGTTTCAAGTACTTGTGTCTATTTCGTAAAAACAGTTATAAAAATAGCGCATGTATTCTCAGCCTAAAAATATATATAAAAAGGGAGTAATGAACTCACGATACTGTATTTCGTAGTAATTATGCATATGACCGCACTGAACGAGTGCAAGGTTGGCCTCGGATCCACGAACCTATATCAGTTATATATATATATATATATATATATATATATATATATATATATATATATATATATATATATATATATATATATATATATCAAAACATATACCAAGTTTATATATTAATATACTTGTTATATTTACTGATTCATATGTCATGTTAATAAATAACTTAAATATAGTCATTTTATATATTTTAAATAAATAATTCGTATTTATATATCAGATTTTTATTAGAGTAAATAATATAAGTCATTTATTACAAATATCATATGTTTTTGTCTAGAAATATTATATAATGTTTTAAAATTAATATTCATATATATATATATATATATATATATATATATATATATATATATATATATATATATATATATATATATATATATATATTTATTTATATAATATCTACAATGTGTTTATATATTATGTGTAACCTTATTATATAAAAATAGTATGTAATAGTTATGATATATGTGATAAATATATTTTTATATAAATATCATTTGTTTGTTACATATAATAATTATTAAAATATTGATAATCATAATAATATTAATTATTTATTTTAAATTGTAACTTAATCATTTTCATAATGATATTTGTATTTATAATCTTTATATAATATTAATAATATTAATTAATAATACTAATGATAATAATGATAGTTTTAATAAAAAGATAAAACTGATAATTTTTAATAAAAATGATAATTTTGGTAATAGTTTTTAATGATAATACTAATGATAATAATAATGATAATAACATTAATAAAAATGATAGTTTTTAATAAAATGATAATTTTAATAATAACGATGTTTTTATTAATACTAATAATAATTTTATTATTAGTAATAATAATAATGTAAATTATCTTAATGATAATATTTATTAATAACAATAATAACAATAATCATAATAATGATAATAACAATAACAATAACAATCATATTTTATAATAAAATGATAATTTAAAAATAAAATAAAAATGATAATTTTAATAAAAATGATAATTTTAATATAAATGATAGTTTTAATAATAATGATAATTCTAATAATGATAATAATGATAATGATATTTTATCTAAGTCATCGCCTTAACAACATTTTTAACTAATCATAATACTTATATCTATTATTTCATAAACATCTTATTTTGTAGTTCTTAGTCATCTTAAATAACACAATCGCATGATCATAATCATAACAATAATGATGATGATAATAATAATAATAATAATAATAATAATAATAATAATAATAATAATAATAATAATAATAATAATAATAATAATAATCATAATAATATGAGTAATGAATTTAGATAATAAAAATGGAATCATCACTTACGTATCAATATTGTGATTCAATATTGTAGGAAAAGTATACGGACGTAACAGAACGAAAATCACTAGTTTAGCCTTTGATCAAAACTCTCGAGTAATACCCATAACCTCCTTAGCTATAACCCATAATTTTCTTAGCTTTAACCCAATTGAAAAACCAATTTTGAAATCACTCACTCAAACCTCGTCGTAATATTTTATGTATAATAATAATAATAATATTAATATTATTAATAATAATAAATAAGATTATTAATAATAATAATAATATTAATCTTAATAATAATAATAATAATAATAATAATAATAATAATAATAATAATAATAATATAATTAATAATATTACAGAAAGAAAGAAAAGAAAGATTGAATGAACGAAATGAATGAATCTTGCTCGATATATAATTGTGTCCAGCCACTGACCCCCATGCGATCGCATGGGGTCTAAGGCTATATTCCATGCGTTCGCATGGGATCACCATCCAGCTCACATTCGAATTATTGAGGCTGCCGACACTCGTTTTAATTAATTATATATTTATATATATAATCTAAATAATTATATATATATTATATTATATTCATGTGCATAGTTGACTTGTATTTTTAGTTCCAATAACTTGTACGTTGACGTTCGACTTATGTCCCGGTTCCGGTTTTTCGAATGTCTTTTCGTATGCTTAGAAATCTTGTACTTTACGTTTCGCGGCTCGTACTTTTATCAATAATTAGACTTAATTCACCTATAAATTACATTACTCTAAGTGTAACTTATACGTTTGAGTATTTTGGTCATTTGCGTCTTTAAATCATCTTTTCGTTATTTACTAAAATATATTTAATAATACTATTTAAAATCTTTATTACAAGAAAAATATATATAATCAAAACATTTTATATTTAAGTTAATATTATATTTTATCACGTTATAAAATGTATATATTATCATTTAGGAATATATAAATTTGTACGTCTTATGGTATATATATATATATATATATATATATATATATATATATATATATATATATATATAATTAAAATCTTTATTTAACGATATAACCTTCAGTTTTTCAAAACTAATTATTTTCAAGGTTCATTATAGATATTTTAAAATCGTTTAAATAATATAAATTATTATATCACATAACGTTTATATTTTAAAACTTATAATTCATTTATACACTTATGTTTATTTTTAACATCTCATAGGTTCAAATTAACTTATTTAAATATCCATCGAGTCAATAAACGAGTGTTACTATTGTTTACTAAATAAATTTGAAACCTTATATTTTCAATATATATATATAAACACGTTTTAAATAACACATTTTATTTTATCGTAAGTTATTTATATAATTAATTCTAACAATTAATATTTCAAATTATTATATATACATTTACATATACTTACATATATATTTATTTACAAATAGTGGTTCGTGAATCGTCAGGAATAGTCGAAGGTTACATGAACACAGTTCCAAATTTTTGAGTTTCAACTTAACAGAGTTTGCTTATCCTGTCGGAAACATTAATTCATTTAAAGATTAAGTTTAAATTTGGTCGGAAATTTCTGGGTCGTCACAGTTACGATCACAATAGTATTACTTAATTTGGGTTTAATTATTTATGTTTTAAAGTCAACTGTTTTTAATGAAATTAAATGTGAACGCTTTGAAACGTCTCATATAGTGGGCATAATTGTTAACTGTGGGACCTATGATTAGCACGCCATCAGATGGGAATTTGGCAGGGTGTTATAGTTAGTATCAGAGGTAACGGTTACCTAGGATTAGGCTGCATTAGATGTCGGACTTTTAGACACCTTTTGAGTCTAAACTGTAACCATAGACTAGTTAAGCTACATAGACTATAGTTACTCTGCTTGCTACTTTACTTGATTTTTATCTAACCTAAAGGGTATAATTGCTAGTGTTCTAACTTGTGTTTCTTTCTTTGAGTGCTAGATGACTTCTTCCAATCCCATAATTCTTACCGACTCCGACACAGAATCTGAGGAAACCGTGCAGGCACAGGGAAACACTATACTTGAGTTCGAGGATGAGGCTATGTCCAAACCTGAGATGTAGTCTGAACCCGGGGAGGATCCTGAAGAGAAACCCAAAGAGGAACCGGAAGAGGATCCGGAGAAGGAACCGGAGGAGGAACCCGAGGAGAACCCAGAACCCGAATCCGAACCTGAACTCGAATTACCCGATTCACATACTGGCACCAATTCACCTTTCAGGGATCCAGATTTTGTTAACCCCTACAAACCGAGAGGCCATCGTAGGATACCGAAGGGACCTGCCCGAGGCAATAATCCATTTTGGAAAAGTTTTTTATACGACAACCAATCACTTAAGATGTGCCATCGTTTCCACCCTTATGATGCTTCTACTTCCCAACCTAACACCTCCACTGCTAATATCAATAACAATGATACCGATGACCTTAAGCTGAGAGTTGAGAACCTAGAGAAGATCTTTGAGTACCTGTTGGAAGAGCTTCATAAACCAAAATAGAAAAGCTTTATTGAACTTGTTCCACTCCACTAGATACTATTTCATATTATTACTTATTACTTATTACTTGGTGTTTACACATACATTGTTTGATGTGGTTTTGCTACTATTCATGGTTTTTATGTTATAACTTTTGGGATATTCTATTTCTTTATTAATGCATGAATAATAAATGAATAGTTTTGTTGCTTAAAGTGGTTGGGTTATCATTATTCTGTGAAGCATGATGAGTTATTAAAGACTGTTGTGAATTGCTTATTATTACTACTATTCCTACATAACACTAGTGTCACCACCGTCACTACTTACTACTACTAGTGTTACTTAACACTACTTCTCACTACTAAGAATCTTTCCGTATTACTATTATTATTTACTAGTCTTCAACACTCGTTGCTAGTATATTTTCATATATCATTGTTTTGACACTGACCTGGTGTATTTTATGTGTTGAAGATCATGCCTTTTAAGGAATCCACTGCTGCTCAAATCATGAGATTTGTTAACGAAGGAATTGCGACAGAGAGAGCCGAGCTACAAAAGGAATTCAACAACATGCGAAACAACAACGACCGTGGTGGTCCAAGCAACAACAACGACAACCATGGTCATGGTGTATGTTCCTATAAGACATTCACTAGCTACAACCCACACTCATTCAGTGGGACTGAGGGACCCGTTGGTCTCAACTATTGGTTCGAGAAATTAGAGTCTGTTTTCCGTATCAGCGGGTGTAATGGTGATGATCGAGTGGGATTTACTACAGGCACACTGTCTGACAGTGCACTCACTTGGTGGAATAATTATGTGCAATCCTTGGGTCATGATCAAGCTTATGCCCTTCCGTGGGAAACTTTGAAGCAGAGAATGATTGAGGAATACTGTTCTCGCAATGAGATTAAGAAGATGGAACGTGAGTTCTGTGGGCTGAAGTTAGTTGGTACTGATCTCACTGGATATAACAAGAGGTTTTTCGAGTTGGCTTTGATGTGTCCTGAAATGGTCACTCCTGAGACTCGTAAGATCGAGCAATATATTGAAGGTTTGATCGAGAATATTCAAGGTGGGGTTACTACTTCCAAACCCACTACTGTACAAGAAGCTATTGATATGGCAAGTTTACTACTGGACCAGATTACTCAGCGAGGAAAGGGTACTACTGTTAATGAGGTTAAGTCTAATGATGGTAACAGGAAGTGGAACGGTGGGCAAGAAGAGAACCATAACCAGCAACCATTCAAAAAGCAAGATACTTACAGAAACGACACTGGGGTCACTGGAGCTAACTCTGGGTATAAGGGTAAGAATCCACAACCTCAAAGGTATGGCAAACATCACTCTGGAACCTGTACTGCTGTAATTTGTGACTGGTGTAAGAAGTTTGGCCATTTGGCCAAGGATTGTAAGGTGAACCTCAACAACAATACCAACAACAGCACTACGAACAATGTAAATAGTACTGGTAATGCTAAGAATTGTTTTGGTTGCGGACAGCCGGGTCATTTTAAGAAATATTACCCTAAGAACAATAACACTGGAACTGCTCGAGGCCAGGCATTAAACATCAACTCTGCCGAAGCTCGTGATGATCCGAAGCTAGTCACGGGTACGTTTTCACTCAATGATCAACAAGTTTATGTTTTGTTTGAAACTGGTGCTGATAGAAGTTTTATATCTAAGGATATTTGTCACCGTGTTAAGAACACCGTTTCTCCCTTAGATAACGTGCATTCCGTAGAAGTAGGAAATGGTAACTTGATGAGAGCCGATAAGATTTATCGTGATTGTATTTTAAAGTTAGAGGGTAAGCCTTTTAACATTGATGTGATACCTATTAAACTGGGAAGCTTTGACCTTGTGGTTGGAATGGACTGGTTATCTAACAACAAAGTTGAAGTGGTCTGCGACCTAAAGGCTATTCATATTCCTATTGCCAACGGTGAACCTATGATGATTTATGGAGAAAAGAGCAACACACAACTGCATCTCATTAACTGCCTGAAAGTTCAAAAGTATGTGAAAACGGGATGTATCGCGTTTATGGCACATGTAAGCCAAGTTGAACCTGAAGAAATGAGACTCGAAGACGTTCGTATAGTTAAGGATTTTCTTGAAGTTTTTTCGGAGGAACTACCTGGTCTCCCACAGCATCGGGAAGTTGAGTTTCAGATAGATTTAGTGCCAGGAGTGGCACCGGTGGCTCATGCACCGTATAGACTTGCACCCCTAGAGCTTCAAGAGTTGTCTAGTCAACTGCAAGAGTTGTTGGACAAGGGATTTATACGACCGAGTTCTTCACCTTGGGGAGATCCGGTCTTGTTTGTTAAGAAGAAGGATGGGTCGATGAGGTTGTGTATTGACTATAGAGAGTTGAACAAGTTGACAATCAAGAATTGGTATCCACTGTCGAGGATTGATGACTTATTTGATCAATTATAGGGATCTAGCTATTATTTGAAGATTGATCTGAGGTCAGGTTATCACCAATTGATGGTCAAAGAAGCTGATGTCCCGAAGACGGCATTTAGAACACGTTATGGACATTATGAGTTTACAGTGATGCCGTTTGGTTTGACGAACGCACTAGCAGTGTTCATGGACCTCATGAATCGTGTGTGTAAGTCATACCTAGATAAGTTCGTCATTGTGTCTATTGATGATATATTGGTGTACTCCAAGAATAAAGAAGAACACCCGCATCTATTACATTCGATACTGACCATGCTTAGAGAAGAGCAACTGTATGCAAAGTTCTTGAAGTCTGACTTTTGGTTGCAAGAGGTACAATTCCTTGGTCATGTTGCAGGTGCCAATGGAATACAAGTTGATCCGGCGAAGATTGAAACGGTTAAGAATTGGGAAACCCTAAAGACACCAACTCAGATCTGACAATTTTTGGGTCTAGCTGGTTACTACAGGAGATTCATTGAAGGATTTTCCAAGATCGCCCAACGATTAACAGCGTTGACTCATAAAGGCAAGAAGTATGAGTGGTCAGAACCGCAAGAAACTGCATTTCAGTTGTTAAAGGAGGAGCTAACAACTGCACCGATATTGTCTCTGCCCAAGGGAAATGAAGATTTTGTTATCTATTGTGATGCCTCGCGTCAAGGAATGGGTTACGTACTTATGCAACGAAACAAGATTATTGCTTATGGTTCGCGACAGTTAAAGATTCACGAGCAGAACTACACTACACACAACCTAGAACTAGGAGCGGTGGTATTTGCACTCAAAATGTGGAGACATTACCTGTAAGGAACCAAGTTTACCATCTTCACTGACCATAAGAGTTTACAGCATATATTTGATCAGAAGCAGCTCAACATGAGACAACGATGTTGGATGGAGTTGCTTAACGATTACGATTGTGAACTTCAATACCATCCTGGCAAAGCGAATGTTGTAGCGGATGCTTTGAGCAGAAAAGAGAGAGAGAAACCTCTCAGGGTTAAAGCTCTTAACATGATTGTACGTACGAACCTTACCTCACAGATCCGCGAAGCACAACTGGAAGCCGTGTGTAACGACCCGAAAAATTTTGACTTATTTTAAATCAATTCTCTAAATAATTTAATAATTCCGATTTGATAAGCAATGAATTTTAATAAGTCTTGAACCTCCGAAAAGAATTTTATGCAAGCGATTGATCACCCATTTTTCCGACGATTCACGAACGTCATAGCTTGTTTTAATTGTTTAATTGTGTATATATATATGGATATATATATATATATATATATATATATATATATATATATATATATATATATATATATATATATATATATATATATATATATATATAACTTGATAATACGGTAATTAAGTATCTCATTAAGTATATTAACAATGGGTTATATATATAAATTGAGACTACTAACTTAATGGTTTCGAAACGATGTATAAATGTAATGTTTAACAATATAATAACTCCTAAGTTAAAATGGATATATATGTATTGTATTAAGAAGTATTAATACACTTTTGAAAGAATTAAATACATATATTAACATACTTATACCCAACAAAGATAGCTATACTCCTATTCCCATTCGATTTCATCAAGAATTCTACTCGTATTTATACGTGTATTATACGCATCTTCTAGAAGTACTTACTATTGGTATATACCAATAGAAATCTGCAATTATTTGTGTAATATGTCATCCATGACCTAATCAAATAAATATTTCATGCATGACTTAATAAAATTTAACTTATCTTAGATATTTTCACTAAAATTCAAATTTATAAGCTTATAAATAAGCACCATTTTTTACTCATTTTTGCTTCACATTTTCTTAAACTAAAACACACGCTTGAATGCTCTCATATCATACTTCAATCTCAGCAACTTTTCTCTTCATAATCAAGGTAAAATACTTCTCAAAATCCATGTTCAATTCCTTATATAGTTGCTATCTTATTATGCTTATAAAACTTGTAAGAACTAGAACTTGTTTTGGTGAACACCAAGCTTGTTTGAAAACTAAGTTAATCCTTCTAACTTGACTTTTAAAACACTTACATATATGTATTATGATAGTATATAAAACTAACATAAGGATATATAACTTGAATATATGAAGAACACCGTAAAACTGAACATACGCCGTCGTTGAGAAATTGAGGGCTGTTTTGGGTTGGATATTTAAAACCTATCTTAAACTTTGAATTGAAAGTTTGTATTCTGAGAAAATGTTATTTCATATGAACATGAAAATATATCCAAAAATTATGGTTAAACTTAAAGTAGAAGTATGTTTTTCAAAATGGTCATCAAGATGTCGTTCTTTCGACGGAAATGACCACCTCTTTCTAAATGGATTTGTAACCTGTAACTCTGACTATAAACCAACAATTTTAAAGTTTAGTTTTAGAAAATTGATTTCATTACAAAACCATATCAATTTGAATCACTCAAAATCGATTTGTAATGAAGAAATTACGGACAAAACAATATTGGTTAGAAATAGCTAAATTAGCTACGGGATTTATTTAACAAAATCTATACTAACCATATCCTAGATAACTTTTCCTATATCCTACATTTATTTAAACATGTCGTGACTATTTCCTTATAATATACTAGTCTTGGTTAATTCCGACACAATATAATATAATCTTGATTAGTTAAGACAATAGTTATGCAATACGTCGGATAAATCGTAAGACACATGTACACAAGACGTCTGGGTTAATTCTAAGACAATACGCGTAAAATGGGTCATGATTGAGTCTTAGACAATACGTATACAAAATGTCTTGATTAATTCTAAGATTATATATTGAACTATTGGAGTATTGGACTATTGGACTATTGGACTATATTTGGACTACTAACAAAGGACAACTAACAAAGGACTACTAACATGAAAATGTTAAAAATTAATATATAAGTATTCTATGAACTTGCTTTATTTTATTCATATATCGTATTATTATCTGAATCTTTATTATTGTTATAGGTTCGTGAATCCAAGGACAACGGCCATATTTTTAATAAGTTGAAAACTTGTTATTAATATACTTTTACTACCGTGAGTATATAGTCCCATTTTTAAACTCTAAAAATATTTTGGGATGAGAATACATACATTTTATGTTTTAAGCTATGGACACAAGTACTTAAAATATATTCTACATTGAGTTGTACCACCTTGCATATCTTCCCTAATAGCTTGGTAACTAATATTTACATGTTGTAAGAAAATGTAAGCGCGAATCCTATTGATAGATCTATCGGGTTTGACAACCCCAACCGGGCTAGTCGCTCTAGTATCGTAAACGGTTGCATAGTACATCGTTTTTACTACACTTGGTACAGTGTAGGGAGATTTCATAATAAAGGGAATATGCCACATTAGTTGTTAAGTATGGTTACCGAAGCGCTCAATAACTTATAGAATATCTTTATTAAAATGTTTATAACTATGAAATCTTGTGGTCTATATTTTTATCGATGCTAGCTTTAAACCTATATATCTCACCAACCTTTGTGTTGACTGTTTAAGCATGTTTATTCTCAGGTATTAAAGAGCTTCCGATGTTTATTTACATATTTGGTCAAGATGACATATGGAGTCTTTCATGGCATATTTTGAAAAGACGTTGCATTCAAGTCATTTGAGTTAAAAAGATTGTTATTAAATAAATGACGGATTAGTCAATTATATTTTGGGAAACATGTCTATATCATTTGTATAGAATGTATATATATATTTTGGAATGGTATGCATATTTGAAAATTTTCATTGTAATGAAAGTATGTCTTTTAAAATGAATGCAATGTTTATAAAACGTATCATATAGAGGTCAGTACCTCGCAATGGGACTAGATGTGGATGTATTCTTCTATATGGATCTGGATGGGTCGTTTCAGTTGGTATCTGAGCGTTGGTCTTAGCGAACCAGAATTTGGATTAGTGTGTCTAACCGGAAGTTGTTAGGATGCATTAGTGAGTCTGGACTTCGACCGTGTCTGCATGTCAAAAGTTTTTGCTTATCATTCCTTGTTGGAAATTATCTGCTTATCATTCTTAGTCTAGACACGTCTTACTGCATTTATTGCATAGCTAGTGTATAGAAAAATTCATATCTTAGCGTATCTATTACAGTAAACTTTGCCTGACAACTTCCAAAAATTCCTCCGTAACTTATGAGATGTTGGTATTATATATACATATATAAATTATGTACTGAAGAATACCAATCTAAGTCCTATAATCTATTTCATATAAAAAATTATTTCCCCGATTGTACAAGATGGATCCTGCATCCAGTTCGAGTTCCTCGGATTCTGACAGCTATTCCGATATGGATATCTACTTGAGTTCTGAAAGCAGTGTAATCGAAATGGATCAACCAATTAGCCATCATCAATTCTGGATGAATTGGGGATGGGTTCGTAGTCAACTTAATCAATGAAGACGAGAAGAGGGTGATCATTTCCACCAACCAAATTCACCTCTTGGCAAAGAACCTGAAGCGCTTACCGGCGAACCAGTTCGAAACACCATTTTCACCCTCATTTCCTGGATATCATGCAACGATTATATAATCTCTCAAATTCTAAACCTTATTCATCTGCTCGTTCCAACCGCCAATCATCTCGGAGTAATAGAAGAAGTCAATGAGCTTCGCGCTCGAGTAGTGGCCTTGGAGAGTATGATGCACAACTTGCAGGCATCACCGGCATCACCAGCACCAACATCACCACCAACATCAGCACCAACAGCACCAGTACCACCAACAACACAAGCCTCAACATCACACGCCTCAACATCACAATCTATACCTCGAGCATAATCATCATTCTATATATCGTTCTACGTCAACATCATACGCACCATAGACACCAAGGAATACCAATAACAATGAATGATGAAGTATTGATTCATACTTCATTTCGGATTAGAGAAATATTCCGCGGCGATTATGTAATCTCTAAAGTTTTAGAGATTATTTATTCTAGTTCTAGCCGTAAATCAGATGAGATTAATATTATATTAATTCATTAAATTCATAATTACATATGAAGAAAATATATATGTGCATATATTTTCATAATGATTGTAATAAAAATTCTTTCGTACAAACTATTAATGGTGAGAATATTTTAACGGGTAGGTAATACTCGAGAAATATTTAGATTTCACATTAATATGTTACACTGTACATTCTTCAATTCTGATTCAACAGTCATTAACTATACTACTTACATCTACAGATAGATGTATCCGTTCACCAAAGAACCACCATTTTCATTCAAATTCAATTACATATTCTGATTTTGACAGATCATAATCCAAGTCAAGATTTAACAGGTAGCATCACTCTTAGATTCCTACATCTTTCAAAACCATACTTTGAATTCAAAACTGTACTAGAACATCACTTTTATTCATAAAATGCAGAAAAATATTCGTATCATTCAAGATTCTAGATGATTTCATCTTAAACATTATATGTATATTAACGATTACGATCTGCATTCAAACCCTTCATAATTCTTGCAAACACCTCAATAAATGAACAATCGAGAGAATGAACCAACCACACATTATCTACGAAAAGAAAGATTTATGCATATAGTTATGCACCTAAAAAACTCTCAAAAACTAAGTAACAGTTTAACACATATCTGTGCTTGATCTTTTGGCATTGTTATTACCGAAAATAACCTTACAATTCCTTTTCAAAGTATCCAGTTTTATCACACTTCTAACAAGTCAACTTTGACTTTTCATTCGGATTAGCTTTATTATAACCTTGATATATACGTTTGCCCTTTTTGTCATTGTTACCGGGGAACCTTTTATATTCCATCATATTAACAGCAGACGTACCAGCAACTTCGTTGCTCTTTGGCTTAAGTCTCTCCGAAAAATCACTATATTTATCTATTGAAACTCTATCATGTACTCATCTGCATCTTATAACGATAATTGCCATATCAAATACCGGGAAGCATCAATCATTATTTTCGAATTTCGTAGCGTTTCTACATCAACAATTATATATATACATATAACGTCTATCTCTTGGGCTTATGTACTTCAATTCTAAATTTCTGAAAAGCACCCCAGTCTGCAAATCAGTTCTCTGAGTTTTGAAAAAGCTGATGAAGCAGCAAAAAATGTAGATGACCTTAACAGTCAAAAGTTTGATAATAAAGAATGGCATGATGGCAAGGCTTAGAAAAAAAGAAAGGTTAGAACTGAAAAACGGAGTGAGCAAACCATGAAGGAGGCTGTGGACAAATCACAAGGACTAAACCTGTATGCAAAGAATCTAGATGTTTCAGTATCTAATGAAGTCCTTAGAGAATATCTTGCTCCTTTGGTATTATGAATTCTCTAAAAAGAAATTTTCCTCATCATTCTCCGATGATGAATATCTACAAATTCAAAGATATCGTCATATCTTCCTTTATTATAAATATCTTCAACATTTGTAGAGGATATCTCCATAATCGTTCTCATGCATAATTATTCCCCGTCCATTTGAATTAAATCATAAAGGAAACTATTTTAGTTTCTAAATTTTTGTAAAATTCGAGTTTAAATTATGAATGTTTTTGGAGTAATGTTGGGAATGGAAAGCATGAGTGTGACGACCCGGAAATTTCTGACCAAATTTAAACTTAATTTTATATGGTTTCGACATGATAAGCAAAGTCTATTAAAATGAGTCTTAAAAATTTTTGAACTGTTTACATGAATACATTTAACCTTTGACTATTTCCGATGATTCATGAACAATTGTGTGTAAATAAAAAGGTAAATATATAAATATAAATATAAATATAATTATATGTAATATTCTTGAATAAATAAAATACACTTTAACTAATTTGAATTAAAAATGTAAAATAATATATATAATAAAGTTGTTATTAAAAAGAATCTATATATAAATATATATATGATTTCTATAAATAATTATTATGATATGTATATTAGAATATATATATATATATATATATAAAAGAGTATAAATATTATATGATTAATAATATGTAGTATTAATTTAAATGGCAAGTTAAAATATTATTACTTTTATTAAAATAAATATTGTTAGTAAAATCAATATTAATAATATTATATATATTATGTAGATATGAAACTTGATATATATAAATTGTTATATTATTATTATTACTAATAATATTACTATCATTAATAATATAAATATTATTATAATTAGTATAGTATTATGATTATTATCATTAATTATTATCATTTTTATTATTATTAAATATCATTATTATTAGTATTATTGTTAGTATTATTTTGGTGTTATTATTATTATAAATATTATTATTTCTATTATTATTTTTTTAATAGAAATTATTTATTCTTCATACATTTATATTATTATTAGTATTATTACTTATTATTATTAATATTAAAAGTATTATTATTAGTTATATTTATTAATTATTTGAGAAATTATATAAACAAATACAGAATCTGTTTCCTATCCACATCAACTTTCTATAATCTTGTTTTTGTCTAATATTGTTAGACATCAAAATCAAATTCGTACAAATCTATTGAAATTAGTTATCTGTATATATTTTTTTATTTAATTGATTGAATTTCTTGTCTATAATTTGTTACCAGTCCAACTCAATTCCATTACACAACAAATCGGCCGTATCATCTTTAACAAGCTTCAATCATACGAATACAACTTATATATAATGATAACCACTACTGCAATTGAAAAATTAAAACAAAAAAATCAAGAAAAATGTCAACTGCTCTGTTATTGCTTTTATTTTTCAATACCTCGATCACGAATCAAACTTAAAAATGTAATAATGCAATTGTGTTAGAAATCCTTTAGTGAATCTTTCTGCAAAATTCCAAGTTCCAATTCTTTATATCGAGCTCTAATTTTGAAGTCAAACTTTTAATTTC
Organism: Rutidosis leptorrhynchoides; assembly: GCF_046630445.1. Classification (NCBI taxonomy): domain Eukaryota; kingdom Viridiplantae; phylum Streptophyta; class Magnoliopsida; order Asterales; family Asteraceae; genus Rutidosis; species Rutidosis leptorrhynchoides. The sequence goes on from NC_092335.1 coordinate 425,713,294, forward strand.
AAAAGTCAACCTTTTTGTTCATCGCGAAATTTGATTTCCAGTTGATGTTTTAGGTTCAATTAAGGATACAGATAGTTTCTAAAAAAGGTTTGCAACTTATTTCATGTTGAAAGTATAGTCTAAAACGGCCTTTAAATCGAAAATCAATTTTTTTTAGTTTACCAGCGACAGCAGCTGGGTTCTTTTAATTTTAATTTTAATTTTTTTTCAAACCAATTAATCACAAATAAGTGTTTATATGTTGGATATTAAGTCCTAAATCGATTATGTAATTCGCGGTTATGATTTGGTTTGAGTTTGATTTGATTTCATTGAAGAAGATGATGAACACTGAAAAGGGATCAAATAAAATTGGGTTTGGTTTATAATCAGAAAAACTAAATGGAGCAGATGGTTAAGGGAGGTGACGGGGTAGCGAGTGGTCTCGAGTTCGAGCCCCGTATGTGGCAATTCTTTTTAGAAAAGCATCTTAAAAGGGTATACACTTTTATTTTCATTTCCATTATTATTATTATTATTATTATTATTATTATTATTATTATTATTATTATTATTATTATTATTATTATTATTATTATTATTATTATTATTATTAATATTATTATTATTATCATTATTATTATTATTAATATTAATATTATTATTACTATGATTATTATTATTATTATTAATGTTGTTATTATTATTATTATTAATTAGTGTTAGTACAAGTATTATAATAATAATAATAATTATTATTATAGTTATTATTAATATTAATTATGGACTACTAGTTGTTATTATTATTATTATTATTATTATTATTATTATTATTATTATTATTATTATTATTATTATTATTATTATTATTATTAATAATAATATAAGTATTAGTTACCATTAATTATTATTATTAACATAATTATAATTTCCATTATGATTATTATTATTATTATTATTATTATTATTATTATTATTATTATTATTATTATTATTATTATTATTATTATTATTATTAATATTATTATTATTATTATTATTATTATTATTATTATTATTATTATTGTTATTACTAATATTATTACCATTAATAGTATTATTATTAAGTAGTATTATTATTAATATTATCATTAGTAATAAGATTGTTATTATTATTATTAAGTATTAGGTATTATTATCAAAAGTATTATTTTCATTATCATAATTATTGAATTTTGCATTTTTATTAAAAACTACTGTTTTTAACATTATTATTATTATTATTATTATTATTATTATTATTATTATTATTATTATTATTATTATTATTATTATTATTATTATTATTATTATTATTATTATTATTATTATTATTATTATTATTATTATTATTATTATTATTATTATTATTATTATAAGTATTATTATTATTGTTAATATTATTATTATTATTATTATTATTATTATTATTATTATTATTATTATTATATTATTATATTATTATTATTATTATTATTATTATTATTATTATTATTATTATTATTATTATTATTAGTGAAAGGATTATTATTATAGATATTATAGTTATTACTATTATAGCTATTATCATTAAAATTATTAAAATCCTTATCATAACTATCATTAACCGTAAAATTAATATTTTTACAATTATTATCATTAATATCATTATTATTATAACTAATAGAATTATTAACATTATTATCTTTATTAGTAATATTAAGTATTATTATTATTATTATCATTTTTACCATTACTAATATTATTTTAGTATTATTATAAATACTATTTTTAACAAACAAATGATATAGATATAAAAGTATATTTAATACATATCACATAACAAGATTTATATTTTTATATACAAAATGAATATATAATGAAATATATAAGTTATTGATATAAAATTTTACCACTAATAATAATATATATATTTGTTCGACTATAAGTATATGTTTTAATATATATACAAATGATATAGGTTCGTGAATCCAAGGCCAACTCTGCATTGTTCAGTATCGTCGAATGAATATTTTTACTACAAAATATTGTATCGTGAGTTTCATTTCTCCCTTTTTACATATATTTTTGGGCTGATAATGCATGCGCTGTTTTTATAACTGTTTTACGAAATGGACAAACGCACTAAACTATATTCTATGGTTGGATTACGAATACCGAATATCGCCCCTTTTTAGCTTCGTAGCCTAAGAATTAGGGAAATGGCCCCTAATTGACGCTAATCCTAAAGATAGATCTATGGACCTTGACACGTCCCATTCGGGTTACGAATGCTTTAGTACTTCGATTGATATATGCTGATTGCGATGGCTGGTATATAGCATGCAGATTGCGAAATGCCTGTATGTAGGGAATATTCTATATGCATCTTGTTAGTTCGGTTACCAAGTATTCACCATATGAATGATTTTATCTTTATGCAGATTGCGAAATGCCTGTATAATGATTATGGAAATGATATTGAAAAATGAAATCTTGTGGTCTATTAAAACTTATGGAAATGATTGTTTATGATAAACTAATGAACTCACCAACCTTTTGGTTGACACTTTAAGCATGTTTATTCTCAGGTACGAAAGAAATCTTCCGCTGTGCATTTGCTCAATTTAAAGATATTACTTGGAGTCATTCATGGCATATTTCAAAAGACGTTGCATTCGAGTCGTTAAGTTCAAAAAGATTATTATAAAGTAAATGACAGATTAAGTCATTTATAGTTGGGATATATTGAAATGGTATGCATTATTGTCGATTATCGTTGTAATGAAAGATTGTCTTTTAAAAACGAATGCAATGTTTGTAAAACGTATCATATAGAGGTCAGTACCTCGTAATGGAACCAGATGGTAAAGTGTTCATCCAGATGGTTTAGGATGGGCCTTTACTGTTGGTATCAGAGCAGAGGTCTTAGTGAACCAGGTCAAGCATTAGTGTGTCTAAGTGATAGTTGTTATGATGTATCAGTGAGTCTGGACTTCGACCGTGTCTGCATGTCAAAAGTTTTGCTTATCATTTCTCGTCGAAAAATACCTGCTTATCATTCTTAGTTTAGACACGTCTTAGTGCAATTATTGCATGGATAGTGTATAGACAAATTCTTATCTTAACGTATCTGTTACTGTAAACTTTGCCTGACAGCTTCCGAAAGTTCCGCAGTAATCTACGGGATCTTCTGTACTACATAAAGGTATTCTATGTAATTAGAATATTATCCGATATCCGAAAGTCATTTCATATCAAAATCATCTATCTGATCGAGTAAGATGGATCCTACACCTAGCTTGGATTCCATTAGTTTCAGAAGCGATTTCGAGATGAATATTGAGAAGACTCCGAAGTCAATGAACCAGAAGTGTCTCAACCATTTAACTATTTTTCTTTTTGGATGAACTGGGGATGGGTTCGTAGTTGACTCAATCAATGGAGACTCGAAGAAGGTAATCCTTTCCATCAACCTTATTGCCCTCTTGGCGAAGAACCTGAAGCACTTACCGGCAAACCAGTCCGAAACACCACTTTCACCCTCATTGCCAAAATATCTCGCAACGATTACATAATATATAGAATTCTAGACTATATTCATCCGCTCGTTCTAACCGTAAATCATCCCGGACTAATGGAAGAAATCAACGAACTTCGCGCTCAAGTTGTAGCTTTGGAGAATATGGTACAAAACTTACAAGCACCATCAGCATCACCGGCACCAACTGTACCACCAGCATCAACAGTACCTATACCACCAACAACATTCGCATCACACGCCTCAACATCACAATCTATACCTCGAGTATAATCTTCGTTCTACATCTCGTCCTACATCTCGTTTTACAACAATTATCTTCGTTCTACGTATCTTTCTATTTCGATTATCTTCGTGCTACATATCATTCTACATCGTTTATCTTCGTTTTAAAAGACGATTATGTAATCTTTAATGTTTTAGAGATTATGTATTCTAGTTCTAATCATAAATCAGATGGGTTAGTATTATATTAACTCATTAAATCCATGATTACATCTGAAGAATATATATATATATATATATATATATATATATATATATATATATATATATATATATATATATATATATATATATATATATATGTATTTTCATAAAGTTGTAATTGAAAAATTCGTTCGTACAAACTAATTAATTGTGGAAATAATTTAACGGGTAGGTAATACTCGAGAAATATTTAGATTTCACGTTAATATGTTACACTGTACATTCTTCAATTCTGATTCAACTGTCATTAACTATACCCTTTACAACCACATATATACGTATCCATTCATTCAAAGCATAACCACTTTCATTCCACTTCAATTACATATTCGGATTTTGATCGATCAGAATCCAAGTCAAGATTTAACAAGTGAAATAATGAAGAAATAATGGACACAATAAAAGTTGTTAAAAAAAAAAATAATACTGTATGAGAATTTTGTTAAGAATCCACGCTAACAATATCCTAGCTAACTATTCCTATATCCTTTATGACTATTCCTTATAATTTACTAGTCTTGGTTAATCCCGGGATAATATAATATAATCTTTGAATTAATACGTCGAATAAATCGTAAGACACATGTACACAATACGCCGAGATTACTTCAAAGACAATAGTTGTACAATGGATATTACATATACAATACGTCGAATAAATTGTAAGACACATGTACACAATACCTCGAGATTACTTCAAAGACAATAGTTGTACAATGGGTCGTAGATATTACATATATAATACGTCGAATAAATCATAAGACACATGTACACAATACGTCGAGATTACTTCAAAGACAATAGTTGTATAATGGGTCGTAGATATTACATAAACAATACGTCTTAATTAATTCGAAGATTATATATTAAACTATATGTAGACTATTGGAATATATTTGGACTACTAACTGTGGACTACTAATATTGGACAATAAAAAGGTATTAAAAATATTGATTATAACATATGAAACTAAACATTTCTTCGAGTGTGCCACTTGATTTCATCTTAAACATCATATGAATCTTGACAATTACAATCAGCATTCAATCATCTAAAAACAAAATCTTCTCGAAACACCTCGGATTGATAACCACTGATTCAGACATGGTAACATTAAATGCAGAGGAAATAGCAAAATTATAGATGGTCTTAATGGCCAAAATTTTGATGATAAAGAATGGAGTGTTAGGAACGCTCGATAGAAAATTTGGTACTGAAAAACGGATTGAACAAACCATGAAGGAGACCAAGGACAAATACTGTAGCGACCCCGACAAATCATCAAATGACGGCGTCATCTACGTATGGTCCCATTACATGGTCGTAAGTCTTTATAACAAAGTTTGACCGAAAAGTATGTCGCATTCATTTCATAAATAAGGGTGTTTCAAAGTTTACAAAAGTAGTTTCCATAACAAGTACATAACAATGTTTAAAGTTTGTATGAAACACGTGCGACACGATTAAAAGTAGTCAAAAAGACGCTCCACGTATGCAAGTATACTCGACATCCAATGAAAGTATCAAAAAGTATGAGCGGAAGCATATATCACCTAAGTTCAAGGACCTGAGAAAAACATAGAGAATCTGTCAACGAAAACGTTGGTGAAATCATAGGTTTAAATAAGTAAGTGAGTAAAAGTAAGTTGAACCACAAGATTTGCAACATCGATAAAGTCATAGTACATTCTAAAAGTTAATATTCACGAGCACTCAATTATCAAAGCTTAACATTCCGTCCGTTGAACCCCGTAATAATAATGTTAGAACATACAATGTTTCCCGAAAATATATTTCACCCGTAGACGGTAGCGAACCGTCCGAAGTGAGGGTTTGTCAAACCCATATGGCCATATAACATAAGTTCTCGCTTACACCATCTGATGTAACTAATGATAATCGAATTGAGGATTTGTGTTCAAACTCGTATGTAGAATGTTTGTTTTCCCTGTACTTGTGTTCACGTAGTTTAAAAGAACGTTTATGTTTTCTCATCCCAAAAGTAAGTTCAAAAAGAGTAAAAGTGGGACTATGATCTCACCTTGTATGCACGAACCAAAAAGTACTTCGACAAGTAACGTGTGCAAAGAACAATGCTAGTCTTGACCTAAACAAATAGGTTGTATCAATACCGATAGTCACGAAGGGTCAAAGATGTTCAATTAGTCCTATGGCTCAATACGACTCGATTAATAAAGCATGTGAATCAAATTGTCAAGTTTCATGCAAGATACAAGTAGTTGGGCATGTTAGAACGATTGTATAATCGTTTGGTTAAGGTTGACTAAAAGTCAAACTTGGTCAAAGTCAAAGTCAACGAGGTCGGGTCGGGTGTCCGACAATTTTTCTCATGATGAGAAGTCATATACGAGCATAATAGTCAAGTTTCATGTTAATCGGAGTTACGGTTAAGCGGGAAACATTTTGGGAGCGTTTAAAGACAAGGAAGTTGGCCTGGGCCATTTGCGCGGTGCGCAATGGGTTGCGCGGCGCGCACCCATGTGCAATACCAGGTCAGAACTCGACCAAGGGAACCATTTATTTGGTTTTTCTGATTTGCGCGGTGCGCAGGTGCACGCGCGGCGCGCATAACCTGGGGAAGTGCTGATTGCAGAAAAAAATAACTTAAGTAACGAACCAAAACTCATTTTAACATATTTCATGCACCGAAAACACTTAAAACGCATATCATATAACATGAGAAAGGTAATTTGACAAGGAGAATAACTAAACGCATTTACTCAATCAAAACCAAACAACTTATATCAAAATCACCATTAATGCTCATCATTTATTACTCCAAGTTCATAAATGCCATATTATGATTCGGTAAATTAATGCACATGTGTAATACGCCGTTTTGAAGATAATCAAGCATACAACACAACTAGACACTTACAATTAACATTGCTAAGCATTTAATGCATCAAATATTCAATTTACTTTTATCAAACCCTAACCCAAAATCATAAAATCAACAATCTTGCTTATGAAACTAATCCATGTCAAACTACATACCAATTTGAAGCTAGTGATGTTAGGAACACAATTAAAACATGAATTTTCATCATCAAATAACATATGTACACCTAAAACTCAAGATTAAACAAGCATTCTTTCAATATGAGCTAGTTACACTAAAATAGCAAGAACAAGCATACAAAACACATAATCATACTAGACTTGAGCCATAGACACTAATTAACAACCTTTTAACTCAAAAACTCAAGAACACATAAAATTAGTGATTTTAGAAAGTTACCCAAATTTGATGAAATCGGTATGGAATCGAAGAGGAGATCACGAGGAGTTCAAATATGTAATTTGTTTGGCCCGAAGCTTGATCGATTGAATATGGATGATGAATTGCTTTTTGATGGAATTAAAGAAATGGTGGAAGTATTAGATGAAAAGGAAAATTAAATGGAGAAATGAGGTGGAAGAGGTTGACTAGTCAAGTGGCTAGTCACCACTTTGGTGTCTTGGCAAAACTAGTCCCTCAAGTTGCAATCGGGTGCGTTAAATTACCTAAAACAAGATAATTGAAACGCGTATTAACGGGAGATGTTATAAACATATAACGGAGTTTAAAATAGTTAAACGGAAAAGTTGACGGAAAAAGGCGGGATGTTACATTACCTACACCTTAAAAGAAATTTCGTCCCGAAATTTAGGTAGGCGTAGTAGTCGTTGTTTCTTCCTCGGAATCTGAAGTTTCCGGAACCGGGAATAGATGAGGGTGTTTCTTTCGCATTTGATCTTCTCTTTCCCAAGTAAACTCGGGTCTCTTTTTGGCGTTCCAACGGACCTTGACAATCGGGATCCGGCTTTGTTTCAATTCCTTCTCGACGTAGTCCACAATTTCAACCCGTTCCTCCACAAAATGAAGTTTGTCATTAATAGTAAGTTCCTCGAGAGGAACGACGATATCGGGCTCGGCAAGACATTTCTTCAAGTTAGATACATGAAAAGTAGGATGGACGGAGCTTAGTTGAGGCGGAAGATCCAAACGATACGCAACGGTTCCAACACGCTCTAAGATTTCGAAAGGACCAACGTACCGCGGATTTAGTTTCCCACGTTTCCCAAAACGGATGACACCTTTCCAAGGTGCGACTTTTAACATGACGCGGTCACCGACTTGAAATTCGAGGTCTTTGCGTCTTTTGTCGGTATAGCATTTTTGACGACTCCGGGCCGTCCGAAGCATATCTCGGATTTGAAGAATCTTCTCGGTGGTTTCGTGAATGAGGTCGGGCCCGGAAATTTGCACGTCACCCACTTCGGCCCAACAAAGAGGAGAGCGACATTTTCGGCCATATAATGCTTCAAAAGGTGCGGCCTTAATACTCGCGTGATAACTATTGTTATATGAGAACTCGGCGAGGGGTAAGTGCTTGTCCCAAGCTTTTCCAAAATCAACAACGCAAGCCCGTAACATATCCTCCAATGTTTGTATGGTACGTTCACTTTGTCCATCGGTTTGGGGATGATATGCGGTACTCATGTCTAAACGCGTCCCCAATGCTTCTTGTAACGTACGCCAAAATCTAGAGACGAAACGACCATCTCGGTCGGAGATAATCGATAAAGGTACACCGTGTCGGGCTACAATCTCCTTAACGTAAAGTCGTGCAAGTTTCTCCATTTTGTCGGTTTCTTTCATGGCAAGAAAGTGCGCGGATTTAGTGAGGCGGTCAACAATGACCCAAATAGTATCATAACCGCCCGACGTTTTCGGTAGTTTGGTGATAAAATCCATCGTGATCCTTTCCCACTTCCATTGTGGGATCTCGGGTTGTTGAAGTAACCCGGATGGTCTTTGGTGTTCGGCTTTGACTTTAGCGCAAGTCAAACATTTGGCAACGTATCTAGCAACTTCCTTTTTGATATTCGGCCACCAATATTGTTCTTTAAGGTCATGGTACATCTTATTGGCGCCGGGATGAATCGAGTATCGCGATTTGTGGGCTTCGTCTAGGATGAGGTTTCGTAAGTCGCCATATCTAGGCACCCAAATTCTTCCGGCGTAATATCGAAGTCCGTTCTCCTTAACTTCGAATCGAGAGACGAGGATGTTTAAAAGTTCACGTCCGATGTGGTTGTCTTTAAGAGCCTCCTCTTGGGCTACACGAATTTGGCTATTAAGGTTGGAGTGAATGGTGATGTTTAAAGCTCGGACACGAAGAGGCACCGCTCTTTCTTTTCGACTTAAGGCATCGGCCACTACATTTGCCTTCCCGGGGTGGTAACGAAGCTCGCAATTATAATCGTTCAAGGTCTCAATCCACCTTCGTTGTCTCATGTTTAGTTGCTTTTGATCGAAGATATGTTGGAGACTTTTGTGATCGGTAAAGATGGTACTTTTGGTACCAAGAAGATGGTGTCTCCATAACTTAAGTGCAAAGATGACGGCACCGAGTTCAAGATCATGTGTCGTGTAGTTTCGTTCGTGAACCTTGAGTTGTCGAGAGGCATAAGCAATGACTTTCTTTCGTTGCATTAGTACACACCCATAACCGTTTTTCGAGGCATCACAATATACAACAAAATCATCATTGCCTTCGGGAAGTGACAAGATAGGAGCGGTGGTTAGTTTAGTTTTCAAGATTTGGAAAGCGGTTTCTTGTTCGGATGTCCAAACGAATTTTCGTTCCTTGTGAGTTAACGCGGTTAAAGGACGAGCGATTAGGGAGAAATCCTTGATGAATTTACGATAGTATCCGGTGAGACCCAAGAATTGACGAATTTGAGTAGGAGTAGTAGGAGTCTCCCATTTACTAATGGCTTCGATTTTTGCGGGATCGACTTTAATGCCTTGATCACTTACAACATGACCAAGAAATTGAACTTCCTTTAACCAAAATTCACACTTGGAGAACTTGGCATATAGTTGCTCTTTTCTCAAGAGCTCGAGCACGAGTCGGAGATGTTCTTTGTGTTCCTCTTCGCTTTTAGAATAGACCAAAATATCGTCAATGAACACGATAACGAATTTGTCAAGGTAAGGTTTGCACACGCGGTTCATGAGATCCATGAACACCGCCGGTGCGTTAGTGAGACCGAAAGGCATGACAAGGAATTCATAACTACCATAACGAGTCCGGAAAGCGGTTTTGGAGACATCTTCCCCCTTAACCCTTAGTTGATGATAACCCGAACGGAGATCGATTTTTGAATATACACAAGACCCTTGTAGTTGATCAAAGAGGTCATCGATGCGAGGAAGAGGATATCGGTTTTTAACCGTCAATTTGTTTAGTTCACGATAATTAATGCACATTCGTAGGGATCCGTCTTTCTTCTTAACGAACAAAATCGGAGCGCCCCATGGTGAATGGCTAGGTTGAATGAAACCACGGTCAAGTAACTCTTGGATTTGACTTTGCAATTCTTGCAATTCGGATGGAGCGAGTCTATACGGTGCACGCGCTACGGGTGCGGCTCCTGGAATAAGATCAATTTGAAATTCAACCGGTCGATGAGGTGGAAGACCCGGTAATTCGTCGGGAAATACATCGGAAAAGTCACTAACAATTGGCACATCTTCGATGCGCTTTTCGTCGGCCTCGACTTTCTTAACGTGAGCAAGAATCGCGAAACAACCCTTGCGAAGTAGCTTTCGAACTTTAAGGCACGAAATGAGGTTGAGTCCGGTGCAATTTTTGTCGCCATAGACAATCAATGGTTCACCATTCTCGATAGGAATTCGGATTGCGTGAAGATCGCAAAGAATGTGAGATTTATTTTTGACCATCCAATTCATACCGATTATTACATCAAAACTCCCTAATTCCATGGGTATCAAGTCAATTTCAAATTCCTTACCCAAAATGTTCAAAGTACACCCCCGGTAATATGTGTCGGCACTTAAGAGTTTTCCGTCGGCCACTTCGATGGAATAAGTAGTATCTAAAGGGTGTGGTGGAGTGCAAAGGGTAGGAGCCAAAGTCTTAGACACAAAACATTTATCGGCACCCGAATCGAATAAGCAAGTAACATAAGAGTTGTTGAGAAGAAACGTACCCGTGACTAGTTCATTGTCATCTCGGGCTTCCTCGGTGTTGATGTTAAAGGCTCGGCCTCGGTTGTTGGGGTTGGCTTTCTTTTTCGGGCATTCGTTCTTATAATGGCCCGTTTGGCCACATTCGTAACAAGTGACCGTTTTTGGAGGATTGGGCCCCTTTCGAGCAACGGGGGCGGCGCTTGTGCAATTGTTGGCCCTATGACCAACTCCTTGGCAACGGTGACAAACTAGCTTGTTACATTCGCCGTAATGATGTTTGTGGCATTTGTTGCAAAGAGGTAAGTTTCCGACATAACCCTTCTTGCTGTCGTTGTTGAAAGGCTTTTTGGTGAAGGTGTTGTTGTTGTAGTTAGTTGATGGAGTGGCTTCCCATTTCCTTTTGTTGCCACCCGACTTGTCCTCGGCCTTAGGAGCCGGTACTACGATTTCGTTAACCGTTTCAATTAATTGGCGAGCCATGTTCATATCGGCTTGATGAGTAGTGGGTTTGGATGACATCACCCCTTGTTTGATGATTTTGGGAAGACCGAGCATGTAGAGCTCAATCCTTTGAGATTCGGGGTTAACAAGATTAGGACACATCAAGGATAGTTCGGCGAAGCGTTGATTATAAGCTTTAAGATCGTTTCCGACCGCTTTTAAAGCTCTTAGTTCTTCCTCAAGCTTGCGGGTTTCTTCACGCGGAAAATATTCAACAATCATCTTTTCCCTTAGATCGGCCCAAGAGAGGGCATGAGCTTCATCTGTACCCACCGATTGAACATAGGTGTTCCACCATGTTAGAGCAATCCCGGAGAAAGTGTGGGTGGAGTATTTGACCTTGTCTTGATCCCGACAACCGCTTATGCTAAAGACGGCCTCGGTTTGTTCAAACCAACGAGTAAGCACAACCGGTCCCCCGGTTCCATCATAAGTGTGAGGTTTGCACCCCATGAAAGCTTTGTAGGAGCACCCTTCGCTAGAGTTACCGGCTCCTTGGTTATTGTTATTGTGGTTGGTGTTATTGTTGTTGTTAGACGAGTGACCGGCCATGGCCGCATCCACGACGGTGGCTATCATGCGTTGTAAGGCTTGTTCGGGAGTTTCATTGCGTCGTACACGGCGAGGAGCCATTGTTCCTTCAAAACAAAAGAATACCGTTGGTTAGTATTCTAAATAATACTAACCGTGATATGGGATAAAGATAGAGAGAAAATTATCCTTGACCCGCCTTAAATTCTTTATGTCATAATGTCGGTATGTTCATATGAGTCACCGTAATATAATTTCCGGGAATTATATTACCCTAATTCATATGTGCATTCGACATTACATCATATAGTCAAGGTGGCGTGTCAATTAAATTATACAACGCAAGGTTTAGATAGAATAAGAGAAGATATGAGTGAGAGAGTTCGAGTATAAATGCACAAGTAGTCAAGTAATTCCTATGTCAAGTCTATATGCCGGTTGTAGTCTAGACTCACCAATGTACCCTATGACTTGGGTTTGACACCAATAAACTCTAAATCCCTACAACCAAGGCTCTGATACCACTTGTAGCGACCCCGACAAATCGTCAAATGACGGCGTCATCTACGTATGGTCCCATTACATGGTCGTAAGTCTTTATAACAAAGTTTGACCGAAAAGTATGTCGCATTCATTTCATAAATAAGGGTGTTTCAAAGTTTACAAAAGTAGTTTCCATAACAAGTACATAACAATGTTTAAAGTTTGTATGAAACACGTGCGACACGATTAAAAGTAGTCAAAAAGACGCTCCACGTATGCAAGTATACTCGACATCCAATGCAAGTATCAAAAAGTATGAGCGGAAGCATATATCACCTAAGTTCAAGGACCTGAGAAAAACATAGAGAATCTGTCAACGAAAACGTTGGTGAAATCATAGGTTTAAATAAGTAAGTGAGTAAAAGTAAGTTGAACCACAAGATTTGCAACATCGATAAAGTCATAGTACATTCTAAAAGTTAATATTCACGAGCACTTAATTATCAAAGCTTAACATTCCGTCCGTTGAACCCCGTAATAATAGTTATAGAACATACACTGTTTCCCGAAAATATATTTCACCCGTAGACGGTAGCGAACCGTCCGAAGTGAGGGTTTGTCAAACCCATATGGCCATATAACATAAGTTCTCGCTTACACCATCTGATGTAACTAATGATAATCGAATTGAGGATTTGTGTTCAAACTCGTATGTAGAATGTTTGTTTTCCCTGTACTTGTGTTCACGTAGTTTAAAAGAACGTTTATGTTTTCTCATCCCAAAAGTAAGTTCAAAAAGAGTAAAAGTGGGACTATGATCTCACCTTGTATGCACGAACCAAAAAGTACTTCGACAAGTAACGTGTGCAAAGAACAATGCTAGTCTTGACCTAAACAAATAGGTTGTATCAATAACGATAGTCACGAAGGGTCAAAGATGTTCAATTAGTCCTATGGCTCAATACGACTCGATTAATAAAGCATGTGAATCAAATTGTCAAGTTTCATGCAAGATACAAGTAGTTGGGCATGTTAGAACGATTGTATAATCGTTTGGTTAAGGTTGACTAAAAGTCAAACTTGGTCAAAGTCAAAGTCAACGAGGTCGGGTCGGGTGTCCGACAATTTTTCTCATGATAAGAAGTCATATACGAGCATAATAGTCAAGTTTCATGTTAATCGGAGTTACGGTTAAGCGGGAAACATTTTGGGAGCGTTTAAAGACAAGGAAGTTGGCCTGGGCCATTTGCGCGGTGCGCAATGGGTTGCGCGGCGCGCACCCATGTGCAATACCAGGTCAGAACTCGACCAAGGGAACCATTTATTTGGTTTTTCTGATTTGCGCGGTGCGCAGGTGCACGCGCGGCGCGCATAACCTGGGGAAGTGCTGATTGCAGAAAAAAATAACTTAAGTAACGAACCAAAACTCATTTTAACATATTTCATGCACCGAAAACACTTAAAACTCATATCATATAACATGAGAAAGGTAATTTGACAAGGAGAATAACTAAACGCATTTACTCAATCAAAACCAAACAACTTATATCAAAATCACCATTAATGCTCATCATTTATTACTCCAAGTTCATAAATGCCATATTATGATTCGGTAAATTAATGCACATGTGTAATACGCCGTTTTGAAGATAATCAAGCATACAACACAACTAGACACTTACAATTAACATTGCTAAGCATTTAATGCATCAAATATTCAATTTACTTTTATCAAACCCTAACCCAAAATCATAAAATCAACAATCTTGCTTATGAAACTAATCCATGTCAAACTACATACCAATTTGAAGCTAGTGATGTTAGGAACACAATTAAAACATGAATTTTCATCATCAAATAACATATGTACACCTAAAACTCAAGATTAAACAAGCATTCTTTCAATATGAGCTAGTTACACCAAAATAGCAAGAACAAGCATACAAAACACATAATCATACTAGACTTGAGCCATAGACACTAATTAACAACCTTTTAACTCAAAAACTCAAGAACACATAAAATTAGTGATTTTAGAAAGTTACCCAAATTTGATGAAATCGGTATGGAATCGAAGAGGAGATCACGAGGAGTTCAAATATGTAATTTGTTTGGCCCGAAGCTTGATCGATTGAATATGGATGATGAATTGCTTTTTGATGGAATTAAAGAAATGGTGGAAGTATTAGATGAAAAGGAAAATTAAATGGAGAAATGAGGTGGAAGAGGTTGACTAGTCAAGTGGCTAGTCACCACTTTGGTGTCTTGGCGAAACTAGTCCCTCAAGTTGCAATCGGGTGCGTTAAATTACCTAAAACAAGATAATTGAAACGCGTATTAACGGGAGATGTTATAAACATATAACGGAGTTTAAAATAGTTAAACGGAAAAGTTGACGGAAAAAGGCGGGATGTTATAAATACAAGGACCAAACCCTATATTCAAAGAATCCAGATAATTCTGTATCCAATGAAATCTTTAGCGAATATCTTACGAAAAATCTTTCTTCATCAACCTTCGATCTTAGAAATTCTAAAAATATCATCAAAAATATCTTCGATATTTCTGAGGATATTTTCATAAATATTCTTGTCCGAAATTATCTATCTCTTCGTGCTATCCGTGTTACATCATAAAGGAAACTGTTTTAGTTTCTTTATTCTGTAAAAATTCAAGTTCAAATTATGAATGAATTCTGGAGAAGTGTTGGAAATGAAAACATGAGTTAGTATAATAAAATGGCGCCTGGCCAACGTGATTATATTACAGTAAGTCATGCTGAAATTTCTAATGGAACGTGATGATGGTTCACAGATCATACCGTCATCATGCGCCATGTTACATAACTCTTTCATTCTGCTTAACCTCTGAACATATCAAGAAAATATATTCTTGATGGTTCTGTCCTCAGTGATTCTGGTAATATAACAAATCAAATCATGGTACTACGTTCCTTCCTACTTAGAATGTTAGGTTCATTCGAAACTTCATACTTACGAATTCTGGACCATTACTCACTTTACTTGAGGTCGGGAAGAGAAAACAAAAGCATAGAGATCCGAAATATAAGGGAAAATATAAAGCCTAATAACAACATGAAAATTACAAACCGTGGATATTAATACGAATAGCAATATAAAGACACAGGAGAGTGATAAACACAATAATCCGTACAGCATAGTAGAAGTAAACAGATGCCTCGGGTGATAGTTGAGAAAGAAAGATGATTGTGGCAATAGTCAGGATGATGTCAAGAACCAATGTTGGATTTAGCATGATCAAAATATTTAGAATCGAAGAAGGAAATATAGGGGTATAAATCACAGCAAATAAGTAAATTATAAACCGTGGATATCCATTATAATAGAGAGGCAGAGACAAGGTAGGATTATGAAAACCACCACCCCAAGAGCATTGTAGAAATAAAAATATTCTTCTGATGGAAGATAGAAAAGAAAAATGACAGCAAATATGGTTAGTATAATAGCAAGGATTAATACAGGATTAAGCAATTTCAAATCTTTTGAAAGTATGAATTAAGGAAGAAAGAATAGGCATGGTGAGAATAAGGGAATGGAAGGGTTTAATTTATAATGAAAATATCAGACGTAGCAATCGAGACAGATGACCGCATTTAATTAAATAGATTTTAATTCCCTTAAATCCCGAATAATCAAATCTTTTATAGATTTCAAATATTTCCCTAAATCCCCTGAATTCCGGAATTCAACCCTGACTACGTCAAAAGCAAAGGCGAAATATTTCCTCATTTCAAATCTTTTGCGATAGTTTCTCTCATACGCTTCGAGTAATTTAATCATTCTATTCATGATAGTCTTTAGTTTTCAACTCATATTCGTTATGAATATATTCTAGTTGTTAGCCATGACGACCTCCCTCAAATTTCGGGACGAAATTTCTTTAACGGGTAGGTACTGTGACGACCCGAAAATTTCCGACCAAATTTAAACTTAATTTTATATGGTTTCGACACGATAAGAAAAGTCTATTAAACTGAGTCTTAAATTTTTTAAACTGTTTACATGAATACATTTAACCTTTGACTATTCCCGACGATTCACGAACAATTGTGTGTAAATAAAAAGGTAAATATATAAATATAAATATAAATATAAGTATATGTAATATTCTTGAATAAATAAAATACACTTTAACTAATTTGAATTAAAAATGTAAAATAATATATATAATAAAGTTGTTATTAAAAAGAATCTATATATAAATATATATATGATTTCTATAAATAATTATTATGATATGTATATTAGAATATATATATAAAAGAGTATAAATATTATATGATTAATAATATGTAGTATTAAATTAAATGGCAAGTTAAAATATTATTAATATTATTACTTTTATTAAAATAAATATTGTTAGTAAAATCAATATTAATAATATTATATATATTATGTAGATATGAAACTTGATATATATAAATTGTTATATTATTATTATTACTAATAATATTACTATCATTAATAATATAAATATTATTATAATTAGTATAGTATTATGATTATTATCATTAAT
Source organism: Rutidosis leptorrhynchoides (assembly GCF_046630445.1). Classification (NCBI taxonomy): domain Eukaryota; kingdom Viridiplantae; phylum Streptophyta; class Magnoliopsida; order Asterales; family Asteraceae; genus Rutidosis; species Rutidosis leptorrhynchoides. The sequence continues at coordinate 425,730,379 of NC_092335.1, forward strand.
TATTATCATTTTTATTATTATTAAATATTATTATTATTAGTATTATTCTTAGTATTATTTTGGTGTTATTATTATTATAAATATTATTATTTCTATTATTATTTTTTTAACAGAAATTATTTATTCTTCATACATTTATATTATAATTAGTATTATTACTTATTATTATTAATATTAAAAGTATTATTATTAGTTATATTTATTAATTATTTGAGAAATTATATAAACAAATACAGAATCTGTTTCCTATCCACATCAACTTTCTATAATTTTGTTTTTGTCTAATATTGTTAGACATCAAAATCAAATTCGTACAAATCTATTGAAATTAGTTATCTGTATATATTTTTTTATTTAATTGATTGAATTTCTTGTCTATAATTTGTTACCAGTCCAAATCAATTCCATTACATAACAAATCGGTCGTATCATCTTTAACAAGCTTCAATCATACGAATACAACTTATATATAATGATAACCATTACTGTAATTGAAAAATTAAAACAAAAAAATCAAGAAAAATGTCAACTGCTCTGTTATTGCTTTTATTTTCCAATACCTCGATCACGAATCAAACTTCAAAATGTAATAATGCAATTGTGTTAGAAATCCTTTAGTGAATCTTTCTGCAAAATCCCAAGTTCGAATTCTTTATATCGAGCTCTAATTTTGAAGTCAAACTTTTAATTTCAAAAGTCAACCTTTTTGTTCATCGCGAAATTCGATTTCCAGTTGTTGTTTTAGGTTCAATTAAGGATACAGATAGTTTCTAAAAAAGTTTTGCAACTTATTTCATGTTGAAAGTATAGTCTAAAACGGCCTTTAAATCGAAAATCAACTTTTTTTTAGTTTACCAGCGACAGCAGCTGGGTTCTTTTAATTTTTTTTTTATTTTTTTTCAAACCAATTAATCACAAATAAGTGTTTATATGTTGGATATTAAGTCCTAAATCAATTATGTAATTCGCGGTTATGATTTGGTTTGAGTTTGATTTGATTTCATTGAAGAAGATGATGAACACTGAAAAGGGGTTAAATAAAATTGGGTTTGGTTTATAATCAGAAAAACTAAATGGAGCAGATGGTTAAGAGAGGTGACGGGGTAGCGAGTGGTCTCGGGTTCGAGCCCCGTATGTGGCAATTCTTTTTAGAAAAGCATCTTAAAAGGGTATACACTTTTATTTTCATTTTCATTTCCATTATTATTATTATTATTATTATTATTATTATTATTATTATTATTATTATTATTATTATTATTATTATTATTATTATTATTATTATTTATGTTGTTATTATTATTATTAATTAGTGTTAGTACAAGTATTATAATAATTATTATTATTATTATTATTATAATTATTTTTATTATAGTTATTATTAATATTAATTATGGACTACTAGTTATTATTATTATTATTATTATTATTATTATTATTATTATTATTATTATTATTATTATTATTATTATTATTATTATTATTAATATAAGTATTAGTTACCATTTATTATTATTAACGTAATTATAATTTCCATTATGATTATTATTATTAATATTATTATTGTTATTACTAATATTATTACCATTAATAGTATTATTATTAAGTAGTATTTTTATTAATATTATCATTAGTAATAAGATTGTTATTATTATTATTATTAAGTATTAGGTATTATTATCAAAAGTATTATTTTCATTATCATAATTATTGAACTTTGCATTTTTATTAAAAACTACTGTTATTATTATTATTATTATTATTATTATTATTATTATTATTATAATTATTATTATTATTATAAGTATTATTATTATTGTTAATATTATTATTATTATTATTATTATTATTATTATTATTATTATTATTAGTGAAAGGATTATTATTATAGATATTATGGTTATTACTATTATTGCTATTATCATTAAAATTATTAAAATCCTTATCATAACTATCATTAACAGCAAAATTAATATTTTTACAATTATTATTATTAATATCATTATTATTATCACTAATAGAATTATTAACATTATTATCTTTATTAGTAATATTAAGTATTATTATTATTATTATTATTATTATTATTATTATTATTATTATTATCATTTTTACCATTACTAATATTATTTTAGTATTATTATAAATACTATTTTTAACAAACAAATGATATAGATATAAAAATATATTTAATACATATAACATAACAAGATTTATATTTTTATATACAAAATGAATATATAATGAAATATATAAGTTATTGATATAAAATTTTACCACTAATAATAATATATATATTTGTTCGACTACAAGTATATGTTTTAATATATATACAAATGATATAGGTTCGTGAATCCAAGGCCAACTCTGCATTGTTCAGTATCGTCGAATGAATATTTTTACTACAAAATATTGTATCGTGAGTTTCATTACTCCCTTTTTACGTATATTTTTGGGCTGAGAATACATGCGCTGTTTTTATAACTGTTTTACGAAATGGACACAAGTACTAAACTATATTCTATGGTTGGATTACGAATACCGAATATCGCCCCTTTTTAGCTTGGTAGCCTAAGAATTAGGGAAATGGCCCCTAATTAACGCGAATCCTAAAGATAGATCTATGGACCTTGACACGTCCCATTCGGGTTACGAATGCTTTAGTACTTCGATTGATATATACTGATTGTGACGACCGGTATATAGCATGCAGATTGCGAAATGCCTGTATGCGGGGGATATTCTATATGCATCTTGTTAGTTTGGTTACTAAGTGTTCACCATATGAATGATTTTATCTTTATGCAGATTGCGAAATGCCTGTATAATGATTATGGAAATGATATTGAAAAATGAAATCTTGTGGTCTATTAAAACTTATGGAAATGATTGTTTATGATAAACTAATGAACTCACCAACCTTTTGGTTGACACTTTAAGCATGTTTATTCTCAGGTACGAAAGAAATCTTCCGCTGTGCATTTGCTCAATTTAAAGATATTACTTGGAGTCATTCATGGTATATTTCAAAGACGTTGCATTCGAGTCGTTAAGTTCAAAAAGATTATTATAAAGTAAATGACAGATTAAGTCATTTATAGTTGGGATATATTGAAATGGTATGCATTATTGTCAATTATCGTTGTAATGAAAGATTGTCTTCTAAAAACGAATGCAATATTTGTAAAACGTATCATATAGAGGTCAGTACCTCGTAATGGAACCAGATGGTAAAGTGTTCGTCCAGATGGTTTAGGACGGGCCTTTACAATGAGTTAGTATAATATAATGATGCCTGGACAATGTGGTTATATTACAATAAGTCATGCTGAATTTCTAATGGAACGTGATGATTCACAGATCATACCCTCATCATGTGCCATGTTACATAACTCTTTCATTCTACTTAACCTCTAAAACATATCAAGAAAACATTTTCTTGATATTTTTATCTTTCCGTGATTTCCGGTAATCTACAAATCAAATCGTGCTATTACATTTCCTTTCTACTTAGAACATTGGTTATGTTCATTCTAAATTTCATACCTACGAATTCAAGACATTTTACTTGCGTTACTTAAGATCGAGAAGAGAAAATAAAAGCATGGAGCTTCGAAATATAAGCACGACAACAACATAGAAATTACAAACCGTGTATATCAATGCGTATAGCAAGATAAAGACACGGGAGAATTAGAAATACTATAACCCCAAGAGCATAATAGAAGTACATAGATTCCTCCAGTGGTAAATTAAAAAGAAGAATGACAGATGCGATAGTCAGGAAAATATCAAGGATCAGAACTGGATTAATTATTTCCACAATCTTTGGAAGTATGAATTGAGGAAGAAAGTATAGGAGTGGTAAAAATAATGGAACGGAAGAGGTAAATTTATAGTGAAATATCAGACATAGCAATCAAGGCAGATTACAACAATTAATGAAAAAGGATCATAATTTCCTTAATTACCGAAGAATCAAATCTTATACAGATTACGAAGATTTTCTTTAAATCCATTAAATTTCGGAAATCAACCATAACTACGTCAAAAGTTAAGACGAACTTTATTTTCTCATTTCACTCTTTTGCGATAGCTTCACTCATACTCTTCGCGTAATCGAATTATCTTATTCATATTACTCGATGGTGATAAAACTCTAAATTTCAACTCATATTCTTCATGAAAATATTCTTGTGGTCAACCATGACGACCTCTGTCAAATTTCAGGACAAAATTTCTTTAACGGGTAGGTACTGTGATGACTCGGAAATTTTTGACTTATTTTAAATCAATTCTCTATATAATTTAATAATTCCGACTTGATAAGCAATGAATTTTAATAAGTCTTGAACCTCTGGAAAGAGTTTTATGCAAGCGATTGATCACCCATTTGTCCGACAATTCACGAACGTCATAGCTTGTTTTAATTGTTTAATTGTGTATATATATATATATATATATATATATATATATATATATATATATATATATATATATATATATATATATATATATATATATATATATATATATATATAACTTGATAATATGGCAATTAAGTATCTCATTAAGTATATTAACAATGAGTTATATATATAAATTGAGACTACTATCTTAATGGTTTCGAAACGATGTATAAATGTAATGTTTAACAACATAATAACTCCTAAGTTAAAATGGATATATATGTATTATATTAAGAAGTATTAATACACTTTTGAAAGAATTAAATATATATATTAACATACTTATACCCAACAAAGATAGCTATACTCATATTCCCATTCGATTTCATCAAGAATTCTACTTGTATTTATACGGTATTTACACATGTATTATACGCATTCTAGAAGTACTTACTATTGGTATATACCAATATAAATCTGCAATTATTTGTGTAATATGTCATCCATGACCTAATCAAATTAATATGTCATGCATGACTTAATACAATTTAATTTATCTTAGATATTTTCACTAAAATTCAAATTTATAAGCTTATAAATAAGCACCATTTTTTACTCATTTTTACTTCACATTTTCTTAAACTAAAATATACACTTGAATGCTCTCATATCATACTTCAATCTCAGCAACTTTCCTCTTCATAATCAAGGTAGAATACTTCTCAAAATCCTTGTTCAATTCCTTATATAGTTGCTATCCTATTATGCTTATAAAATTTGTAAGAACTAGAACTTGTTTTGGTGAACACCAAGCTTGTTTGAAAACTAAGTTAATCCTTCTAACTTGACTTTTAAAACACTTACATATATGTATTATGACAGTATATAAAACTAACATAAGGATATATAACTTGAATATATGAAGAACACCGTAAAACTGAACATACGCCGTCGTAGAGAAATTGGGGGCTGTTTTGGATTGGATATTTAAAACCTATCTTAAACTTTGAATTGAAAGTTTATATTTTGAGAAAATGTTATTTCATATGAACATGATAATATATCCAAAAATTATGGTTAAACTCAAAGTATAAGTATATTTTTCAAAATGGTCATCAAGATGTCGTTCTTTTGACGGAAATGAACACCTCTTTCTAAATGGATTTGTAACCTGTAACTCCGACTATAAACCAACACTTTTAAAGTTTAGTTTTAGAAAATTGAGTTCATTACAAAACCATAGCAATTTGAATCACTCAAAAACGATTTGTAATGAAGAAATTACGGACAAAACAATATTGGTTAGAAATAGCTAAATTAGCTACGGGATTTATTTAACAAAATCTATACTAACCATATCCTAGCTAACTTTTCCTATATCCTACATGTATTTAAACATGTCATGACTATTTCCTTGTAATATACTAGTCTTGGTTAATTTCAAGACAATATAATATAATCTTGATTAGTTAAGACAATAGTTATGCAATACGTCAGATAAATCGTAAGACACATGTACACAATACGTCTGGGTTAATTCTAAGACAATACGCATACAATGGGTCATGATTGAGTCTTAGACAATACGTATACAAAACGTCTTGATTAATTCTAAGATTATTGAAACGACCCGTCCATATTACTATAAACGAGGTACGTGATTCATTGATCTCATTAGCGAGGTATTTAACCTCTATATGATACCTTTTATAAAATATTGCATTCTTATTTCATAATGACCAAACCTATATATAAATGAAAGTTTTAAACATGTGGGCGATCATTTGAGAAATGATCCCCGAATACATAAGTTCTTAAATATTACAACGTGGGCATAATAGCCAAATATATTACATGACAAAGATAACGTTTATTAGAATGAAACTTTCTTTAAACACAAGCATGAACGACGCCATGCAATACCATGAGCAAGCAATCAGCGGAAGACTTTTAAAGACCTGAGAATAAACATGCTTAAACTGTCAACACAAAGGTTGGTGAGATATAGGTTTTAAAGCCAGCATAAGATATAATAATAGACCACAAGATTTCATGTTATAAACGTTTCTGCAAAGATATTCTATATATTGTTAAGCACCCAGTAACTATACTTAACAGATGTTTTCCGTGCATATTCCCTTTTCAAAGTTATCTCTACACCGTACCAAGTGTAGTAAAACGAAGTACTAAACACCCGTTATGAACTAGTGCTAACTAGCACGAGTGGGGTTGTCAAACTCAATAGATCTATCAATAGGATTCGCGCTTACATGTTAACCACATGTAACAAATAGTTACCAGAATATTAGGGATATATACAAAGGTACAACTCAACGTAGAATATATTTGTGTCTATTTCGAAAAACAAAAGATGCATGTATTCTCATCCCAAAATATTGAAGAGTTTAAATATGGCACTATATACTCACTGTCGTAAAAGTATAGTTTTAACAAGTTTCCAACTTATTAAAATATAGCCGACGTCCTTGGATTCACGAACCTATAACAAAAATAACGATTCAGATAATAATACATGTGAAGAAAATTAATATAGCAAGTTCATAGAATACTTATATAATAATTTTTAATATTTTATGTTAGTAGTCCATTGTTAGTAGTCCTTTGTTAGTAGTCCATTGTTAGTAGTCCAAAATAGTCCGAAAAGTCCAAAATAGTCCGAAAAGTCCAACAGTCCAATAATCGGTATATATATATAATCTTAGAATTACCCCACGGCGTATTGTGTACATATTGTCTTGCATCAATCCAGAGACATGTTGACTTAGGATTTATCAAAATGTATTGTAGACGTATTGTCATGGAACGTACCAAGATTATTATATATATACAATCTCGGAATCAACCAAAATTATAATATTTTGTTATACTAATGATAACATGTCCAAATATATATAGGATATAGGAAAAGTTAGCAAGGATATGGTTAATATAGTTTTTAAGGTGTTCTTCATATGTACAAGTTATAAGTTCTTATAATATCTCAATATAACATCATAATACATATAAATAAGTGCTATTAGAGTTAAGTTAGAAAGATTAGATTAGTTTTTCAAACAAGTTTAGAATAATCCAAACTATGTTCTAGTTGTTATTAATTATGATCTCTTATATAGATAGTTATAATCGTATGAATTAAACATGAGTTTTGGTAAGGCTAATACCTTGATTTAAGAAAGAGAACTTGCTGAATATGAAGTGAATTTCTTGAGCTTAAAAGGCTTCTTGAAAGAGTGCTTAAAGAAGACCAACTTGAAAGCAAAACTTGAATTAAAGGAGGTGTTCTTGATTACTACTTCTATGGTGTTTATGGCTTGTTTTTGTAACTAGTTTTTGTTGTAGATGAGGAAGGCTTATTAGAACTTGAAGAGAGGATATTAGAGAGTGTTTTTAGAGAAAAAGAGTAGAATGGATGTAAATGTGTGTAAAAAAATATACCATGTAAGGTCTTTATATACTAGTTGTAATTTGTTGTTTTATGAAAAATATCTAGTATAAGTTAAATACCATGAGGTCATGCATGACATAATACATCAATAATTGTAGATTTCTATTCGTATATACCAATAGTAAATACTTCTAGAAGCTGCGTATAATACGCGTATAAATACGTAATTATAGATTACTATTGGTATATACCAATAGTAAATACTTCTAGAAGCTGCATATAATACGCGTATAAATACCGTATAAATACGAGTAGAATTCTTAAGAAAAATGAACGGAAATACGAATATAGCTATCCCTTATCTGTATTTGTATATTATAAAGTGTATTCAATACTTTTAAGGATGTATTTATACTCATAATACATTGTATGTAAATACATTTTAACATAAGTTAATTACGTCGTTTAACAAGTAACATATATATTGTTCGAAAACTCTTTAAATTAGTAGTATGAAAATGTATATATAATACCTTGGTAATATACTTAATGAGATATTTAATTGTCATATTTTCAAGTTAAATATATATATATATATATATATATATATATATATATATACACACACATATATATAATTAATACAAGTTATGACGTTCGTGAATCGTAGGAATAAAAGGGTGACCAAAAGCTTGTGTAAAACTCTTTCCGGAGGTTCAAGATTTATTAAAATTCATTGCTTATCAAGTCGGAATTATTAAATAATGTAGATAGTATAATCAAGTAGTCCAGAAAATTCGCGTCGTCACAGTACCTACCCGTTAAAGAAATTTCGTCCCGAAATTTAAAGTAGTACCTATTCAATGTATGATATCAGTAAACATATGTGGGTACTTCTGCTTCATCCGATCTTCTCGTTCCCAAGTGAACTAGGGTCCTCTCTGAGCATTCCATCGGACTCTAACAATCGGTATGTTGCTTTGCTTGAGTCGCTTGACTTCCCGGTCCATAATTTCGACGGGTTCTTCGATAAAATGTAACTTTTCATCGATTTGGATTTCTTCGAGCGGAATAATGAGGTCTTCTTTTGCAAGGCATTTCTTCAGGTTTGAAACATGAAAGGTATTATGTACCCCGACAAGTTGTTGAGGTAATTCAAGTCGATAGGCCACCGGTCCAATGCGTTCGATGATTTTAAACGGCCCTATGTACCTTGGGTTAAGTTTACCCCTCTTGCCAAAGCGTATCACACCTTTCCAAGGTGACACCTTTAACATAACCATGTTGCCAACCTGAAATTCCAATGGCTTTCTTCGAACATCAGCGTAGCTCTTTTGACGACTTTGAGCGGTTCTCAATCTCTCCTTGATTTGCACAATCTTTTCGGTAGTCTCATGTATGATCTCAGGACCAGTAAGTTGTCTGTCACCTACATCGTTCCAACAGATAGGGGATCTACACTTTCTTCCATAAAGTGCTTGGAATGGTGCAGCATTAATGCTCGTATGATAACTGTTGTTATACGAGAATTCTGCCAATGGTAAATATTTATCCCATCCGTTTCCAAAATCGATCACACATGCTCTAAGCATGTCTTCAAGAGTCTGAATGGTCCTTGACGTAAATCTACTGTCGCGATCGGATATAATGGAGATAGGTACTCCATGTCTTGAAACGACTTCCTTCATGTATAATCGTACCAATTTCTCCATCTTATCCATTTCCTTCATAGGTAGAAAATGTGCAGATTTGGTGAGATGATCTATAATTACTCAAATGGTGTCATAACCCCATGCAGTCTTTGGTAGCTTCGTGATAAAATCCATGATAATACATTCCCATTTCCATTTTGGGATTTTTGGTTGTTGAAGCAACCCTGATGGTTTCTGGTGTTCCGCCTTAACTTTGGAGCAAGTTAAGCACTCCCCTATATATGTTGCAATATCTGCCTTTAAATTAGGCCACCAAAAATGTGCCTTAAGATCTTGATACATCTTTCTAGCTCCAGGATGTATCGAGTATCTCGTCTTATAAGCCTCGTCCAAAACCAATTTTCTTAACCCTTTATACCTTGGTACCCAAATGCGTCCATTAAAATATCGGGTTCCGTCTTCTCGTATATCGAGTTGCTTGTCTAAACCCTTGAGCATCTCATTTCCAAAGTTTTCTTCAGTAAGAGCTCCTCGTTGAGCCTCTTTTATTTGTGAGGTGAGGTTCGTACGAATTTTCATATTCATTGCTCGTACTCGAATTGGTTCTCTTTCTTTCCTGCTTAAAGCGTCAGCTACTACATTTGCTTTCCCGGGATGATAATGAATTTCACAATCGTAGTCGTTTATTAGCTCAACCCACCGTCGTTGCCTCATATTCAATTGTTTTTGATCGAATATGTGTTGAAGACTTTTGTGATCAGTGTACACTGTACATTTGACCCCATATAAGTAGTGTCTTCACATTTTCAATGCAAAAACAACTGCTCCTAACTCCAAATCATGTGTCGTATAATTCCGTTCATGAGTTTTCAACTGTCGAGAGGCGTAAGCAATAACATTTGTTCATTGCATGAGAACACAACCAAAACCTTGTCGCGATGCGTCACAATAAATTACAAAGTCTTCGTTTCCTTCAGGTAATGATAAAATAGGCGCCGAAGTTAGTTTCTTTTTCAATAGCTGGAATGCAGTTTCCTGCTCGGAGGTCCATTCATACTTCTTCCCTTTGTGTGTTAATGCGGTTAATGGTTTGGCTATTCGAGAAAAATCTTGAATAAACCTTCTGTAATAACCAGCTAAACCCAAAAATTGGCGTATTTGTGTCGGAGTCTTTGGGGTTTCCCATTTTTCAATGGCTTCGACCTTCGCGGGATCAACCTGAATTCCTTGACTACTAACGATGTGACCAAGGAATTGTACTTCCTTCAACCAAAATGCGTACTTGGAAAATTTGGCATATAACTGTTCTTTTCTTAACAGTTCTAGCACCAACCTTAAATGTTGCTCGTGTTCTTGCTCATTCTTGGAGTAAATAAGGATGTCATCAATAAAGACGATAACAAATTTATCTAAATACGGACTACATACTCGATTCATGAGGTCCATGAATACAGCGGGTGCGTTTGTCAACCCGAACGGCATGACCAAAAATTCGTAGTGACCGTAGCGTGTTCTAAATGCGGTATTCTGAATATCTTCTTCTTTTACTCGCAACTGATGGTAACCCGATCTTAGGTCAATTTTGGAGTAAACATGTGATCCTTGCAGCTGATCAAACAAGTCATCAATTCTCGTTAATGGGTACCGATTCTTGATAGTTAGCTTGTTCAACTCGCGATAGTCTATACACATTCTGAAGGATCCGTCTTTCTTCTTAACGAATAGGATCGGAGCTCCCCATGGTGAAGTACTCGGTCGAATAAATCCATGATCTAGCAATTCCTGTAACTGACTTTGTAGTTCTTTCATTTCAGACGGTGCGAGTCTATACGGAGCACGAGCCACCGATGCAGCTCCCGGTACTAGGTCTATTAGAAATTCTACAGATCTATGCTGAGGTAATCCCGGTAATTCTTCCGGAAATACTTCGGGAAAATCTCTTACCACAAGAATGTCACTAATGCTATTCTCCTTCGTGTCGATCTTCTTCACATGTGCTAAGATAGCATATCATCCCTTATTTAAGCACTTTTGGGCCTTCAAACAACTAATAAAGTTTAGCTTATGATTACCCTTTTCTCCGAACACCATCAATGGTTTCCCGTTCACGCAGGGAAAACGAATCGCCTTTTTATAACAAACAACTTCCGCTCTCATCTTAGACATCCAATCCATACCAATAATTACATCAAAACTCCCCAACTCAACATGTATCAAATCAATTACAAATGTCTCACTAGTTAATTTAAGCTTACGTTTACGACAGATTTTATCAGCTTTAACTAGTTTACCATTTGCTAATTCTATAATACATTTATCCTCCAGGGGTACTAAGGGGCAATTTAGTTTAGAGCAAAATTCTTTACTTACATAACTTCTATCGGCACCAGTATCAAATAAAATATAGGCAGGTAATTCATCGATAGTAAACGTACCCGTAACAAGCTCCGGATCTTCTCGTGCATCGTTAGCATTTATATTAAATGCTCTTCCACGGACTGTACCATATTCACTCTTTTGGTTCGGGCACTTGTTCTTGTAATGGCCCTTTTTTCTGCACCCATAACAAACAACAGCTTCAAGAGCGGCTTTATTAACATCTGTGAGAGGAAACCTACAATTTTGAATATGATGCCCTACTTTGTTGCAATTTTTACACACCATCGTGCAATTTCCAAAGTGGTGTCTCTTGCATTTCTGGCATTTGGGTTGTTTCCCCTGGTAGGTATTCTGGTTCTTCTCGTTACTCACACCCTGCGAGGCTTCCTGCTTCTTGTTGTGGTGTTGATAGTTGTGATTCTTATCACGATTTTCGTTCTTCCTCTTGTGGTCATTTGTTTTGACCTCAGCAGCCGCCTTTTCCTTGTTCCTTACTTTGATTTGGTCCATTAACTTATAGGCCATCTTGCTTGCTTCGTACATTGTTGTTGGATTAGATGCACTTACATTTTCTTGGATTAGCTCAGGTAATCCTTTCACAAACTGTTTAACTTTTGCTTCTTCATCTTCAAATACTCCAGGACACATTAACGCTAGCTCTGTGAACCGTTGCTCGTAGGCAGTGATGTTGTCACCCTTGGTGCGCAATTCCCTCAACTCTGTTTTCAATTTATTCATCTCGTTCCGGGGGCGATAATGCTCACACAGCAAGTGTTTAAATGCTGCCCAAGGTAGGGCGTAAGCAGTATTCTCCCCCACGTTTGCTAGGTAGGTATTCCACCATGTTAAAGCGTTATTTTTCAAAGTATGAGTAGCGTATTTTACGCGGTCTTCTTCAGCACAATTACTTATTGTGACGCCCCGTACTAAATCAACATGTACGGACCATCAACAACAGGATCATTACAAGGTCAAACACTATATGCTATTTCAAAAAAAATACGTTTGCATTCATGATAAAAGGTGACGTCATAACCAATGTCGAATGTTTAACAACCAAAAGTATGCTTCTACGAATAGCAAGCAAATATAGTACGTGACCCATAGGTCATTACAATTACATCGTTTCAAAAGTAATAAAGTTTGAATGCAAGATAAAATGTTTCATGCGGTGACATCTCTATAAAAGCGCAGCGGAGTCTACAAGGCATGACTAGTACAACAGCGAAAGCAAGCAACCTTAAGCACCTGAGAAAAACATGCTTAAAACGTCAACACAAAGGTTGGTGAGCTATAGTTTAAGTATAACAGTAATGTAAGGTAGGCCACGAGATTTCAGTGCTGCAAACAGCGTTTCAAAACAGTATGATAAAGTATATGTTTAACCGTGGGCACTTGGTAACTAACTTAACGTTTATAACCCCCTGAAAGTACACTTGGCAAGTATGTATGTTTACGAAGTATTAAACACCCGTTAAATGCTAGCGCTACTAGCCCGAGTGGGGATGTCAAACCCTATGGATCCATATCTAAGATTCGCGTTCACTGGTTCAAAAACGAATGACTAAACGTTACCGAGCTAAAGGGAATGTTTATGCCGTTGTATAACCCACACATATATAAAGTTTAAGTACTCATGCCTAGTATGTAAAACGTAAAATGCGCATGTATTCTCAGTGCCCAAAATAGTTAAAGTAAAAAGGGATGCTATAACTCACAATGGTAAAGTAGTGGTAAAGTCGAGTCGGAAAGTAAGCAAGTATGTAGGTCCGGAAGGTCCTCAACCTAAGTCAAATAGTTACTAAGTCAGTAAATCGTCCCAATAGGTTTAAATGTATGTAAATAAGGTCTTAAAGGTCATCATCATTCATCATCAAATAAAAAGGTGTAACGTAAGTTTCATTCTAGAAAAGAGTTTAAAACAAAGGCTGACTTCGGTCAGTCGTCACGGCCTCTATACCTACTGAAATAAGGTGAGACCAGTGGTCATGGCTCCGTATATGAGTCCTCTAATTGTGGTAAAAATTCCAGAAGCAAACTCGTCTTCGTTTGACCGTGGCGATGGTCTAAGTGCGAGTAGGTCAGAATTTTCAGCACAACGTTAAAAGGACATAGTGACGATCGGAGGGCCATAAATCCTAAACCGTAACTCGGATTAAGACGAGTCCTAAATAAAAAGTTATATACTCGAACAGAGCTAACTGAAATTCATCTTTACAGAAGCCCTGGTCATACTGATCAGACCCAGAAACAGTAAACAGTAGGTTCTGGTAGGTTTCTTGGTACCCGATGCTTATCACGGTTCTCATCCTTGATGCATATAGCTTCAAGTGTACAACTCGTTGATGTGTTTGCATCATCTTAACCAAGGTTTCACCATCATAACACTTGTGTAAGTCTAAGACATGTAGCACAACTCAATTAAGTGTTGTATGTAGTTTGATGAACCAAAGTTACATCAAAGTCTTAGATTTAACACATACATGAACTATAAAAGTAATATTGAACTACAAACTTGAAAGTAAACTAACTAATCAAGATCTTAAGATGTAGAACATAGTTCTTAGTTAGATCTTGAAGATCCAAGACCCAAAGGTCTAGATCTAAAGTTATTAAGTTAAATCCTAAGTAATAATACTTGAATCTTTACTCTGATGAAACCATAAGTTACAAAACTTAGATTATCATCTTGTAAAGTGTATGTAAGCTCATAAGCTCTTGATTATGACAAAATTAGAAGACTATAAGCTATATAAACTTAGATCTTACATAAGTATTTGAAGTCATAACTAGAAAATTACACTTCTATGTTCTTGAAACTATAAAGTTAACTTTTAGTTCAAGAAAGTATGAGATCAAGGTTAACTAGTAACACTTGACCAACAACACAAGAATCATGAATTTAAAAAGTGCAAGAATGAAGTAATAAACTAAATAAACAAGTAACTAGTTCATTGTTGTTCATACTTTAAAGATTCAAGCCAAAGTCTTGATCTTTAAGAAAGTAAACTTTAAGTTTACAAACATGAATTACAAGTATGAATTTAACAACACATGAACTTTCAATCTTTCAAACATTAAATGTAGAACATAACTAGTAAGTTAGGTTCTTGTGTGTTCTTGTAAATACAAGATAATATGAAGAATTAAACTAGGTAGTTTCATTCTTGTAACTAGTAAGTAATATCTAACAAAGACAAGTAACAAAATAACAACAATGAACAAGTAATTAAACAACAACATAAAACAAGTGATGATGATGATTATGTGTATGTGTGTTTCGGTTTTTTTTGCAAGGAAAGAAGAGAAGAAAAAGCTCAAGATACTTACAAGTAGAGAGCAAAAATGAGAGAAGAAGTTTGAGAGAAAAATGCAAGTATGTGTGTGTGTGTGAAAGTGAAGAGTTACTAGTGCATAAGTTAACAAAATTTGAAACCAAAAACACCTCCCAAGATGCTTATGGCCGACGGCCTAGAGGGAAACAAGAGGAAAAGAAAGACCCACTAGTTCCATGCATGTAAAGGCTTTAAAAGTTGGTTATTAGATGTATTTGCATGGGAAAGGTGTGTAACTAGATTCCATAAGTCTTTAATCAATTTAGTTAAGTTTAAAAGTAATACTTGCATACAAAAATGGGCTAACTAATCCATTAAAGAAGTAGAGTGGGCTCTTAAGTCCATTAACACTAATCAAAGCCCAAGTTCAAGTATTTAATAAGTTAATCCAACAAAAGCCCAAGTAATTAACTAGTATCCATAGTTAATTAAAAATGATTAATAAAACTTAATCATGAATGTAAATAATACTCGAAAATATTATTCGTGTAAAGTTCATGTGTCACAAAGACGTTTCGGGCATTTAAAGTCAAGTATGGTAACAAGTAAATGTAATAAAATACATCCGTTAAATCAGAAGTATTAATAATAATTATTAATAAATAAACGTTGGAAAAATCAGGGTCGTTACACTTATAGCAAAAACAGCTTCTACTTTTTCAATCCAACGCTTTTGTCCAACTGGACCTTCCGTTCCTTCAAATTCATGGGGTTTACAACTCATGAAAGTTTTGTAGGAACATCCTACACGGTTTTCTATTGTACCATGATGAGTTCCACTGCTAGACCCTGAATGGTTGTTTTTGTTAAGTGCAGCCAATACTGCAGTTACATTTGCACTAAGAAAACTACGAAAATCTTCCTCGCTCATGTTCATGTGATGTTTGGTAACTGGAGCCATTTCCTTCAAAAATAGCCAAATGATATAAATTAATCATATATAGAATATTATAAGTAGTTAATAGTACTTTGTAGCATACTAATAATATGAACTAATTTTTATAAAAGCCTCTTTTCTTCTTATTGGCATTTTATAATTGCAGTTCGGGTAGTACCTACCCGTTAAAGTTCATACTTAATAGCTAGTACACAAATTAACTACTACAATCAAGATAATATTCTATCATGAAAAACTTAATACAATAGTACTTCATGCTTAAACTTTTGGTACAATATTTTACAAAAATACAATACCACTATTTTACATAAAACATAGGTAAGATAAAATATAGCACACGATAACTATTATACAAGGCGTGAAGTATGGTAGCTGCTGGTATAGATTAAAAATGATGAGACTTCTTATTATTTTGGGACAAATCTGGGAAATCTGCGGGATCTGGGAAACCAAAGAGTTTTCGCGTCTCAGCTACTGGCATCTTTCTCATTCTATCGGTACGTTTGTACCTTGGTCGGGATGGTGCCTCAATAGAGTTAATAACAGGAGGATGACTTGGGGTAGAAGTGTCAGGTTCACTTTGCGCAATAAATCTTTTATTATTCTCCGGATCAGGAAATTCTAGTGGGCGGACCACAAGTTCCTTTCCCTCATTAAATTTTGCCTCTGTAATTTCTTTTACTTCGTTCTCCTTAGGTTCCTCCTTCGGTTCCTCAGGGATTTGTGAATCTTCCCAAAATGCGTCCAACTCCAGGTCATCATCGTCATCAGTTATATAGATGATTTCCTTCGGGTCATCGTCGTTATCAGATAAGTCGATGACTGGTACTTTTGCTGGAGATTCATCTTCGTAGTCGCTGATTGTGATAATGAGATTGGTACTAAAAGTAGACATCTATCACACATTAACTACCACATTAGAAATATATCACATAATATTTACATGCTATAATATTCAATTTCCGACCAAAAATGATAAGCAATGGTTTTCAAAAATAAGTTCGGTCAAAGTCCAGACTCACTAATGCATCCTAACAAATACCGGTCAGACACACTAATGCAATTTCTGGTTCGCTAAGACCTCTGCTCTGATACCAACTGAAACGACCCGTCCATATTACTATAAACGAGGTACGTGATTCATTGATCTCATTAGCGAGGTATTTGACCTCTATATGATACCTTTTATAAAATATTGCATTCTTATTTCATAACGACCAAACCTATATATAAATGAAAGTTTTAAACATGTGGGCGATCATTTGAGAAATGATCCCCGAATACATAAGTTCTGAAATATTACAACGTGGGCATAATAGCCAAATATATTACATGACAAAGATAACGTTTATTAGAATGCAACTTTCTTTAAACACAAGCATGAATGACACCATACAACACCATGAGCAAGCAATCAGCAGAAGACTTTTAAAGACCTGAGATTAAACATGCTTAAACTGTCAACACAAAGGTTGGTGAGATATAGGTTTTAAAGCCAGCATAAGATATAATAATAGACCACAAGATTTCATGTTATAAACGTTTCTGCAAAGATATTCTATATATTGTTAAGCGCCCAGTAACTATACTTAACAGATGTTTTCCGTGCATATTCCCTTTTCAAAGTTATCTCTACACCGTACCAAGTGTAGTAAAACGAAGTACTAAACACCCGTTATGAACTAGTGCTAACTAGCCCGAGTGGGGTTGTCAAACCCAATAGATCTATCAATAAGATTCGCGCTTACATGTTAACCACATGTAACAAATAGTTACCAGACTATTAGAGATATATACAAAGGTACAACTCAACGTAGAATATATTTGTGTCTATTTCGAAAAACAAAAGATGCATGTATTCTCATCCCAAAATATTGAAGAGTTTAAAAATGGGACTATATACTCACTGTCATAAAAGTATAGTTTTAACAAGTTTCCAACTTATTAAAATATAGCCGACGTCCTTGGATTCACGAACCTATAACAATAATAACGATTCAGATAATAATACATGTGAACAAAATTAATATAGCAAGTTCATAGAATACTTATATAATAATTTTTAACATTTTATGTTAGTAGTCCATTGTTAGTAGTCCTTTGTTAGTAGTCCATTGTTAGTAGTCCAAAATAGTCCGAAAAGATCAAAATAGTCCGAAAAGTCCAACAGTCCAATAATCGGTATATATATAATCTTAGAATTACCCCATGGCGTATTGTGTACATATTGTCTTGCATCAATCCAGAGACATGTTGACTTAGGATTTATCAAAACGTATTGTAGACGTATTATCATGGAACGTACCAAGATTATTATATATATATACAATCTCAGAATCAACCAAGATTATAATATTTTGTTATACTAATGATAACATGTCCAAATATATACAGGATATAGGAAAAGTTAGCAAGGATATGGTTAATATAGTTTTTAAGGTGTTCTTCATATGTACAAGTTATAAGTTCTTATAATATCTCAATATAACATCATAATACATATAAATAAGTGTTATTAGAGTTAAGTTAGAAAGATTAGATTAGTTTTTCAAATAAGTTTAGAATCATCCAAACTATGTTCTAGTTGTTATTAATTATGATCTCTTATATAGATAGTTATAAACGTATGAATTAAACAAGAGTTTTGGTAAGGCTAATACCTTGATTTAAGAAAGAGAACTTGCTGAATATGAAGTGAATTTCTTGAGCTTAAAAGGCTTCTTGAAAGAGTGCTTAAAGAAGACCAACTTAAAAGCAAAACTTGAATTAAAGGAGGTGTTCTTGATTACTACTTTTATGGTGTTTATGACTTGTTTTTGTAACTAGTTTTTGTTGTAGATGAGGAAGGCTTATTAGAACTTGAAGAGAGGATATTAGAGAGTGTTTTTAGAGAGAAAGAATAGAATGGATGTAAATGTGTGTAAAAAATATACCATGTAAGGTCTTTATATACTAGTTGTAATTTGTCATTTTATAAAAAATATCTAGTATAAGTTAAATACCATGAGGTCATGCATGACATAATACATCAATAATTGTAGATTTCTATTCGTATATATCAATAGTAAATACTTCTAGAAGCTGCGTATAATACGCGTATAAATACGTAATTGTAGATTACTATTGGTATATACCAATAGTAAATACTTCTAGAAGCTGCGTATAATACGCGTATAAATACCGTATAAATACCGTATAAATACGAGTAGAATTCTTGAGAAAAATGAACGGAAATACGAATATAGCTATTACTTATATGTATTTGTATATTATAAAGTGTATTCAATACTTTTAAGGATGTATTTATACTCATAATACATTGTATGTAAATACATTTTAACATAAGTTAATTACGTCATTTAACAAGTAACATATATATTGTTCAAAAACTCTTTAAATTAGTAGTATGAAAATGTATATATAATACCTTGTTAATATACTTAATGAGATATTTAATTGTCATATTTTCAAGTTAAAAAAATATATATATATATATATATATATATATATATATATACATACATACATATATATAATTAATACAAGTTATGACATTCGTGAATCGTAGGAATAAAAGAGTGACCAAAAGCTTGTGTAAAACTCTTTTCGGAGGTTCAAGATTTATTAAAATTCATTGCTTATCAAGTCGGAATTATTAAATAATGTAGATAGTATAATCAAGTAGTCCGGAAAATCCGGGTCGTCACAATTATATATTTAACTATTGGACAATATTTGGACTACTAACAAAGGACAACTAACAAAGGACTACTAACATGAAAATGTTAAAAATTAATATATAAGTATTCTATGAACTTGCTTTGTTTTATTCATATGGCGTATTATTATCTGAATCATTATTATTGTTATAGGTTCGTGAATCCAAGGACGACAGTCATATTTTTAATAAGTTAAAAACTTGTTATTAATATACTTTTACTACCGTGAGTATATAGTCCCATTTTTAAACTATAAAAATATTTTGGGATGAGAATACATGCATTTTATGTTTTACGTTATGGACACAAGTACTTAAAATATATTCTACGTTGAGTTGTACCACCTTGCATATCTTCCCTAATAGCTTGGTAACTAATATTTACATGTTTTAAGAACATGTAAGCGCGAATCCTATTGATAGATCTATCGGGTTTGACATCCCCAACCGGGCTAGTCGCTCTAGTATCGTAAACGGTTGCATAGTACTTCGTTTTTACTACACTTGATACAGTGTAGGGTGATTTCATAATAAAGGGAATATGCCACATTAATTGTTAAGTATGGTTACCGAAGCCCTCAACAACTTATAGAATATATTTATTAAAATGTTTATAACTATGAAATCTTGTGGTCTATATTTATATCGATGCTAGATTGAAACCTATATATCTCACTAACCTTTGTGTTGACTGTTTAAGCATGTTTATTCTCTGGTATTAAAGAGCTTCCGCTGTTTATTTGCATATTTGGTCAATATGACATATGGAGTCTTTCATGGCATATTTTGAAAAGATGTTGCATTCAAGTCATTTGAGTTAAAAATATTGTTATTAAATAAATGACGGATTAGTCATTTATATTTTGGGAAACAGGTCTATATCATTTGTGTGTGTATATATATATATATATATATATATATATATATATATATATATATATATATATATATATATATTGGAATGGTATGCATATTTGAAAACTTTCGTTGTAATGAAAGTATGTCTTTTAAAATGAATGCAATGTTTACAAAACATATCATATAGAGGTCAGTACCTCGCAATGGGACCAGATGTTGATGTATTCGTCTATATGGATTTGGACGGGTCGTTTCATCGTGAAAAAAGAGAATGTCGATGTGGAATTTATCCAGGGACTGGATAAGAAATTCGACATAAAAGAGGATGGAACACGGTATTTTTCTAACCGAATTTGGGTACAAAAGTTTGGTGGATTGAGAGAACTAGTGTTGCAGGAAGAACACAAGTAAAGATACTCAATTCATCCTGGATCAGATAAAATGTACCAAGATTTGAAGGCATTTTATTGGTGGCCAAATCTGAAAGCTGACATTGCTACCTATGTCAAAAAGTGCTTGCCTTGCGCTAAGGTCAAGGCTGAACACCAGAAGCCCTCAGGATTATTGACTCAACCAGAGATTCCCAGTGGAAATGGGAATGTATTGCAATGGACTTCAATACGAAACTACCGAAGACTGTGGGAGGTTACGACACCATTTGGGTTGTCGTGGATCATCTCACTAAGACTTCACACTTCTTACCGATAAGAGAAACTGACAAGATGGAGAAGTTAGCATAAGTTTACATCAAGGAAGTCATCTCTAGGC
The DNA here is from genome assembly GCF_046630445.1 of Rutidosis leptorrhynchoides. Classification (NCBI taxonomy): domain Eukaryota; kingdom Viridiplantae; phylum Streptophyta; class Magnoliopsida; order Asterales; family Asteraceae; genus Rutidosis; species Rutidosis leptorrhynchoides. The sequence goes on from NC_092335.1 coordinate 425,751,802, forward strand.
ATGGGGTGCCTGTATCCATCATATCCGATCGTGATAGTAGATTTACTTCTAGATTCTGGCAAACATTACAGCAAGCAATGGGGACTCGTTTGGATATGAGTACAACATACCACTCCCAAACAGATGGCCAAAGTGAATGAACTATTCAAACCCTAGAGGACATGTTGCGAGCATGTGTTATTGATTTCGAAAACGGATGGAATAAGTATTTACCGCTAGCCGAGTTCTTATACAACAACAGCTACCATACGAGCATTAAGGCTGCACCTTTCGAAGCGTTGTACGAAAGGAAGTGTAGATCTCCCGTGTGTTGGAGCGAATCGGGGGATAGTTAGTTGACAGGTCCTGAGATTATTCAGGAGACAACGGAGAAAATCATACAGATTCAAGAACGATTGAAAACGACTCGAAGTCATCAAAACAGTTATGCCGATGTTAGAAGGCGAGATTTGGAATTTCAAGTTGGCGATAAAGTCATGCTTAAAGTATCACCCTGGAAGGGTGTAGTACGATTTGGGAAATGAGGTAAATTGAGTCCTAGGTATGTTGGACCGTTCGAGATAACTAAAAGAGTTGGACCAGTGGCTTACAGATTGAAACTGCCACAAGCACTCAGTGGGATACATGACACTTTCCATGTGTCCAACCTGAAGAAATGCCTAGCCGACGAGAGCTTGGTAATTCCATTAGAGGAACTGCGTATCGACGACAAACTTCATTTTATTGAGGAACCTATCGAGATCATAGACTGTGAGGTCAAACAGTTAAAGCAAAGCAGAATCCCTATCGTTAAGGTTCGGTGGAACGCACGAAGAGCACCAGAGTTCATGTGGATGCGTGAAGATCAAATGAGGTAAAAAATACCCGCAACTGTTTCTGGAGGAAACTATTTCAGCGGACGTTCACTAAAATTTCAGGACGAAATTTTCAATAACAGGTGGGTAATGTAACAACCCTGCTTTTTCCGTTACTGCCGTTAACTGTCTGTTAATTATTTTAACGGTGATTACTTGACTTTATATGTGTTTACGTGTAATAAATACGTACTTGATCCTTAGAGGGTTACGTGGATTAATATGGGTTAATATTAATTAATAAACTTATTTCGGTTAATGAAATACGATGAAAACACAACGGTTTGAATAACTGCAAAAACTATTTTTTAAGTAACGAAACGCTCGGATTTATTTTTAATAATTATTTTAATAATTATTAACTTTGTAAAATATTTAATTTATGGGTATTTTAATAAATTAAACTTATAGGTTGCGTTTTAACGATCGGTGTAGTGACCCGAACTTTTCCATGTTTATATATATTAATTGAGATTTATATTTACATGATTAAATGTTTCCAACATGTTAAGCAATCAAACTTGTTAAGACTTGATTAATTGAAATATGTTTCATATAGACAATTGACCACCCAAGTTGACCGGCGATTCACGAACGTTAAAACTTGTAAAAACGACATGACGATATATATATGGATATACATATGGTTAACATGAGATTATGATAAGTAAGTATCTCCATAAGTATATTAACAATGAGTTATATACATATAAACAAGACTACTAGCTTAAGGATTTCGAAACGAGACATATATGTAACGATTATCGTTGTAACGACATTTAAATGTATATATATCATATTAAGATATATTAATATATCATAATATCATGATAATATAATAATTTAACATCTCATTAGATATAATAAACAATGGGTTAACAACATTAATTGAGATCATTAACTTAAAGGTTTCAAAACAACACTTACATGTAACGACTAACGATGACTTAACGACTCAGTTAAAATGTATATACATGTAGTGTATTTAGATGTATTAAAATACTTTTGAAAGACTTCAAGACATATATCAAAACACTCATACTTAACGAAAATGGTTACAGTTACTTTCCCATTCTTTTCTTTCATCAAGAATTCTAGTCGTATTCTTACCCGTATTATACACAGTTTCAAAACGTACTTACTATGTGTATATACCAATAGGAACTAGCATGGGATTCCACTCTTGATTATGTCATGTATGACTAATCAATTTTAACTTCTACCATGAGCTAGTCAACTAACTAGAACTCCTTTTAACCCCACTCACCACTCACCAATTACCACTCATCATTCACTCCATTTCACTTCCAATTCTCTTTCTAATTCTCTCTCAACACACACACACACACACACACAATTATGAACGTATTTTTCCAGTAGTTAATCATCATCTTCATCAAAAATCACTTCAAGAATCAAGCTATAATCATCATAGGAAGAACACTTCAAGAACACTTCAAAAATCCCTTCAAGTTTACTAATTTACTTCCAAGCTTTCTAATCCATTCCAAGTAATCATCTAAGATCAAGAAACCTTTGTTATATACAGTAGGTTATCTTTCTTATTCAAGGTAATATTCATATTCAAACTTTGATTCAATTTCTATAACTATAAACTATCTTAATTCGAGTAAAAATCTTACTTGAACTTGTTTTTGTGTCATGATCCTACTTCAAGAACTTTCAAGCCATCCAAGATCCTTTGAAGCTAGATCATTTCTTGTCACTTCCAGTAGGTTTACCTACTAAACTTGAGGTAGTAATGATGTTCATAACATCATTCAATTCATATATATAAAACTATCTTATTCGAAGGTTTAAACTCGTAATCACTAGAACATAGTTTAGTTAATTCTAAACTTGTTCGCAAACAAAGGTTAATCCTTCTAACTTGACTTTTAAAATCAACTAAACACATCTTCTATATCTCTATGATATGCTAACTTAATGATTTAAAACCTGAAAACACGAAAAACACCGTAAAACCGGATTTACGCCGTCGTAGTAACACCGCGGGCTGTTTTGGGTTAGTTAATTAAAAACTATGATAAACTTTGATTTAAAATTTGTTATTCTGAGAAAATGATTTTTATTATGAACATGAAACTATATCCAAAAATTATGGTTAAACTCAAAGTGGAAGTATGTTTTCTAAAATGGTCATCTAGACGTCGTTCTTTCGACTGAAATGACTACCTTTACAAAAACGACTTGTAACTTATTTTTCCGACTATAAACCTATACTTTTTCTATTTAGATTCATAAAATAGAGTTCAATATGAAACCATAGCAATTTGATTCACTCAAAACGGATTTAAAATAAAGAAGTTATGGGTAAAACAAGATTGGATAATTTTTCTCATTTTAGCTACGTGAAAATTGGTAACAAATCTATTCCAACCATAACTTAATCAACTTGTATTGTATATTATGTAATCTTGAGATACCATAGACACGTATACAATGTTTCGACCTATCATGTCGACACATCTATATATATTTCGGAACAACCATAGACACTCTATATGTGAATGTTGGAGTTAGCTATACAGGGTTGAGGTTGATTCCAAAATATATATAGTTTGAGCTGTGATCAATACTGAGATACGTATACACTGGGTCGTGGATTGATTCAAGATAACATTTATCGATTTATTTCTGTACATCTAACTGTGGACAACTAGTTGTAGGTTACTAACGAGGACAGCTGACTTAATAAACTTAAAACATCAAAATATATTAAAAGTGTTGTAAATATATTTTGAACATACTTTGATATATATGTATATATTGTTATAGGTTCGTGAATCAACCAGTGGCCAAGTCTTACTTCCCGACAATGTAAAAATCTGTGAAAGTGAGTTATAGTCCCACTTTTAAAATCTAATATTTTTGGGATGAGAATACATGCAGGTTTTATAAATGATTTACAAAATAGACACAAGTACGTGAAACTACATTCTATGGTTGAATTATCGAAATCGAATATGCCCCTTTTTATTAAGTTTGGTAATCTAAGAATTAGGGAACAGACACCCTAATTGACGCGAATCCTAAAGATAGATCTATTGGGCCTAACAAACCCCATCCAAAGTACCGGATGCTTTAGTACTTCGAAATTTATATCATATCCGAAGGGTGTCCCGGAATGATGGGGATATTCTTATATATGCATCTTGTTAATGTTGGTTACCAGGTGTTCACCATATGAATGAATTTTTATCTCTATGTATGGGATGTGTATTGAAATATGAAATCTTGTGGTCTATTGTTACGATTTGATATATATAGGTTAAACCTATAACTCACCAACATTTTTGTTGACGTTTAAAGCATGTTTATTCTCAGGTGAATATTAAGAGCTTCCGCTGTTGCATACTAAAATAAGGACAAGATTTGGAGTCCATGTTTGTATGATATTGTGTAAAAACTGCATTCAAGAAACTGATTTCGATGTAACATATTTGTATTGTAAACCATTATGTAATGGTCGTGTGTAAACAGGATATTTTAGATTATCATTATTTGATAATCTACGTAAAGCTTTTTAAACCTTTATTTATGAAATAAAGGTTATGGTTTGTTTTAAAAATGAATGCAGTCTTTGAAAAACGTCTCATATAGAGGTCAAAACCTCGCAACGAAATCAATTAATATGTAACGTTTTTAATCAATAAGAACGGGACATTTCAGTTGGTATCCGAGCGTTGGTCTTAGAGAACCTGAATTTTGCATTAGTGTGTCTTATCGAGTTTGTTAGGATGCATTAGTGAGTCTGGACTTCGACCGTGTTTACTTGAAAAATGATTGCTTAACAAATTTTGTTGGAAACTATATATTTTTAACATGTGAATATTATGTGATATATTAATCTCTTAACGCGTTTGATATTATGTGATAGATGTCTACCTCTAGAACAAGTCCCATTGACTCACCTAATAATAATGAAGAGTCAAATGTAAATTGGAATGATTCGTGGACTGATTCACAAGTTCCCGAAGAGGAACCGGAAGAAGAGTCGGAACCAGAAGAAGAATCGGAACCGGAAGAAGAATCAGAACCAGATGAAGAAATAGAACCGGTGGGGGAAATAATAAAACGGTTAAGTAAAAGAAAATCCTCAACCAACCGACCAAGGTTAATTATGGTCAATGGTGTTTCCGCTAAGGAAGCAAAATATTGGGAAATCCTCAACCAACCGACCAAGGTTAATTATGGTCAATGGTGTTTCCGCTAAGAATGCCTTGGTTTATAAAAGGCTTTCGTTCGAAAGATGGGGGATATCACATTGGGAAATCCATAAGTTACGATGTGTTTACTTTGACGCATATATTGCGGGGAACCCAAATGCTATTTTACGCAATGGGTTAAGAAATTATTTTGACTCAATATATCTGAATATTGGACTTCGTGATTTAGAAAAAGCGGCTAACATGCAACATAAATAAGCATGTTATCCTTACGGATTAGTAATGTTCGCTTCTCACCAAAGTGAGAACAAGAACATCGGCCTACAACTATTAAACAAAACATTCCCAATAGTGACGGAGTCGGTAATTGGGGTAAGAAATGAGGTTTTTAGATTGTTACGGGACTGTTGGACATTACGTAACCCTCGTCCCTTTGACGACGTTACAACACGCTGTCTTATCAACGGCCATAACGGTTATGTTCCACAAGACCAAGGATGGGAAGTAGTCCTAGTAAAACCAGAATGCATGACTTGTTTCTGGACGTATGAATTACGTGTCTTTATTGCCTTTGCTGAACGACTTGTGTACTAGCTAGAATTATCTTCACAACTATCTTGTATCAAAGTTATTGTGTGCTATATTTCATGCTTTATGTAAAATAAGCGGTATTGTAAGTTTGTAAAATATTGTATAAAAGTTTGAACGCGAAATATTATTATAATCAGTTTTTCATATAGAATTGTAGTAGTTGAATTGTATATTAGCTACTAAGTATGAACTTAACGGGTAGGTACTACCCGAATTTAAACTTATAAAACGCTAATATGAAGAAAAAGCTTTTATAAATGAGTTCATATTATGCTACGAAATACTATTAACTACTCTTGATATTCTGTATGATTAACTTGTTCCATTTGACTATTTTGAAGGAAGTGGCACCGACTACTCGACACACCGTGAATATGAATGAAGAGGAATTCTGTACTTTTCTAGCTTCAAACATAGCCGCAGTACAGGCTGCGCTACATACCAACAATAACCTTGGATCTAGAAGTACAGGAAATCGTGTAGGATGCACCTACAAAGAATTCACTGCCTGCAAACCTTTGGAATTTGATGGAACCGAAGGACCGATCAGATTGAAACGGTGGACCGAGAAGGTCGAATCGGTGTTTGCCATAAGTAAGTGTACTGAAGAGGACAAAGTAAAGTATGCTACGCATACCTTCACAGGTTCTGCGTTAACATGGTGGAATACCTATCTAGAGCAAGTGGGACAAGACGATGCGTACGCACTACCGTGGTCAGCATTCAAGCACTTGATGAACGAGAAGTACCGTCCCAGAACCGAGGTCAATAAGCTCAAGACAGAACTTAGAGGGTTACGAACCCAAGGATTTGATATTACCACGTACGAAAGACGATTCACAGAATTGTGCCTATTGTGTCCGGGAGCATTCGAAGATGAGGAAGAGAAGATCGACGCGTTTGTGAAAGGATTACCGGAAAGAATCCAAGAAGATATAAGTTCACACGAGCCCGCCTCCATACAACAGGCATGTAGAATGGCTCACAAGCTAGTGAACCAGATTGAAGAAAGAATTAAAGAACAGACTGCTGAAGAGGCCAATGTGAAGCAAGTCAAAAGAAAGTGGGAGGAAAACGGTGATAAGAATCACCAATACAACAACAACAGCAATTACAACAATAATCGCAACAATTATCCCAACAATCACAACATCAATCGCAACTACAACAAACGGCCCAACAACAACAACAACAACAGCAACAACAACAACAGCAACTACAACAATCATCCCAACAACAATAATAACCGCAACAACAACAACAATCAGAAGCAGCTATGCCAAAGGTGTGAAAAGTATCACTCGGGGTTCTGCACCAAATTTTGCAACAAGTGTAAAAGAAATGGTCATAGCGCGGCGAAGTGTGAGGTCTACGGACCAGGGGTTAATAGAACGAAAGGAACAAATGGTGTCAGAACGAGTAATGGCGGAGCAAGTAGTGTCGGAGCAAGTTATGCCAATGTAGTTTGTTATAAATGTGGAAAACCGGGCCACATTATTAGAAATTGCCCGAACCAGGAGAACACGAATGGACAAGGCCGCGGAAGAGTTTTCAATATTAATGCGACAGAGGCACAGGAAGACCCGAAGCTTGTTACGGGTAAGTTTCTTATTAACAATAAATCTGCTTACGTTTTATTTGATTCGGGTGCAGATAGAAGCTATATGAGTAGAGATTTTTGTGCTAAATTAAGTTGTCCATTGACGCCTTTGGATAGTAAATTTTTACTCGAATTAGCAAATGGTAAATTAATTTCAGCAGATAATATATGTCGGAATCGAGAAATTAAACTAGTTAGCGAAACATTTAAGATTGATTTGATACCAGTAGAGTTAGGGAGTTTTGATGTGATAATCGGTATGGACTGGTTGAAAGAAGTGAAAGCAGAGATCGTTTGTTACAAAAATGCAATTCGCATTATACGAGAAAAAGGAAAACCCTTAATGGTGTACGGAGAAAAGGGCAACACGAAGCTACATCTTATTAGTAATTTGAAGGCACAAAAACTAATAAGAAAAGGTTGCTATGCTGTTCTAGCACACGTCGAGAAAGTACAAACTGAAGAAAAGAGCATCAATGATGTTCCCATTGCAAAAGAATTTCCCGATGTATTTCCGAAAGAATTACCGGGATTACCCCCACATCGATCCGTTAAATTTCAAATAGATCTTGTACCAGGAGCTGCACCAATAGCTCATGCTCCTTACATACTCGCACCCAGCGAGATGAAAGAACTGCAAAGCCAATTACAAGAACTTTTAGAGCATGGTTTCATTCGACCAAGCACATCACTGTGGGGAGCTCCTGTTTTGTTTGTCAAGAAGAAAGATGGTACATTCAGGTTGTGTATCGACTACTAAGAGTTGAATAAACTTACCATCAAGAACCGCTACCCACTACCGAGAATTGACGACTTATTCGATCAACTACAAGGCTCGTCTGTTTATTCAAAGATTGACTTACGTTCCGGGTATCATCAAATGCGGGTGAAAGAAGATGATATTCCAAAGACTGCTTTCAGAACACGTTACGGTCATTACGAGTTTATGGTCATGCCATTTGGTTTAACTAATGCACCAGCTGTGTTCATGGACCTTATGAACCGAGTGTGTGGACCATACCTTGACAAGTTTGTCATTGTTTTCATTGATGACATACTTATTTACTCAAAGAATGACTAAGAACACGGTGAACATTTGAGAAAGGTGTTAGAAGTATTGAGGAAGGAAGAATTGTACGCTAAATTTTCAAAGTGTGCATTTTGGTTGGAAGAAGTTCAATTCCTCGGTCACATAGTGAACAAAAAAGGTATTAAGGTAGATCCGGCAAAGATAGAAACTGTTGAAAAGTGGGAAACCCCGAAAACTCCGAAACACATACGCCAGTTTTTAGGACTAGCTGGTTACTACAGAAGGTTCATCCAAGACTTTTTCAGAATAGCAAAACCCTTGACTGCATTAACGCATAAAGGGAAGAAATTTGAATGGAATGATGAACAAGAGAAAGCGTTTCAGTTATTGAAGAAAAAGCTAACTACGGCACCTATATTGTCATTGCCTGAAGGGAATGATGATTTTGTGATTTATTGTAACGCATCAAAGCAAGGTCTCGGTTGTGTATTAATGCAACGAACGAAGGTGATTGCTTATGCGTCTAGACAATTGAAGATTCACGAACAAAATTATACAACGCATGATTTGGAATTAGGCGCGGTTGTTTTTGCATTAAAGACTTGGAGGCACTACTTATATGGGGTCAAAAGTATTATATATACCGACCACAAAAGTCTTCAACACATATTTAATCAGAAACAACTGAATATGAGGCAGCGTAGGTGGATTGAATTATTGAATGATTACGACTTTAAGATTCGTTACCACCCGGGGAAGGCAAATGTGGTAGCCGATGCCTTGAGCAGGAAGGACAGAGAACCCATTCGAGTAAAATCTATGAATATAATGATTCATGATAACCTTACTACTCAAATAAAGGAGGCACAACAAGGAGTTTTAAAAAAGAGAAATTTAAAGGATGAAATACCCAAAGGATCGGAGAAGCATCTTAATATTCGGGAAGATGGAACCCGGTATAGGGCTGAAAGGATTTGGGTACCAAAATTTGGAGATATGAGAGAAATGGTACTTAGAGAAGCTCGTAAAACCAGATACTCAATACATCCTGGAACGGGGAAGATGTACAAGGATCTCAAGAAACATTTTTGGTGGCCAGGTATGAAAGCCGATGTTGCTAAATACGTAGGAGAATGTTTGACGTGTTCTAAGGTCAAAGCTGAGCATCAGAAACCATCAGGTCTACTTCAACAACCCGAAATCCAGGAATGGAAATGGGAAAACATTACCATGGATTTCATCACTAAATTGCCAAGGACTGCAAGTGGTTTTGATGCTATTTGGGTAATAGTTGATCGTCTCACCAAATCAGCACACTTCCTGCCAATAAGAGAAGATGACAAGATGGAGAAGTTAGCACGACTGTATTTGAAGGAAGTCGTCTCCAGACATGGAATACCAATCTCTATTATCTCTGATAGGGATGGCAGATTTATTTCAAGATTCTGGCAGACATTACAGCAAGCATTAGGAACTCGTCTAGACTTGAGTACTGCCTATCATCCACAAACTGATGGGCAGAGCGAAAGGACGATACAAACGCTTGAAGACATGCTACGTGAAATGTCCCGTTCTTATTGATTAAAAACGTTCCATATTAATTGATTTCGTTGCGAGGTTTTGACCTCTATATGAGACGTTTTTCAAAGACTGCATTCATTTTAAAACAAACTATAACCTTTATTTCATCAATAAAGGTTTAAAAAGCTTTACGTAGATTATCAAATAATGATAATCTAAAATATTCTGTTTACACACGACCATTACATAATGGTTTACAATACAAATATGTTACAACAAAATAAGTTTCTTGAATGCAGTTTTTACACAATATCATACAAGCATGGACTCCAAATCTCGTCCTTATTTAAGTATGCGATAGCGGAATCTCTTAATAATCACCTGAGAATAAACATGCTTAAAACGTCAACAAAAATGTTGGTGAGTTATAGGTTTAACCTATAGATATCAAATCATAATAATAGACCACAAGATTTCATATTTCAATACACATCCCATACATAGAGATAAAAATCATTCATATGGTGAACACCTGGTAACCGACATTAACAAGATGCATATATAAGAATATCCCCATCATTCCGGGACACCCTTCGGATATGATATAAATTTCGAAGTACTAAAGCATCCGGTACTTTGGATGGGGTTTGTTAGGCCCAATAGATATATCTTTAGGATTCGCGTCAATTAGGGTGTCTGTTCCCTAATTCTTAGATTACCAGACTTAATAAAAAAGGGGCATATTCGATTTCGATAATTCAACCATAGAATGTAGTTTCACGTACTTGTGTCTATTTTGTAAATCATTTATAAAATCTACATGTATTCTCATCCCAAAAATATTAGATTTTAAAAGTGGGACTATAACTCACTTTCACAGATTTTTACTTCGTCGGGAAGTAAGACTTGGCCACTGGTTGATTCACGAACCTATAACAATATATACATATATATCAAAGTATGTTCAAAATATATTTACAACACTTTTAATATATTTTGATGTTTTAAGTTTATTAAGTCAGCTGTCCTCGTTAGTAACCTACAACTAGTTGTCCACAGTTAGATGTACAGAAATAAATCGATAAATATTATCTTGAATCAATCCACGACCCAGTGTATACGTATCTCAGTATTGATCACAACTCAAACTATATATATTTTGAAATCAACCTCAACCCTGTATAGCTAACTCCAACATTCGCATATAGAGTGTCTATGGTTGTTCCGAAATATATATAGATGTGTCGACATGATAGGTCGAAACATTGTATACATGTCTATGGTATCTCAAGATTACATAATATACAATACAAGTTGATTAAGTTATGGTTGGAATAGATTTGTTACCAATTTTCACGTAGCTAAAATGAGAAAAATTATCCAATCTTGTTTTACCCATAACTTCTTCATTTTAAATCCGTTTTGAGTGAATCAAATTTCTATGGTTTCATATTGAACTCTATTTTATGAATCGAAACAGAAAAAGTATAGGTTTATAGTCGGAAAAATAAGTTACAAGTCGTTTTTGTAAAGGTAGTCATTTCAGTCGAAAGAACGACGTCTAGATGACCATTTTAGAAAACATACTTCCACTTTGAGTTTAACCATAATTTTTGGATATAGTTTCATGTTCATAATAAAAATCATTTTCTCAGAATAACAACTTTTAAATCAAAGTTAATCATAGTTTTTAATTAACTAACCCAAAACAGCCCGCGGTGTTACTACGACGGCGTAAATCCGGTTTTACGGTGTTTTTCTTGTTTCCAGGTTTTAAATCATTAAGTTAGCATATCATATAGATATAGAACATGTGTTTAGTTGATTTTAAAAGTCAAGTTAGAAGGATTAACTTTTGTTTGCGAACAAGTTTAGAATTAACTAAACTATGTTCTAGTGATTACAAGTTTAAACCTTTGAATAAGATAGCTTTATATGTATGAATCTAATGATGTTATGAACATAATTACTACCTTAAGTTCCTTGGATAAACCTACTGGAAAAGTGAAAAATGGATCAAGCTTCAACGGATCCTTGGATGGCTCGAAGTTCTTGAAGCAGAATCATGACACGAAAACAAGTTCAAGTAAGATCATCACTTGAAATAAGATTGTTATAGTTATAGAAATTGAACCAAAGTTTGAATATGATTATTACCTTGTATTAGAATGATAACCTACTGTAAGAAACAAATATTTCTTGAGGTTGGATGATCACCTTACAAGATTGGAAGTGAGCTAGCAAACTTGAAAGTATTCTTGATTTTATGTAACTAGAACTTGTAGAATTTATGAAGAACACTTAGAACTTGAAGATAGAACTTGAGAGAGATCAATTAGATGAAGAAAATTGAAGAATGAAAGTGTTTGTAGGTGTTTTTGGTCATTGGTGTATGGATTAGATATAAAGGATATGTAATTTTGTTTTCATGTAAATAAGTCATGAATGATTACTCATATTTTTGTAATTTTATGAGATATTTCATGCTAGTTGCCAAATGATGGTTCCCACATGTGTTAGGTGACTCACATGGGCTGCTAAGAGCTAATCATTGGAGTGTATATACCAATAGTACATACATCTAAAAGCTGTATATTGTACGAGTACGAATACGGGTGCATACGAGTAGAATTGTTGATGAAACTGAACGAGGATGTAATTGTAAGCATTTTTGTTAAGTAGAAGTATTTTGATAAGTGTATTGAAGTCTTTCAAAAGTGCATAAATACATATTAAAACACTACATGTATATACATTTTAACTGAGTCGTTAAGTCATCGTTAGTCGTTACATGTAAGTGTTGTTTTGAAACCTTTAGGTTAACGATCTTGTTAAATGTTGTTAACCCAATGTTTATAATATCAAATGAGATTTTAAATTATTATATTATCATGATATTATCATGTATGAATATCTCTTAATATGATATATATACATTACATGTCTTTACAACGATAATCGTTACATATATGTCTCGTTTAAAAATCATTAAGTTAGTAGTCTTGTTTTTACATATGTAGTTCATTGTTAATATACTTAATGATATGTTTACTTATCATAGTATCATGTTAACTATATATATATCCATATATATGTCATCATATAGTTTTTACAAGTTTTAACGTTCGTGAATCACCGGTCAACTTGGGTGGTCAATTGTCTATATGAAACATATTTCAATTAATCAAGTCTTAACAAGTTTGATTGCTTAACATCTTGGAAACATTTAATCATGTAAATATCAATCTCAATTAATATATATAAACATGGAAAAGTTCGGGTCACTACACTACGAGCATGTGTTATTGATTTCGGAAACAGTTGGGATCGACATCTACCGTTAGCAGAATTTTCCTACAACAACAGCTACCATTCAAGCATTGAGATGGCGCCGTTTGAAGCACTTTATGGTAGAAAGTGCAGGTCTCCGATTTGTTGGAGTGAAGTGGGGGATAGACAGATTACGGATCCGGAGATTATACAAGAAACTACCGAGAAGATCATCCAAATTCAATAACGGTTGAAAACCGCCCAAAGTCGACAAAAGAGCTACGCTGACATTAAAAGAAAAGATATAGAATTTGAAATTGGAGAGATGGTCATGCTTAAAGTTGCACCTTGGAAAGGCGTTGTTCGATTTGGTAAACGAGGGAAATTAAATCCAAGGTATATTGGACCATTCAAGATTATTGATCGTGTCGGACCAGTAGCTTACCGACTTGAGATACCTCAACAACTCGTGGCTGTACATAACACTTTCCACGTCTCGAATTTGAAGAAATGTTTTGCTAAAGAAGATCTCACTATTCCGTTAGATGAAATCCAAATCAACGAAAAACTCCAATTCATCGAAGAACCCGTCGAAATAATGGATCGTGAGGTTAAAAGACTTAAGCAAAACAAGATACCAATTGTTAAGGTTCGATGGAATGCTCGTAGAGGACCCGAGTTCTCCTGGGAGCGTGAAGATTAGATGAAGAAGAAATACCCGCATCTATTTCCAGAAGATTCGTCAACACCTTCAACAGCTTAAAATTTCGGGACGAAATTTATTTAACGGGTAGGTACTGTAGTGACCCGAACTTTTCCATGTTTATATATATTAATTGAGATTGATATTTACATGATTAAATGTTTCCAACATGTTAAGCAATCAAACTTGTTAAGACTTGATTAATTGAAATATGTTTCATATAGACAATTGACCACCCAAGTTGACCGGCGATTCACGAACGTTAAAACTTGTAAAAACGACATGACGATATATATATGGATATACATATGGTTAACATGAGATTATGATAAGTAAGTATCTCCATAAGTATATTAACAATGAGTTATATACATATAAACAAGACTACTAACTTAAGGATTTCGAAATGAGACATATATGTAACGATTATCGTTGTAACGACATTTAAATGTATATATATCATATTAAGATATATTAATATATCATAATATCATGATAATATAATAATTTAACATCTCATTAGATATAATAAACAATGGGTTAACAACATTAATTGAGATCGTTAACTTAAAGGTTTCAAAACAACACTTACATGTAACGACTAACGATGACTTAACGACTCAGTTAAAATGTATATACATGTAGTGTATTTAGATGTATTAAAATACTTTTGGAAGACTTTAAGACATATATCAAAGCACTCATACTTAACGAAAATGGTTACATTTACTTTCCCATTCTTTTCTTTCATCAAGAATTCTAGTCGTATTCTTACCGTATTATACACAGCTTCAAAACGTACTTACTATGGGTATATACCAATAGGAACTAGCATGGGATTCCACTCTTGATTATGTCATGTATGACTAATCAATTTTAACTTCTACCATGAGCTAGTCAACTAACTAGAACTCCTTTTAACCCCACTCACCACTCACCAATTACCACTCATCATTCACTCCATTTCACTTCCAATTCTCTTTCTAATTCTCTCTCAACACACACACACACTATTATGAACGTATTTTTCCAGTAGTTAATCATCATATTCATCAAAAATCACTTCAAGAATCAAGCTATAATCATCATAGGAAGAACACTTCAAGAACACTTCAAAAATCCCTTCAAGTTTACTAATTTACTTCCAAGCTTTTTAATCCATTCCAAGTAATCATCTAAGATCAAGAAACCTTTGTTATATATAGTAGGTTATCTTTCTTATTCAAGGTAATATTCATATTCAAACTTTGATTCAATTTCTATAACTATAAACTATCTTAATTCGAGTAAAAATCTTACTTGAACTTGTTTTTGTGTCATGATCCTACTTCAAGAACTTTCAAGCCATCCAAGATCCTTTGAAGCTAGATCATTTCTTGTCACTTCCAGTAGGTTTACCTACTAAACTTGAGGTAGTAATGATGTTCATAACATCATTCGATTCATATATAAAAAACTATCTTATTCGAAGGTTTAAACTTGTAATCACTAGAACATAGTTTAGTTAATTCTAAACTTGTTCACAAACAAAAGTTAATCCTTATAACTTGACTTTTAAAATCAACTAAACACATGTTCAATATCTATATGATATGCTAACTTAATGATTTAAAACCTGGAAACACGAAAAACACCGTAAAACCGGATTTACGCCGTCGTAGTAACACCGCGGGCTGTTTTGGGTTAGTTAATTAAAAACTATGATAAACTTTGATTTAAAAGTTGTTATTCTGAGAAAATGATTTTTATTATGAACATGAAACTATATCCAAAAATTATGGTTAAACTCAAAGTGGAAGTATGTTTTCTAAAATGGTTATCTAGACGTCGTTCTTTCGACTGAAATGACTACCTTTACAAAAACGACTTGTAACTTATTTTTCTGACTATAAACCTATACTTTTTCTATTTAGATTCATAAAATAGAGTTCAATATGAAACCATAGCAATTTGATTCACTCAAAACGGATTTAAAATGAAGAAGTTATGGGTAAAACAAGATTGGATAATTTTTCTCATTTTAGCTACGTGAAAATTGGTAACAAATCTATTCCAACCATAACTTAATCAACTTGTATTGTATATTATGTAATCTTGAGATACCATAGACACATATACAATGTTTCGACCTATCATGTCGACACATCTATATATATTTCGGAACAACCATAGACACTCTATATGTGAATGTTGGAGTTAGCTATACAGGGTTGAGGTTGATTCCAAAATATATATAGTTTGAGTTGTGATCAATACTGAGATACGTATACACTGGGTCGTGGATTGATTCAAGATAATATTTATCGATTTATTTCTGTACATCTAACTGTGGACAACTAGTTGTAGGTTACTAACGAGGACAGCTGACTTAATAAACTTAAAACATCAAAATATATTACAAGTGTTGTAAATATATTTTGAACATACTTTGATATATATGTATATATTGTTATAGGTTCGTGAATCAACCAGTGGCCAAGTCTTACTTCCCGACGAAGTAAAAATCTGTGAAAGTGAGTTATAGTCCCACTTTTAAAATCTAATATTTTTGGGATGAGAATACATGCAGGTTTTATAAATGATTTACAAAATAGACACAAGTACGTGAAACTACATTCTATGGTTGAATTATCGAAATCGAATATGCCCCTTTTTATTAAGTCTGGTAATCTAAGAATTAGGGAACAGACACCCTAATTGACGCGAATCCTAAAGATAGATCTATTGGGCCTAACAAACCCCATCCAATGTACCGGATGCTTTAGTACTTCGAAATTTATATCATATCCGAAGGGTGTCCCGGAATGATGGGGATATTCTTATCTATGCATCTTGTTAATGTCGGTTACCAGGTGTTCACCACATGAATGAATTTTTATCTCTATGTATGGGATGTGTATTGAAATATGAAATCTTGTGGTCTATTGTTACGATTTGATATATATAGGTTAAACCTATAACTCACCAACATTTTTTTGACGTTTAAAGCATGTTTATTCTCAGGTGAATATTAAGAGCTTCCGCTGTTGCATACTAAAATAAGGACAAGATTTGGAGTCCATGTTTGTATGATATTGTGTAAAAACTGCATTCAAGAAACTGATTTTGATGTAACATATTTGTATTGTAAACCATTATGTAATGGTCGTGTGTAAATAGGATATTTTAGATTATCATTATTTGATAATCTACGTAAAGCTTTTTAAACCTTTATTTATGAAATAAAGGTTATGGTTTGTTTTAAAAATGAATGCAGTCTTTGAAAAACGTCTCATATAGAGGTCAAAACCTCGCAACAAAATCAATTAATATGGAACGTTTTTAATCAATAAGAACAGGACATTTCAATCGGTTTAGCGTTCCGGGCCTTCGGTACGTTTAAACGGCAGTTGAAATGGACCACTAGTACACGCTTTTGGAAAACACGATCCCGGGAGGCACTCCATGGGCCCAATCGGCCGACCACCTGTGATGACCCGGGAATTTCCGACCAAATTTAAACTTAACTTTATATGATTTCGATACGATAAGCAAAGTCTGTAATATCGAGTCTCAAGATATTTGAACCGTTTTCATGAATTCATTGACCTTTGACTATTCCCGACGATTCACGAACATTTGCGTGTAAATAAGTATATATAGATATATATAAATATAAACATAAGTATATATATAATAATTTGAATTAATACATTTTTTTTTTCATTTGAATTAAATATGTAAAATAATAAACGGAATAATTAAGTATTATTAAAAAGAATAAATATATATGATTCTTATTAATAATTATAATTATATTTATAGAATATAAATGTATAAATATTAAGTATAAATGTTATATAATTATTAAATATTACATAGTTAATAAATTGTAATATTAATATATTAAATGTAATTACAAGTTTAATTATAGTAACTATATTATTATTACATTAATCATTATTATCAGTATTATTCATAAGATAATAATTATTATTACTATTATTATTATATAGCATTATTATTATTATTATTATTATTATTATTATTATTATTATTATTATTATTATTATTATTATTATTATTATTAAAATAATACAAATTTTTATTAAGTACTAATAATATTATTATTATTTTTAATATAGTTATTAATATTATTTGTATTATTAAAATTAATATGTTTATATTTATTAATTATTAATATAAATTATATAATCTTAATGTCAGAGTGGTACGAATTCGGTAAGAAATCACTATCAAAATATTTCTTTTCCCTCCTTTATCTGTTTTACATTTCACTCATGTCCACCCAATTATCACAAGCAAACATTTATAGATCAAATCATGTTACTGTTTACTTTTAACTTTTTAATTATATTATGATATTAAAGATATATACACATGTTACGTTTAGTGGAATGAGCAACCTTCATCCTTTTACAACACATTCATCCACCCTCCACCACCTTTTGCTGTAGTTGAAACTAGAGAACCCGTCAACCATATAGTTGTTGGAGCCACTGCAGTCCCTGGTCACTGATGCACGCCACCACTATCGAGCATAAACATCAGTTTTAAACATCCCCATAGTGATAACCGCTACCACTTGAATATCATCTCCATCATTCATCACTTTGGGTTTGCCATTACAAACCACCTTATACCACCTAGAACCGACACCATACATCACCACTAACATACTTGCTGCTGCGTTTGTTGTTCTATTTCATCCAAAATGACTTACAATGACCTTATGCTACAAAGATCATTTTTCCTGTTCCGTTTTCTCTATCACCAACATACGACAACCATTATCATTTTTTTTCTTCTCTTCTTCATTCGTTGATAGGTTCTTCCTGTCAGAAAAACAAAATCCACAAACCAAACACACCATATATTTTTACTATCCCCTTTTCTTTGTTCTATTTTTCCTTTCTGTTTTTCGAACCACCATCCGTAAACCAGCACCATATCTCAAACACCATTCAACCATCATTAGAAATGCAACCTGATATTATTAATCCCTTACGGTTTCTAGTTCCTGTTTGAATCCATCAAAGCATCACGAAGGATAAAACTCTTGTTTTTATGTTGTTCCTATGCTGTTCTATACCAAACAGAACCCACCTTCATCGATATCTTTCTACTACTAATTTTTTTTTCTTTTTCTTTTCTTGTTTAATTTCCAAACCCCATAAACCAAATAGTCCACAAAACTTGCTGCTATGTTATTGAAGCTGCACTTCTACTTCCGTTTCCTTTTGGCAACATAAACAAACCTGCAAATCGTATACAAAAATGATAATGATAATGTTAAATGATGTATTATTATCGAGTTACCTGTAAACAAATTATACTAGAGCAAAGTTGTGCTAAATGTGATTTCTCATAATTGGCCGACAACCATGCCAACTATCCCCATATTTTATTTTGTTTTGTTTTGAAATTATTGCCTTTCTTTTGACTTCTTTTCTATTTTATAAACATTGAGATATTATTATTTGATATTGGATGATGAAGTAGTGATGAGGAGATCATGAGGTATGAAGGCGTATATATTTTTTTTTAAAACTGTTCGAAAATTTTTAAACAGACCATTGAGGTCATTTAAATTGGGCCGTGGTTTTATATTATTTTTTTTATTTTTTTGTGTTGGACCTTGAATCGATATTGGGTTGGACTAATTGATGCATGGGCTTGTGAGGTAGTTTGAACCATGATATTGCAAGTCCATCATTTAAGTTGATGTGAAATGATGATTAAGTTGATGATAAGATAAGTTGATAATAATAACGATGGATGATAGCGAGATTGATGATGTATGGATTAGGATAGAAATGATGATGATTGACGGTTTACGATTTTGAGGTTGATATTGATATTGATAATGATCGAGACGATTAAAGGACGATAATGATAATATAAGATGATGGTAATGGTTTAATGATGATGATGACGGCATTTTATAAAAATGACGATTTCATGATACATGGTATATTTTCTTTTACACTAATGTTTATGATTATTATTATTATTATTAGTATCATTAGTATTAATAGGATTATCAAGATTATTACTTTTATTATTATTATTATTTTATTATTATTATCATAAGTATAAGTATTAGTATTATTATTAGTGGTATTATTATCATTATAGTATTAATATAAATATTAGTGCCATTATTATTATTAGTAAATCATTATCATCAAAACTATCATTTCTAAACAGATAAATATTTTATACATAAAATATACTTATTTTATATACTATAATTGTATTAATATTTCATATAACTGTATATCAAAAATATTAACATTATTCATACAAATACTTACATATAACAAACTATTGATTTTTAAATATATATTAATATAACTAAATGTATAGATATTAATCATTTTAATTATATATACAAAATAAATATATATAATCTATAATTTAAGATATAATATAAGTAAATGTTTTAAATGGAATTTAATATAAATTCTATATAACTACAAATATATAAATAATATATATATATATTAATAAATGGAATTATTTGATTTTCATTATATGTTTTAATATATATATAAACTGATATAGGTTCGTGAATCTGAGGCCAACCTTACATTCGTTCAATGCTGTCATATGTATTTTTACTACAAAATACAGTATTGTGAGTTTCATTTGCTCCCTTTTTAAATGCTTTTGCAATATATTTTTGGGACTGAGAATACATGCACTGCTTTTATAACTGTTTTACGATATAGACACAAGTAATTGAAACTACATTCTATGGCTGGATTATTAAACCGAATATGCCCCTTTTTAGTCTGGTAATCTAAGAATTAGGGAACAGACACCCTAATTGACGCGAATCCTAAAGATAGATCTATCGGGCCCAACAAGCCCCATCCAAAGTACCGGATGCTTTAGTACTTCGAAATTTATATCATGTCCGAAGGAGGATCCCGGAATGATGGGGATATTCTTATATGCATATTGTGAATGTCGGTTACCAGGTGTTCACCATATGAATGATTTTTATCTCTATGTATGGGATGTGTATTGAAATATGAAAATCTTGTGGTCTATTAAAATGATGGAAATGATTATTTATGTTAAACTAATGAACTCACCAACCTTTTGGTTGACACTTTAAAGCATGCTTATTCTCAGGTACGAAAGAAATCTTCTGCTGTGCATTTGCTCATTTTAGGGATATTACTTGGAGTCGTTCATGACAGATTTCAAAAGACGTTGCATTCGAGTCGTTGAGTTCATCAAGATTAATATTAAGTCAATTATAGTTAGATATATCATGAAATGGTATGCATGCCATCAACTTTCGATGAAATGAAATGTTGTCTTTTCAAAAACGAATGTAATGTTTGAAAAATATATCATATAGAGGTCAAGTACCTCGCGATGTAATCAACTATTATGAATCGTTTATAATGTATATGAACGGGTCCTTTCAGTTGGTATCAGAGCGATGGTCTTAGTGAACCAGGTCTGCATTAGTGTGTCTAACTGATAAGCCGTTAGGATGCATTAGTGAGTCTGGACTTCGACCGTGTCTGCATGTCAAAAGTTTTGCTTATCATTTTTGTCAGAAATCATTTGTTTATCATCCTTAGTAAATCACTTGCTTATCATTCTTAGTCTAGACACGTTTTACTGCATTAATTGTATGATTAGTATATGGACAAAATTCATATCTTAGCATATCTGCTAATTCATATCTTAGCGTATCTGTTATTGTAAACTTTGCCTGACATTTTCTGTAGATTCCTCCGTAACTTATGGGATTTTAGTATTATATATGCATATGTAAATTATGTATTGCAGGGTACTAATCTACATCTTATAATCTATTTCTTATCGAAAATCCTTCATCTGATTGTACGGGATGAATCCCTCAACCAGTTCGAGTCCCTCAGATTTCGATAGCTATTCCAATAGTTATTCCGACAGCTATTCCGACATGGATATTCACCTAAGCTCCGAAAGCGATGTCACCAGAATGAATCAATCAATCAGCCATTCCCAATTCATCTGATGCATTCGTAGTCGACTTAATCAATGGAGACGCGAAGAAGGCGATCCCTTCCACCAACCGAATTCACCTCTTGACAATGAACCTGAAGCGATTACCGACGGACCTATCCGAAACACCATTTTCAGCCTCATTTTTAGGGTAGCTAGTCACGATTATATTCTATCTAAAATTCTAAACCTTATTCATCTGCTCGTTCAGACCGACAATCATCTTGGAATAATAGGAGAAGTCAACGAACTTCGCGCTCGAGTAATCAATCTGGAGAATATGGTACAAAATGTACCAGCTTCAGCAACATCACCGGCACCAACAGTACCATCAGTAACAGCACCAGTACCATCAACAATCCATGCCTCAACATCTCATTATGTACCTCGAGTATAATCATCGTTCTACGAATCGTTCTACATCGATTATCTTCGTTCTTCATGACGATTAAGTAATCTCTAAATGTTTTAGAGATTATGTATTCTAGTTCTAATGGTAAACCAAATGAGTTTAATATCATATTAACTCATTAAATCCATGATTATATCTGAAGAAAATATATATGTATATATATTTTCATAAAGATTGTAATTAAAAATTCTTTTGTACAAACTGTTAATGATGAAAATATTTTAACGGGTAGGTAATACCCGAGGAATATTTAAATTTCACATTAAATAGTTACATTGTACATTCTTCGAATCTGTTTCAACAGTCATATACTATCCTACTTACATCCACCGATATACGTATCCGTTCACCAAAGAATAACTATTTTCATTCAAATTCAAATTTCATATTAGGATTTTGACATATCAGAATTCAATAAGTGGCATAATGAAGAAAAAAAAATGGACACAATAAAAATTGATTAGAAACACACTAATTAACAATATGAAATTTTGTTAAGAATCCACGCTAACAAAATCCTAGCTAACTGTTCCTAGCTAACTGTTAATTTCGTATTACATTTTATTTATCGCAATTTAATTATCGCAATTTATTTTATCGCAATTTAATTCTCGCAATTTTATTTATTGTTATTTAATTTCTGTTATTTACTTTACGCACTTTATTTATCGTTATTTAATTTCTGTTATTTATTTTACGCACTTTAAATATCGGAACACGTATACAAGGTTTTGACTTATCATATCGATGCATCTATATATATTATTTGGAATCACCATAGACACTCTATATGCAGTAATGATCGAGTTCTCTATACAGGGTTGAGGTTGATTCTACAATAATATATGTAGTTTGAGTTGTGATCGAGTCTGAGACGTATACGGGTCATGACACGTATTAATTAATTCATATATTATATATTAAACTATACATAAATTATTGAATTTCTAATTGTGGACTATCAACTGTGGACTACCAACATTGGACAATTAAAATGAATTAAAATATTGACTATAACATATGAAACTAAACAATTCTTCAAGTTTGCCACTTGATTTCATCCTAAACTTCGTTTATATCTTGACGATTATGATCTGCATTCAAACCTTTCATGATACTTGAAAACACCTCAATCGAGAGGATGAACCAACCGCACTTCATGTACGGATTTTTTTTTTTTTTTTTTTTGATGCATATAGTTATGCACTTGGAAATGCTCAGAACTTGAGTAAACGTTTGACACGCATCTGCGTTAACTCCTTTGGCGTTGCTATTATCAAAAATAACTTTGCAATTCCTTTCTGAAGTAGCAAATTTGTCACAGCTCCAGCAAGTCAACGTTGACTTTTCGTTCGAAACAACCTTATTATAACCTTGATTTATATGTGTGCTCTTTTATTGTTACCGGGAAAATTTTTATTAAATTCCACCATAGTACCAGCAAGTGTACCAGCAAGTGTACCAGCAACCTTGTCGCTCCTTGATTTAAATCTCTCCGACAAATCACTATATTTATCTATTGAAGTCTCGTCATGTACTCATCCGCATCTTGTAACGAGAACTGCCATAACAATTACCGGGAATCAGCAATCAGTACTTTGAAAACTCACATCATATCTACATCAACAGTTATATGTATAACATTTATCTTTTAGAATTATGGGCTTTCATTCTGAAATTCTGAACAGAACTCAGTCTGAATGTTGAAAAAGTTGAATGAAGCAGCAGAAACTGTAGACAACCTTAACCGACCATAATCATCGAAAGTTTGATGATAAAGATCAGTATGTTGGAAAAGCTCAGAAAAGTTGGAACTGGAAAGCAGATTGAGCTAACCATAAAGGAAACCAAAGAGAAATACAAGTAATATACCCTAAATTCAAAGAATCCAGGTAATTCTGGATTCGATGAAACCTTCAACGAATATCTTGCTCTGTACTCAGGTTAAAATCTTACGAAAAATCTTTCTCCATCAACCATCGAACTTAGAAATTCCAAAATATCATCATCAATATCTTCGATATTTCTGAGGATATTTTCAAAAATATTCTCGTCCGAAATTATATGCCTCTTCGTGCTTCCTGGGTATCATTATATTGGAAACATTCAAGAGAAAAATTAGTACCGAAAAGCAGATTACGCAAAACTATGAAGGAAGCCGTGGACAGATCACAAATAATAAGTTTGACTTCAAAGAATCTAAATGATTCAGTACCTGCTGAAGTCATTAAAGAATACCTTGCTTCCGAATCTAAACCCTTACGGATAAATCTTCTTCATCATCCATCGATATTAGGAATTTCAAGATATCATCGTATCTTTCATTATAAATATCCTCCATATTTCTGAAGATATTTTCATAACTATTCTTATCTGAAATCATTAATCTCTTCATGATATCAGTGTTACATCATATAGAAACTGTTAGTTTCTATATTCTGTAAACTTTCGAGTTTAAGATATGAATGTTATTGAAGTAATGTTGGGAATTGATGCATGAGTTAGTATAATATAATGACACTTGATCAACGTGATTATATTACAGTAAGTCATGCTGAGTTTATAATGAAACGTGATGATTTACAGATCATAACGTCATCATGTGCCATGTACATGACTCTTACATTCTGTCTAACCTATAAACATATCAAGAATGTGTCTTTCTTGATAGTCCTATCTTTCCCTTGATAAACATATGCAGTCTTTGAAAAACGTCTCATATAGAGGTCAAAACCTTGCAACGAAATCAATTAATATGGAACGTTTTTAATCAATAAGAACGGGACATTTCAGTTGGTATCCGAGCGTTGGTCTTAGAGAACTAGAATTTTGCATTAGTGTGTCTTATTGAGTTTGTTAGGATGCATTAGTGAGTCTGGACTTCGACCGTGTTTACTTAAAAAATGATTGCTTAACAAATTTTGTTGGAAACTATATATTTTTAACATGTGAATATTATGTGATATATTAATCTCTTAACGCGTTTGATATTATGTGATAGATGTCTACCTCTAGAAAAAGTCTCATTGACTCACCTAATAATAATGAAGAGTCAAATGTAAATTGGAATGATTCGTGGACTGATTCACAAGTTCCCGAAGAGGAACCGGAAGAAGAGTCGGAACCAGAAGAAGAATCGGAACCGAAAGAAGAATCAGAACCAGATGAAGAAATAGAACCGGTGGGGGAAATAATAAAACGGTTAAGTAAAAGAAAATCCTCAACCAACCGACCAAGGTTAATTATGGTCAATGGTGTTTCCGCTAAGGAAGTAAAATATTGGGAGGATTACCAATTCTCCGATGAATCGAATTCTGACGAGAATTCCGATGATGTTATAGAAATTACCCCAACTGAATTTAAAAAGGCAAAAGAAAATAATAAGGGAAAGGGCATAAAAATAGAGAAATCTAATTCCAACCCCGATGAACTTTATATGTATCGTCAACCCCCGAAGTCCTTAAGTTGTAACAATGAACCGGGAACCTCTAAACCACCAGGTTTTTCTAAACCAATGTGGAAAACGACGCCTCGTATTAGGGGAACATCATATATCCCTAGAAACTTGGCAAAACGAACCAAAACCGAAGAAGAAGAAACAAGCGAGTCGGAATAAGATAGTTGTATTCATGTGGTGTAATATATGTAATATAGTGTGCTTATGCTTTATGATATATGTAAAAATTGCTTGTATTAATAAGTATTTTTTTTATGAATCTAACTCTTGTCTATTTTACAGTATAAAAACACAAAATGGATAGACAACCCAATATTTTAAGAGACCTACCCGGAGACATGATTGATGAAATCTTGTCTAGAGTCGGTCAGAATTCTTCGGCACAACTATTTAAGGCGAGATCAGTTTGTAAGACATTCGAAGAACGTTCCAAGAATGCCTTGGTTTATAAAAGGCTTTCGTTCGAAAGATGGGGGATATCACATTGGGAAATCCATAAGTTACGATGTGTTTACTTTGACGCAAATATTGCGGGGAACCCAAATGCTATTTTACGCAATGGGTTAAGAAATTATTTTGACTCAATATATCCGAATATTGGACTTCATGATTTAGAAAAAGCGGCTAACATGCAACATAAAGAAGCATGTTATGCTTACGGATTAGTAATGTTCGCTTCTCACCAAAGTGAGAACAAGAACATCGGCCTACAACTATTAAACAAAACGTTTCCACAAGTGACGGAGTCGGTAATTGGGGTAAGAAATGAGGTTTTTAGATTGTTACGGGACTGTTGGACATTACGTAACCCTCGTCCCTTTGACGACGTTACAACACGCTGTCTTATCAACGGCCATAACGGTTATGTTCCACAAGACCAAGGATGGGAAGTAGTCCTAGTAAAACCAGAATGCATGACTTGTTTCTGGACGTATGAATTACGTATCTTTATTGCCTTTGCTGAACGACTTGTGTACTAGCTAGAATTATCTTCACAACTATCTTGTATCAAAGTTATTGTGTGCTATATTTCATGCTTTATGTAAAATAAGCGGTATTGTAAGTTTGTAAAATATTGTATAAAAGTTTGAACGCGAAATATTATTATAATCAGTTTTTCATATAGAATTGTAGTAGTTGAATTGTATATTAGCTACTTAGTATGAACTTAACGGGTAGGTACTACCCGAATTTAAACTTATAAAACGCTAATATGAAGAAAAAGCTTTTATAAATGAGTTCATATTATGCTACGAAATACTATTAACTACTCTTGATATTCTGTATGATTAACTTGTTCCATTTGACTATTTTGAAGGAAATGGCACCGACTACTCGACACACCGTGAATATGAATGAAGAGGAATTCCGTACTTTTCTAGCTTCAAACATAGCCGCAGTATAGGCTGCGCTACATACCAACAATAACCTTGGATCTAGCAGTACAGGAAATTGTGTAGGATGCACCTACAAAGAATTCACTGCCTGCAAACCTTTGGAATTTGATGGAACCGAAGGACCGATCGGATTGAAACGGTGGACCGAGAAGGTCGAATCGGTGTTTGCCATAAGTAAGTGTACTGAAGAGGACAAAGTAAAGTACGCTACGCATACCTTCACAGGTTCTGCGTTAACATGGTGGAATACCTATCTAGAGCAAGTGGGACAAGACGATGCGTACGCACTACCGTGGTCAGCATTCAAGCACTTGATGAACGAGAAGTACCGTCCCAGAACCGAGGTCAATAAGCTCAAGACAGAACTTAGAGGGTTACGAACCCAAGGATTTGATATTACCACGTATGAAAGACGATTCACAGAATTATGCCTATTGTGTCCGGGAGCATTCGAAGATGAGGAAGAGAAGATCGACGCGTTTGTGAAAGGATTACAGGAAAGAATCCAAGAAGATATAAGTTCACACGAGCCCGCCTCCATACAACAGGCATGTAGAATGGCTCACAAGCTAGTGAACCAGATTGAAGAAAGAATTAAAGAACAGACTGCTGAAGAGGCCAATGTGAAGCAAGTCAAAAGAAAGTGGGAGGAAAACGGTGATAAGAATCACCAATACAACAACAACAGCAATTACAACAATAATCGCAACAATTATCCCAACAATCGCAACATCAATCGCAACTACAACAAACGGCCCAACAACAACAACAACAACAACAACAACAACAACAGCAACAACAACAACAGCAACTACAACAATCATCCCAACAACAATAATAACCGCAACAACAATAACAATCAGAAGCAGCTATGCCAAAGGTGTGAAAAGTATCACTCGGGGTTCTGCACCAAATTTTGCAACAAGTGTAAAAGAAATGGTCATAGCGCGGCGAAGTGTGAGGTCTACGGACCAAGGGTTAATAGAACGAAAGGAACAAATGGTGTCGGAACGAGTAATGGCGGAGCAAGTAGTGTCGGAGCAAGTTATGCCAATGTAGTTTGTTATAAATGTGGAAAACCGGGCCACATTATTAGAAATTGCCCGAACAGGAGAACACGAATGGACAAGACCGCGGAAGAGTTTTCAATATTAATGCGGCAGAGGCACATGAAGACCCGGAGCTTGTTACGGGTACGTTTCTTATTGACAATAAATCTGCTTACGTTTTATTTGATTCGGGTGCGGATAGAAGCTATATGAGTAGAGATTTTTGTGCTAAATTAAGTTGTCCATTGACGCCTTTGGATAGTAAATTTTTACTCGAATTAGCAAATGGTAAATTAATTTCAGCAAATAATATATGTCGGATTCGAGAAATTAAACTGGTTAGCGAAACATTTAAGATTGATTTGATACCAGTAGAGTTAGGGAGTTTTGATGTGATAATCGGTATGGACTGGTTGAAAGAAGTGAAAGCAGAGATTGTTTGTTACAAAAATGCAATTCGCATTATACGAGAAAAAGGAAAACCCTTAATGGTGTACGGAGAAAAGGGCAACACGAAGCTACATCTTATTAGTAATTTGAAGGCACAAAAACTAATAAGAAAAGGTTGCTATGCTGTTCTAGCACACGTCGAGAAAGTACAAACTGAAGAAAAGAGCATCAATGATGTTCCCATTGCAAAAGAATTTCCCGATGTATTTCCGAAAGAATTACCGGGATTACCCCCACATCGATCCGTTGAATTTCAAATAGATCTTGTACCAGGAGCTGCACCAATAGCTCGTGCTCCATACATACTCACACCCAGCGAGATGAAAGAACTGCAAAGCCAATTACAAGAACTTTTAGAGCATGGTTTCATTCGACCAAGCACATCACCGTGGGGAGCTCCTGTTTTGTTTGTCAAGAAGAAAGATGGTACATTCAGGTTGTGTGTCGACTACCGAGAGTTGAACAAACTTACCATCAAGAACCGCTACCCACTACCGAGAATCGACGACTTATTTGATCAACTACAAGGCTCGTCTGTTTATTCAAAGATTGACTTACGTTCCGGGTATCATCAAATGCGGTTGAAAGAAGATGATATTCCAAAGACTGCTTTCAGAACACGTTACGGTCATTACGAGTTTATGGTCATGCCATTTGGTTTAACTAATGCACCAGCTGTGTTCATGGACCTTATGAACCGAGTGTGTGGACCATACCTTGACAAGTTTGTCATTGTTTTCATTGATGACATACTTATTTACTCAAAGAATGACCAAGAACACGGTGAACATTTGAGAAAGGTGTTAGAAGTATTGAGGAAGGAAGAATTGTACTCTAAATTTTCAAAGTGTGCATTTTGGTTGGAAGAAGTTCAATTCCTCGGTCACATAGTGAACAAAAAAGGTATTAAGGTGGATCCGGCAAAGATAGAAACTGTTGAAAAGTAGGAAACCCCGAAAACTCCGAAACACATACGCCAGTTTTTAGGACTAGCTGGTTACTACAGAAGGTTCATCCAAGACTTTTCCAGAATAGCAAAACCCTTGACTGCATTAACGCATAAAGGGAAGAAATTTGAATGGAATGATGAACAAGAGAAAGCGTTTCAGTTATTGAAGAAAAAGCTAACTACGGCACCTATATTGTCATTGCCTGAAGGGAATGATGATTTTGTGATTTATTGTGATGCATCAAAGCAAGGTCTCGGTTGTGTATTAATGCAACGAACGAAGGTGATTGCTTATGCGTCTAGACAATTGAAGATTCACGAACAAAATTATAAAACGCATGATTTGGAATTAGGCACGGTTGTTTTTGCATTAAAGACTTGGAGGCACTACTTATATGGGGTCAAAAGTATTATATATACCGACCACAAAAGTCTTCAACACATATTTAATCAGAAACAACTGAATATGAGGCAGCGTAGGTGGATTGAATTATTGAATGATCACGACTTTGAGATTCGTTACCACCTGGGGAAGGCAAATGTGGTAGCCGATGCCTTGAGCAGGAAGGACAGAGAACCCATTCGAGTAAAATCTATGAATATAATGATTCATGATAACCTTACTACTCAAATAAAGGAGGCACAACAAGGAGTTTTAAAAAAGAGAAATTTAAAGGATGAAATACCCAAAGGATCGGAGAAGCATCTTAATATTCTGGAAGACGGAACCCGGTATAGGGCTGAAAGGATTTGGGTACCAAAATTTGGAGATATGAGAGAAATGGTACTTAGAGAAGCTCATAAAACCAGATACTCAATACATCCTGGAACGGGGAAGATGTACAAGGATCTCAAGAAACATTTTTGGTGGCCAGGTATGAAAGCCGATGTTGCTAAATACGTAGGAGAATGTTTGACGTGTTCTAAGGTCAAAGCTGAGCATCAGAAACCATCAGGTCTACTTCAACAACCCGAAATCCCGGAATGGAAATGGGAAAACATTACCATGGATTTCATCACTAAATTGCCAAGGACTGCAAGTGGTTTTGATACTATTTGGGTAATAGTTGATCGTCTCACCAAATCAGCACACTTCCTGCCAATAAAAGAAGATGACAAGATGGAGAAGTTAGCACGACTGTATTTGAAGGAAGTCGTCTCCAGACATGGAATACCAATCTCTATTATCTCTGATAGGGATGGCAGATTTATTTCAAGATTCTGGCAGACATTACAGCAAGCATTAGGAACTCATCTAGACATGAGTACTGCCTATCATCCACAAACTGATGGGCAGAGCGAAAGGACGATACAAACGCTTGAAGATATGCTACGAGCATGTGTTATTGATTTCGAAAACAGTTGGGATCGACATCTACCGTTAGCAGAATTTTCCTACAACAACAGCTACCATTCAAGCATTGAGATGGCGCCATTTGAAGCACTTTATGGTAGAAAGTGCAGGTCTCCGATTTGTTGGAGTGAAGTGGGGGATAGACAGATTACGGGTCCGGAGATTATACAAGAAACTACCGAGAAGATCATCCAAATTCAACAACGGTTGAAAACCGCCCAAAGTCAACAAAAGAGCTACGCTGACATTAAAAGAAAAGATATAGAATTTGAAATTAGAGAGATGGTCATGCTTAAAGTTGCACCTTGGAAAGGCGTTGTTCGATTTGGTAAACGAGGGAAATTAAATCCAAGGTATATTGGACCATTCAAGATTATTGATCGTGTCGGACCAGCAGCTTACCGACTTGAGTTACCTCAACAACTCGCGGCTGTACATAACACTTTCCACGTCTCGAATTTGAAGAAATGTTTTGCTAAAGAAGATCTCACTATTCCGTTAGATGAAATCCAAATCAACGGAAAACTCCAATTCATCGAAGAACCCGTCGAAATAATGGATCGTGAGGTTAAAAGACTTAAGAAAAACAAGATACCAATTGTTAAGGTTCGATGGAATGCTCGTAGAGGACCCGAGTTCACCTGGGAGCGTGAAGATCAGATGAAGAAGAAATACCCGCATCTATTTCCAGAAGATTCGTCAACACCTTCAACAGCTTAAAATTTCGGGATGAAATTTATTTAACGGGTAGGTACTGTAGTGACCCGAAGTTTTCCATGTTTATATATATTAATTGAGATTGATATTTACATGATTAAATGTTTCCAACATGTTAAGCAATCATACTTGTTAAGACTTGATTAATTGAAATATGTTTCATATAGACAATTGACCACCCAAGTTGACCGGCGATTCACGAACGTTAAAACTTGTAAAAACGACATGACGATATATATATGGATATACATATGGTTAACATGAGATTATGATAAGTAAGTATCTCCATAAGTATATTAACAATGAGTTATATACATATAAACAAGACTACTAACTTAAGGATTTCGAAACGAGACATATATGTAACGATTATCATTGTAACGACATTTAAATGTATATATATATCATATTAAGATATATTAATATATCATAATATCATGATAATATAATAATTTAACATCTCATTAGATATAATAAACAATGGGTTAACAACATTAATTGAGATCGTTAACTTAAAGGTTTCAAAACAACACTTACATGTAACGACTAACGATGACTTAACGACTCAGTTAAAATGTATATACATGTAGTGTATTTAGATGTATTAAAATACTTTTGGAAGACTTCAAGACATATATCAAAACACTCATACTTAACGAAAATGGTTACAGTTACTTTCCCATTCTTTTCTTTCATCAAGAATTCTAGTCGTATTCTTACCCGTATTATACACAGCTTCAAAACGTACTTACTATGGGTATATACCAATAGGAACTAGCATGGGATTCCACTCTTGATTATGTCATGTATGACTAATCAATTTTAACTTCTACCATGAGCTAGTCAACTAACTAGAACTCCTTTTAACCCCACTCACCACTCACCAATTACCACTCATCATTCACTCCATTTCACTTCCAATTCTCTTTCTAATTCTCTCTCAACACACACACACACACACACACACACACACTATTATGAACGTATTTTTCCAGTAGTTAATCATCATATTCATCAAAAATCACTTCAAGAATCAAGCTATAATCATCATAGGAAGAACACTTCAAAAATCCCTTCAAGTTTACTAATTTACTTCCAAGCTTTCTAATCCATTCCAAGTAATCATCTAAGATCAAGAAACCTTTGTTATATACAGTAGGTTATCTTTCTTATTCAAGGTAATATTCATATTCAAACTTTGATTCAATTTCTATAACTATAAACTATCTTAATTCGAGTAAAAATCTTACTTGAACTTGTTTTTGTGTCATGATCCTACTTCAAGAACTTTCAAGCCATCCAAGATCCTTTGAAGCTAGATCATTTCTTGTCACTTCCAGTAGGTTTACCTACTAAACTTGAGGTAGTAATGATGTTCATAACATCATTCAATTCATATATATAAAACTATCTTATTCGAAGGTTTAAACTCGTAATCACTAGAACATAGTTTAGTTAATTCTAAACTTGTTCCCAAACAAAAGTTAATCCTTATAACTTGAATTTTAAAATCAACTAAACACATGTTCTATATCTATATGATATGCTAACTTAATGATTTAAAACCTGGAAACACGAAAAACACCGTAAAACCGGATTTACGCCGTCGTAGTAACACCGCGGGCTGTTTTGGGTTAGTTAATTAAAAACTATGATAAACTTTGATTTAAAAGTTGTTATTCTGAGAAAATGATTTTTATTATGAACATGAAACTATATCCAAAAATGATGGTTAAACTCAAAGTGGAAGTATGTTTTCTAAAATGGTCATCTAGACGTCGTTCTTTCGACTGAAATGACTACCTTTACAAAAACGACTTGTAACTTATTTTTCCGACTATAAACCTATACTTTTTCTGTTTAGATTCATAAAATAGAGTTCAATATGAAACCATAGCAATTTGATTCACTCAAAACGGATTTAAAATGAAGAAGTTATGGGTAAAACAAGATTGGATAATTTTTCTCATTTTAGCTACGTGAAAATTGGTAACAAATCTATTCCAACCATAACTTAATCAACTTGTATTGTATATTATGTAATCTTGAGATACCATAGACACGTATACAATGTTTCGACCTATCATGTCGACACATCTATATATATTTCGGAACAACCATAGACACTCTATATGTGAATGTTGGAGTTAGCTATACAGGGTTGAGGTTGATTCCAAAATATATATAGTTTGAGTTGTGATCAATACTGAGATATGTATACACTAGGTCGTGGATTGATTCAAGATAATATTTATCGATTTATTTCTGTACATCTAACTGTGGACAACTAGTTGTAGGTTACTAACGAGGACAGCTGACTTAATAAACTTAAAACATCAAAATATATTAAAAGTGTTGTAAATATATTTTGAACATACTTTGATATATATGTATATATTGTTATAGGTTCGTGAATCAACCAGTGGCCAAGTCTTACTTCCCGACGAAGTAAAAATCTGTGAAAGTGAGTTATAGTCCCACTTTTAAAATCTAATATTTTTGGGATGAGAATACATGCAGGTTTTATAAATGATTTACAAAATAGACACAAGTACGTGAAACTACATTCTATGGTTGAATTATCGAAATCGAATATGCCCCTTTTTATTAAGTCTGGTAATCTAAGAATTAGGGAACAGACACCCTAATTGAGGCGAATCCTAAAGATAGATCTATTGGGCCTAACAAACCCCATCCAAAGTACTGGATGCTTTAGTACTTCGAAATTTATATCATATCCGAAGGGTGTCCCGGAATGATGGGGATATTCTTAGATATGCATCTTGTTAATGTCGGTTACTAGGTGTTCACCATATGAATGAATTTTTATCTCTATGTATGGGATGTGTATTGAAATATGAAATCTTGTGGTCTATTGTTACGATTTGATATATATAGGTTAAACCTATAACTCACCAACATTTTTGTTGACGTTTAAAGCATGTTTATTCTCAGGTGAATATTAAGAGCTTCCGCTGTTGCATACTAAAATAAGGACAAGATTTGGAGTCCATGTTTGTATGATATTGTGTAAAAACTGCATTCAAGAAACTGATTTCGATGTAACATATTTGTATTGTAAACCATTATGTAATGGTCGTGTGTAAACAGGATATTTTAGATTATCATTATTTGATAATCTACGTAAAGCTTTTTAAACCTTTATTTATGAAATAAAGGTTATGGTTTGTTTTAAAAATGAATGCAGTCTTTGAAAAACGTCTCATATAGAGGTCAAAACCTCCCTACGAAATCAATTAATATGGAACGTTTTTAATCAATAAGAACGGGATATTTCAATCGGTTTAGCGTTCCGGGCCTTCGGTACGTTTAAACGGCAGTTGAAACGGACCACTAGTACACGCTTTTGGAAAACACGATCCCGGGAGGAACTCCATGGGCCCAATCGGCCGACCACCTGTGATGACCAGGGAATTTCCGACCAAATTTAAACTTAACTTTATATGATTTCGATACGATAAGCAAAGTGTGTAATATCGAGTCTCAAAATATTTGAACCGTTTTCATGAATTCATTGACCTTTGACTATTCTCGACGATTCACTAACATTTGCGTGTAAATAAGTATATATAGATATATATAAATATAAACATAAGTATATATATAATAATTTGAATTAATACATTTTTTTTTCATTTGAATTAAATATGTAAAATAATAAACGAAATAATTAAGTATTATTAAAAAGAATAAATATATATGATTCTTATTAATAATTATAATTATATTTATAGAATATAAATGTATAAATATTAAGTATAAATGTTATATAATTATTAAATATTACATAGTTAATAAATTGTAATATTAATATATTAAATGTAATTACAAGTTTAATTATAGTAACTATATTATTATTACATTAATCATTATTATCAGTATTATTCATAAGATAATAATTATTATTACTATTATTATTATATAGCATTATTATTATTATTATTATTATTATTATTATTATTATTATTATTATTATTATTATTATTATTATTATTATTATTATTATTATTATTATTATTATTATTATTAAAATAATACAAATTTTTATTAAGTACTAATAATATTATTATTATTTTTAATATAGTTATTAATATTATTTGTATTATTAAAATTAATATGTTTATATTTATTAATTATTAATATAAATTATATAATCTTAATGTCAGAGTGGTACGAATTCGGTAAGAAATCACTATCAAAATATTTCTTTTCCCTCCTTTATCTGTTTTACATTTCACTCATGTCCACCCAATTATCACAAGCAAACATTTATAGATCAAATCATGTTACTGTTTACTTTTAACTTTTTAATTATATTATGATATTAAAGATATATACACATGTTACGTTTAGTGGAATGAGCAACCTTCATCCTTTTACAACACATTCATCCACCCTCCACCACCTTTTGCTGTAGTTGAAACTAGAGAACCCGTCAACCATATAGTTGTTGGAGCCACTGCAGTCCCTGGTCACTGATGCACGCCACCACTATCGAGCATAAACATCAGTTTTAAACATCCCCATAGTGATAACCGCTACCACTTGAATATCATCTCCATCATGCATCACTTTGGGTTCGCCATTACAAACCACCTTATACCACCTAGAACCGACACCCTACATCACCACTAACATACTTGCTGCTGCGTTTGTTGTTCTATTTCATCCAAAACGACTTACAATGAACTTATGCTACAAAGATCATTTTTCCTGTTCCGTTTTCTCTATCACCAACATACGACCACCATTATCATTTTTTTTCTTCTCTTCTTCATTCGTTGATAGGTTCTTCCTGTCAGAAAAACAAAATCCACAAACCAAACACCCCATATATTTTTACTATCCCCGTTTCTTTGTTCTATTTTTCCTTTCCGTTTTTCGAACCACCATCCGTAAACCAGCACCATATGTCAAACACCATTCAACCATCATTAGAAATGCAACCTGATATTATTAATCCATTACGGTTTCTAGTTCCTGTTTGAATCCATCAAAGCATCACGAAGGATAAAACTCTTGTTTTTATGTTGTTCCTATGCTGTTCTATACCAAACAGAACCCACCTTCATCGATATCTTTCTACTACTAATTTTTTTTTCTTTTTCTTTTCTTGTTTAATTTCCAAACCCCATAAACCAAATAGTCCACAAAACTTGCTGCTATGTTATTGATGCTGCACTTCTACTTCCGTTTCCTTTTGGCAACATAAACAAACCTGCAAATCGTATACAAAAACGATAATGATAATGTTAAATGATGTATTATTATCGAGTTACCTGTAAACGAATTATACTAGAGCAAAGTTGTGCTAAATGTGATTTCTCATAATTGGCCGACAACCATGCCAACTATCCCCATATTTTATTTTGTTTCTTTTGAAATTATTGCCTTGCTTTTGACTTCTTTTCTATTTTATAAACATTGAGATATTATTATTTGATATTGGATGATGAAGTAGTGATGAGGAGATCATGAGGTATGAAGGCGTATATATTTTTTTTTAAAACTGTTCGAAAATTTTTAAACAGACCATTGAGGTCATTTAAATTGGGCCGTGGTTTTATATATATATATTTTTTTTTTATTTTGTGTTGGACCTTGAATCGATATTGGGTTGGACTAATTGATGCATGGGCTTGTGAGGTAGTTTGAACCATGATATTGCAAGTCCATCATTTAAGTTGATGTGAAATGATGATTAAGTTGATGATAAGATAAGTTGATAATAATAACGATGGATGATAGCGAGATTGATGATGTATGGATTAGGATAGAAATGATGATGAATGACGGTTTACGATTTTGAGGTTGATATTGATATTGATAATGATCGAGACGATTAAAGGACGATAATGATAATATAAGATGATGGTAATGGTTTAATGATGATGATGACGGCATTTTATAAAAATGACGATTTCATGATACATGGTATATTTTCTTTTACACTAATGTTTATGATTATTATTATTATTATTATTATTAGTATCATTAGTATTAATAGGATTATCAAGATTATTACTTTTATTATTATTATTATTTTATTATTATTATCATAAGTATAAGTATTAGTATTATTATTAGTGGTATTATTATCATTATAGTATTAATATAAATATTAGTGCCATTATTATTATTAGTAAATCATTATCATCAAAACTATCATTTCTAAACAGATAAATATTTTGTACATAAAATATACTTATTTTATATACTATAATTGTATTAATATTTCATATAACTGTATATCAAAAATATTAACATTATTCATACAAATACTTACATATAACAAACTATTGATTTTTAAATATATATTAATATAACTAAATGTATAGATATTAATCATTTTAATTATATATACAAAATAAATATATATAATCTATAATTTAAGATATAATATAAGTAAATGTTTTAAATGGAATTTAATATAAATTCTATATAACTACAAATATATAAATAATATATATATATATATATTAATAAATGGAATTATTTGATTTTCATTATATGTTTTAATATATATATAAACTGATATAGGTTCGTGAATCCGAGGCCAACCCTACATTCGTTCAATGCTGTCATATGTATTTTTACTACAAAATACAGTATTGTGAGTTTCATTTGCTCCCTTTTTAAATGCTTTTGCAATATATTTTTGGGACTGAGAATACATGCGCTGCTTTTATAACTGTTTTATGATATAGACACAAGTAATTGAAACTACATTCTATGGCTGGATTATTAAACCGAATATGCCCCTTTTTAGTCTGGTAATCTAAGAATTAGGGAACAGACACCCTAATTGACGCGAATCCTAAAGATAGATCTATCGGGCGCAACAAGCCCCATCCAAAGTACCGGATGCTTTAGTACTTCGAAATTTATATCATGTCCGAAGGAGGATCCCGGAATGATGGGGATATTCTTATATGCATATTATGAATGTCGGTTACCAGGTGTTCACCATATGAATGATTTTTATCTCTATGTATGGGATGTGTATTGAAATATGAAAATCTTGTGGTCTATTAAAATGATGGAAATGATTATTTTTATTAAACTAATGAACTCACCAACCTTTTTGGTTGACACTTTAAAGCATGCTTATTCTCAGGTACGAAAGAAATCTTCTGCTGTGCATTTGCTCATTTTAGGGATATTACTTGGAGTCGTTCAAGACAGATTTCAAAAGACATTGCATTCGAGTCGTTGAGTTCATCAAGATTAATATTAAATCAATTATAGTTAGATATATCATGAAATGGTATGCATGCCGTCAACTTTCGATGAAATGAAATGTTGTCTTTTCAAAAACGAATGTAATGTTTGAAAAATATATCATATAGAGGTCAAGTACCTCGCGATGTAATCAACTATTATGAATCGTTTATAATGTATATGAACGGGTCCTTCCAGTTGGTATCAGAGCGGTGGTCTTAGTGAACCGGGTCTGCATTAGTGTGTCTAACTGATAAGCTGTTAGGATGCATTAGTGAGTCTGGACTTCGACCGTGTCTGCATGTCAAAAGTTTTGCTTATCATTTTTGTCAGAAATCATTTGTTTATCATCCTTAGTAAATCACTTGCTTATCATTCTTAGTCTAGACACGTTTTACTGCATTAATTGTATGATTAGTATATGGACAAAATTCATATCTTAGCATATCTGCTAATTCATATCTTAGCGTATCTGTTATTGTAACCTTTTCCTGACATTTTCTGTAGATTCCTCCGTAACTTATGGGATTTTAGTATTATATATGCATATGTAATTTATGTATTGCAGGGTACTAATCTACATCTTATAATCTATTTCTTATCGAAAATCCTTCATCTGATTGTACGGGATGAATCCCTCAACCATTTCGAGTCCCTCAGATTTCGATAGCTATTCCGATAGTTATTCCGACAGCTATTCCGACATGGATATTCACCTAAGCTCCGAAAGCAATGTCACCAGAATGAATCAATCAATCAGCCATTCCCAATTCATCTGATGCATTCGTAGTCGACTTAATCAATGGAGACGCGAAGAAGGCGATCCCTTCCACCAACCGAATTCACCTCTTGACAATGAACCTGAAGCGTTACCGGTGGACCTATCCGAAAAATCATTTTCAGCCTCATTTTCAGGGTAGCTAGTCCCGATTATATTCTATCTAAAATTCTAAACCTTATTCATCTGCTCGTTCCGACCGACAATCATCTTGGAATAATAGGAGAAGTCAACGAACTTCGCGCTCGAGTAATCAATCTGGAGAATATGGTACAAAATGTACCAGCTTCAGCAACATCACCGGCACCAACAGTACCATCAGTAACAGCACCAGTACCATCAACAATCCATGCCTCAACATCTCATTATGTACCTCGAGTATAATCATCGTTCTACGAATCGTTCTACATCGATTATCTTCGTTCTTCATGACGATTAAGTAATCTCTAAATGTTTTAGAGATTATGTATTCTAGTTCTAATGGTAAACCAAATGAGTTTAATATCATATTAACTCATTAAATCCATGATTATATCTGAAGAAAATATATATGTATATATATTTTCATAAAGATTGTAATTAAAATTTCTTTTGTATAAACTGTTAATGATGAAAATATTTTAACGGGTAGGTAATAC
Organism: Rutidosis leptorrhynchoides; assembly: GCF_046630445.1. Classification (NCBI taxonomy): domain Eukaryota; kingdom Viridiplantae; phylum Streptophyta; class Magnoliopsida; order Asterales; family Asteraceae; genus Rutidosis; species Rutidosis leptorrhynchoides. Next base: position 425,792,017 of record NC_092335.1, read on the forward strand.
CCGAGGAATATTTAAATTTCACATTAAATAGTTACATTGTACATTCTTCGAATCTGTTTCAACAGTCATATACTATCCTACTTACATCCACCGATATTCGTATCCGTTCACCAAAGAATAACTATTTTCATTCAAATTCAAATTTCATATTAGGATTTTGACATATCAGAATTCAATAAGTGGCATAATGAAGAAAAAAAATGGACACAATAAAAATTGATTAGAAACACACTAATTAACAATATGAAATTTTGTTAAGAATCCACGCTAACAAAATCCTAGCTAATTATTCCTAGCTAACTGTTAATTCCGTATTACATTTTATTTATCGCAATTTAATTATCGCAATTTATTTTATCGCAATTTAATTCTCGCAATTTTATTTATTGTTATTTAATTTCTGTTATTTACTTTACGCACTTTATTTATCGTTATTTAATTTCTGTTATTTATTTTACGCACTTTAAATATCGGAACACGTATACAAGGTTTTGACGTATCATATCGATGCATCTATATATATTATTTGGAATCACCATAGACACTCTATATGCAGTAATGATCGAGTTCTCTATACAGGGTTGAGGTTGATTCTACAATAATATATGTAGTTTGAGTTGTGATCGAATCTGAGACGTATACGGGTCACGACAAGTATTAATTAATTCATATATTATATATTAAACTATACATAAATTATTGAATTTCTAATTGTGGACTATCAACTGTGGACTACCAACATTGGATAATTAAAATGAATTAAAATATTGACTATAACATATGAAACTAAACAATTCTTCAAGTTTGCCACTTAATTTCATCCTAAACTTCATTTATATCTTGACGATTATGATCTGCATTCAAACCTTTCATGATACTTGAAAACACCTCAATCGAGAGGATGAACCAACCGCACTTCATCTACGGAATTTTTTTTTTTTTTGATGCATATAGTTATGCACTTGGAAATGCTCAGAACTTGAGTAAACGTTTGACACGCATCTGCGTTAACTCCTTTGGCGTTGCTATTATCGAAAATAACTTTACAATTCCTTTCTGAAGTAGCAAATTTGTCACAGCTCCAGCAAGTCAACTTTGACTTTTCGTTCGAAACAACCTTATTATAACCTTGATTTATATGTGTGCTCTTTTATTGTTACCGAGAAATTTTTTTATTAAATTCCACCATAGTACCAGCAAGTGTACCAGCAACCTCGTCGCTCCTTGATTTAAATCTCTCCGACAAATCACTATATTTATCTATTGAAGTCTCGTCATGTACTCATCCGCATCTTGTAACGAGAACTGCCATAACAATTACCGGGAATCAGCAATCAGTACTTTGAAAACTCACAGCATATCTACATCAAAAGTTATATGTATAACATTTATCTTTTAGAATTATGGGCTTTCATTCTGAAATTTTGAACAGAACTCAGTCTGAATGTTGAAAAAGTTGAATGAAGCAGCAGAAACTGTAGACAACCGTAACCGACCATAATCATCGAAAGTTTGATGATAAAGAGTAGTATGTTGGAAAAGCTTAGAAAAGTTGGAACTGGAAAGCAGATTGAGCTAACCATAAAGGAAACCAAGGAGAAATACAAGTAACATACCCTAAATTCAAAGAATCCAGGTAATTCTGGATTCGATGAAACCTTCAACGAATATCTTGCTCTGTACTCAGGTTAAAATCTTGCGAAAAATCTTTCTCCATCAACCATCGAACTTAGAAATTCCAAAATATCATCATCAATATCTTCGATATTTCTGAGGATATTTTCAAAAATATTCTCGTCCGAAATTATATGCCTCTTCGTGCTTCCTGGGTATCATTATATTGGAAACATTCAAGAGAAAAATTAGTACCGAAAAGCAGATTACGCGAAACTATGAAGGAAGCCGTGGACAGATCACAAAGAATAATTTTGACTTCAAAGAATCTAAATGATTCAGTACCTGCTGAAGTCATTAAAGAATACCTTGCTTCCGAATCTAAACCCTTACGGATAAATCTTCTTCATCATCCATCGATATTAGAAATTTCAAGATATCATCGTATCTTTCATTATAAATATCCTCCATATTTCTGAAGATATTTTCATAACTATTCTTATCTGAAATCATTAATCTCTTCATGATATCAGTGTTACATCATATAGAAACTGTTAGTTTCTATATTCTGTAAACTTTTGAGTTTAAGATATGAATGTTATTGAAGTAATGTTGGGAATTGATGCATGAGTTAGTATAATATAATGACACTTGATCAACGTGATTATATTACAGTAAGTCATGCTGAGTTTATAATGAAACGTGATGATTTACAGATCATAACGTCATCATGTGCCATGTACATGACTCTTACATTCTGTCTAACCTATAAACATATCAATAACGTGTCTTTCTTGATAGTCCTATCTTTCCCTTGAATTATGGTAATTTGACAAGTCAGAGTGTACTATTACCATTTTCTTCTTAGAACATTAACAATGTTCATTCCAAAATTCATGTCCGCGAATTCTGGACCATTACAAGGAATGCTTAGTCACAGGGAGAAGAAACGAAGGGACAAAACTCCAAAATAGAAATTGGGGTATAAATCGCAGCAAATAAAAGAGAGCATTAACTGGAGATGACAATGATTATAGAAAATCGAAGCACAGACTTCGAAGTATAAGGGAAGATATAAAGCCCGATAACAACACATAAATTACAAACCGTGTATGTCAATGTTTAATGCAACATAAAGACACGGGAGAATTAAAAGCACTATAACCCCAAGGGCGAAATAGAAGTAAACAGATTCCTCTGCTGGGAATTGGAATAGAAGAATGATTGTTGCGATAGTCAGAATGAGGTTAAGAACCAGAGTTGGATTAAGCATATTAACAATCATTAAAAGTATGAATCGAGAAAGAAAGTATTGGAGTGGTGAAGATAATGGAATGGAAGAAGTTCATTTATAATGGAAATACTAGACAAAACAATCGAGACAGACGATCGCATTTAATTAAAGAGATCATAATTTCCATAAATCCCAAAGAATCAGATCTTATAGATTTCCAAGATTTTCTTTTAAATTCCTTGAATTCAGGAAATCCACCGTATCTATGTAAAAAGTTAAATCTCTATCTCAATATTTTGTGACAGCTTCACTTGAACGCTTTACATAATCGAATCATTTTATCTGTATTTATCAATGATGATAAAACTCTAATTATCAACTCATATTCGTTATAAAAACATTTTTTATTATTAGCCATGACCCCCTCACTCAAATTTCGGGACGAAATTTCTTTAACGGGTAGGTACTGTGATGATCCGGGAATTTCTGACCAAATTTAAACTTAACTTTATATGATTTCGATACGATAAGCAAAGTCTGTAATGTCGAGTCTCAAGATATTTGAACCGTTTTCATGAATTCATTGACCTTTGACTATTCCCGACGATTCACGAACATTTGCGTGTAAATAAGTATATATAGATATATATAAATATAAACATAAGTATATATATAATAATTTGAATTAATACATTTTTTTTCATTTGAATTAAATATGTAAAATAATAAATGGAATAATTAAGTATTATTAAAAAGAATAAATATATATGATTCTTATTAATAATTATAATTATATTTATAGAATATAAATGTATAAATATTAAGTATAAATGTTATATAATTATTAAATATTACATAGTTAATAAATTGTAATATTAATATATTAAATGTAATTACAAGTTTAATTATAGTAACTATATTATTATTACATTAATCATTATTATCAGTATTATTCATAAGATAATAATTATTATTACTATTATTATTATATAGCATTATTATTATTATTATTATTATTATTATTATTATTATTATTATTATTATTATTATTATTATTATTATTATTATTATTATTATTATTATTAAAATAATACAAATTTTTATTAAGTACTAATAATATTATTATTATTTTTAATATAGTTATTAATATTATTTGTATTATTAAAATTAATATGTTTATATTTATTAATTATTAATATAAATTATATAATCTTAATGTAAGAGTGGTACGAATTCGGTAAGAAATCACTATCAAAATATTTCTTTTCCCTCCTTTATCTGTTTTACATTTCACTCATGTCCACCCAATTATCACAAGCAAACATTTATAGATCAAATCATGTTACTGTTTACTTTTAACTTTTTAATTATATTATGATATTAAAGATATATACACATGTTACGTTTAGTGGAATGAGCAACCTTCATCCTTTTACAACACATTCATCCACCCTCCACCACCTTTTGCTGTAGTTGAAGCTAGAGAACCCGTCAACCATATAGTTGTTGGAGCCACTGCAGTCCGTGGTCACTGATGCACGCCACCACTATCGAGCATAAACATCAGTTTTAAACATCCCCATAGTGATAACCGCTACCACTTGAATATCATCTCCATCATGCATCACTTTGGGTTCGCCATTACAAACCACCTTATACCACCTAGAACCGACACCCTACATCACCACTAACATACTTGCTGCTGCGTTTGTTGTTCTATTTCATCCAAAACGACTTACAATGAACTTATGCTACAAAGATCATTTTTCCTGTTCCGTTTTCTCTATCACCAACATACGACCACCATTATCATTTTTTTTCTTCTCTTCTTCATTCGTTGATAGGTTCTTCCTGTCAGAAAAACAAAATCCACAAACCAAACACCCCATATATTTTTACTATCCCCGTTTCTTTGTTCTATTTTTCCTTTCTGTTTTTCGAACCACCATCTGTAAACCAGCACCATATCTCAAACACCATTCAACCATCATTAGAAATGCAACCTGATATTATTAATCCCTTACGGTTTCTAGTTCCTGTTTGAATCCATCAAAGCATCATGAAGGATAAAACTCTTGTTTTTATGTTGTTCCTATGCTGTTCTATACCACACAGAACCCACCTTCATCGATATCTTTCTACTACTATTTTTTTTTTGTTTCTTTTTATTTTCTTGTTTAATTTCCAAACCCCATAAACCAAATAGTCCACAAAACTTGCTGCTATGTTATTGATGCTGCACTTCTACTTCCGTTTCCTTTTGGCAACATAAACAAACCTGCAAATTGTATACAAAAATGATAATGATAATGTTAAATGATGTATTATTATCGAGTTACATGTAAACGAATTATACTAGAGCAAAGTTGTGCTAAATGTGATTTCTCATAATTGGCCGACAACCATGCCAACTATCCCCATATTTTATTTTGTTTCTTTTGAAATTATTGCCTTGCTTTTGACTTCTTTTCTATTTTATAAACATTGAGATATTATTATTTGATATTGGATGATGAAGTAGTGATGAGGAGATCATGAGGTATGAAGGCGTATATATATATATTTTTTTAAAACTGTTCGAAAATTTTTAAACAGACCATTGAGGTCATTTAAATTGGGCCGTGGTTTTATATATATATTTTTTTTTTTGGACCTTGAATCGATATTGGGTTGGACTAATTGATGCATGGGCTTATGAGGTAGTTTGAACCATGATATTGCAAGTCCATCATTTAAGTTGATGTGAAATGATGATTAAGTTGATGATAAGATAAGTTGATAATAATAACGATGGATGATAGCGAGATTGATGATGTATGGATTAGGATAGAAATGATGATGAATGACGGTTTACGATTTTGAGGTTGATATTGTTATTGATAATGATCGAGACGATTAAAGGACGATAATGATAATATAAGATGATGGTAATGGTTTAATGATGATGATGACGGCATTTTATAAAAATGACGATTTCATGATACATGGTATATTTTCTTTTACACTAATGTTTATGATTATTATTATTATTATTAGTATCATTAGTATTAATAGGATTATCAAGATTATTACTTTTATTATTATTATTATTTTATTATTATTATCATAAGTATAAGTATTAGTATTATTATTAGTGGTATTATTATCATTATAGTATTAATATAAATATTAGTACCATTATTATTATTAGTAAATCATTATCATCAAAACTATCATTTCTAAATAGATAAATATTTTGTACATAAAATATACTTATTTTATATACTATAATTGTATTAATATTTCATATAACTGTATATCAAAAATATTAACATTATTCATACAAATACTTACATATAACAAACTATTGATTTTTAAATATATATTAATATAACTAAATGTATAGATATTAATCATTTTAATTATATATACAAAATAAATATATATAATCTATAATTTAAGATATAATATAAGTAAATGTTTTAAATGGAATTTAATATAAATTCTATATAACTACAAATATATAAATAATATATATATTAATAAATGGAATTATTTGATTTTCATTATATGTTTTAATATATATAAACTAATATAGGTTCGTGAATCCGAGGCCAACCCTACATTCGTTCAATGCTGTCATATGTATTTTTACTACAAAATACAGTATTGTGAGTTTCATTTGCTCCCCTTTTAAATGCTTTTGCAATATATTTTTGGGATTGAGAATACATGCGCTGCTTTTATAACTGTTTTACGATATAGACACAAGTAACTGAAACTACATTCTATGGCTGGATTATTAAACCGAATATGCCCCTTTTTAGTCTGGTAATCTAAGAATTAGGGAACAGACACCCTAATTGATGCGAATCCTAAAGATAGATCTATCGGGCCCAACAAGCCCCATCCAAAGTACCAGATGCTTTAATACTTCGAAATTTATATCATGTCCGAAGGAGGATCCCGGAATGATGGGGATATTCTTATATGCATATTGTGAATGTCGGTTACCAGGTGTTCACCATATGAATGATTTTTATCTCTATGTATGGGATGTGTATTGAAATATGAAAATCTTGTGGTCTATTAAAATGATGGAAATGATTATTTATGTTAAACTAATGAACTCACCAACCTTTTGGTTGACACTTTAAAGCATGCTTATTCTCAGGTACGAAAGAAATCTTCTGCTGTGCATTTGCTCATTTTAGGGATATTACTTGGAGTCGTTCATGACAGATTTCAAAAGACGTTGCATTCGAGTCGTTGAGTTCATCAAGATTAATATTAAGTCAATTATAGTTAGATATATCATGAAATGGTATGCATGCCGTCAACTTTCGATGAAATGAAATGTTGTCTTTTCAAAAATGAATGTAATGTTTGAAAAATATATCATATAGAGGTCAAGTTCCTCGCGATGTAATCAACTATTATGAATCGTTTATAATGTATATGAACGGGTCCTTTCACCACCCCACTCCCACCCCTTTATTTTTCTATTTTGGGCCACTTACTTGCTTAACCTATGAATTAATGTATTTAGGTCCTAATATGGAAACTAAATAAACACCCTAAACCTAATTCCCAACCCTAAATCAGTCAACTTTTCTTCCTCCTGCTCCCTTTATTCGTCGACCACACCCACCCATACAACACCACTCAATTTTGATTTTTAGATTAAACGTTCTACGCGAGTCTTGCAATTCGCATTGGTATCTATGCGTTGGCATAAATAATTTAGTGATCTAAGGTATATTTCTTTAAACCCTAATTGATATAGATCTGATTTTGTTAGTGTTTGGTAGAATAAGAGGTCTATTGCTCAATCTATATGCGTTGTCGTTAATTACTCGCGTTAATTCGATTGTTTGATGTGATTAGGGTTAATCCCGAATTTGTTTTGCATGATTACAGAAACTTGACTTCATTGAATGTTAAATATTATTACATATTTGAAATCCTCTCGAAAAATTAATAATTTTAGGCTTTGGATTTGCGTATTTTCGTTACCGTATGCGTAAGTTACGATTAAATGAAGTTTTGTTGATGAATTTGTGATTTTTTCGAATTCTGGAAAAACGTGCATGGAATTGAGTTATATACTAATCATAAATGTGTATAGGACTCAAAAACACTCAAGTTGGACTAGGATATCATGTTATTTGGATTTGTAATGCTCCCATTATGCTTAATCGAACGTTCATGACAAAACTAATTTGCTCAGTAACTTAAAATAAATTCTAAAGGCTATTTGAAATGAGATATTGAATCAAGTATTTGTATATCTGGAAAATTAATATGTTTTAGATAACTTTTCATCTAGGCCTTGCATTTTATGGATTAGTATAGCTTGCGTAATGTGCGTGCGAAAACGGTAACCTGTATTCTGTCCAAATCTGCTACGTATGTATCTTTAGCCCTATAAGTTGACTTGTGTATAGTTTTAGAACTTTACCTTCTGGAAATTGAATCTTTGTATCTTATGTGATAAAAGTCTAGTTTAAGGTAAACTTTGAAACTTGATACATTATGCACACTATAGTCGTAGTTTTGGTAACTGCTGAATTAAGCTGAAACAGAATGTTTAACTTGCATGAATAAACTGTACCAATTGGCTAAACAAAAATATCTTATCTTGTGATATGTGGTAATTTGACTTTTCCTTGAACCATGGTCACTGAACTATCTTGATTTTCATGTCCCTAGCTCCGGTTATGACCATTACGAGTTTGGTGCGCAGTTTGAAACTGATTTAGTAAACCATAACTGTACCTCTTCTGAAACCCGGCTTGTAGACATCGTATGAGTCCCTGGCTATGCTTTTTGGAAACATTTATGAGTCTAGTTATGATCTGGAGTTAGTCATATTACCATGATATATGTGCTATGATTTATGTCCGTTGATTGCAACCTGTGCATGAATTATGTGCAAAACGATAAACTGTGAATGCGTACTTGACAAACTATGAACTAAAACATGTTAGTTGACTTAGGATTGACATGTTGACCAAGATTGCATTACTTACTGACATGGTTGAATTTATTTGACTACTTTGACCAAGTTTGACTTTGGTTGACTTTTGTTGACTTGCATGAACTAGTTGACTATGTGTTGACTTTTACTTTGAAACGCGTCGAGTCGAGCAATAGGACAACTTATTCTATGAAACCACTATTGCATAGGATATATATATTTACCAACCTATATACGTATACTTAGGTTGCGTTACTCGACAGTAAACCGTACAAATTATTCGCTTAATTTTCATTTCGAGCTTTTTCAAAGGTGAGTCTACAGTCCCACTTTTTACATATTTTCAGGGATGAGAATACACGCTGATTACATTTACATTTTACAAATGCTTTTATGTTTGACATGAGTACTTATTTTACATATTGAGTTATTGTTCACAAAGCCCCTAGCTTGAATACTTTTATTACCTTCGGGTAAGCACAATTTAGATGGACGGATCCTTTAGGTTAGACAAACCTCACCCTACTATAACTGTGGTGCATTTACTTTGAATTGTTTATACACTCGAAAAAGTGTACACGTTTTTAATCGGGTAAAGGAGGTCTTTATGCTAGTATTCAGGTGCTCATGGATTATGTAACATTTTGCAACGTTGGGTTGTACTTGTTGAAATCTCATGGTCAAATGCAAACGAACTATTTTCTGATAAATGTTTTTCAGATACTATTTTACATACTTAAACCTGTGGATTCAACAATATTATTTGTTGACCTGTTTTTGCGTGTTTGTATTCTCAGGTCCATAAGAGGTATAGCTTCTGCCGTTTCTTGATGATTGGTCTGGCTTCGGAGTCAGCATACTTTATTAAAGACATTTATTACTTTCATATTTAAACTTTTGAACTTGTTTAATACTATTGGCTTGTGGTTACGATCACAATAGTATTACTTAATTTGGGTTTAATGACTTATGTTTTAAAGTCAACTATTTTTAATGAAATTAAATGCGAATGCTTTGAAACGTCTCATATAGAGGGCGTAATTGTTAACTGTGGGACCTATGATTAACACGCCGTCAGATGGGAATTTGGCGGGGTGTTATACACGAATCCACAAGGCAATCTAGTACACTAGCAACATATGAATGTTTCATTTTTTTTCTTTTTCATGCTTTCTTCGATTAGGGTTAAAAACGAACAACGATCACGTAGCTTCATCATCATCTGTATCATCGTTGAAATCATAAATCATTAGTCACCATCGTAATCCTTCCAACCCTCATCTTCACCATCACTAACATCGTTCACCATTTACGCGTATCATCATCGTCTTCCTAGATTCATCATCATCATTATCATTCTATCGTTGTTTAAACATTACCATCATCATTTTATTTATCATAATCATCATCATTGTTAATAAAAATCGCAACAGAAATGTAGCAATAGCCACCATACAGAGATGAGAGAAGAAAAAGAAAATTTATTGGCGGTTTGAGTGGTGGTTTGCGGTGGTGTTGGGTCACGAAAAGAAACAGATACCATAGCAGCTGCTACACAATAGAAAAAAATATGTAGCAATGGCATCAACGAAGGTGTGTGTATTGACTTCAATTTTGCAGAACCGGCTTAAAATTTTTGAGAATGGCGGTACACTATACCACTGGAGATACCATGACACAAGTGTGGAAAGGTTATCATCATGTGAGATTTCGCCACGACCATTTCCCGGTTCTAAAGTAATTATGTAAGCTGGTTCTTAATGATGGAGAATATTTTAGAAGTTCTTCGACCCGTCTTTTTGAGGGAACCTAAAAATGTAGATTGAACGATGCTGCCTCTCGAACTCGTTAGTCGTCCTTTCATTAGAGCTTCATTGTAGGCTAGTGCAATCTTTAAACTGGGAAGGAATTGAGAATTGATTGGAATTGGTACATTATAAAAGGGTTTGTGATGGTTGTAATTAGAACCGAAAAAAGAAAAAATTTGAGCAGCAAACGATTACAGTAGGTTATTTGAATGGGTTTGGTATTATGGTGAGTAACCGAATGGAAATAGTAGCAGTGATGGTGTTAAGGTGATGATGGTGGTTGATGTGGGTGTTTCAAGGTTGTAGAAGGTTGAGATGGTGGTGGTTATGATGGAAGTTTGATCTAGCATGGAAGTGGTGATGAAGGTGGTTGTGGTGTTGTATCGAATCAAGAGAAAAGAAACAAAAAAAGAAAGAAAGAAAAGGAAGTGGGTTTGTTCGATGGGGTGGTAACGGGTGTGGTGGTGGGGTGACAGTTGAACTAGTAACAGAGACGAAATGGCAACAAGTTTTAGCAACTGATGGTTTGGTTTTGGTGGTTTCAATCGAACAAGAAAAGAAACAGTAAGCAGCAATGATTTAGTCGTGGTTAGGGTGATGTTCTTGAAGGTGTTGCATGGTGACCAATGTAACGACTCAGATTTTTCTATGAATATTATATGAGATTAATATTTACATGATTAAATGTTTCCAACATGTTAAGCAATCAAACTTGTTAAGACTTGAATGTTTGAAACGAATTTTACATAAACATTTGACCACCCAGTTTGTCTGACGATTCACGAACGTTAAAACTTGTAAAAACGACATGATGATATATATATGGACATATATATATAACATGATAAAATGATAAGTAAGTATCCCATTAAGTATATTAACAATGGGTTAGATACATAAAATGAGACTACTAAATTAAGGATTTCGAAACGATATATATATGTAACGATTATCGACGTAATAACGTCTTAACTAAAATAAATACATATTTATCGTATTAAGATATATTAATACACTATGTTTAACATAATAAAATGATAATTAAGTATATCATTAAGTGTATTAACAATAAACTATATACATAAAATGAGACTACTAACTTAAGGGTTTCGAAATGTTACATATATGTAACGATTAACGACGAATTAACGAATTAACTAAAATGTATATATATGTATTGTACTAATATGTATCAATACACATTTAAAAGACGTAAATACATATATCAAAATACTTATACTTAACAAAGATAGCTATAACCGTATTTCCATTCGTTTTCATCAAGAATTCTACTCGTATTCATACGGTATTTTCACCTGTATAATACCCAACTTCTAGATGTATATACTATTGGTATATACACTTAAATTATCAGCTCTTAGCAGCCCTTAGTGAGTCAAAAAACATGTGGGAACCATCATTTAACATCTAGCATCAAATAATTAGCAAAATTACAAATTAATGGAGCCTATATGATGAGGCAACATTCACGTGAATGATCATACACACAAACACATTCTCATTTCAATTTTCTTTCATTAAATTGATCTCTCTCAAGGTCTATCTTTATGTTCTAAGTATTTTTCATCATCTTCATCAAAATCTACCTCAATATAGCTCAAAAATCCAAACATAGATCATCATACAAAACAATCACTCAAGAACACTTCGAAAACCCTTTCAAGTTTGCTAGATTACTTTCAATCTTGAAAATCCATTTCAAGTGATCATCCAACCTCAAGAAATCTTCATTTATATTAGTAGGTGTTCATTCTAAATCAAGGTAATAATTATATTTAAGCTTCGATTATATTCTATAAACATAACTATCTTAAATCAAGTAGTAATCTTACTTGAACTTGTTTTCGTGCCATGATTCTACTTCAAGAACTTCCAAGCCATCAAAGATCCTTTGAATCTCAAGATTATTTCTCATCATTTCCAGTAGGTTTACCTACTATACTTTAGGTAGTAACGATGTTCATAACCTCGTTCGATTCATACTTATATAACTATCTTATTTAAAGAATATAACTTGTAATCACCAGAACATAGTTTAGTTAATTCTAAACTTGTTCGCAAACAAAGTTAATTCTTCTAACTTGACTTTTAAAAACAACTAAACACATGTATTATATCTATTTGATATGCTAACTTAAGGATTTAAAACTGAAAAACACGAAGAACACCGTAAAACTGAACATACGCCGTCGTAGGGAAACCGGGGGCTGTTTTGGGTTGGATAATTAAAAGCTATCTTAAACTTTGAAATTAAAGTTTATTTTCTGGGAAAATGATATTTCATATGAACATGATAACATATCTAAAAATGGTGGTTAAACCTAAAGTAGAAGTATGTTTTTCAAAATGGTCATCAAGGTGTCGTTTTTTCGATAGATATGATTGAGTCTTGTACAATACGTATACAATGCGTCTTGATTAAATTCCAAGATTATATATTGGATGTGAAATCCCGTCCTAATCCACCTGGACGAAGTCTTCAACATTTGGTTCCATTGCGAAGTACCGACTTAAATATGCTATGAATGACTTCAAGTAATATCTTTCAAACGAGCAAATGCACAGCGGAAGACTTAATTTGTACCTGAGAATAAGCATGCTTAAAAGTGTCAACCAAAAGGTTGGTTAGTTCATAGGTTTATCATAAATAATACTTTCAGTAACAGTAATGGACCACAAGATTTCCGTTTATAAATATATGTACACTCGCAAGTGTATAAAAGTATTCTATAAGCTGTAGGCACCCGGTAACAAGCCTTAACGTTCATATTTTACCCACTGAAGTACACCAGATCAGGTGTGTTTAAAATAACCTCGAAGTACTAAAGCATCCCATAGTCAGGATGGGGTTTGTCAGGCCCAATAGATCTATCTTTAGGATTCGCGCCTACCGTACATAGACAAGTAGTTTAATGTTACCAAACTAAGGGTATATTTCTGGTTTAAACCCACATAGAATTAGTTTTAGTACTTGTGCCTATTTCGTAAAACATTTATAAAACAGCGCATGTATTCTCAGCCCAAAAATATATATTGCAAAAGCAATTAAAAAGGGAGCAAATGAAACTCACCATAATGTATTTTGTAGTAAAAATACATATGACGACATTGAACAAGTATAGGGTTGGCCTCTGATTCACGAACCTATATCATTTGTATATATTAACACATATAATTGTAATCGAATAACTTATATATTATTAATGATATACTTGTTATTTTAATAAATTATATGTTATATGTATTAAATATAGTTTTATGTAACTAATTGTTAATTGGTAAAATAATATTAGTAATAATAAATAAAAAGTTGTATTATTTTATGATAATAATCATAATGATAATACTTAAAATAGCTATAGTAATAAAGATAGTTTTAATGATAATAAAATGATAACTTAAATAATAATAATCAAAATAATAATAAAAATATTAATTTTTAATAACAAAATAATAATTTTAATAAAAATGATAAAAATAATTATTAGTAATGATAATATTAATAATGATAGTTTTAATAATAATAATAATAATAATAATAATAATAATAATAATAATAATAATAATAATAATAATAATAATAATAATAATAATAATAATAATAATAATAATAATAATAATAATAATAATAATAATAAGAAGAAGAAGAAGAAGAAGAAGAAGAATAATGATATACCTATCAAGTCCATTAAGGTTTTAAAGGAACCCACTTATTAGCCCATGTTGAAGTCTTATCTGGCCCAACCAACCCATCTAACAATAGTCCAGTACCCAATTTGGTTTAACAGTTTAAATGGTACTCCTCCGTATGTATTTCTGGTGTCGACTCAAAAGGGGATCAGGAATGGCAGGGTCACGAACACAAGAAGATCACGGTTCAAGGGCTTTGGTTATTCAATCGTTCAAACCACGGTCATCGAGGTGTAATCAGGTCATCGATTTATCGTTATCATCATTCAATCATCCTTATCGGTCTTCATCATCATCGTTAACAGAGGAATCGAAGCAATTGTTGATGTTTGTTGAACTTAGGAAGAAGTCAATAATCATGGCAGCGTAGATGCAGGTACTGTATCTATTATCATTAATTATTATCATCACCGAGTACCAACAGAGAACTGAAATAGTAATTCGTGTTCTTTTTATTTAATTACATATTTATTTATATGTATATATTCATTAGCCGTCCTTGTTCATCATAAGTTCAATTCAACCAACCTTATTGTGATTTAATCTATCTGTTTGATTTGAATATGAAAGATTGGAATATTTGGTTTTCTTTTCTTAAACTGTAACCAGGTCCGATTTATGTGAAAATTTTGATGGTGTTGTGGGCTAATTTATAGCGTAGCATTAGAAATCGAAAGGTGTTCTAGCTTGAGGGTTTTGCAGGTGTAGCAGCAGTACTGTAATTAAAAACAGAAGCGTATTACAGTCAGGGTTTGGTGGTGGTTTATGAGGTGTTAATCCACTAAACAGAATGAAGGACTTAAACAGGATGAAGGGCTGTATAAGTTGTGGTAGAAGTAATAAAGGAGATAAGTAGCAGGGCAACAAAGTTGCAGATTTGGTAATGGTTTGATTGAACAGTAGTGTTTTCAATTTGTGATGTATGTATATAATCATATATGTGTTGGTTTTAAGATGTTGGTTTGTATATAAAATGATTTAAGGTGATATGGTTGTTCTAGGCTGTCAATACAGCAGTAAAACAGCATCAGTAATTGTTTTGAATATGTTCAGGTAACTTACTCGTGTTTTATCGTAGATATAGCAGTAGAAGGTTGTCCGATGGTGGTTTTGTTAGTGGGGACTAATAGTAAGCAGAAGGCAGGAAGCAGCCGTCTTGTGATGATGATCACATGGGTGGTGGTTAAATGATATTGAAAGGAGAGAGTGGCTCGAGGGTGGTGACACAATAAGATGGGTGTAGTGGTTCAAGGTAGCCAATGGTCGTGAGGAGAAGAAGGGTGGTCGAAGGTGGCTCTTGAGTTGTGGTTCGAACAAGGTATCATTAACTTGTATTCATGGTTGAATATGGTGATGGAAAAATTGAGTCGTTATTTATCAATAAAAGGATGAGTTTTATAATACTAATGTCAACCGTGATTCACATGTAAACAGAAATATAGAAAAAGGAAATACAATTGGAAAGGGATGTAAACCAGCTACTTGTTTATTGTTTGTATGTTTTTGATAAAAACAGATGTAAAATCGATGGGTGGTTGAGATTGTAATCTGTGTGTTGAAATCAAGACAATGACTTAAAGTTGTGATTGTAATTATCTATATATGATTTTGTATATATATATATATATAACTGTATATATTCATAACTGTATTTATGCATCTGATTATATATATCCATAATATTAAATTTTGTTATATTAATTTGTAATATAAACCTATAGATAAACTTGTAACTCTTATTAATCTTAATAAGAATATTAATAATAATAATAAAAATAATCTTAATGATAATAATGATTAACAACATCAAATAATACTAATCATAAAAATATAATAATAATAATAATAAATCACAAAAATGATAATAATAATTTATATAAATAATATTAAAATTAAAAATAATACTAATAATGATGATATTTAGAAATGATAATAATTAATGATAATATTCATAATACTATATTAATTCTAATAACTATTGATATTATTACCGATATATATAACAATTTATATATATCGCGTTTCACATTCGTATATTATATTTATAGTACTAACTTTGATATTAATATTGAGAATAATAATAATACTACTATTCCATTTATCTTAACTTAAAATTTCAATTTAATATATTACAATTACATATTTTTAACTATGTGATATTTAATAATATATAATAACACATATTCAATATTTAATATTTATTCATTTTATATATGTATTACAACATACATATATTATTAATTAGGTTTAAGAATCATATATATTTATATATGTATATATATGTATATATATTTATATGTACATTTTTATTTACACACAATTGTTCGTGAACCATCGGGCACATTCGAAGGGTAATTGATTATATGAACATAATTCTAAAACTTTTGAGACTCAGTATTACAGACTTTGCTTATCGTGTTAAAAATACTAAATCGTATCGAGAGTTTGATTTAAAATTAGTCGAAATTTTCCGGGTCGTGACAGTACCTACCCGTTAAAGAAATTTCGTCCCGAAATTTGATCGAGGTCGTCATGGCTAACAATAAAAATGTTTTTATGACGAATATGAATTGATAAATAGAGTTTTATCATCATTGAGTAATATGGATAAAACAATTTGATTACTTGAAGCGTATGAGTGGAGATATCACAAAAGAGTGAAAAGTTTCATCTTAACTTTTTAATCTTCCACCAGAAGAATCTGGTTACTTCTACTATTATCTTGGGGTGATACTATTCTTAATTCTACCGTGTCTTTATATTACTATACGCACTGATATCCACAGTTTGTAATTTCGGGGTTGTTGTTGGGCTTTATATTTTTCCCTTATATATCAGAGCTCTTTACTTTTTTTTTTTATTCTCTTCTCGACTCTAAGTACAACAAGTAATGGTCCAAAATTCGTAGGTATGGTGTTTCGAATAAACGTGGCTAATGTTCTATGAGAGAAATTGTGATAGCACGATCTTGATTGGTTAAATTACCAGAATTTAAGAGAAAAGATTGAACTATCAAGAAAATTTGTTCTTGATATGTTTATAGATTAGATAGAATGTAAGAGTCATGTAAATGACACATGATAACGGTATGATCTGTGAATCATCATGTTTCATTAGAAACTCAGCATGACTTACTCTAATATAATCACGTTGATCAAGTGTCACTATATTATACTAACTCATGCTTCAGTTCCCAACACTACTTCAAAATCATCCATATTTTAAACTTGAAGGTTTTAGAATTTAGAAACTAAAATAGTTTCTTTTATGATGTAACACAGATAGCACGAAGAGATAACTAATTTCGGTTAAGAAGAGTTATGAAAATATCCTCAGAAATATCGAAGATATTTATGATGATATTTTCAGAATTTCTAAGATCGAAAGTTGATAAAGAAAAAATTTTTCGCAAGATTTTAACATGATGACGGAGAAAGATATTCGTTGAAGGTTTCATCGAATCCAGAATTACCTGGATTCTTTGAATTCGTAGTATGATCCTTGTATTTGTCCGCAATCTCCTTCATAGTTTTGCATAATCTGCCTTTTGATATTAAATTTTCTATCGAGCGTCCCCAACACTCCATTCTGTTATTATCAAACTTCTGGCTATTAACACCATCTACAATTTTGCTGTTTTATCTGCATTTAATGCTACGATATCTGAATCATCGGTTATCAATTCGAGAGGTTTCAAGAGAATTGTGTTTTTAGATGATTAAACGCTGATTGTGATTGTCAAGATACAAAGGATGTTTAAGATGAAATCAAGTTACAAAGGATGTTTAAGATGAAATCAAGTTACAAAGGATGTTTAAGATGAAATCAAGTTACAAAGGATGTTTAAGATGAAATCAAGTGGCAAACTTGAAGAAATGTTTAGTTTCATATATTATAATCAATATTTTAATTCATTTTAATTGTCCAATGTTAGTAGTCCACAGTTAGTAGTCCACAGTTAGAGATTCAATAATTCATATATAGTTTAATATATAATATTTGAATTAATTAATACGTATTGTGACCCATTGTATACATGTCTCAGACTCGATCACAACTCAAAGTATATATATTATTTGAGAATCAACCTCAACCCTGTATAGCTAACTCGAACATTACCGCATATAGAGTGTCTATGGTTATTCCAAATAATATATATAGATGACGTCAATATGAAATGTCAAAACATTGTATATGTGTCCCGATATTTAAAGTGCGTAAAATAAATAACAGAAATTAAATGACAATAAATAAAATTGCGAGAATTAAAATTGCGATAAATAAATTGCGATAAATAAAATGTAATCAGTTAGCTAGGAACAGTTAGCTAGGAACAGTTAGCGTGGATTCTTAACAAAATTTTTCTCATAATTAATTTGTTTGTTTCTAGCAAATTTTATTTTGTCCAATGTTTTCTTCATTATGCCACTTGTTGGATTCTGATAAGTCAAAATCCAAATATGAAATTGAATGAAAATGATTATTCTGTGGTGAACGGATTCGTATATCGGTGGTCGTAAGTAGGATAGTGAATTACTGATGAATCAGGTTTGAAGAATGTACAGTGTAACTTATTAATGTGAAACCCAAATATTCCTCGGGTATTACCTACCCGTTAAAATATTATATTCATTAACAGTTTGTACAAAAGAATTTTTAATTATAATCTTTATGAAAATATACATACATATATATTTTCTTCAGATGAAATCATGGATTTAATGAGTCAATATGATATTAATCTCATTTGATTTACCGTTGGAACTGGAATACATAATCTCTAAAACATTAGAAATTACATATTGGTCATTTAGAACGAAGATATGTGATGAAGAACGTTACGTAGAACTAAGATAATCGATGTAGAACAGGATGTAGAACGAAGATTATGCTCGAGGTATAGATTGTGATGTTCAGGCGTGTGATGTTGGTGGTACAGTTGATGCCGGTGATATTGCTGGTGCTTGTAAGTTGTGCACTATATTCTCCAGATTGATTACTCGATCGCGAAGCTCGTTGACTTCTTCTATTATTCCGGGATGATTGACGGTTTGAATGAGAGGATGAATAAGGTTTAGAATATGAAATATTATATGATCGTGGCGAGATATCCTAGATATGAGAGTGAAAATGGTGGTTCGGATTGGTTCGCCGGTAAGTGCTTCAGGTTCTTCGCCAAGTGAGCAATTTGGTGGGTGGAAGGGATCACCTTCTTCTTGTCTCCAATGATTAAGTAGATCACGAACCCATCCCCAATTCATCCAGAATTGAAGATGACTAATCAGGTGGTCCATTCCGGTTGCACTGTTTTCGGAGCTCGTGTGGAAAATCATATCGGAATAGCTGTCGGAATCCGAAGAACTTGAACTGGTTGCAGAATTCATCTTACACGGTTCGATAAAGGATTTGCGATATGAAATGATTTTCGGATATCGTATGATATTCTAATTACATAGAATACCTTTATGTAGTACAGAAGATCTCATAGATTACGGCAGAACTTTCGGGAGTTATCAGGCAAAGTTAAAATAATAGATACGCTAAGATATGAATTTATCTATACACTATCTATGCAATAGAGGCAGTAAGACGTGTCTAGACTTTAAGGATGATAAGCAAATAATTTTCGACACGAAATGATAAGCAAAACTTTTGACATGCAGACACGGTCGAAGTCCAGACTTACTAACGCATCATAACAACTATCAGTTAGACACACTAATGCAAGACCTAGTTCACTAAGACCTACGCTCTGATACCAACTGTGAAATCCCGTCCTAATCCACCTGGACAAAGTCTTCAACATTTGGTTCCATTGCGAAGTACCGACTTAAATATGCTATGAATGACTTCAAGTAATATCTTTCAAACGAGCAAATGCACAGCGGAAGACTTAATTTGTACCTGAGAATAAACATGCTTAAAAGTGTCAACCAAAAGGTTGGTGAGTTCATAGGTTTATCATAAATAATACTTTCAGTAACAGTAATGGACCACAAGATTTCCGTTTATAAATATATGTACACTCGCAAGTGTATAAAAGTATTCTATAAGCTGTAGGCACCCGGTAACAAGCCTTAACGTTCATGTTTTACCCTCTGAAGTACACCAGATCAGGTGTGTTTAAAATAACCTCGAAGTACTAAAGCATCCCATAGTCAGGATGGGGTTTGTCAGGCCCAATAGATCTATCTTTAGGATTCGCGCCTACCGTACATAGACAAGTAGTTTAATGTTACCAAGCTAAGGGTATATTTCTGGTTTAAACCCACATAGAATTAGTTTTAGTACTTGTGCCTATTTCGTAAAACATTTATAAAACATCGCATGTATTCTCAGCCCAAAAATATTTATTGCAAAAGCAATTAAAAAGGGAGCAAATGAAACTCACCATAATGTATTTTGTAGTAAAAATACATATGGCGACATTGAACAAGTATAGGGTTGGCCTCTAATTCACGAACCTATATCATGTGTATATATTAACACATATAATTGTAATCGAATAACTTATATATTATTAATGATATACTTGTTATTTTAATAAATTATATGTTATATGTATTAAATATAGTTTTATGTAACTAATTGTTAATTGGTAAAATAATATTAGTAATAATAAATAAAAAGTTGTATTATTTTATGATAATAATCATAATGATAATACTTAAAATAGCTATAGTAATAAAGATAGTTTTAATGATAATAAAATGATAACTTAAATAATAATAATCAAAATAATAATAAAAATATTAATTTTTAATAACAAAATAATAATTTTAATAAAAATGATAAAAATAATTATTAGTAATGATAATATTAATAATGATAGTTTTAACAATAATAATAATAATAATAATAATAATAATACTAATAATAATAATAATAATAATAATAATAATAATAATAATAATAATAATAATAATAATAATAAGAATAATAATGATATACCTATCAAGTCCATTAAGGTTTTAAAGGAACCCACTTATTAGCCCATGTTGAAGTCTTATCTGGCCCAACCAACCCATCTAACAATAGTCCAGTACCCAATTTGGTTTAACAGTTTAAATGGTACTCCTCCGTATGTATTTCTGGTGTCGACTCAAAAGGGGATCGGGAATGGCAGGGTCACGAACACAAGAAGATCACGGTTCAAGGGCTTTGGTTATTCAATCGATCAAACCACGGTCATCGAGGTGTAATCAGGTCATCGATTTATCGTTATCATCATTCAATCATCCTTATCGGTCTTCATCATCATCGTTATAGAGGAATCAAAGCAATTGTTGATGTTTGTTCAACTTAGGAAGAAGTCAATAATCATGGCAGCGTAGATGCAGGTACTGTATCTATTATCATTAATTATTATCATCACCGAGTACCAACAGAGAACTGAAATAGTAATTCGTGTTCTTTTTATTTAATTACATATTTATTTATATGTATATATTCATTAGCCATCCTTGTTCATCATAAGTTCAATTCAACCAACCTTATTGTGATTTAATCTATCTGTTTGATTTGAATATGAAAGATTAGAATATTTGGTTTTCTTTTCTTAAACTGTAACAAGGTCCGATTTATGTGAAAATTTTGATGGTGTTGTGGGCTGATTTATAGCGTAGCATTAGAAATCGAAAGGTGTTCTAGCTTGAGGGTTTTGCAGGTGTAGCAGCAGTACTATAATTGAAAACAGAAGCGTATTACAGTCAGGGTTTGGTGGTGGTTTACGAGGTGTTAATCCACTAAACAGAATGAAGGACTTAAACAGGATGAAGGGCTGTATAAGTTGTGGTAGAAGTAATAAAGGAGATAAGTAGCAGGGCAACAAAGTTGCAGATTTGGTAATGGTTTGATTGAACAGTAGTGTTTTCAATTTGTGATGTATGTATATAATCATATATGTGTTGGTTTTAAGATGTTGGTTTGTATATAAAATGATTTAAGGTGATATGGTTGTTCTAGGATGTCATTACAGCAGTAAAACAGCATCAGTAATTGTTTTGAATATGTTCAGGTAACTTACTTGTGTTTTATCGTAGATATAGCAGTAGAAGGTTGTCCGATGGTGGTTTTGTTGGTGGGGACTAATAGTAAGAAGAAGGCAGGAAGCAGCCGTCTTGTGATGATGATCACATGGGTGGTGGTTGAATGATATTGAAAGGAGAGAGTGGCTCGAGGGTGGTGACACAATAAGATGGGTGTAGTGGTTCAAGGTGAAATGTCCCGTTCTTATTGATTAAAAACGTTCCATATTAATTGATTTCGTTGCGAGGTTTTGACCTCTATATGAGACGTTTTTCAAAGACTGCATTCATTTTAAATCAAACCATAACCTTTATTTCATCAATAAAGGTTTAAAAAGCTTTACGTAGATTATCAAATAATGATAATCTAAAATATCCTGTTTACACACGACCATTACATAATGGTTTACAATACAAATATGTTACAACAAAATAAGTTTCTTGAATGCAGTTTTTACACAATATCATACAAGCATGGACTCAAAATCTCGTCCTTATTTAAGTATGCGACAGCGGAAGCTCTTAATAATCACCTGAGAATAAACATGCTTAAAACGTCAACAAAAATGTTGGTGAGTTATAGGTTTAACCTATATATATCAAATCATAATAATAGACCACAAGATTTCATATTTCAATACACATCCCATACATAGAGATAAAAATCATTCATATGGTGAACACCTGGTAACCGACATTAACAAGATGCATATATAAGAATATCCCCATCATTCCGGGACACCCTTCGGATATGATATAAATTTCGAAGTACTAAAGCATCCGGTACTTTGGATGGGGTTTGTTAGGCTCAATAGATCTATCTTTAGGATTCGCGTCAATTAAGGTGTCTGTTCCCTAATTCTTAGATTACCAGACTTAATAAAAAGGAGCATATTCGATTTCGATAATTCAACCATAGAATGTAGTTTCACGTACTTGTGTCTATTTTGTAAATCATTTATAAAACCTGCATGTATTCTCATCCCAAAAATATTAGATTTTAAAAGTGGGACTATAACTCACTTTCACAGATTTTTACTTCGTCGGAAAGTAAGACTTGGCCACTGGTTGATTCATGAACCTATAACAATATATACATATATATCAAAGTATGTTCAAAATATATTTACAACACTTTTAATATATTTTGATGTTTTAAGTTTATTAAGTCGGCTGTCCTCGTTAGTAACCTACAACTAGTTGTCCACAGTTAGATGTACAGAAATAAATCGATAAATATTATCTTGAATCAATCCACGACCCAGTGTATACGTATCTCAGTATTGATCATAACTCAAACTATATATATTTTGGAATCAACCTCAACCCTGTATAGCTAACTCCAACATTCACATATAGAGTGTCTATGGTTGTTCCGAAATATATATAGATGTGTCGACATGATAGGTCGAAACATTGTACACGTGTCTATGGTATCTCAAGATTACATAATATACAATACAAGTTGATTAAGTTATGGTTGGAATAGATTTGTTACCAATTTTCACGTAGCTAAAATGAGAAAAATTATCCAATCTTGTTTTACCCATAACTTCTTCATTTTAAATCTGTTTTGAGTGAATCAAATTGCTATGGTTTCATATTGAACTATATTTTATGAATCTAAACAGAAAAAGTATAGGTTTATAGTCGGAAAAATAAGTTACAAGTCGTTTTTGTAAAGGTAGTCATTTCAGTCGAAAGAACGACGTCTAGATGACCATTTTAGAAAACATACTTCCACTTTGAGTTTAACCATAATTTTTGGATATAGTTTCATGTTCATAATAAAAATTATTTTCTCAGAATAATAACTTTTAAATCAAAGTTTATCATGGTTTTTAATTAACTAACCCAAAACAGCCCGCGGTGTTACTACGACGGCGTAAATCCGGTTTTACGTTGTTTTTCGTGTTTCCAGGTTTTAAATCATTAAGTTAGCATATCATATAGATATAGAACATGTGTTTAGTTGATTTTAAAAGTCAAGTTAGAAGTATTAACTTTTGTTTGCGAACAAGTTTAGAATTAACTAAACTATGTTCTAGTGATTACAAGTTTAAACCTTCGAAAAAGATAGCTTTATATATATGAATCGAATGATGTTATGAACATCATTACTATCTTAATTTCCTTGGATAAACCTACTGGAAAAGAGAAAAAATGGATCTAGCTTCAACGGATCCTTGGATGGCTCGAAGTTCTTGAAGCAGAATCATGACACGAAAACAAGTTCAGATCATCACTTGAAATAAGATTGTTATAGTTATAGAAATTGAACCAAAGTTTGAATATGATTATTACCTTGTATTAGAATGATAACCTACTGTAATAAACAAAGATTTCTTGAGGTTGGATGATCACCTTACAAGATTGGAAGTGAGCTAGCAAACTTGAAAGTATTCTTGATTTTATGTAACTAGAACTTGTAGAATATATGAAGAACACTTAGAACTTGAAGATAGAACTTGAGAGATATCAATTAGATGAAGAAAATTTAAGAATGAAAGTGTTTGTAGGTATTTTTTGTCGTTGGTGTATGGATTAGATATAAAGGATATGTAATTTTGTTTTCATGTAAATAAGTCATGAATGATTACTCATATTTTTGTAATTTTATGAGATATTTCATGCTAGTTGCTAAATGATGGTTCCCACATGTGTTAGGTGACTCACATGGGCTGCTAAGAGCTGATCATTGGAGTGTATATACCAATAGTACATACATCTAAAAGCTGTGTATTGTACGAGTACGAATACGGGTGCATACGAGTAGAATTGTTGATGAAACTGAACGAGGATGTAATTGTAAGCATTTTTGTTAAGTAGAAGTATTTTGATAAGTGTATTGAAGTCTTTCAAAAGTGTATAAATACATATTAAAACACTACATGTATATACATTTTAACTGAGTCGTTAAGTCATCGTTAGTCGTTACATGTAAGTGTTGTTTTGAAACCTTTAGGTTAACGATCTTGTTAAGTGTTGTTAACCCAATGTTTATAATATCAAATGAGATTTTAAATTATTATATTATCATGATATTATGATGTACGAATATCACTTAATATGATATATATACATTAATTGTCGTTACAACGATAATCGTTACATATATGTCTCGTTTCAAAATCATTAAGTTAGTAGTCTTGTTTTTACAAATGAAGTTCATTGTTAATATACTTAATGATATATTTACTTATCATAATATCATGTTAACTATATATATAACCATATATATGTCATCATATAGTTTTTACAAGTTTTAACGTTCGTGAATCACCGGTCAACTTGGGTGATCAATTGTCTATATGAAACATATTTCAATTAATCAAGTCTTAAAAAGTTTGATTGCAAAACATGTTGGACCAGTAACTTTAAGCATGACCATCTCTCCAATTTCAAATTCTATATCTTTTCTTTTAATGTCAGCGTAGCTCTTTTGTCGACTTTGGGCGGTTTTCAACCGTTGTTGAATTTGGATGATCTTCTCGGTAGTTTCTTGTATAATCTCCGGACCCGTAATCTGTCTATCCCCCACTTCACTCCAACAAATCAGAGACCTGCACTTTCTACCATAAAGTGCTTCAAACGGCGCCATCTCAATGCTTGAATGGTAGCTGTTGTTGTAGGAAAATTCTGCTAACGGTAGATGTCGATCCCAACTGTTTCCGAAATCAATAACACAAGCTCGTAGCATGTCTTCAAGTGTTTGTATCGTCCTTTCACTCTGCCCATCAGTTTGTGGATGATAGACAGTACTCATGTCTAGACGAGTTCCCAATGCTTGCTGTAATGTCTGCCAGAATCTTGAAATAAATCTGCCATCCCTATCAGAGATAATAGAGATTGGTATTCCATGTCTGGAGACGACTTCCTTCAAATACAGTCGTGCTAACTTCTCCATCTTGTCATCTTCTCTTATTGGCAGAAAGTGTGCTGACTTAGTGAGACGATCAACTATTACCCAAATAGTATCATAACCACTTGCAGTCCTTGGCAATTTAGTAATGAAATCCATGGTAATGTTTTCCCATTTCCATTCCGGGATTTCAGGTTGTTGTAGTAGACCTGATGGTTTCTGATGTTCAGCTTTGACCTTAGAACACGTCAAACATTCTCCTACATATTTAGCAATATCGGCTTTCATACCTGGCCACCAAAAATGTTTCTTAAGATCCTTGTACATCTTCCCCGTTCCAGGATGTATTGAGTATCTGGTTTTATGAGCTTATCTAAGTACCATTTCTCTCATATCTCCAAATTTTGGTACCAAATCCTTTCAGCCCTATACCGGGTTCCGTCTTCCCGAATATTAAGATGCTTCTCCGATCCTTTGGGTATTTCATTCTTTAAATTTCCCTCTTTTAAAACTCCTTGTTGCGCCTCCTTTATTTGAGTAGTAAGGTTATTATGAATCATTATATTCATAGATTTTACTCGAATGGGTTCTCTGTCCTTCCTGCTCAAGGTATCGGCTACCACATTTGCCTTCCCCGGGTGGTAACGAATCTCAAAGTCGTAATCATTCAATAATTCAATCCACCTACGCTGCCTCATATTCAGTTGTTTCTGATTAAATATGTGTTGAAGACTTTTGTGGTCGGTATATATAATACTTTTGACCCCATATAAGTAGTGCCTCCAATTCTTTAATGCAAAAACAACCGCGCCTAATTCCAAATCATGCGTCGTATAATTTTGTTCGTGAATTCAATTGTCTAGACGCATAAGCAATCACCTTCGTTCGTTGCATTAATACACAAACGAGACCTTGCTTTGATGCGTCACAATAAATTACAAAATCATCATTCCCTTCAGGCAATGACAATATAGGTGCCGTAGTTAGCTTTTTCTTCAATAACTGAAACGCTTTCTCTTGTTCATCATTCCATTCAAATTTCTTCCCTTTATGCATTAATGCAGTCAAGGGTTTTGCTATGCTGGAAAAGTCTTGGATGAACCTTCTGTAGTAACCAGCTAGTCCTAAAAACTGGCGTATGTATTTCGGAGTTTTCGGGGTTTCCCACTTTTCAACAGTTTCTATCTTTGCCGGATCCACCTTAATACCTTCTTTGTTCACTATGTGACCGAGGAATTGAACTTCTTCCAACCAAAATGCACACTTTGAAAACTTAGCGTACAATTCTTCCTTCCTCAATATTTCTAACACCTTTCTCAAATGTTCACCGTGTTCTTGGTCATTCTTTGAGTAAATAAGTATGTCATCAATGAAAACAATGACAAACTTGTCAAGGTATGGTCCACACACTCGGTTCATAAGGTCCATGAACACAGCTGGTGCATTAGTTAAACCAAACGGCATGACCATAAACTCGTAATGACCGTAACGTGTTCTGAAAGCAGTCTGTGGAATATCATCTTCTTTCACCCGCATTTGATGATACCCGGAACGTAAGTCAATCTTTGAATAAACAGACGAGCCTTGTAGTTGATCAAATAAGTCGTCGATTCTCGGTAGTGGGTAGCGGTTCTTGATGGTAAGTTTGTTCAACTCTCGGTAGTCGATACACAACCTGAATGTACCATCTTTCTTCTTGACAAACAAAACAGGAGCTCCCCACGGTGATGTGCTTGGTCGAATGAAACCACGCTCTAAAAGTTCTTGTAATTGGCTTTGCAGTTCTTTCATCTCGCTGGGTGCGAGTCTGTAAGGAGCACGAGCTATTGGTGCAACTCCTGGTACAAGATCTATTTGAAATTCAACGGATAGATGTGGGGGTAATCCCGGTAATTCTTTCGAAAATACATCGGGAAATTCTTTTGCAATGGGAACATCATTGATGCTCTTTTCTTCAGTTTGTACTTTCTCGACGTGTGCTAGAACAGCATAGCAACCTTTTCTTATTAGTTTTTGTGCCTTCAAATTACTAATAAGATGTAGCTTCGTGTTGCCCTTTTCTCCGTACACCATTAAGGGTTTTCCTTTTTCTCGTATAATGCGAATTGCTTTTTTGTAACAAACGATCTCTGCTTTCACTTCTTTCAACCAGTCCATACCGATTATCACATCAAAACTCCCTAACTCTACTGGTATCAAATCAATCTTAAATGTTTCGCTAACCAGTTTAATTTCTCGATTCCGACATATATTATCTGCTGAAATTAATTTACCATTTGCTAATTCGAGTAAAAATTTACTATCCAAAGGCGTCAATGGACAACTTAATTTAGCATAAAAATCTCTACTCATATAGCTTCTATCCGCACCCGAATCAAATAAAACGTAAGCAGATTTATTGTCAATAAGAAACGTACCCGTAACAAGCTCCGGGTCTTCCTGTGCCTCTGCCGCATTAATATTGAAAACTCTTCCGCGGCCTCGTCCATTCGTGTTCTCCTGGTTCGGGCAATTTCTAATAATGTGGCCCGGTTTTCCACATTTATAACAAATTACATTGGCATAACTTGCTCCGACACTACTTGCTCTGCCATTACTCGTTCCGACACCATTTGTTCCTTTCGTTCTATTAACTCCTGGTCCGTAGACCTCACACTTCGCCGCGCTATGACCATTTCTTTTACACTTGTTGCAAAATTTGGTGCAGAACCCCGAGTGATACTTTTCACACCTTTGGCATAGCTGCTTCTGATTGTTGTTGTTGTTGCGGTTATTATTATTGTTGGGATGATTGTTGTAGTTGTTGTTGTTGTTGTTGTTGTTGTTGTTGTTGTTGTTGTTGTTGTTGTTGTTGTTGGACCGTTTGTTGTAGTTGCGATTGATGTTGCGATTGTTGGGATAATTGTTGCGATTATTGTTGTAATTGTTGTTGTTGTTATATTGGTGATTCTTATCACCGTTTTCCTCCCACTTTCTTTTGACTTGCTTCACATTGGCCTCTTCAGCAGTCTGTTCTTTAATTCTTTCTTCAATCTGGTTCACTAGTTTGTGAGCCATTTTACATGCCTGTTGTATGGAGGCGGGCTCGTGTGAACTTATATCTTCTTGGATTCTTTACGGTAATCCTTTCACAAATGCGTCGATCTTCTCTTCCTCATCTTCGAATGCTCCCGGACACAATAGGCACAATTCTGTGAATCGTCTTTCGTACGTGGTAATATCAAATCCTTGGGTTCGTAACCCTCTAAGTTCTGTCTTGAGCTTATTGACCTCGGTTCTGGGATGGTACTTCTCGTTCATCAAGTGCTTGAATGCTGACCACGGTAGTGCGTACGCATCGTCTTGTCCCACTTGCTCTAGATAGGTATTCCACCATGTTAACGCAGAACCTGTGAAGGTATGCGTAGCGTACTTCACTTTGTCCTCTTCAGTACACTTACTTATGGCAAACACCGATTTGACCTTCTCGGTCCACCGTTTCAATCCGATCGGTCCTTCGGTTCCATCAAATTCCAAAGGTTTGCAGGCAGTGAATTCTTTGTAGGTGCATCCTACACGATTTCCTGTACTGCTAGATCCAAGGTTATTGTTGGTATGTAGCGCAGCCTGTACTGCGGCTATGTTTGAAGCTAGAAAAGTACGGAATTCCTCTTCATTCATATTCACGGTGTGTCGAGTAGTCGGTGCCATTTCCTTCAAAATAGTCAAATGGAACAAGTTAATCATACAGAATATTAAGAGTAGTTAATAGTATTTCGTAGCATAATATGAACTCATTTATAAAAGCTTTTTCTTCATATTAGCGTTTTATAAGTTTAAATTCGGGTAGTACCTACCCGTTAAGTTCATACTTAGTAGCTAATATACAATTCAACTACTACAATTCTTTATGAAAAACTGATTATAATAATATTTCGCGTTCAAACTTTTACACAATATTTTACAAACTTACAATACCGCTTATTTTACATATAACATGAAATATAGCACACAATAAATTTGATACAAGATGGTTGTGAAGATAATTCTAGCTAGTACACAAGTCGTTCAGCAAAGGTAATAAAGACACGTAATTCATACGTCCAGAAACAAGTCATGCATTCTGGTTTTACTAGGATTACTTCCCATCCTTGGTCTTGTGGAACATAACTGTTATGGCCGTTGATAACACAGCGTGTTGTAATGTCGTCAAAGGGACGAGGGTTACATAATGTCCAACAGTCCCGTAACAATCTAAAAACCTCATTTCTTACCCCAATTACCGACTCCGTCACTTGTGGGAACGTTTTGTTTAGTAGTTGTAGCCCGATGTTCTTGTTCTCACTTTGTGAGAAGCGAACATTACTAATCTGTAAGCATAACATGCTTCTTTATGTTGCATGTTAGCCGCTTTTTCTAAATCACGAAGTCCAATATTTGGATATATTGAGTCAAAATAATTTCTTAACCCATTGCGTAAAATAGCATTTGGGTTCCCCGCAATATATGCGTCAAAGTAAACACATCGTAACTTATGGATTTCCCAATGTGATATCCCCCATCTTTCGAAAGAAAGCCTTTTATAAACCAAGGCATTCTTGGAACGTTCTTCGAATGTCTTACAAACTGATCTCGCCTTAAATAGTTGTGCCGAAGAATTCTGACCGACTCTAGACAAGATTTCATCAATCATGTCTCCGGGTAGGTCTCTTAAAATATTGGGTTGTCTATCCATTTTGTGTTTTTTTATACTGTAAAATAGACAAGAGTTAGATTCATAAAAAAAAATACTTATTAATACAAGCAGTTTTTACATATATCATAAAGCATAAGCACACTATATTACATATATTACACCACACGAATACAACTATCTTATTCCGACTCGCTTGTTTCTTCTTCTTCGATTTTGGTTCGTTTTGCCAAGTTTCTAGGGATATATGATGTTCCCCTAATACGAGCCGTCGTTTTCCACATTGGTTTAGAAAAACCTGGTGGTTTAGAGGTTCCCGGGTCATTGTTACAACTTAAGGACTTCGGGGGTTGACGATACATATAAAGTTCATCGGGGTTGGAATTAGATTTCTCTATTTTTATGCCCTTTCCCTTATTATTTTCTTTTGCCTTTTTAAATTCAGTTGGGGTAATTTCTATAACATCATCGGAATTCTCATCGGAATCCGATTCATCGGAGAATTGGTAATCCTCCCAATATTTTGCTTCCTTGGCGGAAACACCATTGACCATAATTAACCTTGGTCGGTTGGTTGAGGATTTTCTTTTACTTAACCGTTTTATTATTTCCCCCACCGGTTCTATTTCTTCATCCGGTTCCGATTCTTCTTCCGGTTCCGATTCTTCTTTCGGTTCCGACTCTTCTTCCGGTTCCTCTTCGGGAACTTGTGAATCAGTCCACGAATCATTCCAATTTACATTTGACTCTTCATTATTATTAGGTGAGTCAATGGGACTTGTTCTAGAGGTAGACATCTATCACATAATATCAAACGCGTTAAGAGATTAATATATCACATAATATTCACATGTTAAAAATAGATAGTTTCCAACAAAATTTGTTAAGCAATCATTTTTCAAGTAAACACGGTCGAAGTCCAGACTCACTAATGCATTCTAACAAACTCGATAAGACACACTAATGCAAAATTCTAGTTCTCTAAGACCAACGCTCGGATACCAACTGAAATGTCCCGTTCTTATTGATTAAAAACGTTCCATATTAATTGATTTCGTTTCGAGGTTTTGACCTCTATATGAGACGTTTTTCAAAGACTGCATTCATTTTAAAACAAACCATAACCTTTATTTCATCAATAAAGGTTTAAAAAGCTTTACGTAGATTATCAAATAATGATAATCTAAAATATCCTGTTTAGACACGACCATTACATAATGGTTTACAATACAAATATGTTACAACAAAATAAGTTTCTTGAATGCAGTTTTTACACAATATCATACAAGCATGGACTCCAAATCTCGTCCTTATTTAAGTATGCGATAGTGGAAGCTCTTAATAATCACCTGAGAA
The DNA here is from genome assembly GCF_046630445.1 of Rutidosis leptorrhynchoides. NCBI lineage: Eukaryota > Viridiplantae > Streptophyta > Magnoliopsida > Asterales > Asteraceae > Rutidosis > Rutidosis leptorrhynchoides. The sequence goes on from NC_092335.1 coordinate 425,824,260, forward strand.
TAAACATGCTTAAAACGTCAACAAAAATGTTGGTGAGTTATAGGTTTAACCTATATATATCAAATCATAATAATAGACCACAAGATTTCATATTTCAATACACATCCCATACATAGAGATAAAAATCATTCATATGGTGAACACCTGGTAACCGACATTAACAAGATGCATATATAAGAATATCCCCATCATTCCGGGACACCCTTCGGATATGATATAAATTTCGAAGTACTAAAGCATCCGGTACTTTGGATGGGGTTTGTTAGGCCCAATAGATCTATCTTTAGGATTCTAGTCAATTAGGGTGTCTGTTCCCTAATTCTTAGATTACCAGACTTAATAAAAAGGGGTATATTCGATTTCGATAATTCAACCATAGAATGTAGTTTCACGTACTTATGTCTATTTTGTAAATCATTTATAAAACCTGCATGTATTCTCATCCCAAAAATATTAGATTTTAAAAGTGGGACTATAACTCACTTTCACAGATTTTTACTTCGTCGGGAAGTAAGACTTGGCCACTGGTTGATTCACGAACCTATAACAATATATACATATATATCAAAGTATGTTCAAAATATATTTACAACACTTTTAATATATTTTGATGTTTTAAGTTTATTAAGTCGGCTGTCCTCGTTAGTAACCTACAACTAGTTGTCCACAGTTAGATGTACAGAAATAAATAGATAAATATTATCTTGAATCAATCCACGACCCAGTGTATACGTATCTCAGTATTGATCATTACTCAAACTATATATATTTTGGAATCAACCTCAACCCTGTATAGCTAACTCCAACATTCACATATAGAGTGTCTATGGTTGTTCCGAAATATATATAGATGTGTCGACATGATAGGTCGAAACATTATACACGTGTCTATGGTATCTCAAGATTACATAATATACAATACAAGTTGATTAAGTTATGGTTGGAATAGATTTGTTACCAATTTTCACGTAGCTAAAATGAGAAAAATTATCCAATCTTGTTTTACCCATAACTTCTTCATTTTAAATCCGTTTTGAGTGAATCAAATTGCTATGGTTTCATATTGAACTCTATTTTATGAATCTAAACATAAAAAGTATAGGTTTATAGTCAGAAAAATAAGTTACAAGTCGTTTTTGTAAAGATAGTCATTTCAGTTGAAAGAACGACGTCTAGATGACCATTTTAGAAAACATACTTCCACTTTGAGTTTAACCTTAATTTTTGGATATAGTTTCATGTTCATAATAAAAATTATTTTCTCAGAATAACAACTTTTAAGTCAAAGTTTATCATGGTTTTTAATTAACTAACCCAAAACAACCCGCGGTGTTACTACGACGGTGTAAATCCGGTTTTACGGTGTTTTTCGTGTTTCCAGGTTTTAAATCATTAAGTTAGCATATCATATAGATATAGAACATGTGTTTAGTTGATTTTAAAAGTCAAATTAGAAGGATTAACTTTTGTTTGCGAACAAGTTTAGAATTAACTAAACTATGTTCTAGTGATTACAAGTTTAAACCTTCGAATAAGATAGCTTTATATATATGAATCGAATGATGTTATGAACATCATTACTATCTTAATTTCCATGGATAAACCTAGTGGAAAAGAGAAAAAATGGATCTAGCTTCAACGGATCCTTGGATGGCTCGAAGTTCTTGAAGCAGAATCATGACACGAAAACAAGTTCAAGTAAGATCATCACTTGAAATAAGATTGTTATAGTTATAGAAATTGAACCAAAGTTTGAATATGATTATTACCTTGTATTAGAATGATAACCTACTGTAAGAAACAGAGATTTCTTGAGGTTGGATGATCACCTTACAAGATTGGAAGTGAGCTAGCAAACTTGAAAGTATTCTTGATTTTATGTAACTAGAACTTGTAGAATATATGAAGAACACTTAGAACTTGAAGATAGAACTTGAGAGAGATCAATTAGATGAAGAAAATTTAAGAATGAAAGTGTTTGTAGGTATTTTTGGTCGTTGGTGTATGGATTAGATATAAAGGATATGTAATTTTGTTTTCATGTAAATAAGTCATGAATGATTACTCATATTTTTGTAATTTTATGAGATATTTCATGCTAGTTGCCAAATGATGGTTCCCACATGTGTTAGGTGACTCACATGGGCTGCTAAGAGCTGATCATTGGAGTGTATATACCAATAGTACATACATCTAAAAGCTGTGTATTGTACGAGTACGAATACGGGTGCATACGAGTAGAATTATTGATGAAACTGAACGAGGATGTAATTGTAAGCATTTTTGTTAAGTAGAAGTATTTTGATAAGTGTATTGAAGTGTTTCAAAAGCGTATAAATACATATTAAAACACTACATGTATATACATTTTAACTGAGTCATTAAGTCATCGTTAGTCGTTACATGTAAGTGTTGTTTTGAAACCTTTAGGTTAACGATCTTGTTAAATGTTGTTAACCCAATATTTATAATATCAAATGAGATTTTAAATTATTATATTATCATGATGTTATGATGTACGAATATCTCTTAATATGATATATATACATTAAATGTCGTTACAACGATAATCGTTACATATATGTCTCATTTCAAAATCATTAAGTTAGTAGTCTTGTTTTTACAAATGAAGTTCATTGTTAATATACTTAATGATATGTTTACTTATCATAATATCATGTTAACTATATATATAACCATATATATGTCATCATATAGTTTTTACAAGTTTTAAAGTTCGTGAATCACCGGTCAACTTGGGTGGTCAATTGTCTATATGAAACATATTTCAATTAATCAAGTCTTAACAAGTTTGATTGCTAAACATGTTGGAAACATTTAATCATGTAAATATCAATCTCAATTAATATATATAAACATGGAAAAGTTCGGGTCACTACACAAGGTAGCCAATGGTCGTGAGGAGAAGAAGGGTGGTCGAAGGTGGCTCTTGAGTTGTGGTTCGAACAAGGTATCATTAACTTGTATTCATGGTTGAATATGGTGATGGAAAAATTGAGTCGTTATTTATCAATAAAAGGATGAGTTTTATAATACTAATGTCAACCGTGATTCACATGTAAACAGAAATACAGAAAAAGGAAATACAATTGGAAAGGGATGTAAACCAGCTCCTTGTTTATTGTTTGTATGTTTTTGATAAAAACAGATGTAAAATCGATGGGTGGTTGAGATTGTAATCTGTGTGTTGAAATCAAGACAATGACTTAAAGTTGGGATTGTAATTATCTATATATGATTTTGTATATATATATATAACTGTATATATTCATAAATGTATTTATGCATCTGATTATATATATCCATAATATTAAATTTTGTTATATTAATTTGTAATATAAACCTATAGATAAACTTGTAACTCTTATTAATCTTAATAAGAATATTAATAATAATAATAAATATAATCTTAGTGATAATAATGATTAACAACATAAAATAATACTAATCATAAAAATATAATAATAATAATAATAAATCACAAAAATGATAATAATAATTTATATAAATAATATTAAAATTAAAAATAATACTAATAATGATGATATTTAGAAATGATAATAATTAATGATAATATTCATAATACTATATTAATTCTAATAACTATTGATATTATTACCGATATATATAACAATTTATATATATCCCGTTTCACATTCGTATATTATATTTATAGTACTAACTTTAATATTAATATTGAGAATAATAATAATACTACTATTCCATTTATCTTAACTTAAAATTTCAATTTAATATATTACAATTACATATTTTTAATTATGTGATATTTAATAATATATAATAACACATATTCAATATTTAATATTTATTCATTTTATATATGTATTACAACATACATATATTATTAATTAGGTTTAAGAATCATATATATTTATATATGTATATATATTTATATGTACATTTTTATTTACACACAATTGTTCGTGAACCATCGGGCACATTCGAAGGGTAATTGATTATGTGAACATAATTCTAAAACTTTTGAGACTCAGTATTACAGACTTTACTTATCGTGTTAAAAATACTAAATCGTATCGAGAGTTTGATTTAAAATTAGTCGAAATTTTTCGGGTCGTGACATTGGACTATTGGAATATATATGGACTACTAACATTGTACTACTAACATTGGACTACTAACGTTGGACTGCTAACTTGACAACTTAAATCATCAACACGTAAATGAAAATATGATATGAATGTATTTTTATGATACTTTGATATATATATATATATATATATATATATATATATATATATATATATATATATATATATATATATATATATATTTGTTATAGGTTCGTGAATCGATTCGTGGCCAAGTCTAATTTTCAACGAATTGAAAATCTGTGCAGGTGAGTTATAGTCCCATTTTTACTATCTAATATTTTTGGAATGAGAATACATGCAACTTTGTAAATGTTTTACAAAATAGACACAAGTACTTGAACTACATTCTATGGTTGGATTACTATACCGAATATCACCCCTTTTAGCTTGGTAACCTAAGAATTAGGGAAATGGCCCCTAATTGACACGAATCCTAAATATAGATCTATGGGCATTGACAAGCCCCATTCAGAGATATGATCTGCTTTAATACTTCGATTTATATAGCATACTGATTGCGAGTGCCGGTATGCGAGGGATATTCTATCTGCATCTTGTTAATGTCGGTTACCAGGTGTTCATCATATGTATGATTTTTATACAGATTGCTATATGACTGTATGCTATTTAAGAAAATGAAATCTTGTGGTCTATTACGAAGATTTATTATATAGGTAAAACCTATAACTCACCAACATTTTTGTTGACATTTTAAGCATGTTTATTCTCAGGTAATTATTAAAAGACTTCCACTGTTGCATGCTATTTAAAGACAAGATTTGGAGTCAGCATGCTTGTATGATATTATTTAAAAACTGCATTTGAATGTCTACGATTGTAATATATTGTAATGGTTGTGTAAAAACTTGGTATTTTTAGATTATCGCTGATTGATAATCTAGGTTATGACTTTTACACCTTTGACGATAAAATGAAGGTTATGGTTTATTTTTAAAACGAATGCAGACTTTGAAAAACGTCTCATATAGAGGTCAAAACCTCGCAATGAAACCAATTAATATGAAACGTTTATAATTGATATGAACGGGGCATTTCAACCAAATCATAAACAGAGTACAGAACACAAGTGGTTTGAGTGGTTGAATACTAACAAACAGGTAGGGTAATAAATAGAAGGAGGAAAGAAAATAAATAATATAATAATCATAATCATGATGCATAATAAAAAAAATTTACAATTTAAACGTGTGATATAATTTTAGCAGCCATGTAATTTGTATTTTTCTTGTCGACATCAAATCCATACTGATATTATTTCGTGCTCCGTTGCTAAACATTGACGGGTAAAAGTTCGAATAAAAATCCCATCTTTTTAAATTAAGTACATTTATTTATTCAGGTCATTAACTGTGTGAAACCTGATCAAGAAGGTTCGTCTATTATTTGTTTTCAGTTCCAAGTAAGATGTACGGAGTATTAAAACTCAATTCAACAAAGTAAAAATATTTTTAATAAACCTAAATTTTACATAACTTAATTATGCACCAACGTTAATTTTTATATTATCATAAGTTCGTATTTAACTTGTTCAATATCAATCGAATGATCAACGCATTAATATCATTTAACAATTAAATTCAAAATACATACTATTTATATTTATATGTTTTTAATAGTAGTTTTAATTATATCTTAATGTTATTTTTCATATTAATTAAATTGTAGAATCGTTTATTAATATATTTAAAATTATTATATATAATTATTTTTAATTATTTATATATACATATCTATTTACAAATAATTGTTCGTGAATCATCAGAAATAGTCGAAGGGTAATTGAATATATGAAAACAGTTCAAAATTTTTGAGACTCAACTTAACAAACTTTGCTTATCGTGTTGAAATTATTAAATCATTTAGAGAATTAAGTTAAAAATAAGTCGAAATTTTCCGGGTCATCACAGTACCTACCCGTTAAAGAAATTTCGTCCCGAAATTTGGCTGATGACAGTTGGAATTAAAAAAAAGAATGTTTTAGTGTCAGATACGAACTTAGATTCTTAACAGAAAGATTTTAGTCATCTAAGAATGTTTCATCGAAGATGAATGATAAGATTACAAATTTCTTTGAGGTTGATACGCACATAGTTTTATGAATGCCCTTCCCGAGTCGAGTTCGGTTTCATGATAAATTTGAGTCAAGTAACATGGTTTGTGGTGATGGTAAGGTTGATCAAGCATTATCACCATCACGTTCCATCAGAACTTCCGCATGACTTACTGTAATATAATCACGTTGATCAAGTGTCATTATATTACATTAACTCATGCTTCCATTCCAATATTACTCTAAAATATCAAAGGATTTAAAATTTCAGTGTTTCACTGAAATTTAGAAGTTCAAATAGTTTTCGATACGGTGTACAAAGGATAAAACGAAGTCGAAGATAATTACGAATGAGAATGATATAAGGATATCTTCAGAATGTTGAGGATATTTACAATTAAGGAAGATATAACAATATCATAGAATTATTTAAGATATTTATAATGAAGAAAGGAGATTTAAATCTTTTTTAGAGCTTTTCCAACGTACCATTCTTTTACTATCAAACTTCTGTCTTCTAAGACATTCAACCATTTTTACTGCCTCATCAGTATTTTCAAAGCTTAACGAATTCAAAGCACTAGCTCGCAAATTGAAGTGTTTTAAAATTTAATACAATTATATAATATTTTCAACTACGTGTGATGATTTAAGTTGTCAAGTTAGTAGTTCAATGTTAGTAGTTCAAATATAGTCCAATAGTCCAATAGTCCAATAGTCCAATAGTTAAGTAGTCCAATAGTCCAATAGTCAAGTAGTCCAATAGTCCAATAGTCCAATAGTCCAATATATAATCTTATAATTTAATCAAGACGTATTGTACACGTATTGTACAAGACTCAATCACAATCCATTGTACGCATATTGTCTTAGAATTAACCCAGACGTATTGTGTACATGTGTCTTACGATTTATCCGACGTATTGCATGTAGCGACCCGTCCAAATCCACTTGGACGAATACAATAACATCTGGTCCCATTGTGAGGTATTGACCTCTATATGATAGGTTTTACAAACATTGTATTCTTTTTAAAAGACAAACTCATTTCCAAATATAACCTTTTAATACAAATGATATATGTTTCCCATAATATGAATGACTAATCTGTCATAACAGTCTTTTTGAACTCAAACGACTTGAATGCAACGTCTTTTGAAATATGCATGAACGACTCCATGTAACATCTTTAAAATGAGCAAATTACAGCGGAAGATTTCTTTAATACCTGAGAATAAACATGTTTAAAAGTGTTAACCAAAAGGTTGGTGAGTTCATAGGTTTATCATAAACAATAAAATTCAGTAATTTTGATAGACCACAAGGTTTAAATGCATGGCACAAATGGGTCAGTATCCTATACCCACCTGTAAGTTACCTTGCGATTTTTAAAATACAATACACCTATCTTGTGTACGAAACCATTTTTCATAAATGCTTAGTAGAGGAGGTGTAACGACTCGTATTTTTCCATGATTATATATATTTGAGATTAATATTTACATGATTAAATGTTTCCAACATGTTAAGCAATCAAACTTGTTAAGACTTGATTAATTGAAACGGATTTTATGTAAACGATTGACCACCCAGTTTGTCTGACGATTCACGAACGTTAAAACTTGTAAAAATGACATGATGATATATATATGAACATATATATATATATATATATATATATATATATATATATATATATATATATATATATATATATATATATATATATATATGTATTTAACATGATATAATGATAAGTAAGTATCTCATTAAGTATATTAACAATGAGTTATATACATAAAATGAGACTACTAAATTAAGGAATTCGAAATGATATATATATATATATATATATATATATGTAATGATTATCGACGTAATAACATCTTAATTAAAATAAATTCATATGTATCGTATTAAGATATATTAATACACTATGTTTGTAACGGCCCGGAAATTTTTGACCAAATTTAAACTTTATCTTTAAATGATTTAATGTTCTGACACGATAAGCAAAGTCTGTAATGTTGAATCTCAAAAATTTCGAAGTGTTTTCATTTATGCAATTACCCTTTGACTGTGCCCGACGATTCACGAACAACTCTGTATAAATAAAAATGTAAATATAATATATATATATATATATATATATATATATATATATATATATATATATATATATATATATATATATATATATATATATATATATATATATATATATATATATATATATATATATATATATATATAAGTATATAAATATTTATAAATAAATAAAAATACACTTTAACCAATTTGAAATTAAAAATGTAAAATAATAAACAAAATAATTAAGTTATTATTAAAATGAATATATAAAAATATATATATATATATATATATATATATATATATATATATATATATATATATATATATATATATATATGTATATATATATAATATTTTTATGAATCTATATAATAGAAATATATATAAATGATTTCTATTAATAATTATTATGTTGTAACATATAAATGTTAAATATTCAATAGATGTATTCATATAATATATGATATAATTATTAGATATTACAAAACTTAATAAATTGTAATATTAAATATAAGTTATTTATAGTTGTTATATCATTATTACATTCAATATTAATATTAATGTTAATATCAGAATACTATTATTTAATATAATATAAAATCAATACATTTAATTTATCATTAGAAATAGTAGTAAAATTATAATTTTAAGTTATTATGATTAGTTGTTATTATTTTCTTTATCAATATTATTATTATTATTAGTATTAATATAGTTATATTTATTAGAAAATAATACAATCTATTATTATCATCTTTAATAATATAATTATTATCATTTTTATGATTTTAGTATCATTATTATTTATTATTTATGATATAATAATTATTAATATTATTAATAATATATTTATTAATTATTAATATTAATTTAATTATATAAATTATAGAAGTCAAGATGTGGTACGATTCTGTTTGCTTTCACCATCAAAATTTCTGTTAAATTGTTTCTGTCTGCAAAAGTTGATTCCAATCAATTCCAAATCAGATACAAAACAAATTCAGTTAGCCTTTACAATCAAACTTTATTTTTTTTCTTCCTTTTCTGTTTTGTACGAACGATTCCTGCCTCCCATTTGTTAAACATCGACATCTAAATTCACTACACAATAACTTAGGCTTGATTATAAATATTATACTTCATTCAATTACTCAGACAAATCTAAATAACACTGCAGTGCAAAAATTAAATAAAAAAAAACTGAACCCATTACCTCTGTTTCGTGTCAAATTTTTTTAAAAGCTCGAATTCGATTTGAATTTCAAAATCTGTTAATGTGGTGTTGTTAGGAACCCTCCACTCAAACTACCTGCAAAGTATGAGCCTCCAATTCCTCTTAATGATTCTTAATTTTTGATTCAAATTTTAAGATTGAAAAGTCAACTTATTTGTTCATCCAAAAATTAGAAGTCATATTGATGTTTATGGTTAAATTGATAATTTTTAAAGTTTCAGTGAACGATTTGCAACCTTTTTCGTGTTGAACTCATGATTTAAAACGGACTAAAAATTCAAAATCAATAATTTTTTTTTAAAAAAGGCTGCGACAGCAGCAGCAGGTTCTATCGATTTTTTTATATATATATTTTTCGTTTTATGTTAATACAATCATGGATATTGGTTGTTTATATTTATTTTGAAGTATCAAATCGATGTTGTGAAGATTTGAAAATGGTTTGGGTCGTCTGTGTTTTTTTGAGGAAGATAAAGAAAGTATAACAGAAAATGATTATGGGTTATAATTAATCGGATTGAGTTTATAACAAAAAAATAAGAATGGTGCAATGGTTAAGGAGGTGTTTGGGTATTCGAGAGGTCACGGGTTCGAGTCCCGTTTCAGGCATTTATTTTTACAAGCTAGCTTTTAAGGTAGTTTTCATTTTCAAATTCATTATTATTATTATTATTATTATTATTATTATTATTATTATTATTATTATTATTATTATTATTATTATTATTATTATTATTATGATTACAATTATTATTGTTATTATTATTATTGTTATTATTGGTATTATAAGTATTATTATTAGTATTATCATAATCATAATTATAAGTATTATAACCATTATTATTATTATTATTATTATTATTAGTCTTATGAGTATTATTAATATATTTATTATTATTAATTTTATCATTTAAGTATTATTATTATTATGATTATTATTATTATTATTATTGTTATTATTACACTTATCATTATTGTTATTATTATTATTATCATTAAGTATTGGAATTATTATTATTATTAATATTATTATTAGTAAGTATTATGAATATTAGTTATTACTGTTATTATTACTAATATAAGTATTAGTTACCAATTATTATTATTGTTATCATAACCCTAGTTACAATTATAATAATTATTATTGTTATTACTAATATTATTATTAATATAAGTATTATTATCAAGTAATATGATTATTAATATTATCATTATTAATATAAAAAAACTACCTTTTAAATAGATAAATATTTTGTACATAAAATATACTTGTTACATATACTATAATTATATTAAAATTTCACATAACTATATATATCAAACCTATTAATATTATTTATATAAATACATACAAATAACAAACTATCGATTTTTAAATATAACATTAAACAATTATGTATATAAATATGAGTATATTAATATAACTATATAAATATTAACCATTATGAATATATACACAAATTAAACATACATAATATATAAATTAAAGACATAATAAATAAATTTGTTCAGTTACGATTATATGTTTTAATATATATATATACAAATGATATATGTTCGTGAATCCGAGGCCAACCCTACACTTATTCAATGTCGTCATATGTATTTTTACTACAAAATACAGTAATGTGAGTTTCATTACTCCTTTTTTATATATTTTTGGGCTGAGAATACATGCGCTGTTTTATAAACTGTTTTATGAAATGGACACAAGTACTTAAACTATATTCTATGGTTGGATTACGAATACCGAATATCGCCCCTTGTTAGCTTGGTAGCCTAAGAATTAGGGAAATGGCCCCTAATTGACGCGAATCCTAAAGATAGATCTATGGACCTTGACACGTCCCATTCGGGTTACGAATGCTTTAGTACTTCGATTGATATATACTGAATGCGACGGCCGGTATATAGCATGCAGATTGCGAAACGCCTATATGCGGGGGATATTCTATATGCATCCTGTTAGTTCGGTTACCAAGTGTTCACCATATGAATGATTTTATCTTTATGCAGATTGCGAAATGCCTGTATAATGATTATGGAATTTAAAATGAAAATGAAAATGAAAATCTTGTGGTCTATTAAATTGTTGGAAATGAATATTTATGATAAACTAATGAACTCACCAACCTTTTGGTTGACACTTATAAGCATTTTTTTTCTCAGGTATGAAAGAAATCTTCCGCTGTGCATTTGTTCAATTTAAAGATTACTAGGAGTCATTCATGACATATTTCAAAAGACGTTGCATTCGAGTCGTGAGTTCAAAAAGATTGAGATAAAGTAAATGACAGATTAAGTCATTTATAGTTGGATATATTGTGAAATGATATGCATATTGTCATTTATCGTTGTAATGAAAGATTGTCTTTTAAAAACGAATGCAATGTTTGTAAAATGTATCATATAGAGGTCAGTACCTCGCAATGGAACCAAATGTTGAAGTGTTCGTTCAAATGGTTTAGGACGGGCATTTACAGTTGGTATCAGAGCGGTGGTCTTAGCGAACCAGGTCTTGCATTAGTGTGTCTAACTGATAGTTGTTATGATGCATTAGTGAGTCTGGACTTCGACCGTGTCTGCATGTCAAAAAGTTTTGCTTATCATTTCTTGTCGAAAATTACCTACTTATCATTCTTAATCTAGACACGTCCTATTGTATTTACTGTATAGATAGTGTATAGATAAATTCATATCTCAGCGTATCTATTATTTTAACTTTGTCTGACAGCTTCTGAAAGTTTCGCCATAATCTATGAGATCTTCTGTAGTACATAAAGATATACTATATAATTAGAATATCATCCGATATCCGAAAATCATTTCATATCGAAAATCCTTTATCTAACCGTGTAAGATGAATTCTGCAACCAATTCAAGTTCCTCGGATTCCGACAGCTATTCCGATATGGATTTCTGCACGAGCTCCGAAAGTAGCGTAACCGGAATGAATCAACCAATCAGCCATCATCATTCTGGATGAATTGGGGATGGGTTCGTAGTCGACTTAATCAATGGAGACAAGAAGAAGGCAATCCTTTCCACCAACCGAATTCACCTCTTGGTGACGAACCTGAAGCACTTACCGGCGAACCCGTCCGAAACACCATTTTCACCCTTATTTCCAGAACAGCTCGCAACGATTACATAAAATCTACTATTCTAGACTATATTCATCCGCTCGTTCCAACCACAAATCATCCCGAAATAATAGAAGAAGTCAACGAGCTTCGCGCTCGAGTAATCAATCTGGAGAATATGGTGCACAACTTACAAGCACCAGCAACACCACCAGCATCAACACCTGTACCACCAACGACAACATCCGCATCACACGCCTCGATATCAGAAACTATACCTCAAGTATAATCTTCGTTCTATCTATCGTTCTACCAATCATTCTATATCATTTATCTTCATTCTATGTATCTTTCTATATCGATTATCTTCGTGCTACATATTATTCTACATCGTTTATCTTCGTTCTAAATGACGATTATGTAATCTTTAATATTTTAGAGATTATGTATTCTAGTTCTAATCGTAAATCAGATGAGTTAGTATTATATTGACTCATTAAATCCATGGATTACATCTGAACAAAATATATATGTAAGTACATATTTTCATAAAGTTTGTAATTAAAAATTCATTCGTACAAACTAATTAATTGTGGAAATATTTTAACGGGTAGGTAATACCCGAGAAATATTTTGATTTCACATTAATATGTTACACTGTACATTCTTCAATTCAGATTCAACAGCCTTTTACTATCATACCAATATCCACAGATATATGTATCCGTTCACCGAAGCATGACCACTTTCATTCCAATTCAAATACAATTTCATATTCAAATTTTTACCAATCAAAATCCAACAAGTGGCATAAAGAAGAAATAATGGACACAATAAAAAGTGATTAGAAACAAACTAATACTATGTGAAATGTTGTTAAGAATCCACGCTAACAATATCCTAGCTAACTATTCCTATATCCTTTATGACTATTCCTTATAATTTACTAGTCTTGGTTAATTCCGGGACAACATAATATAATCTTCGAATTAAATACATTGAATAAATCTTAAGACACATGTACACAATACGTCGAGATGACTTCAAAGACAATAGTTTTACAATGGGTCGTAGATATTACATATACAATACGTCGAATAAATCTTAAGACACATGTACACAATACGCCGAGATTACTTCAAAGACAATAGTTGTACAATGGGTCGTAGATATTACATATACAATACGTCGTAATTAATTCGAAGATTATATATTAAACTAAATATGAACTATTGGGCTATTGGACTATAATTGGACTACTAACTATGGACTACTAACATTGGACAATTAAAACGTATTAAAATATTGATTATAGTATATGAAACTAAACATTTCTTCGAGTTTGCCACTTGATTTCACCTTCAACATCATATGAAGCTTGACAATTATAATCAGCATTCAATCATCTAAAAACAGAATCTCCTCGAAACACCTCGAATTGATCACCACTGATTCAGATATGGTAACATTAAATGCAGAGGAAACAGCAACATTGTAGATGGTCTTAATGGCCAAAAGTTTGATGATAAAGAATGGAGTGTTAGGAACGCTCGATAGAAAATTTGGTATCGAGAGACGGATTAAGCAAACCGTGAAGGAGATCAAGGACAAATACAAGGACCAAACCCTATATTCAAAGAATCCAGATAATTCTGTATCCAATGAAATCTCTAGAGAATATCTTGCTCCGTACTCATGTTAAATCTTACGGAAAATCTTTCTTCATCAACCTTCGATCTTAGAAATTCTGAAAATATCATCATAAATATCTTCGATATTTCTGAAGATATTTTCATAAATTTTTCTTGTCCAAAATTATCTATCTCTTCGTGCTATCTGTATTACATCATAAAGGAAACTGTTTTAGTTTCTGAATTTCTATAACATCCGAATTTGAATTATGAATGAATTCTGGAGAAGTGTTAGAGATGAAAGCATGAGTTAGTATAATATAATGGCGCCTGGCCAACGTGATTATATTATAGTAAGTCATGCTGGAAGTTCTAATGAAACATGATGATTCATAGATCATAACGTCATCATGTGCCATGTTACACGACTCGTTCATTCTGTTTCACCTCTGAACATCCCAAGAAAATATATTCTTGATAGTTCCGTCCTCAGTGATTCTGGTAATATAACAAATCAAATCGTACTATTACGTTCCTCTCTGCTTAGAACGTTAGGATCATTCAAAACTTCATACTTACGAATTCTGGACCATTACTCGCTTTACTAGAGGTCGAGAAGAGAATAAAAAGGCAAAGAGCTCCGAAATGTAAGGGAAGATATAAAGCCCGATAACAACACAGAAATTACAAACCGTGTACATTAATACGAATAGAAATATAAAGACACAGGAGTATGATAAACACAATAACCCCAAGAGCATAGTAGAACTAAATAGATTCCTCGGGTGGTAGTTGAAATAGAAAAATGACAGATACGATAGTTAGGAAAATATCAAGGATTAGAACTGGATTAAACATTTTCACAATCTTTTGGATGTATGAACTGAGAAAGAAAGTATGAGATTGGTGAGAATAATGGAACGGAAGAGTTTAATTTATAATGGAAATATCAGACGTAGCAATCGAGGCAGATCACCGCATTTAATTATAGAGATCCTAATTTCCTTAAATCTCGAAGAATCGGATCTTATTTAGATTTCAAAGATTTTCTTTAATCCCTTGAATTTTGGAATTCAAACCTGACTACGTCAAAAGCTAAGGCGAATCTCTATTGTATCCATTTCAAATCTTTTGTGATAGCCTCACTCGTACGCTTCGAATAATCGAATTATTTTATCCATATTACTCGATGGTGATAAAACTCTAAAATTTCAACTTATATTCGTCATGAAAATATTCTTGTTATTAGCCATGACGACCTCACTCAAATTTCGGGACGAAATTTCTTTAACGGGTAGGTACTGTAACAGCCCGGAAATTTCCGACCAAATTTAAACTTTATCTTTAAATGATTTAATGTTCCGACCCGATAAGCAAAGTCTGTAATGTTGAATCTCAAAAATTTTGAAGTGTTTTCATTTATACAATTACCCTTTGACTGTGCCCGACGATTCACGAACAACTCTGCATAAATAAAAATGTAAATATATATATATATATATATATATATATATATATATATATATATATATATATATATATATATATATATATATATAAATATAAGTATATAAATATTTATAAATAAATAAAAATACACTTTAACCAATTTGAAATTAAAAATGTAAAATAATAAACAAAATAATTAAGTTATTATTAAAATGAATATATATATATATATATATATATATATATATATATATATATATATATATAATATTATTATGAATTTATATAATAGAAATATATATAAATGATTTCTATTAATAATTATTATGTTGTAACATATAAATGTTAAATATTCAATAGATGTATTTATATAATATATGATATAATTATTAGATATTAGAAAAATTAATAAATTGTAATATTAAATATAAGTTATTTATAGTTGTTATATCATTATTACATTCAATATTAATATTAATGTTAATATCAGAATACTATTATTTAATATAATATAAAATCAATATATTTAATTTATCATTAGAAATAGTAGTAAAATTATAATTTTAAGTTATTATGATTATTTGTTATTATTTTCTTTATCAATATTATTATTATTATTAGTATTAATATAGTTATATTTATTAGAAAATAATACAATCTATTATTATTATCTTTAATAATATAATTATTATCATTTTTATGATTTTAGTATCATTATTATTTATTATTTCTGATATAATAATTATTAATATTATTAATAATATATTTATTAATTATTAATATTAATTTAATTATATAAATTATAGAAGTCAAGATGTGGTACGATTCTGTTTGCTTTCACCATCAAAATTTCTGTTAAATTGTTTCTGTCTGCAAAAGTTGATTCCAATCAATTCCAAATCAGATACAAAACAAATTCAGTTAGCCTTTACAATCAAACTTTATTTTTTTTCTTCCTTTTCTGTTTTGTACGAACGATTCCTGCCTCCCATTTGTTAAACGTCGACATCTAAATTCACTACACAATAACTTAGGCTTGATTATAAATATTATACTTCATTCAATTACTCAGAAAAATCTAAATAACACTGCAGTGCAAAAATTTTAAAAAAAAAAAAAAACTGAACCCATTACCTCTGTTTCGTGTCAAATTTTTTTAAAAGCTCGAATTCGATTTGAATTTCAAAATCTGTTAATGTGGTGTTGTTAGGAACCCTCCACTCAAACTACCTGCAAAGTATGAGCCTCCAATTCCTCTTAATAATTCTTAATTTTCGAGTCAAAGTTTAAGATTTGAAAAGTCAACTTATTTGTTCATCCAAAAATTAGAAGTCATATTGATGTTTATGGTTAAATTGATAATTTTTAAAGTTTCAGTGAATGATTTGCAACCTTTTTCGTGTTGAACTCATGATTTAAAACGGACTAAAAACTCAAAATCAATATTTTTTTTTTTTAAAAAAGGCTGCGACAGCAGCAGCAGGTTCTACCGATTATATATATATATATATATTTTTTCTTTTTATGTTAATACAATCATGGATATTGGTTGTTTATATTTATTTTGAAGTATCAAATCGATGTTGTGAAGATTTGAAAATGGTCTGGGTCGTCTGTGTTTTTTTGAGGAAGATGACGAAAGTATAATAGAAAATGATTATGGGTTATAATTAATCGGATTGAGTTTATAACAGAAAAATAAGAATGGTGCAATGGTTAGGGAGGTGTTTGGGTATTCGAGAGGTCACGAGTTCGAGTCCCGTTTCGAGCATTTATTTTTACAAGCTAGCTTTTAAGGTAGTTTTCATTTTCAAATTTATTATTATTATTATTATTATTATTATTATTATTATTATTATTATTATTATTATTATTATTATTATTATTATTATTATTATTATTATTATTATGATTACAATTATTATTGTTATTATTGGTATTATAAGTATTATTATTAGTATTATCATAATTATAAGTATTATAACCATTATTATTATTATTAGTCTTATGAGTATTATTAATATATTTATTATTATTAATTTTATCATTTAAGTATTATTATTATTTTTATGATTATTATTATTATTATTGTTATTATTACACTTATAATTATTGTTATTATTATTATTATCATTAAGTATTAGAATTATTATTATTATTAATATTATTATTAGTAAGTATTATATTAGTTATTACTGTTATTATTACTAATATAAGTATTAGTTACCAATTATTATTATTGTTATCATAACCCTAGTTACAATTATTATTATTATTATTATTATTATTATTGTTATTACTAATATTATTATCAATATAAGTATTATTATCAAGTAATATGATTATTAATATTATCATTATTAATATAAAAAAAACTACCTTTTAAATAGATAAATATTTTGTACATAAAATATACTTGTTACATATACTATAATTATATTAAAATTTCACATAACTATATATATCAAACCTATTAATATTATTTATATAAATACATACAAATAAAAAACTATCGATTTTTAAATATAACATTAAACAATTATGTATATAAATATGAGTATATTAATATAACTATATAAATATTAACCATTATGAATATATACATAAATTAAACATACATAATATATAAATTAAAGACATAATTAATAAATTTGTTCAGTTATGATTATATGTTTTAATATATATATACAAATGATATAGGTTCGTGAATCCGAGGCCAACCCTACACTTGTTCAATGTCGTCATATGTATTTTTACTACAAAATACAGTAATGTGAGTTTCATTACTCCCTTTTTATATATTTTTGGGCTGAGAATACATGCGCTGTTTTATAAATTATTTTACGAAATGGACACAAGTACTTAAACTATATTCTATGGTTGGATTACGAATACCAAATATCGCCCCTTGTTAGCTTGGTAGCCTAAGAATTAGGAAAATGGCCCCTAATTGACGCGAATCCTAAAGATAGATCTATGGACCTTGACACGTCCCATTCGGGTTACGAATGCTTTAGTACTTCGATTGATATATACTGATTGCGACGGCCGGTATATAGCATGCAGATTGCGAAATGCCTGTATGCGGGGGATATTCTATATGCATCCTGTTAGTTCGGTTACCAAGTATTCACCATATGAATGATTTTATCTTTATGCAGATTGCGAAATGCCTGTATAATGATTATGGAATTTAAAATGAAAATGAAAATCTTGTGGTCTATTAAATTATGGGAAATGAATATTTATGATAAACTAATGAACTCACCAACCTTTTGGTTGACACTTATAAGCATGTTTATTCTCAGGTATGAAAGAAATCTTCCGCTGTGCATTTGTTCACTTTAAAGATTACTTGGAGTCATTCATGACATATTTCAAAAGACATTGCATTCGAGTCGTGAGTTCAAAAAGATTGAGATAAAGTAAATGACAGATTAAGTCGTTTATAGTTGGATATATTGTGAAATGATATGCATATTGTCATTTATCGTTGTAATGAAAGATTGTCTTTTAAAAACGAATGCAATGTTTGTAAAATGTATCATATAGAGGTCAGTACCTCGCAATGGAACCAAATGTTGAAGTGTTCGTCCAGATGGTTTAGGATGGGCATTTACAATGTTTAACATGATAAAATGATAATTAAGTATATCATTAAGTGTATTAACAATGAAGTATATACATAAAATGAGACTACTAACTTAAGGGTTTCGAAACAATATAAACATGTAACGATTAACGATGAAATAACGACTTAATTAAAATGTATATATATGTATTGTGTTAAGATGTATTAATACACGTTTGAAAGACTTAAAGAAATATATCAAAATACTTATACTTAACAAAGATAGTTATAATTGTGTTCCCATTCATTTTCATCAAGAATTTTACTCGTATTCATACGATATTTTCACCCGTATAATACCCAGCTTCTAGTTGTATATACTATTGGTATATACACTCAAATGATCAGCTCTTAGCAGCCCTTAATGGGTCAACAAATATGTGGAACCAACCATTAGACAACTAGCATGACTTATGAGCAAGAAAACAAAACAAGAACTCCTTTTAACCCCACTCACCAGTCACCACTCACCATTCACTTCATTTCATTTCCATTTTCTTTCTAATTCTCTCTCAAAACACACACACACCCTCAAGAACGAAATTTCCAGTAAACTAATCATCATCTTCATCAAAAACTACTTCAAGAATCAAGCTATAATTATTATAGGAAGAATACTTCAAGAACACTTCAAAAATCCTTTCAAGTTTGCTAGATTACTTTCAATCTTGAAAATCCATTTAAAGTGATCATCCAATATCAATAAATCTTTATTTAAATCAGTAGGTGTTCATTCTAAATCAAGGTAATAATTATATTTAAGCTTTGATTAAATTCTATAAACATAACTATCTTTAATCAAGTAGTAATCTTACTTGAACTTGTTTTCGTACCATGATTCTACTTCAAGAACTTCCAAGCCATCAAAGATCCTTTAAAGCTCAAGATTAATTCTCATCATTTCCAGTAGGTTTACCTACTATACTTGAGGTAGTAACGATGTTCATAACATCGTTCGATTCATACTTATATAACTATCTTATTCGAAGAATATAACTTGTAATCACTAGAACATAGTTTAGTTAATTCTAAACTTGTTTGCAAACAAAGTTAATCCTTCTAACTTGACTTTAAAAACAACTTCACACATGTACTATATCTATAAGATATGCTAACATAAGGATTTAAAACTTGAAAAAACGAAGAACACCGTAAAACTGGACATACGCTGTCGTAGTAAAACCGGGGGCTGTTTTGGGTTTGGTAATTAAAAACTATCTTAAACTTTGAATTTAAAGTTGTTCTATGGGAAAATGATATTTCATATGAACATGATAATATATCTAAAAATGGTGGTTAAACTCAAAGTAGAAGCATATATTTTTTTTTTTCAAAATGGTCATCAAGGTGTCGTTCTTTCGACAGATATGACTACTCTTTATAAATAGACTTGTAACCTGTAACTCCGACTATAAACCACCACTTTTTCAATTTAGTTTTAGAAAATAGAATTCATTACAAAACCATATCAATTTGATTCACTCAAAACCGATTTGTAACGAAGAAGATATGGGCAAAACAATATTGGTTAAAAATGGTTAAAACGACTACGAGATTGTATCTATAAAATCTATACTAACCATATCCTAGCTAACTTTTCCTATATTATACATGTATTTAAACATGTCATGACTATTTCTTTGTAATATACTAGTCTTGGTTAAGTCCGAGACAATATAATATAATCTTGATTAATTAAGACAATAGTTATACAATACATCGGAAAAATCGAAAGACACCATGTACATAATACGTCTAGATTAATTCTAAGACAATAGTTGTACCTTGGGTTATGATTGAGTCTAGTACAATATGTATACAATACGTCTTGATTATTCCAGGGTGATATATTGGACTATATATATAGACTACTAACATTGGACTGCTAACATTGGACTACTAATGTTGGACTGCTAACTTGACAACTTAAATCATCAACACGTAAATGAAAATATTATATGAATGTAATTGAATTATATATATATATATATATATATATATATATATATATATATATATATATATATATATATATATATATATATATATATATATATATATATATATATATATAATTGTTACAGGTTCGTGAATCGATTCGACACCACGTCTGATTTTCTACGAATTGAAAATCTGTGCAAGTGAGTTATAGTCCCATTTTACTATCTAATATTTTTGGGATGAGAATAGATGCAGCTTTGTAAATGTTTTACAAAATAGACACAAGTACTTGAAACTACATTCTATGGTTGAATTATTATACCGAATATCGCCCCTTTTTAGCTTGGCAGCCTAAGAATTAGGGAAATGGCCCCTAATTGACGCGAATCCTAAAGATAGATCTATTGGGACTAATAAACCCCATCTGAATTATGGATGCTTTGGTACTTCGATTTTATATCATACAGATGAGAGTTCCTGTTATGATGGGGTATATTCTATATGCATTTTGTTAATGTCAGTTACCAGGTGTAGTGACCCGAACTTTTCCATGTTTATATATATTAATTGAGATTGATATTTACATGATTAAATGTTTCCAACATATTAAGCAATCAAACTTGTTAAGACTTGATTAATTGAAATAGGTTTCATATAGACAATTGACTACCCAAGTTGACCGGTGATTCACGAACGTTAAAACTTGTAAAAACAATATGATGACATATATATGGTTATATATATAGTTAACATGATATTATGATAAGTAAACATATCATTAAGTATATTAACAATGAACTACATATGTAAAAACAAGACTACTAACTTAATGATTTTGAAACGAGACATATATGTAACGATTATCGTTGTAACAACATTTAATGTATATATATCATATTAAGATATATTGGTACATCATAATATCATGAAAATATAATAATTTAAAATCTCTTTTGATATTATAAACATTGGGTTAACAACATTTAACAAGATCGTTAACCTAAAGGTTTCAAAACAACATTTACATGTAACGACTAACGATGACTTAACGACTCAGTTAAAATGTATCTACATGTAATGTTTTAATATGTATTCATACACTTTTGAAAGACTTCAAGACACTTATCAAAATACTTCTACTTAACAAAAATGCTTACAATTACATCCTCGTTTTGTTTCATCAACAATTCTACTCGTATGCACCCGTATTCGTACTCGTACAATACACAGCTTTTAGATGTATGTACTATTGGTATATACACTCCAATGATCAGCTCTTAGCAGCCCATGTGAGTCACCTAACACATGTGGGAACCATCATTTGGCAACTAGCATGAAATATCTCATAAAATTACAAAAATATGAGTAATCATTCATGACTTATTTACATGAAAACAAAATTACATATCCTTTATATCTAATCCATACACCAACGACCAAAAACACCTACAAACACTTTCATTCTTCAATTTTCTTCATCTAATTGATCTCTCTCAAGTTCTATCTTCAAGTTCTAAGTGTTCTTCATAAATTCCAAAAGTTCTAGTTTCATAAAATCAAGAATACTTTCAAGTTTGCTAGCTCACTTCCAATCTTGTAAGGTGATCATCCAACCTCAAGAAATCTTTGTTTCTTACAGTAGGTTATCATTCTAATACAAGGTAATAATCATATTCAAACTTTGGTTCAATTTCTATAACTATAACAATCTTATTTCAAGTGATGGTCTTACTTGAACTTGTTTTCGTGTCATGATTCTGCTTCAAGAACTTCGAGCCATCCAAGGATCCATTGAAGCTAGATCTATTTTTCTCTTTTCCAGTAGGTTTATCCAAGGAACTTAAGGTAGTAATGATGTTCATAACATCATTCGATTCATACATATAAAGCTATCTTATTCGAAGGTTTAAACTTGTAATCACTAGAACATAGTTTAGTTAATTCTAAACTTGTTCGCAAACAAAAGTTAATCCTTCTAACTTGACTTTTAAAATCAACTAAACACATGTTCTATATCTGTATGATATGCTAACTTAATGATTTAAAACCTGGAAACACGAAAAACACCGTAAAACCGGATTTACGCCGTCGTAGTAACACCGCGGGCAGTTTTGGGTTAGTTAATTAAAAACTATGATAAACTTTGATTTAAAAGTTGTTATTCTGAGAAAATGATTTTTATTATGAACATGAAACTATATCCAAAAAATATGGTTAAACTCAAAGTGGAAGTATGTTTTCTAAAATGGTCATCTAGACGTCGTTCTTTCGACTGAAATGACTACCTTTACAAAAACGACTTGTAACTTATTTTTCCGACTATAAACCTATACTTTTTCTATTTAGATTCATAAAATAGAGTTCAATATGAAACCATAGCAATTTGATTCACTCAAAACGGATTTAAAATGAAGAAGTTATGGGTAAAACAAGATTGGATAATTTTTCTCATTTTAGCTACGTGAAAATTGGTAACAAATCTATTCCAACCATAACTTAATCAACTTGTATTGTATATTATGTAATCTTGAGATACCATAGACACGTATACAATGTTTCAACCTATCATGTCGACACATCTATATATATTTCGGAACAACCATAGACACTCTATATGTGAATGTTGGAGTTAGCTATACAAGGTTGAGGTTGATTCCAAAATATATATAGTTTGAGTTGTGATCAATACTGAGATACGTATACACTGGGTCGTGGATTGATTCAAGATAATATTTATCGATTTATTTCTGTACATCTAACTGTGGACAACTAGTTGTAGGTTACTAACGAGGACAGCTGACTTAATAAACTTAAAACATCAAAATATATTAAAAGTGTTGTAAATATATTTTGAACATACTTTAATATATATGTATATATTGTTATAGGTTCGTGAATCAACCAGTGGCCAAGTCTTACTTCCCGACGAAGTAAAAATCTGTGAAAGTGAGTTATAGTCCCACTTTTAAAATCTAATATTTTTGGGATGAGAATACATGCAGGTTTTATAAATGATTTACAAAATAGACACAAGTACGTGAAACTACATTCTATGGTTGAATTATCGAAATTGAATATGCCCCTTTTTATTAAGTCTGGTAATCTAAGAATTAGGGAACAGACACCTTAATTGACGCGAATCCTAAAGATAGATCTATTGGGTCTAACAAACCCCATCCAAAGTACCGGATGCTTTAGTACTTCGAAATTTATATCATATCCGAAGGGTGTCCCGGAATGATGGGGATATTCTTATATATGCATCTTGTTAATGTCGGTTACCAGGTGTTCACCATATGAATGATTTTTATCTCTATGTATGGGATGTGTATTGAAATATGAAATCTTGTGGTCTATTATTATGATTTGATATATATAGGTTAAACCTATAACTCACCAACATTTTTGTTGACGTTTTAAGCATGTTTATTCTCAGGTGATTATTAAGAGCTTCCGCTGTCGCATACTTAAATAAGGACGAGATTTGGAGTCCATGCTTGTATGATATTGTGTAAAAACTGCATTCAAGAAACTTATTTTGTTGTAACATATTTGTATTGTAAACCATTATGTAATGGTCGTGTGTAAACAGGATATTTTAGATTATCATTATTTGATAATCTACGTAAAGCTTTTTAAACCTTTATTGATGAAATAAAGGTTATGGTTTGTTTTAAAAATGAATGCAGTCTTTGAAAAACGTCTCATATAGAGGTCAAAACCTCGCAACGAAATCAATTAATATGGAACGTTTTTAATCAATAAGAACGGGACATTTCAGTTGGTATCCGAGCGTTGGTCTTAGAGAACCAGAAAATTTGCATTAGTGTGTCTTATCGAGTTTGTTAGGATTCATTAGTGATTCTGGACTTCGACCGTGTTTTCTTTAAAAATGATTGCTTAACATTTTTGTTGGAAACTATATATTTTTAACATGTGAATATTATGTGATATATTTATCTCTTAACGCGTTTGATATTATGTGATAGATGTCTACCTCTAGAACAAGTCCCATTGACTCACCTAATAATAATGAAGAGTTAAATGTAAATTGGAATGATTCGTGGACTGATTCACAAGTTCCCGAAGAGGAACCGGAAGAAGAGTCGGAACCGGAAGAAGAATCGGAACCGGAAGAAGAATCGGAACCGGATGAAGAAATAGAACCGGTGGGGGAAATAATAAAACGGTTAAGTAAAAGAAAATCCTCAACCAGCCGACCAAGGTTAATTATGGTCAATGGTGTTTCCGCCAAGGAAGCAAAATATTGGGAGGAATACCAATTCTCCGATGAATCGGATTCCGACGAGAATTCCGATGATGTTATAGAAATTACCCCAACTGAATTTAAAAAGGCAAAAGAAAATAATAAGGGAAAGGGCATAAAAATAGAGAAATCTAATTCCAACCCCGATGAACTTTATATGTATCGTCAACCCCCGAAGTCCTTAAGTTGTAACAATGACCCGGGAACCTCTAAACCACCAGGTTTTTCTAAACCAATGTGGATAACGACGGATCGTATTAGGGGAACATCATATATCCCTAGAAACTTGGCAAAACGAACCAAAACCGAAGAAGAAGAAACACGCGAGTCGGAATAAGATAGCTGTATTCGTGTGGTGTAATATATGTAATATAGTGTGCTTATGCTTTATGATATATGTAAAAATTGCTTGTATTAATAAGTATTTTTTTTATGAATCTAACTCTTGTCTATTTTACAGTTTAAAAACACAAAATGGATAGACAACCCAATATTTTAAGAGACCTACCCGGAGACATGATTGATGAAATCTTTCCTAGAGTCGGCCAGAATTCCTCGGCACAACTATTTAAGGCGAGATCAGTTTGTAAGACATTCGAAGAACGTTCCAAGAATGTCTTGGTTTATAAGAGACTTTCGTTTGAAAGATGGGGGATAGCACATTGGGAAACCCATAAGTTACGATGTGTTTACTTTGACGCATATATTGCGGGGAACCCAAATGCTATTTTACGCAACGGGTTAAGAAATTATTTTGACTCAATATATCCGAATATTGGACTTCGTGATTTAGAAAAAGCGGCTAACATGCAACATAAAGAAGCATGTTATGCTTACGGATTAGTAATGTTCGCTTCTCACCAAAGTGAGAACAAGAACATCGGGCTACAACTATTAAACAAAATGTTTCCACAAGTGACGGAGTCGGTAATTGGGGTAAGAAATGAGGTTTTTAGATTGTTACGGGACTGTTGGACATTAGGTAACCCTCGTCCCTTTGACGACGTTACAACACGCTGTCTTATCAACGGCCATAACGGTTATGTTCCACAAGACCAAGGATGGGAAGTAGTCCTAGTAAAACCAGAATGCATGACTTGTTTCTGGACGTATGAATTACGTGTCTTTATTGCCTTTGCTGAACGACTTGTGTACTAGCTAGAATTATCTTCACAACTATCTTGTATCAAAGTTATTGTGTGCTATATTTCATGCTTTATGTAAAATAAGCGGTATTGCAAGTTTGTAAAATATTGTATAAAAGTTTGAACGCGAAATATTATTATAATCAGTTTTTCATATAGAATTGTAGTAGTTGAATTGTATATTAGCTACTAAGTATGAACTTAACGGGTAGGTACTACCCGAATTTAAACTTATAAAACGCTAATATGAAGAAAAAGCTTTTATAAATGAGTTCATATTATGCTACGAAATACTATTAACTACTCTTAATATTCTGTATGATTAACTTGTTCCATTTGACTATTTTGAAGGAAATGGCACCGACTACTCAACACACCGTGAATATGAATGAAGAGGAATTCCGTACTTTTCTAGCTTCAAACATAGCCGCAGTACAGGCTGCGCTACATACCAACAATAACCTTGGATCTAGCAGTACAGGAAATCGTGTAGGATGCACCTACAAAGAATTCACTGCCTGCAAACCTTTGGAATTTGATGGAACCGAAGGACCGATCGGATTGAAACGGTGGACCGAGAAGGTCGAATCGGTGTTTGCCATAAGTAAGTGTACTGAAGAGGACAAAGTGAAGTACGCTACGCATACCTTCACAGGTTCTGCGTTAACATGGTGGAATACTTATCTAGAGCAAGTGGGACAAGACGATGCGTACGCACTACCGTGGTCAGCATTCAAGCACTTGATGAACGAGAAGTACCGTCCCAGAACCGAGGTCAATAAGCTCAAGACAGAACTTAGAGGGTTACGAACCCAAGGATTTGATATTACCACGTACGAAAGACGGTTCACAGAATTGTGCCTATTGTGTCCGGGAGCGTTCGAAGATAAGGAAGAGAAGATCGACGCGTTTGTGAAAGGATTACCGGAAAGAATCCAAGAAGATATAAGTTCACACGAGCCCGCCTCCATACAACAGGCATGTAGAATGGCTCACAAACTAGTGAACCAGATTGAAGAAAGAATTAAAGAAAAGACTGCTGAAGAGGCCAATGTGAAGCAAGTCAAAAGAAAGTGGGAGGAAAACGGTGATAAGAATCACCAATACAACAACAACAGCAATTACAACAATAATCGCAACAATTATCCCAACAATCGCAACATCAATCGCAACTACAACAAACGGCCCAACAACAACAACAACAACAACAACAACAACAACAACAACAGCAACAGCAACTACAACAATCATCCTAATAACAATAATAACCGCAACAACAACAACAATCAGAAGCAGCTATGCCAAAGGTGTGAAAAGAATCACTCGGGGTTCTGCACCAAATTTTGCAACAAGTGTAAAAGAAATGGTCATAGCGCGGCGAAGTGTGAGGTCTACGGACCAGGGGTTAATAGAACGAAAGGAACAAATGGTGTCGGAACGAGTAATGGCGGAGCAAGTAGTGTCGGAGCAAGTTATGCCAATGTAGTTTGTTATAAATGTGGAAAACCGGGCCACATTATTAGAAATTGCCCGAACCAGGAGAACACGAATGGACAAGGCCGCGGAAGAGTTTTCAATATTAATGCGGCAGAGGCACAGGAAGACCCGGAGCTTGTTACGGGTACGTTTCTTATTGACAATAAATCTGCTTACGTTTTATTTGATTCGGGTGCGGATAGAAGCTATATGAGTAGAGATTTTTGTGCTAAATTAAGTTGTCCATTGACGCCTTTGGATAGTAAATTTTTACTCGAATTAGCAAATGGTAAATTAATTTCAGCAGATAATATATGTCGGAATCGAGAAATTAAACTGGTTAGCGAAACATTTAAGATTGATTTGATACCAGTAGAGTTAGGGAGTTTTGATGTGATAATCGGTATGGACTGGTTGAAAGAAGTGAAAGCAGAGATCGTTTGTTACAAAAATGCAATTCGCAATATACGAGAAAAAGGAAAACCCTTAATGGTGTACGGAGAAAAGGGCAACACGAAGCTACATCTTATTAGTAATTTGAAGGCACAAAAACTAATAAGAAAAGGTTGCTATGCTGTTCTAGCACACGAGAAAGTACAAACTGAAGAAAAGAGCATCAATGATGTTCCCGTCGCAAAAGAATTTCCCGATGTATTTCCGAAAGAATTACCGGGATTACCCCCACATCGATCCGTTGAATTTCAAATAGATCTTGTACCAGGAGCTGCACCAATAGCTCGTGCTCCTTACAGACTCGCACCCAGCGAGATGAAAGAACTGCAAAGCCAATTACAAGAACTTTTAGAGCGTGGTTTCATTCGACCAAGCACATCACCGTGGGGAGCTCCTGTTTTGTTTGTCAAGAAGAAAGATGGTACATTCAGGTTGTGTATCGACTACCGAGAGTTGAACAAACTTACCATCAAGAACCGCTACCCACTACCGAGAATCGACTACTTATTTGATCAACTACAAGGCTCGTCTGTTTATTCAAAGATTGACTTACGTTCCGGGTATCATCAAATGCGGGTGAAAGAAGATGATATTCCAAAGACTGCTTTCAGAACACGTTACGGTCATTACGAGTTTATGGTCATGCCATTTGGTTTGACTAATGCACCAGCTGTGTTCATGGACCTTATGAACCGAGTGTGTGGACCATACCTTGACAAGTTTGTCATTGTTTTCATTGATGACATACTTATTTACTCAAAGAATGACCAAGAACACGGTGAACATTTGAGAAAGGTGTTAGAAGTATTGAGGAAGGAAGAATTGTACGCTAAGTTTTCAAAGTGTGCATTTTGGTTGGAAGAAGTTCAATTCCTCGGTCACATAGTGAACAAAGAAGGTATTAAGGTGGATCCGGAAAAGATAGAAACTGTTGAAAAGTGGGAAACCCCGAAAACTCCGAAACACATACGCCAGTTTTTAGGACTAGCTGGTTACTACAGAAGGTTCATCCAAGACTTTTCCAGAATAGCAAAACCCTTGACTGCATTAACGCATAAAGGGAAGAAATTTGAATGGAATGATGAACAAGAGAAAGCGTTTCAGTTATTGAAGAAAAAGCTAACTACGGCACCTATATTGTCATTGCCTGAAGGGAATGATAATTTTGTGATTTATTGTGACGCATCAAAGCAAGGTCTCGGTTGTGTATTAATGCAACGAACGAAGGTGATTGCTTATGCGTCTAGACAATTGAAGATTCACGAACAAAATTATACGACGCATGATTTGGAATTAGGCGCGGTTGTTTTTGCATTAAAGACTTGGAGGCTCTACTTATATGGGGTCAAAAGTATTATATATACCGACCACAAAAGTCTTCAACACATATTTAATCAGAAACAACTGAATATGAGGCAGCGTAGGTGGATTGAATTATTGAATGATTACGACTTTGAGATTCGTTACCACCCGGGGAAGGCAAATGTGGTAGCCGATGCCTTGAGCAGGAAGGACAGGGAACCCATTCGAGTAAAATCTATGAATATAATGATTCATAATAACCTTACTACTCAAATAAAGGAGGCGCAACAAGGAGTTTTAAAAGAGGGAAATTTAAAGGATGAAATACCCAAAGGATCGGAGAAGCATCTTAATATTCGGAAAGGCGGAACCCGGTATAGGGCTGAAAGGATTTGGGTACCAAAATTTGGAGATATGAGAGAAATGGTACTTAGAGAAGCTCATAAAACCAGATACTCAATACATCCTGGAACGGGGAAGATGTACAAGGATCTCAAGAAACATTTTTGGTGGCCGGGTATGAAAGCCGATGTTGCTAAATACGTAGGAGAATGTTTGACGTGTTCTAAGGTCAAAGCTGAGCATCAGAAACCATCAGGTCTACTTCAACAACCCGAAATCCCAGAATGGAAATGGGAAAACATTACCATGGATTTCATCACTAAATTGCCAAGGACTGCAAGTGGTTTTGATACTATTTGGGTAATAGTTGATCGTCTCACCAAATCAGCACACTTCCTGCCAATAAGAGAAGATGACAAGATGGAGAAGTTAGCACGACTGTATTTGAAGGAAGTCATCTCCAGACATGGAATACCAATCTCTATTATCTCTGATAGGGATGGCAGATTTATTTCAAGATTCTGGCAGACATTACAGCAAGCATTAGGAACTCGTCTAGACATGAGTACTGCCTATCATCCACAAACTGATGGGCAGAGCGAAAGGACGATACAAACGCTTGAAGACATGCTACGAGCATGTGTTATTGATTTCGGAAACAGTTGGGATCGACATCTACCGTTAGCAGAATTTTCCTACAACAACAGCCACCATTCAAGCATTAAGATGGCGCCGTTTGAAGCACTTTATGGTAGAAAGTGCAGGTCTCCGATTTGTTGGAGTGAAGTGGGGGATAGACAGATTACGGGTCCGGAGATTATACAAGAAACTACCGAGAAGATCATCCAAATTCAACAACGGTTGAAAACCGCCCAAAGTCGACAAAAGAGCTACGCTGACATTAAAAGAAAAGATATAGAATTTGAAATTGGAGAGATGGTCATGCTTAAAGTTGCACCTTGGAAAGGCGTTGTTCGATTTGGTAAACGAGGGAAATTAAATCCAAGGTATATTGGACCATTCAAGATTATTGATCGTGTCGGACCAGTAGCTTACCGACTTGAGTTACCTCAACAACTCGCGGCTGTGCATAACACTTTCCACGTCTTGAATTTGAAGAAATGTTTTGCTAAAGAAGATCTCACTATTCCGTTAGATGAAATCCAAATCAACGAAAAACTTCAATTCATCGAAGAACCCGTCGAAATAATGGATCGTGAGGTTAAAAGACTTAAGCAAAACAAGATACCAATTGTTAAGGTTCGATGGAATGCTCGTAGAGGACCCGAGTTCACCTGGGAGCGTGAAGATCAGATGAAGAAGAAATACCCGCATCTCTTTCCAGAAGATTCGTCAACACCTTCAACAGCTTAAAATTTCGGGACGAAATTTATTTAACGGGTAGGTACTGTAGTGACCCGAACTTTTCCATGTTTATATATATTAATTGAGATTGATATTTACATGATTAAATGTTTCCAACATATTAAGCAATCAAACTTGTTAAGACTTGATTAATTGAAATAGGTTTCATATAGACAATTGACTACCCAAGTTGACCGGTGATTCACGAACGTTAAAACTAGTAAAAACTATATGATGACATATATATGGTTATATATATAGTTAACATGATATTATGATAAGTAAACATATCATTAAGTATATTAACAATGAACTACATATGTAAAAACAAGACTACTAACTTAATGATTTTGAAACGAGACATATATGTAACGATTATCGTTGTAACGACATTTAATGTATATATATCATATTAAGATATATTGGTACATCATAATATCATGAAAATATAATAATTTAAAATCTCTTTTGATATTATAAACATTGGGTTAACAACATTTAACAAGATCGTTAACCTAAAGGTTTCAAAACAACATTTACATGTAACGACTAATGATGACTTAACGACTCAGTTAAAATGTATCTACATGTAATGTTTTAATATGTATTCATACACTTTTGAAAGACTTCAAGACACTTATCAAAATACTTCTACTTAACAAAAATGCTTACAATTACATCCTCGTTTAGTTTCATCAACAATTCTACTCGTATGCACCCGTATTCGTACTCGTACAATACACAGCTTTTAGATGTATGTACTATTGGTATATACACTCCAATGATCATCTCTTAGCAGCCCATGTGAGTCACCTAACACATGTGGGAACCATCATTTGGCAACTAGCATGAAATATCTCATAAAATTACAAAAATATGAGTAATCATTCATGACTTATTTACATGAAAACAAAATTACATATCCTTTATATCTAATCCATACACCAACGACCAAAAACACCTACAAACACTTTAATTCTTCAATTTTCTTCATCTAATTGATCTCTCTCAAGTTCTATCTTCAAGTTCTAAGTGTTCTTCATAAATTCCAAAAGTTCTAGTTTCATAAAATCAAGAATACTTTCAAGTTTGCTAGCTCACTTTCAATCTTGTAAGGTGATCATCCAACCTCAAGAAATCTTTGTTTCTTACAGTAGGTTATCATTCTAATACAAGGTAATAATCATATTCAAACTTTGGTTCAATTTCTATAACTATAACAATCTTATTTCAAGTGATGGTCTTACTTGAACTTGTTTTCGTGTCATGATTCTGCTTCAAGAACTTCGAGCCATCCAAGGATCCATTGAAGCTAGATCTATTTTTCTCTTTTCCAGTAGGTTTATCCAACAAACTTAAGGTAGTAATGATGTTCATAACATCATTCGATTCATACATATAAAACTATCTTATTCGAAGGTTTAAACTTGTAATCACTAGAACATAGTTTAGTTAATTCTAAACTTGTTCGCAAACAAAAGTTAATCCTTCTAACTTGACTTTTAAAATCAACTAAACACATGTTCTATATCTATATGATATGCTAACTTAATGATTTAAAACCTGGAAACACGAAAAACACCGTAAAACCGGATTTACGCCGTCGTAGTAACACCGCGGGCTGTTTTGGGTTAGTTAATTAAAAACTATGATAAAATTTGATTTAAAAGTTGTTATTCTGAGAAAATGATTTTTATTATGAACATGAAACTATATCCAAAAATTATGGTTAAACTCAAAGTGGAAGTATGTTTTCTAAAATGGTTATCTAGACGTCGTTCTTTCGACTGAAATGACTACCTTTACAAAAACGACTTGTAACTTATTTTTCTGACTATAAACCTATACTTTTTCTATTTAGATTCATAAAATAGAGTTCAATATGAAACCATAGCAATTTGATTCACTCAAAACGGATTTAAAATGAAGAAGTTATGGGTAAAACAAGATTGGATAATTTTTCTCATTTTAGCTACGTGAAAATTGGTAACAAATCTATTCCAACCATAACTTAATCAACTTGTATTGTATATTATGTAATCTTGAGATACCATAGACACGTATACAATGTTTCGACCTATCATGTCGACACATCTATATATATTTCGGAACAACCATAGACACTCTATATGTGAATGTTGATTCCAAAATATATATAGTTTGAGTTGTGATCAATACTGAGATACGTATACACTGGGTCGTGGATTGATTCAAGATAATATTTATCGATTTATTTCTGTACATCTAACTGTGGACAACTAGTTGTAGGTTACTAACTGTGGACAACTAGTTGTAGGTTACTAACGAGGACAACTAGTTGTAAATATATTTTGAACATACTTTGATATATATGTATATATTGTTATAGGTTCGTGAATCAACCAGTGGTCAAGTCTTACTTCCCGACGAAGTAAAAATCTGTGAAAGTGAGTTATAGTCCCACTTTTAAAATCTAATATTTTTGGGATGAGAATACATGCAGGTTTTATAAATGATTTACAAAATAGACACAAGTACGTGAAACTACATTCTATGGTTGAATTATCGAAATCGAATATGCCCCTTTTTATTAAGTCTGGTAATCTAAGAATTAGGGAACAGACACCCTAATTGACGCGAATCCTAAAGATAGATCTATTGGGTCTAACAAACCCCATCCAAAGTACCGGATGCTTTAGTACTTCGAAATTTATATCATATCCGAAGGGTGTCCCGGAATGATGGGGATATTCTTATATATGCATCTTGTTAATGTCGGTTACCAGGTGTTCACCATATGAATGATTTTTATCTCTATGTATGGGATGTGTATTGAAATATGAAATCTTGTGGTCTATTATTATGATTTGATATATATAGGTTAAACCTATAACTCACCAACATTTTTGTTGACGTTTTAAGCATGTTTATTCTCAGGTGATTATTAAGAGCTTCCGCTGTCGCATACTTAAATAAGGACGAGATTTGGAGTCCATGCTTGTATGATATTGTGTAAAAACTGCATTCAAGAAACTTATTTTGTTGTAACATATTTGTATTGTAAACCATTATGTAATGGTCGTGTGTAAACAGGATATTTTAGATTATCATTATTTGATAATCTACGTAAAGCTTTTTAAACCTTTATTGATGAAATAAAGGTTATGGTTTGTTTTAAAAATGAATGCAGTCTTTGAAAAACGTCTCATATAGAGGTCAAAACCTCGCAACGAAATCAATTAATATGGAACGTTTTTAATCAATAAGAACGGGACATTTCACCAGGTGTTCACCATATGAAAGATTTTTATGCAGATTGTGAAATGCCTGTATGTTGTTTATGAAAATGAAATCTTGTGGTCTATTATTACGATTTATGATATAGGTTAAACCTATAACTCACCAACATTTTTGTTGAAATTTTAAGCATGTTTATTCTCAGGTAATTATTAAAAGACTTTCGCTGTTGCATGCTATTTAAAGACAAGATTTGGAGTCAGCATGCTTGTATGATAATGTTTAAAAACTGCATTCGGAAATACTTTGTTGTAACATATTATTGTTATTCATTATGTATTGGTCGTGTGTAAACGTAATATTTTAGATTATCATTGATTGATAATCAACGATGTGTCCTTTAAACCTTTATCGAATAAATAAAGGTTATGGTTTGTTTTAAAAACGAATGCAGGCTTTGAAAAACATCTCATATAGAGGTTAAAACCTCGCAAAGGCACCAATTAATATGAAACGTTTATAATCGATATGAACGAGGCATTTCAGTTGGTATCAGAGCGTCGGTCTTAGAGAACCAGAAATTTGCATTAGTGTGTCTAACCGAGTTTGTTAGGATGCATTAGTGAGTCTGGACTTCGACCGTGTCTGTTTTAAAAATGATTACTTAACACTTTTGTTGAAAACTATATATTCTTATCTTGTAAATATTATGTAGTATATTAATCTCTTAACATGCTTGCTATTATGTGTTAGATGACTTCATCCGATCATGTTAGACTATCAAGCGACTCCGATTACAGTAGTCACTCAAGCGACTCAGATATTGAGTCACAATCTTCAACCAATGTACCAAAGTTAAAATTGGTCGATGGTGTCTCCGCTGAGGAAGAAAAATACTGGGAAGATTCCCAATTTCCTAAGGAACCGGAAGAGAATCCCGATGAGGATTCCGATGAAGTGATAGAAATTACACCGGCTCAGTTTAATAAAGAAAATAATAAGGGGAAATCTCCATCTATCAAGTTATCAGTAGTAACCCTGACCGTTCATACCGAAAACATCCGTATCACTTGAACTTTAATTATCGACCTGGAACATCTCACAGACTTGGTCCTTCTGAAAAGGGTGTGAAAATGACTACTCGTATTAGGGGCGGAATGGGTATTGGTAAGAAATTAGCAGAACGAACTAAGTCAGAAGAGGAAGAAACAAGTGAGTCCGATTGAAGAGTTCGTAGTAATGAGTTTTAGAAATGTCTTGTAATATATGTATGATAACGTGCTTGTGCTTTTATGCTATATGTAAAATTGCTTGTAATGTCTTATTATTTCCATTATCTTCTACAGACCTAAGTATTATTTTCGCCTCTTTTACAGTATAAAACAAATTACAAAATGGACGTTAGGGATAGGCAACCAAATATTTTAGAAGATCTGCCACAGGATATGATTGTTGAAATCTTGTCTAAAGTTGGTCAGGATTCATAGGCCCAATTATTTATGGTGAAGTCAGTTTGCAAAGAATTTGAAACGCATTCCGAGCATGCTTTGGTTTATTAAAGGCTTTCCTTTGACAGGTGGTGTATCTCACCTTGGGGAGACCATAAGTTGGCCCGTATTTTCTTTATGGCTACATATTATGGAAACCCCAATGCGATTTTTCGCTATGGGTTAAGGACTTATTTCGATTCTATACACCCCGATATAGGACTTCATTATTTAGAAAAAGCTTCAAATATGCAACTAAAAAAAGCATGTTATGTTTATGGGTTAATTATGTTTGCTTCTCACCAAATTGAGAAAAAGAACATCGGGATACAACTTCTTAATAGAACATTTCCACTAGTAATGGATCTAGTGGTTGAGGTGAGAAATAAGGTTTTTAACTTGTTATGGCGCTGTTGGGTATTATATAACCCCCGTCCTTTTGACGACATCGCAACGTGCTGTACTATCAAGGGCCACAATGGTTATTTTCCACTGGACATGGGATGGGAAATAGTATTGGTTAAACCGGAATGCATGACTTGTTTTTGGTCCTATGAATTACGTTTTTTTACTGAACGATTTGAGTTTAACTAGAATTGTCTTAACAGCTGCCTTGTATTATAATTATCGTGTGTATGTTTCATGCTATATGTAAAATAACGGTATTATACGATTGTAAAATATTGTACCAAATATTTGAACATGAATTATTATTGTAATTAGTTTTTCATGATAGAATTGTAGTAGTTGATTTATATATTAGCTATTAAGTATGAACTTTAATGGGTATGTATTAGCCGAATTATAAAACGCTAATATGAAGAAAAGGCTTTTATAATAATAAGTTCATATTATGCTACAAAATACTAATGACTAACTTAACTCTTTTGGCTATCTTTGAAGGAAATGGCACCGACTACCAGACAAACCCTAAACATGAACGAAGACGAATTCCGTAACTTTCTTACTGCGAGCATAGCCGCAGTGCAGGCTACATTGCACAACAACAATCACTCAGGGTCTAGCAGTGGAGTTAACTCCACAAGAAATCGCGTAGGATGCTCCTACAAGGCTTTCACTGCCTGTAAACCTCTTGAGTTCGATGGAACCGAAGGACCAGTCGGACTAAAATGGTGGACCGAGAAGGTAGAATCTGTATTTGCCATAAGCAAATGTACTGAAGAGGATAGAGTGAAGTACACCACGCATACTGAAACGACCCGTCCATATTACTATAAACGCAGTACGTTATTCATTGGTTCCATAGCGAGGTATTTAACCTCTATATGATACGTTTTTAGAAAATATTGCATTCGTTTCATAAAAAAACACACCATTATTATACATAATGCATGTTTTAAACAAGTGAGAGATTATTTAAGGAATAATCCCCATATTACATCGGTTTACAAATACTACACACGTGCCATAATAGTCGAATATATTACATGACAAAGGTTTTATTAAATGCAACACTTCATTTAAACAAAAGCATGAGACTCCATGCACAGTTTGCTCAGATAATGCAATAGCGGAAGACTTTCTTAAGGACCTGAGAATAAACATGCTTAAACAGTCAACACAAAGGTTGGTAAGATATATAGGTTTAAAGCTAGCATTGATATAAATATAGACCACAAGA
Organism: Rutidosis leptorrhynchoides; assembly: GCF_046630445.1. Lineage (NCBI taxonomy): Eukaryota > Viridiplantae > Streptophyta > Magnoliopsida > Asterales > Asteraceae > Rutidosis > Rutidosis leptorrhynchoides. Next base: position 425,862,243 of record NC_092335.1, read on the forward strand.
TTTCATAGTTATAAACATTTCAATAAAGATATTTTATAAGTTGTTGAGCGCTTCGGTAACCATACTTAACCAATAATGTGGCATATTCCCTTTATTATGAAATTTCCCTACACTGTACCAAGTGTAGTAAAAACGAAGTACTATGCAACCATTTACGATACTAGAGCGACTAGCCCGGTTGGGGTTGTCAAACCCGATAGATCTATCAATAGAATTCGCGCTTACATGTTCTTACAACATGTAAATATTAGTTACTAAGCTGTTAGGGAAGATATGTAAGGTGGTACAACTCAACGTAGAATATATTTTAAGTACTTGTGTCCATAGCGTAAAACATAAAATGCATGTATTCTCATACAAAAATAATTTTAGAGTTTAAAAATGGGACTATATACTCACGGTAGTAAAAGTATATTAATAATAAGTTTTCAACTTATTAAAAATATGGCCGTCGTCCTTGGATTCACGAACCTATAACAATAATAATGATTCAGATAATAATACGACATATGAATAAAATAAAGCAAGTTCATAGAATAATTATATATTAATTTTTAACATTTTCATGTTAGTAGTCCTTTGTTAGTTGTCCTTTGTTAATAGTCCAAATATAGTCCAATAGTCCAATAGTCCAATAGTCCAACAGTCCAATAATCGGTATGTATATATAATCTTAGAATTATCCCACGGTGTATTGTATACGTAGTTTTATAGACTCAATCATGACCCATGGTATGAGTATTGTCTTAGAATTAACCCAGACGTATTGTGTACATGGTGTCTTTCGATTTATCCGAACGTATTGTATACGTATTGTCATGAAACGTACCAAGATTATTATATATATACAATCTCAGAATTAACCAAGATTATAATATTTTATTATACTAATGATAACATGTCCAAATATATATAGGATATAGGAAAAGTTAGAAAGGATATGGTTAATATAGTTTTTTATAAGATAAATTTCGTCCATATAAAGTTAATTTTAGCAGATTTTGTTTTGCTCGCCAAATATTCATTATAGCTCCGTTTAAAGTGAATCAAATTGATATGGATTCCTTTAGAATTTAATTTTTCAAAAACAATTCTAAAAGTTCAGCCCAAGTAGTAATTTTTAGAGTTTTACTCTCTTTTTGTGCCGGTGGTCAGATTTGGAAGAATCCCGGCATCCACCCGATATATGATTTTTGATAAAATACTTCCACTTTGTCTAAAATCATGAAAAAATTACTGAAAGTTTTATTTACATATATTAACATATTTCCAAAGTATTAACATCGAACTCAAAGTCTAAGATAGGTTTTTAATTTCCATCCCAAAACAGCCCGCTTTTTACCGAATGGAGATTAAACGATATATGTTAAGTTTCAAGGTGTTCTTCATATGTAAAAGTTATAAGTTCTTATATTAAATTAATATAACATCATAATACATGTAAATAAGTGTTATTATAGTTAAGTTAGAAAGATTAGATTAGTTTTTCAAACAAGTTTAGAATCAACTAAACTATGTTCTAGTTTATAAACTCTTATATAGATAACTATAAACATATGTATTGAACAAGAGTTGAAGTAGAGTTTTTACCTCAAGTTTAGAATGTAAAGTTGCTAGAAAGAAGTAGTAGAACAAAACTTGAGAGAGTTCTTGCAAGTCTGTGTGAAAATTAGAAGTAAAATTTGGAAAATGAATGTGTAAAAATGAGTTAGAAATGGTGCTTATTTATAGGCTTATAAATTTGGTTTTTAGTGAAAAATATCTAAGATAAGTTAAAAACCATTAGGTCATGCATGACATAATACATCAATAATTGTAGATTTCTATTCGTATATACCAATAGTAAATACTTCTAGAAGCTGCATATAATACGCGTATATATACCATATAAATACGTAATTGTAGAATTTTATTGGTATATACCAATAGTAAATACTTCTAGAAGCTGCGTATAATACGAGTATAAATACCATATAAATACTCTATAAATACCGTATAAATACGAGTAGAATTCTTGAGAAAAATGAACGAAAATACGAATATAGCTATCCCTTATCTGTAGTTGTATATTATTAAGTGTATTCAATACTTTTAAGGATGTATTTATACTCATAATATATTGTATGTAAATACATTTTAACATAAGTTAATTACGTCGTTTAAAAAGTAACATATATATTGTCCGAAAACTTTTTAAATTAATAGTATGAAAATGTATACATAATACCTTGTTAATATACTTAATGAGATATTTAATTATCATATTTTTAAGTTAAATATATATATATATATATATATATATATATATATATATATATATATATATATATATATATATATATATATATATATATATAAAATTAATACAAGTTATGACGTTCGTGAATCGTAGGAATAAAAGGGTAGTCAAATGCTTATATAAAACTCTTTCCGGAGGTTCAAGACTTATTAAAATTCATTGTTTATCATGTCAGAATTATTAAATCATGTAAATAGTATAATAAAATAGTCAAAAAAATCCGGATCATCACAGTACCTACTCGTTAAGGAAATTTCGTCCCGAAATTTTAAGTAGTACCTATTCAATGGGCGTTGTTTGTAAACAGAAGTGGATACTTCTGTTTCATCTGGTCCTCTCTTTCCCAAGTGAACTTGGGACCTCTTCGAGCATTCCAACGAACCTTAACTATAGGTATGTTGCTTTGCTTGAGCTTTTTAACTTCACGGTCCATGATTTCGATAGGTTCTTCTATAAAATGCAGTTTCTCGTCGATTTGGATTTCTTCAAGAGGAACAGTGAGGTCTTCTTTTGCAAGGCATTTCCTTAGGTTCGAGATATGAAAGGTATTGTGTACTCCAGCAAGTGGTAGTGGTAGCTTAAGTCTATAAGCCACTGGTCCAATACGTTCGATGATCTTGAATGGTCCTACGTATCTTGGGTTCAGTTTACCCCTCTTACCAAAGCGTATCACACCTTTCCAAGGTGACACCTTTAACATAACCATGTCATCAACCTGAAATTCCAATGGCTTCCTTCGAACATCGGCATAGCTCTTTTGACGACTTTGGGCGGTCTTTAATCTCTCCTTGATTTGCACAATCTTTTCTGTAGTCTCCTGTATGATCTCGGGACCAGTTAGTTGTCGGTCTCCTACTTCATTCCAACATATCAAGGATCTACACTTTCTTCCATAAAGTGCTTTAAATGGTGCAGCTTTAATACTCGTATGGTAACTGTTGTTATACAAGAATTCTGCTAATGGTAGATATTTATCCCATTCGCTTCCAAAATCGACCACACATGCTCTAAGCATGTCTTCAAGAGTCTGTATGGTCCTTTCACTTTGTCCATTGGTTTACGGATGATATGCGGTGCTTATATCTAAACGAGTTCCTAGGGCCTCCTGTAGTGATTTCCAGAACCTTGACGTAAACCTACTGTCACGGTCAGATATAATGGAGATAGGTAAACTTCTTTTAAGTATAGTCGTGCCAATTTTTTCATCCCATCCTTCTCCTTCATAGGTAGGAAATGTGCGAACTTGGTGAGACGATCGACAATTACCCAAATGGTGTCGTAATCCCATGTAGTCTTTGGTAGCTTCGTGATGAAATCCATTGTAATACATTCCCATTTCCATTCTGGGATTTCTGGTTGTTGCAGCAGACCTGACGATTTCTGATGTTCCGCCTTGACTTTGGAGCAAGTCAAACATTCTCCGATGTACGTTGCAATATCAGATTTCAAATTTGGCCACCAAAAGTGTGCCTTAAGATTTTGATACATCTTTCCTGCTCCGGGATGTATCGAGTATCTTGTTTTATGTGCTTCGTTTAGTACCGATTTCCTTAACCCTTTAAACTTCGGTACCCAAATGCGTCCAGCAAAATATCGGGTTCCGTCTTCCCGTGTAACAAGCTGCTTATCTAACCCTTTAAGCATCTCATTTCCAAAGTTTTTTTCAGAAAGAGCTCCTTGTTGAGCCTCCTTAATTTGGGTGGTGAGGTACGTACAAATCTTCATATTCATTGCTCGTACTCGAATTGGCTCTCTTTCCTTCCTGCTTAAAGCATCTGTTACTACATTGCTTTCCCGGGATGATAGCGAATTTCACAATTATAGTCGTTTATCAGCTCGATCCACCTACGTTGCCTCATGTTCATTTGTTTTTGGTTGAAGATATGTTGAAGGCTTTTATGATTGGTATACACAGTACATTTAACCCCGTTTAAGTAGTGTCTCTAAATCTTTAATGCAAACACCACTGCTCCCAATTCTAGATCATGAGTCGTATAATTTTGTTCATGAATCTTTAGTTGTCGGGATGCATATGTAATAACCTTCTTTCGTTGCATGAGGACACAACCAACACCTTATCGCGAAGCGTCAGAATAAATTACAAAATCATCGTTTCCTTCAGGTAACGATAGAATAGGCGATGTAGTCAACTTCTTCTTCAATAATTGAAATGCGACTTCCTGCTCAAAAGTCCATTCGTACTTCTTCCCTTTGTGTGTTAATTCTGTCAATGGTTTGGCTATTCGGGAAAAATCTTGAATAAACCTTCTGTAATAGCCAGCAAGACCCAAAAATTGGCGTATTTGCGTTGGAGTCTTTGGGGTCTCCCACTTTTCCATAGCTTCAATCTTGGCTGGATCAACCCGAATTCCTTCACCGCTGACAATATGACCAAGGAACTGTACTTCCTTCAGCCAAAAGGCGCACTTGGAAAACTTTGCGTATAACTGTTCTTTCTTTAACAGTTCCAGCACCAACCTTAAATGTTGTTCATGTTCTGTTTCATTCTTAGAATAAATAAGAATGTCATCAATAAAGACGATAACAAACTTATCTAAGTACGGACTGAATACCCTATTCATGAGGTCCATGAATACAGCTGGTGCGTTGGTCAACCCGAACGGCATGACCAAAAATTCATAATGACCGTAGCGTGTCCAAATTGCGGTTTTCATAATATCTTCGTCTTTAACTCGCAACTGATGATAACCCGATCTTAGATCGATCTTGGAGTAAACACGTGATCCTTGCAGCTGATCAAACAAGTCATCAATTATCGGTAATGGGTACCGATTCTTGATAGTTAACTTGTTTAGTTCACGATAATCTATACACATGCGGAAGGATCCATCTTTCTTCTTAACGAATAAAATCGGAGCACCCCACGGTGAAGTGCTCGGTCGAATGAATCCACGGTCCAGTAGTTCTTGTAACTGACTCTGTAACTCTTTCATCTCAGACGGTGCAAGTCTGTATGGAGCACGAGCCACTGGTGCAGCTCCTGGTACTAGAGCTATTTGAAATTCTACAGATCTAAATGGAGGTAATCCTGGTAACTCTTCCGGAAAGACTTCAGGAAAATCTCTTGCCACAGGCACATCGTTGATGCTCTTCTCTTTCTCCTTCGTTTCAACTTTATTAACATGTGCTAAGATAGCATAGCACCCTTTCTTCAAACACTTTTGGGCTTTCAAGCAGCTAATGAGTTTTAGTTTTGAGTTACCCTTCTCTCCATAAATCATTACCGGCGTTTTATTCTTACGAGGAATGCGAATTGCCTTCTTGGCACAAACAACTTCAGCTCCTATTTTGGACATCCAGTCCATGCTGACTATTACTTCAAAACTTCCTAATTCTACGGTTATCAAATCAATTTTAAATGTTTCTCCGGCTAAATCTATTTTACAATCACGATAAATTTTATCTGCTTTAATTAGTTTACCATTAGCTAACACAATCATGTACTTAGCATCTAGAGGTAATGATGAACAATTCAATTTAGTGTAAAAGTCTCTACACATGTAACTTCTATCATCACCAGTATCAAATATTATAGATGCTGATAAGTTATTAATGGTAAACGTACCCGTAACAAGCTCCGGGTCTTCACACGCCTCTCTAGCATTAATATTAAACGCTCTTCCACGTGCAGGTCCATTATTCTTCTCTGGATTGGGGCACTGGCTCTTAATATGACCCTGTTTCCCACACCCGTAACAAGTAACAGTAGCCAGGGCAGTTCTATTTGCATTGGTTGCAGGAGTCTTGGTGCCATTTGTATTTGTAACGGGAACCCTAAAATCTTCAGTAAGATGACCCCTTCGATCACAATTGTTGCACACCACATTACAATAACCAGAGTGATGTTTGTGACATCTGTTACATAAGGGATTTCGTCCTTTGTAACCCGAGCTTGAACCACTACCTGCACCTTGCGTAGTTTCCTATTTCTTGAGAGATTGTTGTTGGTTACCTCAATCACGGTTTCCATCCCACTTTCTTTTGTTATCGGATACCTTGGCATCGGTATTTGATGCGTTCTTATCCAAAATGATCTGATCCATTAGCTCGTTTGCCATGGTGATAGCTTCGTGAATTGTCTTAGGTTTGGATGCTTTAACATTGGCCTTGATGTTTTTTGGCAGGCCATCCTTGTACAATTCAATCTTTCGCTCTTTAGTTGGTACCAATTCGGGACATAACAAGGCTAATTCCATGAATCGCCTGTTATAGTTGGTAAGTTCCGTGCCGACAACTTTCAAATTACGTAACTCGGCTTCCATCTTCCTAACCTCGTTCCTTGGGCAGTATTCGTTGATTAGCATATTTTTCAACTCCTCCTAAGGAGTATCATATGCTGCATCACCCCCTACAGTTTTTACATATTTTTCCACCATGTAAGTGCACCATCTTGTAATGTGCATGAAGCATACTTTGTCCTATCCCCTTCGGCACAACCACTAATTTTAAATACAGACTCTAGCTTTTCGAACCATCGGGTTAAACCGACCGGTCCTTCTGTTCCGCTGAATGTTGAAGGTTTGTAACCTTGAAACTCTTTATATGTGCATCCAACATGAGGGTTTGTGTTGTTTGCTGCTGCTCTTGTAGCTTCAACCTAAAGCATTCGGTCGTTTACGCGTTGGTTGATAAGCTCTTCAATTTCTTGTTCCGTCATTCGATTCGATCGAGCCATGTTTCTTCAATAAACATATAAGATAATTAATCACATAGAATATTATATATATATCGAGTAATTAATGGTACATCGTGGCATATTAATAATATGAACCAATTATTATAAAAGCCTTTTCTTCTTATTAGCATTTTATAATTATTTCTAGGGTATTACCTACCCGTTAAAGTTCATACTCAATAGCTTAGTACAACAATTAACTACTACCATCCAAATAATATTCTATCATGAAAAACTAACGCATTATCATTTCACGCTTTATTCTTCAATGCATTATGGTACAATGATACAATACCACTTATTCACATAAATTTATTTTACATAAAACATATGTAGGATAAAGTAAAGCACACTAGATAATATTATACAATGCGTGAAGTGATGTCGTAGCGGAAATGGTTTTAAAAACGGCGGGGCTTCTTGTTATCAGGTACTGGAATAACACTTATTCGAGCGGTACGTTTATATCTTGGTCGGGGTTCTGAGGTACTTGATACCTCAATAGAGTTGGTAAGACAAAGATGATTAGGGGTAGAAATGTTAGGAGCAATTTGTACAACAAATGCTTTATTAATTTTCGGATTTCGAAATTTTGGTTTGGTGACTACAGGTTCTTTTCCCTTTTTAAATTCTTTCTCAGTAATCTCTTTTACTTCCTCCTCCTCCTCAGGATCGTTTTCAGGTTCTTTCACTTCCGGTTCTTTCGGAAATTGTGAATCTTCCCAAAATGTGTCATCTTTCTGGCATTCATCATCATCAGACAAATTGATGATTGATACTTTTGCTGAAGATTTGGACTCGATTTCGGAGTCGCTGAAAGTGAATACTAATTCGAAGCTAGATGCAGACATCTATCACATAATAACTAGTGCGTTAGTAATATACCACATAACATTTACATGTTAAAATATTCAATTTTCGACCAAAAATGATAAGCAATGGTTTTCAAAACAGACGCGGTCAAAGTCCAGACTCACTAATGCATCCTAACAAACATCGATTAGACACACTAATGCAATTCCTGGTTCGCTAAGACCTCTGCTCTGATACCAACTGAAATGACCCATCCATATTACTATAAACACAGTACGTTATTCATTGGTCCCATAGCGAGGTATTTGACCTCTATATGATACGTTTTTAGAAAATATTGCATTCGTTTCATAAAAAAACATACCATTATTATACATAATGCATGTTTTAAACAAGTGGGTGATTATTTAAGGAATAATTCCCATATTACATCGGTTTACAAATACTACACACGTGCCATAATAGTCGAATATATTACATGACAAAGGTTTTATTGAATGCAACACTTTATTTAAACAAAATCATGAGACTCCATGCACAGCTTGCTCAGATAATGCAACAGCGGAAGACTTTCTTAAGGACCTGAGAATAAACATGCTTAAACAGTCAACACAAAGGTTGGTGAGTTATATAGGTTTAAACCTAGCATCGATATAAATATAGACCACAAGATTTCATAGTTATAAACATTTCAATAAAGATATTCTATAAGTTGTTGAGCACTTCAGTAACCATACTTAACCAATAATGTGGCATATTCCCTTTATTATTAAAATCTCCCTACACTGTACCAAGTGTAGTAAAAACGAAGTACTATGCAACCGTTTACGATACTAGAGCGACTAGCCCGGTTGGGGTTGTCAAATCCGATAGATCTATCAATAGGATTCGCGCTTACATGTTCTTACAACATGTAAATATTAGTTACCAAGCTATTAGGGAAGATATGCAAGGTGGTACAACTGAACGTAGAATATATTTTAAGTACTTGTGTCCATAGCGTAAAACATAAAATGCATGTATTCTCATACCAAAATATTTTTAGAGTTTAAAAATGGGACTATATACTCACGGTAGTAAAAGTATATTAATAATAAGTTTTCAACTTATTAAAAATATGGCCGTCGTCCTTGGATTCACGAACCTATAACAATAATAATGATTCAGATAATAATACGACATATGAATAAAATAAAGCAAGTTCATAGAATACTTATATATTAATTTTTAACATTTTCATGTTAGTAGTCCTTTGTTAGTTGTCCTTTTTTAGTAGTACTTTGTTATTAGTCCAAATATAGTCCAATAGTCTAATAGTCCAATAGTCCAATAGTCCAACAGTCCAATAATCGGTATGTATATATAATCTTAGAATTATCCCACGGTGTATTGTATACGTAGTTTTATAGACTCAATCATGACCCATGGTATGCGTATTGTCTTAGAATTAACCCAGACGTATTGTGTACATGGTGTCTTTCGATTTATCTGAACGTATTGTATACGTATTGTCATGAAACGTACCAAGATTATTATATATATACAATCTCAGAATTAACCAAGATTATAATATTTTATTATAATAATGATAACATGTCCAAATATATAGGATATAGGAAAAGTTAGAAATGATATGGTTAATATAGTTTTTTAGAAGATAAATTTCATCCATATAAAGTTAATTTTAGCAGATTTTGTTTTGCTCGCCAAATATTCATTATAGCTCCGTTTAAAGTGAATCAAATTGATATGGATTCCTTAAGAAGTTAATTTTTCAAAACCAATTTGAAAAGTTCAGCCCAAGTAGTAATTTTTAGAGTTTTACTCTCTTTTTGTGCCGGTGGTCAGATTTGGAAGAATCCCGGCATCCACCCGATATATGATTTTTGATAAAATACTTCCACTTTGTCTAAAATCATGAAAAAATTACTGGAAGTCTTATTTACATATATTAACATATTTCCAAAGTCTTAACCTCGAAATCAACGTCTAAGATAGGTTTCTAATTCTCAACCCAAAACAGCCCGCTTTTTACCGAATGGAGATTAAACGATATATGTTAAGTTTCAAGGTGTTCTTCATATGTACAAGTTATAAGTTCCTATATTAACTTAATATAACATCATAATACATGTAAATAAGTGTTATTAGAGTTAAGTTAGAAATATTAGATTAGTTTTTCAAACAAGTTTAGAATTAACTAAACTATGTTCTAGTTTATAAACTCTTATATAGATAGCTATAAACATATGTATTGAACAAGAGTTGAAGTAGAGTTTTTACCTCAAGTTTAGAATGTAAAGTTTCTGGAAAGAAGTAGTAGAACAAAACTTGAGAGAGTTCTTGCAAGTGTGTGTGAAAATTGGAAGTAAAATTTAGAAAATGAATGTGTAAAAATGAGTTAGAAATGGTGCTTATTTATAGGCTTATAAATTTGGTTTTTAGTGAAAAATTTCTAAGATAAGTTAAAAACCATTAGATCATGCATGACATAATACATCAATAATTGTAGATTTCTATTCGTATATACCAATAGTAAATACTTCTAGAAGCTGCGTATAATACGCGTATAAATACCATATAAATACGTAATTGTAGATTTCTATTGGTATATACCAATAGTAAATACTTCTAGAAGCTGCGTATAATACGAGTATAAATACCGTATAAATACTGTATAAATACCGTATAAATACCTTATAAATACGAGTAGAATTCTTGAGAAAAATGAACGGAAATACGAATATAGCTATCCCTTATCTGTATTTGTATATTATTAAGTGTATTCAATACTTTTAAGGATGTATTTATACTCATATACATTGTATGTAAATACATGTTAACATAAGTTAATTACGTCGTTTAAAAAGTAACATATATATTGTCCGAAAACTCTTTAAATTAATAGTATGAAAATGTATATATAATACCTTGTTAATGTACTTAATGAGATATTTAATTATCATATTTTCAAGTTATATATATATATATATATATATATATATATATATATATATATATATATATATATATATATATATATATATATATATATATAATTAATACAAGTTATGACGTTCGTGAATCGTAGGAATAAAAGGGTAGTCAAATGCTTATATAAAACTCTTTTCGGAGGTTCAAGACTTATTAAAATTCATTGTTTATCATGTCGGAATTATTAAATCATGTAAATAGTATAATAAAATAGTCGGAAAAATCCTGGTCATCACACATACTTTCACAGGTATTGCGTTAACATGGTGGAACACCTATCTCGAGCAGGTGGGACAAGATACTGCTTACGCACTACCATGGTCAGCGTTCAAACATATGATGAATGAGCAGTACCGTCCCAGGAATGAGGTCAATAAGCTCAAGACAGAGCTTAGAGAACTACGAACGCAAGGAAATGATATCACCACATATGAGCGACGATTCACAGAGTTGTCTCTAATGTATCCTGGTATGTTTGAGGACGAGGAAGAACAGATCGACGCGTTTATGATAGGGCTTCCAACTAGAATTCAGGAAAATGTAAGTGCATCCGCACCTACCTCAATGCAGAAAGTGAGTCGAATGGCTCACAAACTTATGGGCCAGATTGAGGGAAGAAATAAAGAGTTGGCAGCCGGGGAGGCCAAAATAAAAGAAGGCAAGAGGAAGTGGGAAGAAACAAGTGACAAGGGTCACCAGTACAACAACAATAATAATCACAACTACAATTGCACCATATATCGCAACAAGAATCGCAACAATAATCGTAACCCCAACAACAACAACTACAACAACGGTCCCAACAACAACAACAACTACAACAACCATCCCAACAATAATAACAACCGCAACAACAACAATCCCAACAACAACGATAACAACAATGACGACAAGAGGCAGAAAATTCCATGCCAAAGGTGTGAAGGGTACCATCCGACTACTTACTGTTCGGCATCATGTACCAAGTTTAATAGAAATGGTCATGGTGCGATGAAGTGTGAAGTCTACGGACCAGTGGTTAAAGGTATAAATAATGCCGACATTACTTGTTCCGGATGCGGGAAGAATGACCATTATAAAAGTACGTGCCCAAACCAAGGGAATAATAATGGGCAAGGCCGTGGAAGAGTCTTCAACATTAATGTAGCAGAAGCGCAGGAAGACCCGGAGCTTGTTACGGGTACGTTTCTTATTGATGAAAAACTTGCTTATGTTTTATTTGATTCGGGTGCGGATAGAAGCTATATGAGTAGAGATTTTTGTGCCAAATTAAGCTGTCTATTAACGCCATTGGATAATAAGTGTTTACTTGAATTAGCTAATGGTAAACTAGTTAAAGCCGATAAAATATGCCGAAATCAAAAAATGAAACTAGTTAGCGAAATGTTTAAAATTAATTTGATACCAGTAGAATTGGGGAGTTTTGATGTAATAATCAGCATAGACTGGATGATTAAGGAGAAAGCAGAGATCGTTTGTTACAAGAATGCGATTCGCATTCTGCGCGAGAAGGGAAAACCCTTAATGGTGTACGGAGAAAAGGGTAACGCGAAGTTAAATCTTATTAGTAGCTTGAAGGCGCAAAAGCTAATAAGAAAAGGTTGCTATGTAATTTTAGCGCACGTCGAAAAAGTTAAACCCGAAGAAAAGAACGTCAATAATGTTCCCGTCACAAAAGAATTTCCCGATGTATTTTCGAAAGAATTACCGGGACTACCTCCACACCGATCCGTCTAATTTCAAATAGATCTTGTACCGGGAGCTGCACCGATAGCTCGTGCTCCTTACAAACTTGCACCCAGCAAAATGAAGGAACTACAAAGCTAATTACAAGAGCTTTTAGAGCGTGGTTTCATTCGACCAAGCACATCACTGTGGGGAGCTCCTGTGTTGTTTTTCAAGAAGAAGGATGGTACGTTCAGGTTGTGCATCGACTACCGAGAGTTGAACAAGCATACCATCAAGAACCGTTATCCACTACCAAGAATCGACGATTTATTTGGCCAACTGCAAGGTTCGTCGGTTTATTCGAAGATAGATTTACGTTCCGGTTATCATCAAATGCGGGTGAAGGAGGATGATATTCCAAAGACTGCTTTTAGAACGCATTACGGTCATTATGAGTTTATGGTTATGCCATTTGGATTGACTAACAGACCATCTGTGTTCATGGATATCATGAACCGAGTGTGTGGACCATATCTTGACAAGTTTGTCATTGTTTTCATCGATGACATACTTATTTACTCTAAGAATGACCAAGAGCGCGGAGAACATTTGAGAATGGTGCTAGAATTGTTGAGAAAAGAAGAACTGTACGCTAATTTTTCTAAGTGTGCATTTTGTTTGAAAGAAGTTCAATTCCTCAGACATATAGTGAGCAAAGAAGGTATTCAGGTTGATCCGGCAAAGATTAAAACCGTTAAAAACTGGGAAACCCCGAAAACTCCAACGCACATACGCCAATTTTTAGGATTGGCTGGTTACTACAGAAGATTCATCCAAGATTTTTCCAAAGTAGCAAAACCCTTGACCGCATTAATGCATAAAGGGAAGAAATTTGAATGGAAGATGAACAAGAGAAAGCGTTTCAATTGTTGAAGAAAAAGTTAACGACAACACCTATATTGTCATTGCCTGAAGGGAATGATAAATTTGTGATTTATTTTGACGCTTCAAAGCATGGTCTCGGTTGTGTATTAATGCAACGAACGAAGGTAATTGCTTATGCATCTAGACAATTGAAGATTCACTAGCGGAATTATAAGACTCACGATTTGGAATTAGGCGCTATTGTTTTTGCATTGAAGATGTGGAGACATTACTTATATGGGATCAAATGTACCATATATACCGACCACAAAAGTCTTCAACATATATTTAATTAGAAGCAACTGAACATGAGGCAGCGTAGGTGGGTTGAGCTGCTAAATGATTATGACTGTGAGATTCGTTATCACCCGAGGAAGGCGAATGTGGTAGCCGACGCTTTGAGTAGAAAGGAAAGAGAACCAATGCGGGTAAAAGCTATGAATATAATTATTCATACTAACCTTACTACTCGAATAAAAGAGGCGCAACAGGGAGTTTTGAAAGAAGGTAGTTTTGAAAAGGAAATACCCAAAGGATTGGATAAACAGCTTACTATTCGGGAGGACGGAACCTGGTATTTCGATGAAAGAATTTGTGTACCAAAGTTTGGGGATTTGAGAGAAATGGTACTTAGGGAAGCACATAAAACCATATACTCAATACATCCCGGAGCGAGAAAAATGTACCAAGACCTCAAGAAACACTTTTGGTGGCCAGATATGTAAGCCGATATTGCTACATATGTAGGAGAATGTTTGACTTGTTCTAAAGTCAAAGATGAGCATCAGAAACCATCAGGTCTACTTCAACAACCTGAAATCCCGGAATGGAAATGGGAAAACATTACCATGGATTTCATTACTAAATTGCCAAGGACTGCAAGTGGTTATGATACTATTTGGGTAATAGTCGATCGTGTTACCAAGTCAGCACATTTTCTACCAATGAAAGAAGATGATAAAATGGAGAAATTGGCACGACTATACTTGAAGGAAGTCATCTCCAGACATAGAATACCAATTTCTATTATCTCTAATTGGGATGGCAGATTTGTTTCAAGATTTTGGCAGACGTTACATCAAGCATTAAGTACTCGTCTAGACATGAGTACTACCTATCATCCACAAACTGATGGGCAAAGTGAAAGGACGATACAGATACTTGAAGACATGCTACGCGCATGTGTTATTGATTTCGGAAATGGTTGGGATCGACATCTACCATTAGCAGAGTTTTCCTACAACAACAGTTATCACTCGAGTATTGACCTGGCACCGTTCGAGGCACTTTATGGTAGGAAGTTTAGGTCTCCGATTTATTGGAGCGAGGTGGGGGATAAATAGATTACGGGTCCAGAGATTATCCAGGAAACTACCGAGAAAATCATCCAGATTCAACAACAGTTGAAAACAGCCAGGAGTCGGCAAAAGAGCTACGCCGATGTCAGAAGAAAACCTTTAGAATTTGAGGTTGGTGACATGGTCATGCTTAAGGTATCACCTTGGAAAGGTGTCATTCGTTTTGGCAAACGGGGGAAACTAAACCCAAGATACATTGGGCCTTTCAGGATTATTGATCATGTTGGGCCAGTGGCTTATCGACTGGAACTACCTCAACAACTTGCCGGCGTACATAACACCTTCCACGTCTCGAATTTGAAAAAATGCTTAGCTACAGAAGATCTCACTATTCCTTTAGATGAGATTAAGATTGATGAAAAACTCCAATTCATTGAAGAACCCGTCGAAATAATGGATCGTGAGATTAAAGGGCTTAAGCAAAGGGAAATACCAATCGTTAAGGTTCGATGGAATGCTCGTAGAGGACCCGAGTTCACATGGGAGTGTGAAGATCAGATGAAGTAGAAATACCTGCACTTATTTCCAGATGATGCGTCAACGCCTACAACTGCTTAATGGCTAGGTAATGTAACGCCTACAACTGCTTAAAATTTCAGGACAAAATTTATTTAACGGGTAGGTACTGTAACGACCCGTATTTTTCCATGATTATATATATTTGAGATTAATATTTACATGATTAAATATTTCTAACATGTTAAGCAATCAAACTTGTTAAGACTTGAATAATTGAAACGGATTTTATGTAAACGATTGACCACCCAGTTTGTCCGACGATTCACAAACGTTAAAACTTGTAAAAAAGACATGATGATATATATATATGGACATATATATATATATATATATATATATATATATATATATATATATATATATATATATATATATATATATATATATATAACATGATATAATGATATATTAATACACAATGTTTAAAATCATAAAATGATAACTAAGTATATCATTAAGTGTATTAACAATGAACTATATACATAAAACGAAATTACTAACTTAAGGATTTCAAAACAATATATACATGTAACGATTAACGATGAAATAACGACTTAATTAAAATGTATATATATATGTATTGTATTAAGATGTATTAATACATATTTGAAAGATTTAAAGACATATATCAAAATACTTATACTTAACAAAGATTGTTATAATTGTATTCCCATTTGTTTTCATCAAGAATTTTACTCGTATTTATACGGTATTTTCACCCGTATAATACCTAACTTCTAGATGTATATACTATTTGTGATGACCCGGGAATTTCCGACCAAATTTAAACATAATCTTATATGATTCGACTCGATAAGCAAAGTCTATTAAACCGAGTCTCATTATGTTTGAACTATTTCATGATAACATTTGACCTTTAACTATTTCCGACGATTCACGAACCTTTAATTGTAACTAAGAATGTAAATATAAATAATTATATATAAACCTAATTATATTAGTATTAATGAACTATTAAGTAATTTTGTTATTATAAAAGATAACATTTAATAACTAAAGATTTTCATTTTGAATATATATAGTATATTGTATATAAATGATTCAAACATATTTTACCAACGTTATCAAAATATTAAATGTACAATGTTATACTTTGTAGTTAATTGTTTAATATACATAATTAATCATCTACTCAACATTTAAAACATGATTTTATATATATGGTAGTATACATATATACATAAATATAACTATATATATATGATTTTATACATAATTATTATATTATGTATATGTAGAAATTTATAATATATCTATGATGAAATAATGTACTATTTTAATAAATATATATAATACTTACATATATAAAACATTTATATTTTTCATAATTACATACATAAGTATAATATAATTAGTATGTAAATAAATATTATAATATATTTATATTAAAATGCATAAATATATAATATTCAGTATATGTTACAATACATATTACATAATTATTAAATATTACATAATAATAGATGATATTAATAAATTAAATTTAAATACAAATATAGTTGTTGTAGTAATGTTATTTGTATCGTCAAATATCAATATTTGTATTCATAATATCACTTTATATCATATAAAGATGAAATTGGATGTATAAATTAGATTATTATTACTAATATTATTATTATCGATAAAATATTAATATTATCATAATTAGTATGGTATTATTATTATTATTATTATTATCATTTTTACAATTATTATTATATTTAATATTATATTTATCATTATTATTAATTTTATTAATATTATTAGATATTAATAGTATTGTTATTATATATTATTATTATTAATTAAAAAAAACAGTAGGGATCTATATTATACGCGTGACCTCTGTATCCTTTATCTCTATTATTATTATTTTTTTTGTTTCTTTCCTGCTCCCAACTCGTGAACCTGTGTTGACATTTTCTCCATTTTTTATCAACCGATCTCTATTATTACAACATGATTATGTATAATTGCAAATCAAATAAAAAGGAAATCCAATGGGATTAAAGAGCACAGCGATATTTTTTTTTCTTCTTCTCTGCACGCTCCAATTTTTTTTTTCTCTTAATTCAATTTCGAATAAAGTTTCAAAATCTAAAAATGCAGAAAGGTTAGAAATCTTTCTTTGAATCTATCTGCAAAATCTCAACTCTCAAATCTTTATATCGATCTTGAATTTTGAAGTCAAAGTTTAGTTTAAAAAAAGTCAACAATTGTTCTTGAGACAAATTCGCGTTCGTGTATATGTTTCTGATCAAATTGACGATTCCAGTAGTTTTTATACATGTTTAGAAAACTATTTCGTGTTATAAACATTATCTATAATGTTATCTATTACGAAATCAATTTTTTTTGTTTTGTTCCAAGAACCGACGCTGCAGTAGGCCTTTAGTATTTTTTTTTTATTTTAGAACCCAAATTATTTTTTTTTCTGTAATGTTTTGAAGCTTTAAAGGGAACCCCGATTTTTTTTTTTTTTTTTGGTTATTGATGTTTTGTTGAATCCATGAGACTTGTGGAGAAGAAGAGGAATAGAAGAAAAACAGTTTATATATAAAATTTAAATTCGATATTAGTACAGAGAATCAGAATTGGTAGGATGGTCGAGAGTGTTTGCGTGTGAGCATGTGGTCACGAGATCGAGTCCAGAGGACAGTAGTTTTTTTTTTTTTTTTTTTTTTAAACTCTTTTCATGTGAGGTAGTTTTCTTTTCTAATTTTATTATTGTTATTATATATTAATTATTATTAGTATTATTATTATTATTGTGATTGTTTTGATTGTTATTGTTATTGTTATTATTAGTATCATACTTGTTATCATATTTGAAAGTATTATAGACATTACTATTATTATTATGATAGGTATTAATAATATTATTATTAGTAATAAACTTATCATTTTAGTATTTTATCATCATTAGGATTATGATTATGATTATCATTATTATTATTATGAAGGAAATAAAAATATATTATTATCATCAATATTAGAATTTGTACCGGTTTATAAATAATAGTATCATCAGTACATTTACAATTAATAATATCATATTTATCAGTATCATCATTAATATTTATTAGTATTATTATGATTATCATTTATCATTTTATAAATATTAGAACCCTTATTATTAACATAAGTATGGTATTAGTATTAATATTATTTTAGAGTTATTATTATTAGTATCATTAACAGTTATCATTTTCATTTTTTTTTGCTATTAGTATTATCATTATTAATAAAATTATTATTATTATTAGTAAATCATTATTATCTAAATTATTATTTTAACAAATAAATCTTTTGTACACTATATATATACTTATGGTATATACTATGATTGTATTAATAATTCACATAACAAACTAATAAAATTTCATAAATACAATACTAACCACAAATATATGTATATAAATATATTAATGTCACTATTTATATAAACGTAAATCATTATAGATATATATACATAAAATAGATATATATATATATATAAAATATAACTTAAAATATAATATAAGTATACGTTTTAAAATAAAGGTTAGAATAAATTCTACAAAACTATAATATATAAATAATACATATTAATAAATGAAATTTTGTAACTTACATTATACGTATTAATATATACACAATTGATATAGGTTCGTGAATCCGAGGCCAACCCTGCATTGTTCAATGACGTCATATGTATTTTTACTACAAAATACAGTATCGTGAGTTTCATTTGCCTTTTTACCCTTTATATTTTTGGGCTGAGAATACATGCGCAACTTTTATAACTGTTTTACGAAATTGACACAAGTACGTGAAACTACATTCTATGGTTGGATTATCGAAGTCGAATATGCCCCTTTTTATTAAGTCTGGTAATCTAAGAATTAGGGAACAGACACCCTAATTGACGCGAATCCTAAAGATAGATCTATCGGGCCCAACAAGCCCCATCCAAAGTACCGGATATTTTAGTACTTCGAAATTTATATCATGTCCGAAGGAGGATCCCGGAATGATGGGGATATTCTTATATATGCATATTGTTAATGTCGGTTACCAGGTGTTCAATCCATATGAATGATATTTTTGTCTCTATGCATGGGACGTATGTTTATGAGAAATGGAAATCTGAAATCTTGTGGTCTATTAAAATGATGGAAACGATTGTTTAAGTTAAACTAATGAACTCGCCAACCTTTTGGTTGACACTTTAAAGCATGTTTATTCTCATGTACGAAAGAAATCTTCCGCTGTGTATTTGCTCATTTTATAGATATTACTTGGAGTCATTCATGGCATATTTCAAAAGACGTTGCATTCGAGTCGTCGAGTTCATCAAGATTATTATCAAGTCAATTATAGTTGGATATATTATGAAATGGTATGCATGCCTGTCAACTTTCGATGTAATGAAAGTTTGTCTTTTCAAAAACGAATGCAATGTTTGTAAAATGTATCATATAGAGGTCAAGTACCTCGCGATGTAATCAACTGTTGTGAATCGTTTATAATCGATATGGACTTCGTCCGGATGGATTAGGACGGGTCTTCACAGTTGGTATCAGAGCGGTGGTCTTAGCGAACCAGGTCTTGCATTAGTGAGTCTAACTGATAGTCGTTAGAATGCATTAATGAGTCTGGACTTCGACCGTGTTTGCATGTCAAAAGTTTTGCTTATCATTTAGTATCGAAAAATTATTTGCTTATCATCCTTAAAGTCTAAGACACGTCTTACTGCCTTTATTGCATAGACAGTGTATAGTTAAATTCATATCTTAGCGTATCTGTTATTGTTACCTTTGCCTGACAGCTTCCGTAGCTTATGGGATTTTAGTATTATATATGCATATGTAAATTATGTATTGCAGGGTACTAATCTACATCCTATAATCTATTTCTTATCGAAAATCCTTCATCTGATCGTACGAGATGAATCCCTCAACCAGTTCGAGTCCATCAGATTTCGATAGCTATTTCGATAGTTATTCCGACAGCTATTTCGATATGGATTTCCACTCGGGCTCCGAAAGCAGAGTAATCGGAATGAATCGATCAATTAGCCATCATCTATTCTGAATGAATTGGAGATGGGTTCGTAGTCGACTTAATCAATGGAAACGCGAAGAAGGCGATCATTTCCACTAACCAAATTCACCTCTTGACAATGAACCTAAAACGTTTACCGGCGAACCTGTTCGAGACACCATTTTCTCTCTCATTTCCAAAGTATCTCATCACGATCATATACTATCTCAGATTCTAAACCTCATTCATCCGCTCGTCCGAACCGACAATCATCCCGGTGTAATAGAATAAGTTAACGAACTTCGCGCATAAGTTGTAGTCTTGGAAAATATGGTGCAAAACGTACCAGCTTCATCCAAATCACCGGCACCAACAGTACCACCAACAACCCAAATTTCAATATCACATGCCTCAACATCTCAATCTATACCTCTAGTATAATCATCATTCTACATCAGTTATCTTCGTTCGACATGGTGATTATGTAATCTCTAATGTTTTAGAGATTATTTATTCTAGTTCCAACTGAAAACTAAATGAGTTTAATATCATCTTAACTCATTAAATTCATGATTACATTTGAAGAAAATATATATGTATATATGTTTTCATAAAGATTGTAATTAAAAATTCTTTTGTACAAACTGTTAATAATAAAAATATTTTAACGGGTAGGTAATACCTGAGGAATATTTAAATTTCACATTAATAAGTTACACTGTATATTCTTCGAATCTGATTCAACAGTTATTCACTATCCTATTTACAACCACCGGGATACTTATCCATTCACCAAAGAATAACTATTTTCATTCAAATTCAATTTCATATTTGAATTTTGACCTATCAGAATCCAACAAGTGGCATAATGAAGAAATAATGGACACAATAAAAATTGATTAGAAATAGACTAATTAACAATATTAAATTTTATTAAGAAACCACGCTAACAAAATCCTAGCTAACTGTTCCTAGCTAACTGTTAATTCCGTATTACATTTTATTTATCGCAATTTATATTCTCGCAATTTTATTTATTGTCATTTAATTTCTGTTATTTACTTTACGCACTTTATTTATCGTCATTTAATTTCCGTTATTTATTTTACGCACTTTAAATATCGGGACACGTATACAAGGTTTTGACATATCATATCGACACATCTATATATATTATTTGGAATCACCATAGACACTCTATATGCAGTAATGATCGAGTTCTCTATACAGGGTTGAGGTTGATTCTATAATAATATATATACTTTGAGTTGTGATCGAGTCTGAGACATGTACACGGGTCACGATACGTATTAATTAATTCAAATATTATATATTAAACTATATATGAATGATTGCACTGTCAACTGTGGACTATCGACTGTGGACTAATAACATTGGACAACTAAAATGAATTAAAATATTGAATATAACATATGAAACTAAACAATTCTTCAAGTTTGCCACTTGATTTCGTCTTAAACCTCATTTGTATCTTCACGATTACATTCTGCATTCAAACCTTTCATGATTCTTGAAAACACCTCAATCGATAGGATGAATCAACCGCACTTCATCTACGGAAGGAAAGATTTATGCATATAGTTATGCACCTGAGAAACTCTCGGCAATTGAGTAAAAGTTCAACACGTAGCCGCGTCAGATCCTTTGGCATTTATTAACAAAAACAACTTTGCGATCCCTTTTCAAAATTAGCCAATTTTGTCACAGCTCCAACAAGTCAACTTCGACTTTTCGTACGAAACAACCTTATTATAACGTTTATATATACGCGTGCTCTTTTATTGTTACCAGGTAACCTTTCATATTCCATCATATTACCATCAGCGTTTAATCATCTAAAAACACAATTCTCCTGAAACCACCTCGGATTAATAACCGATGATTCAGATATCATAGCATTAAATGCAGAGGAAACAGAAAAATGGTAGATGGTCTAAACGGACAAAAGTTTGATGATAAAGAAATGAGTGTTAGGAACGCTCGATAGAAAATTGGGTATTGAAAAACAGATTGAGTTACCCATGAAGGAGACCAAGGACAAATACAAGGACCAAATCCTATATTCAAAGGATTCAGGTAATTCTGGATCCGTTGAAATCTTTAGAGAATATCTTGCTCCGAAGTCATGTTAAAATCTTGCGGAAAATCTTTCTCCATCAACCGTCGAACTTAGAAATTCCAAAATATCATCATCAATATCTTTGATATTTCTGAGGATATTTTCATAAATATTCTCGTCCGAAATTATATACCTCTTCGTGCTTCCTGTGTATCAATATATTGGAAACATTCAATAGAAAATATAGTACCGAAAAGCAGATTATGCGAAACTATGAAGAAAGCCGTGGATAAATCACAAAGAATAAGTTTGACTTCAAAGAATCCAAATAATTCAATGTCTGCTAAAGTCTATAGTGAATAACTTGCTCCTTACTCTAAACCCTTGCAGACAATAGTTTCTATCATCCTCTGATCTTAGATATTCTGAGATATTATCATACCTTTCATTATAAATATCCTCCATATTTCTGGAGATATTTTTATAACTATTCTTATCTGAAATCATTAATCTTTTCGTGCTATCAGTATTACATCATATAGAAACTGTTAGTTTCTATATTCTGTAAATTTTCAAGCTTAAAATATGAATGTTATTGTAGTAATGATGGGAACTGATGCATGAGTTAGTATAATATAATGACACTTGATCAACGTGATTATATTACAGTAAGTCATGCTGAGTTTCTAAATGAAACGTGATGATTCACAGATCATAACGTCATCATGTGCCATGTTACATAACTCTTTCATCCCACTTAACTCCGTAACAAATCAAGAAAATGTATTCTTGATGGTTCTATCTTCCGTGATGTTGATAAATTTGAAAATCAAATCGTGCTATCACGTTCCTTCATGCTTAGAACATTATAATCATTCGAAACTCTATATCTATAAATTCTGGACCATTATTCGCTTGACTTGAAGTCGGGAAGAGAAAACAAAAGCATAGAGCTTTGAAATATAAGGGAGAATATAAAGTCCGATAACAACACATAAATTACAAACCGTGTATATCAATGTTTATCGCAACATAAAGACACGGGAGAATTAAAAACATTATAATCCCGAGGGCGAAGTAGAAGAAAGCAGATTCCTCTGGTGGAAGTTGGAAAAGGAGAATGATTGTTGCGATAGTAAGGATGAGGACAAGGATCAGAACTGGATTAATCATTTTCAGAATCTTTTGGATGTATGAACTAAGAAAGAAAGTATAAGAATGGTGAGAATAATGGAAAGGAAGAGCTTAATTTATACTGGAAATATCAGACGTAGTAATCGGGGCAGATCACCGTATTTAATTAAAGAGATCTTAATTTCCATAAATCCCGAAGAATCAGATTTTATAGATCTTCAAGATTTTCTTTAAATCCCTTAAATTCCGGAATTCACCCAAGGCAATGTCAAAAGTTAAGACGCGCCTTATTTTCTAAATTCAAACCTGACTACGTCAAAAGTTAAAAACAAATCTTTGTTTCTCATTTCATCCTTTTGTGAATAGCTTCATTCGCACTCTTCGAATAATCGAATTATTTTTATCCATATTACTCAATGATGATAAAACTCAAGTTATCAACTCATATTCGTCAGGAAAACATATTTATTGTTAGCTATGACGACCTCACTCAAATTTCGGGACGAAATTTCTTTAACGGGTAGGTACTGTGATGACCCGGGAATTTCCGACCAAATTTAAACATAATCTTATATGATTCGACTCGATAAGCAAAGTCTATTAAACCGAGTCTCATTATGTTTGAACTATTTCATGATAACATTTGACCTTTAACTATTTCCGACGATTCACGAACCTTTAATTGTAACTAAGAATGTAAATATAAATAATTATATATAAACCTAATTATATTAGTATTAATGAACTATTAAGTAATTTTGTTATTATAAAAGATAACATTTAATAACTAAAGATTTTCATTTTGAATATATATAGTATATTGTATATAAATGATTCAAACATATTTTACCAACGTTATCAAAATATTAAATGTACAATGTTATACTTTGTAGTTAATTGTTTAATATACATAATTAATCATCTACTCAACATTTAAAACATGATTTTATATATATGGTAGTATACATATATACATAAATATAACTATATATATATGATTTTATACATAATTATTATATTATGTATATGTAGAAATTTATAATATATCTATGATGAAATAATGTACTATTTTAATAAATATATATAATACTTACATATATAAAACATTTATATTTTTCATAATTACATACATAAGTATAATATAATTAGTATGTAAATAAATATTATAATATATTTATATTAAAATGCATAAATATATAATATTCAGTATATGTTACAATACATATTACATAATTATTAAATATTACATAATAATAGATGATATTAATAAATTAAATTTAAATACAAATATAGTTGTTGTAGTAATGTTATTTGTATCGTCAAATATCAATATTTGTATTCATAATATCACTTTATATCATATAAAGATGAAATTGGATGTATAAATTAGATTATTATTACTAATATTATTATTATCGATAAAATATTAATATTATCATAATTAGTATGGTATTATTATTATTATTATTATTATCATTTTTACAATTATTATTATATTTAATATTATATTTATCATTATTATTAATTTTATTAATATTATTAGATATTAATAGTATTGTTATTATATATTATTATTATTAATTAAAAAAAACAGTAGGGATCTATATTATACGCGTGACCTCTGTATCCTTTATCTCTATTATTATTATTTTTTTTGTTTCTTTCCTGCTCCCAACTCGTGAACCTGTGTTGACATTTTCTCCATTTTTTATCAACCGATCTCTATTATTACAACATGATTATGTATAATTGCAAATCAAATAAAAAGGAAATCCAATGGGATTAAAGAGCACAGCGATATTTTTTTTTCTTCTTCTCTGCACGCTCCAATTTTTTTTTTCTCTTAATTCAATTTCGAATAAAGTTTCAAAATCTAAAAATGCAGAAAGGTTAGAAATCTTTCTTTGAATCTATCTGCAAAATCTCAACTCTCAAATCTTTATATCGATCTTGAATTTTGAAGTCAAAGTTTAGTTTAAAAAAAGTCAACAATTGTTCTTGAGACAAATTCGCGTTCGTGTATATGTTTCTGATCAAATTGACGATTCCAGTAGTTTTTATACATGTTTAGAAAACTATTTCGTGTTATAAACATTATCTATAATGTTATCTATTACGAAATCAATTTTTTTTGTTTTGTTCCAAGAACCGACGCTGCAGTAGGCCTTTAGTATTTTTTTTTATTTTAGAACCCAAATTATTTTTTTTTCTGTAATGTTTTGA
Organism: Rutidosis leptorrhynchoides; assembly: GCF_046630445.1. NCBI lineage: Eukaryota > Viridiplantae > Streptophyta > Magnoliopsida > Asterales > Asteraceae > Rutidosis > Rutidosis leptorrhynchoides. The sequence continues at coordinate 425,887,979 of NC_092335.1, forward strand.
AGCTTTAAAGGGAACCCCGATTTTTTTTTTTTTTTTGGTTATTGATGTTTTGTTGAATCCATGAGACTTGTGGAGAAGAAGAGGAATAGAAGAAAAACAGTTTATATATAAAATTTAAATTCGATATTAGTACAGAGAATCAGAATTGGTAGGATGGTCGAGAGTGTTTGCGTGTGAGCATGTGGTCACGAGATCGAGTCCAGAGGACGGTAGTTTTTTTTTTTTTTTTTTTTTAAACTCTTTTCATGTGAGGTAGTTTTCTTTTCTAATTTTATTATTGTTATTATATATTAATTATTATTAGTATTATTATTATTATTGTGATTGTTTTGATTGTTATTGTTATTGTTATTATTAGTATCATACTTGTTATCATATTTGAAAGTATTATAGACATTACTATTATTATTATGATAGGTATTAATAATATTATTATTAGTAATAAACTTATCATTTTAGTATTTTATCATCATTAGGATTATGATTATGATTATCATTATTATTATTATGAAGGAAATAAAAATATATTATTATCATCAATATTAGAATTTGTACCGGTTTATAAATAATAGTATCATCAGTACATTTACAATTAATAATATCATATTTATCAGTATCATCATTAATATTTATTAGTATTATTATGATTATCATTTATCATTTTATAAATATTAGAACCCTTATTATTAACATAAGTATGGTATTAGTATTAATATTATTTTAGAGTTATTATTATTAGTATCATTAACAGTTATCATTTTCATTTTTTTTGCTATTAGTATTATCATTATTAATAAAATTATTATTATTATTAGTAAATCATTATTATCTAAATTATTATTTTAACAAATAAATCTTTTGTACACTATATATATACTTATGGTATATACTATGATTGTATTAATAATTCACATAACAAACTAATAAAATTTCATAAATACAATACTAACCACAAATATATGTATATAAATATATTAATGTCACTATTTATATAAACGTAAATCATTATAGATATATATACATAAAATAGATATATATATATATATAAAATATAACTTAAAATATAATATAAGTATACGTTTTAAAATAAAGGTTAGAATAAATTCTACAAAACTATAATATATAAATAATACATATTAATAAATGAAATTTTGTAACTTACATTATACGTATTAATATATACACAATTGATATAGGTTCGTGAATCCGAGGCCAACCCTGCATTGTTCAATGACGTCATATGTATTTTTACTACAAAATACAGTATCGTGAGTTTCATTTGCCTTTTTACCCTTTATATTTTTGGGCTGAGAATACATGCGCAACTTTTATAACTGTTTTACGAAATTGACACAAGTACGTGAAACTACATTCTATGGTTGGATTATCGAAGTCGAATATGCCCCTTTTTATTAAGTCTGGTAATCTAAGAATTAGGGAACAGACACCCTAATTGACGCGAATCCTAAAGATAGATCTATCGGGCCCAACAAGCCCCATCCAAAGTACCGGATGTTTTAGTACTTCGAAATTTATATCATGTCCGAAGGAGGATCCCGGAATGATGGGGATATTCTTATATATGCATATTGTTAATGTCGGTTACCAGGTGTTCAATCCATATGAATGATATTTTTGTCTCTATGCATGGGACGTATGTTTATGAGAAATGGAAATCTGAAATCTTGTGGTCTATTAAAATGATGGAAACGATTGTTTAAGTTAAACTAATGAACTCGCCAACCTTTTGGTTGACACTTTAAAGCATGTTTATTCTCATGTACGAAAGAAATCTTCCGCTGTGTATTTGCTCATTTTATAGATATTACTTGGAGTCATTCATGGCATATTTCAAAAGACGTTGCATTCGAGTCGTCGAGTTCATCAAGATTATTATCAAGTCAATTATAGTTGGATATATTATGAAATGGTATGCATGCCTGTCAACTTTCGATGTAATGAAAGTTTGTCTTTTCAAAAACGAATGCAATGTTTGTAAAATGTATCATATAGAGGTCAAGTACCTCGCGATGTAATCAACTGTTGTGAATCGTTTATAATCGATATGGACTTCGTCCGGATGGATTAGGACGGGTCTTCACACTATTGGTATATACACTCAAATGATCAGCTCTTAGTAGCCCTTAATGAGTCAAAAAACATGTGGAACCAACCATTAGACAACTAGTATGACTTATGAGCAAGAAAATAAAACAAGAACTCCTTTTAACCCCACTCACCACTCACCACTCACCATTCACTTCATTTCATTTCCATTTTCTTTCTAATTCTCTCTCAAAACACACACACCCCCTCAAGAATGAAATTTCCAGTAAAATAATCATCATCTTCATCAAAAACTACTTCAAGAATCAAGCTATAATTATCATAGGAAGAACACTTCAAGAACACTTCGAAAATCCTTTCAAGTTTGCTAGATTACTTTCAATCTTGCAAATGCATTTCAAGTGATCATCCAACATCAAGAAGTTTTTATTTATATCAGTAAGTGTTCATTCTAAATTAAGGTAATAATTATATTTAAGCTTTGATTAAATTCTATAAACATAACTATCTTTAATCAAGTAGTAATCTTACCTGAACTTATTTTCGTACCATGATTCTACTTCAAGAACTTCCAAGCCATCAAAGATCATTTGAAGCTCAAGATTAATTCTTATCATTTCCATTAGGTTTATCTACTATACTTGAGGTAGTAACTATGTTCATAACATTGTTCGATTCATACTTATATAACTATCTTATTTGAAGAATATAATTTGTAATCACTAGAACATAGTTTAGTTAATTCTAAACTTGTTCGCAAACAAAGTTAATCCTTATAACTTGACTTTAAAAACAACTTCACACATGTATTATATATATATGATATGCTAACATATAGATTTAAAACTTGAAAACTCGAAGAACACCGTAAAACTGGACATACGTCGTCGTAGTAAAACCGGGGGCTGTTTTGGGTTGGATAATTAAAAACTATCTTAAACTTTGAATTTAAAGTTTGTTCTCTGGGAAAATGATATTTCATATTAACATGATAATATATCTAAAAATGGTGGGTAAACTCAAAGTAGAAGCATGTTTTTTTTTCAAAATGGTCATCAAGGTGTCGTTCTTTCGACATATATGACTACTCTTTATAAATAGACTTGTAACCTGTAACTCTGACTATAAACCACCACTTTTTCAGTTTAGTTTTAGAAAATAGAGTTCATTACAAAACCATAGCAATTTGATTAACTCAAAACCGATTTGTAACGAAGAAGATATCGGTAAAACAATATTGGTTAAAAATGGCTAAAATGACTACAGGATTGTTTCTACAAAATCTATACTAACCATATCCTAGCTAACTTTTCCTGTATTATACATGTATTTAAACATGTCATGACTATTTCCTTGTAATATACTAGTCTTGGTTAAGTCCGAGACAATATAATATAATCTTGATTAATTAAGACAATAGTTATACAATACGTCGGATAAATCAAAAGACACCATGTACACAATACATCTAGATTAATTCTAACACAATAGTTGTACCTTGGTTCATGATTGAGTCTTGTACAATACGTATACAATACTTCTTGATTATTACAGGGTGATATATTGGACTATATATATGGACTACTAACATTGGACTGCTAACATTGGACTACTAACGTTGGACTGCTAACTTGACAACTTAAATCATCAACACGTAAATGAAAATATTATATGAATGTAATTGAATTACATTTTGATATATATATATATATATATATATATATATATATATATATATATATATATATATATATATATATATAAAATTGTTACAGGTTCGTGAATCGATTCGAGACCACGTCTGATTTTTAACGAATTGAAAATCTGTGCAAGTTAGTTATAGTTCCATTTTACTATCTAATATTTTTGGGATGAGAATACATGCAGCTTTGTAAATGTTTTACAAAATAGACACAAGTACTTGAAACTACATTCTATGGTTGAATTATTATACCGAATATCGCCCCTTTTTAGCTTGGTAGCCTAAGAATTAGGGAAATGGCCCCTAATTGACGCGAATCCTAAAGATAGATCTATTGGGACTAATAAACCCCATCTGAATTATGGATGTTTTGGTACTTCGATTTTATATCATACAGATGAGAGTTCCTGTTATGATGGGGTATATTCTATATGCATTTTGTTAATGTCGTTACCAGGTGTTCACAATATGAATGATTTTTATGCAGATTACGAAATGCCTGTATGTTATTTATGAAAATGAAATCTTGTGGTCTATTATTACGATTTATGATATAGGTTAAACCTATAACTCACCAACATTTTTGTTGACATTTTAAGCATGTTTATTCTCAGGTAATTATTGAAAGACTTCCCCTGTTGCATGCTATTTAAAGACAAGATTTGGAGTCAGCATGCTTGTATGATAATGTTTAAAAACTGCATTCGGAAATACTTTGTTGTAACATATTATTGTTATTCATTGTGTATTGGTCGTGTGTAAACGTAATATTTTAGATTATCATTGATTGATAATCAACGATGTATCCTTTAAACCTTTATCGAATAAATAAAGATTATGGTTTGTTTTAAAAACGAATGCAGGCTTTGAAAAACATCTCATATAGAGGTCAAAACCTCACAATGACACCAATTAATATGAAACGTTTATAATCGATATGAAGGGGCATTTCAGTTGGTATCGGAGCGTCGGTCTTAGAGAACCAGAAATTTGTATTAGTGTGTCTAACCTAGTTTGTTAAGATGCATTAGTGAGTCTGGACTTTGACCGTGTATGTTTTAAAAACGATTGCTTAACACTTTTGTTGAAAACTATAAATTCTTAACTTGTAAATATTATGTGATATATTAATCTCTTAACATGCATGCTATTATGTGTTAGGTGACTTCATCCGATCATGTTAGACTATCAGGTGACTCTGATTACAGTAGTCACTCAAGCGACTCAGATATTGAGTCAAAATCTTCAACCAATGTACCAAAGTTAAAATTGGTCGATGGTGTCTCCGCTGAGGAAGAAAAATACTGGGAAGATTCCCAATTTCCTGAGGAACCGGAAGAGAATCCCGATGAGGATTCTGATGAAGTGATAGAAATTATACCGGCTCAGTTTAATAAAGAAAATAATAAGGGGAAATCTCTATCTATCAAGATAGAGAAACCCGATCCCAAGCCCGATGGACCATTAGTTATCAGGAATAACTCTGACCGTTCATACCATAAACACCCGTATCACTTGAACTTTAATTATCGACCTGGAACATCTCACAGACTAGGTCCTTCTGAAAAGGGTGTGAAAATGACTGCTCGTATTAAGGGCGGAATGGGTATTGGTAAGAAATTAGCAGAACGAACTAACTCAGAAGAGGAATAAACAAGTGAGTTCGATTGAGGAGTTTGTAGTAATGAGTTTTAACATGTCTAGTAATATATGTATGATAACGTGCTTGTGCTTTTATGCTATATGTAAAATTGCTTGTAATGTCTTATTATTTCCATTATCTTCTACAGACCTAAGTATTATTTTCGCCTCTTTTATAGTATAAAATGAATTACAAAATGGACGTTAGGGATAGGAAACCAAATATTTTAGAAGATCTATTACCGGATATGATTGTTGAAATCTTGTCTAAAGTTGGTCAGGATTCATTGGCCTAATTATTTATGGTGAAGTCGGTTTGCAAAGAATTTGAAACGCATTCCGAGCATGCTTTGGTTTATGAAAGGCTTTCCTTTGACAGGTGGTGTATCTCACTGTGACGACCCAGATTTTTCCGACTACTTGATTATACTATCTACATGATTTAATAATTCCGACTTGATAAGCAATGAATTTTAATAAGTCTTGAACCTCCGAAAAGAGTTTTACACAAGCTTTTGGTCACTCTTTTATTCCTATGATTCACGAACGTCATAACTTGTATTAATTATATGTATATATGTATATATATATATATATATATATATATATATATATATATATATATAACTTGAAAATATGATAATTAAATATCTCATTAAGTATATTAACAAGGTATTATATATACATTTTCATACTACTAATTTAAAGAGTTTTCGAACAATATATATGTTACTTTTTAAACGACGTAATTAACTTATGTTAAAATGTATTTAGATACAATGTATTATGAGTATAAATACATCCTTAAAAGTATTGAATACACTTTTTAATATACAAATACAGATAAGGGATAGCTATATTCGTATTTCCGTTCATTTTTCTCAAGAATTCTACTCGTATTTATACGGAATTTATACGGTATTTATACGCGTATTATACACAGATTCTAGAAGTATTTACTATTGGTATATACGAATAGAAATCTAAAATTATTGATGTATTATGTCATGCATGACCTCATGGTATTTAACTTATCCTAGATATTTTTCATAAAATAACAAATTACAACTAGTATATAAAGACCTTACATGGTATATTTTTTTACACACATTTACATCCATTCTACTCTTTCTCTCTAAAAACACTCTCTAATATCCTCTCTTTAATTTCTAATAAGCCTTCATCATCTACAACAAAAAAACTAGTTTCAAAAACAATCCATAAACACCATAGAAGTAGTAATCAAGAACACCTCCTTTAATTCAAGTTTTGCTTTTAAGTTGGTCTTCTTTAAGCACTCTTTCAAGAAGCCTTTTAAGCTCAAGAAATTCTCTTCATATTCAGCAGTTCTCTTTCTTAAATCAAGGTATTAGCCTTACCAAAACTCTTGTTCAATTCATATGTTTATAGCTATCTATATAAGAGATCATAACTAATAACAACTAGAACATAGTTTGGATGATTCTAAACTTGTTTGAAAAACTAATCTAATCTTTCTAACTTAACTTTAATAACACTTATTTATATGTATTATGATGTTATATTAAGATATTATAAGAACTTATAACTTGTACATATGAAGAACACATTAAAAACTATATTAACCATATCCTTGCTAACTTTTCCTATATCCTATATATATTCGGACATGTTATCATTAGTATAACAAAATATTATAATCTTGGTTGATTCCGAGATTGTATATATATAATAATCTTGGTACGTTCCATGACAATACGTATACAATACGTTTTGATAAATCCTAAGTCAATACGTCTCTGGATTGATGCAAGACAATATGTACACAATACGCCGTGGGGTAATTCTAAGATTATATATATATATACCGATTATTGGATTGTTGGACTTTTCGGACTATTTTGGACTTTTCGGACTATTTTGAACTACCACCAATGGACTACTAACAAAGGACTACTAACAATGGACCACTAACATAAAATGTTAAAAAAAACTACTATATAAGTATTCTATGAACTAGCTATATTAATTTTGTTCACATGTATTATTATCCGAATCATTATTATTGTTATAGGTTCGTGAATCCAAGGACGTTGGCTATATTTTAATAAGTTGGAAACTTGTTAAAACTATACTTTTACGACAGTGAGTATATAGTCCCATTTTTAAACTCTTCAAATATTTTGAGATGAGAATACATGCATATTTTGTTTTTAGAAATAGACACAAGTACTTAAATATATATTCTATGTTGAGTTGTACCTTTGTATATATCCCTAATAGTCTGGTAACTATTTGTTACATGCGGTTAACATGTATGCGCGAATCCTATTGATAGATCTATTGGGTTTGACAACCTCACTCGGGCTAGTTAACACTAGTTCATAACGGGTGTTTAGTACTTTGTTTTACTACACTTGGTACGGTGTAGAGATAACTTTGAAAAGGGAATATGCACGAAAAACATCTATTAAGTATAGTTACTGGGCACTCAACAACATATAGAATATCTTTGCAGAAACGTTTATAACATGAAATCTTGTGGTCTATTATTATATCTTATGCTGGCTTTAAAACCTATATCTCACCAACCTTTGTGTTGACAGTTTAAGCATGTTTATTCTCAGGTTTTTAAAAGTCTTCCGCTGATTGCTTGCCCATGGTGTTGCATGGCGTCGTTCATGCTTGTGGTTAAAGAAAGTTGCATTCTAATAAATATTATCTTTGTCATGTAATATATTTGGCTATTATGCCCACGTTGTAATATTCCAAAACTTATGTATTTGGGGATCATTTCTCAAATGATCGCCCACATGTTTAAAACTTTCATTTATATATGAAAGGTTTGGTCATTATGAAATAAGAATGCAATATTTTATAAAATGTATCATATAGAGGTCAAATACCTCGCAATTGAGATCAATGAATAACGTTCCTCATTTATAGTAATATGGACGGGTCGTTTTAGTTGGTATCAGAGCAGAGGTCTTAGCAAACCAGAAATTGCATTAGTGTGTCTGACTGATATTTGTTAGGATGCATTAGTGAGTCTGGACTTTGACCGAACTTGTTTTTAAAAACCGTTGCTTATCATTTTTGATCGAAAATTGAATATTATAACATGTAAATATTATGTGATATATTTCTAATGTGGTAGTTAATGTGTGATAGATGTCTACTTCTAGCACCAATCTCATTATCATAATCAGCGACTCCGAAGATGAATCTCCAGCAAAAGTACCAGTCATCGACTTATCTGATAACGACGATGACCCGAAGGAAATCATCTATATTGCTGATGACGATGATGACCTGGAGTTGGACGCATTTTGGGAAGATTCACAATTCCCAGAGGAACCGAAGGAGGAACCTGAGGAGAACAAAGTAAAAGAAATTACAGGGGCAAAATTTAATGAGGGAAAGGAACTTGTGGTCCGCCCACTAGAATTTCCTGATCCGGAGTATAATAAAAGATTTATTGCACAAAGTAAACCTGACACTTCTACCCCTAGTCATCCTCCTGTTATTAACTCTATTGAGGCACCATCCCGACCAAGGTACAAACGTACCGCTAGAATGAGAACGATGTCAGTAGCTGAGACGCGAAAACTCTTTGGTTTCCCAGATCCTGCAGAGTTCCCAGATTTGTCCCTAAACAATAAGAAGTCTCATTATTTTTAATCTTTCCCAGCAGCTACCAAACTTCACGCCTTGTATAATAGTTATCGTGTGCTATATTTTATCTTACCTATGTTTTATGTAAAATAGTGGTATTGTATTTTTGTAAAATATTGTACCAAAAGTTTAAGCGTGAAGTACTAATGTATTAAGTTTTTCATGATAGAATATTATCTTGATTGTAGTAGTTAATTTGTATACTAGCTATTAAGTATGAACTTTAACAGGTAGGTACTACCCGAACTGCAATTATAAAATGCCAATAAGAAGAAAAAAGGCTTTTATAAAAATTAGTTCATATTATTAGTATGCTACAAAGTACTATTAACTACTTATAATATTCTATATATGATTAATTTATATCATTTGGCTATTTTTGAAGGAAATGGCTCCAGTTACCAAACAGCACATGAACATGAGCGAGGAAGATTTTCGTAGTTTTCTTACTGCAAATGTAACCATAGTATTGGCTGTAATTAACAAAAACAACCATTCAGGGTCTAGCAGTGGAACTCATCATGGTACAACAGAAAATCATGTAGGATGTTCCTATAAAATGTCATAGGTTGTAAACCCCATTAATTTAAAGGAACGGAAGGTCCAGTTGGACTAAAGCGTTGGATTGAAAAAGTAGAAGCTGTTTTTGCTATAAGTAATTGTGCAGAAGAAGACCGCGTAAAATACGCTTCTCATGCTTTCAAAAATAACGCTTTAACATGGTGGAATACCTACCTAGCAAACGTGGGGGAGAATACTACTTACGCCCTACCTTGGGCAGCATTTAAACACTTGCTGTGTGAGCATTATCAACCCAGGAATGAGATGAATAAATTGAAAACAGAGTTGAGGAAATTGTGCACCAAGGGTGAAAACATTACTGCCTATGAGCAACGGTTCACAGAGCTAGCATTAATGTGTCATGGAGTATTTGAAGATGAAGAAGCAAAAGTTGAACAGTTTGTGAAAGGATTACCTGAGATAATCCAAGAAAATGTAAGTGCATCTAATCCAACAACAATGTACAAAGCAAGCAAGATGGTCCATAAGTTAATGGACCAAATCAAAGAAAGAAACAAGGAAAAGGCGGATGTCGAGGCCAAAACAAATGACCACAAGTGGAAGAACGAAAATCGTGATAAGAATCACAACTATCAACACCAAAACAAGAAGCAGGAAGTCTCGCAGGGTGTGAGTAACGAGAGGAACTAGAATACCTACCAAGGGAAACAACCCCAATGCCAGAAATGCAAGAGACACCACTTTGGGAATTTCACGGTGGTGTGTAAAAATTGCAACCAAGTAGGGCATCATATTCAAAATTGTAGGTTTCCTCTCACAGATGTTAATAAAGCTGCTCTTGAAGCTATTGTTTGTTATGGGTGCGGGAAAAAGGGCCATTACAAGAACAAGTGCCCGAACCAAAAGAGTGAAAATGGTCCAGTCCGTGGAAGAGCATTTAATATAAATGCTAACGATGCACGAGAAGACCCGGAGCTTGTTACGGGTACGTTTACTATCGATGAATTACCTGCCTATATTTTATTTGATACTGATGCCGATAGAAGTTATGTAAGTAAAGAATTTTGCTCTAAGCTAAATTGCCCCTTAGTGCCCCTGGAGGATAAATGTATTATAGAATTAGCAAATGGTAAACTAGTTAAAGCTGATAAAATCTGTCGTAAACATAAGCTTAAATTAACTAGTGAGACATTTGTAATTGATTTGATACCTATTGAGTTGGGGAGTTTTGATGTAATTATTGGTATGGATTGGATGTCTTAGATGAGAGCGGAAGTTGTTTGTTATAAAAAGGCGATTCGTTTTCCCTGCGTGAACGGGAAACCATTGATGGTGTTCGGAGAAAAGGGTAATCATAAGCTAAACTTTATTAGCTGTTTGAAGGCCCAAAAGTGCATAAAGAAGGGGTGCTATGCTATCTTAGCACATGTGAAGAAGATTGATACGAAGGAGAATAACATTAGTGACATGCTTGTGGTAAGAGAATTTCCCGAAGTATTTCCGAAAGAATTACCAGGATTACCTCCACATAGATCTGTAGAATTTTTAATAGACCTAGTACCGGGAGCTGCACCAGTGGCTCGTGCTCCGTATAGACTCGCCCCGTCTGAAATGAAAGAACTACAAAGTCAGTTTCAGGAATTGCTAGATCGTGGATTTATTCGACCGAGTACTTCACCATGGGGAGCTCCGATCTTATTCGTTAAGAAGAAAGACGGATCCTTCCGAATGTGTATAGACTACCACGAGTTAAACAAGCTAACTATCAAGAATCGGTACCCATTGCCGAGAATTGATGACTTGTTTGATCAGCTGCAAGGATCACGTGTTTACTCCAAAATTGACCTAAGATCGGGTTACCATCAGTTACGAGTAAAAGAAGAAGATATTCTGAAGATCACTTTTAGAACACGCTACAGTCACTACGAATTTCTGGTCATGCCGTTCGGGTTGACAAACGACCCGCTGTATTCATGGACCTCATGAATCGAGTATGTAGTCCGTATCTAGATAAATTTGTTATCGTCTTTATTGATGACATCCTTATTTACTCCAAGAATGAGCAAGAACATGAGCAACATTTAAGGTTGGTGCTGGAACTGTTAAGAAAAGAACAGTTATATGCCAAATTTTCTAAGTGCGCATTTTGGTTGAAGGAAGTACAATTCCTTGGTTACATCGTTAGCAGTCAAGGAATTCAGGTTGATCCCGCGAAGGTCGAAGCCATTGAAAAATGGGAAACCCCAAAGACTCCGACACAGATACGCCAATTTTTGGATTTAGCTGGTTATTATAGAAGGTTTATTCAAGATTTTTCCCGAATAGCTAAACCATTAACCGCATTAACACACAAAGGGAAGAAGTATGAATGGACCTCCGAGCAGGAAACTGCATTCCAGCTATTGAAAAAGAAACTAACTTCGGCGCCTATTTTATCATTACCTGAAGGAAACGATGACTTCGTGATTTATTGTGACGCGTCGCGACAAGGTTTTGGTTGGGTTCTCATGCAATGAACAAAGGTTATTGCTTACGCTTCTCAACAGTTGAAAACTCATGAACGGAATTATACGACACATGATTTGGAGTTAGGAGTAGTTTTTTTTGTATTGAAAATGTGGAGACACTACTTATATGGGGTCAAATGTACATTGTACACTGATCACAAAAGTCTTCAACACATATTCGATCAAAAACAATTGAATATGAGGCAACGACAGTGGGTTGAGCAAATGTAGTAGCCGATGCTTTAAGCAGGAAAGAAAGAGAACCGATTCGAATACGAGCAATGAATATGAAAATTCGTACGAACCTCACCTTACAAATAAAGGAGGCTCAACGAGGAGCTCTTACTGGAGAAAACTTTGAAAATGATATGCTCAAGGGTTTAGACAAGCAACTCGATATACGAGAAGACGGAACCTGATATTTTAATGGACGCATTTGGGTACCAAGGTTTAAAGGGTTAAGAAAATTGGTTTTGGATGAGGCGCATAAGACGAGATACTCGATACATCCTGGAGCTGGAAAGGTGTATCAAGATCTTAAGGCACATTTTTGGTGGCCTAATTTAAAAGCCGATATTGCAGCATAAATATGGGAGTGCTTAACTTGCTCCAAAGTTAAGGCGGAACACCAGAAACCATCAGGGTTGCTTCAACAACCAGAAATCCCAGAATGGAAATGAGAATGTATTACCATGGATTTCATCACGAAGCTACCAAAGACTGCATGGGGTTATGACACCATATGGGTAATTGTCGATCGTCTCACCAAATCTGCACATTTCCTGCCTATGAAGGAAATGGAAAGATGGAGAAATTGGTACGATTATACATGAAGGAAGTCGTTTCAATACATGGAGTACCTATCTCCATTATATCCGATCGTGACCGTAGGTTTACGTCAAGGTTCTGGCAATCACTACATGAAGCTCTAGGAACTCGTCTGGATATGAGCACTGCATATCATCCTCAAACCGATGGGCAAAGTGAAAGGACCATTCAGACTCTTGAAGACATGCTTAGAGCATATGTGATCGATTTTGGAAACGGATTGGATAAATATTTACCATTGGCAGAATTCTCGTATAACAACAGTTATCATACGAGCATTAATGCTGCACCATTCGAAGCACTTTATGGAAGAAAGTGTAGATCCCCTATCTGTTGGAACGATGTAGGTGACAGACAAATTACTGGTCCTGAGATCATACAGGAGACTACCGAAAAGATTGTGTAAATCAAGGAGAGATTGAGAACCGCTCAAAGTCATCAAAAGAGCTACGCTGATGTTTGAAGAAAGCCATTGGAATTTTATGTTGGTGACATGGTTATGTTAAAGGTGTCACCTTGGAAAGGAGTGATACGCTTTGGCAAGAGGGGTAAACTTAACCTAAGGTACGTAGGGACGTTCAAAATCATCTAACGCATTGGACCGGTGGCCTATTGACTTGAGTTACCTCAACAACTTGCCGGGGTACATAACACCTTTCATGTTTCAAACTTGAAGAAATGCCTTGCAAAAGAAGACCTCGCTATTCTACGGGAAGAAATCCAAATCGATGAAAAGTTACATTTTATCGAAGAACTCGTTGAAATTATGGACCGGGAAGTCAAGTGAATCAAACAAAGCAATATACCGATTGTTAGAGTTCGATGGAACACTCGGAGAGGACCCGAGTTCAATTGGGAACGAGAAGATCAGATGAAGCAAAAGTACCCACATCTTTTTACTGATATCATACGTTGAATAGGTACTACTTTAAATTTTGGGACGAAATTTCTTTAACGGGTAGGTAATGTGACGACCCGGATTTTTCCGACTACTTGATTATACTATCTACATGATTTAATAATTCCAACTTGATAAGCAATGAATTTTAATAAGTCTTGAACCTCTGAAAAGAGTTTTACACAAGCTTTTGGTCACCCTTTTATTCCTACGATTCACGAACGTCATAACTTGTATTAATTATATATATGTATATATATATATATATAACTTGAAACTATGATAATTAAATATCTCATTAAGTATATTAACAAGGTATTATATATTCATTTTCATACTACTAATTTAAAGAGTTTTCGAACAATATATATGTTACTTTTTAAACGACGTAATTAACTTATGTTAAAATGTATTTACATACAATATATTATGAGTATAAATACATCCTTAAAAGTATTGAATACACTTTTTAATATACAAATACAGATAAGGGATAGCTATATTCGTATTTGCGTTCATTTTTCTCAAGAATTCTACTCGTATTTATACGGTATTTATACGTGTATTATACGCAGCTTCTAGAAGTATTTACTATTAGTATATACAAATAGAAATCTACAATTATTGATATATTATGTCATGCATGACCTCATGGTATTTAACTTATCCTAGATATTTGTCATAAAACAACAAATTATAACTAGTATACAAAGACCTTACATGGTATACTTTTTTTACACACATTTACATCCATTCTACTCTTTCTCTCTAAAAATACTCTCTAATATCCTCTCTTCAAGTTCTAATAAGCCTTCATCATCTACAATAAAAACTAGTTACAAAAACAATCCATAAACACCATAGAAGTAGTAATCAAGAACACCTCCTTTAATTCAAGTTTTGCTTTCAACTTGTTCTTCTTTAAGCACTCTTTCAAGAAGCCTTTTAAGCTCAAGAAATTCTCTTCATATTCAGCAAGTTCTCTTTCTTAAATCATGGTATTAGCCTTACCAAAACTCTTGTTCAATTCATATGTTTATAGCTATCTATATAAAAGATCATAACTAATAACAACTAGAACATAGTTTGGATGATTCTAAACTTGTTTGAAAAACTAATCTAATCTTTCTAACTTAACTTTAATAAAACTTATTTATATGTATTATGATGTTATATTAAGATATTATAAGAACTTATAACTTGTACATATGAAGAACACCTTAAAAACTATATTAACCATATCCTTGCTAACTTTTCCTATATCCTATATATATTCGGACATGTTATCATTAGTATAACAAAATATTATAATCTTGGTTGATTCCGAGATTGTATATATATAATAATCTTGGTACGTTCCATGACAATACGTATATAATACGTTTCGATAAATCCTAAGTCAATACGTCTCTGGATTGATGCAAGACAATATGTACACAATATGCCGTGGGGTAATTCTAAGATTATATATATATATATATATATATATATATATATATATATCGATTATTGGACTGTTGGACTTTTCGGACTATTTTGGACTTTTCGGACTATTTTGGACTACTACCAATGGACTACTAACAATGGACTACTAACATAAAATGTTAAAAAAAAAAACTATTATATAAGTATTATATGAACTTGCTATATTAATTTTGTTCACATGTATTATTATCTGAATCATTATTATTGTTATAGGTTCATGAATCCAAGGACGTCGGCAATATTTTAATAAGTTGGAAACTTGTTAAAACTATACTTTTACGACAGTGAGTATATAGTCCCATTTTTAAACTCTTCAAATATTTTGGGATGAGAATACATGCATATTTTGTTTTTCGAAATAGACACAAGTACTTAAATATATATTCTATGTTGAGTTGTACCTTTGTATATATCCCTAATAGTCTGGTAACTATTTGTTACATGTGGTTAACATGTACGCGCGAATCCTATTGATAGATCTATTGGGTTTGACAACCCCACTCGGGCTAGTTAGCACTAGTTCATAACGGGTGTTTAGTACTTCATTTTACTACACTTGGTACGGTGTAGAGATAACTTTGAAAAGGGAATATGCACGGAAAACATCTTTTAAGTATAGTTACTGGGCGCTCAACAACATATAGAATATCTTTGCAGAAATGTTTATAACATGAAATCTTGTGGTATATTATTATATCTTATGCTGGCTTTAAAACCTACATCTCACCAACCTTTGTGTTGACAGTTTAAGCATATTTATTCTCAGGTCTTTAAAAGTCTTCCGCTGATTGCTTGCTCATGGTGTTGCATGGCATCGTTCATGCTTGTGTTTAAAGAAAGTTGCATTCTAATAAACATTATCTTTGTCATGTAATATATTTGGCTATTATGTCCACGTTGTAATATTCCAAAACTTATGTATTCAGGGATCATTTCTCAAATGATCTCCCACATGTTTAAAACTTTCATTTATATATGAAAGGTTTGGTCGTTATGAAATAAGAATGCAATATTTTATAAAATGTATCATATAGAGGTCAAATACCTCGCTATTGAGATCATTGAATAACGTTCCTACTTTATAGTAATATGGACGGGTCATTTCACTCACCTTGGGGAGACCATAAGTTGGCCCGTATTTTCTTTATGGCTACATATTATGGAAACCCCAATGCGATTTTTCGCTATGGGTTAAGGACTTATTTCGATTCTATACACCCCGATATAGGACTTCATTATTTAGAAAAAGCTTCAAATATGCAACTGAAAGAAGCATGTTACGTTTATGGGTTAATTATGTTTGCTTCTCACCAAACTGAGAAAAAGAACATCGGGATACAACTTCTTAATAGAACATTTCCACTAGTAATGGATCTAGTGGTTGAGGTGAGAAATAACGTTTTTAACTTGTTACAGTGCTGTTGGGTATTATGTAACCCCCGTCCTTTTGACGACATCGCAACGTGCTATACTATCAAGGGCCACAACGGTTATTTTCCACTGGACATGGGATGGGAAATAGTATTGGTTAAACCGGAATGCATGATTTGTTTTTGGTCCTATGAGTTACGTGTTTTTACTGAACGATTTGAGTTTAACTAGAATTGTCTTAACAACTGCCTTGTATTATAATTATCGTGTGTATGTGTTCATGCTATATGTAAAATAACGGTATTGTACGATTGTAAAATATTGTACCAAAGATTTGAACATGAAGTATTATTGTAATTAGTTTTTCATGATAGAATTGTAATAGTTGATTTATATATTAGCTATTAAGTATGAACTTTAACGGGTATGTATTACCCGAATTATAAAACGCTAATATGAAGAAAAGGCTTTTATAATAATAAGTTCATATTATGCTACAAAATACTAATGACTACTCCTAATATTCTATATGATTAACTTAACTCTTTTGGCTATCTTTGAAAGAAATGGCACCGACTACCAGACAAACCCTGAACATGAATGAAGACGAATTCCGTAACTTTCTTACTGCGAGCATAGTCGCAGTGCAGGCTACATTGCATAACAACAATCACTCAGGGTCTAGCAGTGGAGTTAACTCCACAAGAAATCGCGTAGGATGCTCCTACAAGGCTTTCACTGCCTGTAAACCTCTTGAGTTCGATGGAACCGAAGGACCAGTCGGACTAAAATGGTGGACCGAGAAGGTCGAATCTGTATTTGCCATAATCAAAGGTACTGAAGAGGATAGAGTGAAGTACGCCACACATACTTTCACAGGTATTGCGTTAACATGGTGGAACACCTATCTCGAGCAGGTGGGACAAGATAATGCTTACGCACTACCATGGTCAGCGTTCAAACACATGATGAATGAGCAGTACTGTCCCAGGAATGAGGTCAATAAGCTAAAGACAGAGCTTAGAGAACTACGAATGCAAGGAAACGATATCACCACATATGAGCGACGATTCACAGAGTTGTCTCTAATGTGTCCTGGTATGTTTGAGGACGAGGAAGAACAGATCGACGCGTTTGTGAAAGGGTTTCCAGTTAGAATTCAGGAAAATGTAAGTGCATCCGCACCTACCTCAATGCAGAAAGCGAGTAGAATGGCTCACAAACTCATGGGCCAGATTGAGGGAAGAAATAAAGAGTTGGCAGCCGGGGAGGCCAAAATAAAAGAAGGCAAGAGGAAGTGGGAAGAAACCAGTGACAAGGGTCACCAGTACAACAACAATAATAATCACAACTACAATCGCACCATATATCGCAACAACAATAGCAACAACAATCGTTACCCCAACAACAACAACTACAACAACCGTCTCAACAACAACAACAACTACAACAACCATCCCAACAACAATAACAACCGCAACAACAACAATCCCAACAACAACGATAACAACAATGACGACAAGAGGCAGAAAATTCCATGCCAAAGGTGTGAAGGGTACCATCCGACTACTTACTATTCGGCATCATGTACCAAGTGTAATAGAAAGGGTCATGGTGCGACGAATTGTGAAGTCTATGGACCAGTGGTTAAAGGAACAAATAATGCCAACATTACTTGTTTCGGATGCGGGAAGAAGGGCCATTACAAAAGTATGTGCCCAAACCAAGGGAATAATAATGGACAAGGCCATGGAAGAGTCTTCAACATTAACGCGGCAGAAGCGCAGGAAGACCCGAAGCTTGTTACGGGTACGTTTCTTATTGATGAAAAACCTGCTTATGTTTTATTTGATTCGGCTGTGGATAGAAGCTATATGAGTAGAGATTTTAGTGCCAAATTAAGCTGTCCATTAACGCCATTAGATAATAAGTGTTTACTTGAATTAGCTAATGGTAAACTAGTTAAAGACGATAAAATATGCCAGAATCGAAAAATTAAACTAGTTGGCGAAACGTTTAAAATTACTTTGATACCAGCAGAATTGGGAGTTTTCATGTAATAATCGGCATGGGCTGGATGATTAAGGAGAAAGCAAAGATCATTTGTTACAAGAATACGATTCGCATTTTGCGCGAGAAGGGAAAACCCTTAATGGTCTACAGAGAAAAGGGTAACGCGAAGTTAAATCTTATTAGTAGCTTGAAGGCACAAAAGCTAATAAGAAAAGGTTGTTATGCAATTTTAGCGCACGTCGAGAAAGTCAAACCAGAAGAAAAGAACATCAATGATGTTCCCGTCACAAAAGAATTTTCCGATGTATTTTCGAAAGAATTACTGGGACTACCTCCACACCGATCCGTCAAATTTCAAATAGATCTTGTACTGAGAGCTGCACCGATAGCTCGTGCTCCTTACAGACTTGCACCCAGCGGTAGGAAGGAACTACAAAGCCAATTACAAGAGCTTTTGGAGCGTGGTTTCATTTGACCAAGCACATCACCGTGGGGAGCTCCTGTGTTGTTTGTCAAAAAGAAGGATGGTACGTTCAGGTTGTGCATCGACTACCGAGAGTTGAACAAGCTTACCATCATGAACCATTATCTACTACCGAGAATCAACGATTTATTTGACCAACTGCAAGGTTCGTCGATTTATTAGAAGATTGATTTACGTTCCGGTTATCATCAAATGCGGGTGAAGGAGGATGATATTCCAAAGACTGCTTTTAGAAAGCGTTACGGTCATCATGAGTTTATGGTTATGCCGTTTGGATTCACTAACGCACCAGCTGTGTTCATGGATCTCATGAACCGAGTGTGTGGACCATATCTTGACAAGTTTGTCATTGTTTTCATCGATGACATACTTATTTACTCTAAGAATGACCAAGAGCATGGAGAACATTTGAGAATGGTGCTAGAATTGTTGAGAAAAGAAGAACTGTACGCTAAGTTTTCTAAGTGTGCATTTTGGTTGAAAGAAGTTCAATTTCTCGGACACATAGTGAGCAAAGAAGTTATTCAGGTTGATCCGGCAAAGATTGAAATCGTTGAAAACTGGGAAACTCCGAAAACTCCAACGCACATACGCCAATTTTTAGGATTGGCTGGTTACTACAGAAGATTCATCCAAGATTTTTCCAAAGTAGCAAAACCCTTGACTGCATTAACGCATAAAGGGAAGAAATTTGAATGGAAGGATGAGCAAGAGAAAGTGTTTCAGTTATTGAAGAAAAAGTTAACGACAACACCTATATTGTCATTGCCTGAAGGGAATGATGATTTTTTGATTTTTTACTGTGACGACCCGGATTTTTCCGAATACTTGATTATACTATCTACATGATTTAATAATTTCGACTTGATAAGCAATGAATTTTAATAAGTCTTGAACCTCCGGAAAGAGTTTTACACTAGCTTTTGGTCACCCTTTATTCCTACGATTCACGAACTTCATAACTTGTATTATATATATATATATATATATATATATATATATATATATATATATATATATATATATATATATATATATATATATATATATGTATATATATATGTATATATATATATATATATATATATATATATATATTATATTTAACTTGAAAATATGATAACTAAATATCTCATTAAGTATATTAACAAGGTATTATATATACATTTTCATACTACTAATTTAAAGAGTTTTCGAACAATATATATGTTACTATTTAAACGACGTAATTAAGTTATGTTAAAATGTATTTACATACAATGTATTATGAGTATAAATACGTCCTTAAAAGTATTGAATACACTTTATAATATACAAATACAGATAAGGGATAGCTATATTCGTATTTCCGTACATTTTTCTCGAGAATTCTACTCGTATTCATACGATATTTATACGCATATTATATGCAGCTTCTAGAAGTATTTACTATTGATATATACCAATAGAAATCTACAATTACGTATTTATACGGTATTTATACGCATATTATACGCAGCTTCTAGAAGTATTTACTATTAGTATATACGAATAGAAATCTACAATTATTGATGTATTATGTCATGCATGACCTAATGGTTTTTAACTTATCCTAGATATTTGTCATAAAACAACAAATTACAACTAGTATATAAAGACCTTACATGGTATATTTTTTTACACACATTGACATCCATTTTACAATTTCTCTCTAAAAACACTCTCTAATATCCTCTCTTCAAGTTCTAATAAGCCTTCATCATCTACAACAAAAAAACTAGTTTCAAAAACAATCCATAAACACCATAGAAGTAGTAATCAAGAACACCTCCTTTAATTCAAGTTTTGCTTTTAAGTTGGTCTTCTTTAAACGCTCTTTCAAGAAGCCTTTTAAGCTCAAGAAATTCTCTTCCTATTTAGCAAGTTCTCTTTATTAAATCAAGGTATTAGCCTTACCAAAAATCTTGTTCAATTCATATGTTTATAGCTATCTATATAAGAGATCATAACTAATAACAACTAGAACATAGTTTGGATGATTCTAAACTTGTTTGAAAAACTAATCTAATCTTTCTAACTTAACTCTAATAACACTTATTTATATGTATTATGATGTTATATTAAGATATTATAAGAACTTATAACTTGTACATATGAAGAATGTAGTGACCCTAACTTTTCCATGTTTATATACATTAATTGAGATTGATATTTACATGATTAAATGTTTCCAACATGTTAAGCAATCAAACTTGTTAAGACTTGATTAATTGAAATATGTTTCATATAGACAATTGACCACCCAAGTTGACCGGCGATTCACGAACGTTAAAACTTGTAAAAACGACATGACGATATATATATGGATATACATATGGTTAACATGAGATTATGATAAGTAAGTATCTCCATAAGTATATTAACAATGAGTTATATACATATAAACAAGACTACTAACTTAAGGATTTCGAAACGAGACATATATGTAACGATTATCGTTGTAACGACATTTAAATGTATATATATCATATTAAGATATATTAATATATCATAATATCATGATAATATAATAATTTAACATCTCATTAGATATAATAAACAATGGGTTAACAACATTAATTGAGATCGTTAACTTAAAGGTTTCAAAACAACACTTACATGTAACGACTAATGATGACTTAACGACTCAGTTAAAATGTATATACATGTAGTGTAATTAGATGTATTAAAATACTTTTGGAAGACTTCAACACATATATCAAAACACTCATACTTAACGAAAATGGTTACAGTTACTTTCCCATTCTTTTCTTTCATCAAGAATTCTAGTCGTATTCTTACCCGTATTATACACAGCTTCAAAACGTACTTACTATAGGTATATACCAATAGGAACTAGCATGGGATTCCACTCTTGATTATGTCATGTATGACTAATCAATTTTAACTTCTACCATGAGCTAGTCAACTAACTAGAACTCCTTTTAACCCCACTCACCACTCACCAATTACCACTCATCATTCACTCCATTTCACTTTCAATTCTCTTTCTAATTCTCTCTCAACACACACACACTATTATGAACGTATTTTTCCAGTAGTTAATCATCATCTTCATCAAAAATCACTTCAAGAATCAAGCTATAATCCCTTCAAGAACACTTCAAAAATCCCTTCAAGTTTACTAATTTACTTCCAAGCTTTCTAATCCATTCCAAGTAATCATCTAAGATCAAGAAACCTTTGTTATATACAGTAGTTTATCTTTCTTATTCAAGGTAATATTCATATTCAAACTTTGATTCAATTTCTATAACTATAAACTATCTTAATTCGAGTAAAAATCTTACTTGAACTTGTTTTTGTGTCATGATCATACTTCAAGAACTTTCAAGCCATCCAAGAACCTTTGAAGCTAGATCATTTCTTGTCACTTCCAGTAGGTTTACCTACTAAACTTGAGGTAGTAATGATGTTCGTAACATCATTCGATTCATATATATAAAACTATCTTATTCGAAGGTTTAAACTCGTAATCACTAGAACATAGTTTAGTTAATTCTAAACTTGTTCGCAAACAAAAGTTAATCCTTCTAACTTGACTTTTAAAATTAACTAAACACATGTTCTATATCTATATGATATGCTAACTTAATGATTTAAAACCTGGAAACACGAAAAACACCGTAAAACCGGATTTACGCCGTCGTAGTAACACCGCGGGCTGTTTTGGGTTAGTTAATTAAAAACTATGAAAAACTTTGATTTAAAAGTTGTTATTCTGAGAAAATGATTTTTATTATGAACATGAAACTATATCCAAAAATTATGGTTAAACTCAAAGTGGAAGTATGTTTTCTAAAATGGTCATCTAGACGTCGTTCTTTCGACTGAAATGACTACCTTTGCAAAAACGACTTGTAACTTATTTTTCTGACTATAAACCTATAATTTTCTGTTTAGATTCATACAATAGAGTTCAATATGAAACCATAGCAATTTGATTCACTCAAAACGGATTTAAAATGAAGAAGTTATGGGTAAAACAAGATTGGATAATTTTTCTTATTTTAGCTACGTGAAAATTGGTAATAAATCTATTTCAACCATAACTTAATCAACTTGTATTGTATATTATGTAATCTTGAGATACCATAGACACGTATACAATGTTTCGACCTATCATGTCGACACATCTATATATATTTCGGAACAACCATAGACACTCTATATGTGAATGTTGGAGTTAGCTATACAGGGTTGAGGTTGATTCCAAAATATATATAGTTTGAGTTGTGATCAATACTGAGATACGTATACACTGGGTCGTGGATTGATTCAATATAATATTTATCGATTTATTTCTGTACATCTAACTGTGGACAACTAGTTGAAGGTTACTAACGAGGACAGCTGGCTTAATAAACTTAAAACATCAAAATATATTAAAAGTGTTGTAAATATATTTTGAACATACTTTAATATATATGTATATATTGTTATAGGTTCGTGAATCAACAGTGGCCAAGTCTTACTTCTCGACGAAGTAAAAA
Source organism: Rutidosis leptorrhynchoides (assembly GCF_046630445.1). NCBI lineage: Eukaryota > Viridiplantae > Streptophyta > Magnoliopsida > Asterales > Asteraceae > Rutidosis > Rutidosis leptorrhynchoides. Next base: position 425,911,683 of record NC_092335.1, read on the forward strand.
TCTGTGAAAGTGAGTTATAGTCCCACTTTTAAAATCTAATATTTTTGGGATGAGAATACATGCAGGTTTTATAAATGAATTACAAAATAGACACAAGTACGTGAAACTACATTCTATGGTTGAATTATCGAAATCGAATATGCCCCTTTTTATTAAGTCTGGTAATCTAAGAATTAGGGAACAGACACCCTAATTGACGCGAATCCTAAAGATAGATCTATTGGGCCTAACAAACCCCATCCAAAGTACCGGATGCTTTAGTACTTCGAAATTTATATCATATCCGAAGGGTGTCCCGGAATGATGGGGATATTCTTATATATATGCATCTTGTTAATGTCGGTTACCAGGTGTTCACCATATGAATAATTTTTATCTCTATGTATGGGATGTGTATTGAAATATGAAATCTTGTGGTCTATTGTTACGATTTGATATATATAGGTTAAACCTATAACTCACCAACATTTTTGTTGACGTTTAAAGCATGTTTATTCTCAGGTGAATATTAAGAGCTTCCGCTGTTGCATACTAAAATAAGGACAAGATTTGGAGTCCATGTTTGTATGATATTGTGTTAAAACTGCATTCATGAAACTGATTTCGATGTAACATATTTGTATTGTAAACCATTATGTAATGGTCGTGTGTAAACAGGATATTTTAGATTATCATTATTTGATAATCTACGTAAAGCTTTTTAAACCTTTATTTATGAAATAAAGGTTATGGTTTGTTTTAAAAATGAATGCAGTCTTTGAAAAACGTCTCATATAGAGGTCAAAACCTCGCAACGAAATCAATTAATATGGAACGTTTTTAATCAATAAGAACGGGACATTTCAGTTGGTATCAGAGCGTTGGTCTTAGAGAACCAGAATTTTGCATTAGTGTGTCTTATCGAGTTTGTTAGGATGCATTAGTGAGTCTGGACTTCGACCGTGTTTACTTGAAAAATGATTGCTTAACAAATTTTGTTGGAAACTATATATTTTTAACATGTGAATATTATGTGATATATTAATCTCTTAACGCGTTTGATATTATGTGATAGATGTCTACCTCTAGAACAAGTCTCGTTGACTCACCTAATAATAATGAAGAGTCAAATGTAAATTGGAATGATTCGTGGACTGATTCACAAGTTCCCGAAGAGGAACCGGAAGAAGAGTCGGAACCAGAAGAAGAATCGGAACCGGAAGAAGAATCGGAACCGGATGAAGAAATAGAACCGGTGGGGGAAATAATAAAACGGTTAAGTAAAAGAAAATCCTCAACCAACCGACCAAGGTTAATTATGGTCAATGGTGTTTCCGCTAAGGAAGCAAAATATTGGGAGGATTACCAATTCTCCGATGAATCGGATTCTGACGAGAATTCCGATGATGTTATAGAAATTACCCCAACTGAATTTAAAAAGGCAAAAGAAAATAATAAGGGAAAGGGCATAAAAATAGAAGAATCTAATTCCAACCCCGATGAACTTTATATGTATCGTCAACCCCCGAAGTCCTTAAGTTGTAACAATGACCCGGGAACCTCTAAACCACCAGGTTTTTCTAAACCAATGTGGATAACGACGGCTCGTATTAGGGGAACATAATATATCCCTAGAAACTTGACAAAACGAACCAAAACCGAAGAAGAAGAAGAAACAAGCGAGTCGGAATAAGATAGTTGTATTCGTGTGGTGTAATATATGTAATATAGTGTGCTTATGCTTTATGATATATGTAAAAATTGCTTGTATTAATAAGTATTTTTTTTTTTTATGAATCTAACTCTTGTCTATTTTACAGTATAAAAACACAAAATGGATAGACAACCCAATATTTTAAGAGACCTACCCGGAGACATGATTGATGAAATCTTGTCTAGAGTCGGTCAGAATTCTTCGGCACAACTATTTAAGGCGAGATCAGTTTGTAAGACATTCGAAGAACGTTCCAAGAATGCCTTGGTTTATAAAAGGCTTTCGTTCGAAAGATGGGGGATATCACATTGGGAAATCCATAAGTTACGATGTGTTTACTTTGACGCATATATTGCGGGGAACCCAAATGCTATTTTACGCAATGGGTTAAGAAATTATTTTGACTCAATATATCCGAATATTGGACTTCGTGATTTAGAAAAAGCGGCTAACATGCAACATAAAGAAGCATGTTATGCTTACGGATTAGTAATGTTCGCTTCTCACCAAAGTGAGAACAAGAACATCGGCCTACAACTATTAAACAAAACGTTCCCACAAGTGATGGAGTCGGTAATTGGGGTAAGAAATGAGGTTTTTAGGTTATTACGAGACTGTTGGTCATTACGTAACCCTCGTCCCTTTGACGACGTTACAACACGCTGTCTTATCAACGGCCATAACGGTTATGTTCCACAAGACCAAGGATGGGAAGTAGTCCTAGTAAAATCAGAATACATGACTTGTTTCTGGATGTATGAATTACGTGTCTTTATTGCCTTTGCTTAACGACTTGTGTACTAGCTAGAATTATCTTCACAACTATCTTGTATCAAAGTTATTGTGTGCTATATTTCATGCTTTATGTAAAATAAGCGGTATTGTAAGTTTGTAAAATATTGTATAAAAGTTTGAACGCGAAATACTATTACAATCAGTTTTTCATATAGAATTGTAGTAGTTGAATTGTATATTAGCTACTAAGTATGAACTTAACGGGTAGGTACTACCCGAATTTAAACTTATAAAACGCTAATATGAAGAAAAAGCTTTTATAAATGAGTTCATATTATGCTACGAAATACTATTAACTACTCTTAATATTCTGTATGATTAACTTGTTCCATTTGACTATTTTGAAGGAAATGGCACCGACTACTCGACACACCGTGAATATGAATGAAGAGGAATTCCGTACTTTTCTAGCTTCAAACATAGCCACAGTACAGGCTTCGCTACATACCAACTATAACCTTGGATCTGGAAGTACAGGAAATCATGTAGGATGCACCTACAAAGAATTCACTGCCTGTAAACCTTTGGAATTCGATGGAACCGAAGGACCGATCGGATTGAAACGGTGGACCGAGAAGGTCGAATCGGTGTTTGCCATAAGTAAGTGTACTGAAGAGGACAAAGTGAAGTACGCTATGCATACCTTCACAGGTTCTGCGTTAACATGGTGGAATACCTATCTAGAGCAAGTGGGACAAGATGATGCATACGCACTACCGTGGTCAGCATTCAAGCACTTGATGAACGAGAAGTACCGTCCCAGAACCGAGGTCAATAAGCTCAAGACAGAACTTAGAGGGTTACGAACCCAAGGATTTGATATTACCACGTACGAAAGACGATTCACAGAATTGTGCCTATTGTGTCCGGGAGCATTCGAAGATGAGGAAGAGAAGATCGACGCGTTTGTGAAAGGATTACCGGAAAGAATCCAAGAAGATATAAGTTCACACGAGCCCGCCTCCATACAACAGGCTTGTAGATTGGCTCACAAACTAGTGAACCAGATTGAAGAAAGAATTAAAGAACAGACTGCTGAAGAGGCCAATGTGAAGCAAGTCAAAAGAAAGTGGGATGAAAACGGTGATAAGAATCACCAATACAACAACAACCGCAATTACAACAATAATCGCAACAATTATCCCAGCAATCGCAACATCAATAGCAACTACAACAAATGGCCCAACAACAACAACAACAACAACAACCACAGCAGCAACTACAACAATCATCCCAACAACAATAATAACCGCAACAACAACAACAATCAGAAGCAGCTATGCCAAAGGTGTGAAAAGTATCACTCGGGGTTCTGCACCAAATTTTGCAACAAGTGTAAAAGAAATGGTCATAGCGCGGCGAAGTGTGAGGTCTACGGACCAGGGGTTAATAGAACGAAAGGAACAAATGGTGTCGGAACGAGTAACGGCGGAGCAAGTAGTGTCGGAGCAAGTTATGCCAATGTAGTTTGTTATAAATGTGGAAAACCGGGCCACATTATTAGAAATTGCCCGAACCAGGAGAACACGAATGGACAAGGCCGCGGAAGAGTTTTCAATATTAATGCGGCAGAGGCACAGGAAGACCCGGAGCTTGTTACGGGTACGTTTCTTATTGACAATAAATCTGCTTACATTTTATTTGATTCGGGTGCGGATAGAAGCTATATGAGTAGAGATTTTTGTGCTAAATTAAGTTGTCCATTGACGCCTTTGGATAGTAAATTTTTACTCAAATTAGCAAATGTTAAATTAATTTCAGCAGATAATATATGTCGGAATCGAGAAATTAAACTGGTTAGCGAAACATTTAAGATTGATTTGATACCAGTAGAGTTAGGGAGTTTTGATGTGATAATCGGTATGGACTGGTTGAAAGAAGTGAAAGCAGAGATCGTTTGTTACAAAAATGCAATTCGCATTATACGAGAAAAAGGAAAACCCTTAATGGTGTACGGAGAAAAGGGCAACACGAAGCTACATCTTATTAGTAATTTGAAGGCACAAAAACTAATAAGAAAAGGTTGCTATGCTGTTCTAGCACACGTCGAAAAAGTACAAACTGAAGAAAAGAGCATCAATGATGTTCCCATTGCAAAAGAATTTCCCGATGTATTTCCGAAAGAATTACCGGGATTACCCCCACATCGATCCGTTGAATTTCAAATAGATCTTGTACCAGGAGCTGCACCAATAGCTCGTGCTCCTTACAGACTCGCACCCAGCGAGATGAAAGAACTGCAAAGCCAATTACAAGAACTTTTAGAGCATGGTTTCATTCGACCAAGCACATCACCGTGGGGAGCTCCTGTTTTGTTTGTCAAGAAGAAAGATGGTACATTCAGGTTGTGTATCGACTACCGAGAGTTGAACAAACTTACCATCAAGAACCGCTACCCACTACCGAGAATCGACGACTTATTTGATCAACTACAAGGCTCGTCTGTTTATTCAAAGATTGACTTACGTTCCGGGTATCATCAAATGCGGGTGAAAGAAGATGATATTCCAAAGACTGCTTTCAGAACACGTTACGGTCATTATGAGTTTATGGTCATGCCATTTGGTTTAACTAATGCACCAGCTGTGTTCATGGACCTTATGAACCGAATGTGTGGACCATACCTTGACAAGTTTGTCATTGTTTTCATTGATGACATACTTATTTACTCAAAGAATGACCAAGAACACGGTGAACATTTGAGAAAGGTGTTAGAAGTATTGAGGAAGGAAGAATTGTACGCTAAGTTTTCAAAGTGTGCATTTTGGTTGGAAGAACTTCAATTTCTCGGTCACATAGTGAACAAAGAAGGTATTAAGGTGGATCCGGCAAAGATAGAAACTGTTGAAAAGTGGGAAACCCCTAAAACTCCGAAACACATACGCCAGTTTTTAGGACTAGCTGGTTACTACAGAAGGTTCATCCAAGACTTTTCCAGAATAGCAAAATCCTTGACTGCATTAACGTATAAAGGGAAGAAATTTGAATGGAATGATGAACAAGAGAAAGCGTTTCAGTTATTGAAGAAAAAGCTAACTACGGCACCTATATTGTCATTGCCTGAAGGGAATGATGATTTTGTGATTTTTTGTGACGCATCAAAGCAAGGTCTCGGTTGTGTATTAATGCAACGAACGAAGGTGATTGCTTATGCGTCTAGACAATTGAAGATTCACGAACAAAATTATACGACGCATGATTTGGAATTAGGCGCGGTTGTTTTTGCATTAAAGACTTGGAGGCACTACTTATATGGGGTCAAAAGTATTATATATACCGACCACAAAAGTCTTCAACACATATTTAATCAGAAACAACTGAATATGAGGCAGCGTAGGTGGATTGAATTATTGAATGATTATGACTTTGAGATTCGTTACCACCCGGGGAAGGCAAATGTGGTAGCCGATGCCTTGAGCAGGAAGAACAGAGAACCCATTCGAGTAAAATCTATAAATATAATGATTCATAATAACCTTACTACTCAAATAAAGGAGGCGCAACAAGGAGTTTTAAAAGAAGGAAATTTAAAGGATGAAATACCCAAAGGATCGGAGCAGCATCTTAATATTCGGGAAGACGGAACCCGGTATAGGGCTGAAAGGATTTGGGTACCAAAATTTGGAGATATGAGAGAAATGGTACTTAGAGAAGCTCATAAAACCAGATACTCAATACATCCTGGAACGGGGAAGATGTACAAGGATCTCAAGAAACATTTTTGGTGGCCGGGTATGAAAGCCGATGTTGCTAAATACGTAGGAGAATGTTTGACGTGTTCTAAGGTCAAAGCTGAGCATCAGAAACCATCAGGTCTACTTCAACAACCCAAAATCCCAGAATGGAAATGGGAAAACATTACCATGGATTTCATCACTAAATTGCCAAGGACTGCAAGTGGTTTTGATACTATTTGGGTAATAGTTGATCGTCTCACCAAATCAGCACATTTCCTGCCAATAAGAGAAGATGACAAGATGGAGAAGTTAGCACAACTGTATTTGAAGGAAGTCATCTCCAGACATGGAATACCAATCTCTATTATCTCTGATAGGGATGGCAGATTTATTTCAAGATTCTGGCAGATATTACAGCAAGCATTAGGAACTCGTCTAGACATGAGTACTGCCTATCATCCACAAACTGATGGACAGAGCAAAAGGACGATACAAACGCTTGAAGACATGCTACGAGCATGTGTTATTGATTTCGGAAACAGTTGGGATCAACATCTACCGTTAGCAGAATTTTCCTACAACAACAGCTACCATTCAAGCATTGAGATGGCACCGTTTGAAGCACTTTATGGTAGAAAGTGCAGGTCTCCGATTTGTTGGAGTGAAGTGGGGGATAGACAGATTACGGGTCCGGAGATTATACAAGAAACTACCGAGAAGATCATCCAAATTCAACAACGGTTGAAAACCGCCCAAAGTCTACAAAAGAGCTACGCTGATATTAAAAGAAAAGATATAGAATTTGAAATTGGAGAGATGGTCATGCTTAAAGTTGCACCTTGGAAAGGCGTTGTTCGATTTGGTAAACGAGAGAAATTAAATCCAAGGTATATTGGACCATTCAAGATTATTGATCGTGTCGGACCAGTAGCGTACCGACTTGAGTTACCTCAACAACTCGCGGCTGTACATAACACTTTCCACGTCTCGAATTTGAAGAAATGTTTTGCTAAAGAAGATCTCACTATTCCGTTAGATGAAATCCAAATCAACGAAAAACTCCAATTCATCGAAGAACCCGTCGAAATAATGGATCGTGAGGTTAAAAGACTTAAGCAAAACAAGATACCAATTGTTAAGGTTCGATGGAATGCTCGTAGAGGACCCGAGTTCACCCCGGAGCATGAAGATCAGATGAAGAAGAAATACCCGCATCTATTTCCAGAAGATTCGTCAACACCTTCAACAGCTTAAAATTTCGGGACGAAATTTATTTAACGGGTAGGTACTGTAGTGACCCTAACTTTTCCATGTTTATATATATTAATTGAGATTGATATTTACGTGATTAAATGTTTCCAATATGTTAAGCAATTAAACTTGTTAAGACTTGATTAATTGAAATATGTTTCATATAGACAATTGACCACCCAAGTTGACCGGCGATTCACGAACGTTAAAACTTGTAAAAACGACATGACGATATATATATGGATATACATATGGTTAACATGAGATTATGATAAGTAAGTATCTCCATAAGTATATTAACAATGAGTTATATACATATAAACAAGACTACTAACTTAAGGATTTCGAAACGAGACATATATGTAACGATTATCGTTGTAACGACATTTAAATGTATATATATCATATTAAGATATATTAATATATCATAATATCATGATAATATAATAATTTAACATCTCATTAGATATAATAAACAATGGGTTAACAACATTAATTGAGATCGTTAACTTAAAGGTTTCAAAACAACACTTACATGTAACGACTAATGATGACTTAACGACTCAGTTAAAATGTATATACATGTAGTGTAATTAGATGTATTAAAATACTTTTGGAAGACTTCAAGACATATATCAAAACACTCATACTTAACAAAAATGGTTACAGTTACTTTCCCATTCTTTTCTTTCATCAAGAATTCTAGTCGTATTCTTACCCGTATTATACACAGCTTCAAAACGTACTTACTATGGGTATATACCAATAGGAACTAGCATGGGATTCCACTCTTGATTATGTCATGTATGACTAATCAATTTTAACTTCTACCATGAGCTAGTCAACTAACTAGAACTCCTTTTAACCCCACTCACCACTCACCAATTACCACTCATCATTCACTCCATTTCACTTTCAATTCTCTTTCTAATTCTCTCTCAACACACACACACTATTATGAACGTATTTTTCCAGTAGTTAATCATCATCTTCATCAAAAATCACTTCAAGAATCAAGCTATAATCATCATAGGAAGAACACTTCAAGAACACTTCAAAAATCCCTTCAAGTTTACTAATTTACTTCCAAGCTTTCTAATCCATTCCAAGTAATCATCTAAGATCAAGAAACCTTTGTTATATACAGTAGGTTATCTTTCTTATTCAAGGTAATATTCATATTCAAACTTTGATTCAATTTCTATAACTATAAACTATCTTAATTCGAGTAAAAATCTTACTTGAACTTGTTTTTGTGTCATGATCCTACTTCAAGAACTTTCAAGCCATCCAAGATCCTTTAAAGCTAGATCATTTCTTGTCACTTCCAGTAGGTTTACCTACTAAACTTGAGGTAGTAATGATGTTCGTAACATCATTCGATTCATATATATAAAACTATCTTATTCGAAGGTTTAAACTCGTAATCACTAGAACATAGTTTAGTTAATTCTAAACTTGTTCGCAAACAAAAGTTAATCCTTCTAACTTGACTTTTAAAATTAACTAAACACATGTTCTATATCTATATGATATGCTAACTTAATGATTTAAAACCTGGAAACACGAAAAACACCGTAAAACCGGATTTACGCCGTCGTAGTAACACCGCGGGCTGTTTTGGGTTAGTTAATTAAAAACTATGATAAACTTTGATTTAAAAGTTGTTATTCTGAGAAAATGATTTTTATTATGAACATGAAACTATATCCAAAAATTATGGTTAAACTCAAAGTGGAAGTATGTTTTCTAAAATGGTCATCTAGACGTCGTTCTTTCGACTGAAATGACTACCTTTACAAAAACAACTTGTAACTTATTTTTCCGACTATAAACCTATACTTTTCTGTTTAGATTCATAAAATAGAGTTCAATATGAAACCATAGCAATTTGATTCACTCAAAACGGATTTAAAATGAAGAAGTTATGGGTAAAACAAGATTGGATAATTTTTCTCATTTTAGCTACGTGAAAATTGGTAACAAATCTATTCCAACCATAACTTAATCAACTTGCATTGTATATTATGTAATCTTGAGATACCATAGACACGTATACAATGTTTCGACCTATCATGTCGACACATCTATATATATTTCGGAACAACCATAGACACTCTATATGTGAATGTTGGAGTTAGCTATACAGGGTTGAGGTTGATTCCAAAATATATATAGTTTGAGTTGTGATCAATACTGAGATACGTATACACTGGGTCGTGAATTGATTCAAGATAATATTTATCGATTTATTTCTGTACATCTAACTGTGGACAACTAGTTGTAGGTTACTAACGAGGACAGCTGACTTAATAAACTTAAAACATCAAAATATATTAAAAGTGTTGTAAATATATTTTGAACATACTTTAATATATATGTATATATTGTTATAGGTTCGTGAATCAACAGTGGCCAAGTCTTACTTCTCGACGAAGTAAAAATCTGTGAAAGTGAGTTATAGTCCCACTTTTAAAATCTAATATTTTTGGGATGAGAATACATGCAGGTTTTATAAATGAATTACAAAATAGACACAAGTACGTGAAACTATATTCTATGGTTGAATTATCGAAATTGAATATGCCCCTTTTTATTAAGTCTGGTAATCTAAGAATTCGGGAACAGACACCCTAATTGACGCAAATCCTAAAGATAGATCTATTGGGCCTAACAAACCCCATCCAAAGTACCGGATGCTTTAGTACTTCGAAATTTATATCATATCCGAAGGGTGTCCCTGAATGATGGGGATATTCTTATATATATGCATCTTGTTAATGTCGGTTACCAGGTGTTCACCATATGAATAATTTTTATCTCTATGTATGGGATGTGTATTGAAATACGAAATCTTGTGGTCTATTGTTACGATTTGATATATATAGGTTAAACCTATAACTCACCAACATTTTTGTTGACGTTTAAAGCATGTTTATTCTCAGGTGAATATTAAGAGCTTCCGCTGTTGCATACTAAAATAAGGACAAGATTTGGAGTCCATGTTTGTATGATATTGTGTTAAAACTGCATTCAAGAAACTGATTTCGATGTAACATATTTGTATTGTAAACCATTATGTAATGGTCGTGTGTAACAGGATATTTTAGATTATCATTATTTGATAATCTATGTAAAGCTTTTTAAACCTTTATTTATGAAATAAAGGTTATGGTTTGTTTTAAAAATGAATGCAGTCTTTGAAAAACGTCTCATATAGAGGTCAAAACCTCGCAACGAAATCAATTAATATGGAACGTTTTTAATCAATAAGAACGGGACATTTCAAAGAACACCTTAAAAACTATATTAACCATACCCTTGCTAACTTTTCCTATATCCTATATATATTTGGACATGTTATCATTAGTATAACAAAATATTATAATCTTGGTTGATTCTGAGATTGTATATATATAATAATCTTGGTATGTTCCATGACAATACGTATACAATACGTTTTGATAAATCCTAAGTCAACACGTCTCTGGATTGATGCAAGACAATATGTACACAATACGCCGTGGGGTAATTCTAAGATTATATATATATATACCGATTATTGGACTGTTGGACTTTTCGGACTATTTTGGACTACTAACAATGAAGTACTAACAAAGGACTACTAACAATGGACTACTAACATAAAATGTTAAAATTTATTATATAAGTATTCTATGAACTTGCTATATTAATTTTATTCACATGTATTATTATCTGAATCGTTATTATTGTTATAGGTTCATGAATCCAAGGATGTCGGCTATATTTTAATAAGTTGAAAACTTATTATTTCTCTATCTTACTACCGTGAGTATATAGTCCCATTTTTAAACTCTACAAATATTTTGGGATGAGAATACATGCATCTTTTGTTTTTCGAAATAGACACAAGTACTTAAATATATATTCTATGTTGATTTGTACCTTTGTATATATCCCTAATAGTCTGGTAACTATTTGTTACATGTGGTTAACATGTAAGCTCGAATCCTATTGATAGATCTATTGGGTTTGACAACCCCACTCGGGCTAGTTAACACTAGTTCATAACGGGTGTTTAGTACTTCGTTTTACTACACTTGGTACGGTGTAGAGATAACTTTGAAAAGGGAATATGCATGGAAAACATCTGTTAAGTATAGTTACTGGGCACTCAACAAACGTATAGAATATCTTTACAGAAACGTTTATAACATGAAATCTTGTTGTCTATTATTATATCTTATGCGGACTTTAAAACCTATATCTCACCAACCTTTGTGTTGACAGTTTAAAGCATGTTTATTCTCAGATCCCTAGAAGTTTTTCGCTATTTTCTTATACGTTATACAAGCTATGTGCATGAATTCATACATGCTTTATTCGAGAAAACTTTGCATTCACAAAATCATCATCATGTATCTTATTTTGACTATATTGTCAATGAATGTATTATTGTAAACTATTATTTACAGGGATTGTCTATACGTAGAAATCATCAGATTTCAAAAACTTTGGATTTTATATATTCATTTATGGTGTGTCTTTCAAAAGAATGCAATGTTTACAAAACGTATCATATAGAGATCAATACCTCGCAATGAAATCGATGAATGATGTACTACGTCTAAAGGGATTTGGATGGGTCATCACAGTTAGTATCAGAGCTGGTTTAATGCTGCCTCGTCGGCTTAATCGTAGAGGGGGTTCTCACAGTGTTACCTGTGACGAAGCGTTGGCTCTTACTCCTCGCGATCCTTTTAGGGTTGGATTTTACCGAGAGGCGAGCCGTAAAATCAGTGTCTGAGGCACGCTCAGTGGTCACCATGCGGTTAGCAGGGAAGGCATTGAGTGGGGATTGTCCCCACTGTAATCACAGTTGGTATCAGAACATTGGTCTTAGCGAACCAGAATTTGCATTAGTGTGTCTAACCGGAAATTGTTAGGATGCATTAGTGAGTCTGGACTTCGACCGTGTATGCATGTCAAAAGTTTTGCTTATCATTTCTTGTCGAAAATTACATGTTTATCATTATTAGTATAGACACGTCTTTCTGCATTAATCCGCATAGATAGTGTATCGACAAAATTTATATCCTAGCGTATCTGTTATTTTAACTTTGCCTGACAGCTTCGGAAAGTTCCGCCATAATCTACGGGATCTTCTGTACTACATAAAGGTATTCTATGTAATTAGAATATCATCTGATATCCGAAAATCATTTCATATCAAAAATCATTTCCCTGCTCTGTACGAGATGAATCCTGCAACTAGTTCGAGTTCCTCGGATTCCGACAGATATTCCGATATGGATTTCTACCTGAGTTCCGAAAGCAGTGTAACCGGAATGGATCAACCAATTAGCCATCATCAATTCTAGTTTAATTGGGGATGGGTTCATAGTCGACTCAATCAATGGAGACAAGAAGAAGGCGATCCTTTCCATCAACCAAATTCACCTCTTGGCGAAGAACCTGAAGCACTTACCAGCGAACCCATTCGAAACACCATTTTCACCCTTATTTCCAGAATAACTCGTAACGATTATGTAATATCTACTATTCTAAACCTTATTCATCCGCTCGTACCAACCCCAATCATTCCGGAGTGATAGAAGAAGTCAACGAGCTTCGTGTTCGAGTAGTGGCTTTGGAGAATATGATGCACAACTTACAGGCATCACAGACACAGCCGGCATCAGCACCAACAGCACCAGTAACATCACACGCCTCAACATCACAATCTGTACCTCCAGCATGATCATCGTTCTACATATCGTTCTATATCAAAAATTCTTTTGTACAAACTATTAATGATGAGAATATTTCAACGGGTAGGTAATACCCAAGAAATATTTAAGTTCACAATTAATATGTTACACTATACATTCTTCAATTATTCAATAATCATTATCTATACTCACTACTTTCACAATGATATACATTCTTTCATAGAAATCAGAACAACCATTCTCATTTAATTTCAATTACATATTCTGATTTTGACAGATCAAAATCCAAGTCAAGATATAACAGATAGCATCACTCTTGGATCCCTACATCTTTCAAAACTATACTTTGAATTTAAAATTGTCCTAGAACATCACTCTTATCATAAAACCCAGAAATATATTAATTTCTTTCAAAATCCTAAATGATTTTATCTTGAACATCATATGTATATTGACGATTACAACCTGCGTTCAAACCCTTCATGATTCTTGAAAACACTTCAATTAATGACCAATCGAGAGAATGAACCAATCACACGTTATCTACGAAAAGAAAGATTTATACACATAGTCATGCACCTGGAAAACTCCCGGAACCTAAGTAAAAGTTTAACACTTATCTCTGCTAGATCCTCGGCATTGTTATCACTAGAAATAATTTTGGTACTCTTCTTCCAAGCATCCAGTAATATCACACTACCAACAAGTCAACTTCAACTTTTCATTCGGATTAGCCTGGATATATACGGTTGCCCTTTCTGTCATTGTTATCGGGGAACCTTTTATACCCCACCATATTAACAGTAAACGTACCAGCAACTTCAATACTTTTTGGCATAAGTCTCTCCGAAAAATCACTATATTTATACATTGAAACCCTATCATGTACTCACCTGCATCTTGTAACTATAATTGCCATACCAAATACCGAGAAGCATCAGTTATTATTCTCGAAATTCGCAACATTTCTACGTCAACATTTATATATATACATACAACGTCTATTTCCTGGACTTAGGAAATTCAAATTCTGAAAAGCACCCCAACTTGCAAATTAGTTCTCTGAGTTTTGAACAACTGGTGAAGCAGCAAAAACTATAAAGGACCTTAACAGTCAAAAGTTTGGTGATAAAGAATAGAGTGTTGGAAACGCTTAATAGAAAATTTTGGTACTGAAAAATTGATTGAGCAAACCATGAAGGAGGCTGTGGACAAATCACAAGGACTAAACCTGTATTCAAAGAATCTAGATGATTCTGTATTTGATGAAATCTTTAGCGAATACCTTGCTCTTTACTTATTCTAAATCGTTACAGAAAATTTTCTTCATCAACCTTCAATCTTAGAAATTTCAAAATATCATCATATCTTCATTATAAATATCTTCGATATTTCTGAAGATATTTTCATAACTATTCTTGTCCGAAATTATTTATCTCTTCGCGCTATCTGTATTACATTAAAGGAAACTGTTTTAGTTTCTAAACTTCTAAAACCTTCGAGTTTAAATTATGAATGATTTCTAGAGAAGTGTTTGGAAATTGAAGCATGAGTTAGTATAATAAAATGGCGCCTGGCCAATGTGGTTATATTACAGTAAGTCATTCTAAATTTCTAATGGAACATGATGATTCACAGATCTTACACTCATCATATACCATGGTACACGACTCTTTCATTCTACTTAAGCTCTAAACATATCAAGAAAATATTTTCTTGATAGTTCTATCTTTTCTCGTGACTTCTGGTAGTTTAACACATCAGATCGTGATATTATCATATCTTTCTTAGAACGTTAGCCATGATCATTAGAAATTCACAGATTTAATCTACAAATCCAAGACGTCTTAATCGCTTTACTTTAAGTCGGGAAGAAAACAAAAGCAAGGAGCTTCAAAATATAAATAGGAGTATAAATCACAGCAAATAGAGAGATAATTAACCGTGGATGTCAATAATTATGGAAAGACAGATGCAAGGAAAGATTATGAAAACCACTACCCCAAGAGCGAAGTAGAAGTAAACGGATTCCTCCGGTGGGAGTTGGAAAAGAAGGATGATTGTTGCGATAGTCAAAATAAGGTCAAGGACCAAAACTGGATTTAGCATTTTCAAAATCTTTTGGAAGTATGAATTGAGGAAGAAAGTATATGAGTGGTGACAGTAAGGAAACAAAGAAGGTGAATTTATAGTAAAATATCAGGCATAGCAATCGAGACAGATGACTGCATTTAATCAAAGAGGATCCTAATTTCCTTAATTATCGAAGAATAAAATCTTATATAGATTTCGAAGATTATATCTAAATTCCTTGAATCCCGGAAATCAACCATGACTACGTCCAAAGTTAAGACGAATCTTTATTTCACTCTTTTACGATAGCTTCACTCATACTCTTCGCGTAATCGAATTATCTTATTCATATTACTCTATGGTGATAAAACTCTAAATTTCAACTCATATTCTTCATGAAAATATTCTTGTGGTCAACCATGACGACCTCTGTCAAATTTCGGGATGAAATTTCTTTAACGGGTAGGTACTGTGACGACCCGAATTGTTCCGAATACTTGATTATACTATCTACATGATTTAATAATTCCGACTTGATAAGCAATGAATTTTAATAAGTCTTGAACCTCCAGAAAGAGTTTTACACAAGCTTTTGGTCACCCTTTTATTCCTATGATTCACGAACGTCATAACTTGTATTAATTATATATATATATATATATATATATATATATATATATATATATATATATATATACATATATATATATATATATATATATATATATATATATATATATATATATATATATTTAACTTGAAAATATGATAACTAAATATCTCATTAAGTATATTAACAAGGTATTATATATATATTTTCATACTACTAATTTAAAGAGTTTTCGAACAATATATATGTTACTATTTAAATGACGTAATTAACTTATGTTAAAATGTATTAACATACAATGTATTATGAGTATAAATACATCCTTAAAAGTATTGAATATACTTTATAATATACAAATACAGATAAGGGATAGCTATATTCGTATTTCCGTTCGTTTTTCTCGAGAATTCTACTCGTATTTATACGGTATTTATACGCGTATTATACGCAGCTTCTAAAAGTATTTACTATTGATATATACAAACAGAAATCTACAATTACGTATTTATACGGTATTTATACGCGTATTATACGCAGCTTCTAGAAGTATTTACTATTGGTATATACGAATAGAAATCTATAATTATTGATGTATTATGTTATGCATGACCTAATGGTTTTTAACTTATCCTAGATATTTGTCATAAAACAACAAATTACAACTAGTATATAAAGACCTTGCATGGTATATTTTTTTACACACAATTACATCCATTCTACTATTTCTTTCTAAAAACACTCTCTAATATCCTCTCTTCAAGTTCTAATAAGCCTTCATCATCTACAACAAAAAAACTAGTTTCAAAAACAAACCATAAACACCATAGAAGTAGTAATCAAGAACACCTCCTTTAATTCAAGTTTTGCTTTTAAGTTGATCTTCTTTAAGCACTCTTTCAAGAAGCCTTTTAAGCTCAAGAAATTCTATTCATATTTAGCAAGTTCTCTTTCTTAAATCAAGGTATTTGCCTTACCAAAACTCTTGTTCAATTCATATGTTTATAGCTATCTATATAAGAGATTATAACTAATAACAACTAGAACATAGTTTGGATGAATCTAAACTTGTTTGAAAAACTAATCTAATCTTTCTAACTTAACTCTAATAACACTTATTTATATGTATTATGATGTTATATTAAGGTATTATAAGAATTTATAACTTGTACATATGAAGAACACCTTAAAAACTATATTAACCATACCCTTGCTAACTTTTCCTATATCCTATATATATTTGGACATCTTATCATTAGTATAACAAAATATTATAATCTTGGTTGATTCTGAGATTGTATATATATAATAATCTTGGTATGTTCCATGACAATACGTATACAATACGTTTTGATAAATCCTAAGTCAACACGTCTCTGGATTGATGCAAGACAATATGTACACAATACGCCGTGGGGTAATTCTAAGATTATATATATATACCGATTATTGGACTGTTGGACTTTTCGGACTGTTTTGGACTTTTCGGACTATTTTGGACTACTAACAGTGGACTACTAACAAAGGACTACTAACAATGGACTACTAACATAAAATGTTAAAAATTATTATATAAGTATTCTATGAACTTGCTATATTAATTTTATTC
The DNA here is from genome assembly GCF_046630445.1 of Rutidosis leptorrhynchoides. Lineage (NCBI taxonomy): Eukaryota > Viridiplantae > Streptophyta > Magnoliopsida > Asterales > Asteraceae > Rutidosis > Rutidosis leptorrhynchoides. The sequence goes on from NC_092335.1 coordinate 425,929,102, forward strand.
ACATGTATTATTATCTGAATCGTTATTATTGTTATAGGTTCATGAATCCAAGGACGTCGGCTATATTTTAATAAGTTGAAAACTTATTATTTCTCTATCTTACTACCGTGAGTATATAGTCCCATTTTTAAACTCTACAAATATTTTGGGATGAGAATACATGTATCTTTTATTTTTTGAAATAGACACAAGTACTTAAATATATATTCTATGTTGAGTTGTACCTTTGTATATATCCCTAATAGTCTGGTAACTATTTGTTACATGTGATTAACATGTAAGCGCGAATCCTATTGATAGATTTATTAGGTTTGACAACCCCACTCGGGCTAGTTAACACTAGTTCATAACGGGTGTTTAGTACTTTGTTTTACTACACTTGGTACGGTGTAGAGATAACTTTGAAAAGGGAATATGCACGGAAAACATCTGTTAAGTATAGTTACTGGGTGCTCAACAAACGTATAGAATATCTTTACAGAAACGTTTATAACATGAAATCTTTTGGTCTATTATTATATCTTATGCTGTCTTTAAAACCTATATCTCACCAACCTTTGTGTTGACAGTTTAAAGCATGTTTATTCTCAGGTCCCTAGAAGTCTTCCGCTGTTTGCTTATACATTATACAAGCTATGTGCATGGAGTCATACATGCTTTATTCGAGAAAACTTTGCATTCATAAAATCATCATCATGTATCTTATTTTGACTGTATTGTCAATGAATGTATTATTGTAAACTATTATTTACGGGGATTGTCTATACGTAGAAATCATCAGATTTCAAAAACTTTGGATTTTATGTATTCATTTATGGTGTGTCTTTCAAAAGAATGCAATGTTTACAAAACGTATCATATAGAGATCAATACCTCGCAATGAAATCGACGAATAATGTACTATGTCTAAAGGGATTTGGACGGGTTATCACAATTGTGACGCTTCAAAGCAAGGTCTCGGTTGTGTATTAATGCAATGAACGAAGGTAATTGCTTATGCGTCTAGACAACTGAAGATTCACGAGCGGAATTATACGACTCATGATTTGGAATTAGGCGTTGTTGTTTTTGCATTGAAGATGTGGAGACATTACTTATATGGGGTCAAATGTACCATATATACCGACCACAAAAGTCTCCAACATATATTTGATCAGAAGCAACTGAACATGAGGTAGCGTAGGTGGGTTGAGCTGCTAAATGATTATGACTGTGAGATTCGTTATCACCCGGGGAAGGCGAATGTGGTAGCTGACACTTTGAGTAGAAAGGAAAGAGAACCTATGCGGGTAAAAGCTATGAATATAATTATTCATACTAACCTTACTACTCGAATAAAAGAGGCGCAATAGGGAGTTTTGAAAGAAGGTAGTTTTGAAAAGGAAATACCCAAAGGATTGGATAAACAGCTTACTATTCGGGAGAACGAAACCCGGTATTTGACTGAAAGAATTAGGGTACCAAAGTTTAGGGATTCTAGAGAAATGGTACTTAGGGAAGCACATAAAACCAGATACTCAATACATCCCGGAGCGGGGAAAATGTACCAAGACCTCAAGAAACACTTTTGGTGGCCGGGTATGAAAAGCGATATTGCTACATATGTAGGAGAATGTTTGACTTGTTCTAAAGTAAAAGCTGAGCATCAGAAACCATCAGGTCTACTTCAACAACCTAAAATCCCGGAATGGAAATGGGAAAACATTACCATGGATTTCATTACTAAATTGCCAAGGACTGCAAGTGGTTATGATACTATTTGGGTAATAGTCGATCATCTTACCAAGTCAGCACACTTTCTACCAATGAGAGAAGATGATAAAATAGAGAAATTGGCACGACTATACTTGAAGGAAGTCGTCTCCAGACATGGAATACCAATTTCTATTATCTCTGATCGGCATGGCAGATTTGTTTTAAGATTTTGGCGGACGTTAAATCAAGCATTGGGGACTCGTCTAGACATGAGTACTGCCTATCATCTATAAACTGATGGGCAAAGGGAAAGGACGATGCAAACACTTGAAAGCATGCTATGCGCATGTGTTATTGATTTCGAAAATGGTTGGGATCGACATCTACCATTAGCAGAGTTTTCCTACAACAATAGTTATCACTCGAGTATTGATGATCATCTTTAACATTTCGTGTATCATCACCTCTTCATCATATCATCATTGTAACAGTATAATCATCATCACCATTTTTGACTTCCTTCGTTCACAGCTTAAAAGAAACAGAAATTGCAGTGTTTGGGTGGTGTTTTTTTGGTGGCGCACAGGAGCGAGATGAAGTTGCAACAGGAACAGCAGCAGGTGGCGGTGAAGGTGGTGGTTTCACGACGTTTGCAGCAGAAAAATGGCTGTAGCAGTCACGAGTAACGACGGGAGCAGCAGTAGTATTCGACGATGTTCTTGAATGGGTTTACGAATGAAACAGAAAGGGAATTAACAGCAGCAGCTACAAATCGAGGAAGGTTGTTTTTGGTTGGTTTGTTGGTGGTCCTTGGTGGTTGTCGTTCGTTCATATAGAAACAGAAATCAAAAACTGGTATAGTTGGATGCGTAGAGAAGACCAAAAGGAGCACGATAATGCAAGCAAATAAGGTTTTATGGGGTTTGGAGATGTCGACCATGGAAGGTGTCGACAAGATGAAAAAGTCGACTGGTAGGAGTTAGTCAAGAATGATACGCAGTGTGTTTATTATTATTATTATTATTATTATTTTTAAGGGATTACATTAGGTTTATCACTAGTATTTAAAAGATTAATTATTGGGCAAAATAAAATAAATAAAAAAAATGAGTCACATGTGGGTATAGAGTTGCCGACAATGGGTTCATGGAAAGAGTTTTTTTTTTTTTTTTTTACTTTTAAAATTTGCTAGACAAATTATCATGGATCCTCTTTTTGTGATTGTGATGTTAGTGATAATTAAATCACATTGTTATAATATAGTTTTGAGAGTATAGAAGGTTAGGTTTAATTAGTCAAGGAAACAGCAACCATGTGACCATATTCGTGGAATGGTTATTATGTATATATATATATATATATATATATATATATATATATATATATATATTATTTTAATAAATAATATATTTAATCTTTAGAATTAATTAAATATTATATTATATTTACGTGCGTAGTAAAAATGTAATTTTTACTAAAATGACTCTTACGTTGTCACTCGACTCATGTACCACTTTCGGTTTTTCGAGCGCACTTTCGTACGTTTAGAAATTAGCCTTTTACGTTACGCGAAGTGTACCTTTAATAATAATTTGACTTATTTATCAAAAATTTACTTTATGAAAATGTATTTTATAAAATTTGAGCGTCGTGGTCATTTACTTCTATAAATCAATGACTCGTTGTTTACCAAAATATATTATTTTAAATTGGGACGTTTTATGACTAAGTTAAAATATATATATTTTTATTTAGAATCGTAAATTTGTACATATTAAATATATTTGAATTATTTTAACTAATGATATAATATTTTGTCTTTCAAAACCAAATATATTTCAAGATTCGTTTTATATAATTTCACTAGTTTTATATAATAGTAGTTATTTTACCAATAATGTTTTTAATATGAAAACTAAATAGTCGGTTTATCGAGGGACACAAGTTAATCAAAGTAAAGTACACTTTTGAAATTTAAACGGAAATGATTACTAACTTTTGACTACTTCTCGTTAGTGATACATTTGTAAATCACTTTTACCAAATATTCCGGATACCATTAAAAAGGAAAGGTTTTCTAAATAAAAGTGGACCTCTCAACAGAGACTCGTAATCATAATTCAATGTATCTGATAAATCAATCATTTGAAATTATCTTTTAATTCCATCGATAATCATATTGAAACAAATACGTTCATGTAAAGTATTATACGTTTAATACTTTGTTAACGTTCTCAAGTTATAATATATATACATATACATATACATACATATACATATTCATATTCATATTCAATTATATAATGGTTCGTGAATCGTCGGAATTTGGTCGAGTTTAAATGAATGTATAAACATAGTTTAAAATTCTTGAGATTTAACTGAACAAACTTTGCTTATCGTGTCGGAATAATATAAAGATAAAAGTTTAAATTTGGTCGGAAATTTCCGGGTTGTCACAATCACTCTTCCTTTTCAATTGTCTTTCCAAGTAGAAGTGAAAAGACTTTTCTTCTTCAATGATCTCTAAAAGTACATCGCGTTCTTCCGGTTTTAACTCAAACAACATCTTCTCCGTCAACTTGTGATCACCTCTAGCTTTTTTAAAATCTTTGTACCTTTGTTTCATTGAATTATATAAAATTTCAGCTTTCTCACCTTCACTGAATTTGGAATCTAAGCGTTGATCGGGTCGATTGCCCCCACACTCAACATTTTGATAGATCTCATCCATGTCTATAGTATCCTCAACCATTTCTTTACTAACCACTTCATTCGTGTCAACCTCTTGTACCCCAAGCATCATGCAATAGTCATCAAATTCTCTCTTAACTATATATGCCGAAGGAAATCGCATTTTTTCCGATTTACAAAATCTAAAAGTTCTGTTCCCTCCTTCAAACGTGAAATCATGCAATCAAGATTGGTTTGTTTATTTAACTAAAAGCTACTAAGATTAATCAACTAAAATTAAAACTTAAAACTTAAACTAGAGTGAAATTGAAAGTATTGAGATGTAAACAATGAGAGTAAAGCCTGTATTCTTTCACAATCCCAATGTTATTTGATCGGTGCTGAAGGGAATCGCATGTTTTTTGAATTACAAAATCTAAAAGTTTCGTTCCCTCCTTCAAACGTGATAGCACCCGCCCCCGGGTCTATTTTACCACCCGCGGTTACAATGAATTCGCGTCCCGCTAACAATGGAACGTCTTCATCCGTTGGCATATCAAAAATGGTGAATCCCACGCGCACTACAGTTGGTATTGTTGCCAAGTGTAATTATTGCCTCGGATTTAATCAACGAACATAGAGTACACTCGTCATGAAATAATCGCCTATACATCTTATATGACATGATATTAATTGAAGATCCCATGTCGGCAATCACTTTGAATTCACGATGGTCGTTAGCAAAGTGAGGTAATACCCCAATGAAACTTAATTCGAACAATACCTCACCCGGCTCTTCTTCTTGACGAAGGATATCCGGCCTTCCTATAGCATCTTCTTCCAATGACAACTTTTCATTAAACTCATCAAAACATTCATCCGAAATAACCTCGGATACCCCATCATCGGGCGCATCATCAAATTGCCCATCATCATTCCAAACGTCACAATTGGGCATACAACTAATAGTAACATTTTGATCAAGCCACGCATCAATACTTTCTTTACTAATATGATTCCTTGATTCGTTCACCCGAATTGTTCTAAGTTGATGGTCTTTCATGGGTTCAAAGTGAACTATTTCAACTACCTTGGAATCTTCAAGTGATGAATTTAGAGCAATTTTTAACCGTTACCCATTAACCAAGAATGGTTCTCCGCCTTTTGGATCTTGTATTTCAATTGCCCCATGCGGAGTAACCTTAGTTACAACATACGGCATATTCCATTTACTTTTCAATTTCCCCGCATATAACTTCAACCTTGAATTAAATAACCACACACTTTGCCCTACCACGAAAGTTCGCCTTACAATTTTCTGATCATGAAACGCTTTTGTTTTTTCCTTGTAAATTTTTGAACTTTCATAAGCATCACGTCTCAACTCATCTAACGCCGAAAGGTCTAACTTTCTAACGTTTCCTGCCTCATCCATATTCATGTTCACCTGTTTAATAGCCCACTCTGCACGATGCTCAATTTCAAAAGGTAAGTGACATGTCTTCCCATATACAAGTCGGTAAGGTGAAGTACTAATGGGGTTTTATAAGCCTTCCGGTAAGCCCAAAGCACATCGTCTAGTCTTAGAGACCAATCTTTGCGATTAGGATTTACGGTTTTTTCTAAAATCCTTTTTAATTCCCTATTAGATACTTCCACTTGCCCACTTGTTTGGGGATGGTAAGGCGTAGCAATTCGGTGATTCACCCCATAATCCCTTAAAAGTTTAGCGAAATGGGAGTTCTTAAAGTGTGAACCCCCATCACTAATTATGGCCTTAGGGACACCATGACGACATAAAATATTTTTCTTAACAAACTTAAGGACAACTTTGTGGTCATTGGTCCGCTTAGCCTCAGCCTCCACCCATTTTGAGACATAATCAACGGCTACTAATATGTATTCAAACCCGAAGGATGGTGGAAAAGGTCCCATAAATCCAAACGTCAAAAATTTCACAAACCAAAATTGGGTTCATGGGCATTTCATTACGTTTATAAATTCCCCCCATCCTTTGACACTTAGCACAATTTTTAACATACTCACATGCATCTTTAAAAATGGTAGGCCAGAAGAAACCTGAGTCGAGTACTTTGTACCCGGTTTTCTTTATTCCATAGTGTCCTCCACATGCGAAAGTATGGCAATGAGCTAGTATGTTCTTATGCTCGTCTTCCGCCACACATCTCCTTATGATTTGGTCGGGTCCAATTCGGTAAAGAACCGGGTCCTCCCAAATGTAATGTTTAACCTGCGAAAAAAAGTAATCCCTCATGTGCTTGTTCCAATGCTCCGGTACTTTGTTGGTCACCAAGTAGTTAACAATATGCGCAAACCACGGTACCTGCACAACACTAAACAAACACTCGTCCGGGAAATTTTCCTGGATTGGTTTAGCAGGGTCAAACGGAGGCGGGGGTATCCTAGACAAATGATCTGCCACCACATTCTCTATACCCTTCTTATCCCTTATTTCCAAATTAAACTCTTGTAACAACAGGATCCACCTAATTAATCTGGGCTTAGTCTCTTTTTTCTCTAGCAAGTGCCTTAGGGCACTATGGTCCGAGAAAACAACTACCTTAGACCCCCACAAATATGATCTAAACTTGTCTAAGGAAAACACTACCGTTAGTAATTCCTTCTCGGTTGTAGTATAGTTCATTTGGGCATCTGAGAATGTTTTACTAACATAGTAGATAACAACCGGTTTCCTATCAAACCTTTGACCCAAAACAGTCCCAGCTGCATAATCACTGGCATCACACATAATCTCAAATGGTTTGGTCCAGTCAGGTGATTGCAAAATGGGCGCTTCCGTCAACTTACGCTTAAGGGTATTAAAGGACTCTTTACATTGGTCATCAAAGTCAAAAGTTGCGTCTTTTAATAACAAATTACACAATAGTTTAAAAATAACGCTAAAATCTTTGATAAACCTACGATAGAAACCCGTATGTCCCAAAAATGACCTTACCCCTTTAACATTGGTCGGTGGGGATAACGTGGAGATAAGTTGAACTTTTGCCCTATCTACTTCAAATCCCCGTTCGGACACAATGTGTCCCAAAACCACCCCTTCCCTTACCATAAAATGGCTCTTTTCCCAACTAATGACGAGGTTGGTCTCGGTACATCGTTTTAAAACTTTTTCCAACATATTTAGACATGATTCATAAGACTTGCCAAATATTGAAAAATCATCCATGAAAATTTCTAAAGACTCGCCTATTAACTCTGAGAAAATACTCATCATACACCTTTGAAAAGTAGCAGGTGCATTACATAAACCAAAAGGCATTCGTCTAAAAGCATAAGTTCCATAAGGACAAGTAAAAGTTGTTTTTTCTTGGTCATTAGGGTGAATAGGTATTTGGTTATATCCCGAATACCCATATAATAAACAGTAAAATTTCTGACCTGACAACTTTTCGATGATTTGATCAATAAAAGGCAAGGGAAAATGATCCTTTAAAGTTGCAGCATTTAGCTTCCTGTAATCAATACATACCCGCCAACCCGTCACAGGACGGGTTGTGATCTTTTCTCCTTCTTCCGTTTCCATGAACGTGATCCCAGCTTTCTTTGGCACTGTTTGAGTGGGGCTTACCCACTAACTATCCGAAATAGGGAAAATAATCCACGCATCTAACCACTTAAGAACTTCTTTCTTTACAACTTCCTGTATGTTTGGGTTTAACCTGCGTTGCGTGTCACGAGAAGGGTTAACCTCAGGATCTGTAACAATGTGATGCATGCACACTGAGGGACTTATCCCTTTCAAATCTGCTATAGTCCATCCCACCGTAGCCTTGTATTTATGAACCGCCTCCATTAAAGCTTTTTCCTGCACACCTGTCAAATCTGAAGCAATAATAACTGGCAAAGTGCCGTTATTACCTAAAAATGCATACTTCAAATGAGAAGGTAATGGTTTTAACTCGAGGGTCAGTGGTGACTCTAGTGACGGTCTCATATTAGTATCAATGGACTTAGGTAGTGGCTCATATTTGTGAGTCCACGGTGGTAACCAAGCATCCATTGTACTTGCTATTGCTAATTCGACTGCCTTAACCTCTTCACATTCAACATCTTCTTCATCACCTAAGCAAAATACTTCCACTGGGTCATTTTTTATCAAATGAGAAGTATGTTTTTCAACTTGTTCATCAATCACATCTACCTGATAGCATTCATGGACACTTGGGGCATGAAGAGAATTAATGATATTAATCCTCATCTTGCGATTCCCGAATGATATGTCCATGATACCCGTTCGACAATTAATGTGGGCATTTATGGTGGCCAAAAACGGGCGCCCCAAGATTATAATGGGTTGGGCATCTCTATGTCTAGATTTGATATCCATTATAAAAAAGGTAACAGGGTAATAGAAATCCTCCACTTTTACTATCACATCTTCTAATATTCCTAGGCGTTTTGATTGATTAGTCAGCTAGTTGAATAATTATGTCGGTTCTTTTCATTAACCCCAATTCAAATTGGTCAACTAGACAAAAGGGTAAAATATTAATGCTAGCTCCTAGGTCCAATAACGCCTTTTTCATATTTACGTTTCCTACAGTGACAACTATCAATGGGGTCCCCGGGTCCTTAAATTTAGGTGGGAGTGTACCCGAAACAACCGCACTTAGGTGCTCGGTTAGCTCCACCTTTTTGGGTAAGGTCGCCCTTTGCTTCCTCTTTTGAGTGCAAAGATCATTTAAAAACTTAGCGTCGGACGGGACTTGCCTAATAGCATCGAGAAGGGGTAAATTTATCTTAACCTGTTTAAATTTTTCCCATATATCCTCTAGTTGTGGTCCCTTCTTCCCATAAGAGAATTGGTTCAGGGACTCTAAGGCCTTGGGAAATGGGACGGTTTTTGATTCCGTCTCCGGTTTCCCGGTATTAACGATTGGTTCCTTATTTTTCACCCCCTTCCCGTAGTTATCATTCTCACTTACCTCATCCTCATTAAGAATAATAGGAGACTTACTTGACTCTTGTTTCACTACCCATTTCTACATCCATATGCAAAGTGAGAAAGATCTCCACAAATCTCACAAACTTCCTGAACCTGCGAAACATTACAAGCAAGACCCTGATTTGGGTTGTTAAATATAAGCATTTTCAAATCATCTAATTCTTGCTCTAAGTTCCTAGATGAACCACCCAAGTCGGAAACATGATTCACTCGGGAGGTACTAGGTTGTTTACGATTAACTGAAGCTTGGGTTTTCGAACCCTTGCTTAACTGCTCAAAGAAGGTCCATTCATCCTCACTAGATCAAGTTAAAAATGCCCCACCACTAGTCTAAGTTCCTAATGAACCACCCGAGTCGGAAACATGATTTACTCGGGAGGTACTAGGTTGTTTACGATTAACTGAAGCTTGGGTTTTCGAACCCTTGCTTAACTGCTCAAAGAAGGTCCATTCGTCCTCACTAGATCGAGTTAAAAATGCCCCACCACTAGCCGCCAAAAGAAATTGCCTGTTTTGGGAATCTAAACTATCATAGAAAACTTTAACCAATTCCCACTTTGGTATCTCATGGTGCGGGCATGCCCTAAGTAACTCCTTCAGACGCTCGTACGCTTCATGAAGTAATTCACTGGGTAGTTGTCTAAAAGATTTTATTTGTGTACGCATGTATGAAGTTTTACTTATAGGATAAAACTCCTCTAAAAACTGTTTTTTCATCTCCGCTCAAGTATTAATACTCCGGACGGGTAAAGAGAGAAACCATCATTTTGCCTTATCTTTAAGTGAATAAGGAAATAATCGAAGACGTACCTCATCATCAGTGAAACCGTTTACCTGATTAGTAGCACATATCTCATTGAACTCAGTGATGTGTTCATATGGTTCCTCATTAGCCATACCTCAGTAGGTTGGCAAGATCGAAATGAGTTGAGGTCGGACCTCAAATCTCCGTGTGTTTCCCCCTGCCGATGCGGGAAAAACAATGGGTGAATGATATTCATAATCACCCAGTTGGTAGTAGGTGTCTACCCCTCTTTGACGTTCAGCCATCTCGGTTCGTTGATTAAAAACTTCCTCTTCACTATCGGAATCTGATTTAGGAGAGTTTGGTAGAACAATCAGATGTGACTCTAACTGTGGTTGAGTGGATGCTGAAGCCACTGTCGAGCTCTTTAAAATTCTTGTAGCTTTTTGATTAGCTTTTGCAGATTTCTCGATTTCTGGGTCTAAAGGCTTAAGATTTTGATCTCCCGACTTCCGAGTTTGCATACACTAAACTGTACTTTAACAAAAACAAGAACACCGAGGTAAAACTGACAAAAACAAAATAAAAAAAAAACTATTTTTGGTTTTTTATTGGTTTTATAATTTTTATGATTTTTTATAATTTAACACGAAAGCAATAAAATAAGAGCTTGCAATCAAGCGCACACTTCCCCGACAGCGGCGCCAAAATTTGATTGGTGTCGAAGGGCCGGTCAAAAATAGCCTAATTACTCTACTTTAGATAGGGTAAGCAGGATTCGTTCCAAGGGAAGTTATGGTTAACTAGCAAGCAATTTCAAGATTGGTTTATTTGTTTAACTAAAAGCTACTATAACGATCCTCATTTTTCCATTCTATATTTTTCCAATATTAAATGCCAAAACAATATAATTAATACTTAATGATTAAACTTTAATCAACAATTGTTAAGTGTTAGGAGTTATAAAATATATTAATTAACTTTGTGCAATAATTGACAAGTTAATAAAAGATGAAAATAATAAACTGTTAATCGACACTCACTGCTAATTAAAATTTATGCATTTATGTAATATTATAACTAATAACCTATAAGTAATAAATAAAAAGTGACATTTATTTAAATAATAAAACAATTGGGAACTAAATAAAAAAATATATATACAAGTCATGAATTAGTAAAAAGTAAATAATACTTATCATGTAGTAAATGTAAAAATAATAAAAATAATAATAATAATAATAATAATAATAATAATAATAATAATAATAATAATAATAATAATAATAATAATAATAATAATGAGACTAAAGAATCTTAAACAATTACATCCTTATGTTGACTAAAAAATAATATATATATATATATATATATATATATATATATATATATATATATATATATATATATATATATATATATATATATATATATATATATATAAACTAGTACCACCTATTGTTGACTAAAAATTATAAAATAAAACAAAATCATTAATTAGAACATCCTTATGTTGACTAACACTCTAATACTTGCACTATATAAACACCCTTAGACTCCTAGTTTCTCATTCACAAATCACACCAAAATCCTCTCTAAAAAAAAATCTCTCCCTCTCCCTCTCTTGTGGTATTCGGATCTTCAAGCTTGTTCTTCGTGTTCATCAAGATTTTCAAGCGTGTTCTTCATTATTTGGGTTATTTAATCTTCATCACCAAGTTTTCTTCTTGTTTCTTGTTAATCTTCATCATCATTAACAAGGTATGATCCAAAATCTTAAAACTTTTAAATCTTTCTTTCAATTCATGTTTATATTTATAATCATATTCGTGCATGATCTTAACATTCATATTATTTAGATCCTCAAAACCCTAAACCCTAATCATTAAAATACTACTTTAATTAACTAACCCTAATTATTGAAACCCTAATACTACTTATACTATTAATTAACATGTATACACTATTACTATTACTAACACCTATAACCTACTACTTATATTATAACACATAAAAACATTTTGGGATATGTATTAGAGATGTATAGATCTTCGAACTTTCTTGACGAATGGTTTCTACGAAACTCTAGGCGGAAGGGTTTGGATTTCCAATATAAAGGATCCTATAGCTCAAGGCCCTAGACCTGAAATGGCCATTCGAAGGGAAAGGGGTGATTGGAAGCTTATCTAATACGACAAGTATCCTAAAATGGAAAACACTCTTAAAGTAGAAACTTTCTAGTTATAGAAACTTACTAAGATAAGAAATCTACTAAAAGTGGAAACTTTCTAAAAATAGAAACTTACTAGGAAAGGAAACTTAGTAAAACGAACTATACTTACAACACTATCATACTTAAACATCTACTTAAACTTGGGCAAAAACACTTACTACTCTTAAATGTCAATAGGTTGACTTTTCTGCTCACTCATCCAACTTTCTATTATGAGGAATAACTCTCTCTCTCTCTCTACACTTACTAAGGTGAATTCATAGCCCCACTCTTTATTGCTAGCAAACTTACTTACTTTTATTGGGGTGAGACACATGCTGTTTTTACATTTTATAACTTAGACACAAGTATCAAACTACTAAACTATGCTATACCCGGCTATGTCCGACTAAGTCCCTACAGTGATATTTTAATTGCTCGTTGAATGCATGCTTAATTATTGGGGGTAGGCCTATCGGGAGTAACGTACCCGATACATTTGACTAGGTCTTTGTATTACTTAATAATGAAATTAAATTGACAAGTATAAGCTACAACTTGTCTTTGGGGCAAACTTGAACGTTTAGTCTAAATATCACGCATTGGCATAACTTTTTGATCCTGCGGGAGATCAACTTTATAAACTAAATCTTGTGGTCTAAAAACAACGATAACTACTTTTGTTAAACCTATGATTTCACTCAACCTTTTTGGTTGACACTTTAGCATGTTTGTCTCAGGTGCTGATTGATTCAAACTTACTTACTTACTGCTTATGTGATGCTACTTGGACTTAGGAACAAGAGATATCGCATTTACTATTCTTGCATTTGAAACATTTACATTATTGTAATTTCAATTCTTGTAACGACATTTCATTTTCTGCTGCGTACTCTCAATAAAGTTTGATTTTATCATGTAGTATTGTTCTCGTATATTATAATATGTTGGTTTATTTGATATTAGTGAAGTTTCTTCCAGACCCTATCTAGAGGACATTACAGAGTAGTATCAGAGCAAACCAGGCTGTTATAGAGAACCAGGATTGCATCTTTATGTGTGCCTTACTTGCTAGCTAGGGTGCCTTAGGAATCTAGGAAACTATAACCTTTCCTGCCTTAGACTTTAAAGAACTTAGGATTGCCTTATAATCTTAACAACCTTGCCTTGATAATCTTGGCATAAAATACTAATCAAAGTCTCTTTCCTAATGATAGGATGTCAAGCGTTAATAAAAACGACAAGACAATTCTTTTCAAACCATCTGAAGTAATGACTCACTTCAAACCTGCTATCCAAGAAGATACTGGATATCCTTCAACTGCAAGACCAGTCCAAAGTCCACCTTATGGCTTTGGTGGTCCTCCCTCACTAAACTATAGTCCGGATACTTTACCTAATTCTCCCGAATACTACCCGACTCCAAGAACGGAAAGTAAAGGGAAACGTCCTGCTGATTTTAAAGAAGATGGCACGTCAAAGAAAAGATCCCGATCTCCTTCCTACGAAGAAGTTGATGCCAAGTACGAGATCATGAATCTGCGAAAAACTACCGATGGCCTAATTCGTCATATTGCAAGGATCGATGTTCAAATGAAGGAAAAAGACCTAGCGATCAGGAAGCTCATAGAGGAAAATGCTGAGCTAAAGAAGGAGATAAAGTTGGTGAAGTATGAAGGTGATAGAAATGCCCGATGGGGGAAGCAATCTCTTGCCTACCTAAGAGAAGATGTTAACTTTAGATTGAAGATAGAGAAAAACCACCTCGAGTTCCTGCATGAGAAACAAAAGGCAAAGAATGAGAAAGTTGAGAAGTTTATGAAGAAGGTTGAGGACGAGAAGAAGAAATATGAAGACTACTTCAATCCTAATATTTCCTAGTTTATCCTATTCCAATTTCTCATCTATTTAAAGGCTATGCCTTAAACTATTTCTATATCCAAATCGTGTATTAAAAAGGCTTATTTAATGCCTCGTTCTTAATAATATAAAGTGTTTCATTTATATCATATTCATCTTTATCTTATCGGATTTATCAAACTTCTATACACCCTTATGTAGTGAAGAATCATGGTTCGTTCAACTACACCAACTCTTACCATGATGTTTCATAATTTCCTCGTCTGACTACGTCTTCCACAACTTCCATAACTATCAAAGATATGAAGGTTAACCAAGTCTATAAAGACTGCAACTTAAAACTAGCCAACCATAAGTTAGTAACTGTTTTCACGGATGACATTTCGAACTGCTCCAAGAGTGAGAAGGGACGTGAGCAACATTTGCAAACTCATTCTTGAGAAAAAGAACAACTCTACACAAACTTTTCCAAAGTGCAAGTTTTGGATTAAAACTGACATGTTGTTAATCTAGCTAAGATTACTGCTGTCCTTAACACACTATATTAGAAGTCATCATTGATCACATATCCTGACCTTATGGAGTGACCGTGGAAAGGAAATATGAATTAGTGAAATATAATGACGGTGGCCAACGTGATTATATTACAGTAATTCATAGAGATATTCCAATATCATGACGTATGGAATAGAAAGTGAATTAAAAAAAAACTCTCAAGCTATCTGTTCAAAAACCAAATGCAAGGGCATGAAAAGAGAAAAATGATCATCTTGATATTTAGTAGATACGTAGAACTCATTCTAATCAAACTATATATCTATCTCATACTCATTTAACAAACTTTCATGTACCATAAAAATGTTGTAGACAATCGAATCTTGAAATTCATTCATCCTAAATGGATATCTCCTGATCATTGATACATAATCATCACTTGTTATTACACTCTCGGTGTAAATTCTCATATGACTTTCAAAAACCTATGTCATTTGAACCCTCCAATGTCGATATTACAAACATCATGTCCAATATTACATTATCTATGTCGAGATGATAAATATCTCATATGCATAATCTTCTGAAGAATGGAACCTCCATACATGTATCGTTTTAACTATCATAGTCAAGGAACTTCTGTACTCGTACATCTACTTATAATAGACTACTTGGCACCATGCAAGTAATGGTGCCATACTCAAACAATAATGGATCATTGTTAACTCGAAAACCAGAGGTGAAATACACTATCTCAAGTTGTGGCTTGAGCTAAACTCATCTGAAAAACTACTGTAACAATTGAAATGATTCCATCATACTTTAACGTATCCTCCTCTCAGACCAATTAAGGTTGAATTCAAACAATCATTACATAGTTGAAAGTCACTACTTTAGCATTTATTTATACTTGTCTATGCGACTGCCAGATTATTCATGCCGAGTTCTCGAACTCTCACTATCATTCGAACGATTCAAAGTTACAAATCTTATTTGAAGTTCTTTCATACATAACTCTAAATCCGAGGGATTTACTCATTTGATGATAATCACATTATCATCCTTCTAACTTTAATGTTAACATTTCGAGTCCAAGGACTCATGCCATGATAAAAGTCGATCCATTAGTTTTCACTACCTTGAAACAATTATTACACAATTATCCTCCGGAATTTTAAAATCTTCAATCAATTTTTCTCAAACAAATACACTCCTAAATACAAGTATCCTATTTTCCAAAGATTTCTTACACGAGTCTTTATTTTCAAACTATCTCGGAATTTATAAAAAATGATTTTTCACTTATGTGATTTATAAAACCTTATACATAAACTTAACTTTACGTACTTTGACTAGTACATATCAAATTACACTTTCACTTCTACAAATTTTCACTTTGATTAAATCGAAATTACTTTACAAAATTCTATGTAACCCTAGTTGTACTATGAACATCATTTCGTTACCTCCTCTAAAATTACTTTCACTAATTATATAAACACTTTCGCATTTTTAGCAATTTACCTTTGTTTCATTAAAATAAACATTCTTTTAAACAACTCTTTTTCGTATTGTTCAAATTATTTCACATAAAATAGTACGTGTTGTACATAACTCAAGTTTTACCAATAGCTCTGCTTCGTTTATATTGTTATAACAAATGCCGCAACTTTTCAAAAATTACTTTGGTTTATTATTAAAACTTTCGTATTGCTCTCCAATGTGTTTGGATCACCTTTATTCTCATTCCCCGTGCAAGAATGAGACTTACCTCTTTACGTACATTATCTCTTCCTTGCTATGTTATTCGTTAAGAAGTTTCTACTTCCGGTATTTCACGGCCAAACCACGACGCTCTCGTAAACATCAATACTACGATCTTTTGAAGAAGGAAGCAAAGGTTCCTTCATGGTAGAAATAATACCTTATAATCAATGATTCACATTTATTCTCATCCACATTTAAACTCATAAGTAAATAATAGACCGAGTCGCCATTTGTGCGAAAACACTTTTCTTACTCTGAAGGAGTTACCTTAGACATTTATGAAGATACTCTAAACATTTCTTCCTTTTTGGTTTGCAACTAGATGTTATTCTAGTCAAGTTTTAATCTATGATTCGACATGAAACTGAAATCATAAATCTTAAAGCTACATTCTGAAACTATTTCTAAAGACAAGTTCTCATGTATACTGAACGATGTCTTAAATTTAATCGCTCGTATTATTCTGAGATCAACGAACTCTCAACTAACATCTGATTTGTCTATTAGGCATCTCTTGAAAACTAAAGGTATTATGGTTACCTTTCGAAACTTGAAGCTGGTACTATCTCTAACAAACACCTGCCATACATCAAACTACGTAACTGAAATGTTTACGTACTCTACTCTATTTTATCTGCCCTACTATTGCGGCATAAACACTCAAGATCTTAACGAGCTCAATAATACATTTCATGCTGTTATAGCATCATCTTTCCTTTTAAAGAAAAACTAGTCAAACGACACTCTTGTTATTCCTTGGAAAATTCTTCGCATTTAATGCACTTGTAAACGACCTATTAAGGTTAAGGATCATGAGATCAAACATGTAAACAAAACAATATACTTATTGTTAACACTCATTGGCCCCGACCGTACACGGGAACGTGAAAATCAAACTCTATTGTTAAAGTCCGTTGGGATTCGCATAGAAGCCCCTAACAAACATGGGAACGCGAAGACTAAACGATACGAAAATATCCCCATCTCTTCACAACTGCTGATGCAAACGAGAAATCTACTTAAAACTTCGGGACGAAGTTTCTAATAACGGGGAGGTACTATAACGACCCTCATTTTTCCATTCTATATTTTTCCAATATTAAATGCCCAAACAATATAATTAAAACTTAATGATTAAACTTTAATCAACAATTGTTAAGTGTTAAGAGTTATAAAACATATTAATTAACATTGTGCAATAATTGACAAGCTAATAAAAGATGAAAATAATAAACTGTTAGTCGACACTCACTGCTAATTAAAATTTATGCATTTATGTAATATTATAACTAATAACCTATAAGTAATAAATAAAAAGTGACATTTATATAAATAATAAAACAATTGGGAACTAAATAAAAAAAATATATACAAGTCATGAATTAGTAAAAAGTAAATAATACTTATCATGTAGTAAATGTAATAATAATAATAATAATAATAATAATAATAATAATAATAATAATAATAATAATAATAATAATAATAATAATAATAATAATAATAATAATAACAATAATAATAATGAGACTAAAGAATCTTAAACAATTACATCCTTATGTTGACTAAAAAATAAAATAATATATATATATATATATATATATATATATATATATATATATATATATATATATATATATATATATATATATATATATATATATATATATATATATATATATATAAACTAGTACCACCTATTGTTGACTAAAAATTATAAAATAAAATAAAATCATTAATTAGAACATCCTTATGTTGACTAACACTCTAATACTTGCACTATATAAACACCCTTAGACTCCTAGATTCTCATTCACAAATCACACCAAAATCCTTTCTCAAAAACAATCTCTCCCTCTCCCTCTCTTGTGGTATTCGGATCTTCAAGCTTGTTCTTCATGTTCATCAAGATTTTCAAGCGTGTTCTTTATTATTTGGGTTATTTGATCTTCATCACCAAGTTTTCTTCTTGTTTCTTGTTAATCTTCATCATCATTAACAAGGTATGATCCAAAATCTTAAAACTTTTAAATCTTTCTTTCAATTCATGTTTATATTCATAATCATATTCGTGCATGATCTTAACATTCATATTATTTAGATCCTCAAAACCCTAAACCCTAATGATTAAAATACTACTTTAATTAACTAACCCTAATTAATGAAACCCTAATACTACTTATACTATTAATTAACATGTATACACTATTACTATTACTAACACCTATAACCTACTACTTATATTATAACACATAAAAACATTTTGGGATATGTATTAGAGATGTATAGATCTTCGAACTTTCTTGACGAATGGTTTCTACGAAACTCTAGGCGGAAGGGTTTGGATTTTCGATTTAAAAGATCCTATAGCTCAAGCCCCTAGACCTGAAATGGCCATTCGAAGGGAAAGGGGTGATTGGAAGCTTATCTAATACAGCAAGTATCCTAAAATGGAAAACAATCTTAAAGTAGAAACTTTCTAGTTATAGAAACTTACTAAGATAAGAAATCTACTAAAAGTGGAAACTTTCTAAAAATAGAAACTTACTAGGAAAGAAAACTTAGTAAAACGAACTATACTTACAACACTATCATACTTAAACATCTACTTAAACTTGGGCAAAAACACTTACTACTCTTAAATGTCAATAGGTTAACTTTTCTGCTCACTCATCCAACTTTCTATTCCGAGGAATAACTCTCTCTCTCTCTACTTACTAAGGTGAATTCATAGCCCCACTCTTTATTGCTAACAAACTTACTTACTTTTATTGGGGTGAGTCACATGATGTTTTTACATTTTACAACTTAGACACAAGTACCAAACTACTAAACTATGCTATACCCGGCTATGTCCGACTAAGTCCCTACAGTGATATTTTAATTGCTCGTTGAATGCATGCTTAATTATTGGGGGTAGGCCTATCGGGAGTAACGTCCCCGATACATTTGACTAAGTCTTTGTATTACTTAATAATAAAATTAAACCGACAAGTATAAACTACAACTTGTCTTTAGGGCAAACTTGAACGTTTAGCCTAAATATCACGCATTGGCATAACTTTTTGATCCTGTGGGAGATCAACTTTATAAACTAAATCTTGTGGTCTAAAAACAACGATAACTACTTTTGTTAAACCTATGATTTCACTCAACCTTTTTGGTTGACACTTTAGCATCTTTGTCTCAGGTGCTGATTGATTCAAGCTTACTTACTTACTGCTTATGTCATGCTACTTGGACTTAGGAACAAGAGATATCGCATTTACTATTCTTGCATTTGAAACATTTACTTTATTGTAATTTCAATTCTTGTAACGACATTTCATTTTCCGCTGCGTACTCTCAATAAAGTTTGATTTTATCATGTAGTATTGTTCTCGTATATTATAATATGTTGGTTTATTTAATATTAGTGACGTTTCTTCCAGACCCTATCTGGAGGACGTTACAGCTACTAAGATTAATCAACTAAAATTAAACCTTAAAACTTAAACTAGAGTGCAATTGAAAGTATTGAGATGTAAACAATGAGAGTAAAGCTTTTATCCTTTCACAATCCCAATCTAACATGTATTCATTCAAACAAGTATTATGTTTACCGAATGTTGATCAAATCTCATAGACAAGATTTCTTAAGTTCGTTAATTCTATTATCTTGGGATTAAACTATGCAACCTAGACAATATGTCTTTATCCCTAATCTAATTAACACTAAATTGGATCAAGAACACACTGTTAAATCACAATAATCTAACTTGCAATAACAAAACATAGAACTTCCATCAATCAACAATTGATTTGATTCACAATATCATAAGCCGTAAGTATTAAAACATCATAAATCACATAACTTGAATGAAATCATACATATTTGATTTTTCATGGAAAGGATAAAGTTAGGAAGTCTAGCCAAGCATGTTGGTGATGATGATCATGAAGATTCTTGATGATTGCATGATGAATAGCACTAGAATCCTAGCTTGAATCCTTGAGCAATGATGATTTTGGAATGTTATGGTGTGTTTGAGGATGATCTCTGCTGCAAAAAACTGGTGAAAAAGTGTGTTTTTCGTAACCCTAATGGTCTCCTTATATATGGGTTGGATAACTTGGTCACAAAGCTAAAATTCGTATTTCCCGGCACCAGGATTTTTGTATTGGCGTATTTTACGCCAAGCCTGGCATATTTTACGCCAGTATTGAGGCAGATTGGGCGTATTTTTACGCCAGAGACTGAATTTTGCTCTGAACGGACCTAAGATGTGGCGTATTTTACTCCCCAACTGGCGTATTTTACGCCAGTGTTGATTCCAAGGTCATTTTTCGATCTCTTCATTCTTGCCCGCAACTCGCCTTTAATCGCTGTTTTCTACCACGTTTCACACCAATATCTTTTCTTGCCTGTAAAACACAAAACCATATCAAAGTATCTCTTTTTTCACTCGCATATGATTAATTTTACGTAATTAAGCATAAACGATCGTGTCAAATAAGGACCGATCAATAAACGCAATAAAATACATTGAAAATCGAACTCCGGTGAGAAGCGAGGGTTAAAAAACTAGTTATTTAATATTTAACTAGTGAAATGACTCGTGAAAACACGAATTTGTTTAAACGAAACAGTTTAATGATATGTTTTAGATATTAAGCGAGGGTTAAAAAACTAGTTATCTCAGACTTTGACTTACGTTGACTTTATAGTTTTTTTAATAAAAATATACATACAAACATAAATATATGTATATTTATATACGTTTTTACGAGATTTTATAAAAATATCCGAGAAATGAGCGAGAAAATCTTAGAAATTACGAATTTTACAAGAAAATTTTACAAATTAACAAGAAAATCCGAGAAATCGTGGCTTTGACTAAGTTTGACCTCGTTGACCGAAAAATCTCGGGAGATGAACATCTCGTCTCGGTTGCCTTCTTAAAACGAGATCTCGAGGAGATCTCGAGAGATTTACAACACTGGTCCACAATATATAATTTAGGATATCAGACTATAACTGGAATTCTTTGTTTTGTTGTACAAATTTTGGCATTTAAAGAAAAGAATAATTAAGGTTTTTTTTTTTTCATGTTGTTTGAGAAAAAAAAAGGTTTGAAATACAAGACTTCTTGTAGTTGTCATTTAGTATTTCAAAAAAGATTTATGTTATTATATTTAGAAAACAAAATAAAGGTACCTTTCACTATCGTACAGTCGGTCAAAGCCTAACTACCTTCTCTTCCTTACAAATTCAAACTGCAGAAAATGCTTTCAAATTCAACTCTGTTTCTCTTTCTCCAACTACTAATGGAGAAAACAGGTCATGCAAGTAAAGAAAAGCTAGTAATTAAGTACCCCTCACCAACAAAAGCTTCAACAGAAAAATTAGAGCTGGCCGCAATTGCAGCCAGTCTCCGCATACGTTTGAGATCAGCCGATATGCCGGTAGTCATGCAAGAGCATGCCTTACGACTGACTAGATCGCTCCTCGACTCTTCTACTTCTCGTCGACCTAATCTTACTGTACTAGCTCGATCCTTAAAAAAGGTACTATAATATATATCGTTCTCTAGTTATGTAAATTAGTGTTGATTCTGTTACAGTATTGGTAAATGGATGCAGATATATATGCACGTCTTATGCGTCTATATGTATTAGACTATATTAGTTATATAGCCATATACTTTCAAGTCTATATGTGTATGTAAAATACTCCGTAGTACTTAATATATTAATTTATACACAATATACGTAGGTTTATAAAATGGCATATATAAAAATACTAGTGAAATGACCCGTGAAACTACGGGTTTGTTTAAACGAAATAGTTTAATAATATGTTTTATGTATCAAGTGAACATAAATGCTAAAGTCATTTAGTTTAATGATCTGTAGAACCACAGAGTCCGACTAAAAACTCGTCAGCTGAACATTTCATCAAACACCTAAAATATATATTAAACGATCCACATCCAATCATAAGAGATAATATTGGTTGTAATTTTATTTTAAAAGTTTAAATTAAAATATAAATTTATTATTGGTTTTCTTCTGTCTAGTTTTTATACCTTCACTCGTACTCAATTCAAAATAATTATTTAAAATAATTCAAAATTATTTCATTTTAATAATTAAAATAATTATTAATAAGATTTAATAATAATAATAATTAATTAATAAGATTTAATTTTAATTCAAAAAAAATTAGCTTAATAGTAATATATTATCATTATAGGATTTTAATAGAAACTATAGATATATGTGAATATTTATGATTATTTAAATTTGAGTAACTAAATGGTTAATTTGATTTTCAAATGACAACTGATTTAGCGATATGGAGGTGTCACTCCACTTAAAAAGTAGTGAGTTCGAATTGACGGATGAACATACATATGTATGTATGTAAATATTTATATTTGTGGCAGTGCCTTTCAAAAAAAAAAAAAAGCAAATAAATCATGAATTTGAGTAAATCAGTATCCATATTCCATATGTATTACTATTACAGATATTCAAAGGAATGGACTTATTAATTTTGTTAATAAAAGAAAAAAAGGAACGTCTTCTTGCGATCACCGTGACTCTTAATTTGGCAGCTTAGAAATTAGGTTGTTTTTAACGATTTTCCAATTAAAAATTGTATTGTTTTTTATAATGTTAGATTGTACGCATTTATATGACCTAAAAATAGAAATCATTTAGTTTCAAATTAAATTTATGATTTCTAAAGTCTTTGTAATTTCTCTTTTAGCGCCTTGTTAAGTAGTTTTCGTTTAATAAAATTTTGCTTTCCCAAAAATAAGGAAAAATGGTTCAACAGGCATAGTTCATGAGAATAAACTTGAATTTATACTAGAAGGATCTATTCAAATTAATACACATAGTAAATAGTAATTACCTTGATGTTTATTTGGCTTTTATTTTAGGGGCTTTTTGTACAACGAAATGAGACGTGTATTTAACTATTTTATTACAGAGTACTATTTAACTAGCTTATGGAGTAATTAATTATACTAATACTAATACTAATACTAATACTACACATGATATGATATAACCAAGGTTGAAGAAATCGGAACTCGGGGAGTTCTCGGCGAAACCATTTCTGGGAGTTCTCGGAGAACTCGGGGAGAACTCGGGGAGTTCTCGACTGTTGACTTTCGTTGACTTTTGGGATAATCTTTATGATACCCGAGATTTGGTCGAGATTTGACAGAGATTTGGCCGATATGACCGAGATTTGACTGATTTGACCCAAATTTAACCGATTTTTGGCCGAGAAACTCCGTTTTTCGATCGTTGACCAACTAAACTGGTCGTTGACCCATTTTTTAGCGATTTCAAAAGGAGAACTCGGCAGCAACTCCAAAACGATTTCTCGGCGAGAACTCGGCCGATTTTTCCGATTTTTGCAACCTTGGATATAACATATTATATGTATGCATTTATGTATCCATATTTGATTATCTATGAACATTTGACTATTTGTAGAAATCAAATATAAATATGCATTTGGTAATCTAAATAGAAATATTAGTGTCACCTTAATTTCAGTTTTTCAATTCATTCATTTATTAAGTATAACTGAATTGGATTGTAACAGGAGTTCGATCGATTGAACGGACCGGCATGGCACTGTGTAGCTGGTAAGAGTTTTGGATCCTTTGTCACACATTCGCCTGGAGGATTTGTGTATTTTTCGGTGGACTCGTACTCTTTTCTTTTGTTCAAAACAGAGGTTCAGTTGATTTCCGATGATCGGACTTGATTGTATACATATTTAGCCTTTTCAATTTGCTTGATACAATGATACATATCAACTGCACATCTTAAATTTAAGCTCTTCTATATGATTTTTAAATACATTTTTGATATTTAGACCATATAAAATGGTGATGGGGTGATGGAGGTGACGGGGTTTTTGTGGGATATAGTGATGAGTTGGCAAATGTGATGGGGTGATGGCGTGATGAAGTTTGTAGTGGTAGGTCTGATGATTGTGTGATGGGTTAGATTGGTCCCACATTTTTATTTGTTTTTTCATTTTTGTTTGGATTATTATTATTATTATTAATTAATTAATAATAATAATAATAATAATAATAATAATAATAATTATTATTATTATTATTATTATTATTATTATTATTATTATTATTATTATTATTATTATTATTAATTCGTGTTATTAATTTTAATAATTCTAATAGAGTAAAAAAAATTTAACATCACTTTTATTAAAACACAAACACGGTTACATTTTTTTAAAACTAAACATTTAACACAAACACAAAGATAATTTAGTTAAACATTTAGAAATTGTCCGAATCATCCGATGAGTAATACTTGCCATCTGTGTCGTATTGTGGCCCGAAGGGTACATAGTCCTCTTCATCAGAGTGCACAACGTATTCGCTCTCATCCCGGAACTTGATATACAACTTGATTTTTTCGTTGTGGGTCACTGCTCGACCCACAAGCATAGTCCAGTCGTCTTCATCTTGAAGAAGAGTGGCTGGAACGTTGGGTTCCTTGAAGAACCACACTTGTGAGAATGTAAGAGGTATGTCTTCTTTGAGAAAATCAAGCAGTTCGGACAACGGATAATTTCGGACGTTCATGCAATACTCCCTCTGTTCAGAATCAACGGTGGAGTAATTCTTGACCTCACGGTCGAATTTACCACCAAAGCTAACTTGTAGCATAACATTCATTTGAGTCATTTTGAACTTATAAAATTAAGAAGTAGTAGAGAAGTAAGTGTATGAGGTGTGGTTTGATAACAAATGAGGAGTTGTATTTATAGATGTAGAATCCAGCTGTTTGAACGAATCCAATGTTTGAATTAAAAGCCAATGTTGAATGCAGCTTTAAATAGAGCATCTCTGGTCAATACATCTTTAATAAAGCAACAATTGAATACAGCTTTAAACAGAACATCTCCGGTCAATACAGCTTTAAAAAAGCAATAGTTGAATACAGCTTTAACAGAGCATCTTTGAACGAATACACGATTTATTGTTCGTAATTAAAAATAACACAATTCTATTGAAAATTAAAATTACACAAATTGTTGAAATTCAAAATACAACAATGACAACTTATCCAAATTAATCATTTAAAGTTCTAAAGTTTGGTGGAAGGCCCCAAATGTGTTCAGTGAGATCATGTCGAAGTTGGTCATGAATGTTTTTATCTCGTATTTCTTGTTCTCTTACATCACGACTTGTAGATCGATTCCTTACGTAGTTAGGATTTGCTTCATCAGTGCTAAGCAATTCTTCCTCGAGTCATGTAATGTTAAAGCCATTATCCTCGACTATCATGTTGTGCAAGAGCACGGAACAATACAATTTTCGTCTCAACTTGTTGACACTATGTGGTCGTCCAACCATTTGTAAAATATGGAATCTACCCTGAACAACACCGAATGTTCTCTCGACATCTTTACGTGCACTTTCTTGAAAATGTTTGAATTTTGCACGTGGCTCATCGGTTGGTGTCGAGTACGCCTTCATTAATGTTGCCCAATCTGGGTAAATCCCATTCGCTAAATAGTAACCATTTATGTAATCATGGCCATTCACAGTAAATGGAGCAATTGGTGCAGTTCCATTTTTTATGTCATCGAATAACAAAAATTTGTTCAAAACATTAACATCGTTGTTAGCACCCGCAGCACCGAAGAAAGCATGCCAAATCCACGTATCATATGAAGCAATCTGCTTCTAGAACGATGGTTGAGTGACCTTGATTACTGCCAGTATATTGCCCTTTTCAAGCAACTGGACAATTTTTTCACTTCCAATGCATGCAGTCGATTCTTCCTAGCATTCCCTTGAAACCATGCTTTTCTTCATGAGCACTATACAAACGAGCTATATCGCTACTCTTTGTTTTCCTCAAATAGTCATCAACATAAAGTTCTAAAACACACTTACAAAACATATTAAGACATATTATTGATGTACCTTCAGACATTTGTAAATATACGTCAAACATGTCTGCTGTTGTACCATACGCCAATTGACACAACGCAGATGTAACATTTTAGATTGTAGTAAAACCTAGTCGACCAAGAGCATCTCATTTTGGTTTAAATAATTGGAAATGACTTGGTAAAGGTTATACATCATAACTTAGTATATCATTGGCGATGCGTAAAAATAAATCTTTACTCATTCTAAAATGTCTTCTAAACTGTCGATCGAGATATACTGGATGATCTTGAAAATAGTGTTTGTGTAAAGTTTTACCTGCTTCTTCACGATCTCTACGAATATAAGCTCGAGACTATCAAACTCGTTCATTCTTCGCAGCTTCATCAGCCTCATCAGCATCCAATTCTTCAGCAATTGCTCGTAAAAAATCTAAATCTTCTTTATCATCAGAATCCCAAATATCAAACATTTTAAACAAAGCGTTTACCATTTTTTTTTTTAAGTATAGAATGATATTGAATGAAGTGTGTGAAAAAGGGTAAAAGAAATGTGGTATTTATAAAAGAAAAAAAAATATCAAACGGCCATATGGCTGTTGCCACAAACACATGGCATTAGCTCACTGGATATCACCACCATCACCTGCATTTGATCGCCTCATCTCGCCGACGATATTTTTGGACCATCACACCCCACAGAGGCGCCGTGGAGGCGTGATGGTGGTGAAAATTGTGTGATCACGATGCGTTAAATTAGGTCTTAGCTCTAGTTATTTGTGTAGTAGTCTATAAAGTTGAATGAATAATTTGAATATCTATTTTACAATATATTACCGTATTTGGAAATGTAAAAAAAAAAAAAATTAAATTCTGAATTGATCCACAAAACTCTGAAATAGAATCGGAAAATAACAAGTAACCAAATCATAAAAATAACAAACCACCATTTGATTCTGAATCACATCTCCACCCAAAAATGACTAAAAACATGTAACAAAACTTTCAAACTTAATACAGTAATAACAAAATTTTAATAACCAATCAATGATCATCCATTTCCATATCTTCATCATCGTAGTCAATATCATAGTCTTCATGAAACTCCACCTCACTATTATCGTCATCATCATCAACCAAAATTTCCTCCTGTTTAAACATTCGTTTGTAACATCCCGCCTTTTTCCGTTTACTTTCCGTTTAACTATTTTAAAGTCCGTTATATATATATATATATATATATATATATATATATATATATATATATATATATATATATATATATATATATATATATATATATATATATATATATATATATATAACATCTCCCGTTGATACGCGTTTTAAATTATTTCGTTTAGGTAATTCACGCACCCGAATGAAACTTGAGGGACTAGACTTGCCAAATGACCAAAGATGTTACTAGGTCAAAGAGTCAAACCTTCTCTCATCCATTCATTTCATCTCTTTCTCTTTACTACTTCAACTTTTTCTCTCAAAATCAAAACCAAAGAATCATCATCCAAATCCGATCTAGCAAGTGTTTTGCAAAACAAATTACATATTTGGAATCCTTGCATCTTCCTCTTCGATTCCATACCAATTTCATTACATTTGGGTAACTTTCTAAAATCACTAGATTTTGTGTTCTTGATGTTTTTAACTCATAAAAGCGTTAATTAGTGTCTATGGCTCAAGTCTAACATGAATATATGGTTTGTATGCTCGATCTTGTTGTTTTGGAGTAACTAGCATGAACTTAAATTTTGGTGTGTTGTTCTTGAGATTTAGTTGCTTAAAAGTTGTTAGATGTTAAAGGTTCATGTTTTAATTGTGTTACTAGTATCACTAGCTCCAATTTGATGTGTAGGTTGTTTTAGGAAACTTCATAAACTTGATTATTGATTTTGGTGATGTTGGTTAGGGTTTGATAGAACTAAATGTGAACATTTGATGCATTGAATGCCATGAATTGTTATTGGTAAGTGTTTAGTTGAATTGTATGCTTGATTACCTACGAAATGGCTTTTTGTATGTAGGTAGTAAGTTTCCGAATCACCAAACCGCATTTATGAACTTGAATGTAATAAATGTTGAGCATTTAATGCGGTTTTGGTTGTTGTAAGTGGTAGCTTGATTGATGAAATATGAGTAGTTGTTTTCCTCGTCAAAATACCTTTCCGATGATATAAGATACATGTTTTGGTTGTTTGCGGGTCATAAATTGTGTTTGGTTGAGTTTTGGTTCGTGCACTTGTGTGTTTTCAGCATAGCAGACCTGTATACCAATCTGGACACCATCCAGATTCTTGGGCGCCGTCCAGTCCTTCAATACTGGACGCCGTCCAGTTGCACTGCCAGTGACTGTTTTGTTTTGCCATTTTACAAAAAATGTTTGCTATGCTATGCACCTTCGATTCACATGTAACTTGTTCTAACATGCTCATATATGATTAAAAACCTTAGAAAAATAGTTCGAGACCCGACCCGAACGTGTTTACTTTTTCGTTGACTTTGACCCGACCCAATTTGACTTTTAATCAAACTTAACCAAATGTTTGTGCAATCGTTCTAACATGCTTTTATACGTGTATCTTGCATGAAACGTGAGAACTTGACTCACATGCTATAGTAATCGAGTCGTAACAAGCCATAGGACTAATTGAACATCTTTGACCAATCGTGTTTACCGTTATTAATATGACCTACTTGTTTAGGTCAAGACTAGCATTGTTCTTTGCACACGTTTACTTGTTGAAGTACTTTTACATACGTGCACTCAAGGTGAGATCATAGTCCCACTTTTACTCTTTTGAACTTACATTTGGGATGAGAAAACATAAACGTTTCTTTTTACTAAGTGAACACATGTACAGTAAAACAAACATTCTACATAAGAGTTTAGAACAAAATCCTCAATTCGATTAACATTCTGACGGTTCGCTACCATTTACGAATGAAATATATTTTCGAGACACAGTGTATGTTCTAACACTATTGTGATAGAGTTCTATGGAAGGAATGTTAAGCCTTGATAATTGGGTGATCGTGAATATTAACTTTTAGAATGTATTACTATTATATCAATGTTACAAATCTTGTGGTTCACTTGCACTTACTTACTTAAACCTATGATTTCACCAACGTTTTTGTTGACAGATTTCTATGTTTTTCTCAGGTCCTTGAACGTTTTGTGATACATGCTTCCGCTCTTTACTTTTGATACTTGCATGGATGTCGAGTATACATGCATACGTGGAGCGTCTTTTGGCTACTTTTAAATTGTGTCGCATATGTTTCAATTGTACTTTAAACTTTGTAATGTAACTAGTTGTCGAACTACTTTGTAAACCTAGAAACATCTTTACTTTGAAATGAATGCGACATACTTTTGGTCAAACGTTGTTTTAAAGACTTATGACCACGTAACGGGACCTAAGTAGACGGTGTAGTGACCCGAACTTTTCCATGTTTATATATATTAATTGAGATTGATATTTAAATGATTAAATGTTTCCAACATGTTAAGCAATCAAACTTGTTAAGACTTGATTAATTGAAATATGTTTCATACAGACAATTGACCACCCAAGTTGGCCGGTGATTCACGAACGTTAAAACTTGTAAAAACTATATGATGACATATATATGGATATATATATAGTTAACATGATAATATGATAAGTAAACATATCATTAAGTATATTAACAATGAACTACATATGTAAAAACAAGACTACTAACTTAATGATTTTTAAACGAGACATATATGTAACGATTATCGTTGTAAAGACATTTAATGTATATATATCATATTAAGAGATATTCATACATGATAATATCATGATAATATAATAATTTAAAATCTCATTTGATATTATAAACATTGGGTTAACAACATTTAACAAGATCGTTAACCTAAAGGTTTCAAAACAACACTTACATGTAACGACTAACGATGACTTAACGACTCAGTTAAAATGTATATACATGTAGTGTTTTAATATGTATTTATACACTTTTGAAAGACTTCAATACACTTATCAAAATACTTCTACTTAACAAAAATGCTTACAATTACATCCTCGTTCAGTTTCATCAACAATTCTACTCGTATGCACCCGTATTCGTACTCGTACAATACACAGCTTTTAGATGTATGTACTATTGGTATATACACTCCAATGATCAGCTCTTAGCAGCCCATGTGAGTCACCTAACACATGTGGGAACCATCATTTGGCAACTAGCATGAAATATCTCATAAGATTACAAAAATATGAGTAATCATTCATGACTTATTTACATGAAAACAAAATTACATATCCTTTATATCTAATCCATACACCAACGACCAAAAACACCTACAAACACTTTCATTCTTCAATTTTCTTCATCTAATTGAACTCTCTCAAGTTCTATCTTCAAGTTCTAAGTGTTCTTCATAAATTCCAAAAGTTCTAGTTTCATAAAATCAAGAATACTTTCAAGTTTGCTAGCTCACTTCCAATCTTGTAAGGTGATCATCCAACCTCAAGAAATCTTTGTTTCTTACAGTAGGTTATCATTCTAATATAAGGTAATAATCATATTCAAACTTTGGTTCAATTTCTATAACTATAATAATCTTATTTCAAGTGATGATCTTACTTGAACTTGTTTTCGTGTCATGATTTTGCTTCAAGAACTTTGAGCCATCCAAGGATCCATTGAAGCTAGATCCATTTTTCTCTTTTACAGTAGGTTCATCCAAGGAACTTAAGGTAGTAATGATGTTCATAACATCATTCGATTCATACATATAAAGCTATCTTATTCGAAGGTTTAAACTTGTAATCACTAGAACATAGTTTAGTTAATTCTAAACTTGTTCGCAAACAAAAGTTAATCCTTCTAACTTGACTTTTAAAATCAACTAAACACATGTTCTATATCTATATGATATGCTAACTTAATGATTTAAAACCTGGAAACACGAAAAACACCGTAAAACCGGATTTACGCCGTCGTAGTAACACCGCGGGCTGTTTTGGGTTAGTTAATTAAAAACTATGATAAACTTTGATTTAAAAGTTGTTATTCTGAGAAAATGATTTTTATTATGAACATTAAACTATATCCAAAAATTATGGTTAAACTCAAAGTGGAAGTATGTTTTCTAAAATGGTCATCTAGACGTCGTTCTTTCGACTGAAATGACTACCTTTACAAAAACGACTTATAACTTATTTTTCCGACTAGAAACCTATACTTTTTTTGTTTAGATTCATAAAATAGAGTTCAATATGAAACCATAGCAATTTGATTCACTCAAAACGGATTTAAAATGAAGAAGTTATGGGTAAAACAAGATTGGATAATTTTTCTCATTTTAGCTACGTGAAAATTGGTAACAAATCTATTCCAACCATAACTTAATCAACTTGTATTATATATTATGTAATCTTGAGATACCATAGACACGTATACAATGTTTCGACCTATCATGTCGACACATCTATATATATTTTGGAACAACCATAGACACTCTATATGTGAATGTTGGAGTTAGCTATACAGGGTTGAGGTTGATTCCAAAATATATATAGTTTGAGTTGTGATCAATACTGAGATACGTATACACTGGGTCGTGGATTGATTCAAGATAATATTTATCGATTTATTTCTGTACATCTAACTGTGGACAACTAGTTGTAGGTTACTAACGAGGACAGCTGACTTAATAAACTTAAAACATCAAAATATATTAAAAGTGTTGTAATTATATTTTGAACATACTTTGATATATATGTATATATTGTTATAGGTTCGTGAATCAACCAGTGGCCAAGTCTTACTTCCCGACGAAGTAAAAATCTGTGAAAGTGAGTTATAGTCCCACTTTTAAAATCTAATATTTTTGGGATGAGAATACATGCAGGTTTTATAAATGATTTACAAAATAGACACAAGTACGTGAAACTACATTCTATGGTTGAATTATCGAAATCGAATATGCCCCTTTTTATTAAGTCTGGTAATCTAAGAATTAGGGAACAGACACCCTAATTGACGCGAATCCTAAAGATAGATCTATTGGGCCTAACAAACCCCATCCAAAGTACCGGATGCTTTAGTACTTCGAAATTTATATCATATCCGAAGGGTGTCCCGGAATGATGGGGATATTCTTATATATGCATCTTGTTATTGTCGGTTACCAGGTGTTCACCATATGAATGATTTTTATCTCTATGTATGGGATGTGTATTGAAATATGAAATCTTGTGGTCTATTGTTACGATTTGATATATATAGGTTAAACCTATAACTCACCAACATTTTTGTTGACGTTTAAAGCATGTTTATTCTCAGGTGAATATTAAGAGCTTCCGCTGTTGCATACTAAAATAAGGACAAGATTTGGAGTCCATGTTTGTATGATATTGTGTAAAAACTGCATTCAAGAAACTGATTTCGATGTAACATATTTGTATTGTAAACCATTATGTAATGGTCGTGTGTAAACAGGATATTTTAGATTATCATTATTTGATAATCTACGTAAAGCTTTTTAAACCTTTATTTATGAAATAAAGGTTATGGTTTGTTTTAAAAAGGAATGCAGTCTTTGAAAAACATCTCATATAGAGGTCAAAACCTCGCAACGAAATCAATTAATATGGAACGTTTTTAATCAATAAGAACGGGACATTTCAGTTGGTATCCGAGCGTTGGTCTTAGAGAACCAGAAAATTTGCATTAGTGTGTCTTATCGAGTTTGTTAGGATGCATTAGTGAGTCTGGACTTCGACCGTGTTTTCTTTAAAAATGATTGCTTAACATTTTTGTTGGAAACTATATATTTTTAACATATGAATATTATGTGATATATTAATCTCTTAACGTGTTTGATATTATGTGATAGATGTCTACCTCTAGAACAAGTCCCATTGACTCACCTAATAATAATGAAGAGTCAAATGTAAATTGGAATGATTTGTGGACTGATTCACAAGTTCCCGAAGAGGAACCGGAAGAAGAGTCAGAACCGGAAGAAGAATCGGAACCGGAAGAAGAATCGGAACCGGATGAAGAAATAGAACCGGTGGGGGAAATAATAAAACGGTTAAGTAAAAGAAAATCCTCAACCAACCGACCAAAGTTAATTATGGTCAATGGTGTTTCCGCCAAGGAAGCAAAATATTGGGAGGATTACCAATTCTCCGATGAATCGGATTCCGACGAGAATTCCGATGATGTTATAGAAATTACCCCAACTGAATTTAAAAAGGCAAAAGAAAATAATAAGGGAAAGGGCATAAAAATAGAGAAATCTAATTCCAACCCCGATGAACTTTATATGTATCGTCAACCCCCGAAGTCCTTAAGTTGTAACAATGACCCGGGAACCTCTAAACCACCAGGTTTTTCTAAACCAATGTGGACAACGACGGCTCGTATTAGGGGAACATCATATATCCCTAGAAACTTGGCAAAACGAACCAAAACCGAAGAAGAAGAAACGAGCGAGTCGGAATAAGATAGTTGTATTCGTGTGGTGTAATATATGGAATATAGTGTTCTTATGCTTTATGATATATGTAAAAATTGCTTGTATTAATAAGTATTTTTTTTATGAATCTAACTCTTGTCTATTTTACAGTTTAAAAACACAAAATGGATAGACAACCCAATATTTTAAGAGACCTACCCGGAGACATGATTGATGAAATCTTGTCTAGAGTCGGCCAGAATTCTTCGGCACAACTATTTAAGGCGAGATCAGTTTGTAAGACATTCGAAGAACGTTCCAAGAATGTCTTGGTTTATAAGAGACTTTCGTTTGAAAGATGGGGGATATCACATTGGGAAACCCATAAGTTACGATGTGTTTACTTTGACGCATATATTGCGGGGAACCCAAATGCTATTTTACGCAACGGGTTAAGAAATTATTTTGACTCAATATATCCGAATATTGGACTTCGTGATTTGGAAAAAGCGGCTAACATGCAACATAAAGAAGCATGTTATGCTTACGGATTAGTAATGTTCGCTTCTCACCAAAGTGAGAACAAGAACATCGGGCTACAACTATTAAACAAAACGTTTCCACAAGTAACGGAGTCGGTAATTGGGGTAAGAAATGAGGTTTTTAGATTATTACGGGACTGTTGGACATTACGTAACCCTCGTCCCTTTGATGACGTTACAACACGCTGTCTTATCAACGGCCATAACGGTTATGTTGCACAAGACCAAGGATGGGAAGTAGTCCTAGTAAAACCAGAATGCATGACTTGTTTCTGGACGTATGAATTACGTGTCTTTATTGCCTTTGCCGAACGACTTGTGTACTAGCTAGAATTGTCTTCACAACTATCTTGTATCAAAGTTATTGTGTGCTATATTTCATGCTTTATGTAAAATAAGCGGTATTGTAAGTTTGTAAAATATTGTATAAAAGTTTGAACGCGAAATATTATTACAATCAGTTTTTCATATAGAATTGTAGTAGTTGAATTGTATATTAGCTACTAAGTATGAACTTAACGGGTAGGTACTACCCGAATTTAAACTTATAAAACGCTAATATGAAGAAAAAGCTTTTATAAATGAGTTCATATTATGCTACGAAATACTATTAACTACTCTTAATATTCTGTATGATTAACTTGTTCCATTTAACTATTTTGAAGGAAATGGCACCGACTACTCGACACACCGTGAATATGAATGAAGAGGAATTCCGTACTTTTCTAGCTTCAAACATAGCCGCAGTACAGGCTGCGCTACATACCAACAATAACCTTGGATCTAGCAGTACAGGAAATCGTGTAGGATGCAGCTACAAAGAATTCACTGCCTGCAAACCTTTGGAATTTGATGGAACCGAAGGACCGATCGGATTGAAACGGTGGACCGAGAAGGTCGAATCGGTGTTTGCCATAAGTAAGTGTACTGAAGAGGACAAAGTGAAGTACGCTACGCATACCTTCACAGGTTCTGCGTTAACATGGTGGAATACCTATCTAGAGCAAGTGGGACAAGATGATGCGTACGCACTACCGTGGTCAGCATTCAAGCACTTGATGAACGAAATGTACCGTCCCAGAACCGAGGTCAATAAGCTCAAGACAGAACTTAGAGGGTTACGAACCCAAGGATTTGATATTACCACGTACGAAAGAAGATTTACAGAATTGTGCCTATTGTGTCCGGGAGCGTTCGAAGATGAGGAAGAGAAGATCGACGCGTTTGTGAAGGGATTACCGGAAAGAATCCAAGAAGATATAAGTTCACATGAGCCCGCCTCCATACAACAGGCATGTAGAATGGCTCACAAACTAGTGAACCAGATTGAAGAAAGAATTAAAGAACAGACTGCTGAAGAAACCAATGTGAAGCAAGTCAAAAGAAAGTGGGAGGAAAACGGTGATAAGAATCACCAATACAACAACAACAGCAATTACAACAATAATCGCAACAATTATCCCAGCAATCGCAACATCAATCGCAACTACAACAAACGGCCCAACAACAACAACAACAACAGCAGCAGCAACTACAACAATCATCCCAACAACAATAATAACCGCAACAACAACAACAATCAGAAGCAGCTATGCCAAAGGTGTGAAAAGTATCACTCGGGGTTCTGCACCAAATTTTGCAACAAGTGTAAAAGAAATGGTCATAGCGCAGCGAAGTGTGAGGTCTACGGACCAGGGGTTAATAGAACGAAAGGAACAAATGGTGTCGGAACGAGTAATGGCGGAGCAAGTAGTGTCGGAGCAAGTTATGCCAATGTAGTTTGTTATAAATATGGAAAACCGGGCCACATTATTAGAAATTGCCCGAACCAGGAGAACACGAATGGACAAGGCCGCGGAAGAGTTTTCAATATTAATGCGGCAGAGGCGCAGGAAGACCCGGAGCTTGTTACGGGTACGTTTCTTATTGACAATAAATCTGCTTACGTTTTATTTGATTCGGGTGCGGATAGAAGCTATATGAGTAGAGATTTTTGTGCTAAATTAAGTTGTCCATTGACGCCTTTGGATAGTAAATTTTTACTCGAATTAGCAAATGGTAAATTAATTTCAGCAGATAATATATGTCGGAATCGAGAAATTAAACTGGTTAGCGAAACATTTAAGATTGACTTGATACCAGTAGAGTTAGGGAGTTTTGATGTGATAATCGGTATGGACTGGTTGAAAGAAGTGAAAGCAGAGATCGTTTGTTACAAAAATGTAATTCGCATTATACGAGAAAAAGGAAAACCCTTAATGGTGTACGGAGAAAAGGGCAACACGAAGCTACATCTTATTAGTAATTTGAAGGCACAAAAACTAATAAGGAATGGTTGCTATGCTGTTCTAGCACACGTCGAGAAAGTACAAACTGAAGAAAAGAGCATCAATGATGTTCCCGTCGCAAAAGAATTTCTCGATGTATTTCCGAAAGAATTACCGGGATTACCCCCACATCGATCCGTTGAATTTCAAATAGATCTTGTACCAGGAGCTGCACCAATAGCTCGTGCTCCTTACAGACTCGCACCCAGCGAGATGAAAGAACTGCAAAGCCAATTACAAGAACTTTTAGAGCGTGGTTTCATTCGACCAAGCACATCACCGTGGGGAGCTCCTGTTTTGTTTGTCAAGAAGAAAGATGGTACATTCAGGTTGTGTATCGACTACCGAGAGTTGAACAAACTTACCATCAAGAACCGCTACCCACTACCGAGAATCGACGACTTATTTGATCAACTACAAGGCTCGTCTGTTTATTCAAAGATTGACTTACGTTCCGGGTATCATCAAATGCGAGTGAAAGAAGATGATATTCCAAAGACTGCTTTCAGAACACGTTACGGTCATTACGAGTTTATGGTCATGCCCTTTGGTTTAACTAATGCACCAGCTGTGTTCATAGACCTTATGAACCGAGTGTGTGGACCATACCTTGACAAGTTTGTCATTGTTTTCATTGATGACATACTTATTTACTCAAAGAATGACCAAGAACACGGTGAACATTTGAGAAAGGTGTTAGAAGAAAGGAAGAATTGTACGCTAAGTTTTCAAAGTGTGCATTTTGGTTGGAAGAAGTTCAATTCCTCGGTCACATAGTGAACAAAGAAGGTATTAAGGTGGATCCGGCAAAGATAGAAACTATTGAAAAGTGGGAAACCCCGAAAACTCCGAAACACATACGCCAGTTTTTAGGACTAGCTGGTTACTACAGAAGGTTCATCCAAGACTTTTCCAGAATAGCAAAACCCTTGACTGCATTAACGCATAAAGGGAAGAAATTTGAATGGAATGATGAACAAGAGAAAGCGTTTCAGTTATTGAAGAAAAAGCTAACTACGGCACCTATATTGTCATTGCCTGAAGGGAATGATGATTTTGTGATTTATTGTGACGCATCAAAGCAAGGTCTCGGTTGTGTATTAATGCAACGAACGAAGGTGATTGCTTATGCATCTAGACAATTGAAGATTCACGAACAAAATTATACGACGCATGATTTGGAATTAGGAGCGGTTGTTTTTGCATTAAAGACTTGGAGGCACTACTTATATGGGGTCAAAAGTATTATATATACCGACCACAAAAGTCTTCAGCATATATTTAATCAGAAACAACTGAATATGAGGCAGCGTAGGTGGATTGAATTGTTGAATGATTACGACTTTGAGATTCGTTACCACCCGGGGAAGGCAAATGTGGTAGCCGATGCCTTGAGCAGGAAGGACAGAGAACCCATTCGAGTAAAATCTATGAATATAATGATTCATAATAACCTTACTACTCAAATAAAGGAGGCGCAACAAGGAGTTTTAAAAGAGGGAAATTTAAAGGATGAAATACCCAAAGGATCGGAGAAGCATCTTAATATTCGGGAAGACGGAACCCGGTATAGGGCTGAAAGGATTTGGGTACCAAAATTTGGAGATATGAGAGAAATGGTACTTAGAGAAGCTCATAAAACCAGATACTCAATACATCCTGGAACGGGGAAGATGTACAAGGATCTCAAGAAACATTTTTGGTGGCCGGGTATGAAAGCCGATGTTGCTAAATACGTAGGAGAATGTTTGACGTGTTCTAAGGTCAAAGCTGAGCATCAGAAACCATTAGGTCTACTTCAACAACCCGAAATCCCGGAATGGAAATGGGAAAACATTACCATAGATTTCATCACTAAATTGCCAAGGACTGCAAGTGGTTTTGATACTATTTGGGTAATAGTTGATCGTCTCACCAAATCAGCACACTTCCTGCCAATAAGAGAAGATGACAAGATGGAGAAGTTAGCACGACTGTATTTGAAGGAAGTCATCTCCAGACATGGAATACCAATCTCTATTATCTCTGATAGGGATGGCAGATTTATTTCAAGATTCTGGCAGACATTACAGCAAGCATTAGGAACTCGTCTAGACATGAGTACTGCCTATCATCCACAAACTGATGGGCAGAGTGAAAGTACGATACAAACGCTTGAAGACATGCTACGAGCATGTGTTATTGATTTCGGAAACAGTTGGGATCGACATCTACCGTTAGCAGAATTTTCCTACAACAACAGCTACCATTCAAGCATTGAGATGGCGCCGTTTGAAGCACTTTATGGTAGAAAGTGCAGGTCTCCGATTTGTTGGAGTGAAGTGGGGGATAGACAGATTACGGGTCCGGAGATTATACAAGAAACTACCGAGAAGATCATCCAAATTCAACAACGGTTGAAAACCGC
This sequence comes from Rutidosis leptorrhynchoides, assembly GCF_046630445.1. Classification (NCBI taxonomy): domain Eukaryota; kingdom Viridiplantae; phylum Streptophyta; class Magnoliopsida; order Asterales; family Asteraceae; genus Rutidosis; species Rutidosis leptorrhynchoides. Next base: position 425,968,226 of record NC_092335.1, read on the forward strand.
CCAAAGTCGACAAAAGAGCTACGCTGACATTAAAAGAAAAGGTATAGAATTTGAAATTGGAGAGATGGTCATGCTTAAATTTGCACCTTGGAAAGGCGTTGTTCGATTTGGTAAACGAGGGAAATTAAATCCAAGGTATATTGGACCATTCAAGATTATTTATCGTGTCGGACCAGTAGCTTACCGACTTGAGTTACCTCAACAACTCGCGGCTGTACATAACACTTTACACGTCTCGAATTTGAAGAAATGTTTTGCTAAAGAAGATCTCACTATTCCGTTAGATGAAATCCAAATCAACGAAAAACTTCAATTCATCGAAGAACCCGTCGAAATAATGGATCGTGAGGTTAAAAGACTTAAGCAAAACAAGATACCAATTGTTAAGGTTCGATGGAATGCTCGTAGAGGACCCGAGTTCACCTGGGAGCATGAAGATCAGATGAAGAAGAAATACCCGCATCTATTTCTAGAAGATTCGTCAACACCTTCAACTGTTTAAAATTTCGGGACGAAATTTATTTAACTGGTAGGTACTGTAGTGACCCGAACTTTTTCATGTTTATATATATTAATTGAGATTGATATTTACATGATTAAATGTTTCCAACATGTTAAGCAATCAAACTTGTTAAGACTTGATTAATTGAAATATGTTTCATATAGACAATTGACCACCCAAGTTGACCGGTGATTCACGAACGTTAAAACTTGTAAAAACTATATGATGACATATATATGGATATATATATATAGTTAACATGATACTATGATAAGTAAACATATCATTAAGTATATTAACAATGAACTACATATGTAAAAACAAGACTACTAACTTAATGATTTTTAAACGAGACATATATGTAACGATTATCGTTGTAAAGACATTTAATGTATATATATCATATTAAGAGATATTCATACATGATAATATCATGATAATATAATAATTTAAAATCTCATTTGATATTATAAACATTGGGTTAACAACATTTAACAAGATCGTTAACCTAAAGGTTTCAAAACAACACTTACATGTAACGACTAACGATGACTTAACAACTCAGTTAAAATGTATATACATGTAGTGTTTTAATATGTATTTATACACTTTTGAAAGACTTCAATACACTTATCAAAATACTTCTACTTAACAAAAATGCTTACAATTACATCCTCGATCAGTTTCATCAACAATTCTACTCGTATGCACCCGTATTCGTACTCTTACAATACACAGCTTTTAGATGTATGTACTATTGGTATATACACTCCAATGATCAGCTCTTAGCAGCCCATGTGAGTCACCTAACACATGTGGGAACCATCATTTGGCAACTAGCATGAAATATCTCATAAAATTACAAAAATATGAGTAATCATTCATGACTTATTTACATGAAAACAAAATTACATATCCTTTATATCTAATCCATACACCAACGACCAAAAACACCTACAAACACTTTCATTCTTCAATTTTCTTCATCTAATTGATCTCTCTCAAGTTCTATCTTCAAGTTCTAAGTGTTCTTCATAAATTCCAAAAGTTCTAGTTTCATAAAATCAAGAATACTTTCAAGTTTGCTAGCTCACTTCCAATCTTGTAAGGTGATCATCCAACCTCAAGAAATCTTTGTTTCTTACAGTAGGTTATCATTCTAATACAAGGTAATAATCATATTCAAACTTTGGTCAATTTTTATAACTATAACAATCTTATTTCAAGTGATGATCTTACTTGAACTTGTTTTCGTGTCATGATTCTGCTTCAAGAACTTCGAGCCATCCAAGGATCCGATGAAGCTAGATCCATTTTTCTCTTTTCAAGTAGGTTTATCCAAGGAACTTAAGGTATTAATGATGTTCATAACATCATTCGATTCATACATATAAAGCTATCTTATTCGAAGGTTTAAACTTGTAATCACTAGAACATAGTTTAGTTAATTCTAAACTTGTTCGCAAACAAAAGTTAATCCTTCTAACTTGACTTTTAAAATCAACTAAACATATGTTCTATATCTATATGATATGCTAACTTAATGATTTAAAACCTGGAAACACGAAAAACACCGTAAAACCGGATTTACGCCGTCGTAGTAACACCGCGGGCTGTTTTGGGTTAGTTAATTAAAAAATATGATAAACTTTGATTTAAAAGTTGTTATTCTGAGAAAATGATTTTTATTATGAACATGAAACTATATCCAAAAATTATGGTTAAACTCAAAGTGGAAGTATGTTTTCTAAAATGGTCATCTAGACGTCGTTCTTTCGACTGAAATGACTAGCTTTACAAAAACGACTTGTAACTTATTTTTCCGACTATAAACCTATACTTTTTCTGTTTAGATTCATAAAATAGAGTTCAATATGAAACCATAGCAATTTGATTCACTCAAAACGGATTTAAAATGAAGAAGTTATGGGTAAAACAAGATTGGATAATTTTTCTCATTTTAGCTACGTGAAAATTGGTAACAAATCTATTCCAACCATAACTTAATCAACTTGTATTGTATATTATGTAATCTTGAGATACCATAGACACGTATACAATGTTTCGACCTATCATGTCGACATATCTATATATATTTCGGAACAACCATAGACACTCTATATGTGAATGTTGGAGTTAGCTATACAGGGTTGAGGTTGATTCCAAAATATATATAGTTTGAGTTGTGATCAATACTGAGATACGTATACACTGGGTCATGGATTGATTCAAGATAATATTTATCGATTTATTTCTGTACATCTAACTGTGGACAACTAGTTGTAGGTTACTAACGAGGACAGCTGACTTAATAAACTTAAAACATCAAAATATATTAAAAGTGTTGTAAGTATATTTTGAACATACTTTAATATATATGTATATATTGTTATAGGTTCGTGAATCAACAGTGGCCAAGTCTTACTTCTCGACGAAGTAAAAATCTGTGAAAGTGAGTTATAGTCCCACTTTTAAAATCTAATATTTTTGGGATGAGAATACATGCAGGTTTTATAAATGATTTACAAAATAGACACAAGTACGTGAAACTACATTCTATGGTTGAATTATCTAAATCGAATATGCCCCTTTTTATTAAGTCTGGTAATCTAATAATTAGGGAACAGACACCCTAATTGACACGAATCCTAAAGATAGATCTATTGGGTTTAACAAACCCCATCCAAAGTACCGGATGCTTTAGTACTTCGAAATTTATATCATATCCGAAGGGTGTCCCGGAATGATGGGGATATTCTTATATATGCATCTTGTTAATGTCGGTTACCAGGTGTTCACCATATGAATGATTTTTATCTCTATGTATGGGATGTGTATTGAAATATGAAATCTTGTGGTCTATTATTATGATTTGATATATATAGGTTAAACCTATAACTCACCAACATTTTTGTTGACGTTTTAAGCATGTTTATTCTCAGGTGATTATTAAGAGCTTCCGCTGTCGCATACTTAAATAAGGACGAGATTTGGAGTCCATGCTTGTATGATATTGTGTAAAAACTGCATTCAAGAAACTTATTTTGTTGTAACATATTTGTATTGTAAACCATTATGTAATGGTCGCGTGTAAACAGGATATTTTAGATTATCATTATTTGATAATCTACGTAAAGCTTTTTAAACCTTTATTGATGAAATAAAGGTTATGGTTTGTTTTAAAATGAATGCAGTCTTTGAAAAACGTCTCACATAGAGGTCAGAACCTCGCAACGAAATCAATTAATATGGAACGTTTTTAATCAATAAGAACGGGACATTTCACCTTTCACCTCCGATGGCAATAAGGGTTATGCCGGAAACCTACCTCTTTGCAACAAATGCAACAAGCATCACTTTGGTGAATGTGGCAAGCTAATTTTCCATCGGTGCCAAGGAGTTGGTCATAAGGCCAATGAGTGTAAAAGTGTCGCCCCCGTCGCTCGAAAGGGGCCCAATGCACCAAAGACGGTCACTTGTTACAAATGTGGACAAATGGGTCATTATAGAAATGCATGCCCAAAGAAGAAAGATAACCCCAATACGCACGGCCGAGCTTTCAACATTAACACCGAGGAAGCCTGAGATGACAATGAACTAGTCACGGGTACGTTTCTTCTCAACAATTCTTATGTTTCTTATTTATTCAATTCGGGTGCCGATAAGAGTTTTGTATCCAAGACTTTGACTCATTCTTTTAGCACTCCACCACTTCCACTAGATACCACTTATACCATTGAAGTGGCCAATGGAAAACTATTGAGCGCCGACACATATTACCGGGGGTGTACGTTAAACATTTTGGGTAATGAGTTTGAAATTAACTTGATACCCATGGAACTAGGAAGCTTCAATGTAATAATTGGTATGAATTGGTTAGCAAAAACGAAATCTCACATCCTTTGTGATCTTAACGCAATCCGAATTCCTATCGAGAATGGTGAACCCTTGATTGTTTATGGCGATAAGAGTTGCACCGGACTCAACCTCGTCTTGTGCCTTAAAGTTAGAAAACTACTCCGTAAGGATTGTTTTGCGATCCTTGCCCACGTTAAGAAATTCGAGTCCGATGAGAAGCATATCGATGATGTGCCAATTGTTAGTGACTTTTCCGATGTATTTCCCGACGAATTACCGGGTCTTCCACCTCATCGACCGGTAGAATTCCAAATCGATCTTATTCCGGGAGCCACACCCGTAGCACGTGCACCGTATAGACTTGCTCCATCCGAAATGCAAGAATTTCAAAGTCAAATCCAAGAACTACTTGACCGTGGTTTTATCCAACCTAGCCATTCACCATGGGGCGCTCCGATTTTGTTTGTTAAAAAGAAAGACGGATCCCTATAAATGTGCATTGATTATCGTGAACTAAATAAATTGGTGGTTAAGAACCGATATCCTCTTCCTCGCATCGATGACCTCTTTGATCAACTACAAGGATCTCGTGTATATTCAAAAATCGATCTCCGCTCGGGTTATCATCAATTAAGGGTTAAGGGGGAATATGTCTCCAAAACCGCTTTTCGGACTCATTATGGTAGTTATGAATTTCTTGTAATGCCATTTGGTCTCACTAACGCACTGGCGATGTTCATGGATCTTATGAACCGCGTGTGCAAACCATACCTCGACAAATTCGTTATCGTGTTCATCGATGATATTTTGGTCTATTCTAAAAGCGAAGAAGAACACGAACAACATTTCCGACTTGTGCTTGAACTCTTGAGACAAGAACGACTCTATGCCAAATTCTCCAAGTGTGAATTTTGGTTGAAGGAAGTTCAATTTCTTAGTCATGTTGTAAGTGATCAAGGTATTAAAGTCGATCCCACAAAAATCGAAGCCATTAGTAAATGGGAGACTCCTACTACTCCTACTCACATTCGTCAATTTTTTGGTCTCACCGGATACTATCGTAGATTCATTGAAAACTTCTCCTTAGTTGCTCGTCCTCTAACCACGTTAACTCACAAGGGAAAGAAATTCATTTGGTCAACCGAGCAAGAATCCACGTTTCAAATCTTGAAGACAAAGCTAACCACCGCTCCTATCTTGTCTCTTCCCGACGGCAATGATGATTTTGTTGTATATTGCGATGCCTCGAAACATGGTTTTGGGTGTGTATTGATGCAACGAAAGAAATTCATTGCTTATGCCTCTCGACAACTAAAAATTCATGAACGGAACTACACGACACATGATCTCGAACTCGGAGCCGTTGTCTTTGCACTTAAAATGTGGAGACACTATCATCTTCACCAATCACAAAAGCCTCCAACACATCTTCGACCAAAAGCAACTAAACATGAGACAACGCCGGTGGATTGAAACTTTAAATGATTATGATTGTGAGCTTCGTTACCTTCCCGGAAAGGCAAACGTAGTAGCCGATGCCTTAAGTCAAAAGGAAAGAGCGGTGCCTCTTCATGTCCGAGCTTTAAACATCACCATTCACACTTATCTCAATAGTCAAATTCGTGTAGCCCAAGACGAGGCTCTCAAGGATGAAAACATCTCTCTCGAACACTTGAACGTCCTTACCTCTCGATTCGAAGTTAAAGAAACCGGACTCCGATATTTCGCCGGGAGAATTTGGGTACCTAGTTATGGGGACCTACGAAGCCTTATTTTAGACGAAGCCCATAAGTCAAGATATTCGATTCACCCCGGTGCCAATAAGATGTACCACGACCTTAAAGAACAATATTGGTGGCCGAACATTAAAAGGGACGTTGCTACTTATGTTGAAAAATGCCTAACTTGCTCCAAAGTCAAAGCTGAACATCAAAGACCATCCGGACTATTACAGTATTAACATTCTTAATTCCTTTTATTACGAACCTTTTTGTTCTGATTCAAGTACATACACTTTTAATCTTTGAAAATCAATAAACTCGTCAGATTTTCCTTCCATACTTTTTTAAGATCACTTTAGCATTTAATTACTTGAACATATTTCTATGTCTGCTTAAATCATAGACTCAGTCCTCATTTGAGATCGCAAAATTTATTAGGTAGTCAATTGAGCACAAATTATTGACGCTCTTCGCTATCACCTCGATGTACTTTCTATTTAATCGAACATGAATGTTCTCATGGTGTTTCTAGCAACCCTGACAGCCACGAGCTTCTACCTTAAACTTATACCTTTCGTTTCAGAAAGCTTTACGTTACTCAATTTATTGCATAATCTGAAAGAACCCAATTAGGTACCAGCGGCTATAAACCTCATGCTTGAGCGGAAAGAATATAATGATGGAATGATATGATGTATTTGGGAGTGATGGAATTCTAAGTCAGAATACCCTCCAGAGAATGTCCCCAGCTATATAGGTCAATCGGCACAACCCATACCGCAGACAATAGAAACGAAGTCCTGCTAAACGACATCTTCATGGACAGAATGATTGAGTTCTCTAGATATGATAATCTGACACTTCTCCCCCTCGGATGTAGATAACTTCAGTTATTCTGATCATCACATGGTTTGATCACCTCTCTTGTTCAAACTTTGAAATCATTGGATGAAACAACCCAACCCGCATTCCATACGATAATTTTTTTTTAAAATAATACACATTTACGCGCCAATTAAATATGTAAACCATTCCACACGTTTCGTTAAAACATACAACAAGTTTAGTGTTTACAAAAGGCACAAAGGCCATTAACGAATGTGATACAAGTTTGACCAATACAAAAATGATAGTTTTAAACCAAACAACACATCGAGCATGGTTTGGGACTAAACTACCCAAAATGCTAGGCCAACTTCCAAAAGCTCTAACATAACATCATCAAAGGACACCTAGTGCCCAACAACCCCCTTGCCCTTGTCTACACCTGCATCTAAAAAGATAAATAACGAGAGGGGTAAGCTAATGTTTAGTGAGTGCAACAATTATACGTTTACATATACAACCTACTTACTTGAAATCACTTACGCATTTACCGCATACATGCTAGCATTATAAGTAATCATACCATCATAGGTATAACACTAAACCTTCCACCATACGAGCTAGCATAACAATAACATATAGTTTAAAAAATATAATATGCTACAATCCACACACACAACCATGGTTAAAAAAACGAACGAGGGAACGGTGTTTAAAGACCGTCGGAGTTCATAACAACCATTAGTGCACTTAACACTTCGTACACTAACCCCACTGGTGGCATCTAAACACGTCGATACTTCACCCCGGGTGGTGCCTTAACACTTCGACACTTCACCCCGAGTGGTGTCTTAGCACATCGACACTTCACTCGTTACATCTCTCAGAGTGGCATCTTAACACATCGATACTTCATTCCCGAGTGGTGTCTTAACACATCGACACTTCACTCGCCACGTGAGGAGTGGTGTCTTAACACATCGACACTTCACAACTCAACTACACAAATAAATACATCATATATGCACACATATAATTATTCCACTCACCTTAACACTTCGGTGATGATTATGCACTTCCGAAACTTCAAGGCAACGTACCTAATACATAAATACACATTTAATTACACAACTAGTGGAACTTACCACACTACATATCACTTGAGCATTTAATGACCCATTTGCATTAAATAGCTCAACTACCTCAAAACCGCCCAAAAATGACCAAGAATCATATTAAATCACTAAAGCTATTTATTTAAGTCTACTATCATTAATTAATCGCAACTTAGGGTAATTCATACCCATTTCACCCAAACTAGGTCAACATTACCCCTTTTGACCCATTTTAACACTCTTTCAACATTAAACAAGTGTTTTAAAACTTAACAACACCATTAATACTTACAAATCTTAAATCATAAGGCCAAACCCTAGGTTATAGCTATTTAAGATTTCCTTTCACCCACATAACCCAAGTTCACCCATTTTAACCCCAAATGGGTCATACAAGTCTCTAGTAACCAAAACCCTAGCCATTAACCAAATTTAGAGTTAGAACTTACCGACACTATCAACGGGTAGCTAGAGACAAGAGGAACAACTTTAATTCTTGCTCCAAAGATCAACCCTCAATCCTTCACTCTCAAATCTCACCTTTAATTCAATTGGGTTTTAAGTTTTGGGAGAGAAAATAGAAAGAAAAGGGAAAAGAATTTGAATTAAATGAACTAGTGGTGCAGATTTAATGCTCCAATCTGATCCATACGTCAAATTACCAAATTGCCCTTCAAAATCTCTTAAAAAGATCTAAGTTCGGAACCTGTCCAGTAGAATTGCCGCGGCGCGGCCGGTTCATCACGGCGCGACATACAACATAAAAATTGACCCTTCTTAACTCAACTTCTGTTCATGGTTTGCTTGCTTTTCCACGGCGCGGACCACTTTGTCGCGGCGCGGCCTAACGCTGTATCTGGGCAGCTCGACCAACTTAACCAAATTTCTACTTTATTTAATTTGTACATTCCAAACCCGCATCCTATATTCACCTAGCCTTCCACAACAGTCTCACAAGACTAAACGCTATCAAACCCCACATATAGACTTACATATGCACACATTATCAAGTATACATATATATTTATATACACATATATTCATACATTTACGCATAATCTAGCGAGTTGCAAACGTACGAATGATTAAGTATGTACCTTTCAATACGTACGGGAAAAATGGGATGTTACATTGGATTAATAGACTTTGATTTCCAATGGAGATCCCTGATTCTTTGTTGTCGATGTGGTGCACCATCTTTATTCAAATACATAATAACATATTTACATGAATTTAACATATATACATATATATATATATATATATATATATATATATATATATATATATATATATATATATATATATATATATATATATATATATATATATATATATATATATTTGGGTTTTCTAGTGTTGCGTTTTAACTTTTGCAAATACATAAGAAATAACACAGAATAAAATAAAATTACAACTTTGATGATGATGCACCATAATTTTAACTGAAGATGAATCACACTGCCGCCTTAATCGTTGGTGTTGAAGTAGTCTCCTTCCTTTGTTGACACATTCTCAAATCAATAATTGTCTATGATACAGAATTTCACTTTTCAAGCCGTTCATAGTGGGAACCCCCCCCCCTGGATACCTGACTGACCTATTAGGAGCATTTCGGCCCAAGCATTAAGGGAAAATAGAAACTGGTATACATTCTAGACTGAGTAAACTCACCATGTGAACTTACTTGGCAATCCTTCACTTGAGTTTAAATCGTAGTAGGGGAGACCTCAACCGCCTGTTGAGTTCCTGAATGATTGTTTCTCAGTACATTCTCAGTAATAGTTAGGTGACTACCATCAACCACTGTAAATCTTTCCATGATTTCCTTGTCAAGATTATTTACTTTATATTTGGGTGATTATCTCATTCCAAAATTCAATCGTCAAAGTTTATTAACTTATCATCAACTAATCATGCATTACTTACTTTGTACGAAAAACGATAAACATGAAAGTTCAGTAATACAATCATTTCCCTTTTTCTCATAATAACTTCTCATTTTCTTGATTTTCTAATTTTCATGGTTTTTCTCTTTATCATTTTTTTGTATTTTCTGGTGATGCCATTTTCTCTACTAATCTACTAAAACAAAATCTTTTTTGTTTTTCATGATTAAAATGCACAACAGAAAATAAAATGATCATGCAGAACAAAAAATAAGCTAACTAAACATGCAAAATGATGCAACATGCAGATGCTAATGTACAAAAGTTACATAATGGATGGTTACTTCAATAACTCCTTATCGGACACGACCTCCGCCCTATCTTTTACTCCAAGCACATTTAACAGAAATAGGAAACGCGGTCAGTCAAAAGCCTTAGTAAATAAGTTAGCACAATGGGTTGTGGTACCTATTTGTAGGACATCTATTAATTTCTTTTCATAGCAGTCCCTAATAAAATGGTATTTGATCCCTATGTGTTCGGTCTATAAATGGTTAACGGGGTTTTTAGTCACAGCAATTGTAGCAATATTATCAACATATTTAGGAGTGTTAGAAATATGCAAACCGTAATCCCGCAGTTGTTGTTGAATCCAGACAACCTGAGACGTACAACTTGCAGCAGCAATATATTCAGCTTCACACGTTGATTGTGCAACTGCTGTTTGTTTCTTACACTTCCAAAACTTACTAACCTGCTACCTAGAAACTGACAACCACCAGAGGTAGATTTGAAATCTCTTTTGCAGCCTCCATAGTCAGAATCATTGTACGCTGTTAATTCAAACCCATCCTACGTGGATACCATAAGCCCAAACTAGGACTCCCCTTTAGATAACTCATGATCTTCTTCGCAGCTAACATATGATTCACATTCGGATTTGCTTGATAACGAGCAGAAAATCAAGTTGCGAACATGATATAAGGGCGTGAAGTCGTAAGATATATTAAGGAACCAATTATAGCTCGATATAGGGTCTGGTTGACCTTCTCCCCTTGATTTCCAGACGTAATCCCATGATTCACCGATAGAGGATTCTTAGCAACTCGTTTATCTTCCATCTTGAACCGGCTCACGATGTCAGCTACATACTTAGTTTGATGTAGAAAGATGCCTTTTTCTGTTTGATCAACCTGCAACCCAAAAAGAAACTAATGGTATCCAGTGAACTCATCTTGAATCGTTTCTGCATAACATCTTGAAATTCATCTACCATTTTCTGATCTGTAGACCCAAAGATGATATCATCCACATAAACCTGTACCAACATAATTTCATCGCCCTTTTCTTTAATAAAAGAGTCTGATCGATGACTCCTCTCCTGAAACCTTTCTCTATCATGTAATTTGACAGAGTAGCATACCAAGGTCTCGGGGCTTGGTGAAGATCATATAGCGCTTTCTCCAAGAGATACACCTTTTCCGGATATTGTGGATCAACGAAATCCGGTGGCTGAGTCACATAAACCGTTTCTTAAAGAGTGCCATAAAATAATGCACTCTTGACATCCATCTGATATACCTTAAATCCTTTGAACGAAGCAAACACCAAGAACATACGAATAGCCTCCAGTCTAGCAACCGGAGCGTAAACCTCATCATAATCAATTTCTGGAATTTGCTGATAACCCATGGTGACCAATCTTGCTTTGTTCCAGATCACGATACCTTGTCCTTCTTTCTTATTTTTCAACACCCACTTTGGGCCATACGGTTTACAGCCTTTCAGTAGAATTACTAAATGCCAAACACCCAAATGATTGAATTGTAGTAGTTCTTCCTGCATAGCTGTAACCCACTCATCATACTGCAATGCTTCTTTAACATCATCAGGTTGAACTTGCAACAAAAAGTAAGAGTGCGCATTCCTGAAGATTCTTCCGGTCTGATTCAAATGAGTATAAAAAGCATTCACAACATTTGCAAAGGGTGTGACACGTTCATCTGAAGTAGAAGTTCCGTTTCTTGCAGCACCTCAAACACATGTAGGGTCAAACACATAATCATCAAAACATTTAGGGAGAGATATCGTTCTACTAGACCGTCATAGTCCCTCGGTCCTAGTAGGTTCCTCAGTAGTGGTCTGAATTTGTTCCTCATTCACTACTTCTTTAATTACTTCCTCCCCTTAGATTGAAACCTAGTCTCCTCCAATTGTGGGATAGAATCATCAGAATTTGATTCATTATTATTAGTCCCAATTTCAGGAGCACTTTCCTCAACATCAATCGAAATGTTAGATTTCACTCTCACATCAGACATGCGCTCAGCAGAGATACGCATATTGTACATCATTTGTGCAACAATCTCCTCGTCCTCAGAGTTTTCCTCAGGAATATAGAATGGCTCTAACAACTCACCATAATCAAACTGCCATGAAAACCCTTTACCAGCTGAAATAGGAGCATGTCTTTGAATATCAATTTCAGTACGTTTTTCAACACACCGAGAATCCAAATTATATACCCTTTACACGCATTCCCATAACCTAAGAATTTTCCTGTGACCGCTTTCGGATTGAATTGTCCACCTGTATCGCGAACCATAATGGTACAGAGAGCACCAAACGGTTTAAGATGTTTGATGTTCGATTTCCTTTTCAGCAGCAATTCATAACAAGTCTTGTCATTTCGTTTAACAACAAGAACCTTATTCATAGTATAACATGCATTTGAAACTGCTTCAATCCAAAATGTAACAGGCAATTCTGAGTCAGCCAACATCGTTCTGGAAATCTCAATTAGAATTTTATTCTTTCTTTCAGCTACACCATTCATTTGCGGAGTATAAGGTGAACTAAATTGTTGTTGAATACCTCTCTCATTACAGAACTCTTCCATCTTCTTATTCTTAAATTTGGTCCCATTATCTATCCGAATTCTTCTTACCTTCAACTTTTATAGTGTTTCAAGTCTCGTAATCAGCAACTTGATTTGATACAAAGTCTCAGCTTTACTTTTCAGCATCACTACCCACGTGAAACGCGAGTATTCATCAGTAACCACCAAACAATAGGAATGACCAGTGATACTTTTCATGTTAATTGGACCAAAGAGATCCATATGAAGAAGCTCAAGAGGATTATCAATGGAATGATGTTTCTTTACTTGGTGTGGCTTTTTGGTTTGCTTCCCTTTCTTACACGGCAAACAGCCTTCAGGAACATGGAACCCTTTAAAGTTAACCCCTTCAACCAAATTGTTGTGAACTATGTGGTTTATCTTCCTGAAGCTTAAATGACCTATCCGTTTATGCCATAGAATAGACTCATCTTCAGTAGCTTTGCACACGAAAGCTTGTTGTCCCGTAGCTGCTTTAACATAACTCTTTGACATATCTAGAATATACATGTCTTGACTTCTTAGTGACGTAATAAGAATCATATTATCAGGGACTTTATACTCTTTTCTCATAATATAACACTCCTTCTCATCAAATAGAACTTTATTCCTTTTGTCACAAACTTGAGAAATTGACAGCAGGTTATTTGACATCTCTTTAACATAACTCACTTTATCAAAATTGACAGAGGAATTAGAAATCATCCCTTGAGCAGTAATAAAACCTCCTTGATCACCTGCAAAAGAAACTAGTCCTCCTTTGATAGATTTAACATTGTGAAGTAGTGACATGTTTCCTGTCATGTGTCGGGACGCCCCACTATCAACAATCCATGTATTTTTTCTTGGATTGTAGGCGACACGATAAGAGACAAATGATTAGTTTAAAGGGGATACCCATACTTTGTCAGCAATTGGTTTCCTGTTGACACTAACAACCTTCTCATTGTCATTTGCAGTACTTGAGATGTTATCCCTATTTAATCCCTCCTTTGTTTTCCACATTTGATTTTTATTTAAAGGTTTCTTAAAATAGACGTTGTTTTGATCAACCTTTAAATCATTTACTGGTTTGTACAGATGTGGGGGAATTACCTATTTTTCAGACTTACCAGAGGTATGTCTGGAAGACATATGATTCTTCAGAGGAGAAGATGATCTGAAGTTATGGAACTGCTTGGGTCGACTAAGCTCAATTCTCCTCCGTGGGATAATAAACTTTTTAGGATAATTAAATGCCCTGTGACCTCCCAACTCACAATGAAAACATGAACGAGTTTCCAAATTATCTTCCATGTAGTAAGAGTCAAACCTAGGGTTATGTCCATTTGGGGATCTAGGTCTTTGAGGTCTGGGTGGAGACCTCCTATTCACAGGCGATCTTTCAGGAGTCCTAACATGAGACCTTTTTGGTGGAGGAACATACTTAGGTGGTGAATTACATGCGGGTCTCAAAAATTCCTCCTCTTCAAAACTAGGACCTTTAATAAACTTAATTAGGGATTGGTTCCTAATTCTGATTAGTCTCTGATTAACAGGGTTTTTCAGAATAGTTACTGACCTGGGATTAGGTTTGCCAGTACTATCTTCCTTTGAGTCTTCTACCTTATTGGTCTCTCCTCCAACTACCTTAGGAGGTTCAAAACTATCTACCCCTTTTCCTTTATCTTGTTCAGTCACAATAGGTGGAATTTGAAGATAGTCTTCTCCAAATTGTTTCTCAGGTGATGAGAAACTATAATCATGCTCAAATGGTGGAGGACACTGCTTATAGTCAACACTAGCTTACTTACCTCCTACCGTCTGACAATACTGATATTGCTCAAAATATACATATTTATATTCGCAATATCTCCCTACTTTCGTGGCATTTCGATACGGGTTGTGATTATTAGTGAGCGATTTGTGGTATTAAGTCGTTTCGGGATAAAAGTGGTCTAAAAGTTCATATTTATGCTAAGGAATTAACCCGTAGGCCAAAGGAATGAACCAAGTGAAGTTTTGGAGTGAAAATGAAGTTCCAGGGTCAAAAGTGGCGCTCTTAAGGTCAAAAGCGGCGCTCCTATGTGCTAAAATGAGAGTTAAAAAGATCAGTAGCCAAAAGCGCCGCTCCTGTCCAAAAGCGTCGCTCCTGACGCTGATTCAGCCAAAAAAATTCAGCCGACCTATAAAATCATATTTGAGGTTTTTGAGTGGGAGAGTTGCAATTGGGGTCCGAAATGGAACCCTAAAAAGGTCCATTTCATGATTCCATCAAGATCAAAGCCTAATTTCATGTCCCAAGTCAAAGGTTAGTGAAGCTAGAAGCTAGATCTTCATCATCCATCTCCATTTTTGTAATCTCTTTCCTTTTTAACACTAGTTCTTCTCCATTTTAGTTGTAATGATGAATGCTTTAGTTTTAATTGATTTTGTTCTTGTTTATCTTATGATTATAGTTTAGATTACTTGTGTTCACTTGATTTGTAACCTTCATGCTTGGATTTTTCCCTAATCTATGATTTGGATGTTTGAATGAGTTGATGATTATTGTGCTTGATTGATGATCCATTGGTATGCATTTATTTTAGACTTTACTTTGATTACATAGATTGTGTAGCTTTTCTAATTGATTTGATTAGTGAAACAATTTGTGCTTCAACACCTTGTGTGATCTAGATAACCAAATTAGGGATTTCAAGTGATTGTGTTCTTGGTTTGGGTTGGTTTTCAATTGGTCTTTAGTCAACATAGTGGTGTTTGATTATTTTAAGCGATTTTGATAATTAAAGGATTTTAAGTGATTTTAATCCAAAATCGAGTCTCAATGATCTCCCTCAAAACATAGTTTGATCTTTTGAAATGAGTCTATGTGAGTTAATGAATTTCATTTGATTGAGGTTTTATGGAAGTTGACGAATGGAAATGAAACTATATGTTTAAACATTGTTGTGTAATGAATGAATTAGGTAAACCATGACAAAAGGTGGAATAGTCAAGTGGACACATTTTTACCTTACTTGTTAATCTCTCTTAGGTTAATATTAGCTTAATCAACACTTTATCATAACCCCCCAATCAACTTAGGATAATTACTAGTGTTTTGAGATTCATGTAAATTGCTCCATGTGGAACGAACCTTGACTGAATACTTGCTAGTTGCTATAATGATCGGGTTATTATTGCCCGGGCGTTTGTGTTAATTGGTTAAGTATTTTATTATTGTTTTTATATTATTATAAGTTGAACACGAAATGAAAGCACATCAAATACTCTAATACAAAAGCAAACCTCTACCAGATATATTCCTTGTCTCTTTCTGTTTCAAAAATAATCCTTAAGGATTCTTTTTCTCTTTTAAGAGAATCTTTCTCAACAATATACTTCAATATGGTTTGACTATTACGCATCACAATAGACTTCAAGTCTGTCACCTGGTTCTCTAGTGTTTTAATGATTTCCTTAAACTCCTTCTCTCTGCTTCTATAGAACATGTTATCTTCATACTGTCTCTTAAGTGTCTCACTACTTTTCTTAAGTAAATCATTTTCTTGTTCTAAGACAGCACAATTATTAAAGTTTAGGCAAATCTTAGTCAACTTCTTAACATGTTCTTCTAATTTAACATATTCATGACAGGCAGTTCTCTAAGGTCTTTAAGTTTCAGTTCTAAACTAACACAATTTTCATAAACAACATTAGTTTCAGACTGTACATTTGATTTTTTAGAAGAATCTGTCATGAAAGCATAGAGACGCGTGACTTTTTCCTCAACTTGACCAGATTCTGATTCGGACTCCGATTCAGATTCTGAACTCAAGCTATTTGACCCAATTTCCAAGCTTCCCATTTTCTCCATATTTACTGTATCAGCAACATTATCAGCCTTAACCTTATCATTACCAGAATTACTTGCTGATGACTGACCTCCATTCTCACAAGATTTTCGGGAAACGTTGTCAGAGGAAGACGAATCACTACCAGTCCACACAACACCATTATTATGCTTAGCCCACTTGAAATTCTCAGTGACCCTCTTGTTCACAATACCTCTACGCAAAAAGTTTTCCCAGAACCAAGCTTGCTCAATTCTATGTTCCATTCGGCACCCATAGCACTTGCAGAACTTGTCTCGACCAATGCAACCCATACTCTCTCTCAGCTTTCTCTTTCTCAACTTCTTCCTCTATCATCTGAACCCTCATAACATTAGCATGATGATCATAAACATCGGTCACATCGACTGACCAGTCATATACTTCATCTTCATATGTTGCAGCCAAGGCTTTGGATGACTCGTCTACAATTGGTATGTTGATCTTAGGTGCTCTATTTTGAATGTGAAACGGGTTGTGAAAACTTGGCTTCTTTTGCTTACTACAGTTTCTCTTGAAATGACCCAACTCATTACAATTGTGACATCTCACTTTATCCATATCAAAGCCAAACTTGGTGTTTTGTTGACACCCAGAGTCTTCTCACCAGTCTTCTGTAAGTACCTCTTAGCTCTCCTAATAACACTACCCATAGCCCAGAGGATTTCCATTTTCTCCATTTCATTCTCATCGTTCTATCATAGTCTTCTTGTTCCAAGTGACTGTTCCCGATCTCACCAATCTTCTGTATGAGTTCACAACCATCATAACTAACACCATATCCTCTTCTACCCCTGAATAGTTCACAAACGAATGTTATTAGTTTTGAGAATCTCAGAACTCTCGTCTTTGATTGAGGTGGTATGATGAAGAACACTTTGAGGAGTAGGAGAAACATAACTAGATGTCGATTTTTGACTGTTAGAAGTGAAAGCAGTCTGAAGAGGTGCATGTTTTTTGTTTGAACCTATAGCAGGAGCTTTGTAAACAGATGGGTTTTGAACTAATTCCAGTCTCTTTAAACTTTCCTGCAATTCAAGTTCCTTATCCTGCACCTTTGTAACGAAGCTACTAAAAGAATTATCCAATATTACACAAGACTGCTCAATTTGATGTACAATTGGATCCCACTTGAAAGGTAAGCCCTCACGAAAGCATTGCACAATGTTCTTGTTCGTGAAGGTAATATCAAACCTCTTTAACGCTATCATCAAATGACGGAACCTTGCAACAGCAGCCTCTAAGGTCACATCTGGATGAACCATAAATTGTTTCCACACATTCTTCAACACCTTTCCTTTAGTCTTACTATATTCAGCACTACCCTCAACACCACTCTCTATTGCATTCCAAACCCCATACGTGGTCGTATGCATCTCAAACTGATGAAAAATCTCCTTTGAGAGAGCATCTGTAAGATGATTGTAAGCCTTACATTCTAAATTATAGTCCTCTCTCTCTTGAACAGAAAGTTCCATAGGAGTCTTTGGTTCATCATGATCCTTGATAGGGAACTTGTATTCAATCTTTAAACTGCTATACAATCGCGAATCCATTCCATTCAGAGAAATTATGAACCTAGGTTTGCATTCAGCATAGTCAATGAGAGATTCAAGCCTAGGTACTCTAGAAGAACTTCCTATCTCATTTTTAGTCTGAAGTAGTTTCTGGAGACCAGTCAAAAAGGCACCAACTAAAGCGGATTGTGTTTCAGAAGATTCAGTATGGTCTGACATTGTATCTGTACGGTTACAGCACACGGTTACACTTAAACTACACGGATGCAGTGGTAAACATGGATGGAAGTTACACGGATGCATGTGTAACCGGGTGAGAGTAACACAGTTGGAAAGTGTATCCGTACGGTTACAAAGTGTATCTGTACAGTTGCAAAAGTTCACGGTTGTAGCTAAACGGATGGAGAATTACACGGATACAAGAATGTATCCGTACGATTGCTGTATCCAAATTATGTATCCGTACGGTTGCAGTGTGTAACCGTACGGTTGAGATCTTGACGAATTCTGGGTAGAAAACGGCACCAAAATTAGGGTTTATGGTTTGGCTGGATCCAGCACTCAATCTGGATCAATTTTAACGATTGTTTTACGTTTAAAACAAAGTTTTTGACCAGATTAACATATTTGATTAACAAAAACACTGATTAATACGTAAAAAAGTTAAGATTTGATGAATTCTTTCAAACTCGCCCAAAACCTAAAACTTTAAAAACGAGTTTGAAACAAAAACCGATCGATTAATCACACCTACAACTCTGATACCACTTGTAGGATCGTGTAAATAGGATTAAATGATCTAGACTTCAATATCAAGTGCGGAATAACTCGATATTGGGTTTTATATCAAAACAATTAATCAAAACTATTATCTTAGCTTGTTAATAGACTTTAGGATGTATTAGATCGAACCAATTGACTGTTATACCTTCTGGATATTGGATATAAGGCTAGAAAGGGTTTAGAGTTCGTAACCCTAACAATGAACTCGAAATAAACAATAAATATAGCCAGCATTTTCAACCGTGCGGTTGCAAGATGCAACCGTGTGGTTGCACTCTGAACCCGTACGGATGCATTCTGCATCTGTGCGGTTGCCCAACAGTGAGTAAATTAACTTTGAACGTATCTCAACACGTATATTATTACTCACCGTATAATAACCACAATGTAATGCTTATAATGAACTTGGGACTAACATAAATGCACTAACAATACCACCATCTATATCGTGTCATTATTGCACCTTGTGCTCAAAAAATGAAACATAATAATGTTACAGGGTAACACCATCTATATCACTATGTTAGAACATGGATAATGGTGATGGTGATGTGGAGTTGATAAGGGTTACTTTTTAGGTTATTACGGTGACATGTCTATGATGGGGGAAGGGGGAGAGTTGTAATGAGAAAGGCTGTTGAAAGAGTTGTAGAATGTTTGTGGGTGATGTATTAAAAATTTTTTAATTTGTATTTTAAAGGTTAAGTATTAAAAAGATGGAAAGAGAAATAACATAAACTAATCAGCACTTGACATATCATTGTCTTTCACCCCTCCCCCCCCCCCCCTCTTATGTGTTTCAGATTGTCAAAAGTCCCAACCAAAATCACCCACAAACGCAAAAATTAGAATAGTTTGTGGGGCGTTTGTCATGTCAAGTCAAGGTAGGTACCCCTACAAACGCCGTGTTATCCATTGTCTTAAAGAGTAACACTCTCTATATTGATGTTAGAGGGTGTTTGTGCACAAAAAAGGAACTAGAAACTCCTCCCCTTAACGATGCGTTCATGGTAGATGACACGGAGGCGATAAGCATGGGAAGGTTCGGTATAAGCGTTCAACAATTTTTATAAATTTTTCCACTCAACTCTCAACCATATCTTTCCACATTACTTAACTTAACCACAACTCTCTTTTAAAAGATTCCCCGAAAACATTTCCTTTTTTTCTCACAACTTTGACATGTTACAATCATATTTTCTAAAAGGTTCTCACAACTTTGTCAAGTCAAAATTACAACTACAGATGATACTATGATAGTTATAAATAAACAAATAAGGTTTTTCATGTTCTAATTATACTAAGAAGGACAATCATTTTTAACTTTAACATACACGGACTAACCATGTTTTCCGTGATCATTTTTGACATGTTGCTTGACCACCCCACTTCAAATTTTATAATGAAAATAGATATAGAAACAAAGAGCACGGAGTGTCATGACATGGTTTTTCAGTGTCCATGTCAAAGTTTTGATTTGACACTGAAATTGACATTGCTGGGAAATAAATTAGGGTATTGTTTAATGTCCATTTTCATTGTGCATTATTTGATTGAGTTTTAATTATATTTTATTTAAATAGAAACAATATTCAAAATAAACAAATTAAAAATAAAAATGTCACATTTATATAAAAAAATACGATTACATAAATTAAAAAGCTTACTAAAATATCTTCGAGAAATTAATAAAATGAATTTTTCTCAATTCTGAAAATTAAAACGTTCGGGGTTTTCATCTATATATAAAAGATACAACTCAATTCTTTGAGAGCGTATCTTGACTCCTTGTTTCATATCATATCATTCGTTATTATACATAAGAAATTCAAATTGTTTCTTGTCTTCACCGATATACAAAACATCCATGTGGACGAAGGATATTTCTTCTTTAAAAAACTCAAAAACTTTGGTATATCAAAGTCACGAACATCGATATCATCAAATAATTTTTTCACCATATTAACATATAACTTAAAGTCATGCCCAAATTCACCCCTAATATATGCTAATTGAAACAACAATCTGATTCATGATTTATTTTAGAAAGTTGGATGAAAATATTTATTGTAGTGTAAAAGTTGGATAAAATTGTTTTTTTTTTTAGTGTAACAAATTGAGCATGTTGTGTTTGTATAAAAAGTATGAGAAGATGGTGCTCTAATAATATTAATATATATATATATATATATATATATATATATATATATATATATATATATATATATATATAAGGCCTGATGATGGGATCTCCTTAGTAGATTAAATTGAGTGATTGATATATTGAGTGATTGATATACTCATTACTTTCTACGGGTACCATTTCACGATCCACAGATTCATGGGATCTCCTTAGTAGATTAAATTGATCGCCAAAATGTTGCTGCAAGAAAAGAAATTCTACAAAAATGAGGCCTGATGATGTCTCAAGGAGAGTATAAATCTGCTCTTGGATTTGCATAATATTATCTTGATGATCTCAAAAAGAAAACAAACAAAAAAAAATGCCAAACAACTGTTAGACTATATTTATATTATCATATTTATTGTATGACCCTTCATTGGTATGCAATGTATCTATATATAGGATCAAATGTATGTCTTGTGAAATCAATAAAAATCATACCTTTCATATGTATTCCAACATGGTATCAGCCTTTCTACCACCCACCCCAATCTCTCCCTGACCATCAATTACCTTCACCCCTTCACCTGCAAACCTGCTTCTTTCTACCTTCTGTTCATCTTCCTGTCACCATCATAACACCAATATGGTTAATACCTATGATAAAATCTACACTGTTACATCCATATCTCATCTAATCCCTGTCAAACTTGATCTCACAAAATTAAATTATTCTCATTGGAAAAAATTGTTTAACACACATTGATCGGGCTTTGACGTCCTCAAATTTATCCAAGGCACATCAACTGCTGATGAAATTACAACTGCAGAATGGCTCAAAGCCGATGCTATCATCTCTACTTGGATCTACAACACAATTTCTGAACCATTACTCGAACGATTACTCGACAGCGAAGCATCAACCTCTCACGAAGCATGGATGTTTTTTGAAAAATTGTTTCAAGACAACAAGCTCTCAAAAACCATGGAGCTCACTGCTGAATTACGCGGATTGAATATTGGTGATCAAACAATTGAAGAGTACTTCCGTAAAATTGATCGCATCGCCACTCACCTTCGCAATCTTGGCTCAACTGTCAAAGAAGAAGACCTTGTTATGTATGCGGTTCACGGGTTAAATGATAAGTATCCACATGCTTCACATATTATCCTGCTTCGCCAACCCTTTCCTGACTATGATTCAGTTCATTCGATGCTCCTGATGGAAGAGATGATTCTTAATTGCAAGCAATCTACTACTGAATAGCCTCTTAATCCGTCGCATCCATATACTCTTCTTGTTCAATCGCCATCTGCAACAACCAATCAAACACCTGTCTGCCGAAATTACCTTCGTGGTTTTTGCAGGTTTGAGAATCGATGTCATTATCTTCATCAGGGAAACCCATCTGCCTCACTAAATAGACGATCGACCTCCAGTGCAGCTAATCAAAGCCCTAGGTCCAATACTCTCAACCAGGCTCAGCTTTTACAAGTTATTGTGGCCCAACAACAGCAATTGGCCCAAGTTGCTAGTCCATCTCGGGCTCCTCTTCATTTACAAGCCCATCTAAAGTGTCCAGGAACCCCTAGTCGCTCACAGGCCCAAGTGGGTATATTACCCACCCCACCAGGTTTTCCTAGGCCTATTGGATTTGGGCCTCAGCAGCCCAATAACTTTTCTAGACAAACTGGGGTTAATATGAGCCAACAGGCCTTTGTTTCTGGCCAACCCAATACCCTCGGCCACATGCTCCCAGTCCAATTCAATACGTATGGAACTTATATGATTGACCCACGGACTCAAACTCAGGAAACTACTCTGCCTAATTCCTTCAGTGCAATGACGCTTCAAGATTACGGGGCTGTCAGGTAGCATATGGATACTGGTGCAACCTCTCATCTTACCTCGTGTGTTAATAATCTAAGTACTGTTTTTAATAACTGCAAATATTCATCAGTCGCCTTCAGTAACGGGAACACCATTCCCGTCACCGATTCCGGCCATAGCTTGTTATCCACTAATCACCGACCATTACATTTACACAACGTCCTTGTTGTAACATCCCGCCTTTTTCCGTTTACTTTTCTGTTTAATTATTTAAAGTCCGTTATATGTTTATAACACCTCCCGTTAATACGCGTTTTAAATTATCTCGTTTAGGTAATTCACGCACCCGGTTAAAACTTGAGGGACCAATCTTGCCATGTGACCAAACTTTTGACTAGGTCAAAGTGGTCAAACCACTCCCATCCATTCATCTTTTTCATTTTCATTTTTCCTTTTCTCTTCATACTTTCCATTTTTCTTTCAATTCTCCAAACAAAGAATCGTCATCTAAATCCAAGCTAGCGGGTGTTTCACAAAACAAATTACATATTTGGAATCCTTGCAACTTCCTCTTCGATTCCATACCAATTTCATCAAGTTTGGGTAACTTTCTAAAATCACTAGATTTTGTGTTCTTGATGTTTTTAACTTATAAAGTTGTTAATTAGTGTCTATGGCTCAAGTCTAACATGAATATATGATTTATATGTTCGATTTTGTTATTTGAAGTAACTAGCATGAACATAAACTTTGGTGTGTTTGATTTGGTGATTTGGTTATTTGAATGATGTTAAATGTTATAAATGCATGTATTAAATGTGTTCCTAACATCACTAGCTTCAATTTGATGTGTAGGTTGTTTTAGAAAACTTCATAAACATGATTAGCGATTTTGATGTTGTTGGTTAGGGTTTGATAGAATTGAATGTGAACATTTAATGCATTGAAAGCCATGAATTATTGTTAGTAAGTAGTTAGTTTTATTGTATGCTTAATTATCTACAAAACGGCGTGTTTTATGTATGCATTAAATGCCCGAATCATAAATGTGCACTTGTAAAATTTGAAGCATTAAATGTGTGCATTGATTGATCATTTCATTTGAAAATTCGATTATTGCAAATAACGTTTTCGGTTGGTGAAATGTGTTTAGTTGGGTTCCTTGTCAAATTAGCTTTCTAACTATATAAGGTGCGAGTTCTAAGTGTTTACGGTTTGTGTTTTGTGTTTGTTTGAGTTTTGATTTGAGACTTGGACATTTGAGACTGACCAGGTACCAGCACACGTTAAATGCCGCGACGCGGCAGTCTTGAGTCGCGGCGCGACCTAAGGCGTGTCCAGGTTCTGACCTACTTGTCAATTATACGAAAAATGTGTGGCATGCTATGGACCTCCGATTCACATAAAACTTGTTCTAACATGCTTATATATGAATAACTAGCACAGAAAAATAGTTCGGGACCCGACCCGAACGTGTTGACTTTTCGTTGACTTTGACCAGACCAAGTTTGACTTTTAATGAAACTTCACCAATTTCTTATGCAATCTTTCTAACTTGTTTCTATACTTGCATCTTGCATGAAACTTGACAATTTGATTCACATGCTACATAATCGAGTCGTAATGAGCCATAGGACTAATTGAACAACTTTGACCAATCGTGTTTACCGTTATTGATACAACCTACTTGTTTAGGTCAAGACTAGCATTTGTTCTTGACACGTTACTTGTTGAAGTATCTTTTTACTCTTGCACTCAAGGTGAGATCATAGTCCCACTTTCTAGATACTTTTATACTTTTAAATCGTGGGCTGAGAAACATATACAATACATACTTATATATATTTCACATGTATATATACTTATCATACTTTGATACTTGAAACACAAATACGAATACAAAGATACAGACGAGTTAGAACAAAAGTCCTCAATCCAATTATCATTAGTTCCACTTGAAGGGTGTAAGTGTAAGCGAGTAATTATGTTGTGTGGCCATACGGGTTTAACAAACCCTCATTCAGACGGTTCGCTACCGTCTGTGGATGAAATATAATTTCAATGTGCATAGTGTATGTTCTAATACTATATTCAAAATTCAGAGGGAAGATTCAGTTAAGCCTTGATAATTAGGTGCTCGTGATACAAACGACTTTTTGTTTTGGAATGTAAACGTTTTGGATAATCAATTCATGTGTAACCTTATGGTTAAATACAAAATACTTACTAAACCTATGATTTCACCAACGTTTTCGTTGACAGATTCCCTATGTTTTTCTCAGGTCCTTGATCATTAGGCGATACATGCTTCCGCACATTCTTTTTGATACTTGCTTGGATGTCGAGTATACTTGCATATGTGGAGCATCTTTTGACTACTTTAAACTGTGTCGCACGTGTTTCATTTGTACTTTAAACATCGTTATGTACTAGTTATGGAAACTACTTTTGTAAACTTTGAAACATCCACACTTATGAAATGAATGCGACATATTTTCGGTCAAACTTTGTCTTAAAGACTTATGACCATGTAATGGGACCTACGTAGACGGCGCCGTCAAACATGATTTAGTCGGGTCGCTACAGATGGTATCAGAGCATTGGTTGT
The DNA here is from genome assembly GCF_046630445.1 of Rutidosis leptorrhynchoides. Taxonomy (NCBI): domain Eukaryota; kingdom Viridiplantae; phylum Streptophyta; class Magnoliopsida; order Asterales; family Asteraceae; genus Rutidosis; species Rutidosis leptorrhynchoides. Next base: position 425,993,753 of record NC_092335.1, read on the forward strand.
AGCGATTTAGAGTTCATTGGTGTCGACTCCGAGTCATAGGGTACATTGGTGAGTCTAGACTACAACCGGCATATAAACTTGACGTAGGAATTACTTGACTACTTGTGCATTTATACTCGAACTCTCATACTCATATATATTCTTATTCTACCTTAATCTCACGTTGACTAATTTGATTGACACGCCACCTTGACTATATGAAGTAATGTCGAATGCACATATGAATTAGGGTAATATAATTTCTGGGATTATATTACGGTGACTCATATGAACGTTCCGACATTATGACATAAAGAATTTAAGGCGAGTCAAGGAAAATTTTCTCTCTATCTTTATTCCATATCACGGTTAGTATTATTTAGAATACTAACCAACGGTATTCTTTTGTTTTGAAGGAACGATGCCTCCGCACCATGTGCCACGCCGTGAAACTCCCGAACAAGCACTACAACGAATGGTGGCCACCGCCGTAGAGGCAGCCATGGCCGGTCACTCCTCCAACAACAACAATAACAACAACAACAACAACAACAACAATCAAGGGGCCGGTAACTCAAGCGAAGGGTGCTCCTACAAAGCTTTTATGGGTTGCAAACCTCACACTTATGATGGAACCGGGGGACCGGTTACACTCACTCTATGGTTCGAACAAACGGAGGCCGTCTTTTGCATAAACGGTTGTCGGGACCAAGATAAGGTCAAGTACTCCACCCACACTCGCCGGCGTCGCTCTTACATGGTGGAACACCTATGTACAATCGGTGGGTACCGATGAAGCTCATGCCCTCTTTTGGGCCGATTTAAGGGAAAAGATGATTGTTGAATATTTCCCTCACGAAGAAACCCGAAAGCTCGAACAAGAGCTAAGAACTTTAAAGGCGGTCGGAAACGATCTCAAGGCCTACAATCAACGATTCGCCGAGCTATCCTTGATGTGTCCCAACCTCGTGAACCCCGAATCTCAAAGGGTTGAACTCTATATGGATGGTCTTCCAAAGAGCATCAAACAAGGTGTGATGTCCTCTAAACCCGCTAATCACCAAGCGCTTTGAACATGGCCCACCAATTGATTGAAACGGTTGATGAAATCGTAGTGCCGGCTTCTAAGGCCGAGGACAAATCGGGTGGCAACAAAAGGAAATGGGAAGCCACTCCATCAAGCAACTACAACAACAACACCTTCACCAAAAAGCCTTTCACCAACGACGGCAAGAAAGGTTATGCCAGAACTCAACCTTTTTGCAACAAATGTCACAAGCACCACTCGGGTGAATGCGGCAAGCTAATTTGCCACCGGTGCCAAGGAGTTGGTCATAAGGCCAACAATTGCACAAGTGTTGCCCCCGTCGCTCGAAAGGGGCTCAATCCTCCAAAAACAGTCACTTGTTATGAATGTGGCCAAACGGGCCATTATAGGAACGGATGCCCGAAGAAGAAGGCCAACCCCAACACACGCGGCCGAGCCTTCAACATTAACACCGAGGAAGCCCGGGATGACAATAAACTAGTCACAAGTACGTTTCTTCTCAACAACACTTATGTTACTTGTTTATTCGATTCGGGTGCCGATAAGAGTTTTGTATCCAAGGCTTTGACTCATTCTTTTAGCACTCCACCACTTCCACTAGATACCACTTATACCATTGAAGTGGCCAACGGGAAACTATTGAGTGCCGACACATATTACCGGGGGTGTACGTTAAATATTTTGGGTAATGAGTTTGAAATTGACTTGTACCCATGGAACTAGGAAGCTTCGATGTAATAATCGGTATGAATTGGCTAGCCAAAACGAAATCTCACATTCTTTGTGATCTTAACGCAATCATAATTCCTATCGAGAATGGTGAACCTTTGATTGTTTATGGCGATAAGAGTTGCACCGGACTCAACCTCGTTTCGTGCATTAAAGTTAGAAAACTACTCCGTAAGGGTTGTTTTGCGATCCTTGCTCACGTTAAGAAAGTCGAGTCCGATGAGAAGCATATCGATGATGTGCCAATTGTTAGTGACTTTTCCGAAGTATTTCCTGACGAATTGCCGGGTCTTCCACCTCATCGACCGGTTGAATTCCAAATCGATCTTATTCCGGGAGCTGCACCCGTAGCACGTGTACCATATAGACTCACTCCATCCGAAATGCAAGAATTGCAAAGTCAAATCCAAGAACTACTTGATCGTGGTTTTATCCAACCTAGCCATTCACCTTGGGGCGCTCCGATTTTGTTTGTTAAAAAGAAAGACGGATCCCTACGAATGTGCATTGATTATCGTGAACTAAATAAATTGACGGTTAAAAACCGATATCCTCTTCCTCGCATCGATGACCTCTTTGATCAACTACAAGGGTCTTGTGTATATTCGAAAATCGATCTCCGCTCGTGTTATCATCAATTAAGGGTTAAGGGGGAAGATGTCTCCAAAACCGCTTTTCGAACTCGTTATGGTAGTTATGAATTCCTTGTCATGCCATTTGGTCTCACTAACGCACCGGCGGTGTTCATGGATCTTATGAACCGCGTGTGCAAACCGTATCTTGACAAATTCGTTATCGTGTTCATCGATGATATTTTGGTCTATTCTAAAAATGAAGAAGAACACGAGGAACATCTCCGACTTGTGCTTGAACTTTTAAGACAAGAACGACTCTATGCCAAATTCTCCAAGTGTGAATTTTGGTTGAAGGAAGTTCAATTTCTTGGTCATGTTGTAAGTGATCAAGGTATTAAAGTCGATCCATCAAAAATCGAAGGCATTAGTAAATGGGAAACTCCTACTACTCCTACTCACATTTGTCAATTCTTGGGTCTCTCCGGATACTATCGTAGATTCATCAAAGATTTCTCTTTGGTCGCTCGTCCTCTAACCGCGTTAACTCATAAGGGAAGAAAATTCGTTTGGGCAACCGAACAAGAATCCGCATTTCAAATCTTGAAAACGAAGCTAACCACCGCTCCTATCTTGTCACTTCCCGAAGACAACGATGATTTCGTTGTGTATTGCAACTCCTCGAAACATGGTTTTGGGTGTGTGTTGATGCAATGAACGAAAGTCATTTCTTATGCTTCCCGACAACTCAAAATTCATGAACGAAACTACACGACACATGATCTCGAACTCGGAGCCGTTGTCTTTGCACTTAAAATGTGGAGACACTATCTTTATGGAACCAAGAGTACTATCTTTACCGATCACAAAAGTCTCCAACACATCTTCGATCAAAAGCAACTAAACATGAGACAACGAAGGTGGATTGAAACCTTAAACGATTACGATTGCGAGCTTCGTTACCATCCCGGAAAGGCAAATGTAGTAGCCGATGCCTTAAGTCGAAAAGAAAGAGCGGTGCCTCTTCGTGTCCGAGCCTTAAATATCACCATCCACACAAACCTTAATAGCCAAATTCGGGTAGCCCAAGATGAAGCTCTCAAGGATGAAAACATTTCACATGAGCTCTTGAACATTCTCGTCTCTCGATTCGAAACTAAGGAAACCGGACTCCGATATTTTGCCGGAAGGATTTGGGTGCCTAGTTATGGGGACCTACGAAGTCTTATTTTAGATGAAGCCCATAAGTCACGATACTCGATTCACCCCAGTTCCAATAAGATGTACCGCGAGCTTAAAGAACAATATTGGTGGCCGAACATCAAAAGGGACGTAGCTACTTATGTTGCCAAGTGTTTGACATGTTCCAAAGTCAAAGCCGAACACCAAAGACCGTCCGGACTACTTCAACAACCCGAGATCCCGCAATGGAAGTGGGAAAGGATAACGATTGATTTTATCACCAAACTACCAAAAACGACGGGCGGTTATGACACTATTTGGGTTATTGTTGACCGTCTCACCAAATCCGCACACTTCCTTGCCATGAAAGAAACGGACAAAATGGAGAAACTTGCACAACTTTACATTAAGGAGATCGTAGCCCGACACGGTATACCTTTATCGATTATCTCCGACCGAGATGGCCGTTTTGTTTCTAGATTTTAGCGTACCTTGCAAGAAGCGTTGGGAACGTGTTTAGACATGAGCACCGCCTATCATCCACAAATCGATGGGCAAAGTGAACGTACAATACAAACCTTGTAGGATATGTTACGAGCTTGTGTTGTCGATTTTGGGAAAGCTTGGGACAAGCACTTACCTCTCGCCGAATTCTCCTACAACAATAGTTATCATGCGAGTATAAAAGTCGCACCTTTTGAAGTGTTATATGGCCGAAAGTGTCGCTCTCCTCTTTGTTTGGCCGAGGTAGGCGACGTGCAAATCACCGGACCCGAACTCATTCACGAAACCACCGAGAAAATCGTTCAAATCCGAGATAGGCTTAGGACGGCCCGAAGTTGTCAAAAGAGCTATACCGACAAACGATGCAACGACCTCGAATTTCAAGTTGGTGACCGAGTAATGTTAAAAGTCGTGCCTTGGAAAGGTGTAATCCATTTTGGGAAACGCGGGAAGCTAAATCCAAGGTATATTGGTCCTTTCGAAATCTTGGAGCGTATTGGAACTGTTGCTTATCGTTTAGATCTTCCACCTCAATTGAGCTCCGTTCATCCTACCTTCCATGTATCTAACTTGAAAAAATGTCTTGCCGAACCCGATATCGTCATCCCTCTCGATGAACTTACTATTGATGACAAACTTCATTTTGTGGAGGAACCGGTTGAAATTGTAGACACCTCCATCAAGACATTGAAACAAAGCAGAATTCCGATTGTTAAAGTCCATTGGAACGCCAAAAGAGGACCCGAGTTTACTTGGGAAAGGCAAGATCAAATGCAAAGGAAATACCCTCATCTATTCCCGGTTCCGGAAACGCAAGATTTCGAGGAAGAAACAACGACTACTACGCCTACTTAAATTTCGGGATGAAATTTCTTTTAAGGAGTAGGTAATGTAACATCCCGCCTTTTTCTATTTACTTTTCCGTTTAATTATTTAAAGTTCGTTATATGTTTATAACACCTCCCGTTAATACGCGTTTTAAATTATCTCGTTTAGGTAATTCACGCACCCGATTAAAACTTGAGGGACCAATCTTGCCATGTGACCAAACTTTTGACTAGGTCAAAGTGGTCAAACCACTCCCATCCATTCATCTTTTTCATTTTCATTTTTCCTTTTCTCTTCATACTGTACATTTTTCTTTCAATTCTCCAAACAAAGAATCATCATCTAAATCCAAGCTAGCGAGTGTCTCACAAAACAAATTACATATTTGGAATCCTTGCAACTTCCTCTTCGATTCCATACCGATTTCATCAAGTTTGGGTAACTTTCTAAAATCACTAGATTTTGTGTTCTTGATGTTTTTAACTTATAAAGTTGTTAATTAGTGTCTATGGCTCAAGTCTAACATGAATATATGATTTATATGTTCGATTTTGTTATTTGAAGTAACTAGCATGAACATAAACTTTGGTGTGTTTGATTTGGTGATTTGGTTGTTTGAATGATGTTAAATGTTATAAATGCATGTATTAAATGTGTTCCTAACATCACTAGCTTCAATTTGATGTGTAGGTTGTTTTAGAAAACTTCATAAACATGATTAGCGATTTTGATGTTGTTGGTTAGGGTTTGATAGAATTGAATGTGAACATTTAATGCATTGAAAGCCATGAATTATTGTTAGTAAGTAGTTAGTTGTATTTGAAGCATTAAATGCATTAAATGTGCGAATCATAAATGTGCACTTGTAAAATTTATGTATGCATTAAATGCCCGAATCATAAATGTGCACTTGTAAAATTTGAAGCATTAAATGTGTGCATTGATTGATCATTTGATTTGAAAAGTCGATTATTGCAAATAATGTTTTCGATTGTTGAAATGTGTTTAGTTGGGTTCCTTGTCAAATTAGCTTTCTAAAGATATAAGGTGCGAGTTCTAAGTGTTTACAGTTTGTGTTTTGTGTTTGTTTGAGTTTTGATTTGAGACTTGGACATTTGAGACTGACCAGGTACCAGCACACGTTAAATGCCGCGGCGCGGCAGTCTTGGGTCGCGGCGCGACCTAAGGTGTGTCCAGGTTCTGACCTACTTGTCAATTATACGAAAAATGTGTGGCATGCTATGGACCTCCGATTCACATGAAACTTGTTCTAACATGCTTATATATGAATAAATAGCACAGAAAAATAGTTCGGGACCCGACCCGAATGTGTTGACTTTTCGTTGACTTTGAACCGACCAAGTTTGACTTTTAATGAAACTTCACCAATTTCTTATGCAATCTTTCTAACTTGTTTCTATACTTGCATCTTGCATGAAACTTGACAATTTGATTCACATGCTACATAATCGAGTCGTAATGAGCCATAGGACTAATTGAACAACTTTGACCAATCGTGTTTACCGTTATTGATACAACCTACTTGTTTAGGTCAAGACTAACATTTGTTCTTGGCACGTTACTTGTTGAACTATCTTTTTACTCTTGCACTCATGGTGAGATCATAGTCCCACTTTTCAGATACTTTTATACTTTTAAATCGTGGGCTGAGAAACATATAAAATACATACTTATATATATTTCACATGTATATATACTTATCATACTTTGATACTTGAAACACAAATACGAATACAAAGATACAGACGAGTTAGAACAAAAGTCCTCAATCCAATTATCATTAGTTCCACTTGCAGGGTGTAAGTGTAAGCGAGTAATTATGTTGTGTGGCCATACGGGTTTAACAAACCCTCATTCAGACGGTTCGCTACCGTTGGTGGATGAAATATAATTTCAACGTGCATAGTGTATGTTCTAATACTATATTCAAAATTCAGAGGGAAGATTCAGTTAAGCCTTGATAATTGGGTGCTCATGATACAAACGACTTTTTTTTGGAATGTAAACGTTTTGGATAATCTAAACATGTGTAACGTTGTGGTTAAATACAAAATACTTACTAAACCTATGATTTCACCAATGTTTTCGTTGACAGATTCCCTATGTTTTTCTCAAGTCCTTGATCATTAGGCGATACATGCTTCCACACATTCTTTTTTATACTTGCTTGGATGTCGAGTATACTTGCATATGTGGAGCGTCTTTTGACTACTTTAAACTGTGTCGCACGTGTTTCATTTGTACTTTAGACATCGTTATGTACTAGTTATGGAAACTACTTTTGTAAACTTTGAAACATCCACACTTATGAAATGAATGCGACATATTTTCGGTCAAACTTTGTCTTAAAGACTTATGACCATGTAATGCGACCTACGTAGACGGCGCCGTCAAACATGATTTGGTCGGGTCGCTACACTTGTCACTCCTAATACTGTTGAAAACTTGATTTCTGTTCGACAATTCACTCGTGATAATATTGTCTCCGTTGAATTTGACCCCTTTGGTTTTTCTGTGGAGAATTACCCGACGCAGTGTCTTCCTTTCCTGTGTGATAGCACCGGGGACCTATACCCACTTACACCATCAACTGCTCCCAACTCTTCGCAAGCTTTTATCACCAGTCCCGTTACATGGTATCAACGTCTTGGACATCCCGGACACGATGTCTTTCGAAGAATTATTAATAATAAATATATTACTTGCAATAAAATGTTGTCTCTTGTATTTTGTCATGCTTGTCATCTTGGCAAACACATACGACTCCCGTTTTCCATTCTAGTTCTAATGTGAATGCTACTTTTGATATTATCCATTATGATCTATGGACTTCACACATTCCTAGTCTTAGCGGTTTGAAGTCTTATATTATTTTTCTTGACCATTACTCGCACTATGTATGGGTATTTACATTACGAAACAAATCAGACGCATTAAACACTTTTGTACACTTTCGCACTTTTGTTCGCACACAATTTAAACAAAAAATCAAAGCTTTCCAGTGTAACAATGGTAGCGTATTCGATAACACTGCTTTCCACCAACTTCTTCAAACTCACAGGATTCAATTTCGCTTCTCCTGTCCTTACACTTCTCAACAAAATGGAAAGTCAGAACGCATGCTTCGTACCATTAATAATCTCATCTGCACTCTCCTTCTTCAAGCTCACCTTCCACCCACTTATTGGGTGGAAGCTCCTCATATGGCAGCTCACCTTCTCAATATTCACTACAAGAAAAATGGTTTTTTCGGACAGGATCTTTTCGGACGACTAAAGTCGTCCGCAAAAACCCACTAACCGACAAATTTTTTTGCTTTTTCTGTATGCTTTTTCCTGAATGTTTGATCAACTTTTCCCGGATGACCCAATGTCATCCGGAAAAATAGGATCCAATTATTGTACCGACAAAAAATTGGCTCCAAAAAAAGGAAAGTTTTCGCGGGCTTTTTTCCCGGACGATATGTTGTCTGGAAAACATTTGGGGACGACAAGTCGTCTGGAAATCCATTTGGGATGACCAATTGATTTTCCTACTTATACTTCATCCTCAACACATATTGAACACATATTCTAACATTACATATATTTTTACCCTGATACACACATCAAATACAACGAAAATGGTAACCGTTCCGCCGATGATTGTCTCTTTCGATGTGTATTACGGAAGTAGATTCCGTAATCAAATGAGAGACTACGATTATACGCGTAGTTCAAAATCTACGTTCGAAGAAATTGATGTTCGCGACGTAGGTTTAGAGGACCTTCTATACTTTTTGAATGAAATGGTTCCGTTCGAACACACGGACGTCTTGTATTACGAAGATGACTGTGTTTCGGAACTGTCTACTACATATCTCCGAACAGAGGATCAGTGGAACGGTATAAAAGAAACCTTGAGTTGGCATTCTAATTGCATTTCTCTATATTTAGTGTTGAAAGATGAGTAAAGTTGTTTTAATTTCCGTCAACTAAACTATTAAGTTTAGTTGAGTTTAATGTTAATTGTATCGTTTTTATTTTAGTGTTAATTGTATCGTTTTTATTTTGGTATTAATTGTATCGTTTTGTTAGTATTAATTGTATCGTTTTTATTTTGGTATTAATTGTATCGTTTTTATTAGTTATATTGAATAACAATTGTCATTTAAATTACAGTTCAATTTAATCCATAATTAATACTGAATGAATAAAGACTCCATAATAATAAAGACTCCATAATAAAGACTCCATAATTAATACTGAATGAATAAAGACTCCATAATAATAATAATAATAATAATAATAATAATAATAATAATAATAATAATAATAATAATAATAATAATAATAATAATAATAATAATAATAATAATAATAATAATAATTATTATTATTATTATTATTATTATTATTATTATTATTATTATTATTATTATTATTATTATTATATTTACTAATCATAAAAGATTATTTTTTTAACATCACTTTTATTAAAAACCAAACACGGTTACATTTTTTTTAAACTAAACACAAACATAGCTAAACACAAATACATTACTGGTATTGAAACACACTAATAACGACGACGAGGATGACTACGAGCATCCGATTGAGTGGACGAACTTTCAGAACCTGAGCTCGATGCTGCCGATGTTTCAGAAACGAAGGACCAGTCGATAGGTAACGTGGTTATCGGACGTCGTCCCACCAGACCTTCAACCAAACCAATACTAGTAAATATACGGTTCAGAAATGCTCCGTACGGAAGATGAGGTCTTGTTTCTGCATAACAAAGTTGATTCATTCGGGAAGCGACCAAATGAGCAATATTTACTTGGATGTTGTGAGTTATGCACCAGTGAAGACATGCTTCGGTCATTGACAATTGAGTGACGTTTGGTTCGTGGTGGTACATGTTACTCCTAATAAGTGCATTTCTTATAGCAATATTTCCCGGACGAAAGTATTCGTCAAGGATGCCTGAACGTTCTATGGTTCTGAATGGAACCGCAGTACGACACACAAGTATGGCCACGTCATATTTTGGAATATCGTGAGGAAGAGCTTCGAGGTCTTCACTGGGAAAATAGATATTTTTACCTTCAAATGATACGCCCAATAGCATACCAAATTTTTCAAGAGTATACTCGTGTTGCCTGTCATAGATTTGAAACCTCACCAATTGTTCATTAGTGAATTCAAAGTTGGAATAGAATTGATGCACGAGAGCAGGGAAAAAAACTTATCAATCAAAAGGAAAGGAAGCCAACCCATTCTTCTGATTCACGATCGATCTCTACAAAATCTTGTAGTTTGACTTGTCGACCTTCACTAATAGGTCTATTATTTGTTGGTTGATTCATAGTATGATTGTAGAGATAGAGATAGAGAGACTTGAATGGATGGATATGGATGAAAAGAGTGTGTATGGCTACTCTTTAAGTAGATCCACAAACTCCCACTGCACCAGGAATTCCCGCACAAATGTTTCCCTTCCAAAATTTTTCCCGCCCTAACGTAACGGTGTTTATGTGTCGGTGTACGTAACGGTGTAATGTAATGTTATTATGTAACGGTGTATTGTAACAGTGTTATGCATGTGTCGGTGTATTGTAATGGTATATTGTTATTAAAAAATCACTATTTTTTTAATGTCACTTTTATTAAAACAACATCACGGTTACAATTTTTTGAAACTACAGATTAAACACAATAACAACGAAAGCTAAACAACGATAATAAACAACGATAATACAACAAAAAATTTAGAAATCATTGAGATCAGGAGAATCAGACGAATAGAATTTGCCATCCATGTCATACTGTGGCCCGGAGGGCACGTAGTCCTCTTCATCAGACACAATGTTTTAGCCCTCCTCCCGAAACTCGATATACAACTTGATGATTTCGTTGCTGGTCACTGCTCGACCCACAAGCATGGTCCAGTCTTCTTCATCTTTAAGAAGACTGGCTGGAACATTGGGTTCCTTGAAGAACCACACTTGTGAGAATGCAAGAGGTATGTCCTCTTTGAGAAAATCAAGTAGTTCAGACAACGGGTAATTTCCGACATTCATGCAATACTACCTCTGTTCTAAATTGATGGTGGAGTAATTCTTGACCTCGCGGTCGAATTCCCCACCATAGTTAACTTGAAGCATAACATTCATCTGAGACATTTTGAACTTATAAATTTTAGAGAGATAAGTGTTTGAGGTGTGGTTTGTTAACAATTGAGGGGTTGTATTTATAAGGGATTGAAGCACTTGTTTGAACGAATCCAGTGGTCATGAATTAAAATCACATGTTGAATACAGATTTAATAAAGGTAATAGTTGAAACAACTTTATACATAGTATCTCTGCTCAACACAACTTTATGCAGAGCATCTCTGCTCAACACAACTTTATTACACGAATCCAATGTTAAAATTACACGATTTATTGAAAATTAAAATTACATAGTTTATTAAAATACAACAATTTATTGAAGATGCATACTATTGGAAACGTTGCATTAAAATAATGGATGTTAAGTACTTACAACTGAAATACTAGAAACAGAAAATAATTCTGAAACTTCATACTACAACATAATACTACCAAAGGGGATTACATCGGTTAGTTGAAAATGAAATACGACACAAATGCTACAAAAGTACAAATTAACATTAGTTTCAACATTTTTGCTTGACGTTTTGCTGTTTTGAGTGAACGTTCTAGATCTTTTTTGGACCTTAACAATTCTAGTATCACTTTAAGCGCCCTATCAGACTAGAGCGGATCAATCTAAATTTGTCACTTTCTACAAAGTTCAGACATCAAGGTACCCAACCTACCACCACAACCATAATATCGTCGACCGTACTGGTACTCATCATTCAAGCAAGTTTTGAGAACCATCTTTGAACCACAAGATCGACAAAATTTCACAGGCAAAGTTTTCACTGGACCATAATGGTAATTATCAGCCATATTGTTGCAGTCATCTAGTGTTGTGATTAGTGGGGTAGTTATATAGAAGAATTTTCCTGCACAAAAAGCCATCATCTGTTTTCCCGCCAAAAATTTCCCACCAAATGTTCAACTAGGGTTGGCTGCTGATGGTTTCAATCCATTCGGCAACATGAATAATCTTTACAGCATGTGGCCAGTCATATTGACAACGTACAATACGCCGCCGTGGATATGTATGAAAGAAAGTTCTCTCATGTTGACTCTGTTAATTCCTGGTCCTAAATCACCTGGAAAAGATATTGATGTTTACTTGAGGCCTTTAGTTGATGAACTGAAGATTTTATGGTCCAAAGGGGTTGTTACACATGACTCAGTTACAAATACGTATTTTCAAATGAAAGCAATGCTTATTTGGACCATAAAGGATTATCCTGCCCGTAGTAGTTTGTCCGGTTGGAGTGGCCAAGACTATAAAGCATGCCCTACATGTAACGAGGACACTCCTGCCATGCGTGTGAAAAACAAAATTGTTTTTGTCAGTCACAGACCGAACCTTGAATCGAATCACCCATACAGAGAAAGCTTAGAATTCAATGGTAAGGTTGATCATACCTCTAAACCTAGAAAGTTCAAAGTAGCTGATATCGAAAACCAACTTACAGATTTGTTGCTAGTTGGTAATCCCGGTAAAAATCATACAAATGTTGGTGACAAAAGAAAACGTCCCCCTAATTGTCGTCACAACTGGACTAAAATTTCTATTTTTCGGGAACTTGAGTATTGGAAATATCTTCCACTGCAACACAACTTGGATGTCATGCATATTAAAAAGAATGTTTTGGAGGCTATTTTGGGTACCTTATTAATGAATGACAAGTCCAAAGACACTCACAATGCACGAGTTGACTTGGAAAATTTGGGTATTCGAAAAGATTCGTGACTCAAACCTAAAACCAAAGGTAAAAAAGATGGGCAATTCTTCAAACCTCTTCCCAAATACTCTTTAAAACTCGAAGACAGGGTAAGTTTTTGTAAATTCATTAAAGAAGTAAAACTTCCAGATGGGTTTGGATCAAACTTCAGGCACAAAGTGAACAAAGATAATACCAACATTACGAACATGAAATCTCATGATTGCCATATCATGATGCAACGATTATTACCGGTCGGAGTTAACGCATTTTTAGATGAAACCATCTCTACACCAATAATGCAGCTATGCGCATTCTTTAAGCAAATTTGTACTCGAGAGTTAATGGTGGCAGACATGTTGAAAGCTCAAAAACAATTGATTAAACTGTTATGTACTCTCGAGTTAATTTATCCTCCCGCTTTTTTTGACATAATGATTCATTTGGTGATGCATTTTCCGGAAGAGGCTATATATGGAGGGCCTGTTTACATGAGGTGGATGTATTCAATTGAGAGATACATGAAAAAACTAAAAAATTATGTTAGAAATAAAGCTAAGCCTGAAGGTTGTATAGCTGAGGGGTACGTTGCCGATGAAGCATTAACTACATGTTCAATGTCTCTTGAAGGTATACATACGAGATTTAATCGTCCTGACAGATATGCGGACGGGACAATTAGGTTATGTGAGTTTCGTGTGTTCAACTCGTTATGTAAATTTATCAGTAAAGGTGTGTTCAAATCTCTGGCCTGGGATGTTCAGGATAAACTTCACTGGTATGTACTCGACAATTGTTCTGACATCGAAGAATACAAAAATTAAGTCATTATACTAAAATATTAATTTATAATGACTTAACTGTGTAAACGTTGATCATATTAACAATTCTCTTTGAACATTTACAGTCAGTTTAAAGCAGAGAACCCCAATATGGACATGAAAACAAATTTTCCTAGTTGGTTCACCAACCAGGTAAACTCATTGTATATTGTGTGTGTGTATATATATATATATATATATATATATATATATATATATATATATATATATATATATATATTAGTTTACATTTGATAACTATTTTTATTCAAACTTTATATATATATTTTTATTTTTTAATAGATACGTGAACTACGGTCAGTTGACGGATCGAAGTATAGCGATGAATTGATCTGTCTATCAGAAGGACCGGTGGGTACCTCAAACCATTACGGTGCCTGCAATGTGAATGGTATCAGGTTTGTGGTTAGCAATCACGATGATCGACGCACAACACAAAATAATGGAATTGCAACACTCGCAGATGCCGGTGCTCGTGTCGCTAAGTATTATGGTCGGTTGGAAGATATTGTTGAGTTGCATTATGGTGGTGCATTTAGTGTTGTGTTATTCAGATGCCGGTGGTTCAATACTGAGAACACCCGGAATCGTAAACGTACAGTTAAAGTGAAAAACATAACTTGTATTGACATGAAAGATGAGTGGTACCAAGATGATCAACACATTTTTGCAACACAAGCTCAACAAGTCTTTTACATCGACGATCCTTCAAAAACCTCTAGCAGCTGGAAGGTCGTTCATGAGGTGCATCATCAAAAACTCTGGGATAGGGACATTATCAAAGACACCATACGGGATGTTGTACACGAAACCAATTCATCTGATCTTAGCCTTGATGTTGATTTAGATAATATGACTTATACAAGTATGAGTGTACCCATAGAATCAATACCAATTCAGTTTAATCCACCAACACATGAAGTTAATCCACCAACACATGAAGTTAATGATGATGATGAAGTTGATGATGATGATGATGATGATGATGATTGTAGTGACCCGAACTTTTCCATGTTTATATATATTAATTGAGATTGATATTTACATGATTAAATGTTTCCAACATGTTAAGCAATCAAACTTGTTAAGACTTGATTAATTAAAATATGTTTCATATAGACAATTGACCACCCAAGTTGACCGGCGATTCACGAACGTTAAAACTGGTAAAAACGACATGACGATATATATATGGATATACATATGGTTAACATGAGATTATGATAAGTAAGTATCTCCATAAGTATATTAACAATGAGTTATATACATATAAACAAGACTACTAACTTAAGGATTTCGAAACGAGACATATATGTAACGATTATCGTTGTAACGACATTTAAATGTATATATATCATATTAAGATATATTAATATATCATAATATCATGATAATATAATAATTTAACATCTCATTAGATATAATAAACAATGGGTTAACAACATTAATTGAGATCGTTAACTTAAAGGTTTCAAAACAACACTTACATGTAACGACTAACGATGACTTAACGACTCAGTTAAAATGTATATACATGTAGTGTATTTAGATGTATTAAAATACTTTTGGAAGACTTCAAGACATATATCAAAACACTCATACTTAACGAAAATGGTTACAGTTACTTTCCCATTCTTTTCTTTCATTAAGAATTCTAGTCGTATTCTTACCCGTATTATACACAGCTTCAAAACGTACTTACTATGGGTATATACCAATAGGAACTAGAATGGGATTCCACTCTTGATTATGTCATGTATGACCAATCAATTTTAACTTCTACCATGAGCTAGTCAACTAACTAGAACTCTTTTTAACCCCACTCACCACTCACCAATTACCACTCATCATTCACTCCATTTCACTTCCAATTCTCTTTCTAATTCTCTCTCAACAAACACACACTATTATGAACGTATTTTTCCAGTAGTTAATCATCATCTTCATCAAAAATCACTTCAAGAATCAAGCTATAATCATCATAGGAAGAACACTTCAAGAACACTTCAAAAATCCCTTCAAGTTTACTAATTTACTTCCAAGCTTTCTAATCCATTCCAAGTAATCATCTAAGATCAAGAAACCTTTGTTATATATAGTAGGTTATCTTTCTTATTCAAGGTAATAATCATATTCAAACTTTGGTTCAATTTCTATAACTATAACAATCTTATTTCAAGTGATGATCTTACTTGAACTTGTTTTCGTGTCATGATTCTGCTTCAAGAACTTCGAGCCATCCAAGGATCCGTTGAAGCTAGATCCATTTTTCTCTTTTCCAGTAGGTTTATCCAAGGAACTTAAGGTAGTAATGATGTTCATAACATCATTCGATTCATACATATAAAGCTATCTTATTCGAAGGTTTAAACTTGTAATCACTAGAACATAGTTTAGTTAATTCTAAACTTGTTCGCAAATAAAAGTTAATCCTTCTAACTTGACTTTTAAAATCAACTAAACACATGTTCTATATCTATATGATATGCTAACTTAATGATTTAAAACCTGGAAACACGAAAAACACCGTAAAACCGGATTTACGCCGTCGTAGTAACACCGCGGGCTGTTTTGGGTTAGTTAATTAAAAACTATGATAAACTTTGATTTAAAAGTTTTTATTCTGAGAAAATGATTTTTATTATGAACATGAAACTATATCCAAAAATTATGGTTAAACTCAAAGTGGAAGTATGTTTTCTAAAATGGTCATCTAGACGTCGTTCTTTCGACTGAAATGATTACCTTTACAAAAACGACTTGTAACTTATTTTTCTGACTATAAACCTATACTTTTTCTGTTTAGATTCATAAAATAGAGTTAAATATGAAACCATAGCAATTTGATTCACTCAAAACGGATTTAAAATGAAGAAGTTATGGGTAAAACAAGATTGGATAATTTTTCTCATTTTAGCTACGTGAAAATTGGTAACAAATCTATTCCGTCCATAACTTAATCAACTTGTATTGTATATTATGTAATCTTGAGATACCATAGACACGTATACAATGTTTCGACCTATCATGTCGACACATCTATATATATTTCGGAACAACCATAGACACTCTATATGTGAATGTTGGAGTTAGCTATATAGGGTTGAGGTTGATTTCAAAATATATATAGTTTGAGTTGTGATCAATACTGAGATACGTATACACTGGGTCGTGGATTGATTCAAGATAATATTTATCGATTTATTTTTGTACATCTAACTGTGGACAACTAGTTGTAGGTTACTAACGAGGACAGCTGACTTAATAAACTTAAAACATCAAAATATATTAAAAGTGTTGTAAATATATTTTGAACATACTTTGATATATATGTATATATTGTTATAGGTTCGTGAATCAACCAGTGGCCAAGTCTTACTTCCCGACGAAGTAAAAATCTGTGAAAGTGAGTTATAGTCCCACTTTTAAAATCTAATATTTTTGGGATGAGAATACATGCAGGTTTTATAAATGATTTACAAAATAGACACAAGTACGCGAAACTACATTCTATGGTTGAATTATCGAAATCGAATATGCCCCTTTTTATTAAGTCTGGTAATCTAAGAATTAGGGAACAGACACCCTAATTGACGCGAATCCTAAAGATAGATCTATTGGGCCTAACAAACCCCATCCAAAGTACCGGATGCTTTAGTACTTCGAAATTTACATCATATCCGAAGGGTGTCCCGGAATGATGGGGATATTCTTATATATGCATCTTGTTAATGTCGGTTACCAGGTGTTCACCATAAGAATGATTTTTATCTCTATGTATGGGATGTGTATTGAAATATGAAATCTTGTGCTCTATTGTTACGATTTGATATATATAGGTTAAACCTATAACTCACCAACATTTTTGTTGACGTTTAAAGCATGTTTATTCTCAGGTGAATATTAAGAGCTTCCGCTGTTGCATACTAAAATAAGGACAAGATTTGGAGTCCATGTTTGTATGATATTGTGTAAAAACTGTATTCAAGAAACTGATTTCGATGTAACATATTTGTATTGTAAACTATTATGTAATGGTCATGTGTAAACAGGATATTTTAGATTATCATTATTTGATAATCTGCGTAAAGCTTTTTAAACCTTCATTTATAAAATAAAGGTTATGGTTTGTTTTAAAAATGAATGCAGTCTTTGAAAAACGTCTCATATAGAGGTCAAAACCTCGCAACGAAATCAATTAATATGGAACGTTTTTAATCAATAAGAACGGGACATTTCAGTTGGTATCCGAGCGTTGGTCTTAGAGAACCAGAATTTTGCATTAGTGTGTCTTATCGAGTTTGTTAGGATGCATTAGTGAGTCTGGACTTCGACCGTGTTTACTTGAAAAATGATTGCTTAACAAATTTTGTTGGAAACTATATATTTTTAACATGTGAATATTATGTGATATATTAATCTCTTAACGCATTTGATATTATGTGATAGATGCCTACCTCTAGAACAAGTCCCATTGACTCACCTAATAATAATGAAGAGTCAAATGTAAATTGGAATGATTCGTGGACTGATTCACAAGTTCCCGAAGAGGAACCGGAAGAAGAGTCGGAACCAGAAGAAGAATCGGAACCGGAAGAAGAATCGGAACCAGATGAAGAAATAGAACCGGTGGGGGAAATAATAAAACGGTTAAGTAAAATAAAATCCTCAACCAACCGACCAAGGTTAATTATGGTCAATGGTGTTTCCGCTAAGGAAGCAAAATATTGGGAGGATTACCAATTCTTCGATGAATCGGATTCTGACGAGAATTCCGATGATGTTATAGAAATTACCCCAACTGAATTTAAAAAGGCAAAAGAAAATAATAAGGGAAAGGGCATAAAAATAGAGAAATCTAATTCCAACCCCGATGAACTTTATATGTATCGTCAACCCCCGAAGTCCTTAAGTTGTAACAATGACCCGGGAACCTCTAAACCACCAGGTTTTTCTAAACCAATGTGGAAAACGACGGCTCGTATTAGGGGAACATCATATATCCCTAGAAACTTGACAAAACGAACCAAAACCGAAGAAGAAGAAACAAGCGAGTCGGAATAAGATAGTTGTATTCGTGTGGTGTAATATATGTAATATAGTGTGCTTATGCTTTATGATATATGTAAAAATTGCTTGTATTAATAAGTATTTTTTTTTATGAATCTAACTCTTGTCTATTTTACAGTATAAAAACACAAAATGGATAGACAACCCAATATTTTAAGAGACCTACCCGGAGACATGATTGATGAAATCTTGTCTAGAGTCGGTCAGAATTCTTCGGCACAACTATTTAAGGCGAGATCAGTTTGTAAGACATTCGAAGAACGTTCCAAGAATGCCTTGGTTTATAAAAGGCTTTCGTTCGAAAGATGGGGGATATCACATTGGGAAATCCATAAGTTACGATGTGTTTACTTTGATGCATATATTGCGGGGAACCCAAATGCTATTTTACGCAATGGGTTAAGAAATTTGACTCAATATATCCGAATATTGGACTTCGTGATTTAGAAAAAGCGGCTAACATGCAACATAAAGAAGCATGTTATGCTTACAGATTAGTAATGTTCGCTTCTCACCAAAGTGAGAACAAGAACATCGGCCTACAACTATTAAACAAAATGTTCCCACAAGTGACGGAGTCGGTAATTGGGGTAAGAAATGAGGTTTTTAGATTGTTACGGGACTGTTGGACATTACGTAACCCTCGTCCCTTTGACGACGTTACAACACGCTGTCTTATCAACGGCCATAACAGTTATGTTCCACAAGACCAAGGATGGGAAGTAGTCCTAGTAAAACCAGAATGCATGACTTGTTTCTGGACGTATGAATTACGTGTCTTTATTGCCTTTGCTGAACGACTTGTGTACTAGCTAGAATTATCTTCACAACTATCTTGTATCAAAGTTATTGTGTGCTATATTTCATGCTTTATGTAAAATAAGCGGTATTGTAAGTTTGTAAAATATTGTGTAAAAGTTTGAACGCGAAATATTATTATAATCAGTTTTTCATATAGAATTGTAGTAGTTGAATTGTATATTAGCTACTAAGTATGAACTTAACGGGTAGGTACTACCTGAATTTAAACTTATAAAACGCTAATATGAAGAAAAAGCTTTTATAAATGAGTTCATATTATGCTACGAAATACTATTAACTACTCTTAATATTCTGTATGATTAACTTGTTCCATTTGACTATTTTGAAGGAAATGGCACCGACTACTCGACACACCGTGAATATGAATGAAGAGGAATTCCGTACTTTTCTAGCTTCAAACATAGCCGCAGTACAGGCTGCGCTATATACCAACAATAACCTTGGATCTAGCAGTACAGGAAATCGTGTAGGATGTACCTACAAAGAATTCACTGCCTGTAAACCTTTGGAATTTGATGGAACCGAAGGACCGATCGGATTGAAACGGTGGACCGAGAAGGTCGAATCGGTGGTTGCCATAAGTAAGTGTACTGAAGAGGACAAAGTAAAGTACGCTACGCATACCTTCACAGGTTCTGCGTTAACATGGTGGAATACCTATCTAGAGCAAGTGGGA
This sequence comes from Rutidosis leptorrhynchoides, assembly GCF_046630445.1. Taxonomy (NCBI): domain Eukaryota; kingdom Viridiplantae; phylum Streptophyta; class Magnoliopsida; order Asterales; family Asteraceae; genus Rutidosis; species Rutidosis leptorrhynchoides. Next base: position 426,013,877 of record NC_092335.1, read on the forward strand.
CAAGACGATGCGTACGCACTACCATGGTCAGCATTCAAGCACTTGATGAATGAGAAGTACCGTCCCAGAACCGAGGTCAATAAGCTCAAGACAGAACTTAGAGGGTTACGAACCCAAGGATTTGATATTACCACGTACGAAAGACGATTCACAGAATTGTGCCTATTGTGTCCGGGAGCATTCGAAGATGAGGAAGAGAAGATCGACGCGTTTGTGAAAGGATTACCGGAAAGAATCCAAGAAGATATAAGTTCACACGAGCCCGCCTCCATACAACAGGCATGTAGAATGGCTCACAAACTAGTGAACCAGATTGAAGAAAGAATTAAAGAACAGACTGCTGAAGAGGCCAATGTGAAGCAAGTCAAAAGAAAGTGGGAGGAAAACGGTGATAAGAATCATCAATACAACAACAACAGCAATTAAAACAATAATCGCAACAATTATCCCAACAATCGCAACATCAATCGCAACTACAACAAACGGCCCAACAACAACAACAACAACAACAACAACAACAACAACAACAACAACAACAACAACAACAACAACAACAACAACAACAACAACAACAACTACAACAATCATCCCAACAACAATAATAACCGCAACAACAACAACAATCAGAAGCAGCTATGCCAAAGGTGTGAAAAGTATCACTCGGGGTTCTGCACCAAATTTTGCAACAAGTGTAAAAGAAACGGTCATAGCGCGTCGAAGTGTGAGGTCTACGGACCAGGGGTTAATAGAACGAAAGGAACAAATAGTGTCGGAACGAGTAATGGCGGAGCAAGTAGTGTCGGAGCAAGTTATGCCAATGTAGTTTGTTATAAATGTGGAAAACTGGGCCACATTATTAGAAATTGCCCGAACCAGGAGAACACTAATGGACAAGGCCGCGGAAGAGTTTTCAATATTAATGCGGCAGAGGCACAGGAAGACCCGGAGCTTGTACGGGTACGTTTCTTATTGACAATAAATCTGCTTACGTTTTATTTGATTCGGGTGCGGATAGAAGCTATATGAGTAGAGATTTTTGTGCTAAATTAAGTTGTCCATTGACGCCTTTGGATAGTAAATTTTTACTCGAATTAGCAAATGGTAAATTAATTTCAGCAGATAATATATGTCGGAATCGAGAAATTAAACTGGTTAGCGAAACATTTAAGATTGACTTGATACCAGTAGAGTTAGGGAGTTTTGATGTGATAATCGGTATGGACTGGTTGAAAGAAGTGAAAGCAGAGATCGTTTGTTACAAAAATGCAATTCGCATTATACGAGAAAAAGGAAAACCCTTAATGGTGTACGGAGAAAAGGGCAACACGAAGCTACATCTTATTAGTAATTTGAAGGCACAAAAACTAATAAGAAAAGGTTGCTATGCTGTTCTAGCACACGTCGAGAAAGTACAAACTGAAGAAAAGAGCATCAATGATGTTCCCGTCGCAAAAGAATTTTCCGATGTATTTCCGAAAGAATTACCGGGATTACCCCCACATCGATCCGTTGAATTTCAAATAGATCTTGTACAAGGAGCTGCACCAATAGCTCGTGCTCCTTACAGACTCGCACCCAGCGAGATGAAAGAACTGCAAAGCCAATTACAAGAACTTTTAGAGCATGGTTTCATTCGACCAAGCACATCACCGTGGGGAGCTCCTGTTTTGTTTGTCAAGAAGAAAGATGGTACATTCAGGTTGTGTATCGACTACCGAGAGTTGAACAAACTTACCATCAAGAACCGCTACCCACTACCGAGAATCGACGACTTATTTGATCAACTACAAGGCTCGTCTGTTTATTCAAAGATTGACTTACGTTCCGGGTATCATCAAATGCGGGTGAAAGAAGATGATATTCCAAAGACTGCTTTCAGAACACGTTACGGTCATTACGAGTTTATGGTCATGCCATTTGGTTTAACTAATGCACCAGCTATGTTCATGGACCTTATGAACCGAGTGTGTGGACCATACCTTGACAAGTTTGTCATTGTTTTCATTGATGACATACTTATTTACTCAAAGAATGACCAAGAACACGGTGAACATTTGAGAAAGGTGTTAGAAGTATTGAGGAAGGAAGAATTGTACGCTAAATTTTCAAAGTGTGCATTTTGGTTGGAAGAAGTTCAATTCCTCGGTCACATAGTGAACAAAAAAGGTATTAAGGTGGATCCGGCAAAGATAGAAACTGTTGAAAAGTGGGAAACCCCGAAAACTCCGAAACACATACGCCAGTTTTTAGGACTAGCTGGTTACTACAGAAGGTTCATCCAAGACTTTTCCAGAATAGCAAAACCCTTGACTGCATTAACGCATAAAGGGAAGAAATTTGAATGGAATGATGAACAAGAGAAAGCGTTTCAGTTATTGAAGAAAAAGCTAACTACGGCACCTATATTGTCATTGCCTGAAGGGAATGATAATTTTGTGATTTATTGTGACGCATCAAAGCAAGGTCTCGGTTGTGTATTAATGCAACGAACGAAGGTGATTGCTTATGCGTCTAGACAATTGAAGATTCACGAACAAAATTATAAGACGCATGATTTGGAATTAGGCGCGGTTGTTTTTGCATTAAAGACTTGGAGGCACTACTTATATGGGGTCAAAAGTATTATATATACCAACCACAAAAGTCTTCAACACATATTTAATCAGAAACAACTGAATAAGAGGCAGCGTAGGTGGATTGAATTATTGAATGATTACGACTTTGAGATTCGTTATCACCCGGGGAAGGCAAATGTGGTAGCCGATACCTTGAGCAGGAAGGACAGAGAACCCATTCGAGTAAAATCTATGAATATAATGATTCATAATAACCTTACTACTCAAATAAAGGAGGCGCAACAAGGAGTTTTAAAAGAGGGAAATTTAAAGGATGAAATACCCAAAGGATCGGAGAAGCATGTTAATATTCGGGAAGACGGAACCCGGTATAGGGCTGAAAGGATTTGGGTACCAAAATTTGGAGATATGAGAGAAATGGTACTTAGAGAAGCTCATAAAACCAGATACTCAATACATCCTGGAACGGGGAAGATGTACAAGGATCTCAAGAAACATTTTTGGTGGCCGGGTATGAAAGCCGATGTTGCTAAATATGTAGGAGAATGTTTGACGTGTTCTAAGGTCAAAGCTGAGCATCAGAAACCATCAGGTCTACTTCAACAACCCGAAATCCCAGAATGGAAATGGGAAAACATTACCATGGATTTCATCACTAAATTGCCAAGGACTGCAAGTGGTTTTGATACTATTTGGGTAATAGTTGATCGTCTCACCAAATCAGCACACTTCCTGCCAATAAGAGAAGATGACAAGATGGAGAAGTTAGCACGACTGTATTTGAAGGAAGTCGTCTCCAGACATGGAATACCAATCTCTATTATATCTGATAGGGATGGCAGATTTATTTCAAGATTCTGGCAGACATTACAGCAAGCATTAGGAACTCGTCTAGACATGAGTACTGCCTATCATCCACAAACTGATGGGCAGAGCGAAAGGACGATACAAACGCTTGAAGACATGCTACGAGCATGTGTTATTGATTTCGGAAACAGTTGGGATCGACATCTACCGTTAGCAGAATTTTCCTACAACAACAGCTACCATTCAAGCATTGAGATGGCACCGTTTGAAGCACTTTATGGTAGAAAGTGCAGGTCTCCGATTTGTTGGAGTGAAGTGGGGGATAGACAGATTACGGGTCCGGAGATTATACAAGAAACTACCGAGAAGATCATCCAAATTCAACAACGGTTGAAAACCGCCCAAAGTCGACAAAAGAGCTACGCTGACATTAAAAGAAAAGATATAGAATTTGAAATTGGAGAGATGGTCATGCTTAAAGTTGCACATTGGAAAGGTGTTGTTCGATTTGGTAAACAAGGGAAATTAAATCCAAGGTATATTGGACCATTCAAGATTATTGATTGTGTCGGACCAGTAGCTTACCGACTTGAGTTACCTCAACAACTCGCGGCTGTACATAACACTTTCCACGTCTCGAATTTGAAGAAATGTTTTGCTAAAGAAGATCTCACTATTCCGTTAGATGAAATCCAAATCAATGAAAAACTCCAATTCATCGAAGAACCCGTCGAAATAATGGATCGTGAGGTTAAAAGACTTAAGCAAAACAAGATACCAATTGTTAAGGCTCGATGGAATGCTCGTAGAGGACCCGAGTTCACCTAGGAGCGTGAAGATCAGATGAAGAAGAAATACCCACATCTATTTCCAGAAGATTCGTCAACACCTTCAACAGCTTAAAATTTCGGGACGAAATTTATTTAACGGGTAGGTACTGTAGTGACCCGAACTTTTCCATGTTTATATATATTAATTGAGATTGATATTTACATGATTAAATGTTTCCAACATGTTAAGCAATCAAACTTGTTAAGACTTGATTAATTGAAATATGTTTCATATAGACAATTGACCACCCAAGTTGACCGACGATTCACGAACGTTAAAACTTGTAAAAACGACATGACGATATAATATGGATATATATATGGTTAACATGAGATTATGATAAGTAAGTATCTCCATAAGTATATTAACAATGAGTTATATACATATAAACAAGACTACTAACTTAAGGATTTCGAAACGAGACATATATGTAACGATTATCGTTGTAACGACATTTAAATATATATATATCATATTAATATATATTAATATATCATAATATCATGATAATATAATAATTTAACATCTCATTAGATATAATAAACAATGGGTTAACAACATTAATTGAGATCGTTAACTTAAAGGTTTCAAAACAACACTTACATGTAACGACTAACGATGACTTAACGACTCAGTTAAAATGTATATACATGTAGTGTATTTAGATGTATTAAAATACTTTTGGAAGACTTCAAGACATATATCAAAACACTCATACTTAACGAAAATGGTTACAGTTACTTTCCCATTCTTTTCTTTCATCAAGAATTCTAGTCGTATTCTTACCCGTATTATACACAGCTTCAAAACGTACTTACTATGGGTATATACCAATAGGAACTAGCATGGGATTCCACTCTTGATTATGTCATGTATGACCAATCAATTTTAACTTCTACCATGAGCTAGTCAACTAACTAGAACTTCTTTTAACCCCACTCACCACTCACCAATTATCACTCATCATTCACTCCATTTCACTTCCAATTCTCTTTCTAATTCTCTCTCAACACACACACACTATTATGAACGTATTTTTCCAGTAGTTAATCATCATCTTCATCAAAAATCACTTCAAGAATCAAGCTATAATCATCATAGGAAGAACACTTCAAGAACACTTCAAAAATCCCTTCAAGTTTACTAATTTACTTCCAAGCTTTCTAATCCATTCCAAGTAATCATCTAAGATCAAGAAACCTTTGTTATATACAGTAGGTTATCTTTCTTATTCAAGGTAATAATCATATTCAAACTTTGGTTCAATTTCTATAACTATAACAATCTTATTTCAAGTGATGATCTTACTTGAACTTGTTTTCGTGTCATGATTCTGCTTCAAGAACTTCGAGCCATCCAAGGATCCGTTGAAGCTAGATCCATTTTTCTCTTTTCCAGTAGGTTTATCCAAGGAACTTAAGGTAGTAATGATGTTCATAACATCATTCGATTCATACATATAAAGCTATCTTATTCGAAGGTTTAAACTTGTAGTCACTAGAACATAGTTTAGTTAATTCTAAACTTGTTCGCAAACAAAAGTTAATCCTTCTAACTTGACTTTTAAAATCAACTAAACATATGTTCTATATCTATATGATATGCTAACTTAATGATTTAAAACCTGGAAACACGAAAAACACCGTAAAACCGGATTTACGCCGTCGTAGTAACACCGCGGGCTGTTTTGGGTTAGTTAATTAAAAACTATGATAAACTTTGATTTAAAAGTTGTTATTCTTAGAAAATTATTTTTATTATGAACATGAAACTATATCCAAAAATTATGGTTAAACTCAAAGTGGAAGTATGTTTTCTAAAATGGTCATCTAGACGTCGTTCTTTCGACTGAAATGATTACCTTTACAAAAATGACTTGTAACTTATTTTTCTGACTATAAACCTATACTTTTTCTGTTTAGATTCATAAAATAGAGTTCAATATGAAACCATAGCAATTTGATTCACTCAAAACGGATTTAAAATGAAGAAGTTATGGGTAAAACAAGATTGGATAATTTTTCTCATTTTAGCTACGTGAAAATTGGTAACAAATCTATTCCGGCCATAACTTAATCAACTTGTATTGTATATTATGTAATCTTGAGATACCATAGACACGTATACAATGTTTCGACCTATCATGTCGACACATCTATATATATTTCGGAACAACCATAGACACTCTATATGTGAATGTTGGAGTTAGCTATATAGGGTTGAGGTTGATTTCAAAATATATATAGTTTGAGTTGTGATCAATACTGAGATACGTATACACTGGGTCGTGGATTGATTCAAGATAATATTTATCGATTTATTTCTGTACATCTAACTGTGGACAACTAGTTGTAGGTTACTAACGAAGACAGCTGACTTAATAAACTTAAAACATCAAAATATATTAAAAGTGTTGTAAATATATTTTGAACATACTTTGATATATATGTATATATTGTTATAGGTTCGTGAATCAACCAGTGGCCAAGTCTTACTTCCCGACGAAGTAAAAATCTGTGAAAGTGAGTTATAGTCCCACTTTTAAAATCTAATATTTTTGGGATGAGAATACATGCAGGTTTTATAAATGATTTACAAAATAGACACAAGTACGCGAAACTACATTCTATGGTTGAATTATCGAAATCGAATATGCCCCTTTTTATTAAGTCTGGTAATCTAAGAATTAGGGAACAGACACCCTAATTGACGCGAATCCTAAAGATAGATCTATTGGGCCTAACAAACCCCATCCAAAGTACCGGATGCTTTAGTACTTCGAAATTTACATCATATCCGAAGGGTGTCCCGGAATGATGGGGATATTCTTATATATGCATCTTGTTAATGTCGGTTACCAGGTGTTCACCATATGAATGATTTTTATCTCTATGTATGGGATGTTTATTGAAATATGAAATCTTGTGGTCTATTGTTACGATTTGATATATATAGGTTAAACCTATAACTCACCAACATTTTTGTTGACGTTTAAAGCATGTTTATTCTCAGGTGAATATTAAGAGCTTCCGCTGTTGCATACTAAAATAAGGACAAGATTTGGAGTCCATGTTTGTATGATATTGTGTAAAAACTGTATTCAAGAAACTGATTTCGATGTAACATATTTGTATTGTAAACCATTATGTAATGGTCATGTGTAAACAGGATATTTTAGATTATCATTATTTGATAATCTACGTAAAGCTTTTTAAACCTTCATTTATAAAATAAAGGTTATGGTTTGTTTTAAAAATGAATGCAGTCTTTGAAAAACGTCTCATATAGAGGTCAAAACCTCGCAACGAAATCAATTAATATGGAACGTTTTTAATCAATAAGAACGGGACATTTCAATGATGATGATGATGATGATGATGATGATGTGGTGGCTGACGATGAGCTAAATCCCTAAATTCCTCTAAATGAAGCTTACTCTAGCGATGATGATGATTATTGATGTGTAATTCTTGTCAGTTATCAAAAAACGCTTGTTGTTGTAATCAAATGTTTAATATTTTTATGAATGTTATTTCTATGAATGTCTTTTTAAATTTTCCGCATGAAATATATGTATATGTATAGTTTAATGTATGTATATGTATATATGTATATATATATATATATATATATATATATATATATATATATATATATATATATATATCATTGTTCTATTCACTTTATTTGTATTTATGCAGATGAATTTCTTTGCTCTCATTTTTATAATGATCGGTGCTGGGGGCGGTGGCCAAGATAACGATCCCCAACCTAATACACGGGGTAAACGGGGAAAATCAAAAAACATAGGTTTACGAAAATTGAGAGATGCTCAAGGACGACTCGAGATTGACTTTGATTTTACGTGGAATACCGTTAATCCGATAGGCCCTAATAGTCCAATGTTTGTTAATTTGATATCTAGTGTTGTTAGGTCCCCGAAGTTCCCGAAACATTACGAGTGTTGGGCGGATGTGCCAAGTTCTTCAAAAGAATTAGTTTGGATTAATATCCGCGTAAGTTTAATTAATTAGTAATTATACATATATATATATATATATATATATATATATATATATATATATATATATATATATATATATATATAGATATATATACACACACATATATATATATGTATATATATGTATATATATACGTGTACATATATATACATATATATATGTGTATATATATATGTATATGTATATATATATATATGTATATATATATATATATATATATATATACCTGTATATATATATACGTGTATATATATACGTGTATATATATATACGTGTATATATATATGCTTATATATATATATATATATATATATATATATATATATATATATGCGTTTCTTATATACAATCTTCTAATATATCAATTATTTTTTTTCGTAGAATTTGTTTATAATTGAAACTTGGCTAGAATCGTCGAGAGAACCACTAGTCCGAGCTGCTGTTAACAAGATATCGGGGGATAGATGGAAAAACGGAAAAAGTGAACAACAAGGTTATTACAAAAACCTTGAAAACCAATTTCCTAATGATATTGATTTTATTCGTTCCCACCCACCACCGGACGTTGAAGTCGAACTCTGGAATCCTTTTGTTGACTTGATGCTTAACGAAGATTACCGAAAGCGTTGTGAGCAAAATGCAAAAAACCGGTCTAAAGTCCAATACCACATTTTGCATGGAAGCAAATCGATAGTTAAACATTTGGTAAATTACTTAAACCTCCTTGTTTTTAATGTTTACATAAATGATAAAATGTTAGAAAATATGTTATTTGATTTATATACATTTAAGTTATTTTTTGTGTGTTTGTAGAACGAGAATAAGATAAAGAAAAGTCCAGAACCTTTCGGTCCTATCAAAAATTACAAGCTCTTGCACAAACCCAAGGACGGAACCATGTGGACTAACGATTTCAAACCAAAAAGGACTACGTAAGTAATAAATTTTCATAGATTTTGGTGCACTACATATAAATATAAATATAAGTATAAGTCAAATGGTGTATATATATATATATATATAAGTATATACGTGTGTGTGTGTGTGTGTGTATATATATATATATATATATATAAGCATATACGTATATATATAAGTGTATAATATTAATATTTGTTTAACCTTGTAGAAAAAAATGAAGGAATTGCTAAGAGAACAATCGGGAAGAGACGAGACCGATATCATGGACGAAGTTTTGGGTGATCGAACCGGACACCAACGCGGAGTGGGGCCAAAGTTACCAAAGTAGGCAAGTAATTCCGCATCTTTATCTTCTACCGGTCGGAGTACACAACCACCATTGGAACCATACTACACGGCAAGTCAAATTGAACAACTTTTTCATTTTAATAATCTAGTAGTACCTCCCAATATTCAACCAAATTTTGGGTATCCTACCGGTACTTCCAATTCCAATACTCCGCGCCCGAGCCGTAACAATGATGATGATTTGTATGATGATGGATTTGCCGATTTGTAATTTGCTGGGTGTTTTTCCGGTTGTTTCAAAACAATTATGTTAAGTTTAGTTGATTTGTAAACGATATTAGTTGATTTGGTAGTTTTTTGGGATTTTAAAGTGTATCGATAATTATTGTCGCGTTTGGAATATTTTTTTTTAATGTTATTGTGTTATTTTGTGAAACTATAATCTTATTTATGTAGCAGGTTTGGATATTTGAAATGTGCCGTATCGCATACGGCTGGAAACAGCAGAAACAAATTGGTCCGGAAATAGCAGAGGGCTTTCCGGACGACTAGTCGTCCAGGAAATTCGTCCAGTTTTTTTCATTTTCTGTTATTAATAAACAATTAATAATAAATAATTAATATTATTTCTTTCGGGAATTGGTTGTCCACAAACGTCGTTCGAAAAAAGCGTCCATGAAGGCTAGCGTTGAAAGTCAATTGGGACCCACCTTCCGTCCGGGAAAAAAAATTGCTGTCCAGGAAAACTTTTCGGGACGAGTCTTTCGGGACGACCAATCTCGGACGACCTTCCATCCGGGAATACTTTCTGGGACGATAAGTCGTCCTGATTTATCATCCGGAAAGATGTATTTTCCAGTAGTGATTCTTCCCTCTTCTGCTATCAATAACGAAATTCCTCACATTCGCCTTTATAAACAACAGCCTGACTACAACATTCTCCGCGTTTTTGGTTACCTCTGCTATCCTCACCTCCCCACAGGCCACAAACTCGCTCCCCGCTCTACCCCTTGCATCTTCCTCTGGTACTCGTCTAATCATCGGGGATATCGTTGTCTCGACCTTAGCAATAACAAAATCCTCCTCTCCCATCATGTCACTTTTGACGAGACCTCCTTCCCATTTAGCTCCATGACACCCACTCAGCCACCATCCTATGACTTTCTCGACCCTCCTCCTAGTCTCTTTTCCCACCCATATCATCTCTCTACTATGGAGACACAGCCTCCTCCTAATGAGGCTACCGCCGTCCCATCTCCTACTACGGAGACACAGCCTCCTCCTAATGAAGCTACCGCCATCCCATCTCCCACTACGGAGACACATCCCCCTCTTAACGAGGCTACCGCCACCACATCTCACCCACCTTCCACTACAGAGACACATCCTCCTCCGAATGGGGCTACCTCTGCCTACACCTCCACCCATCCCATGATCACTCGCACACGTGTCGGCACCACCAAACTGGTTTAACGACTTAATCTTCTTACCGCCGTCATCTCTCCCGTTCCCCGCACCTATCCTGACGCCCTCTCTGATCCTAACTGGAAACAAGCTATGACTGATGAATATAATGCTTTAATTAACAACAATACTTGGACCCTTGTGCCTCGCCCATCGGACACGAACATTGTTCGCTCCATGTGGCTCTTTACACACAAGTTTAATTCAGATGGTAGCTTGAGCAGATACAAGGCTCGACTCGTTGCTAACGGTCAAAGCCAACAGGTTGGCATTGATTGTGACGAGACCTTTAGTCCAATTGTCAAAATGGCATCGATTCGTACTGTTTTCAGCTTAGCAATTTCTCGACACTGGTCGGTTCATCAGCTCGATGTCAAGAACGCCTTCCTTCACGGAGAGCTTTCCGAGACAGTTTATATGCATCAGCCACCGGGGTTTAGGAATCCTCGACACCTGGATCATGTCTGCTTATTGCAGAAATCTCTATATGGCCTCAAACAGGCCCCTCGCGCTTGGTTTCAGCGCTTTGCTGGATATGCCCAGCGGATTGTTTTTTATCAGCCGTTGCGATACATCTCTATTTATTTATCGCCACGGTTCCGACACAGCCTACCTGCTCCTTTATGTTGATGACATTGTGTTAACTGCTTCTACTACCACTTTACTTCATCGGATCATTTCCGCCTTACATACGGAATTTTCCATGACTGACTTGGGCCCCTTGAACTACTTTCTTGGGATACACGTGACCCGCACTACATCTGGCATGTTTCTTTCTCAAAAACAGTATGCTTCTGAGATCATTGCCCGGGCAGGAATTTCCTCTTCTCACCCTTGCAGGACCCCGGTTGAACCGGGCGCCAAACTTACTTGCCACGGCCCCTCCGTTCAGGACCCGACTCTATATCAGAGTCTTATCGGCGCTCTACAGTACCTCACTTTTACTCGCCCATACATATCCTACGATGTTCAGCAAATCTGCCTTTTCATGCACGATCTCCGGAACAACACATGCACGCTCTTAGACGGATCATTTGCTATATTCAGGGTACCACTGATCTCGATTTACAGTTGTATGCATCTTCTCCCACCACTTTGGTTGCGTACTCCGACGCTGATTGGGCCGGTTGCCCGACCACCAGGCGCTCTACATCCGGCTACTGTGTCTTCCTCGGTAACAACCTACTCTCATGGTCATCCAAAAGGAAACTCATGCCTTCTCGCTCCAGTGCTGAAGCAGAATACCGTGGGGTTGCTAATGCCGTTGCGAAAACTTGCTGGATTCGTAACCTTTTGCGCGAACTTCATTGTCCTCTCACCTCGGCTACACTGGTATATTGTGATAATGTAAGCTCGGTCTACCTCTCTACCAATCCAGTTCAGCATCAGCGGACCAAGCACACTGAGATTGACATTAATTTTGTCCGCGATCTTGTGGCTCAGGGTCAGGTCCGTGTTCTACACGTGCCATCTAGATATCAGTTTGCAGACATCTTCACCAAAGGCCTACCATATGCTCTATTTGTGGAATTCAGATCCAGTTTAAGCGTCCGCAACACTCCCGCTCCAACTGCGGGGGATGTTAGACTATATTTATATTATCATATTTATTGTATGACTCTTCATTGGTATGCAATGTATCTATATATAGGATCAAATGTATGTCTTGTGAAATCAATAAAAATCATACCTTTCATATGTATTCCAACAACAACATTACACTAGCTATCACCAAAACTTTTAAAAGGTGTGAAGTCTTTGAAAAACCACTTAATATTTTAAGCATGTTAAAGTAATCAATTTTCATGAAAGCTAATCATAATTGTGTCATGTAGTTATTTACTTAATCCTAGGAACATCTCAATTAACTAATGCAGAAAAAATCAAATATTTTCTGAGTTAGATTCTTTGATTTCTTTTCTTTAGGAGCAATTAAGGGTACAAATTCATCCAAGTTCTCAACTCCAATTTGTTTAAATGCTTCAACAAGTGTCTTCATGTACTCCCTCACATTGTTCTTGAACACTTTTCCCCTCACTCTAATGCCTTCAGTATAATAAGTTTTACATTTTGTCAAAATATCACGTGCACGCTCACAAAAATGCCCAATCACAAATTCCTCAAAGCCCTGCATTCAATAAATATTAAACACAATTTTTTGTTTAATTTTTTTTGTTTGCTAAAAAACGAAAACATATATAACTAAAGAAATACATATTAAAAAAAGACCATTTGATATCAGCAGGGGAGGCCCAAAGGGGAAACAAAGTGATCCACTGCTCAGGGCCCCTGATTTTCTGGGGCCCAATTTTTTTATATAAACAAACATAATCTAAGATTTGAGAAGTAGGAGAAATAGGAATACTCAACTTAAACACCGAAGACAAAGCACGATAAGCCCAAAAACAACAAGCAAAGGCCCCAGAAATAAAAGAAATCAAAGTCCACTAGCATTCTAGCAAAGCCGAAAAAGATTTTTTTTTAATATTTATAATATTCGTTGGACCACTTTTTCATCTCGTTCAGGGTCCTTAAATTCTCGAGACTGACCCTGGATATCAGCCCGTTTGAGTTTTGTCCGGTTCCTTATTTAAGCCAATGTTTAACAAATTGTCCCATTCATAAGTAAATGGATAATAGCGTATTAAAGGTAGCGATTACATTACCTTGGGTGGTTTCTTCATGGAGTAAACCATAGTTTTAAGGGAGTAAACAATAGTACTCTCGTTGTATTTCAGGGAACTATATTCTCCATACTTAGTACCTCTTGTTGATTCATATCCAGGTTCATTGAAATAGGGCTTTGCATTCAAAATCAGACCCTGAATCGAGACCAAAATTTGGAGCGTAGTTGAAACGCTAGGTCTCCATTTCTCATCCGTGGTACCACGCCAAGTGTTTAGTAGGCTCAAGCAAACATAGCCGGATGAATAGAGATTTGGATTAAGTCTTAAGCCACCAGAACGATAGTGCACTTTCTGGGGATAATTGTGTAATAATCAACAGACATTAGAATATATCGTCTTTGATCAAATATTAAGATAAAGTGCATATAAAGAAATATATAAGACATACTGGTGGTTCATTAGGATAGTTTTGAGGGAAATAAACATCAAAGAAAAAAAGACCATCATGATACGGTGTCCCTTCGGGTCCCTTTATCACGGCTCTTAAAAGATCCATTCTCTGTTCATACACCCGTACAAATATCGTATCTAAAAGCATATAACGATAATTAGATCAACGCAAATGTAACGAAAACAAATCAAGTTGCAGAAATTTACGAAAATACCAGGCAGACCCTCCGTGAGATACCTCCACTCTTGTTCAATCTTTTTAACCCAGTTTTTTGGTGGCTACAAAAAAAAATGTTGATATAAAAGAAAGAAATCTGTTACTAACATTTTAGTTTTAAAGTTATAAAAGGATGAAGGCAAGTTCAAATTAGCATTGCAGTTACCTGCTTAACCGGTTTGTTGTTTGCGTAGTAATGATCAGAGTAGTCATCAGCAATATCAAACTTCTTGAACTTCCTGTAATTATTCATAGATTCTTGAACTTCCTGTATTTAGAAAGAAAGCTTAGTTGTACAAATCAAACAAAAAGGACATAAATAAACATGTATACTTCTTTGTTAAGTAAAGCATGTGTATTTAAACAAAAATAATCATATGAGATCATATTTAATGACTACAACTAAACCAAATAAAAAATTTAGAACATCAAAACGGTAGATAAAACAAACTGCATTAATCAGGATCATGTACACATATATACGCCTTAAATTACCGATAATAAAGGATAAAGAATACACATATATACTTGATTACCTCATTTTGCTGTGGCGTCAATGGAGAAGCTACCTCAACTTTCGATTCCATTCGCGGTTAACTTGATAGAAATCCACACACATAAACACAATAGAATAAAATAGCTTTAATTTGTTAAATTACAGTTTATTTGACCGAAATAAAGTTTCAGTTTGATGCATTAATCAAATCAATATTCCATGTATAGCTTTGAGAAAAAAATAGTGCAGCAATTTGTAAAAAGTTTGTTGGATCAAAAATAGTAAATCCAGCCAGTATGCATTGCAAGAGGTCCAAATTTATTCCTATAAGAGTACTTTTTATCTTCAATCCTAAATAAGAAAATTTTACTAAATAAATGTTAAGGAACTACAGTTGTTGCATATCAATTAAATTGGGTGGGCCAAATGAGACAAGCCCACTTTCTTCTGAATCTAACTAAACAGGCCCAATCATTTTCTATGACTACTATTGTTGCATATCGATTAAAAAAAAATTAATATAAATCTAATTACGTAGACCTAAAGTAGATCTAAAGGGGTTCGCACTAAAAGTGTTCATATGTTCGGTTTTGATTTTCTCAATTTATTCGAATAAGTTTGTTTGATTTTAAAATTTTTGAGAGCAAAATTAAAAACTGAACCTAAACCGAAATCAAATTTAGAAACATGAACTGTATTCAAATTTTAGAACAGAAACCGAACGGAAAGCCGTATTCAAACTCAATTCGGTATCAACCGGAAAAATCTATAAAACATAATTTAACAAAAATTATTATAAACTCTCAATTCTTAATCCGACTTTTGGTTTTGGAATCAGTTAGCAGTCTATATATCTTAATAATTTACCATATATTACTGGTTTGAATTTGATTTTTGGTTTAATCAAATTCAAAACAATAAAATTATAAATGAAACTGAAAATCAAATTCAAAGTTTTTCTATTTATACTTTGGTTGAATTATATTGAATATGCTAGCAACCTGGACCAATAAAACTAGAAAAAGAATGTATACCAACTAACAGGTGAATCATGCCAACGTAATTAGTTGCATATATCATCACTCAACTTCATCTTTTACCTTTTTTTTATAAAAATAATATCTTTCAATCAGGTTTTACCTTCGATTTTAATTTATTCCTACCTTCTTAACGATATTATTTGCTCAATCCAAAAATTATATCTCAACATAATTAAGAACAAGCATATATCAATACTAAACTCACCATCACGTATATATGTGAATACAGTTATAAATCGACTAAAGGTTTATAAAGAATAGAGCGCAAAAAATACCTGGAATCGTCCTTGTAAAGTTGAAGTGCTTAGTACCTAGCTTCTGTTGATTTTGGTAGGGTTCTTGAGTTGCATAGTAATTAAGAATCTAATGAGTATTTAAACACGTACTCCGTATTTTGGATGAATTTTGGCCGAGAATATCGGCATGCATATCACAACCGAATTATAAAAACCCCTTTACTTTCAAGCTTTGCATTACCAACCCTTGTACTATTACGTGTTTGTTTTTTAAGATGTTTTTGTCGGAAGATTTGCGGACCATGTCTGTAAAGAAAATGTGGTCTGAAGGTCTGTATACTGAATAGTGAAGACCGTTTGTTTTTATGTCTGCAGAATAACTAAATTCTGTCTGCATCACTTATAAGCATATTTCTAAGTCTGCGAGGCTGCAGACATAATAAGAGATTATTTTATCTTATGTCTTCAGAAATACAAACTATCTGCAGTAAAAACGTCTGCGAGTGCGTAGACATAAGACATAATAAGATCTACAGAGAGAAAAACAAACACCACCTTACTCTATCCGCCCCCCGTTTCTTAATCGTTTGGCGTAGTTTAAAAATAGTATTATTACCAATTAACTAGTTTATAACTCGCAATTTTGCGGGGTTTTAAAATAAAAGATCATGAAACTTATTTTGAAAGGTATCAACAATGAATTGGAATGAATAATCAATGGCAAACGAAAAAGGATAAACACAAAGTTGAATATAATTTATAATGTTATAAAAGCACTTGTATAGTAAATCCAACAATTCAGTAAAACGGATTACAATACAATGGGTTTATGATCCCGTAGCAAGTATGAACCCTTATCCAACACCTAGACATCATATCTTGCCACCACCACCACCATCATAGATACTTATACAATATAGGAACCCTTAATCATGTTCGTTATAGAGTGTAAAGACGCGAAGTGAGAAAAAACACTCCAACCCCTGGTTCGATTGGGGGTTATTGAGAATCACAATTTCTTTCTCATTTTTATTAGAAGATGGTTGTTCCGAAACATCAACTTCTTCAAGTTTCGGTTCCTCTCATTTAGATTCTTCAGCGTCCTTTTCCTGTTTCTCCACTTATCCTATCCGAATGCCTTCTTTCTGCAATGCATTTTCTATTTGTCCCTTGTGCTCTAGACAGTTAATGACAAAAAATTCATATTAAATTCATCTAATGTACTAAAATAACAAACATTCTTTTTACCTGGTAAAAAGCTTAATGTACTGAAAATTCATATTAAATTCATCTAATGTGCTGAAATAAATTCATCTATATTAACAAACATCCATTTTACCTGGTAAAAAAGCTTAAGTGGAACGCTGTTAAATAAAAATTTCCTGAAGATAAATGAGAGCCAAGGGACTAAGATTCAAGTTAAATATACAAGAATACAATACACACACAGAAACACACATACACATACGATGCGAGAATAGAAGGGCTTTAAGATTCATGTAATTATCTAAACAAAATAACTGCAGATTAAATTGTCTATTTATTTCATCCAAATACTACACGATCCTCCGATAAGACTAAAACTTTAGCTCACCATGCAACCCACACATATTGATATGTCTAACAAAAAATGAGCCATCTATACATATAAATAATCTAATAGCTTGGTCATATGTTGCTTTGGATCTGAAGTTAACAAAATCAGTTTTCCATCTCTCGAACACTGCCTAATGGGCTGTTTGTTGAAGTAATCATTAATGGACAACAACACTAATGAATCTTTCTGTGGTTCAGTTCTTCTCATCTCCATAAATACAAGATTATGGTGTAAAAAATAAGGAGCATGTACTAAAATTCGCAAATACTAAATCATCTTTGTGACTATCTATATATTATAAGGTTGTTGCGCTGTTTGAAATTTGAAATATAGTCTACTGGTGCATATTATTCGTGAAATACAACAGCTACCTGAATTTAGTGTTTTGTAGAAAAGAATATTGCATATAAACCAAAGTCACCTCAAATTTCAGCCATATATGAAATGTAAGATCGCCAGTTCATGTCATACTTATCCTAACAAAAAATTGCTAAAAGCGACTTTGCATCAGCTAATACTGTAAAGATGTTCCGGTAGCTCGCTTAGTGATATGTTCCTTAATAAGAAAACCAACATGTATAGCCCAAGATCAATGTGAAATATATTAAATGGCGATAAAACTAAAGAATTACAGGGTACCACAAACGTGACACATATATACTTCTATACTTTAAAGACGGGCTATAGAAGAAAACCAAAAGTTTTAAAATAGCACTTTTATAAGTCGAGTGGCCCTAACAACCTGCTTAACTGATCTTATTGAATAGATGAGCTTTAGCGACCCTACTTCTACTTCTTAGATGGAATTAATTCAATAAGATCAGGACTAGTCTTTCACTTCACAGATCAGATAGAGATCTACTTCATATTGTTGATGACCTTAAAGCCTTAATTCACATATTTGTTCATACCAATTTACAACTCTTACTGCTGATATCTTTATAAGTTATATACACATATCAAAAGATTATTAAAAATTACCTCAACGACCATAGGCTGATTGGGGAACACTCTCTCAAGGTGATCAATTAGATATATAGTTTGCCACTTTTAATCATCGTAGTAAGCTGATGGAAAGATTAATGCCTTTTCATTTTCTAAAAAAAAAAATGAAGCTTGAGACCTTGAGTTGCTGCAGTTAGTTAATCCCATTTTATGTTGACCAAATAATGGGTTCCCCTGTTTTGACGTCCTACAAATAACATAATTAAATACTCATTAGGCAACCATGATAACATTAGTATATAGGTATAATCAACAAAAATATTCCAATATTCAGCCATAACAGTCCTATTATCATTATCATTCATTATAACTGTTATAGTAAAACCTCACAATATTGAAAAATGAATTGTATTTATCAGATAATAATTAATCGTGACTTACATATTACAGAGTCTATAGATTGTAATGGATTATAGACATGAATATATCCGTCTTCAATTGTATTCACCATGTCTTGTTCTCCTTTACTAATTCATGTTCAAACAGCATCTGACCTACAAAACCCTAACGTTATTCAAGTTTACAAATTAAGAACCCTAATTACTGATTTAGGTAGTTATTAATCCACAAACATGGAAAATGTATGAAGACATTCAATTAAGACGCCAATTAGTAATAATTGAAAACCTTGCAACAATAAACAAAATAATCTTATTATATGTATAAGTGCAAGTAAAAAACTGTTTTGTGCAACTAGAAAAACATGAACGTGCCTCTGCATATATATGCAAGACTTGTTAAAAAAAAAAATTTACTTTTTCAGTCGATGTAATTACCCATGGTGATTGTGTACCAACCTGAACCATAAAAATTTACCACACAACACATTCATAAAATAACCACACAAGTATCAAAATAAGCACATGTTCTAAAATATCTGCAACAATTTGTCTTTTTTTTTGGGTAAAGGGTAATAAATACCCGGTGAAGAACAATTTGTCTTTGACATCAGACATTTTTCAAACCCATATTTTCTTAACTAATTAAAATAATTATATGTTCAAGCATCTCTGGATCATTGACTCTTTCAAACACTAAATCATTTGTCAAAAACCATAATTTCATATGTAATTAAAATACTTATAGTATAATATAAGTATTAGGTTGATGAATACAACAATTGTTAAATACGTATTTCAAAATAAAAAAAATTACTCAAACACTAATGAATCTTACCATGATTCCTGAAGTATGAAACCAATTCATCTTAATCCAATCGCTTCAACATATTTCAGTTTGATGTTTACAATGGTGAATCTAAATCGAAAAGTAAGAGACTGTATATTTTGCGACTCTCACATAGTTCGTTTTGCATCTGCTACAGTGCGAGCCCTAACGCTTCTTTTTTTCTCTTCTATCGATCTGCGTTTCGTATTGTTGAATCGCCATATTTTGTTTTTTTTCATTTGGTGTTGATCTGCACAAAGATTCGTTCGTGTTTTATCTTCTATAGATTTTTGTCGCTGATATTCGTATGGTTTTTCTTCACCGGTTGCTCAAAAGAGATCCCTAATTGTTTATGTATCACCTAGCAGATTTTTTTCTTTCAATTGTTTTTGAATTGTGAATTGTGAATTTGGAATTGGTTAAAGCCGTGTTTTGGAAGATGGTATATCTTTCTTATCTATAATAAGAAAACAATTATGATGTCATATTAATTCAAAATTCCCCGATTAAGAAAACTTCAACCATTAGATGAGTATCAAATAAATTGATCTCAGCCCTTTAAATTCCCTATGTCGTCATTAAGAAAAATCCGGGCAGTTACTCACCTTAATTACCATCAATGCCCTTATTTATTTAATTCTTTATTGTCAAATTACCCAAAACCAACCCAAAAGACGCGATCGAGTAACTGATGCTCCACCTTCATAAAGAAAACCTCTAACTGCAACCTTATTACACTTCATCACAAAAAAAACCTCCATCTGCAACCTTATGACGCTACCTTTAGGTATAAATTACAGTTGCAATTATAGGGATCCAAACCGGAACATTTTTCAAATTGATCCTGTAACTGTAATTAAGGTTTGCACAATGCCAGATGCTAATCGACGAGATGTGAATTCGGTGATGAACACAGTGGCGAATCACAAAGGTATCGATCTTTACTTTCAATTTTCATTATTTTTAATTAGATATGTATTTATTCTTTACTTTTAAATCGATGACCTAAACTTTTTTTTTTTTTTTTGGAAAGGCAATGATTTATTAAAAATGAATAAGCATGTAACTTAGTACATGATACACACCTAAATCTCACAACTCAGTACATGAAACCCACATAAATCTCACAATGACAATAAGTGCAGCTATGACAAAAACTAGCCTAAGAGAAGACTTGATATAACAAGAACAAAAATAGAGCTACCCATTGACAAGTAGGCAACGAATCTTCCATTGTGAGATTTAGGTGTGAATCATGTACTAATGACTAATGACTATAAGGTAATACAATTTTGTTTTATATATCTCTAATGTGGTTGTCTTTTTAGAATGCGATGATGTATAGTATTAGCAGTTGAAATTATGATTATGTTGATACTTTTCAGGGTTTTTTTGGGTTTTTTTTTGCTGATAAAAATTGGTTTGTGGCAATTGTTGTTTAATGTCGATGACATTATATTCGTTGAAATATTGATTCTTGATTACTCGATTCATGAAGTTATCTTAGTTGCTTTGTATTTCGGAAAGCTATGTAAGTATTCAATCAAATTCATCAATATATTAGGGTTGATGATTTCTTCATTTATTCTGTAACATGTCGCCATCTTCAAAAATCTGTTATGCCTGATCTATATGCAAAAAAATAACTGTAATGTGGTATTTACAGGTTTAATCCCATCTTCGACATATTGAATTGAAAGTAACAATGACGTCGGCACGATAAATTCTCATTTTAACTTCAATACAAAGTTTGATTGTTTACATGTTTTTACATACTTTAAATTACTTTGAATTACAATCATTGTATATATATCTTTAGTTTCGTTCTAATAACTCATGAATTCATTTCTATTTATATTATATGGTTAGGATTCTGCTTTATTAAATAATATAAATAAAAAGTATAATTAGTGGGTATTTCTGCACTTTAATCAGCTTCAGTTGATTGGACGAGCATCATAAACGGAACCAGATGAGTATACTAACTTTTACATAATGAAGCTTGGCTACCATTATTAGTGCCATTGATGACTGAAGGATCCAACAAAGGGGTGACCAAATTCTATATCATTACTGATGGGAAAATAATCACAACGGACAATCTACAAAGCGGAAACAAACCCGTTTGACCAACACTTTCCCGACCCGTATGAACCCGTGAAGAAAACTAACAAACAAGCTATATCAAATCCAACCCAAATCAGTCGCAAATCAGCAAATACAAAATAATAAAGCACACACAAAAGACACGAGCTTTTTACGTGGAAAAACCTCTCAAAACGAGAATAAAAAACCACGGGACCCGTAGGCCACTTAAATTCCACTATCACCAACAAGAGAGCAATACAATAAGTCTTCTCTAGATCAACTAGAGGCATACAACATCATCATACTCTTGAACAAGAACAATCAACAAGTATATGAAATAAATAAAGACAAAAGAGGAATAAATCACCCAAAAACTGCTCTCTGCTCCAGCAGCAATAACTCGACCTACAGGCCTTTTTAGACGAATTCAACGGTTGAAAACCTTGGCACTGATGTCAGGAAGACACAGCCCAAAAATGGTAAAGATTCAACGGTCGGATCTCCGGGGATCGAAGGTTTTCTGGACTGCTGTAAGAAGTGACGGAAATTGGGATTTTTTTCTCTCTCTTTTTCTTGAACTCTCTTCTCTCTTAATGAACAAAGTGGCTGCAACTTGAGTATGTATATGCCCTAATATGCAAGACCAAGTCAAACTTGCATATGGGCCAAATTGTTGGGCTTTGGGCTTGGACTATAATATTGCTCATATTTGTAAAACTCATTAAAACCCAACAAATCTCCCCCTTTTCAATTATGAGGAAGGATCGCCATCCCGGCGATCGAGCAACATATCTTGAGCTTCTCACTCGCCAAAGCCTTCGTGAGCATATCGGAACCATTATCATCAGTATGAACTTTATCAAGTTCAAACAACCCATCTTCAAGACATTCTCTAATCCAATGATACCGCACATCAATATGTTTTGTCCGCTTATGAAACATAGAGTTTCTAGCCAAGTGAATCGCACTCTCATTGTCACAAAGAACCGCATATCTTGATTGCTTAAACCCAAGGTCTTGTAAAAATCTTTTCATCCACAAAAGTTCTTTGCACGCTTCTGTTGCTGCCATATACTCAGCCTCGGTCGTAGATAAGCCAACACACTTTTGCAATCTTGATTGCCATGAAACTGCTCCCCCTGCGAAAGTCATCAAATATCCAGAAGTGGATTTCATGTTATCTTTATTTCCTGTCATATCTGAGTCTGTATAACCAACAAGCATCGGTTCTCCATTTCCAAATGTGATACCCAACTTTGAAGTACATCGTAAGTATCTCATGATCCATTTAACTGCTTCCCAATGCTTCTTACCCGGATTTGACATAAACCGACTAACAACACCTACCGCATGAGCTATATCAGGCCTAGTACACACCATAGCATACATCAAGCTACCAACCGCTGAAGCATATGGAACTTTATCCATCTCCTCAACATCCTCCTTTGAAGTAGGACAATCTCTTTCTGTTAGCTTAAAGTTGTTTGTAAGAGGGGAACTAACCACTTTAGCATTCTTCATGTTGAATCTACTTAGCACCTTTTCAATGTATTGCTCTTGTGATATATGTAACGTCTTAGCACCTCTATCTCTAGAAATCCGAATGCCAAGAATCTGTTTTGCTGGTCCCAAGTCTTTCATAGCAAAAGACTTGCTCAATTCTCGCTTCAACTGCGCAATTCTTTTAATATTTTTACCAACAATCAACATATCATCAACGTATAACAACAATATGATGAAATCATCATCACCAAACCTCTGAAAGAAAACACAATGATCTGAAGCTGTCTTTCGGTAGCCTTGCTTTCCTATAACCGACTCAAACTTCTTATACCACTATCTCGGTGCTTGCTTCAACCCATATAAACTTTTCTGAAGTCTACAAACATAATTTTCTTTACCCTTAACCCGAAAACCTTCAGGTTGCATCATGTAGATTTCCTTATCCAAATCACCGTGAAGAAAAGCAGTCTTGACATCCATCTGTTCAACCTCAAGATCAAGACTAGCAGCTAATCCAAGAACCACTCGAATAGATCCCATCTTCACAACCGGTGAGAAAATCTCATCAAAATCAATACCCTTTTTCTGGCTGAATCCTTTAACGACTAACCTAGCTTTGTACCTTGGTTGTGAAGTAAGCTCATCTGTCTTCACTTTGAATACCCATTTGTTTCTCAAAGCTCTTTTGCCTTTAGGTAACTTCACCAGGTCATAAGTATTGTTCTCATACAAAGAATTCATCTCATCTTGCATAGCTTCACCCCACTCTTTCTTATGATCATCTTTCATTGCTTCTGAATAACATTCTGGCTCTCCCCCATCAGTAACTAATACATACTCATCAGCAGAATATCTAACAGAAGGATGACGGTCTCGAGTAGACCGCCTAAGTGGGACAAATGGGGGCACATCTGGTACTGCAATCTCTACCTGCTCCGGAGCATCACTGATGTCGAACGAGGTGTATATAAAATAGCTTATATTTTACTAGGAAAAACTATTAAATACGATACAATTTTACACAAGATATTTATTTATTTATAGAATGGATATACTTAAACCTTGCTACAACACTTATAGGCAGTGTACCTAATCGTACAGTAGTGTAGTTTTTAGTAAGTCCGGTTCGTTCCACAGGGAAATCTTTAAACAAAGCTCAACGCTATATTAGTTTACTTTTATAAAAATACAAATATATATATAAGTAATATTATTATTATAAAGGGGGGTTTTTACCGTTTAATGACCGGTTTGTCGATTTTAAAACTTTAGTCGCAGTTAAAACCTAATGTAAAATATTAAATAAATACAAGAATTTAAATTAAAGCGTAAAGTAAATAACGATAATGAAATTGCGAATAATAAAAATGCGATAAAAATTAAATTGCGATAATTAAAAAGTACGATAATTAAAAGTGCGATAAAATGAAATAACAATAAATAAAAGTGCGATAATTAGAAGTGCAATTAAATATAAAATAAAGGAAATTAAATATGAAATAAAAGAATTATGCTTATTTAAACTTCCGTAATCATGATGTTTGACGTGTTGATTTTAGTTTTATGCCCATGGGTTAATTGTCCTTTGTCCTGGATTATTCAATATGTCCGTCTGGTTTTTGTCCATAACAGTCCATCAGTCATAAATATAAATTGCAAGTGTCCTTGTCAAATTATTATTATACCCGAAGATAAATATTCCAACTAATTGGGGATTCGAATTGTAACAAGGTTTTAATACTTTGTTTAATGAATACACCAGGTTATCGACTGCGTGTAAACCAAGGTTTTACTACTTTGTTAACAATTACACCAATTACCCTTGAATGTAATTTCACCCCTGTTTTAATTATTCTAGTGGCTATTAATCCATTCCCGTGTCCGGTTAAATGAACGATTATTCGTACATATAAATACCCCGCCCATCGTGTCCGATCGAGTGTATATGGTAATTTATAGGGACGCCTAATTGTAAATCTTTATATTAACATTAACAAACTTTCATTTAGTTAAACAAATATAAAGCCCATTAATAGCCCATAGCCTAGTTTCCACAAGTGTCGTTCTTTTGTCCAAACCCCAATTATGGTACAAAGCCCAATTACCCAATTTTAGTAATTAGCCCAACATCATGATTACTTCGTTTTAAACAAGCATAATAATAACTTAGCTACGAGACATTAATGTAAAAAGGTTGAACATAACTTACAATGATTAAAAATAGCGTAGCGTTACACGGACAGAATTTCGACTTACACCCTTACAACATTTGCTAACATAACCTTATTATTATAATTATAATTAAAATTAAAATATAAATTATAAATATAAATATATTACGTATATATTGAGAGAGATTGAGAAAATAAGATGATCAATTCGATCAGAATTCGGTTGGCTTTATAGCCAGAAATGAAATTTGGGGCTCCGCGACTCGCGGCAAAATAGCCTTAAAACTCCGCGAGTCGCGGAGAGGTATTTTCATTTCACACCCTTGGAGTTTCTGGCTGCCGACGGTTTTAATAATATATATATATAATATATATATAATTAATATAATTAATTATATATTATATTATATTTATATACATAGTTAACTTGTAATTTTTAGTCCGTTGCGTCGAGCGTTAAGAGTTGACTCTGGTCCCGGTTCCGGTTTTTCGAACGTCCTTGCGTACAATTTAATATCTTGTACTTTGCGTTTTGAATCTTGTACTCTTGTGATTTCGAGACGTTTCTTATCAATAATTGGAACCTTTTTGATTGTCTTTTGTTCTTTTGAGCTTTTTGGTCGTTTGCGTCTTCAATTCGTCGAATCTGTCTTTTGTCTTCACCTTTTATTATTTAAACGAATATCACTTGTAAATAGAACAATTGCAACTAAAAGCTTGTCTTTCTTGAGGAATAATGCTATGAAATATATGTTCGTTTTTAGCATTATCAAATATTCCCACACTTGAGCGTTGCTTGTCCTCAAGCAATATTGTCTTGAAATACTAGAATCACTTCTTTATTCTTCACACTTTGTACATCAGTGATTTCTATACGGCGGTATAAACAATGGTAGTAACGATATGGTTTACAGTTCCACATGACTATAAAAATTTAGATCCATTAAGGAAATTGGATCTTTATGAAAACATTTGATCTTTTGAAAATTAAATCTAGTTTTTACCCTAGATAAGTTTTCCGGAATAACCCTTTACCGGTGTTTGCAAAATATTTTTGTGGGTTTGGTGGGTTTCAGATTTGAAAATTTTAGCTCAAAACTTGCGGTTTTGTGTCACCCACTTGCTAACCTTGTATTTGGAAAGCAACACGTCCAGTTTACTTGTCCCGTATATTACCTTTCGGCAAACTACCGTCCGGTTGTAAAGGAAAGCGTTGAACAAGCAACTGTTTAAGGCAATGTCCCGTGACATGCTTTTGATTATGGTCTATAACGTGTCGGACGCAATTACTATTCTTGGTAGGAGCAATAGTAAAGCTCACCCTTATAATTTTTCGGTTTGGCACAAAGTCCTGTCTTTGACCATGTTATGCAACCACCGTTCTTACGGTTGACACCCGATTTGGTTCAGGTGACCTAATGAATTCTAGGTGAATTCCTAGGATTTTACGTTCAATGGTAATGAACGCATTGAAAATAGGGTTTTCAGAAAACAAATCGGTTTGTATTTTTGATCAAAATATTTTCTCGTTTAAGCTCGAGTTTAGATATCATTGAATTCCATGAGTTTGTAATTCTCAATCTTTAAGGTCAATCTCAAGGATTGAGTAATATCAGGCTTAAAAGCTGATTTTTAATCTTTAAGGAGATTATCCTTTCTGGGGATCTGATTCATTAGTCTTATCCAGCTAATTTGCACGGTGCCTCCCCATTGTACGAGATAAATCCTTCTCATGGTTAGGATAAATCTGACCACTTGGCGACCCTGTTTAATGCTGAGGTCCGTGGATTTCCTGCTGATTTTAGTGATGACTTTTCTAGATTTTTCGTCAACCTACAGCTGGTCTGGACGACAACTTCATGACCTAAATCAAGAAGCGCGTGTCTTTTTCGGAAGACTTTACTTCCTTTTAATGATGGAATTGATTCATCGTGTAGATCCATCTCTTCTTTTCTTTCATTGGGTAAAACAGTTTAGTTTAGTCCAAAGCAAAAGTATTTTCAGTTATTTGTTACAAATATATGTGGCATATGTTTAAAATAACTTGGTAAATTTTCCCACACTTGGCTTTTTATTTCTTTTTATCGTCCTCTATTCCATTTTAAATGAATTTTAACATTTTAGTTTGTTTCTCAATTTATCTCCTTTCCGAGGTAACAATAATTTCGGTGTTAAAACCTAGTTTTATCGTTCATAAATATGTTTAAACATGATTTTGAATTCATTTATTTGAAAATTTTTAAAAATTTTACTAGAATTGGGTAGTCAGTATATAAGACCAGGGCTGTTCTTTATTATCAGAGAGCACTAGATTCTAATACAACTACTGCTTTACTAGTATTTTTAATGGTAACCAAGTGTATAAAGTAAAAGTTTTAAAATCCGAAAGAATTTAACCCCTTCCCACACTTAAGATCTTGCAATGCCCTCATTTGCAAGAAATCAGTAACAATTTAAATTATTGAGGGTGATTTGTGTGAAAATGATTAAATTTTTACCAAAGTTTCCAAATATATTGGCGTTTGTTTGCTGAATGATAAATGGTGCATGTCATTTGTTCATTCCGTCTTGTTGTTATTTCACATACATTTTGCATCATTGTCGTCAAAATTAGTTGCTTTTGCTGAACTTAATGCCAGTCTTTGAAAATGCGTTGTTTTACCCTGTTGTGTACATAAGATAAACTGCAAACATATATACATATTTTTGAAGTTTGGTTTATTACCCCACATTCAAAAATTATTAAAATCTAAGAATAAAAGTTAGATAATTATAAAAATGATTACAATATTAACAAAAGTATTAAACATATCAATAAATACAAATTACAAAATAAAAATAAAAATAAATAAACTAAGGATGATATTGGTACCAATAGGGGTTCCACGCATAACCATAAGTGCTATAGAATGCTTCGGCAGGGTCATACGTAGGATATGGTGGCTGCATCTCTATCGACCAAGGAGGGAAGACGGGTTTCGGTGTAGGAATATAGTTTCTACCTATGTGTTGGCAATGCGCTATGATCTGGTTCTGATGAACTTGCCAATCTTCAAATGCTCTCTGTCTAGCATTTTCGTATTCCTGAGAAGCTATAAACCTATGAATTTCTTGCCCCCCTCCTACATTACCTTGTTCCTGGTTTCTCTCTACCTGTGGATGTCTACCATTGTATCGTACTGCGGCGTTATTTCGCCGCTTCAACACTTTCGCACCATGGTATACATTTAAACCTATAGTGTCGCGGGGTTCCGGCTCTTCTACTAATAATCCCCCCCGACTTATATCCACACCGAGATATTCACCAATCAAAGTAATAAAAATACCACCCCCTATTATGCTATGTGGACGCATCCCTCGAACCATAGCTGATAAAAAATAACCCACACAATATGGTATACTTACAGCGCTGTGTGGGTCTCGAATACACATATGGTAAAACAAATCTTGTTCATTTACCTTTTCTTTGTTTTTACCCCTTTGTGTAATCGAGTTAGCTAAAAACCTATGTATTACTCTTAATTCGGCTCTATCTATATCCAAATAAGAGTAGTTTCCCCCTTTAAAACGGTGATGGCTTGTCATTTGACTCCACACACCGTGTGTATCAAAATTTTCATCTATTTTCCTACCGTTTAGTATCAATCCTCTACAATCGGCAGACGCTAATTCCTCAGGCGTATATATACGTAAAGCCTGAGCCATGTCCAGTAAAGACATGTGGCGCATCGAACCGCCTAACAAAAATCTAATAAAAGAACGATCGGTTAAACTGGCTACCCGATCATTCAACTCTATACTACATAACAACTCTTCACACCATACTTTATATACAGGTCTGCGTATGGTGAATAAACATATCCAGTCATTAAAAGAAGAATTACCATACCTCTGTACCAGTAATTCCCTAATTGGCCCGGCCAATTCTACAGCTTCCAAGGGTCCCCATTCTATGACCCTTGGTACCTCAACAACCTTGGAATGAAGAGTATGCAAACCCCGTTGATATTTTGGATAATCTATCCAAAGTCTGTCAAATCGCAGGTTCGGGTGCAACTGTTCCAAGTGCATATCTGAAAAGGTCATGACTGGATGAGGTACATCCTGCTTGTAGTAGTTATCTACCTCCTGTTGTTCCAAGTTCTCAGCAGGAGCATGACGGGCTTGGGATGAAGATTCACCCCTTTCATTCTGCAAAACACATCAAACACAAATTTTGTGCATCCAAATATGCATTAGTGTCAGCAAAATCATCAATCAAAATAATTACAATGACATTATCAATTTATATCAAACTTAAGCTCATTTTCACATTTTTATCAAATCTACACTTTTTCAAATAAGCATATACGAAAATTTTCGCCAAGTTCATAAGCATTCAACTCAAATAACATGTCAAAATAATCATTACTAGCAAATAAACAAGTCTCAAATGGCATTATCTTTCAAAAATCAAGTTCATGAATTTTGGACTTGAAAAAGTCCACTTTAATTCTCAAAATCATGTTTAGGCTCAAAGTTTGGATCATTTAACTACCTAGACATGTTACACTACTCAATTTAGCAATAATTCATGACAAAAATCGGCCATAACCTGTTTATATCAAAAAGCCCCAAATTTGCTCAAGAACACAAACCCTAGATTCTAAAGATTTTGAAGTTTTTGGCTTCAAATCATGTTAACAAGCATCAATCTAGGTTATACATGCATAATATACTAACAATTTAACACTAATTACACTAAAAATTAACAAAATTCAAATTATGAAAATATGCTCAAGAACACACTAAAATTCGAATTAAATGGTATTTAGGTGTAGAAATTTACCGTTTTTCTTGAGTAGTTCCTAGATATCATCCTTCTCAACATGATTTTAGCAAAAAATTTGGTGATTAACGGTTAAAAATTGAGATTTTTGGGGGTGATTTTCGTGGGTTTTCGGGGGTTTTTTCGCTGTTAAAATTGCAGTGTTTTTGTGTGTGGTGTGTACAGATCGTGCAGCTGGTTATATTTTTTTTCTGTAATTTGGTCCCTCCGCGAGTCGCGGAGGTTTTCACTGAAAACTCCGCGAGTCGCGGAGTTACTTTTTTTTTTTTTTTTTTTTTTTTTTTTTTTTTTTATAATCTTTAACTTATAAAACAATTAAGAAATTAATTTTAAAATTTTGTTTCCCTTGTTATTTAGGACGAGGTCGTTTCGGATCGATGTCCTAGTCCGTCCCTCGACAAAATTTTAAAATTTGTCTTTTTGTAGCGATTGTTTTAAAAGCTAAGATTTTTGGGTTTTTTTTTTTTGTTTTTGGCATACTTTAAATCAATAAGATTAAAAATAATGATAATAAAAGTTCTCGTCCCTCCCTCGGGTAAAGCAATTTCGGTTCAGAGACCTAGTCTTCAACTTACGACGAATTTTAAAAATCATATTCTTAACTTAATGAGATAAAGTAAATTTTTGTTTTTAAATTCACACAACTTAAATATAAAATTCAAAATTAATATTAAAAATTCACACCAAACTCAAAATTTGAAATGCATAAAATTAAAATTTCATATTTTAAAAATTAAAAATTCACACCAAACTTAATTTAAAAATTCATATTATAAATTCACACCAAACTTAAAATTTGAAATGCATAAAATTAAAATTTCATATTTTAAAAATTCACACCAAACTTAATTTAAAAATTCAAATATTTACAATTTTAAATATATTGTTTTTACAAAGTTTACAATATTAATTTAAGATTTAAATATTAAGATTAAAAACATGGTAAAATTAAAAATCTTTTTGTCTTTTTATCCCACTTTAATCAATCAAATATTATCAAAAATATGCGCCCCTCTTTTCGGTAAAGTAATTTCGGTTCCAAGACCTAATTTAACTCATGACGAATTTTTGAAATATTTTGGGTTGATTGATTAAAGATATTTATACCTTAAGAATAAACGTTAAATTTCGCAGTGATGTAATAAATTTTTGAAGGATATCAATAATTTCGGTCGCCAAACCTAATTTTATTTAATACCAATTTAATACTTTTTAGCGAACAAATTAGCGTTTATTATCAAAAGGTTAAAAATAAAAATAAAAATAAAAACTATACAGACATACCTGTGAAATAGATTTCTTAGTTATATGATCTATTATATTCATAAGATAGTCGGTTTAATTGGTCTTCCATGGCTGCATAGGCGTAACCTCTAGCATTCATTGTCTTTTCTTCTAAACATATGAACGGTCCGTCTCTGCATAAAGTAACAAATTCGGTATTTGAATAGGTTTGATTATTTGAACATTTACCTCCATGTGACCATTTTCCGCATTTGTGACATTTTTCTAGGTGTCGTGCTCTTCTTTTCGCTGCGGATTTTGATTTTCCTTTACCAAATTGTAACTTATTATCTTCGCATCTGGATCCTTTTCTAACTCCGTCCATTCTTTCTCTGATTACTGATACTATTTCGCTCGGGAGTATGTCATTATTACGTTTAGTGATCAAAGCGTGTAGCATTAGACCATGGTTTAATTCACAGGCAGTCTTCATTTTGTAAAAACCTAAAAAAATAAAAATTCAGAATGGGGGGAGAAGACTAGTTCTTTAGGGTCTGCTAGGGAAAGACCATACGTGTTCCATTTTCGAGAACTATACGAAAACAGACAATCTAACTCTAACAGAAATATATATTATCCTTTAAAGACTTGATTCTCCCCACACTTAGTTAGCTGTGGCATCGAAATTGTGATTAACTTCGTTGTTGACCTCCATCGGACCATGTATGTAATGTTTAACTCTGTGACCATTAACTTTAAATTCAATCCCATTTGAATTTATCAATTCTATCGTTCCGTATGGGAAAACTCTTTTGACTATGAATGGTCCAGACCATCTTGATTTCAATTTTCCAGGAAATAGCTTGAATCGTGAATTGAAAAGAAGAACTCTGTCTCCTTCTTTAAATTCTTTTGAACTTCTGATTCTTTTATCATGCCATTTCTTCGTTCTTTCTTTATAGATTAACGAATTTTCGTATGCTTCATGTCTTAATTCTTCTAATTCGTTTAGTTGACTTAATCGTAGACGTCCGGCTTCATGTAAATCAAGATTACATGTCTTCAAAGCCCAAAATGCTTTGTGTTCAATTTCTACTGGAAGATGACACGTTTTTCCATAAACAAGTCTTAAAGGTGTGGTTCCAATTGGAGTTTTGTAGGCTGTTCTAAAAGCCCAGAGTGCATCCTCCAATTTAATGGACCATTCCTTCGGATTTGATCCTACGGTTTTCTCTAGAATACGTTTTAAAGCTCGGTTGGTATTTTCAACTTGTCCACTTGTTTGTGGATGATATGCGGTGGAGATTTTATGAGTTACTCCATATCTTTTAAGAACTTTCTCAAGTTGATTATTACAAAAATGAGTACCCCGATCACTTATTAAAGCTTTCGGTGTTCCAAACCTTGCAAAAAGACGTTTTAAAAAGTTGACTACAACTCGTGCATCGTTAGTTGGGAGAGCTTGTGCTTCCGCCCATTTAGATACATAGTCAATGGCTACGAGTATATATAGATTATTATGAGATTTTGGAAATGGACCCATAAAGTCAATACCCCAAATGTCAAATACTTCACATACTTGGATGACATTTTGTGGCATTTCATCACGTTGACTTATTCTTCCGGCCCTTTGACATGCATCACAGGATTTGCAAAGAAGGTGTGCGTCTTTGTAAATTGTAGGCCAATAGAATCCAGCTTCATAAACTTTTCTTGCTGTTAGTTGAGGCCCATAATGCCCTCCTGTTGGTCATGTGTGACAATGGTTTAAAATTTTACTAGCTTCATCTCCAAATACACATCGGCGTATTATTCCATCGGGACAACTTTTAAACAGGTGTGGATCTTCCCAGAAATAGTGTTTTATATCACTGAAGAATTTCTTTCGTCTTTGGTACGATAATCCTTTTTCAAGGAATCCACAAACTAAGTAGTTTGCATAGTCTGCAAACCATGGGATTTCTTTATAATCTATCTTTAATAGATATTCATCAGGAAAGTTGTCTTTTATGGCCGATTCATTCAGAACTTCTAATTCGGGATTTTCAAGACGAGAAAGATGATCAGCGGCGAGATTTTCTGCTCCTTTTTTATCTCGGATTTCAATATCAAACTCTTGTAAGAGTAAGATCCAACGGATTAATCTTGGTTTAGCATCTTGTTTTGAAAATAGGTATCTAAGAGCAGAATGGTCGGTATAGACCACCGTTTTTGCTAGAACGAGATATGATCGAAATTTGTCAAAAGCAAAGACAATAGCAAGGAGTTCTTTTTCAGTAGTTGTATAGTTCGTTTGTGCTCCTTGTAACGTCTTACTAGCATAATATATAGGTTGAAATCGTTTTTCAATCCTTTGTCCTAAAACGGCTCCCATCGCAAAATCACTTGCATCGCACATTAGTTCAAATGGTAGATTCCAATTTGGTGTTATCATGATCGGTGCATTAGTGAGTTTTTCTTTAAGAATATTAAAAGATTTGATACACTCATCTGTAAAGATGAATGGTGCATCCTTTTCTAGGAGTTTATTCATAGGAGTGGCAATTTTAGAAAAATCTTTTATGAAACGTCGGTAAAAACCGGCATGCCCTAGAAAACTCCTAACTCCTCTAACATTGGTGGGATGTGGAAGTTTAGCAATTACATCTACTTTAGCTCTATCCACTTCAATTCCTTCTTTTGAAATTTTATGTCCAAGAACGATGCCTTCTTTAACCATGAAATGGCATTTCTCCCAATTAAGTACTAGATTTGATTTTTCGCATCTGATTAGCATTCGTTCTAGATTAACTAGACATGATTTAAATGTATCACCGAAGACTGAAAAGTCATCCATGAATACTTCCATGCATTCTTCTATCATGTCATGAAAAATCGCCATCATACACCTTTGAAAGGTTGCAGGGGCGTTGCAAAGTCCAAATGGCATGCGTTTGTAAGCAAAAGTACCATAAGGGCACGTGAATGTGGTTTTCTCTTGATCTTCGGGTGCTATTGGAATTTGAAAATATCCGGAAAATCCATCTAGAAAACAATAGTAACTATTTCCGGCTAATCTTTCCAACATTTGATCTATGAAAGGTAAGGGAAAGTGATCTTTTCTGGTGGCGTCATTTAATTTTCTATAATCAATACATACACGCCATCCTGTTACAGTCCTAGTAGGAATAAGCTCATTTTTCTCATTTGTGATGACAGTCATGCCACCCTTCTTAGGCACGCATTGAACTGGGCTTACCCATGGACTATCAGAAATTGGATATATCAAACCTGCATCTAGCAGTTTAATAATCTCTTTCTTAACTACGTCTTGCATGTTAGGATTTAGTCTTCGTTGGCGTTGCACATACGTTTTATGACCTTCTTCCATAAGGATTTTATGTGTGCAATACGAAGGACTTATTCCTTTAATATCATGAATCTTCCATGCAATGGCTGGTTTATGAGCTTTCAACACAGAAATGAGTTGTGATTTCTCATTTTTAGTAAGAGAAGACGATATTATTACAGGTAATTCAGATTCACCATGTAAATAAGCGTATTCCAAATGGTTTGGAAGTGGCTTTAACTCTAATTTCGGAGGTTCTTCTATCGATGATTTATATCGATATCTGTCTTCTTCTTTTAGCATTTGAATTTCTTCTGTTGTTGGTTCATATCCATTAGCTATTAGTGTAGCTAACATTTCAGCTTCATCAATTGGTTCATTACTTTCTCCTAAAGAACATTCTCCTGTTCCTTGTAATTCTGGAAATTCTTCTAATAATTCTGCATGTGCATCTATAGTTTTAATATAATAACATGTATCATCTGCAGATTGTGGTTGTTGCATTGCTCTATCAACTGAAAAGGTAACACTCTCATCCTCTATACTTAGGGTCAGTTTCTTTCCGAACACGTCTATCATTGCTTTAGCCGTGTTTAAGAATGGTCTTCCTAATATGAGAGGAACTTGAGAATCTTCTTCCATGTCCAAAACAACAAAATCTACTGGAAATACTAAAGTACCAACTTTAACTAGCATGTTCTCCATTATCCCTCTAGGATATTTTATTGATCTATCGGCTAGTTGTATGCTTATTCTAGTTGGTTTCAATTCTCCAAGGTCTAGTTTAGCGTATAGTGAATACGGCATTAGATTTATACTAGCACCTAAATCTGCTAATGCTTCTATTGAACTAAGACTACCCAGAAAACATGGAATTGTGAAACTTCCTGGATCAGATAGTTTTTCTGGTATCTTATTCAACAGCACTGCTGAACAATTAGCATTCATAGTAACAGCCGAGAGTTCTTCCATTTTCTTTCTATTCGTGATTAGATCTTTCAAGAATTTAGCATACCTTGGCATTCCTGAAATCACATCAATGAAAGGAAGATTTACATTTATCTGTTTAAACATATCCAAGAATTTGGATTGCTCGGCTTCAAGTTTTTCCTTCTTCATTTTACTCGGGTAAGGAAGTGGTGGTTGGTATGGTTTAACATAAGGTTTAGCCTTAACTGTGTTATTTTCATTAACCTTTTCAACTACCGGTTCTTTTTCCTTATCTTGATCAGGTTGTGGTTCTTGTGAAGTAGGAATAGTTTCATCAGAAGTTACAGGTATTTCAGGTGGTTTAAGTGTTGTACCACTTCTTGTGGTAATAGCTTTAGCTGTTTCATTCCGGGGGTTAGCATTTGTATCACTAGGTAAACTTCCCGGTTTTCTTTCACCTATTAACCTTGCTAGGTTACTCACTTCTTGTTCCAGATTTTGAATAGAAGCTTGTTGATTTCTAAATGCTTGAGCATTTTGTTCATTGGTTTGTTTTTGAGATGTGAAAAACTGCGTTTGAGTTTCAACTAGCTTCGTTATCATATCTTCTAAATTCGGCTTTTTATCATCGGTTTGTTGTGGTGGTTTGTTTTGAAAATTCGGTCTTTGCTGATTATAAGTATTGTTGGATACTTGTTGATTGCTAGGACCTTGTTGGTTGTTGTATGGAATATTTCGGTTATAATTCTGGTTTTGATTGTAAATCGGTCTTGGCGGTTGATAATTATTCTGATAATTATTTCCAGGCCTTTGGTTTATGTATGAAATATTCTCTCTTTGTTCCATTGTTAATTCAATATTTAGACAATCTTTTGTCAAATGTGGTCCTCCACACTGCTCACAACTAATTCGTATAGCATGAATATCTTTAGTCATCTTTTCCATTCGTCTCTCGAAAGCATCTATTTTTGCGGAAATGGAATCTAAGTCATGGCTAGAATCGGCTCTAGCTGCTTTAGATGATCTAATGATATCTTTTTCTTGGTGCCACTCATGTGAGTGGGAAGCAGTATTATCAATAATTTTGTAAGCATCAGTTTCGGTTTTCTTCATAATAGAACCACCAGCTGCTATATCTATGTCTTTTCTTGTAGTGATGTCGCATCCTTGGTAAAATATTTGTACTATTTGACAGGTGTCTAAACCATGTTGCGGACATCCTCTTAACAACTTTCCATATCTTGTCCACGCCTCATATAGAGTTTCATTTGGCTTCTGTGTGAACGTAACAATTTCTGCTTGAAGTCTTACGGCTTTAGATGCAGGAAAAAATTGTTTAAGAAATTTGTCAATTAAAACATCCCATGTATCGATCGCCCCTTCAGGTAACGATTCCAACCAATCTTTGGCTTCTCCCTTTAAAGTCCAGGGAAATAACATGAGATATATCTGTTCATCCTCCACTTCTCGGATTTTAAATAGTGTGCAGATCCTATTAAAGGTACGTAGATGTTCATTTGGATCTTCCTTCGGCGCACCACTAAATTGGCATTGATTAGTCACCATGTGTAGAATTTGTCCTTTGATTTCATAGTCTGGCGCATTAATGTCTGGATGAGTAATTGCGTGTGTGACGCCCCGTACTAAATCAACATGTACGGACCATCATCAACAGGATCATTACAAGGTTAAGTACTATATGCGTTTTCAAAACAGAGTTTGCATTCATTAATAAAAGTGACGTCATAACATACGTCAATTGTTTTACAAATCAAAAGTATGCTTCGCTAAGTAGAAGCATTAAATAAGTGTACGTGACCATAATGGTCGTTACATAACATAAGTTCATAAGTAAAAAGTTTGAATGCAACATAAGTAGTCATGCGATAACAACTCTAGGCAGCGGGTTCTACAGCACGACTAGTAAGATAGCGGAAGCGACTTCAAACACCTGAGAAAATACATGCTTAAAAAGGTCAACACAAAGGTTGGTGAGCTATAGTTTAAGTATAACAGTAATGTAAGTAGGCCACGAGATTTCAGTGCTACAACGAGCGTTTCAAAAGTATGTAAAAGTATATGCTTAACCGTGGGCACCCGGTAACTAACTTAACGTTTAGTGTACCCCCTTAAAGTGCACTTGGCAAGTGCGTATAACCTCGAAGTATTAAACACTCGTTAAATGCTAGCGCTACTAGCCCGAGTGGGGATGTCAAACCCTATGGATCCATATCTAAGATTCGCGTTCACGGTTCAAAAACCAATGATTAAACGTTACCGAGCTAAAGGGAATGTTTCTGCCGTTATATAACCCACACATATATAAAGTTTATGTACTCGTGCCTAGTATGTAAAACATAAAATCCGCATGTATTCTCAGTTCCCAAAATAAGTTAAAGTAAAAAGGGAATGCTATAACTCACAATGATTATTAGTAATGGTAAGGTAGTAGTCGGAAAGTGGTGTGCAAGTAACGGTCCAAACGTCCTCAACCTAAGTCAAATAGCACTAAGTCAATAAGTCGTCTCAAAAGGTTTACAAGTACGTAATTAAGGTCATAAGGGTCATCATCAATCATCATTAAACAAAAGGTAACAAGTAAGACTCGTTTATGAAAGTCGTTTAAAACAAAGGCTGACTTCGGTCAGTCACCACGGCCTCTACCCTTACTGAATTAAGGTGAGACCAGTGGTCATGGCTCCGTCTATGAGTCCCTTAAGTGTGGTAAAATTTACAGAAGCAAACTCGTCTTGGTTTGACCGTGGCGACGGTCTAAGTGCGAGTAGGTCAGAAATTTCTGCACAACGTTAAAGGACATGGTAACGATCGGAGGGCCGTAAATCCTAAACCGTAACTCGGATTAAGACGAGTCCTATATGAAAAGTTATCTACTCGAAAAGTTCTATCTAAAAATCAAGGTTAGAACAGCCCAGGTCTACTGGTCTGTTCCAGAAGCATCAGGTCAGTAGGTTTTGGACAGAACAGTGGGTTTTGGAGAGTTCCGGTTGTCTCGGTGCTTGATGTTCATCACGGTTCTCATCCTTGATGCGTATAGCTTCAAGTGTACAACTCGTTGATGTGTTAACATCATTTTGACCAAGGTTTGTCCATCATAACTCAAGTGCAAGTGTTGTAAGTGTTTGATGAACCAAGGTTACATGTAAGTTTATGAACAAGTTCATGAACACTAAGAAAGATCACAACCAAGTGTTGGATCCATGATACTTGCACCAAAGTGTAAGCTCTTGTTGGTTTCATGTCCTTGTTCAAATGTTTAGTAAGCAACTTAACAATAAGAAATAAAGAAAATGAAAGATAAGCCTAAACCAACCATGAAGGTGGTATTCTAGTAACATACAACAAACAAGAACACAAGTAACAATTATAAAGATTATAAACTTTAAATCTTTTGAAACAAAATATGTAGAACATAACTAGATAGATTATGTTCTTGGATGTTCTTGTTATAACAAGATAAAGATGAAGAATCAAAACTAGAAAGTTTGATCTTGTAACTTAGTAAATAAAGACAAGTAAGTAAGTAAATAAACAACTTAGTAATCTACAAGTAATTAAACTACAACAAGATTAAGTAACAAACAACAAAAGATGATGATGATTTGCATGTATGTAAAAGGTTTTAAGAAGAAAAGAAGAAGAGAAAAAGTCTTCAAATTACTTACAAAGAACAAAGAACTTGAGAGAAAAAAAGAGAGAAGAAAATTGCAAGTAAAGTGTGTGTGTGTTTGAATGAGAGATACAAGGAATGAAGTAATGAATAAATGAAATCAAAAACCACCTTATGGTCTTCTAAAACTCGGCATTCAGCAGAATTGGGAGGGGGAGGAAGAAGTTTGTTGGATAATAGCAAGTAAAGAAGGCTTAAAGTTGGTTATTAGTTGGTTGTGCATGGGGATAGCAAGTAACAAGATTCCTAAAGCCTTTAACTATCTAGTTAACCTTCCAACTAACACTTACAAGGGTCATGTGGGCTAGTTAACTCATAAATAGAAGTAGGGTGGGCTTACACTAGTCCATTAACTAATAAAGCCCAAGTTGCAAGTAGTTTAACAATTAATCCACTAAAAGTCCAAGTTAAGCCCAAGTAACTAACTAATAGCCTTAGTTAATTAAAATGATTAATAAAATTAATCATGAATGTAAATAATATCTTAAAATATTATTCGTGCAAGTTCCGGGTGTCACAAAGACGTTTCGGGCATTTAAAGTTCAAGTACGGGCAATTAAAGCAACATGTAAATGTAATAACATACATTCGTTTAATCAAGCGTATTAATAATAATAATTATTAATAAATAACGTTGTAAATTCCAGGGTCGTTACATTACCCACCTGTTAAAGAAAATTTCGTCCCGAAATTTAAGCTGAGGTAGATGGAGGAGTCGGGAAAAGATGAGGATATTTCCGCATCATTTGATCCTCTCGTTCCCAAGTAAACTCAGGTCCTCGTTTGGCATTCCATCGTACTCGTACAATCGGAATCTTGTTGCGTTTCAAAGTTTTGATCTCACGATCCATAATCTCAACAGGTTCCTCCACAAAGTGGAGTTTGTCATCAATAGTAAGTTCTTCCAAAGGTATGATGAGTTCGGGTGCAGCAAGACACTTCTTCAAGTTTGACACATGGAAGGTAGGATGAACTGAGCTCAATTGTGCTGGTAGATTCAAACGGTAAGCAACTGGTCCAACACGTTCCAAGATTTCGAAAGGACCAATGTATCGTGGGTTCAACTTTCCACGTTTTCCAAAACGGATCACACCTTTCCAAGGTGCAACCTTCAACATTACACGATCACCAACATTAAATTCAAAGTCTTTCCGTTTAAGATCGGCATAGCTCTTTTGGCGATCACGGGCAGTCTTAAGTCTAGCTTGGATCTGAGCAATCTTCTCCGTCGTTTCGTGGACTACCTCGGGTCCGGTGATTTGCTTTTCGCCTACTTCGGCCCAACAAATAGGAGATCGGCACTTACGACCATACAATGCTTCGAAAGGTGCAGCATTAATGCTTGAGTGATAACTGTTGTTGTACGAGAATTCGGCGAGTGGCAAATGCCTTTCCCAGGCCTTTCCAAAATCAATGACACATGCACGCAGCATGTCCTCCAAGGTCTGAATCGTTCGTTCACTTTGCCCGTCAGTCTGAGGATGATAAGCAGTACTCATGTCAAGACGAGTTCCCATGGCTTCTTGCAAAGAACGCCAAAATCTGGAAGCAAAACGGGGATCGCGATCGGAGATGATTGATAAAGGTACACCATGACGAGATACAACCTCTTTGATGTACAGCTGAGCAAGTCTTTCCATTGTATCAGTTTCCTTCATCGCTAGGAAGTGTGCAGATTTGGTGAGGCGGTCAACAATAACCCAAATAGTATCGCATCCGCCCACCGTCTTCGGCAGCTTAGTAATGAAATCCATTGTGATCCTTTCCCACTTCCATTGTGGGATTTCCGGCTGTTGAAGTAACCCAGAAGGTCTCTGATGCTCGGCTTTAACCTTCGAGCAAGTCAAACACTTACCAACATAAGTCGCAACGTCCTTCTTAAGATTCGGCCACCAATACTGTTCTTTAAGGTCGTGGTACATCTTACCTGCACCGGGGTGAATCGAATATCTCGATTTGTGTGCTTCATCAAGTATCAGGCTTCGTAGATCTCCATAGTAAGGTACCCAAATTCTTCCGGCATAACATCGGAGTCCAGACTCTCTAACCTCGAATCGAGAGACAAGTATGTTCAAATGCTCGTGAGATATGTTCTCCTCCTTGAGAGCCTCAACTTGGGCTACTCTGATCTGGCTATTGAGGTTCGAATGAATGGTGATGTTCAGAGCCCTAACACGGAGAGGTGCCGTCCTCTCCTTTCGGCTTAAAGCGTCAGCTACAACATTGGCCTTGCCAGGGTGATAACGGAGTTCACAATCGTAGTCGTTGAGCGTCTCGATCCATCGACGCTGTCTCATATTTAGTTGCTTCTGATCAAAGATGTGCTGGAGACTCTTGTGGTCGGTGAAGATAGTGCTCTTAGTTCCATACAGATAATGTCTCCACAATTTGAGTGCAAAGACAACGGCTCCAAGTTCAAGATCATGTGTAGTGTAGTTCCGCTCGTGAATCTTCAATTGGCGGGAGGCATAGGCAATAACCTTTGATCGTTGCATCAGTACACAACCAAAACCACTCTTCGATGCATCGCAATAAACAACAAAGTCGTCACTGCCTTCAGGGAGTGATAGGATAGGTGCGGAGGTTAACTTCTTCTTCAAAGTTTGGAATGCTGATTCGTGTGTGGGTTCCCAAATGAACTTCTTGCCCTTGTGAGTCAGTGCGGTCAAAGGACGCGCAATCAGAGAAAATCCTTCGATAAACCTTCGA
Source organism: Rutidosis leptorrhynchoides (assembly GCF_046630445.1). NCBI lineage: Eukaryota > Viridiplantae > Streptophyta > Magnoliopsida > Asterales > Asteraceae > Rutidosis > Rutidosis leptorrhynchoides. Next base: position 426,056,093 of record NC_092335.1, read on the forward strand.
TAATAACCGGCGAGACCTAGAAATTGGCGAATATGCGTTGGAGTAGTGGGGGTCTCCCACTTGCTGATGGCTTCAATCTTGGCGGGATCAACTTTGATACCCTGGTCGCTCACAACATGACCCAAAAACTGTACTTCCTTCAACCAAAATTCACACTTGGAGAATTTGGCGTAAAGTTGCTCTTGTCTTAAGAGTTCAAGCACAAGCCGAAGGTGTTGCTCATGTTCTTCTTCGCTCTTAGAGTAGATGAGGATATCATCTATGAAGACGATAACAAACTTATCCAAGTAAGGCTTGCAGACACGATTCATGAGATCCATGAACACGGCAGGTGCATTTGTCAAACCGAATGGCATCACGAGGAACTCATAATGACCATAACGGGTCCTGAATGCAGTTTTCATCACGTCACTTTCCTTCACCCTCAGCTGGTGATATCCGGATCGCAAATCGATCTTTGAATAAACGCTCGATCCTTGTAGTTGATCAAAAAGATCATCAATTCGTGGAAGAGGATATCGATTCTTGATAGTCAATTTGTTGAGTTCACGGTAGTCGATACACATACGGAAGGATCCATCCTTCTTCTTTACAAACAACACAGGTGCGCCCCAAGGCGAGAAGCTTGGTTGGATAAACCCTCGATCTAATAGCTCTTGTAGTTGACTCTGTAATTCTTGCATCTCGGAGGGTGCGAGTCTATAAGGTGCTCGAGCTACAGGTGCAGCTCCTGGCACTAAATCAATCTGAAACTCTACTGCCCTCGGTGGCGGTAATCCAGGCAGTTCTTCGGGAAAGACATCGGAAAACTCGTTCACAATACGTACATCGTTCACGTTCTTCACCTCAGTTTCTACCGCTTTCACATGTGCTAGGACAGCAAAGCGTCCCTTCTTCATAATCTTTTGCGCTTTCACGCAACTAATGGGGTTCAACTTCGAGGTACATCTCTCTCCATAGATAACCAGTGGTTCGCCATCTCCTTGTGGTATGCGAAGTGCTTTATCTCCACAGATAACATCGGCCTTTATCTTGCTCAACCAATCCATACCGACGATCGCGTCAAAACTTCCCAGTTTGATAGGTATCAAATCAATTTCGAAATCTGCACCAGCTATGTTGATAATAGCTCCACGACTAATACGGTCAACCTTTTCAAGTTTTCCGTTGGCGACCTCGACAAGCATACTTTCCTTCAAAGGAACTAACGACCAATCTAACTTATCACAAAAATGTCTACACACATAGCTCCTATCGGCACCAGTATCAAATAGAACAGAAGCTAAAAGATTGTTGATCTTGAATATACCTGTCACCAAGTCGGGGTTGTCGCGAGCGTCTCTTGCATTAACATTGAAGGCTCTAGCACGTGGTGGTTCGCCATCCTTACGCTTGTTAGGACACTCGTTTCTGAAATGGCCCGTCTTTCCACATTCATAACACTTCTTAGGCCCATTGTTGTTGTGGTTTGGCTTCACGTTCAAAGTGGTAACCTTGCAATCCTTGCCAACATGTCCAGATCGTTGGCACTTCTCACAGATAACATTGCAATACCCAGTGTGGTGCTTGTAGCACCTATTGCATTGTGGTAAGGTTCCTTTGTAGTTCGGATTGGTGCGGTTGTTGTTGTTGGGGTTGGTGTTGTTGTTGTGCATGTTGTTGTTTTGCCTGAACCCTTCATGTCGTTTTGCCGGGTTTTGATCATAGTTCCTACCCCTGTTGTTGTTGTGGTTGTTGTCCCATTTCCTCTTTTCACCACTAACAGTTTCAAACTTAGCCTTCTCCGGCTCGTCCAGGATGATTTGATTCAAGAGAGTATGCGCCATGCGCATTGCTTCGGGAACACTTGGTGGCTTGGATGAGGTAACATTACCCTTGATGGACTTAGGAAGTCCCGAGAAGTATTTCTCCAAACGCTTAAATTCGGGGGTGACCATGGTTGGACACATAAGGGCCAATTCCAAAAACCTACGGTTGTAGCTGTTAAGGTCGTTCCCTACGGTCTTCAATTGCATAAATTCGATTTCCATCTTTTGAATCTCGGTTCTCGGACAGTATTCCTCGATCATAGCACATTTAAATTCTTCCCAAGGCGTAGCATACGCCTCATCAATTCCTTTCGCTTGGGCCATGGTATTCCACCATGTAAGCGCGCCATCAGACAGCGTGCAAGATGCAAATTTCGTTTTGTTAGCCTCAGAACAATTGCTAACCCTGAATACCGATTCCAACTTTTCGAACCATCTGGTGAGACCGACGGGTCCCTCAATGCCACTGAAGTAGTGTGGCTTGCAGTTTTGGAATTCCTTGTAAGTACACCCATCTCGGACGACAGGTGGATTGACAGGCGGTGGTGGTGGAACTTGGGGTTGTCTTTCAGCTAGTGCAGCAGCGACTCGCTCGTTAATCATGTCCTCAATCTGGGCGGCGGTAGGTGTGGTTCTTCCGTTGGCCATGATGTTCTATACAAACATTTTGACTCAAGTCAAAATCCATTATGCAAATAATAATAATATAGTATATAACAACCAACATGAAAACAGCACAACACATGTTGATTAAGTAGTGCAAGCATATATAAGTACCACAAAACCATGATATGATAACGTAAATAGAACACTTGCGCACAAAGTAACAACACAAATTCCATTCATTAATGATAATAAGTTCATACATTACAATAAGTTCGTACATTACATAAGTGAAATATGAAATTACAAAAAGAGATTACAATACAGAATCTAGTACAAAGTCCTACGGCGATGGTGGGTACAAGATGTCCAAAACATGAGCCAACTGCTCCTCGAGCTCAGTAACTCGAGTCTGGAGAATCTCAATCTCCCGTCTCATTTCCTCATTAGAGGAACGTGATGGGGCAGGTGGTGCTGGCGGTGCAGGTGGAGCCGGTGGTGCTGAAGTGGATGGTCCGGCTCTGGGTGGAGACGGTAATATCAGTGGGTCGGCGGGGTACGGCACCAGCCGTTTACGAGCAGTGATCCTACGACGCCGACCATAAGCGTCAGTGACAGTACGACCAGGAATTATGCCAGCGAAGCGATACCGCTTCTTCGGCGGGGTAGAAGGTGCCTGAATCGGTCGGTCAGCGGGATCCTCCTCATCACTGGAGTCGTCAGATGAGGTGTTGTCTGAAGAAGCATCGGTGGAAGAACCGTCGTCTGAATCATGCGGTGGTGGCGCGGGTGGCTCAACGTATCCGAAAGCGGCCAACATCTGTCGGTGTCGGCCTGGCGTAATCACGGCTAAGCGGCCGTCGGCAGTGCGTCGGCAAGGTGTGCGAAAGTGATTACGGAAGGGTCCTTCCCCGAACTCCGCGGGGATCTCCATGCCACCAATGCGAGCCAGTTGCCTCAGGGGTCTGGAAGAAGACGCCGGGATAGGCACACTAGAGCTAGCTCCAGAACTAGAGGCGCCGGGGTCGCCAGTGGGTGTCGGGGCCGGAATGTCAGCAGCAGCAGCAGCAGCAACAGGTGCAGCAGTGGGTGGAACAACGGGGCCTGAGCCGCTCGGGATATCAGTAGGTGGAACGTCCGACATCTGAACAAGGAAAAATAAATTTTCCATGTCAGTATGTCATAAAGCAAGCAAATAATAGGCCAACAGTTTATATCATGTATAACAATAAGTAGCATGGCAATATCAGTAATCGTATGAAACTAGCATGCAATTGAAAGCAAGTAATAGCATGCGGTAGTGAAATCACGTAGTAGCATACGGCATATAGCAGTAACAGTGAGCAGCAGCATGCAGTAAGTTCAGCGGAAACAAGTAAACTAACAAGTTGTAGATTAGCCCTATTAGTGAATCCTACTCGGGTCGGTCTTAGACTCACTAATGCATCCTAATTCCCTACAACCAATGCTCTGATACCAAATGTGACGCCCCGTACTAAATCAACATGTACGGACCATCATCAACAGGATCATTACAAGGTTAAGTACTATATGCGTTTTCAAAACAGAGTTTGCATTCATTAATAAAAGTGACGTCATAACATACGTCAATTGTTTTACAAATCAAAAGTATGCTTCGCTAAGTAGAAGCATTAAATAAGTGTACGTGACCATAATGGTCGTTACATAACATAAGTTCATAAGTAAAAAGTTTGAATGCAACATAAGTAGTCATGCGATAACAACTCTAGGCAGCGGGTTCTACAGCACGACTAGTAAGATAGCGGAAGCGACTTCAAACACCTGAGAAAATACATGCTTAAAAAGGTCAACACAAAGGTTGGTGAGCTATAGTTTAAGTATAACAGTAATGTAAGTAGGCCACGAGATTTCAGTGCTACAACGAGCGTTTCAAAAGTATGTAAAAGTATATGCTTAACCGTGGGCACCCGGTAACTAACTTAACGTTTAGTGTACCCCCTTAAAGTGCACTTGGCAAGTGCGTATAACCTCGAAGTATTAAACACTCGTTAAATGCTAGCGCTACTAGCCCGAGTGGGGATGTCAAACCCTATGGATCCATATCTAAGATTCGCGTTCACGGTTCAAAAACCAATGATTAAACGTTACCGAGCTAAAGGGAATGTTTCTGCCGTTATATAACCCACACATATATAAAGTTTATGTACTCGTGCCTAGTATGTAAAACATAAAATCCGCATGTATTCTCAGTTCCCAAAATAAGTTAAAGTAAAAAGGGAATGCTATAACTCACAATGATTATTAGTAATGGTAAGGTAGTAGTCGGAAAGTGGTGTGCAAGTAACGGTCCAAACGTCCTCAACCTAAGTCAAATAGCACTAAGTCAATAAGTCGTCTCAAAAGGTTTACAAGTACGTAATTAAGGTCATAAGGGTCATCATCAATCATCATTAAACAAAAGGTAACAAGTAAGACTCGTTTATGAAAGTCGTTTAAAACAAAGGCTGACTTCGGTCAGTCACCACGGCCTCTACCCTTACTGAATTAAGGTGAGACCAGTGGTCATGGCTCCGTCTATGAGTCCCTTAAGTGTGGTAAAATTTACAGAAGCAAACTCGTCTTGGTTTGACCGTGGCGACGGTCTAAGTGCGAGTAGGTCAGAAATTTCTGCACAACGTTAAAGGACATGGTAACGATCGGAGGGCCGTAAATCCTAAACCGTAACTCGGATTAAGACGAGTCCTATATGAAAAGTTATCTACTCGAAAAGTTCTATCTAAAAATCAAGGTTAGAACAGCCCAGGTCTACTGGTCTGTTCCAGAAGCATCAGGTCAGTAGGTTTTGGACAGAACAGTGGGTTTTGGAGAGTTCCGGTTGTCTCGGTGCTTGATGTTCATCACGGTTCTCATCCTTGATGCGTATAGCTTCAAGTGTACAACTCGTTGATGTGTTAACATCATTTTGACCAAGGTTTGTCCATCATAACTCAAGTGCAAGTGTTGTAAGTGTTTGATGAACCAAGGTTACATGTAAGTTTATGAACAAGTTCATGAACACTAAGAAAGATCACAACCAAGTGTTGGATCCATGATACTTGCACCAAAGTGTAAGCTCTTGTTGGTTTCATGTCCTTGTTCAAATGTTTAGTAAGCAACTTAACAATAAGAAATAAAGAAAATGAAAGATAAGCCTAAACCAACCATGAAGGTGGTATTCTAGTAACATACAACAAACAAGAACACAAGTAACAATTATAAAGATTATAAACTTTAAATCTTTTGAAACAAAATATGTAGAACATAACTAGATAGATTATGTTCTTGGATGTTCTTGTTATAACAAGATAAAGATGAAGAATCAAAACTAGAAAGTTTGATCTTGTAACTTAGTAAATAAAGACAAGTAAGTAAGTAAATAAACAACTTAGTAATCTACAAGTAATTAAACTACAACAAGATTAAGTAACAAACAACAAAAGATGATGATGATTTGCATGTATGTAAAAGGTTTTAAGAAGAAAAGAAGAAGAGAAAAAGTCTTCAAATTACTTACAAAGAACAAAGAACTTGAGAGAAAAAAAGAGAGAAGAAAATTGCAAGTAAAGTGTGTGTGTGTTTGAATGAGAGATACAAGGAATGAAGTAATGAATAAATGAAATCAAAAACCACCTTATGGTCTTCTAAAACTCGGCATTCAGCAGAATTGGGAGGGGGAGGAAGAAGTTTGTTGGATAATAGCAAGTAAAGAAGGCTTAAAGTTGGTTATTAGTTGGTTGTGCATGGGGATAGCAAGTAACAAGATTCCTAAAGCCTTTAACTATCTAGTTAACCTTCCAACTAACACTTACAAGGGTCATGTGGGCTAGTTAACTCATAAATAGAAGTAGGGTGGGCTTACACTAGTCCATTAACTAATAAAGCCCAAGTTGCAAGTAGTTTAACAATTAATCCACTAAAAGTCCAAGTTAAGCCCAAGTAACTAACTAATAGCCTTAGTTAATTAAAATGATTAATAAAATTAATCATGAATGTAAATAATATCTTAAAATATTATTCGTGCAAGTTCCGGGTGTCACAAAGACGTTTCGGGCATTTAAAGTTCAAGTACGGGCAATTAAAGCAACATGTAAATGTAATAACATACATTCGTTTAATCAAGCGTATTAATAATAATAATTATTAATAAATAACGTTGTAAATTCCAGGGTCGTTACAGCGTGACCTTGGCCAGTGCGTTTAGCTCTCATTCGGTCTTCCATACTTAAAGGTTCCAGATTGTCCATAATTGAATTTGTTGAATCGGTATCACTAGATGATTCTGATTTAATAGTTCGTTCCTCAACAATCTCTGTTTGAATGATTGGTGGTTCCGGAGGAAAGTTTAGTGGTTCAGGATCTATGAACCGTTCCTGAATATTTTCTGGATTCTCAATTGTGAGGTCGGGTTCAAAAAATGGATTATCGGTATTTTGAACTGAAGTACTTGGTCGACTGGATGACGATTCTAAAGAAAAATCAACGGCGGTTATATTTGTTAAACGATGTCTTGATCGAGTTACAGGTGGTGAACGTACAAAAGGTGATGAACGTCTTGCTCGGTGCATTCACAGAATATCCTATTAGTTTTTAAAAAGGAAAGAAAAATTATAATAAGTTATCCAATCAATAGACTTTTCTGATTTTGCCCACGTTTCGAATAGCCAAAAGATGCAGCAGAGGGGCAGGATTCGTTTGGTCTCAATATAATTGAGGACTGTTTGGCTCCAATAACCCGGTCCACGTACAAATCCAACTATTACTACGAACCAGAAAATTTTGATGTCTATTAATTTAACCACTTAAAATAAATTTTCGTAATTTTTAGAAATTTAGATAAGAAGTAGAATAAAATTCTAAGTCCTAAAACTAGAATAGCGAGAAATAAGAGAGAAAAAGAGTTCGTCGAAAAAGGTCGAAAAAGAAAAAAAAAATATGGTTGAAAAATAAAAGGTGTCGGAAAAATAAAAGAAACTTATAAAAACTTAAAAATATTTAACTAATTTAACCTTATTACTACAACTAACTTAAAATTATAATCGCAAATTGAAATTACTAATGGGAATGATAATTGATACATAGTAAAAGGTCTAAAAATATTAAAGCTTACAAGGAAAAACTAAATCCCAAATGAAAATAACTTAAAAAGAACCTAAAACTTAAAAAGGCGTCGCAAAATTCTAAAGCACTTAAATCTTAGTCTAAAGAAAAAGCACTTAAGGAATTCTACGGCAAAGCCTAAAAATATAGGAGTAAAAATAACTATAGCAAAAACTAAGTTTAATTAAATATGAGCTAAAAAAATACAAATATTACGCTACAACGATTAAAAAGGTACAAAATATAAAAATATACAAAAAGTTGTAAAAAGTACAATTTTTATAAAAAAAATATTATTTTTATATTATTTATTTAATAAAACTACTAATTTTACAATTTTAATAAAACTAATTAAACAAAATACATATATAAAGTAAAAAGTAAAAATAAAACTAAAATTAATAATAATAATAATAATAATTAAGTTAAATAATAATAATAATAATTAAAACTCCGTAATTAATGCAACTTTAGGGTTTTGTCCGTGTGTCAGAAGACCTCCGCGAGTCGCGGCAAATAAAGAGGAAAACCCCGCGAGTCGCGGGGTTCAGAAAAACAGTTGACAGGTTTCACTTTTTACGCGTTTTCTTTATTTTTTTTTTTTTTTTTTATTCTTTTTTCTGTTTTTAGTTTAAATAAACGATTTTTAATAAAATTTATATTTTTATAAATTAAAATAAAGATAAAGAAACTTATAAAACTTAAATATTTAACAAAATCCTAAAAATACTTATATTTTTGTTTTTCTTTTTATATTTTTGAATAATTAAAACGTAATTTTTTTTTACAAAAACGACTTTTAATAAAAGTAGATAAAAATCTTTTTTTTTTTTTTTTATATTAGCGTTGCGCTTCCGGCTTTTAAGAGTTGTTCCCCGGCAGCGGCGCCAAAAATACTTGATGTCGAACGAGGTGTATATAAAATAGCTTATATTTTACTAGGAAAAACTATTAAATACGATACAATTTTACACAAGATATTTATTTATTTATAGAATGGATATACTTAAACCTTGCTACAACACTTATAGGCAGTGTACCTAATCGTACAGTAGTGTAGTTTTTAGTAAGTCCGGTTCGTTCCACAGGGAAATCTTTAAACAAAGCTCAACGCTATATTAGTTTACTTTTATAAAAATACAAATATATATATAAGTAATATTATTATTATAAAGGGGGGTTTTTACCGTTTAATGACCGGTTTGTCGATTTTAAAACTTTAGTCGCAGTTAAAACCTAATGTAAAATATTAAATAAATACAAGAATTTAAATTAAAGCGTAAAGTAAATAACGATAATGAAATTGCGAATAATAAAAATGCGATAAAAATTAAATTGCGATAATTAAAAAGTACGATAATTAAAAGTGCGATAAAATGAAATAACAATAAATAAAAGTGCGATAATTAGAAGTGCAATTAAATATAAAATAAAGGAAATTAAATATGAAATAAAAGAATTATGCTTATTTAAACTTCCGTAATCATGATGTTTGACGTGTTGATTTTAGTTTTATGCCCATGGGTTAATTGTCCTTTGTCCTGGATTATTCAATATGTCCGTCTGGTTTTTGTCCATAACAGTCCATCAGTCATAAATATAAATTGCAAGTGTCCTTGTCAAATTATTATTATACCCGAAGATAAATATTCCAACTAATTGGGGATTCGAATTGTAACAAGGTTTTAATACTTTGTTTAATGAATACACCAGGTTATCGACTGCGTGTAAACCAAGGTTTTACTACTTTGTTAACAATTACACCAATTACCCTTGAATGTAATTTCACCCCTGTTTTAATTATTCTAGTGGCTATTAATCCATTCCCGTGTCCGGTTAAATGAACGATTATTCGTACATATAAATACCCCGCCCATCGTGTCCGATCGAGTGTATATGGTAATTTATAGGGACGCCTAATTGTAAATCTTTATATTAACATTAACAAACTTTCATTTAGTTAAACAAATATAAAGCCCATTAATAGCCCATAGCCTAGTTTCCACAAGTGTCGTTCTTTTGTCCAAACCCCAATTATGGTACAAAGCCCAATTACCCAATTTTAGTAATTAGCCCAACATCATGATTACTTCGTTTTAAACAAGCATAATAATAACTTAGCTACGAGACATTAATGTAAAAAGGTTGAACATAACTTACAATGATTAAAAATAGCGTAGCGTTACACGGACAGAATTTCGACTTACACCCTTACAACATTTGCTAACATAACCTTATTATTAGAATTATAATTAAAATTAAAATATAAATTATAAATATAAATATATTACGTATATATTGAGAGAGATTGAGAAAATAAGATGATCAATTCGATCAGAATTCGGTTGGCTTTATAGCCAGAAATGAAATTTGGGGCTCCGCGACTCGCGGCAAAATAGCCTTAAAACTCCGCGAGTCGCGGAGAGGTATTTTCATTTCACACCCTTGGAGTTTCTGGCTGCCGACGGTTTTAATAATATATATATATAATATATATATAATTAATATAATTAATTATATATTATATTATATTTATATACATAGTTAACTTGTAATTTTTAGTCCGTTGCGTCGAGCGTTAAGAGTTGACTCTGGTCCCGGTTCCGGTTTTTCGAACGTCCTTGCGTACAATTTAATATCTTGTACTTTGCGTTTTGAATCTTGTACTCTTGTGATTTCGAGACGTTTCTTATCAATAATTGGAACCTTTTTGATTGTCTTTTGTTCTTTTGAGCTTTTTGGTCGTTTGCGTCTTCAATTCGTCGAATCTGTCTTTTGTCTTCACCTTTTATTATTTAAACGAATATCACTTGTAAATAGAACAATTGCAACTAAAAGCTTGTCTTTCTTGAGGAATAATGCTATGAAATATATGTTCGTTTTTAGCATTATCAATCACCAACATCAGTACCATGTTCATCATTCTGAACATCATCTCCAACATGTTGTGGAGTAACTGGATTCAAATCAACAAGATCAGTACTAGGTTGAGGAACTGAATCTGTCTTCTCAACATCTTTTAACATCTGATCTTCTGTAAAAACAACATCTCGACTTCGTACAAGTTTCTTCTGAACTGGATCATATAACCTGTACCCAAAATCATCTTCACCATAGCCGAGGAATACACATGGCTTAGTTTTCATATCAAGCTTTGACCTCTCATCTTTGGGAACATGAACAAAAGCTTTACATCCAAAAACTCGTAAATGATGGTAAGAAACATCTTTGCCGCTCCAAACCCTGTTAGGAACATCAAAACGCAAAGGAACACAAGGGGTTAGATTAATAATATGAACTGCCGTATTTAAAGCCTCACCCCAAAAGGAATCAGACAACCCTGCATGTGAAAGCAAACATCTAACTCTCTCAACCAAAGTTCTGTTCATCCTCTCTGCTAAGCCATTCAACTGAGGTGTCTTTGGTAGAGTATTTTGATGCCGAATACCATTCTCCTTACAGTAAGCATCAAATCTGCCAATGTATTCACCGCCATTATCAGTCCGAATACACTTGAGTTTCTTCCCCGTTTGTCTTTCAACTAGTGCATGAAATTCCTTAAACTTCTCAAATACTTGATCTTTTGACTTTAAGGTGTAAACCCACACCTTCCTGGAATGATCATCAATGAATGTAACAAAGTAGGAACATCCACCAAGTGTTCTAGTCTTCATAGGCCCACAAACATCTGAATGAACTAGATCAAGTACGTTCTCCATTCGAAAAGAAGAATGACTCTTAAACACAACTCTGGTCTGTTTCCCTGCCAAACAGTGAGAACACTTACTCAAATCAATACCACTAACACCCGACAACACATTCTTCTTGAACAAGATAGACATCCCCTTTTCACTCATGTGGCCAAGTCTTTTATGCCACAACTCAGTAGAATCAACATTGTCCACTGCGTTAACAATGTTCTGGATGATCTTCGGACGCGTGATGTATAATCTTGAGTCTTTCTTGCCTCTTCCCACTATCATAGAACCAAGAGTTAGTTTCCAAATACAATTACCAAAACCGTTATAATAACCATCATCATCAAGAATGCCTGTTGAAATAACATTAAGTCTCATATCCGGAACATGTTTTACATTATGCAAAACTAACTCCATTCCCGTGTCAAATTTCAAACAAACATCTCCAATACCAACGATCTTTGATAACCCGGCATTACCCATCCTAGCAAATCCATAGTCACCTGGAGTGTAAGATGAGAAGTGATCTCTACAAATTGCAACATGACATGTAGCACCACTATCAACAATCCAACTCGTGTCATCATGAGTAAGATTGATCATATCATAATCAATACAAACAAAGAACTCATCTGTGATAGCGTTAACTTCAACCTTATCATCATCACCACCATCACTTTTCTTTTGTTTATTCTTGTCATATGCCTTTTTCTTCTCATTCTTCAACTTTGGACAATACCACTTTGTGTGCCCCTTTTCATGACAATTATAACACTCAACATTAGCAAATTTACCTTTGCGTGAGCTGCTACGATGATTGCCTCTTTTACCCTGACCTCTACTATGACTTCTTCCCCGCATTTCTGTGACCAAGATATCTGACTGTGAAGAGGAACCTTGTGACTTTCTTCTCATCTCTTCATTCAAAATACTACCCTTAGCCAATTCCATGGTGATAGTACCATTCGGTGCAGAGTTGGACAAAGATGTCCTAAAAGTCTCCCAAGAGTCTGGTAATGTACCAAGTAACCAGAGACCCTGAATCTCATCCTCAAACTTGATACCCATACCTGCAAGCTGATTTATAATACCCTGATATGCATTTAGGTGATCTGTAATAGGAGTCCTATCATGATACTTCAAAGCCATCATCTGCTTAATTAAGAACAACTTGTTATTTCCAGTCTTTCGCTCATATAACTGCTCAAGCTTTTTCCATAAGGCTTTAGCATCAGTCTCCCCAGTAATATGATTCACAACATTATCATCAACCCACTGCCGAATATACCCACATACTTGTCTATGCAAAATTTTCCATTGAGCATCAGATTTTTCCTCAGGTTTATCCTCAGTAAAAACAGGCAAATAATAATCTTTCACATAAAGAAGATCCTCCATCTTGCCTTTCCAAACATGATAATTTGAACCATTTAAACTAATCATTTTACTTGTATTAGCTTCCATCTTTCACACAAGTCAAATCAAATAACCTAGCTCTTGATACCAATTTGATGGGAAAATAATCACAACGGACAATCTACAAAGCGGAAACAAACCCGTTTGACCAACACTTTCCCGACCCGTATGAACCCGTGAAGAAAACTAACAAACAAGCTATATCAAATCCAACCCAAATCAGTCCCAAATCAGCAAATACAAAATAATAAAGCACACACAAAAGACACGAGCTTTTTACGTGGAAAAACCTCTCAAAACGAGAGTAAAAAACCACGGGACCCGTAGGCCACTTAAATTCCACTATCACCAACAAGAGAGCAATACAATAAGTCTTCTCTAGATCAACTAGAGGCATACAACATCATCATACTCTTGAACAAGAACAATCAACAAGTATATGAAATAAATAAAGACAAAAGAGGAATAAATCACCCAAAAACTGCTCTCTGCTCCAGCAGCAATAACTCGACCTACAGGCCTTTTTAGACGAATTCAATGGTTGAAAACCTTGGCACTGATGTCAGGAAGACACAGCCCAAAAATGGTAAAGATTCAACGGTCGGATCTCCGGGGATCGAAGGTTTTCTGGACTGCTGTAAGAAGTGACGGAAATTGGGATTTTTTCTCTCTCTTTTTCTTGAACTCTCTTCTCTCTTAATGAACAAAGTGGCTGCAACTTGAGTATGTATATGCCCTAATATGCAAGACCAAGTCAAACTTGCATATGGGCCAAATTGTTGGGCTTTGGGCTTGGACTATAATATTCCTCATATTTGTAAAACTCATTAAAACCCAACAATTACATGTAGAAATCCTGAATAAATAGTGCCATAATGTCAATATAACACTCTGTAAGTATTATTTTCTTGTCCCTGGGCTTATATTTGATATTTAATACAAGATATCAAGGCTTTGTCAATATGCTACAAGATATCAACTTTTGGGTTGCAGGGTTTATATCAATGAGGATGTAACTCCAATTGTAGGGTACAACCAGTTATGTAAAAACAGTTACAACATTGTTTCTGCAAATAAATGGGTCGAAACAAGTAAACAAATTGTATGGCCATTCATTTTTTGATTTGTTTTACTAATCTTTATTAGTTTTGCTACAATAGGATAGAAAGACTATTTTCCAATAATTCTTGAAAGCGATGATGTCAAATCAGGGAATCCCTCTCTAGACATGTAAGCTACTCTTTTTATGATAATCATATCTCCACAATAATAATCATAGTTCATTTCGTTCATTGCTCTAGAAATCTAAGTTACATTCGGCTTGTTTGAAATGAATATTCTATTTTGAGGGAAATCTATCATATATGAGTAAGAGCTGATCGTCGTCTTATACACGAGGACATGTTAGTCTTAATTTTGGCGTTTATAGTAATGTTGACATTGTTCAACAAAGCAGCCCCATCATCCTATAGTTTTAGCCCCATCATCCTATAGTTTTCCAGCTGAAAATGTCATCACATTATTTCAGGTATGAAAGTCCCTACTTGATTATATTCAAAATTTAAGTTTATTTGCATATATGTTGGATCGATGTGTATATAAATCACAACAATGGTATTTGAAATACATGTTATAGAATATACAGGTAATCTTTTACATTTACTATATAGAGATATACTTGAGAGTTGAGTGCATTAAGAATGTTTTTGATAGGTTCATCTCTTGAAGATCTCTTTTGTCGATGTTGTAGGGAGATGAACAAGGGTTCATTACGGGTCTATAAATTGATAGTCTGCTACAAGTTTCTTAATGAGAAACATGAATTTTTACAGATAAGGTTGGACAAAGCAAATGGGTTGAACCTACCAAGTCGCTTAATGTTCTATTATAATCAGCACAATAGGTATTTAAATTTTTTTTAAGTCATATGAACTATGAATATAAAGAGTCGTATAAAATTTATTTTTGGTTTGCACATATTTTCGTGTTCATTCTCATAACCGACTACTATGCAGTATATCTCAAACTAAAATAGTCAAGGTTTTGTTGTTCTTATCCTTTAACTTATCACTCATTTAATATTCTCTCTATTTTGTTTTCAGATATTTGGGTTCCTAATAAACTTGGCATGTCCACTCATCTTATCACTTACAACGGATCTATTGGGTGGTTTTTTTTTTAAACAATATGGGAAAGTGGTGGATAAAGAAAAGGAAGAAAAAAGACATGGGATGATACAATCTAAGGCTGCGATTGCGATCGTTGACGATTACTTACTTTTACCTACACCTCAACAATTCACTGAAAGCATCATGCCCATGTTTTATGAAAGTAATCAGTTCTATTACTCCAATATATTTATCTAATACTTGCATTTTTTAAAAACTGAATTTATTATCTATACTACTTGCCATTGAAAGATAGAAAAAGGTGTTATTTAGCTAGCAGTCGGTTATTGAAAGATAGATTTAGGTGTTGAGGATAAAATATATTGATTATGAGACTAATGCCTTTAAACTAAACACTATCTATTATCCTCATTGATTTGGTTGCAAAGTGTTAGTCCAAACACCTTTTCATTATTAAACTAATTGTAATGACCCGGAATTTTCCGACCAAATTATACTTATGAGATTAATATTTACATAAATTAAACCATACCAACATGATAAGCAATTCAAATTGTTGAGACTTGTGTTTTTGAAAAGAGTTTTACACAACGTTTGACCGTCCAATATGACCGATGATATCACGAACTATATAACATACGATAATTATACGTTTGTGTATATATATGTATTTATATATATTTAACATGATCTAAGGATGGTTTAACATCTCATTGTGTACTAATGACAATGAGTTATAAGAATATTTTGAAACTACTAACTTAAGTTTTCAAAACGATAACTATACGTAACATTCTTTGATATATATACTTATAATCTATAATGCTTATACATGTATCGTATATATAATGTATTTAATCACTTTTTAAGGACTTAAATACATAAAACAATATAAGTATATTCACAAAAGATAGCTATATTTGAATTCTCGTTCCGTTTCCTCAAGATTTCTATACGTATATCTTGGGTATATGTACCCGTATCATACCCAGCTTCTATACGTATTTTCTATTGGTATATACACATCAAATCAACATCCTAATCAACATTATTACTGCCCTAGATATGAGGTAACTAGAATTTGTCAAGTAGTATGAATTATTAGTAAGAAAATAAAATTAGGAATCCTTTTCTTTCTTTATAAACTAAAAACGTTTTTATAAATGAACACCATTTCTTCACTCCATTTTCTCATACCTACACCCTTATTTCTCTCTTAAAATACTCCTAACTTCATACTTGATCATCTTCAAACATTTTCCCCATCATTTAGCTTCAATTATAAGCGTTAAACACCATAAGAAAACTCTTTCAAGAACATGTCAAAATAACCACCCATTTGAAGAAGTTTACTTCCAACCTTTTGATCTAACTCCACCACTCGTTGATTCCAAGATTTTTTCTTATCTCTTACAGTAACTTTGTCCAAGTAACTTGAGGTAGTAACCTTGTTCATAATCTTGTTCGATTCATAATTATATAGCTATCTTATTTTATGTTGTAAAATTTTAACAACAAGAACATAGTTTGAATGATTTCAAACTTGTTTGCAAACTAAATAGATCCTTCTAACTTAACTTTTAAAACACTTCAAGACCTGTAATATATTATAATGATATGCTAACTTAACAATATATAACTTGGTTTTACAAAGAACACCTTAAAAACTGAATCTACGTCGTCGGAGTGCAACCGGGGGCTGTTTTGGGTTGGATAATTAAAAACCATCTTGACCTTTGAATTGGAAGTTAATGTTCTGGAAAAATGATATTTCTTATGAATATATTAACACATAAAAATTTCATGGTTTAACTCAAAGTGTAAGTATTTTTAGAAAAATGATCATTAAATGTTGTTTTTATGATAGAAAATGATCACTTTCATAAGTTTCATCAAAGTTTGACCTATAACCTATGATTTCGAATACAAACTAAGGTATTTTTAGTTCATATTCTTAAAATTTGACTCAATCCAAGGAAGTGGCAAGTTGAACCAACAAAAACGGAGTTGTAATGAAGAAACTACGACTAAAACAAGATTGGGTATCCGAAGCTAGTTTAGCTACGAAAATATTTGGAGAAAAAGTAAATTAATCATATCTTTTCTAATTAATATGATATTTTATATATAATTACTTATGATTTGATTTTATATATTTCAGGACCACCCGTAAACAACACGAGAAGATTAATCATAAGACCTCATGATTGTACACAACACGTCATTTGACAACACGGTACTTTATGTACGCAACACGTCATTTGACAACATGGTACCATGGGTCGAGATTAATTCTGATCAATACGAATATGATGGGATCTTTATTTATTTTATTTAAGCAACTAATTGTGGACCACTAACATCGGACTGCTAACTACGGACTAAGAAAAAATATTAAAAGTATTAAAGTATATATATATATATATATATATATATATATATATATATATATATATGTAACGATTACTTAAAAAGAAAATATGTTGATATATTATATATATATGGTTAGGTTCGTGATATCTATCGGAGACCAAGTCGAATTAAATACCTTCAAGGCAAAAGTGAGTTTCATTTGCTCCCTTTTTAATTGTTTTTGCAATATATATTTTTGGGCTGAGAATACATGCGCTGCTTTTATAAATGTTTACAAAATAGACACAAGTACTTAAAAATATATTCTACGTTGAGTTGTACCACTGGCATATTTCCCTGTAGCTTGGTAACTACTATTTACATGGGTATTGTAAACGCGAATCCTGTTGATAGATCTATCGGGCCTGACAACCCCAACCGGACTGGACGACCAGTATTCAACGGTTGCACAGTACTTCGTTTTGGTGACTACACTTGGTACGGTGTAGTGAGATTTCATAATAAAGGGAATATGCGACGTTGATTAAATGTTAAGTATGGTTACCAAGTGCTCAACCACTTAGAATGCTTTACATACACTTGCGAGTGTATTATGTTTATGATTATGAAATCTTGTGGTCTATTAACATATTGAAATGATTGTTATGATAAACCTATGAACTCACCAACCTTTTGGTTGACGCTTTAAAGCATGTTTATTCTCAGGTACGAATTAATCTTCCGCTGTGCATTTGCTCAATATAAGGACATTACTTGGAGCCGATCATCGCAATGGGACCAAATGTTGATGACTTCGTCCAGGTGGATTAGGACGGGTCCTTTCACTAATGCCTTTAAACCAAACACTATCTATTATTCTCATTGATTTCCTTGCAAATTTTTTGTCCATTACTAAAAGGTAACTAAAATTTTAATGTCCGAAACAACATACATGTAATAATCTATGTATGTAGAGGTGGTATTATGGATGAGTCAATTGTTTATTGATACGCATTAGAAAAAAATTCAACTCAATGTTAATTGTCATTGATGTTGTTCTTTAAACTTGCGGCTACTGTTTCAACATCCTTTTCAGAGACGACACTGGAGCAGCAGGATTCACTTTTTTCGAAGAGGCGGGCGCAGAGTTAATCGACCAGCCATGTCAGACGCTGATTTGGTAGCATGTACGTAGCATGAAAACCCAAAGCATGCAATTTTGTATGCTAAATAAACACCAATACATTATTATCTCAACGAGGTCAATTTTTGGACATTTAATCACTACAGTTTTCTACACTTTTATATTAAATTTGTAATGTTTTTAATCTTTGTTGAATTATTATTCACATATATTGCGCTACTATTACTTATATCATTAACATAAATTACTTATGAACAATATACATTTATAGAAGCTTGTATGATAAAATACCCGCGAATGCGCGGGTTATAAACTAGTTTACATTTACATTTACACATTAAATAATAGACAAAATTTATGAATAGTAACCAGGAGCATTTTCGACTTTTCACCTTCTTTTTTTTTTCCAACTAAATTTCATTCTACCAACAAAGCCCCCCACACTTTTTTGAAAAATTCAAATCGACCCCCCAAACAGGGGGTAAAGTGTCAAATAACCATTTTCATAAAAAAATCTTAAATAAACTCCACCCAAATATTCAACGGGTCATATCTTCTCGCTCGCAACGAGTTAAATTTTTTCGACACGATCGTTAAACTCGAAATAATTTTAGGAACACAATGTCACTAGCTATACGCAAAACGGACGCTTTTTAAAAAATGCTAAAAATTTGGGGTACTTTTCATACACGTTGATTTTGCGTTAAATTTTTAAAAGTCGACAATTCCATAGCGAAACGCGGAGATGCACATATATTGTTAATTTAAAATAACATTTAAATCTCTCACGGGTTATACCTTTTAGTTCGACTCGAGTTGCGCTTCAACGACATCATCGTTAGCCACAAAATAATTTTACTAAACGCAATAAAATACATTGAAAACCTAACCCCCGGCGCGAAGCGAGGGTTCGATAACTAGTTTGTCAATAAAGGAGAGACACAATTGTTGAGGGATCAATAGAATCAACGGCTATTATTGAAAGATGAGAGTTAATCTAATGATCCTCTTTTTGCCTTGTCAAACTTTTGAATGTTGATTAGGTAAATTTGACTTTATTATTATATATAATATTAAATTAATAATAATATTATATTATATTATATTATATTATTATATATAATATAGAAATATAGATATAGATTTTTTATACTTCCAAGCTTTGACTAGGGCCGATTCCGAGAATTTAAGACCTAGAGTGAGATGAAAAAAAGGCTCTTAGACCTAACCTAAACAAATAATATACAACAACAACAACAAAACTCAATACCACATAAGTGGTGTATGGGGGAGGTGAGATGTAGACAATCCTTCCCGTATCCGAGAATAAAGACAAGTCATTTTTCCACCCAGAGTTAAAAACTCTCAAAGGTATAGAAAATCATCCTTCTCTCTATTCGACGGATAGAGAGATTGCTTCCGAGTACACCTCCGGCCAATAAGTAGGAAAAAAATTTATAAAAATAAAATTAAGACATCATGAAAATGGTAAAATTAAATTTTCATGGATTTTAAATCATGCCTGAAATTTACTTTAGGCTCTAAAAGTCAGTCAAGTCGCCAATAAATCGACGCTTGTTGTCGACTCAATAACTAGAGCCGTACTAAACAAATAGTATAAACTATTTAAATAATGACCTCTTCGGCCTTGCTAGAATGCTAGTAGACTTTAGTTTTTTTTTCCCTGGGGCCTTTGATTGTTGTTATTGGACCTATTTTTCTTTGCCTTCAGTTGTGCTTTCATAGTTCCTCTACTCAAGGTTGAAAAAGATGTGAGACGGGGCCGAAACGGTAGTGACCTCAAAACGTCGCAACGGGAAAAACGGGGCCGAGACGGGGTCGAAACGGATGTTGACTAATGTTGACTTTTATATATATAAATATATATTTACACATATTATAGAGCTAAAAAACATTCGTTAACAAGTTTGTACCTATAATTGCTATTAGCGTTAGTATAATACAAAATGGAATACTAAACTAAGTCAATTTTGATTGATTTGACTGACTTATGACTGATTTTAACAGAATTTCTGACTTTTGATCGGCGTTGACCCCATTTTTCCTGCATTTGACCTGACTTTTGACAGTTGACCGGCTTATAAGAAAACGGGACGGGGTCGAAACGGTTTAGTCACCAAAATGCCGCAACGGGCGTCGAAACGGAAGCAACGGACGCCGTTTACAACAGTGCCTCTACTTCTCAAATCAGCGATTATACTTGTACATATAAAAAATTGGGCCCCTAAAAATCATGGGCCATGAGCGGTCAATCAATTTGTTCCCCCTCCGGGCCTCCCATGTTACCAACCCATGTATTATTACTCTTTCCATCACTTTTTCTTAAAGGAGGTGATCCTCACACGCAATTTTTTGATCAATGTACAATTTTGTCTCATAAACTCATAATTATACTCCTAAATTAATCTAGGTAATTGAAATTATATTATTATTCTAAGTATAATTAAGGGTATCATAGCAAATAGGTGTATAGGAATAAAAAAAAGTAGTGTTTAAGAATCACATCTCTTTTCTTAATCGTTTTGCATAATTTAAAAATAATATTATTTACCAGTTAATTTTGTTGAAGAGGGACTATACATCTGAATTATCACCTTGTATTAATACCTTTTACATTTTATCTTTTTTTTTTTTAATCATACCTACATTAAGGATGCAAATCTACTTTACATTCTTATTCTTATATTTATCTATTAAATAAGTGAAATAACATTGATTAAATAGTAACCCTCCCTTTTTATCACTTTTTTGTTTGTAATCCTAGTTGTTCTCGGCGGCTATCTTCTGCATCTTGCCGGAGGTCTTTTTGGATTCTTTTTCCGCGCTTTTCTTCTTCTTCCCTCTTATCTCCGGCCCCTTCCACTTTCCAGCGTTATTATTTGTAAGTTACAGCAGCTCTCCTTCTTTCTTTCTGGTTTCAAAGGCAACGAATGTAAAAGGTTCCCCTCTCATTCTTCGATCTGGTGGTTGATAGGTGGGTCTTTGATTCTTCCTCATGTTCACCGGTAAGTTTCGAGTTCTTTATTTTTCACCGGAGTTCATTACCGAGATCTCCTACCCGGTCACGGGCGACAAACACATTTTTGTGTTATGTTATCGGTTTGTAGGGTTGACTGGTTTCTTCACTCGATCTTCGTTCATTCTTTGGCCTTTGGGATTTGTGGGGTTTCTTTTTTCCAGCGGCCAGAATTGGTTTGGTTTGGTTATCGGACGTTCTTTGGTGCCAGGTTTTTTATCATTGTTTACAAAAAAGCACCGAAAGCCTAATCCAATCCACACTGAAACTGTTCTACGAAGATTTGTAACACGAACTAAGGGGATTCGGCCCGGTTGAGCTTACCGCGAGCCAAAAGAGGATCGAGAACGAGAGGGGCATCCAACAAAAATGGCCATCATTTGTAAAAACTATTTTGTAAAATTTTTGTAAACCTAGTATTTTTCTAGAAGTAATAGGTAGTTTAACATCAACTTCTATTATACTCTACTATTATCTAAGAGTGTTCAATATGTGATTTCAAACCAATTAAACATAAAATTGAACTGAATAAAAATTGTAAAAGACTCGAACCAATTTGAATTTGATTTTTTGTTCGGTTTCAAATTTGATTTTCGGTTCGATTTTTGGTTTTACTTTTTTCGAATTTTGTTTAAACGAAAACTGAATTCGACTAATGTGATATTAAAATATTAATATATACAATGGGAAAACTGATTTTAAAATCCATACCCGAATCTAAACAGTTTTTTGATTATTTTGGTTAAATTATAGTTTATAGGTTTTTAATTTTAACTGAAACCAAACTGAATCCGAATTCGGTTTTCAGTTCGAATTCGTTTTCAGTTCGGTTTCGATTTTTAATTTGAATTCGGCTTTCGGTTTCACCTTCAAAATTTTCAAAACCAAACAAACAAATCGACAACTCGAAAAAAATCAAAAACAATAACCAAACCGATTAACATCTCTACTATCATATATCCTAAATTAGAAGGCGAATTCATTGGAGAAAAAGAATAATGTTAACATTAATATTACCCTATTATCTAATAGACAAAAGGTATGCATAGTAATTATGGCCATTTTCGTCCTTTCATCTTTTTTCACTTTTAACTAAATTTCATTACACCAACAAAGTCCCCTCACACTTTTTTCACAAATTCAAATCGACCCCTCAAACAGGGGGTAAAGTGTCAAATAACCATTTTTATAAAAAAAAATCTTAAATAAACTCTACCCAAATATTGAACGGGTCATATCTTATCGCTCGCAACGAGTTAAAATTTTCCGACACCATCGTTAAACTCGAAATAATTTTAGGAACACAATGTCACTAACTAGCAAAACGGACATTTTTTAAAAAACGCTAAATATTTGGGGTACTTTTCATACACGTTGATTTTGCGTTAAATTTTTAAAAGTCGACAATTTCATAGCGAAACGCGGAGATGCACATATATTGTTAATTTAAAATAATATTTAAATCATTCACGGGTTATACCTTTTAGTTCGACTCGAGCTGCGCTTCAATAACATCATCGTTAGCCACGAAATAATTTTACAAACTAAACACAATAAAATACATCGAAAACCAAACCCCCGTGTAACGACCCAAACCAAACCACGAACAACCCGCGTAAAATGTGAAAATAAAAAAAAAATATGCTGTTCAGTTGGTGGCGCGGCGCGCCAGGTATTCGCGCGGCGCGCGGAATCACCTGGACAGCCCGCTGTCTCCGGAAGTCAATTACACGAAAATGTTTGACCTTTTCCCGACATAATTAGACAAAACGCTTTCAACCACATACTCATACATGTAAAACTAACACGTTCCATTGATAAAATTTGTTTTACGAAGTGGGGCCCACACGACCCAAAATTACAAGTTTAATACATAACGCGAGTTTCGACCACAAAAGTTTAAATGCCAAACGACACATCGAGCATGGTGTTTGGGGTTAAACTACCCAAGTCTCGGTCGAACTTCCAAAAAGCTAAAATTCCCGAGCCACTAATCCAAGCGAATACCTTTGCCCTTATCCGCGCCGGATCCTAAAAAGGTAAACAACGAGAGGGTAAGCTAACGCTTAGTGAATGCAATAATTATACATATACATATATAATATACCTACATGCAAAGCACTTACACAAATACCTCATACACGCTAGCAATATATATAGCATACCATCGCAAGTATAACTCTAAACCTCCAAGATCACAAGCTAGCACAACAATAGCACATATATAGCCCGAATAATTTAACATGCTACACTACAACGCGTAATAATGGTTAACCAATAACACAAGGGAATGGTACTTCGAATTTTCCATCGGTGTTCGTAACAACCGTTAGTGTACAACGAAATATATCACTAACCCCTAGGCAACACAGACAACGAAATATCCGTTCAAGCAATCGTTAGTGTACAACGAAATATATCACTAACTCTTGGGCGATTTGGACAACGAAATATCCATCGTTAGTGTACAACGAAATATATCACTAACACTTGGTGGTATAGACACGTATACCCAGCCCCATCCCCCGCCCTACAAATAGATACATTATATACACACATGTATAATCATTCCACTCACCTTACGCCTTCGGTGAATCGATAAACCAAGCTTGAAACTTCAAGGTAACACACCTATTACAATGTACACATAATCAACACCCATTCAAGTTGGTCAAACTCGCAACACTCACCATCACTAGGTCGTTTTGACCCATTTGGACACTTAACTCTAAAATTGGGTCAACTCACACCCCAAACTCTAACATTAGCCCAGATAGGTTTAGAACACATTTCAACACTAGGTTTATGCATTAATCACAAACATTAACTAACTTAGGTTCATTTTGACCCATTTGACCAATTAAAGTCAACACACCCATTTCGGGTCATCCACTAACCCACACAACGCCCATTTACATATATATAGGTGTGCTAGCAATTTACTAACTAATTTAAGTTCATAAACATCAATTTAACACTTTGAAAACTTTAGTTAGTCATCTTTGAGTCTACTCGACCCAATTTCACCCAAAACCCCCAATTCACCCACAAATGGGTTTTAAGTTCATCATCTACCCCAAACCCTAACCCTTAATCAAAATAAAATCAAGAAATCAAGATTAGAGCATACCACTACCACCAAAACGTAGCTAGAGGGAAGATGAACGACTTTAGAACTCGCACTAAGACCCGATTCAACCTCCTTCTTCCTTTAATGGAGCTCTCTCACTCTAGAACTTCCTCTCTCTCTAGGATTTAATGGAAAGTGATAAGGTAGACGGAAATGGAGTAAATGAGACTCCAACAACTGATCCCAAGCCTTAAAGTCGGGTCCCATGTGAATTTACCAAAAAGCCCTTAAAATATCTAATTTAAAAGCAAGAGATGAGCTGTCAGCCAGTAATGGCGCGGCGCGCCATAATTCGCCGCGGCGCGCAGATAGCCTGGGCAGAAATCTTTTCTCTTTTTAAAATATACAAAGAAAACCCCATAACTTGAATAACTTAGTTACACATATGTACAATGAAATATTTGGGTCTTACAACTCTCCCCCATTTATTCGGATTGCGTCCTCGCAATCCAAGGCGCATGACAAGAAGGAAGATAAACCAACACGAACTCTTCGGGCTCCCAAGTAAACTCAGAACCCTTACTATGACGCCATTGAACCTTAAAGGTCCTCACCTCCTTGTTACGCAACATTTTCACTTTCTCATCAAGTATAGCAATCGGCTCTTCAACATATTCTAACTTGTTGTTTAGTTCAATTTGGTCTAATGGCATCCATGAGGAATCATCCGCAAGACACTTACGGAGATGGGAAACATGAAATGTGTTATGGATCCCCTCAAGTTCTTCGGGAAATTCCAATCGATATGCAACTTCACCAACACGAGCTAAAATCTTAAACGGCCCAATAAACCGAGGAGCTAACTTTTCCCGTTTTCAAAATCGAATAATACCCTTCCACGGCGAAATCTTGAGCATCACCATGTCACCTTCTTGAAACTCGATCGGTCGCCTACGTTTATCGACATAAGATTTTTGTCTATCTTGCGCCGCCTTTAAACGAGCCCGAATCATATCGATTTTACTATTTGTCTCCAATACCAATTCGGTGCTCCCGACTTCCCTTTGACCCACTTCGCCCCAACAAATCGGGGTCCGACACCTTCTACCATATAACATCTCATATGGTGGCATTCCAATAATAGTGTGAAAACTATTATTGTACGAGAATTCCACCAAAGGCAAATGTTCATCCCAACTACCACCGAAATCAATAATACACACACGTAACATATCTTCCAACGTTTGATTCGTACGTTCGGTTTGACCGTCCGTTTGAGGATGGTACGCCGTGCTCATATTTACCCTCGTACCCATATCTTCATGAAACTTCTTCCAAAATCGAGAAGTAAAACGCGTGTCCCGATCCGAAACAATAGACGCGGGAACGCCGTGTCTCGATATCACCTCCTTAATGAACATCTTCGCGAGTGCCTCCGATGTAATTGCTTCTTTAATAGGAAGAAATAATGCACTCTTCGTCAATCTATCGACAATCACCCAAATAGTGTCAAATTGGGTTCTTGCCGTTTTCGGTAACTTGGTAATAAAATCCATGGTAATATGCTCCCACTTCCACATCGGAATTTCTAGCGGTTGCAACTTACCATACGGCTTTTGGTGTTCGGCTTTAACTTATAAACACGTGACGCATTGCTCAACATACTTAACAATGTCGCGTTTCATGCCCGACCACCAATAATCTTTCCTCAAATCATGGTACATCTTCGTCGCACCCGGATGTATGGAATACTTAGACTTGTGCGCCTTATCAAGAAGCACCTTTCGGAAATCACCCATCTTAGGCACCCATACTCTTTCTTGAAAAGACAACAAACCACGCGAACCCATCGTAATGAATTCCGATTGCCCCATAATTCGTTCCGCATGCTTGTTGTGAACGTAAGCCTCTATTTGAATCACACCAAGTTTTTCAAGAAAATCGTTAGTAATAATCATACGTAACAATCCCAATCGTAACGCCGGATGTTGACTCTTTCGACTTAACGCATCCGCGACTACATTCGCCTTGCTCGGATGGTAAAGTAATTCACAATCATAATCTTTCACCATGTCCATCCACCTACGTTGACGATAATTCAAATCCCGTTGATCAAAAAGATGTTTCAAACTCTTGCGATCCGAATAAATCGTACACTTGACACCATACAAGTAGTGGTGCCAAATTTTCAAAGCATGAACCACCGCCGCTAATTCAAGATCATGAGTCAGGTATCTCTTTTCATGTTCCTTTAATTGACGAGAGGCGTAAGCAATGACTTTACCGCGTTGCATTAGAACACACCCGAGCCCATTCAAAGAAGCATCACAAAAAACCGTCATATCATCTACACCTTCCGGCAACACTAAGACCGGAGCTTGACACAATTTCTCTTTCAACAATTGAAAAGCGATTTCTTGCTCGTTCTCCCAATTGAACCTCGTATTCTTCCTTGTCAACTTAGTTAACGGAGAAGCAATCTTTGAAAAGTCTTGGATAAACTGACGATAATAACCGGCCAATCCTAGAAAACTTCGTATTTCCGTAGGCATAGTCGGTTGTCCCCAACTCTTCACCGTCTCTATCTTCCCCGGATCTACTTGAATACCATCCTTGTTCACAATATGGCCAAGGAATTGAACTTCCCTTAGCCAAAATTCACATTTCGAGAACTTAGCATATAACTTCTCTTTTCTCAAAGTCTTCAACACCTCGCGTAAATGATGTTCGTGTTCCTTCATACCCTTAGAGTAGACAAGAATATCGTCAATGAACACAATTACTGACTTGTCCAACATAGGTTGGCACACTCGGTTCATAAGATCCATGAATGCCGCCGGCGCATTCGTAAGACCAAAAGGCATAACTACAAACTCAAAATGCCCGTAACGCGTACGAAAAGCCGTTTTCTCAATATCTTCCTCACGGACCTGCATTTGGTGATAGCCGGACCGTAGGTCAATTTTAGAGAAATACGTCGCACCTTGGAGTTGATCAAATAAATCGTCAATCCTAGGAAATGGATAACGGTTCTTGATTGTCACTTTGTTCAACTCCCGATAATCAATGCACATACGCATACTTCCGTCTTTCTTTTTCACGAATAAAACCGGAGCGCCCCAAGGCGAAGCACTCAGTCGAATAAAACCCTTCTCAAGTAACTCTTGGGGTTGATTTAACAATTCTTGCATTTCCGTCGGCACTAAACGATAAGGAATTTTAGCAATGGGAGTAGCTCCCGGAACCAACTCAATGCGAAATTCAACTTGTCTTTCCGCCGGAACACCAGGTAACTCATCCGGAAAAACATCTTCAAATTCACTTACCACCGGAATTTTACGAATGGGTGGTGGCTCATCACGAGTATCAACAACATGGGTAAGAAAAGCCATGCCACCACTACCAAGGAAATGACGTGTCCGTGAAAAAGTGCATATCGGCACAAGTCTTCTATGCTTATCACCATGAATAATTAGCTCTCCCCCACTTGGGGTCTTCACATGAATAGATTTCTTATGGCATGCAATATCGGCCCTATTATGATCGAGCCAATCCATACCAACCACGATATCAAAATCACCCAAAGTCATAGGGATGAGGTCAATTTTAAAGTTCTCATAACCAAACACAACATTACAATCCTTACACACATCGACCACTAGCACCGTCTTGCCATCCGCTATTTCGACTTCTACCGGACGACTTAACTTAGCTAACGGTTTATTAAGTTTAGGCATAAATTTTGGAGACACAAACGATAAATTTGCACCGCTATCAAATAGAATCCTTGCCGGACTAGAGTTAACTATGAAAGTACCTGAGACGACTTCATTGGATTGCTTGGCTTCGTCATTGGTCATCAAATAATTACGTCCCCGAGCCGACCCCGCCGCCTTCTCTATCCTTTTAACTTTATCATTTCGGAGTTTGGGACACTCCGACTTTCGGTGCCCTTCTTGTTGACAATTAAAACATGTGATCACATTAACTCGCGGTTTCGGGCAATCACGAGAATAGTGACCTTTTTGCCCACAATTGTAGCATGTGGTCACGTGGACATTAGAAGCACCTTTCTTCACACTACCAACACTTTCGGATGCTCCCTTACTTTTCTTGTTCGAAAAATTAGAAGCTTCGAACTTCCTTTTACTTGGCGCATAACTAACCGGACTCGGAGCTTGCGCTTCAAACCCCTTCGCCACCGCCAAGAGCTTAGCAAAAGTCTCAACATGACCAATACTAATTTTACCCTTCAAATCATCTCTAAGGGTCGCATGAAAGTCTTCCATTAACAATTGATCATTCCCCATATACTCGGGGCAAAAACGCGCCTTGACGAGAAAATTGGTTTTGAGAGTGTTTAGGTCCAAAGACCCTTGACGCATGTTCCTTAACTCGTTGCGCAATTTGGAAAGATCCGCTTGCGTACGATATTCAAGGAAAAACTCCTTCTTGAACTCCGCCCAAGATAACCCTACGAAAGCCGCATCACCCACCATATCAATCTTACCATCGAGCCAATTTTTAGCATGGCCCCTTAGCAAACTAGTAGCAAGCCTTGTCTTTTTCTCGGGAGGGCACTCGGTCGTGCGAAAACAACCTTCAACATCGGAAATCCAAGCCGCACTTTTCATGGGGTCGGGATCCCCGTGAAAGTGAGGAGGCTTAGTCGCCAAGAAGTTCTTATAGCTAAACTCCAACTCGCCCATAATTTGAGGTCTAGGAAACCTCCTTTCAACTTCTTCTTTAACGGCATTGGTCATTCGTTCTTGAATCATATCGACAATTTGTTCCGAAACCGACTCTTCGAGAATTTGCTTAACCTTTCGAGAGAAAACCGAAACATAATTTTCTAGAGCCGCCTCTATTTTGGTGGTCATCTCGTCCGTTTCCTCCACATGAGAAGGACCACCGTTGCCATTCGTATCCGTTCCGTTTCTCGTCTTCATTCTAAAGATTAAAGAATGGATTAGACATCACCAACGAATTAATACACATAAATACCTATGCATATGTCCGTACACACCCCACATCTAGATCAATGCTTGTCGCACGTCCTTGCTTGACTTGACTTGCAACCGTGATAGTGGTCGCGACTCACTATTACGCTCACATGCCATGCCACGCTCAAACGTATCACAACCATCTCGCTCGATGTTCAAAACAATAACACAGGATTAGTAACATCAATATATATAGCATAGTTAGTCTACCTATGCATAAAAGAACTAATCAAAACCTGCACCGATCCGTAATCCTACAAGTCCCGTATATGGTTCAACAACTCAAAAATCTAAGTCTAGGCGCCTATCTCAAGTCACCTAAATCCCTTAGACCATGCTCTGATACCACTTGTAACGACCCAAACCAAACCACGAACAACCCGCGTAAAATGTGAAAAAAAAAATTATGCTGTTCAGTTGGTGGCGCGGCGCGCCAGGTATTCGCGCGGCGCGCGGAATCACCTGGACAGCCCGCTGTCTCCGAAAGTCAATTACACAAAAATGTTTGACCTTTTTCCGACATAATTAGACAAAATGCTTTCAACCACATGCTCATACATGTAAAACTAACACGTTCCATTGATAAAATTAGTTTTACGAAGTCGGGCCCACACGACCCAAAATTACAAGTTTAATACATAACGCGAGTTTCGACCACAAAAGTTTAAATGCCAAACGACACATTGAGCATGGTGTTTGGGGTTAAACTACCCAAGTCTTGGTCGAACTTTCAAAAAGCTAAAATCTCCGAGCCACTAATCCAAGCGAATACCTTTGCCCTTATCCGTGCCGGATCCTAAAAAGGTAAACAACGAGAGGGTAAGCTAACGCTTAGTGAATGCAATAATTATACATATACATATATAATATACCTACTTGCAAAGCACTTACACAAATACCTCATACACGCTAGCAATATATATAGCATCGCAAGTATAACTCTAAACCCTCCAAGATCACAAGCTAGCACAACAATAGCATATATATAACCCGAATAATTTAACATGCTAAACTACAAGGCGTAATCATGGTTAACCAATAACACAAGGGAATGGTACTTCGAATTTCCCATCGGTGTTCGTAACAACCGTTAGTGTACAACGAAATATATCACTAACCCCTAGGCGACACGGACAACGAAATATCCGTTCAAGCAATCGTTAGTGTACAACGAAATATATCACTAACTCTTGGTGGTATAGACACGTATACCCGGCCCCATCCCCCGCCCTACAAATAGATACACATGTATAATCATTCCACTCACCTTACGCCTTCGGTGAATCGATAAACCAAGCTTGAAACTTCAAGGTAACACACCTATTACAATGTACACATAATCAACACCCAATCAAGTTGGTCAAACTTGCAACAATCACCATCACTAGGTCGTTTTGACCCATTTGGACACTTAACCCTAAAATTGGGTCAACTCACACCCAAAACCCTAACATTAGCCCAAATAGGTTTAAAACACATTTCAACACTAGGTTTATGCATTAATCACAAACATTAACTAACTTAGGTTCATTTTGACCCATTTGACCAATTAAAGTCAACACACCCATTTCAGGTCATCCACTAACCCACACAACGCCCATTTACATATATATAGGTGTGCTAGCAATTTACTAACTAATTTAAGTTCATAAACATCAATTTAACAATTTGAAAACCTTAGTTAGTCATCTTTGAGTCTACTCGACCCAATTTCACCCAAAACCCCCAATTCACCCACAAATGGGTTTTAAGTTCATCATCTACCCCAAACCCTAACCCTTAATCAAAATAAAATCAAGAAATCAAGATTAGAGCATACCACTACCACCAAAACGTAGCTAGAGGGAAGATGAACGACTTTAGAACTCGCACTAAGACCCGATTCAACCTCCTTCTTCTTTTAATGGAGCTCTCTCACTCTAGAACTTCCTCTCTCTCTAGGATTTAATGGAAAGTGATAAGGTAGATGGAAATGGAGTAAATGAGACTCCAACAACTGATCCCAAGCCTTAAATTCGGGTCCCATGTGAATTTACTAAAAAGCCCTTAAAATATCTAATTTAAAAGCAAGAGATGAGCTGTCAGCCCGTAATGACGCGGCGCGCCATAATTCGGCGCAGCGCGCAGATAGCCTGGGCAGAAATCTTTTCTCTTTTTAAAATATACAAAGAAAACCCCACAACTTGAATAACTTAATTACACATATGTACAATGAAATATTTGAGTCTTACACCCCAGCGCGAAGCGAGGGTTAGAAAACTAGTTAATATTATTTAATATATAATACTCAATCTACGAATTTAACGTACGAAAAGGCGATATATACTCTATCTTAAAACAAAAGTTCTTTTCCAATTAATTTCTTCTTACGACGAAATATATTACTTATCCTACTATACATTAAAAGATAGTAACTATTAAGTAATAATTATTTCTAAAACTCCTTTTTACAACATTAGATCAAAAATTGACAACCTAATACCCTTTAATCCAGAGGCCTATATTCATCTCCTTTCACTATTAGATAATAAATCACTTTTTTGTTTTAATCTTCTTTATTTACCCTTTTAATCACTTCTAATTTGAGTTTTTAACATATATACCCTTGTTAATTGCTATATTCACATATTTACCCACATGAGTAAGGTAATATCAAATAAACCCATTTTTAACATACAAATTCATCAAATATACCCAATTAATTATTTTTTAGCATTTATAACCTCAAATAATTTAATTATTTATAAAGATAATAAACATTTATAAAAAGAAAGAGAACAAGCCACGACGATCATGCCACTGTTACGTACTTTGTATATTTAGTGTGACTGAACTGTTTAATGTGGTGACCCAGGGGGTCTATTTATAGGCGTAGAATGTCTGAAATTCTTGGGAACACGTGTCAGGTGCTGATTAAGCATAGAAGCTGCCTACAGGGCTTACGCATGACGCTGGGCGGCCTGGCTGAACATTGAACGGTTGTTTAACAAAAATTGTTATATAATTGTTATAATTGTTGTCTTTTATATTTTTTGAGCCTTTCTTTTGTGTAAAAACGATATTTTTATGCGTATATCCCATAAGATACACCATTAAGTTCCCCCAGTTTAATGTCTTTATTTTTTAAAAAATCAATTATAACAGCATAAAAGACAAAAGAAATTTGTCCTGAATTGAACCATTCAGAAGTGAATTGCTAGAAATTTTACCACTATCGAGGTAATAATTTCATGTTTGTAAGATGGTTCTATTTGCTGCAGGCACTTGAAATGATAAGAATGGTAAATAGTCAGAACAAGGTTAAAAAAACCGCGCTTCACAGCGGGTTGATTTTCGTCAGTTACTTGAATGTTAAAAGAAAACGGTCAATGGTTGGTTAATTAAACGTTTAAAAAATATAGGAATGAAAAAATAAAGTGTATGGTTGGTTGACGATCGTTTATTGAATGGTTAAAAAACCGTTGACAGTTGGTTAACTAAACGTTTAAAAAAACAGTTGGTTTAAAAAAAAATAGTTAACGGTCGGTTAGTTGAACATTTAAAAAATAAATGAATGAAGTGGGAAAAAATAGTTAAAAAGTTTAAAATATTGTTTTTACCAGATTACCCCCGACGATGGGGTAATTACAGAAATACCATTGTAAATAGTACCTTGCCTCACCGTAATTAGTATTATCCCCCTATACCTTAAAGCACAAGACTTACTAACAAATAATTATTTTCAAAACTACCTTTACAACCATTGGATTAAAAAAAAAAAAAAAAAAAGACTTTCATCTGCCCTTTCATCTAATGGTCTAAAATAATTCCTTAATCTACCTAAATCACCCTTCCATCAAACAAGAGCAAATCAATTAACGCCACAAGCCCACAACCCTTCTTAATTTCACTACAAAATTTGAAAATCTTAAACCATAAAATACTACTCCGTATTTTCAGCTTCTCATGTCCGTTCTTTCCCCTATACTTGATTCAAAAATCCAGTTGAAAATAATATTCGTTTCAATCTCTCTTTGAAAAAACTAACTGCTACTAATCGATTTTGAAAAAACTAACTGCTACTAATCGATTTGTGTTTACGTTTCAGAATAACACACCTATTGGAAAACATTGAATCAGAAGGTTGTGTTGATGATACTACCTTAAGCGATGAACATGTATAATAGCGGTTTATAGGTACAATTTTTCATCCGTAGATTTATGATTTACGTATTGAGCGATGTGCTGATATCCTTAGTCGATTCAACATATAATAGACTTCACAGATATAAAGATGAAAAAATAACCCAAATCATCCCTTTCCCAATTAAATGGGTCAAAATTATCAACTCCATGAAATGTTTATTTATAAATGTAGGAGAAATATGCTTACCCTGACCATATAATCATATATATTATAGAATACGTATCTTGCAGCTCTTGCATCTGTCATACCTGATAGATTGTAAGAAATTGATCGTTTGTATGTATAATTAATTGTTCATACAAGCTGAATTTGATTTCATATATTGTATTGATTGAATCTGTTACAGTGGCTAAGTGTGTTTATATAAACACAATTTACAACAGCTAATTCTAAATAGGGTTAGGATCCAATTTAACTTTGGAACCCCTTTTACAAATATGGAAAGTGTCTGTTCTTTTGTGCAGGTTTATAACCGTTGAATCTTGTGACCAATTCATTCTTTATATTGGGAAGTGATGAAGTCAATACTTCTGATCCTAAAGTCAAATTACCAAATACGGTAATTTGAATTTCGTTGACCGCTTTGTTGTTACTTGATTCTAACAATACCAGCAATAATGATCAAAATAGACAAATCACCAACTGACTTCCTACCATCCTTGCCTATATCCAAGAGACCATTATAAGTTTGTATGTGTAGATAAAACTAAACATCATACACATCGCATATGAGGACTCGCTTATACAAGTGTCATGTTCTCTCATATAGAGCATGTGGGAAGCAAATCATTTTTAGGATCACTTATTAGTATATTAATGTACGGAGTATAATGTAAGTTTGGATGATATGCGCATGCATATTAATGTATAATGTATAACAAAAACTATTTTGTTACATCGATAATTTAATCCAAATTCACATTAAATCAATTTAGATGAATTGATTCATTGAAATTTCAAGTGCGACCTTGCTGACCCATATAAATTAAATAGGTCAACGATTCAACCTCAATAATATAATCACATAAATAAGTCAGAATGGGTTTTAGGATTGTTTAATTTCATGTGTTTGATTTAATATATATGTAACTTATCAATCTATTCGCACATAAATAGAATCTACATGGCTTTGTGGTTTTTGTTTAGGCAGTGGGTTCACATAGATATATTAGGCCTGATTCACTCTTTCAAATTCAATTAGGGTAAAAAAAACCCCAACTGTAACATCCCATTTCTTTTAAGGTAAAAAAATTATTATTTATTTAATTAAGATTGACCCCACTTTGACTTGTAGGACCTCTTTTTGTAATTATTTTAAAAGGAGAAGGGTAAATGGGTAATTTTACCCATTATAAGCCTCTAGAGATGTCTAAACACTCCTCTTTTCTCCATTTGTGCAGAATTTTTCATGTGTGTGTGTATTAAAGGTGGCGATTTTGGGGTCTCAAGCTCAAATCTTTGAAAATTTTCACATGCATTTAAGTCTTGGAGTGTAATCAAGCTTGTAGATACTTGCTAGCATCTCTAGAACTTGTGTTTATTCACCATTCTTCATCTCCTTTGTGAAAATTGGGGTTTTGAAACCCTAACTTGAGGTATGATGATTTATACCTTAAATTTGTATATTTTGTAGTTAAATGATGTTATTGTAGATGGAATCAAAGTATTTGGTTCCATTCAAACCCTAATTCGAATTTAGGGTTAGGGTTCATAGAAGTGGGTGTTGTAAGAAGATGAACTTGTTGAATTAGAAGTATGTAAATTTTGTTATGATTAATTTAGGTTAAAATTCGGATTTTTAACTTGTTAATTATAAAGGTTGTTTGATTAAACTATGAAATTGGGTTAGTAAGGGAAATAGAAAGGCTTATGTTCATAAGTCTTGAAAATTGTCAAATTTGACTAGTGTGTCAAAATGGGTTTGGTGGGTTTATGGATGAACCCTAGTTTGAAGGGTCTTGTTAGACCTAAGTTGAATATGTAGTGATGTTTACATGTATGCATAATTGATTAGGTGACTTGCTTGGAATTTGATAATTTTTGCTTGGATAATTGCTTACTTGTTGCTTAATTTCTCAACCAAGGTGAGTTCAATAACTATGTATATGTATGTGTATGCGTTTAGGGTGTCCGGGACACCATATATTATGTTGATTGTGGAGGAGCCCTCGGGACAATGGTTACCTACTTATCATCTCGAGCGTTAAGTTTGAGGTCATGCATCCGGGATGCAGGTGGGGCCTCTAGGTGTGTTCGGTACGGGACACACTAGAGTGTCCAAATTGGAACTGGTTGTGCTTTGTTGATCTTACGGCATCCGGGATGCTAAGGGGGTTTGATTCATGATGATATGGACAAACCTCGGGATGACACGAGTTATCCTTGGTTGTGATGAAAATTTGAAAGAGATTGATGGTATGCATACATGTACATATTTATAGTTCTCACAAGCTTTTCGCTTACTTTGTTGTGGTTTAACGTTTTGTAGGATCCGGACAAGAAAAGGGTAAGAATGTGGAAGTAATAGAATAGAAGATTGTTGCTTATGCCTTTGTGAAAATGTGGCTCCTTTTGTATAGATAGCTTATGGATGGATAGACGAACCCGATAGTCACGCTCTAGTACTTGTTGAAATTGTCTTTTGAATATTATGGGTTGTAATCACCACCTTAAAATTTACCTTGCGTCACAAGTACCGAGGGTTCATGAGAAACCCGTTATGTTTGTAATGTTAAGTATGAATATGTGTTTTAGTAGATGATTAAACAGGTTGGAACTGAGTTGTTATGCGTTGATAGTCAAACGGGTCACAAGGGGTTAATTTGGTTGAAAACTACCAGGTCAGGGTCTGATCCTGGAATGGGACTAAAAGATCCCGGAATGGGATCAAGGGTGATTTTCAAGAAATTTGATCAGAACCTGATCCCATAGTGGGATTGTGGGATCCCATAGTGGGATCTAAAAAAAAAAGTTGTTTTTCGGTTATGAGTCAAGGTCGTTTCATGTGGTATCAGAGCGTGGTTTAAGGGATCTAGGGAATTTATTTTAGAATAAGATTTCTAGACTTAAACCGTAGGAGAATTTTGTAGCGTGACTTGGTATGGGACCGAATATGTGATAAAGTATGGATAGATGTGTACTTAGAAATTGTAGCAATAGGCATGCTTAATATGATTATGTGATTAAATGTGCTTTTGTATGCATAAATTTGTGTTAGTGATTATTTGTATGTCTTGCTAACCTATGTGAGGTATTTGGTAGATTGTGTAAGGATGACAAGGAACATGTTTTTAATAGTGCTTGATCACCACTATTACAACCACGCATCTTGTCCTTTAAGCACAATGTGTTCAAGTATCGAGCGGGTGAAACATGACATGAGTAGGAAGAATATGATTGTGATTAAGAATATGAGTTAGTATACTGAAAATTTGTTAAATGTTTCAGTATGGCGAATGAAGATAATGTTGATAGTTCTATTCCAAATGAGGATCAAGTTAACCTTCCTAATGAGGATGAAATCCGTGCAAGTAATGATTTAAAGTCTCTGTTGGGACAAGCTCTACAGAATTCCACTCCATTCATCGTCCAACAAATTAGAAAGACGATGGGAGAGGCAGTTAATACAACCATAGCCTCGATGATTAAGGAAACAGTGAAAGAAGAACTTGATCGGCGGTTGCCACAAGTTCAAGAAGAAGAGGGAAATCAGAGGAATATCGAGGGTGCTCGGGTTAATCGTGAAATAGCCCCACTAAAACCCTATGGTTTGAAAGACTTCAAATTAGGCAATCCGCCTACGTATGAAGGAAGTCTTGATCCGATTGTAAGTAGTCGTTGGGTTACCGATATAGAAGCGTGTTTTCGAAAAACCCGATGTCCCGACAATTTGAAAACTACCTTTGGGACAAGTATGTTTAGAGGGGTAGCTCAGCGATGGTGGATCGATCTTTTGGTGGTTAAGGGAAGTGATTATCCTGATAAGATAACTTGGGAAGAATTTAAAGTTGAGTTCTTTAAGAACTTTAGGTCAGAGGCGGAGATAGAACGGTTGAAATCTGAGTTACAAAATACTCGACAAGGATCCATGGACTTGATAACCTTCCGAGCCCATTTCATAGATCGCCTTCAGTTTAACCCTGAGTTAGTATGTAATGAGTTAAGCAAGTGTCGATTGTTTCATAGGTTGCTAAGAGAGGAGATCCGAGAGAGGATCATTATATCACAATTCCATTCCTTCACTGCTTTGTTTGATGCGGCAAGAGATATTGAAGACGAATTAAAGAAGAAGGGGGCAACTACCCCAAGAAAGGAGGGTTTTGCTCCTAAAAGAAAATTTGAGCAAAGCAAATCCCCCCAAAAGAAGGGTAAAGGTGTGAGTGGCGGAAAGAAGGGAGGAAATTCGACATCGGTTCTGATATGTTTTTCATGTGGCAAGCCTGGTCACTATGCAAGAGATTGCAAGGCTCCTGTTTCAAAGCCTCTCATATGCCACAATTGCCTTGAAGAAGGCCACAAAAAGGCCGAGTGTCCTAAATTGTCTGAATCCGAAAGAAAGGAAGAACAAAGAAAAGAAGTTGTAAGAAGGTTGGAAAAATCGGCGGGTAACCCAAAGGGAAGGTCCTTTCAAATGACTATTGACGAGGCTCGTAAATCATCGGAAGTTGTGACAGGTACATTTCTTGTTAATTCCATACCCGCTAAGGTATTATTTGATTCCGGAGCAGACCGATCATTTGTTGCTATAAGGTTTGCTCCTTTTTGAATAAATTGTTGTTAAAACTAGAGCCTCCATTAGAAGTAGAAATAGCGGATGATAAACCCAAATTGGTCGTAGGTGTATACAAGGATTGTAATATTGACATAAATTCTAAATTGTTCAATGTTGACCTAATCCCCATGACTATGGGTGAGTTTGATGTGATTATAGGAATGGATTGGCTCAGTCGGCACGGGGCTAATATTGTTTGTGACGAAAAGATTATTCGGGTGAAAACCCCAAGTGGGGAAGAAATGATTATCCAAGGGGAAGGTCAAAGACGACCCGCTTCCATATGCACCTATGCTCGTGCACGTCGTCTTGTGTCTAGTGGTTGTGCAGCCTTTTTGGCTCACGTTATTGACTCTAGAAAAGAATCAAAATCCATTAAGGACATCCCTATTGTTAATGAATTTGAAGATGTGTTTCCGGATGATCTTCCGGGTATTCCTCCCGAGAGACAAGTAGAGTTTCGCATCGAATTGGTTCCAGGTGCTACGCCCATTGCTAAGACTCCTTATCGCTTAGCACCAACTGAGATGCAAGAATTGATGAGTGAAATACAAGAACTATTGGATAAAGGCTTTATTAGTCCAAGTAGTTCACCATGGGGAGCACCGGTTTTATTCGTCAAGAAGAAGGATGGTAGCATGAGAATGTGTATTGATTATAGAGAGTTGAATAAAGTAACCATAAAGAATCGTTATCCTTTGCCGAGGATTGATGACCTATTCGATCAACTCCAAGGTGCTAAGTACTTCTCAAAAATTGACTTAAGGTCGGGGTATCACCAATTGAGAATCCATGCAGATGAAGTTCCAAAGACGGCATTTAGAACCCGATACGGGCATTATGAATTTGTAGTGATGCCTTTTAGTCTTACAAATACACCCGCGGCATTCATGGACCTTATGAATCGGATATGCCGTCCTATGTTGGATAAGTCAGTAATCGTGTTTATTGATGATATACTCGTATATTCTAAGAATGAGAATGATCACGAGCATCACTTAAGAGAAGTTTTAGAGACGTTAAGAAAAGAGAAGTTATACGCTAAATTTTCAAATTGTGAATTTTGGTTGAGAGAAGTGCAATTTCTTGGCCACATTGTTAATGAGAATGGGATTCAAGTTGATCCCGAGAAGATTGAGGCGATAGAAAAGTGGGACCGACCGACTATGTTGACGGAGATCCGAAGCTTTCTTGGGTTGGCCGGTTACTACCGACGGTTTATTCAAGATTTCTCTAAGATTGCTTCTCCGTTGACTAAGTTGACTTGAAAGAATGTAAGGTTCAATTGGGGAGAAGAGCAAGAGGGAGCTTTCCGATTATTGAAATAAAAGTTACGTTAAGCTCCGGTGTTGGTATTACCAGAAGGAATTGAAGACATGACCGTGCATTGTGATGCATCGATCAATGGTCTTGGATGTGTTTTAATGCAAAGAGGGAGAGTTATTGCTTATGCTTCAAGGCAATTGAAAGAGCACGAGAAAAATTACCCTGTTCATGATCTTGAATTGGTGGCCGTGGTCCATGCTTTAAAAATTTGGCGTCACTATTTGTATGGCGTTAAATGTACCATTTATACGGATCACAAAAACATGAAGTACTTATTTGGGCAAAGAGATCTAAATAACCGACAACGAAGATGGATGGATCTCTTGAAGGATTATGATTGCGAGATACTTTACCATCCGGGTAAAGCTAATGTAGTGGCAGATGCGTTAAGTAGAAAGAGCCGACGTCCGGGGATTCAAATTGAGTCCTTACGGATGACCATTACGAACGACTTTCTTCAAAGTATTTCTAGGGCTCAAGTAGAAGCGATTGTAGAATTGTCTCATGAAGAGCGAATGAAAGGGCAAGTAGACTTTCTTGAGAAGGATTCGCGGGGATTGTTGACCCGTTATGGTAGACTTTGGGTTCCAAAGCTCGGGGGTGCTAGACAATTATTACTTGATGAAGCGCATAAATCCAAGTATTCCATTCATCCCGGTGCGACTAAAATGTACCATGATTTGAAAGAAGAGTATTGGTGGCCCGGTATGAAATGGGATATTGTGAAATATGTAGAGCAATGTATCACTTGTTTACAGGTAAAAGCCGAACACCAAAAATTGTATGGTAAATTGCAACCGCTAGAAATCCCTAAGTGGAAGTGGGAGCATATTACTATGGATTTTATTACAAAATTACCAAGAACGGCAAGAACTCAGTTTGATTCTATATGGGTGATTGTTGATAGATTGACTAAGAGCGCATTGTTTCTTCCAATTCGAGAGACGTCAACATCCGAGATCTTAGCTAATCTCTTCATCAAAGAGGTTGTAGCTAGACATGGTGTCCCTGTATCTATTGTATCGGATCGGGATACTCGGTTTACTTCTCGGTTCTGGAGGAAGTTTCATGAGGATATGGGAACGCAATTAAGGTTGAGTACCGCTTTTCACCCGCAAACCGATGGTCAAAGTGAGAGAACCATTCAAACTCTTGACGATATGTTGCGGGCTTGAATTTGGCGGAAGTTGGGATACACATCTACCATTGGCGGAATTCTCATACAACAATAGCTATCACGCTAGTATTGGAATGCCGCCATATGAGATGCTTTATGGGAGAAAGTGTCGCACTCCAATTTGTTGGGGCGAAATTGGTGAAAAAGAATCGGGTGGATCCGACCTTGTGTTGAAAACGAATGAAAAGATTAAAGTTATTCGATAACGTTTGAAAGCCGCCCAGGATAGACAAAAATCATATGTAGAT
Source organism: Rutidosis leptorrhynchoides (assembly GCF_046630445.1). NCBI lineage: Eukaryota > Viridiplantae > Streptophyta > Magnoliopsida > Asterales > Asteraceae > Rutidosis > Rutidosis leptorrhynchoides. The sequence continues at coordinate 426,097,179 of NC_092335.1, forward strand.
AGACGTAGAAGACCAATTGAGTTTAAGGAAGGTGACATGGTGATGTTAAAAGTGTCTCCGTGGAAAGGTATTATTCGGTTTAGAAAACGAGGAAAACTTGGTCCTCGTTACACCGGGCCTTTTAAAATCTTAGAGCGGGTTGGCGAAGTAGCTTATCGTTTGGAATTTCCCGAAAAGTTATCGGGAATTCATAATACTTTCCATGTTTCTCATCTAAGGAAGTGTTTAACCGCACAATCTACAATTGTGCCCTTATAAGAAGTTGAGGTGAATGATAAATTGGGGTATATCGAGGAATCAGTTGATATTGTTGATGAACAAATAAGAAAGATTTGAAATAAGCCTATTAAGTCTTTTAAAGTAAAATGGAAGTACGGGAAAGAGACAGAGTATACATGGGAAATGAAAGAATTTATGATAAAGCACTTTCCGTCAAGTCACTTAGCTTGGATCACGAGGACGCGATCCGATTTAAGTGGGGAAGAGTTGTAACATCCCATTTCTTTTAAGGTAAAAAAATTATTATTTATTTAATTAATATTGACCCCACTTTGACTTGTAGGGACCTCTTTTTGTAATTACTTTAAAAGGAGAAGGGTAAATGGGTAATTTTACCCATTATAAGCCTCTAGAGATGTCTAAACACTCCTCTTTTCTCCATTTGTGCATAATTTTTCATGTGTGTGTGTATTGAAGGTGGCAATTTTGGGGTCTCAAGCTCAAATCTTTGAAAATTTTCACATGCATTTAAGTCTTAGTGTAATCAAGCTTGTAGATACTTGCTAGCATCTCTAGAACTTGTGTTTATTCACCATTCTTCATCTCCTTTGTGAAAATTGGAGTTTTGAAACCCTAACTTGAAACCTTAAATTTGTATATTTTGTAGTTAGATGATGTTATTGTAGATGGAATCAAAGTATTTGGTTCCATTCAAACCCTAATTCGAATTTAGGGTTAGGGTTCATAGAAGTGGGTGTTGTATGAAGATGAACTTGTTGAATTAGAAATATGTAAATTTTGTTATGATTTTATTAAGGTTAAAATTCGGATTTTTAACTTGTTAATTATAAAGGTTGTTTGATTAAACTATGAAATTGGGTTAGTAAGGGAAATAGAAAGGCTTATGTTCATAAGTCTTGAAAATTGTCAAATTTGACTAGTGTGTCAAAATGGGTTTGGTGGGTTTATGGATGAACCCTAGTTTGAAGGGTCTTGTTAGACCTAAGTTGAATATGTAGTGATGTTTACATGTATGCATAATTGATTAGGTGACTTGCTTGGAAGTTGATAATTTTTGCTTGAATTATTGCTTACTTGTTGCTTAATTTCTCAACCAAGGTGAGTTCAATAACTATGTATATGTATGTGTATGCGTTTAGGGTGTCCGGGACACCATATATTATGTTGATTGTGGAGGAGTCCTCGGGACAATGGTTACCTACTTATCGTCTCGAGCGTTAAGTTTGAGGTCATGCATTCGGGATGCAGGTGGGGCCTCTAGGTGTGTTCGGTACGAGACACACTAGAGTGTTCAAATTGGCACCGGTTGTGCTTTGTTGATCTTACGGCATCCGGGATGCTAAAGGGGTTTGATTCATGATGATATGGACAAACCTCGGGATGACACGAGTTATCCTTGGTTGTGATGAAAATTTGAAAGAGATTGATGGTATGCATACATGTGCATATTTATTGTTCTCACTAAGCTTTTCGCTTACTTTGTTGTGGTTTAACGTTTTGTAGGATCGGGACAAGAAAAAGGTAAGAATGTGGAAGTAATAGAATAGAAGATTGTTGCTTATGCCTTTGTGAAAATGTGACTCCTTTTGTATAGATAACTTATGGATGGATAGACGAACCCGATAGTCACGCTCTAGTACTTGTTGAAATTGTCTTTTGAATATTATGGGTTGTAATCACCACCTTAAAATTTACCTTGCGTCACAAGTATCGAGGGTTCATGAGAATCCCGTTATGTTTGTAATGTTAAGTATGAATATGTGTTTTAGTAGATGATTAAACAGGTTGGAACTGAGTTGTTATGCGTTGATAGTCAAACGAGTCACAAGGTGTTAATTTGGTTGAAAACTACCAGGTCAGGGTCTGATCCCGGAATGGGACTAAAAGATCCCGGAATGGGATCAAGGGTGATTTTCAAGAAATTTAATCAGAACCTGATCCCATAGTGGGATTGTGGGATCCCATAGTGGGATCTAAAAAAAAAAAAAAAAAAGTCGTTTTTCGGTTATGAGTCGAGGTCGTTTCACCAACGATACATATATAGAAGTTAATTTGAATTGTTGGCCGAAGCTGATTGTATACATGTGAGTACTGTTTTGATTCTCCGTTGCTATGTAAAGTGTTCGTTTCTTATTTGTTTTATTTTAAGTTGGTTTCATGTTTGGTTTTTATATACACATATGTAGTTAGGTTTACAATTCTTATCAATGAAGAGACTCATCAGGGTTCATGTATTCTATATTGAGTATGAGTGAGATATTCAAAATAAGAATTTTTTACCCTATTTATTGGATTTGGATAATTTATACTCTATTTTGATTTATTAGATTCATTTGAAGATGAAGATGAAGTATTTATGATTCAAACACTCCACTTCGATCAACTCATACATGTATGACAGGTTAAAGAGAAGACAGTACCTACGTCGATCAAATTATACTTAAATAGGTTGAAATTGCCACGTGAACAAATTGCTTTCCTAAGGTTCATGTATCTACCCTTGGTGTTTGTTTTTTTTTTCCAATAATTTTCATGGCACGATTAAAAACTATGTTTGCTATCTTATACTTATATTTCTTGCTTTGAAATGGTTATACTATTGGCAAGGGAATTCTTCTTCATTGGGACTGGCTGGGTGAATTAAGTTGCATTTGGAATTTTTAGGAACAAATTACAGAGTATAATTAGTTTACGGAGTATAGTAAGTTGGGAAAATGATTTTGATGTTGATTGTATGGGTGACAATGTCACAACTATAAAAAAATAGAATAAAAAAATACATCATTCCAAAGTATTGATCAACAAGTAAATTTAAGTTTTCTTCTCTTTCTGGTAAATTCATGTTACATGCTTTACGTATGTCATCCATACCCATAAGATTTGTGGAATATATGTCATCCATACTCTTGTCCCTTGGAAGCAAGTTTAAGAGAATATACAAATAGGGATTTCGTCTGATAAATGGATAGTATGTGTTCATGTTTCTTGCAGCCCCACCAAAATGGGTAAACACAATGCATTATAAACATTATACTTGCTCTTATAGAAATGAGTAGCTCTACTTCATGAAATAACAAATTTATTCGAGTAATGTCACTGTCATTATTGCATATAATCTTGAAGATGGGAGTAGTGCTCTACTCCACGTATTACAAATAGTGGAGTTAAGCTCCATGTATCTTATATGTACAATAATTGGGATGATAATAGTTACTCATTATGCATACAAGGGAATGTTAGTAATATAGTGATATTAGTACTTGAATTTATCAGTTCTATTGATGAATACTAATTAAGATAATAAGTGAAACTGACAAATTTGCAAACTGCTCCTGCTGATGAGTACTCACGAATTATGTTTTGTTTATTTATTTTTTTCTGAAAAGCATGAATGAGGGTATTTTATATTACTATTATAGAGGGGGTGTTTGGACGAGCTTAGTTTGCAAGTTTATTAGTTGTAGTACTATCTAATTAAAAGATTACGTATAACAAAATATCAGTGTAGGCACATGAATGCATCAGAAGGTAATTATTTGGTTCATGTTTAGTTTTCCTCATAGATTCAGTGTTTGGCTAATTATTAAGTTCTTGTGTAGTTATCAGTGCGTATATATAATTGCATAGTTTAAAGTAACTTATAGTAATTTGAAGTTAAGTTAATGTTGACATTCTATGAAAAATGGGAGACTGGAAATAATTTTTTTTTTTTTTTTAAGGAACACACTCTTTTATTTCTATAATAAGTGCTACATTAAATTAGCATTTTAGTTTATTTTAAGACATTAGACTCCGTATGTAATATGTATTGTTACAAACAATGAAATTGTATGATTTAATATAATGTTCATGGATGGATTCTTTGGTAGGTGCATTAATGGAAATGAGGGTTCACAATGCTGTAGAAGTGGCTTCAGTTACTTTCCATGTCGGCTTCAGTTACTTTTCATGTTTGTTATTTGACTGTTATGAGTTTTATGCTTCTACCAAAATGTTATTAGTAAACTTTATGAAGTTATGACAGTGCATAATTTGTTGTGTTAGTTTTATTTTGACGCAAATAGAAGGGTTTTAGACCTTGGAGGTAGTGTTAATATGATCATGGTATATTTTAAGATATTACGATTTTAACGAATATGTGAGAAACTATAGCGAAGAATTGAGAAAAACAATAATGTTAAAGTTACATTATTGCCAACTGCAACTTTACACGTCGAACTATTAACATATATGACCCGATGATTACGACTAATTTCGAATTTAAGTCCACTATTGAAAGTTTAACAAGATTTTTTTATTTGTATTTTTATACATTTGAACATTTGGAATGTTTTATTATTTACTTGTGTTATCATGGTTGTAAATTTTCTTAAAATTTCATTATTCCATAAAACCCGCGATATCGCGGGTCTTTAACTAGTATATGTATTATAGAGTGGATGTTTCTATAAATGAGTTAAAATTCATATAATAAACATGAAAGTTTCTAAATAAAAATATATGTTTAAAATATATTTTTTTCTTTTTTTTATACGAACATGAATTAAGTTATAAAAGATCAGAAGATCTATTTTAGAGTACAAATTGTTATAGACACTACACACTCTACTTAAAATGATCCATCAATCTTTTTGATACTAAACAAAAGCTGTGTCTGGATGAAACTTTTTTTTAAAAGGCAACAATATTATTAATAACCCACAAGATAACAATACAAAGTTCCAAATGTTCACCAAACAAGCCTTTAGGTCAACATTACAAACAACACGAATATATAACAATAATTACATAACTAGTGAAATCGGATCATGAAGCCAAGAGTGCCAATCAATGTATTTTGTCTTGCACCTTTTAGCGATCCACTCGAACAATTTTATTTGCATTTCACAAAGCGCAACCGGAGGTGTCCAACATTTTTGTTGAAAAACTAATTGGTTCCGGTTCCACCATATGAGATAACAACATACCCAAAGGACCGCTTGCCAAATTTTGGAACCCACATCCGTCATGTTGACACTTGTAGAACCTTGAAGAATCTCACATAAACTAGCCGAAGAGAATACATTTAAACCCCACCAATTGAAGACTTTTCCCAAATCTCGAACACATGCATACAAAAGAGCAATGCGTGATCAACCGATTCCACCCCGTCGTCACAAAGTGGGCAACGAACGGAGTGAAGATCGATGCCACGTTTGTCAAGCTCAATTAAAGAAGGTATACGCTTTTTCTCGATCTCCAAATGAAGATTTCTACCTTTTTTGGAACCAAATTGTTTCTCATAGTTTCTACCACATTTGTACCCCCCGATAACGTTTTGGAATCAAGTAAAAAAGAGAGTCTTTTTGTTGTAAAGAGCCCATTGTTCGAGCCTTCCCAACGCCAAGAGTCACTTTTTTCCGGAATAAGGTAACAAGAGGAGATAGCCGCGACCAAATCCGAGAATTCAGAAGCTGTTCTGCCTCTAGGTTGTCGCGACCACTCCCATTCACTGACCCAATTCGAACCATTCCAACCCCATCTTTCCGCGACTGTTGCATTAGGATTTTTGTCTAGCTTGAAAAGTCGATTATAGCTGCTGTAAAGAGGTGGACAGCCTGCCCATGCATCGAACCAGAATGATGTACACGCACCATTCCCGAGTACTCTTGAAAACGACTTTGAAAAGGCTACTCCCGTATCGTCAATCTTCGCACCTGTTTTGATGATGTTCGCCCAAGTAGAATTCTGTGTAGCACAAGATAATTTATCAAATTCACCCAACCCACCCGATGCCCCATAAATACTTGAAATTACTTTGACCCACAAGGAAGTGGATTCGGTTTTAAACCTCCACCACCACTTGCCAATCAAAGCGTAATTTTTACTTTTTAACGATCCCAAATTTAACCCACCCTCCCCGTAAGGTAGAAGAACCTCATCCCATTTAACCCACACAATTTTTGAAAGTTTTTCCGACCCGCCTCAAAAAAAAATGTCTCACACTTTCAAGTTTGTTGATCACACAAGGCGGGGCACGGTAGAGGGAGAAGAAGTACAACGGGAGACTATTTAGAACCGACTTAACAAGTGTCACACGACCCCCAAATGAAATCAAACGTGCCTTCCACTCCGAAAGACGTTTTTCAAACTTTTCAAATACCGGATTCCAACTACTCATCTTTTTCATATTAGCGCCAATTGGGAGACCAAGATAATTAAATGGAAGCAATCCCATATTGCAATCAAAACATTTGGCCATTCTTTCAATTTCTTGATGTTCCACACCTAGTCCGAACAAATTACTCTTTCGATAATTAATTTTAAGGCCCGAAGTAAGTTCAAAACATTTTAGAAGCTTCATTAGGTTTCAAATATTTTCTACGGACCATTCTCCAAAATAAATCGTGTCGTCCGCATATTGGAGATGAGAAATACACACTTTATTTTTACCAAGTTCAACACCCGAGAATAAATTGTTACAACCCGCGGCTTTTGATAACGCATTTAAACCTTCGGCGGCTAAGATGAAAAGAAACGGAGATAGGGGATCCCCTTGTCTAACACCTCTTCCAAGTTGGAATTCCGAAGTTGGAGACCCATTTACTAGAATAGAGATTGAAGCGGTTTTGAGACAAGAGAGAATCCATTGTCGCCATTTCGCACTGAAGCCCATAAAACTCATAACCTCCATTAAAAATTTCCAACTCAAACTATCAAACGCTTTTTCGAAATCTATTTTGAAAATGAGACATTTAGCTTTCTTTTGTTTTATGAAGTCAATTATCTCGTTTGCTATAAGAACCCCATCCAAGATATTCCTACCTTTTAAAAAAGCACTTTGCTCGAACCCCACAAGATTTGGAATCACTTTTCTAAGACGATTTGAGAGAAGCTTCGCGGCTATTTTGTAGTAGCTACCAATAAGGCTTATAGGTCTATACTAGTTTAAGGAGATCGGATCTTTAACTTTTGGAACAAGAGTAATAAATGACGCGTTACACCCTTTTGAAAACTCACCATTCTCCCATAAACGATGGATAACATTCATTGAATCCCCCTTTATTGTATCCCAATATTTTTTATAGAAACTTAAGTTGAACCCATCAAGACCCGGCGCTTTCGATCCGCCACAATCATTAATTGCATCCCATATTTCCTTCTCGCAAAAAGGAATTTCAAGACCTTCTGTTTCTGTTTCACTGAGTCGACGTAGATCAGGCCCAACATGGTTACTCGGCCCAAGGAAAGTAGACTGGCTGCTGTATTTCAGCACCTGAGTGGACTGATATGTTGGCCCGACGAGTGGAAGTCCCACTTGGCCCATGAAAATGTGATCGTGATTGGGCTGTATTGGAACCGGCCCAACTGTTAAACGATGGCCTGTTAACAGAATTGTCCTCAAATATATTTCGAAAATGACTAAGTACCGCACTTTTTACTTTGACCAGATTTTCATTCCAATTGAGGCCACGAATATTGCATTTGTTGTATTTTCTTTTAATGGTAGTGTGGAAGAATTTCGAGTTCTCGTCACCCTCTAAAACCCAACGATTCTTTGCTTTTTGTTTCAACATGTTGATCTTTGTGTTTTCCTTTTCTATCCATTGTTTTCTATCCTCCAACCAAGCTTTTCTTTCAATATCGTTTAGAGACCTACTCTCGGCCTTTTTTTCCCACTCCTCAACTTTCGTCTTGAGATTATTGATTTCAACATTAAGATTACCAAACTCATTTTTGCTCCATTCTCTAAGGTCAAACTTAACATTTTTTAACCGATCCCTAAAAACACAATCTAACCTTTTACTAGTTACCGGTTTAGCCCATGCGTTGGCCACAATATCATCCACCCCCTCTTTCTTGAACCACTCGTTGAACACTTTAAACGGCTTCGGACCATAACCAATGAACTTATCTTTAAGAATTAGGGGGAAACTAGCTGGAGCTTATAGCTGGAGCTAGAGCTGGAGCTGAAGCTTATGGGCTAGAGCTGGAGCTTATTTTTTAAGAGTTTATGATTTTCATAAGCTCTACTTTTTATGTCTATCAAACAAAACTAATGACTTAAAGTTTATTAAATCACAAGTTCAAGCTCGTATAAATTCCCATATAACTCCAACATGCTTATTTACCAAAATACTCAAAATGTATTTTTTTTTACTTTTAAAAGAAAAAATTTAAAATTAATTAATAATTCTTGACACGTGTCATAGAAACACACACAAAACCCAAAAAATACTTGTAATTTACATTAGTTCCACTATTCCTCACCTATCCGCCCCAATTCCCAAAATCTGAACCCCTCTCCCATGTTTTCTGTTTACTATGTGGAACCTTGCGAATTTGACTTCTCCTGATGATTCCAATTACTTTGACCCAATCGAATAGTAGAGTAAAATAAAACTACACGATTGCAAACCTAAAGGCGAAATACTGATTTGGTTGTTTACTTTAATTACCCTTTTACAACTCCGTACAGAAACATACCTCAAATCATAGCCATGAAACACATATCTGAAAGAATATGTGCTTTAATCGTAAGTTAAATAACACCACAAATGAGCTTGTGCACATGTCTAGATGAAAGTTGATTTTACAAGGAATATATGCTGACAAGGTACAGTCCAACTTGGATGGTCTATATACAACTTAAACCATTAATCAGATTCCATTGTGGGATTTGTAGATGTAGTTGGTCCAAATGACCAATGACATCGACCACTACATCTATATATATATCAGGCATGATTTAAAACTCATGGAAATTTGATTTTACCATTTTCATGGTGTTTCAATTTTATTTTTTATTTTATTTATTTTTTAAAAAACATTTTCCTACTTATTGGCTGGAGGTCCACTCGGAAGCAATCTCTCTATCCGTCGAAGAGAGAGAGATGATTTTCTCTACTTTTGAGAGTGTTTTCACTCTAGGTGGAGAAATGACTTGACTTTATTCTCGGATAGGGGAAGGATTGTCTACATCTCACCTTCCCATACACCACTTATGTGGTATTGGATTTTGTTGTTGTTGTTGTATAGACCATGAAGATGGTTTGGAGTTATAGCAATTAGTAAGCAATCTTTATTACCTGCTTAGTCTAGAGTTCCCCTTTAGTTACTTCATATTACTAAACATGTCTTCCTGCAGCAACTGTGACTGCTTTGACAAGAGCAACTGCACGTAAGTGATGTGTTTATGTATATATCTCAATATTCTAAATAGGGGTGGCAATTGCAACTTATTAATTTATTCATTAGTGTTACCGTATTGTTAAATTACAAGACAGGTTAAAAAGGAAAAGGGTCAAATGAGATGAAAGTCACCAAAAGTGTTCGAATAAACTATATTATTGTTTTCAAAGTCAGTTAAGCCGGTAGTTGCATCAGCTTGGGGACTAACCCATCCCGTTTCGTCTAAATACACCTAAAAGGTCATTCAAGACTAAAAAGTCAAGTCAAAGTCGGTCAAGTCGAGAATTTACAGAGTAATATTTTTTTATAATCAAATTCTATGCCAAATAATCAAATTCTATGCCAAATATCTATTATGTTTATATTATTAATGTGTAATATATATACGCTCAATTTATTTAATACTAAAAGACAACGTTGGTCAACGCTGACCCGTCCCCGTTTCGTCAAGACTTGACCGACCAGTCCTGACTGACAAATCACAATATCATGTGATTTTGGTAACCATATTTGACACTAGTTATTTTGAAAAAAGTAATCATATTAAGTGAACAAAAGGTGTTTCTGGTCAGTCTAACCTGACCCGTTTAGAATTGTACCAAATTACCTTGACCCGCCTATTAATCCAACTCTATCCTTGAATTCCAACATAATTTTTTGACCAAATTACGCTTGAATTGCAGCAAGAAAGGGAATAATTATGGCGTGAACATAGTCGAAACTGAGAAAAGGTAACCTCATTGTTAAACTGTTTTTGGTCATTAGAAAGCATTAATGATATACCATAATTATCTTTGCAGTACTATCGAGACTATTGCTATGGAGGTTAATGCAGCTGAGAATGATTGCAAGTGCAAGTGTGGTGCTAACTGTAACTGCACCAACTGCACATGTGGTCACTGAATCAACTACAGAAAGTAAACTAATTTAGTCAATGGCTAAATAAAACTACATGGTTATGTTCTAGTTCGAATAAAGAAGGTTGGATTAGGTCGTGTCTGTGTATGATGATCATGTATCTGCAACCTGGTTGAAGATTATATGACAACACTTATTGATGTGACATAAATAGATCTTGTTTTATGCAAGTGGTTACTCTATTTTATATGCAAAGCGTAACTGCTAAGACCTTTAGAACAGCTGTGCCTATTGCACAAAAAATAGATTTATATCTGAAACAATAATCTGAAACAATTGCAACGTCTTTGTGTATAGCTCGAATATAAGTGATATCAGCAACGCTGCAACATAGTTAAATATTCATCCACAGAGACCTCTATATACTAAATACTACAAAAGTTTAAAGCTACGTATTGTTGTATAACTATGCATTAAACTAAAAGTTCGTTAAATAATACCTAATAATAGCCACAAACAAGAAAAAACCTCTGCCATGTAGATATATACTAACTACGGATACCACTATCTCTATACAACTATTTAAAAATTATTAGTACTCCATATAACATAAGCAAGTATTAAACACACAAGATAAACTAACTGCAAGCTACAAGTTTTAAATTTTGCACCTGTTGTGAAGCGCTATTTCATCTTATGAGGACGACGACAACAACGGCAAGTGTGACATCAACTGCATTTACACCACCTGCACATGCAAACTCACTAAAACAAATACATACAAGACAATGGGAACTCAATAGTACCACATTTCAAAATCTGTAGTTATTATTTAACATTCAATCAATATCGAAAACTGAACAACGACATAATAAATCAAGGTTCAACCGCCTTAGCTCCAATAAAGTAAACCATCAAAATTCATTTATTCTCAATTTGATATACCCTATAAACTAAAAAACAAGAAAAGTGAAATATCCTTGTTCCAATTCTCATACATTGAATCCTTCAGAACGAAGACATAAACGATGAGCTTCGATCCATTTCGCGCAAGCCGATTCACCGTGTTCGACAATACATTCATCCCTCAGCTTCTTAGTATCAGGGCAAGCACAGCATATTTTCTTCTTTGGCTTTGTTTCAGAGGATGACGTCACACTAACATTTGACTCTTGTTGTTCTTTTGGTGCTTTGGTTATTCTTAAAGAAGTAGAGAAATCCTGTGCCTGTAACCCACTCATGTTTACTGATTCCTGAATAATTACAATTATACAGTTATAATATGTCAAATAAGAAAAAAGCTTAAACCCTAGAACTAGAAAATAAAACCCCAAATGGTACAGTAATCATTTATTATTTATAATATTTATAAAACTCTAATAATATGAGAGGATATGTAAAATTAAAGATGATTGAAGTGGCGTACCTGATCGATTTGAAGCAGAGAATTGTAGGAATTGTGAATTTAACGATGTGATTATGAAATTTTGAGGTTTTAGGGCGAAATATTAATAACGTGTTGGGTTTGAACGCCGCATAAAACAAAGAAGAAAGAAAGCCAAAAAGGTGCCACGCGGAAGAGTGTTAATTACATTTACATGTTCTTTTATAGTATACCTGCCACGTTGGATAATCAAGTTGTCCATTTCATAAATGGGTTTTACTTTTCGGGTGTGCTTGTTGTACTCGAAATGGACTAGTTTAATGATCGTGAAAATACGAATTTGATATAAAAAAAAATACTAAATTTAAATTTAAATAGTATTTAATTTAATAAAATTTATATAATAAGCATAATAGTATAGATAGAAGTGTGAATAACTTTAGAAAAAAATATATTTAAGAATCACAAGTGAATACCACAACATTCTTTCATAAACTTTTTGTTAAGATTATGTTAAGATTGTGGAGACACCATCAGTTTCACAAACAAAACCTCTATAACCCACCCATTTAGCCACCCTTAATATGAGCAATAAGATTAAAGAAACATATCTTAATCAACATCCTGTAACACTTATCACTTATCAAAATAGTTTGTGAAATCTTATATCATATCAATTTGAGAACCTAATTAAACTTTGAGAGTTATGGTTCTTGTTTATCCAATCCTAATTTAGAAAACAACCTTATATGTTTTAAGTAAAGAAAAATGTACATCTACCTGCTTTCAGATTGGTTTACATACCATCCTCATAAGTTGCATTACAAAAGTCGAGTTGTCTAAAGTTGAGGAAGATAAAACATCAAATAACTAATCAAACTATGAATATATAAAATTACGGCCTATCAAATTGACAATGTGTATGACCTCCATAAATTCTTGAAGCACAATGTTGTAAAGCTCTTCATGATTAACAAAGTCATAATTAACTTCACTTGATTTTAAACTTTACAATCCATGAGTTCATCCATCTGACCAGATTAGCAATATTACACCTTGATTCCAGACTTCACTGTCACCAGTTTATTATACAATTAGTAAACTTCAATCAAGCGACTTAATAGAAAGTTTCAGCATCAAGCGACCATTATCTCAATATGGTCGTAAAAGTTTCAGCATCAGGTGCAATAGAAAGTCAGTGACTTAATGATCTAGTAAAATATATTCAAAACATGATCAAGTTAAAGGAATGAAATGAGAAGATATCCTTTGAAATGAAAAGCTTAAAGCTTTATTAACTACTTTAACAATTCAAATTTATTCGGACACCTTATGACCACATTTGAAGAGATTGGAATCATTTTCATCATCAACTAGTTAAAGACCCGCAATTTCGCGGGATTCATGGATGATGATATTCTAAGACAATTAACAGAGTTAAGTTTATGAAAATTACAACATTAATACAATATAATTGATATGAGATAATTAATACACATCATCATGTTCAAAATAAAGTAACGGACTTAAAAATACCAAGAGTAACAAAATTTTCCTAATAGTTAGCCGTGCATAATATAACCAATACTCATACAACATTAACACCCACATTCGATAAAGAGCCAATTTTGATTGTATCGAACCACATATAATTATTAAATATTTTGATTGTATCGAACCATACATAATTATTAAACCCTAACTCTCAAACAAAACTAATCACATAGTCATTCTTTTTGCAATCGTGACTAAATCCAAAACACTTTCTCCAATCCTTCTTGAAGATGCTTTTCCTGAGAATACCAAATGATAGATTTAGCTTTGACCTTCACTACCATGGTAACCATATATAATGGCTCCCTTGCTAAGTTGCATGTCATTATTTCATGGTATTTTAGATAGCGAAACTATTGTAATTAAAACTTTTCTTGTAAATATCATTGTAAGTTGCACAGATATTTGCATCTTTCAACAAACACATACATCACCCAAGCCCAAATGGGTTATACAAGATGGAATGTAATAACAATACAGACACACCGAAAGTTAAAACTACAAATTATTCCACTCGGAAAAGATGACCCATCGAGAAATCCTTGTCGTTAATCTTGCAAGTACCCATGAGCCTCTTACAAGACAATCACCCTTGCTTCCAAAAAACACAAACCAACCAACTTAGCACTTTGGAATTGTTGTACGAACAATTGAACTTAACAATCATCTTACAGTCTATAATATGCCGGTAAAGATTGGTAAACATAACTCACCTTAATAGTAACAGATACCAATTACCCTTATTAAATAGACGAAATGAGGATTTTGTTAAGTACTAACAAAACAGAGGAAACAATGATCTCAATATACGAACCTGAAAATCAACCCGTGGATTCGCCTTTGCCATAGCCGTTTTGACCTGTTACCCATAGCCGTTTTGACCTGTTACCCAAACCGACCCTGCCTGACCCATTTCAACCCATAGTAATTTTGACCCGTTACCCAAATCGACCCTGCCTGACCTGTTTACCAGATATAGTTAGTATACAATCTGACCAAAATTAATTTTTGACAGCTACCTAACTCACCAAGTCACCTCGTTCAGTTGGAACACAAATCATATAATCCTAGGGGATATGCAACAAAATTCAAAAACTGAGGACGTATTCGCTTGTAGAAGACAGAAAAATACAGACACGAAGGTCGTATTCGCAATTAGGTAATACTATAATATATTTATTAGCTTAAAACCCTCAAATTCGCGAGTTATGTAAAAAATCCTTTTTATAATTGAGTAATATGTATGATCTATAATTAAATAGTATGCAATGAATTTTATAGACAAACAAAAGGAGAATCGAAATCTTCAAACATATATATTATAATCACTCGTTTATGGCTTGAAATATTTGTTTACTTGAAGTTGCACATTGGTTAGAATCATAAAGAGAACAACTATGCTCAAAAAATCTTGTGACACCTTCCCCAACGTAAAAAATATAGAATTCCACCTATCTGTAATAAGAGTACTCATATGTCTTATTAAATCATCCAAAATAGTCATATACAAATACACATAGTTTGAGATTACCATGTCACCTAAGTAATAAGTTGATTATGGTTTTGTGGGTTACAATCTAATTAAAACTTGTACATCTAGTCTATAGGTCAATCTTTACTATTGGATTTCATAAAAAATGAAAACGGGAGAGCCAAAATTAAAGTTTCAAATGGCTTAAAAGTTAACAGAAAATTTCCATCTCCTACAAATTAATTTTGTAAATGCCAAAGTCATCTCCCTTTCATATAACTTGAATTTCATTACAACCTTTGTGTTATGTGTGCGCAAGTATACGGGGGCTAACATGAAAAGATTAGGAAAATAGAGCATCATAGATATAAGATGAGAGGATACTGTATTATTATAATGGTGGCTACGTATTACGTATATATGGTTCCCCGCCAACCACGTCGACCCTGATACCACGGTCATCCTTACAAATAGGTGGCCTTTGAGAACAACGCTGGAGGAGTATCATATGTATTGAAAGTATAAGCACAACTCATATACCATAAACATGTTTATAAGATTCCAGACCATAAACATGTTTATAAGATTCCAGACCATAAACATTATAAGAAGCAATTAGCATAATACTTTCTTTTTAAAATAACACGACACGCGCAACTCATTCATATAAGTGTCTTCCTCGCAATGGTATATTGGTAGGTCGGAAAATCTCTTAAAACTGCAGATAAAAAGGGAAAAAATAACAAGTCATAAATCAAACGATTTGATCATGTCACTAATCCGTGATTACGCAAATACGAATAACCTCCTTGGAGACACATTATGATTATAATTATGTACATGATATAGTAATAAACACCTCTGAAGAAAATTGAACTACTATACATGGGTATTAATGAAATTTACATCTAATAACTAAATTTGGACAACTTTCAACCCGTTTCACATATTAGACCCATTTTTCAAGCTCCTTTTAACCAAATTTGTTTATCTGACCACATTTGAGATAAGGTAAACCCAAACTTCCATTAATAAATAAACACTATAGTTTAGAAAATCAACCTTATTAAGAATATGAAATCTCTTGGATTTGGTCAAACCTCATGCGAGTCACATATATAGGTGAATGGCTCGTTCTCATCATATTGAAGACGAATAAGCTGGAATCTACCGTTGAGAACATAGCTAATAATGTGACATTTGAATATGAATTGACCACTCCGCCCATGATTTGGCTGCCAATATATATTTACACATTATGAGCTGATATGAAATGAGTATAAGAAAATGACTTGGATATCAGTAAGATATAAGGGACCGCTAACCCATAAAAGGTAATGTAAAACCGATATCGTTATCTCAAGTTTTGATTAAAATTTTATTCTGCAAAATCGATATCATAAACACATTAGTAGCACACATTTTTTACAGTATTGTAATAAGGTAATTAAATTAAAATAACATTATCAAATCTAACCCATAAAAGGTAATGTAAAACCGATATCGTTATCTATGAAATGCTATTGATATACCTTGTGTTGATCTGAACCACAAGCAAATTCAATGTAGATTAAAGGCAACTACTTCCATCTGCACCTATTTACACTTTCATGATTATGAACCAGCAACAACTTAAATAAACACCTTTTAGAGACACTTCCAAACTATCCACTTTCGAAAATCTGGACCATGCACAACATGGAAGATAAAGAACCTAAATTAGTCAAGATGTGAATGTCAAATCTTACCCGTCGATGAGATGATTTAAGAATAAACCTTGAAAGAAACGTAACATATTTCTGCCACCATTGAAGGCAAAAACTTGAAGCAACCGTATTCTGACAAACTCATTTTACATAATTGATAGTTTAAATAATTATTACATTATATTAATGCAAGGTTTTTTGATTTATTAGCTAATATTTAAGATAGATGATTAATAGCCATTAGATGAAGGGGTATAGTGATGTAAATATTTGATCCAAGGGTCATTCAAAGGGTTTTAGAAATATATATTAGCTAATAATTACCCTCTTTTAATGTATAGAGGAGAGAGGAGATACCCAAAAGCATAGCCACTAAAAAACATATGAAGAACTGATTTATCAAACAATTATGCTCCACCTACATTAATATACAAAAACACTCTGAAAAAGTACCAACATAATATATCATTTTAGCATTTAAAAATATTTAAACTTACTAATGAGATTGAAAGAAAAAAAAACAGGGGAACTAACATGTTCTAAAACTAATGAGATTGAACAACTAATTTGAGTCAACATTGCAATCTTCAAAACTACATGAAAAATAACATGTCAATATGCAAGTAGAGTGAAATTACTCAACTACAGTATATACATAAAAAAAAAACACATGTTCATTCATATTGATCATATCCATCTGGAATGTAGACTTCAAATGGTATGCCTACAATATCAAAATGTCAGTAATAACCTGTTTTGCGATCATAATCAATTTGAAATATGTTCCAAACATTTAAAAAACAACCATAAATTTAAAAAAAAAAAAAATCAAAACCCTAACGAAGAGTATCTACAAAACATATAGTTACATAATATTATATACAAATCATAACTCTATCTAGTAAATAAAAGCAACTAAGATTTATAATCCTAAAATAACCAAATCAGAAGAAGTTAAATGAGATTATTAACCAAAGATCAAAGATAAGATTAATTGTAAAGTCCTAATTACAAATTCACGGATGTAAACCGTATAATCAAATAATCAAGTAACTGTTAAAGAGAAAAAAAAAAAAAAAAAGAAGAAACACTTAATAGAAAATAAAAAGAATTGAGGCATTAGAAGTATTAACTGTTATCTCAGATTACAATCTTTATTTACCCTGAATCTAAAATGTATGGGAGAAGGAAGGGTTTTGAAAAAGATAAATGTAATAATCTTAGAAATAAGCAAGCGTGCATCTTTTAATTATGATTAATTATGTTGATGTTGGAAATGTTAGGGCCACAGACAATGATGTACAATTTAACATACATTTTCTCTGTCACATTAGCGCCACATCAGCACAAACACTTTAACATTTTTTTCACATTCTTTTCACTAAACACTCACTATTATACACTCTATTTCAAACTTTAACTAATTTATAATAATTATTTAGATACCATAAATAAATACAAATAACATTTTATTAAATAAAATAAAAACATTACATTACCAAAAAATTAAAAACATTACATTATTAAAAAAATAAAAGACAACACATAAATAAAAATAACACAATAAATAACGCTAATTGTTTCGGTTGAGAATCATATGATAGAATAGCATGACCAATACAAATAAACAATGACTTACTCATTCGGTATCGATTTCGAACATAATCACCCGAAAATGTTGGATTATCCGAGAAATAGTCGTTGTACAAACGATTAACGGTATCAATCCGATCTTTTTGTTACCGGCGTCTTTAATAATTCTACGAGAATTTTGAGCTTCATCTTCTTCGTCCATTGCATCAAACGAATCGAGTAAGTTAAGCGCGTTGTAACCGTTTTGAATTAAATCTTCATCGGAATCGGACTCTGCGTTATCACTATCCGTCACGCTCTCCTCGCTCTCGCTCTGAAAATTTAATAAATCTTCCAAATCCATTTGAATTTTTTATGTTTTTGTGCAATATGAATTGAAGATGAGAGTGTTGGGTAAATAATGGGATGAGAGTGTATGTTTTTGTTGTGAAAAGTGTGGGTATATATAGAGAGAAGATGTATTGTATTAGTGGTTTAAAAGAAAAAAAACAAAATAGTCGTTGGAGAAAGAAAACAAATTCACCGGGCCCCACTTTTGATCCGTTACTCATGTTGCAGGACCCACTGTGTAGTGACCCGAACTTTTCCATGTTTATATATATTAATTGAGATTGATATTTACATGATTAAATGTTTCCAACATGTTAAGCAATCAAACTTGTTAAGACTTGATTAATTGAAATATGTTTCATATAGACAATTGACCACCCAAGTTGACCGGTGATTCACGAACGTTAAAACTTGTAAAAACTATATGATGACATATATATGGATATATATATAGTTAACATGATACTATGATAAGTAAACATATCATTAAGTATATTAACAATGAACTACATATGTAAAAACAAGACTACTAACTTAATGATTTTTAAACGAGACATATATGTAACGATTATCGTTGTAAAGATATTTAATGTATATATATCATATTAAGAGATATTCATACATGATAATATCATGATAATATAATAATTTAAAATCTCATTTGATATTATAAACATTGGGTTAACAACATTTAACAAGATCGTTAACCTAAAGGTTTCAAAACAACACTTACATGTAACAAATAACGATGACTTAACGACTCAGTTAAAATGTATATACATGTAGTGTTTTAATATGTATTTATACACTTTTTAAAGACTTCAATACACTTATCAAAATACTTCTACTTAACAAAAATGCTTACAATTACATCCTCGTTCAGTTTCATCAACAATTCTACTCGTATACACCCGTATTCGTACTCGTACAATACACAGCTTTTAGATGTATGTACTATTGGTATATACACTCTAATGATCAGCTCTTAGCAGCCCATGTGAGTCACCTAACACATGTGGGAACCATCATTTGGCAACTAGCATAAAATATCTCATAAAATTACAAAAATATGAGTAATCATTCATGACTTATTTACATGAAAACAAAATTACATATCCTTTATATCTAATCCATACACCAACGACCAAAAACACCTACAAACACTTTCATTCTTCAATTTTCTTCATCTAATTGATCTCTCTCAAGTTCTATCTTCAAGTTCTAAGTGTTCTTCATAAATTCTACAAGTTCTAGTTACATAAAATCAAGAATACTTTCAAGTTTGCTAGCTCACTTCCAATCTTGTAAGGTGATCATCCAACCTCAAGAAATCTTTGTTTCTTACAGTAGGTTATCATTCTAATACAAGAACTTCGAGCCATCCAAGGATCCGTTGAAGCTAGATCCATTTTTCACTTTTCCAGTAGGTTTATCCAAGGAACTTAAGGTTCATGAATCAACCAGTGGCCAAGTCTTACTTCCCGACGAAGTAAAAATCTGTGAAAGTGAGTTATAGTCCCACTTTTAAAATCTAATATTTTTGGGATGAGAATACATGCAGGTTTTATAAATGATTTACAAAATAGACACAAGTACGTGAAATTACATTCTATGGTTGAATTATCGAAATCGAATATACCCCTTTTTATTAAGTCTGGTAATCTAAGAATTAGGGAACAGACACCCTAATTGACGCGAATCCTAAAGATAGATCTGTTGGGCCTAACAAACCCCATCCAAAGTACCGGATGCTTTAGTACTTCGAAATTTATATCATATCCGAAGGGTGTCCCGGAATGATGGGGATATTCTTATATATGCATCTTGTTAATGTCGGTTACCAGGTGTTCACCATATGAATGATTTTTATCTCTATGTATGGGATGTGTATTGAAATATGAAATCTTGTGGTCTATTATTATGATTTGATATATATAGGTTAAACCTATAACTCACCAACATTTTTGTTGATGTTTTAAGCATGTTTATTCTCAGGTGATTATTAAGAGCTTCCGCTGTCGCATACTTAAATAAGGACGAGATTTGGAGTCCATGCTTGTATGATATTGTGTAAAAACTGCATTCAAGAAACTTATTTTGCTGTAACATATTTGTATTGTAAACCATTATGTAATGGTCGTGTGTAAACAGGATATTTTAGATTATCATTATTTGATAATCTACGTAAAGCTTTTTAAAACCTTTATCTATGAAATAAAGGTTATGGTTTGTTTTAAAAATGAATGCAGTCTTTGAAAAACGTCTCATATAGAGGTCAAAACCTCGCAACTAAATCAATTAATATGGAACGTTTTTAATCAATAAGAACGGGACATTTCAGTTGGTATCCGAGCGTTGGTCTTAGAGAACCAGAATTTTGCATTAGTGTGTCTTATCGAGTTTGTTAGGATGCATTAGTGAGTCTGGACTTCGATCGTGTTTACTTGAAAAATGATTGCTTAACAAATTTTGTTGGAAACTATATATTTTTAACATGTGAATATTATGTGATATATTAATCTCTTAACGCGTTTGATATTATGTGATAGATGTCTACCTCTAGAACAAGTCCCATTGACTCACCTAATAATAATGAAGAGTCAAATGTAAATTGGAATGATTCGTGGACTGATTCACAAGTTCCCGAAGAGGAACCGGAAGAAGAGTCGGAACCGGAAGAAGAATCGGAACCGGAAGAAGAATCGGAACCGGATGAAGAAATAGAACCGGTGGGGGAAATAATAAAACGGTTAAGTAAAAGAAAATCCTCAACCAACCGACCAA
Organism: Rutidosis leptorrhynchoides; assembly: GCF_046630445.1. Classification (NCBI taxonomy): domain Eukaryota; kingdom Viridiplantae; phylum Streptophyta; class Magnoliopsida; order Asterales; family Asteraceae; genus Rutidosis; species Rutidosis leptorrhynchoides. The sequence goes on from NC_092335.1 coordinate 426,118,270, forward strand.
GGTTAATTATGGTCAATGGTGTTTCCGCCAAGGAAGCAAAATATTGGGAGGATTACCAATTCTCTGATGAATCGGATTCCGACGAGAATTCCGATGATGTTATAGAAATTATCCCAACTGAATTTAAAAAGGCAAAAGAAAATAATAAGGGAAAGGGCATAAAAATAGAGAAATCTAATTCCAACCCCGATGAACTTTATATGTATCGTCAACCCCCGAAGCCCTTAAGTTGTAACAATGACCCGGGAACCTCTAAACCACCTGGTTTTTCTAAACCGTTGTGGAAAACGACAGCTCGTATTAGGGGAACATCATATATCCCTAGAAACTTGGCAAAACGAACCAAAACTGAAGAAGAAGAAACGAGCGAGTCAGAATAAGATAGTTATATTCGTGTGGTGTAATATATGTAATATAGTGTGCTTATGCTTTATGATATATGTAAAAATTGCTTGTATTAATAAGTATTTTTTTTATGAATCTAACTCTTGTCTATTTTACAGTATAAAAACACAAAATGGATAGACAACCCAATATTTTAAGAGACCTACCCGGAGACATGATTGATGAAATCTTGTCTAGAGTCGGTCAGAATTCTTCGGCACAACTATTTACGGCGAAATCAGTTTGTAAGACATTCGAAGAACGTTCCAAGAATGTCTTGGTTTATAAGAGACTTTCGTTTGAAAGATGGGGGATATCACATTAGGAAACCCATAAGTTACGATGTGTTTACTTTGACGCATATATTGCGGGGAACCCAAATGCTATTTTACGCAACAGGTTAAGAAATTATTTTGACTCAATGTATCCGAATATAGGACTTCATGATTTAGAAAAAGCGGCTAACATGCAACATAAAGAAGCATGTTATGCTTACGGATTAGTAATGTTCGCTTCTCACCAAAGTGAGAACAAGAACATCGGGCTACAACTATTAAACAAAACGTTCCCCCAAGTGACGGAGTCGGTAATTGGGGTAAGAAATGAGGTTTTTAGGTTATTACGAGACTGTTGGTCATTACGTAACCCTCGTCCCTTTGACGATGTTACAACACGCTGTCTTATCAACGGCCATAACGGTTATGTTCCACAAGACCAAGGATGGGAAGTAATCCTAGTAAAACTAGAATGCATGACTTGTTTCTGGACGTATGAATTAAGTGTCTTTATTGCCTTTGCTGAACGACTTGTGTACTAGCTAGAATTATCTTCACAACCATCTTGTATCAAATTTATTGTGTGCTATATTTCATGCTATATGTAAAATAAGCGGTATTGTAAGTTTGTAAAATATTGTGTAAAAGTTTGAACGCGAAATATTATTATAATCAGTTTTTCATATAGAATTGTAGTAGTTGAATTGTATATTAGCTACTAAGTATGAACTTAACGGGTAGGTACTACCCGTATTTAAACTTATAAAACGCTAATATGAAGAAAAAGCTTTTATAAATGAGTTCATATTATGCTACGAAATACTATTAACTACTCTTAATATTCTGTATGATTAACTTGTTCCATTTGACTATTTTGAAGGAAATGGCACCGACTACTCGACACACCGTGAATATGAATGAAGAGGAATTCCGTACTTTTCTAGCTTCAAACATAGCCGCAGTACAGGCTGCGCTACATACCAACAATAACCTTGGATCTAGCAGTACAGGAAATCATGTAGGATGCACCTACAAAGAATTCACTGCCTGCAAACCTTTGGAATTTGATGGAACCGAAGGACCGATCGGATTGAAACGGTGGACCGAGAAGGTCGAATCGGTGTTTGCCATAAGTAAGTGTACTGAAGAGGACAAAGTGAAGTACGCTACGCATACCTTCACAGGTTCTGTGTTAACATGGTGGAATACCTATCTAGAGCAAGTGGGACAAGATGATACGTACGCACTACCGTGGTCAGCATTCAAGCACTTGATGAACGAGAAGTACCGTCCCAGAACCGAGGTCAATAAGCTCAAGACAGAACTTAGAGGGTTACGAACCCAAGGATTTGATATTACCACGTACGAAAGACGATTCACAGAATTGTGCCTATTGTGTCCGGGAGCATTCGAAGATGAGGAAGAGAAGTTCGACGCGTTTGTGAAAGGATTACCGAAAAGAATCCAAGAAGATATAAGTTCACACGAGCCCGCCTCCATACAACAGGCATGTAGAATGGCTCACAAACTAGTGAACCAGATTGAAGAAAGAATTAAAGAACAGACTGCTGAAGAGGCCAATGTGAAGCAAGTCAAAAGAAAGTGGGAGGAAAACGGTGATAAGAATCACCAATACAACAACAACAGCAATTACAACAATAATCGCAACAAATATCCCAACAATCGCAACATCAATCGCAACTACAACAAACGGCCCAACAACAACAACAACAACAACAACAACAACAACAACAACAACAGCAGCATCTACAACAATCATCCCAACAACAATAATAACCGCAACAACAACAACAATCAGAAGCAGCTATGCCAAAGGTGTGAAAAGTATCACTCGGGGTTCTGCACCAAATTTTGCAACAAGTGTAAAAGAAATGGTCATAGCGCGGTGAAGTGTGAGGTCTACGGACCAGGGGTTAATAGAACGAAAGGAACAAATGGTGTCGGAACGAGTAATGGCGGAGCAAGTAGTGTCGGAGCAAGTTATGCCAATGTAGTTTGTTATAAATGTGGAAAACCGGGCCACATTATTAGAAATTGCCCGAACCAGGAGAACACGAATAGACAAGGCCGCGGAAGAGTTTTCAATATTAATGCGGCAGAGGCACAGGAAGACCCGGAGCTTGTTACGGGTACGTTTCTTATTGACAATAAATCTGCTTACGTTTTATTTGATTCGGGTGCGGATAGAAGCTATATGAGTAGAGATTTTTGTGCTAAATTAAGTTGTCCATTGACGCCTTTGGATAGTAAATTTTTACTCGAATTAGCAAATGGTAAATTAATTTCAGCAGATAATATATGTCGGAATCGAGAAATTAAACTGGTTAGCGAAACATTTAAGATTGATTTGATACCAGTAGAGTTAGGGAGTTTTGATGTGATAATCGGTATGGACTGGTTGAAAGAAGTGAAAGCAGAGATCGTTTGTTACAAAAATGCAATTCGCATTATACGAGAAAAAGGAAAACCCTTAATGGTGTACGAAGAAAAGGGCAACACGAAGCTACATCTTATTAGTAATTTAAAGGCACAAAAACTAATAAGAAAAGGTTGCTATGCTGTTCTAGCACACGTCGAGAAAGTACAAACTGAAGAAAAGAGCATCAATGATGTTCCCATTGCAAAAGAATTTCCCGATGTATTTCCGAAAGAATTACCGGGATTACCCCCACATCGATCCGTTGAATTTCAAATAGATCTTGTACTAGGAGCTGCACCAATAGCTCGTGCTCCTTACAGACTTGCACCCAGCGAGATGAAAGAACTGCAAAGCCAACTGCAAGAACTATTAGAACGTGGTTTCATTCGACCAAGCACATCACCATGGGGAGCTCCTGTTTTGTTTGTCAAGAAGAAGGATGGTACATTTAGGTTGTGTATCGACTACCGAGAGTTGAACAAACTTACCATCAAGAACCGCTACCCACTACCGAGAATCGACGACTTATTTGATCAACTACAAGGCTCGTCTGTTTATTCAAAGATTGACTTACGTTCCGGGTATCATCAAATGCGGGTGAAAGAAGATGATATTCCAAAGACTGCTTTCAGAACACGTTACGGTCATTATGAGTTTATGGTCATGTCGTTTGGTTTAACTAATGCACCAGCTGTGTTCATGGACCTTATGAACCGAGTGTGTGGACCATACCTTGACAAGTTTGTCATTATTTTCATTGATGACATACTTATTTACTCAAAGAATGACCAAGAACACGGTGAACATTTGAGAAAGGTGTTAGAAGTATCGAGGAAGGAAGAATTGTACGCTAAGCTTTCAAAGTGTGTATTTTGGTTGGAAGAAGTTCAATTCCTCGGTCACATAGTGAACAAAGAAGGTATTAAGGTGGATCCGGCAAAGATAGAAACTGTTAAAAAGTGGGAAACCCCAAAAACTCTGAAACACATACGCCAGTTTTTAGGACTAGCTGGTTACTACAGAAGGTTCATCCAAGACTTTTCCAGAATAGCAAAACCCTTGACTGCATTAACGCATAAAGGGAAGAAATTTGAATGGAATGATGAACAAGAGAAAGCGTTTCAGTTATTGAAGAAAAAGCTAACTACGGCACCTATATTGTCATTGCCTGAAGGGAATGATGATTTTGTGATTTATTGTGACGCATCAAAGCAAGGTCTCGGTTGTGTATTAATGCAATGAACGAAGGTGATTGCTTATGCGTCTAGACAATTGAAGATTCACGAACAAAATTATAAGACGCATGATTTGGAATTAGGCGCGGTTGTTTTTGCATTAAAGACTTGGAGGCACTACTTATATGGGGTCAAAAGTATTATATATACCGACCACAAAAGTCTTCAACACATATTTAATCAGAAACAACTGAATATGAGGCAGCGTAGGTGGATTGAATTGTTGAATGATTACGACTTTGAGATTCGTTACCACCCGGGGAAGGCAAATGTGGTAGCCGATGCCTTGAGCAGGAAGGACAGAGAACCCATTCGAGTAAAATCTATGAATATAATGATTCATAATAACCTTACTACTCAAATAAAGGAGGCGCAACAAGGAGTTTTAAAAGAGGGAAATTTAAAGGATGAAATACCCAAAGGATCGGAGAAGCATCTTAATTTTCGGGAAGACGGAACCCGGTATAGGGCTGAAAAGATTTGGGTACCAAAATTTGGAGATATGAGAGAAATGGTACTTAGAGAAGCTCATAAAACCAGATACTCAATACATCCTGGAACGGGGAAGATGTACAAGGATCTCAAGAAACATTTTTGGTGGCCGGGTATGAAAGCCGATGTTGCTAAATACGTAGGAGAATGTTTGACGTGTTCTAAGGTCAAAGCTGAGCATCAGAAACCATCAGGTCTACTTCAACAACCCAAAATTCCGGAATGGAAATGGGAAAACATTACCATGGATTTCATCACTAAATTGCCAAGGACTGCAAGTGGTTTTGATACTATTTGGGTAATAGTTGATCGTCTCGCCAAATCAGCACACTTCCTGCCAATAAGAGAAGATGACAAGATGGAGAAGTTAGCACGACTGTATTTGAAGGAAGTCGTCTCCAGACATGGAATACCAATCTCTATTATCTCTGATAGGGATGGCAGATTTATTTCAAGATTCTGGCAGACATTACAGCAAGCATTAGGAACTCGTCTAGACATGAGTACTTCCTATCATCCACAAACTGATGGACAGAGCGAAAGGACGATACAAACGCTTGAAGACATGCTACGAGCATGTGTTATTGATTTCGGAAACAGTTGGGATCGACACCTACCGTTAGCAGAATTTTCCTACAACAACAGTTATCATTCTAGTATTGAGATGACGCCGTTTGAGGCACTTTATGGTAGAAAGTGCAGGTCTCCGATTTGTTGGAATGAAGTGGGGGATAGACAGATTACGGGTCCGGAGATAATACAAGAAACTACCGAGAAAATCATCAAAATTCAACAACGGTTGAAAACCGCCCAAAGTCAACAAAAGAGCTACGCTGACATTAAAAGAAAAGATATAGAATTTGAAATTAGAGAGATGGTCATGCTTAAATTTGCACCTTGGAAAGGCGTTGTTCAATTTGGTAAATGAGGGAAATTAAATCCAAGGTATATTGGACCATTCAAGATTATTGATCGTGTCGGACCAGTAGCTTACCGACTTGAGTTACCTCAACAACTCGTGACTGTACATAACACTTTTCACGTCTCGAATTTGAAGAAATGTTTTGCTAAAGAAGATCTCACTATTCCGTTAGATGAAATCCAAATCAACGAAAAACTTCAATTCATCGAAGAACCCGTCGAAATAATGGATCGTGAGGTTAAAAGACTTAAGCAAAACAAGATACCAATTGTTAAGGTTCGATGGAATGCTCATAGAGGACCCGAGTTCATCTGGGAGCGTGAAGATCAGATGAAGAAGAAATACCCGCATCTATTTCCAGAAGATTCGTCAACACCTTCAACAGCTTAAAATTTCGGGACAAAATTTATTTAACGGGTAGGTACTGTAGTGACCCGAACTTTTCCATGTTTATATATATTAATTGAGATTGATATTTACACGATTAAATGTTTCCAACATGTTAAGCAATCAAACTTGTTAAGACTTGATTAATTGAAATATGTTTCATATAGACAATTGACCACCCAAGTTGACCGGTGATTCACGAACGTTAAAACTTGTAAAAACTATATGATGACATATATATGGATATATATATAGTTAACATGATACTATGATAAGTAAACATATCATTAAGTATATTAACAATGAACTACATATGTAAAAACAAGACTACTAACTTAATGATTTTTAAACGAGACATATATGTAACGATTATCGTTGTAAAGACATTTAATGTATATATATATATATCATATTAAGAGATATTCATACATGATAATATCATGATAATATAATAATTTAAAATCTCATTTGATATTATAAACATTGGGTTAACAACATTTAACAAGATCGTTAACCTAAAGGTTTCAAAACAACACTTACATGTAACGACTAACGATGACTTAACGACTCAGTTAAAATGTATATACATGTAGTGTTTTAATATGTATTTATACACTTTTTAAAGACTTCAATACACTTATCAAAATACTTCTACTTAACAAAAATGCTTACAATTACATCCTCGTTCAGTTTCATCAATAATTCTACTCGTATGCACCCGTATTCGTACTCGTACAATACACAGCTTTTAGATGTATGTACTATTGGTATATACACTCTAATGATCAGCTCTTAGCAGCCCATGTGAGTCACCTAACACATGTGGGAACCATCATTTGGCAACTAGCATGAAATATCTCATAAAATTACAAAAATATGAGTAATCATTCATGACTTATTTACATGAAAACAAAATTACATATCCTTTATATCTAATCCATACACCAACGACCAAAAACACCTACAAACACTTTCATTCTTCAATTTTCTTCATCTAATTGATCTCTCTCAAGTTCTATCTTCAAGTTCTAAGTGTTCTTCATAAATTCTACAAGTTCTAGTTACATAAAATCAAGAATACTTTCAAGTTTGCTAGCTCACTTCCAATCTTGTAAGGTGATCATCCAACCTCAAGAAATCTTTGTTTCTTACAGTAGGTTATCATTCTAATACAAGAACTTCGAGCCATCCAAGGATCCGTTGAAGCTAGATCCATTTTTCACTTTTCCAGTAGGTTTATCCAAGGAACTTAAGGTTCATGAATCAACCAGTGGCCAAGTCTTACTTCCCGACGAAGTAAAAATCTGTGAAAGTGAGTTATAGTCCCACTTTTAAAATCTAATATTTTTGGGATGAGAATACATGCAGGTTTTATAAATGATTTACAAAATAGACACAAGTACGTGAAATTACATTCTATGGTTGAATTATCGAAATCGAATATACCCCTTTTTATTAAGTCTGGTAATCTAAGAATTAGGGAACAGACACCCTAATTGACGTGAATCCTAAAGATAGATCTATTGGGCCTAACAAACCCCATCCAAAGTACCGGATGCTTTAGTACTTCGAAATTTATATCATATCCGAAGGGTGTCCCGGAATGATGGGGATATTCTTATATATGCATCTTGTTAATGTCGGTTACCAGGTGTTCACCATATGAATGATTTTTATCTCTATGTATGGGACGTGTATTGAAATATGAAATCTTGTGGTCTATTATTATGATTTGATATATATAGGTTAAACTTATAACTCACCAACATTTTTGTTGACGTTTTAAGCATGTTTATTCTCAGGTGATTATTAAGAGCTTCCGCTGTCGCATACTTAAATAAGGACGAGATTTGGAGTCCATGCTTGTATGATATTGTGTAAAAACTGCATTCAAGAAACTTATTTTGTTGTAACATATTTGTATTGTAAACCATTATGTAATGGTCGTGTGTAAACAGGATATTTTAGATTATCATTATTTGATAATCTACGTAAAGCTTTTTAAAACCTTTATCTATGAAATAAAGGTTATGGTTTGTTTTAAAAATGAATGCAGTCTTTGAAAAACGTCTCATATAGAGGTCAAAACCTCGCAACGAAATCAATTAATATGGAACGTTTTTAATCAATAAGAACGGGACATTTCACACTGGCTGACCGGTTAACGGTTCGCCAATTATGGCCGTGACCCGGTGGCGACTGGTGGCGAATTCGGGTGGCGGATGATCGCAAGTGGCCTAAGTGTTAAAGTTCTTACTTTCTTATTTATTCCTTTTTATATTAAATTTTAAATATTATTACATCATCAAATAAAATAATATGGTACAATCTTTAGAAGCATACGTTACAATTCATAAAAGCATATCATGACATCAGCGTCAACTCCCTTTTATTATACAGTATAGATAATATAGATGTTCGATCCATTGGATATCCATCCGATCTGATCTATTTAGATGGATATGGATGATTTAAACGGATGATAAATGGATATAGATATGGATGATCTGAAAAATTAGTGGATCGAGTATGGATGATAATTTATCATCCACGGATATATCCACTTACCACCTGAAATACATATATACATATAAATATATATACATATTTACTTAAATATATGCTATATATTTAAATATCGTTATATGTGTACACTATAAACTATTAAAATGTTGTCAAAAATATTGATTGCGAAGATACAACTATTTGGATAATATTGATTTCATATATGTTACATATATTACACATCTTTGTTAAAAACATTTTGATGATTTCATTTTTTAATATGAATTTTTTTAGAAGAACTTAACATCCAACGGATGCCCGATAACCCGCTTAATTCAACGGATATGGATATGGATTAGGGGTGTTCAAAACCGGATATCTAAAATTTCGGATATCCGAATTTCGGATATCCGAAATTTCGGATAGTGGATTTGGTCATCCGAAATCCGAATCCGAAATTTCGGATATCCGATTTTCGGATATCCGAAATTTCGGATTCGGATATCGGATTATCCGAATATCCGATTATTTTAAGCAAGTCAGCATCTCATTATATATATTATATGAAGAAATTTACATTATGTATACTCTGTAATACAATTAAGGAACATGCCATATGGGTAGAAGAGAATCACCTAGGCATCAACAAAATAAAACTTAAACCATAAGCTTAAGAAAATAAAAATAGAATATCAAAGTAGATCTTCAGCTGCAGATCTTCCAATTCTTTTAACTGATTCGGATCCTGTTGACTGGAGCTATATCAACCGATCTCATCCCTTTAGTGTTCTTCATATCACTTTAACAAATAAAAAGAATCGGAATTTAAATAGAAGAGAGATAAAGATTACCTTGTAATCTTGAGTAGATAAAGGATGGAGAGAAGAAGAACGAAGATGACATGAAGAAGATGGACACGATTAGATGAAGAGATGAAGTTACGATCTAGGGTTTTATAATTTGGTACTCTATTTTACTACTGTAATAAAAATAAATAAATTAAGGGATACTAAAATAGCATTGGGAACCCATTTGGTACTGTAGTTGTATGTCCCATGTTCCATTACTACGTATAAATTACTCAGTATACTTATAAATATTATTAAAATAATAATAATTAAAATGTTTTTTCGGATATTCGGATATCCGAATATCCGAAAATTTTGAAAAGCTCTATCCGAAACCCGAATCCAAAAAATCGGATATCCAATTTTCGGGTATCCGAAAATCCGGATATCCGAAAATCCGGATATCCGATTTTTCGGATATTTTTGGATCGGATTTTCGGATTTTTTGGATTGCGAATTCGGATACGGATATTATGAACACCCCTAATATGGATGGATGAAATATATTTAAATGGATATGGATATGGATGTGAATTTTAAAAATTAAATGGATACGGATATGTGTAACATCCCGACTTCAATTCACCAAAACGTGTACAAAAAAAAAAAAAAAATTCTGGTGCAGCACAACTGGACGGCGTCCAGATTTCTGGACGGTGTCCAGCAATGAAGGGTGGGACGGCGTCCAGCAGATCTGGACGGCGTCCAATTTGCCTTCCAGCTGCTGTCACCTGGTCCAACTTACACGAGAAGAAATCCCACTTCCCGACACTTTTAAACGAAAACCTTTTCACAACATAACACAATATAATAAACTAAGAGGTTTTCATCATCAAAACAAGTTTTACATCACCGGGCCCACATCGGTCCGAATTACGCGTTTCGTTTAAAAATACAAGTTTCGACCATACTAGTTTAATTTCCAAACGACACTAGAGCATGGTGTTTGGGGTTAAACTACCCAAATCTTGGCCGAACTTCCAAAAGCTACCCAAAAGAATCCCCTATCAAAATAAGCGAGAGACCACTAATCCAACCGAATACCTTTTTCTTTGTCCGCGCCAGAGCCTAAAAAGGTAAACAATGAGAGGGTAAGCTAACACTTAGTGAATGCAATAATTATACATATACATATATAACCTACTTACTTGCATCACTTACACAATACCATACACGGGCTAGCAATTCTACAACCATGCAAAACATTATGCATATACCAATAACCGCAATTCACAATGAGCTAGCAATACCAAAAGCATATAGTTCATAATTAAATATGCTAACACAAAATTCGTACAACCATGGTAAACCAATTGAACTAGGGAACGGTACTTAAAGACCGTCGGAGTTCATAACACCCATTAGTGTTACTTAAACACCGCGTAATCACTAATTCCCCGGGTGATGTCTTGAACAACGTGACTCACTCACCTCCATGACAATGTGGCGTCTTGAACAATGCGACGAATCCACATTTCAATCAAAACAATGAGTGGTGCCTTGAACACCGCGGCATCCACTCCCATGACAATGTGGTGCCTTGAACACCGCGGCATCCACATGTCAATCAACCAATGAGTAGTGTCTTAAACACCGCGACAATACTACTCGTTACTTAGAATGTGGTGTCTTGAACAACGCGACAATGCCACATTCATATAACACAAATAAATACATTATATACGGACACGCATAATTATTCCACTCACCTTACGCCTTTGGTGAATCAATAAACCAAGCTTGCGGCTTCAAGGTAACGTACCTATTACATTATGCACATATATCAATCATTCATTCAAGTTGGTCAACCAACTCACTCACCATCCTTAGGTCCTTTTGACCCATGGTGAAAATCCGACCCATTTGCACACTTAACCCTAATATTGGGTCAACTTCGCCAAAAACCATAACCCTAGCCATTTATGGTCTTAATACACATATAATCACAAATTTATCTCATTTTCACACTAACAAGGCAACTTAGGTCCTCAAAGACCCGTTTTACCCATTCGAGGTTTCCGCACCCATTCGGGTCACCACATACTCAAATAGCACCCATTTACATAACATCTGGGTGTGCTAGTGGTTAACTAACCAATTTAAGACTCATAAACACATTTAACATTTCAAAACCCTAGGTTAGTCATCATTGAGCCCTCATGACACAAACTTACCCAAAAACCCACAAATCATTAACAAATGGGTTTTATGTTCATCACTAGCCCAAACCCTAACCCTTAAACACATTAAACTAAGGAAATCAAGTTTAGGACTTACCACCATAATCAAAACGTAGCTAGTGAGGAGATGAACAACTTTAATGCTCGAGCTCTAACCCGAAACAAGCTTCTTCCTCTTCTATTTGAGCTTTCTCACACTTGAATCACACACTCTCTCTAGAATTGAAGTGGAAGAGGTTTGGTGGTTGTAGATGGAGTAAATGAGGCTCCACAAACTGTTCTAGGGCCTTAAAGTCGTCCACAATGTGAAATTACCAAGTTACCCCTTTTAAATATCAAAAACACAAAAGTTGGCTCGTCAGGCCATCTGGACGGCGTCCAGAATTCTGGACGGCGTCCAGCCCTTCAAACTGGGACGGCGTCCCACCCTGTTGGACGGCGTCCAACATAACAGGGAAAACTGGATCTTACAACTCTCCCCCACTTGAACCGGATTGCGACCTCGCAATCCAAGTCGCATGACAAGCAAGAAGATACACAAGAACAAACTCTTCGGGCTCCCAAGTAAACTCAGAACCTATACTACGACACCATTGAACTTTAAAAGTCCTCACCTCCTTATTTCTCAATCTTTTCACCTTCTCGTCGAGTATAGCAATCGGCTCCTCAACATACTCCAACTTATTATTTAGCTCAATCTCGTCTAATGGTACCCATGATGAATCATCCGCAAGACACTTACGGAGATGGGAAGCATGGAATGTATTATGGATCCCGGCAAGTTCTTCGGGTAATTCCAAACGATATGCAACTTCGCCAACCCGAGCTAAAACTTTAAATGGGCCAATAAACCGAGGAGCTAACTTTCCCCATTTTTGAAACCGAATAATACCTTTCCATGGCGAAACCTTAAGCATCACCATGTCACCTTCTTGGAATTCGATCATTCGCCTACGTTTGTCGGCATACGACTTTTGTCTTTCTTGCGCCTTTTTCAAATGAGCCCGAATTATATCGATTTTGCTATTCGTTTCTAAAATCAAATCGGTACTCCTGATTTCCTTTTATCCCACTTCACCCCAACAAATTGGAGTTCGACATCTTCGCCCATAAAGCATTTCATACGGTGGCATCCCGATACTAGTATGATAACTATTATTGTACGAGAATTCCACCAAAGGCAAGTGCTCGTCCCAACTACCACCGAAATCAATAATACACGCCCGTAACATATCCTCTAATGTTTGATTCATACGTTCGGTTTGACCGTCCGTTTGAGGATGATACGTCGTGCTCAATTTTAATTGAGTACCCATATCGTCATGAAACTTTTCTCAAAACCGAGATGTAAAACGGGTATCTCGATCCGAAATAATAGATATAGGAACCCCATGTTGAGCGACTACTTCCTTGATAAACAATTTAGCCAAGGTCTCCGACGATATCGCTTCCCGAATGGGAAGAAACAAAGCACTTTTTGTCAATCGGTCAACTATCACCCAAATTGAATCAAATTGGGTTCTCGCCGTCTTTGGTAACTTTGTGATAAAATCCATGGTAATGTGCTCCCATTTCCACTTCGGGATTTCTAACGGTTGTAACTTACCATACGGATTTTGGTGTTCGGCTTTAACTTGCAAACACGCGACGCATTGCTCAACATACCTAACAACATCACGTTTCATGCCCGGCCACCAATACTCCTTCCTTAAATCAAGATACATTTTTGTTGCGCCCAGATGAATGGAATACTTTGACTTATGTGCTTCATCAAGTAGCACTCGTCGATAATCCTCCATCTTAGGCACCCACACTCTTCCTTGAAAAGACAACAAACCACGCGAGCCCATAGTAATGAACTCCGATTGCCCCACTATTCGTTCCGCATGCTTGTTGTGAACGTAAGCCTCTATTTGAATCACACCAAGTTTTTCAAGAAAATCGTTAGTAATAATCATACGTAACAATCCCAATCGTAATGCCGGGTGATGACTCTTTCGACTTAACGCATCCTCGACCACATTCGCCTTGCCCGGATGATAAAATATTTCACAATCATAATCTTTTACCACATCCATCCACCTATGTTGACGATAATTCAAATCTCTTTGGTTAAAGAGATGTTTCAAACTCTTATGGTCCGAATAAATCATACTCTTGACACCATACAAGTAATGGCACCAAATTTTCAATGCATGCACAACCGCCGCCAACTCAAGATCATGAGTCGGATATCTCGTCTCGTGTTCCTTTAATTGTCGAGAGGCGTAAGCGATGACTTTACCTCTTTGCATTAGAACACACCCGAGCCCATTTAGCGAAGCATCACAATAAACCATCATGTCTTCCGCAACTTCCGGCAACACCAACACCGGAGCTTGACACAACTTTTCTTTTAACAATTGAAAAGCAATTTCTTGCTCGTTCTCCCAAATAAACCTCGCGTTCTTCCTCGTCAATTTCATCAACGAAGAAGCGATCTTAGAAAAGTCTTGGATAAACCGACGATAGTAACCGGCCAATCCGAGAAAACTTCGAATTTCCGTAGGCGTAGTCGGTCGTCTCTAACTCTTCACCGTCTCTATCTTCCCCGGATCTACTTGAATACCATCTTTGTTCATAATGTGGCCAAGGAATTGAACTTCCCTTAGCCAAAATTCACATTTGGAGAATTTAGCATACAACTTCTCCTTACACAACGTCTTTAACACATACCACAAATGATGTTCATGTTCCTTCATAGTCTTCGAATAGACAAGTATGTCGTCAATGAACACAATTACCGACTTGTCCAACATAGGTTGGCACACTCAGTTCATAAGATCCATGAATGACGCTGGTGCATTCGTAAGACCAAAAGGCATTACCACAAATTCAAAATGCCCATAACTAGTTCGAAAAGCCATTTTCTCGATATCTTCCTCACAGAACCGCATTTGGTGATAGCCGGACCGTAGGTTGATTTTGGAGAAATACGTTGCACCTTGGAGTTGGTCAAACAAATCATCAATCTGAGGCAATGGATAACGATTCTTGATCGTCACTTTATTCAACTCCCGATATTCGATGCACATCCGCATACTACCATCCTTCTTCTTCACAAATAAAACCGGAGCGCCCCATGGCGAAGCACTCGGTCGAATGAAACCCTTCTCAAGAAACTCTTGGGTTTGATTTAACAACTCTTGCATTTCCGTCGGCGCTAAGCGATAAGGAGTCTTAGCAATGGGGGTAGCCCCCGGAACCAACTCAATGTGAAATTCAACTTGTCGTTCCACCGGAACACCCGGTAACTCATCCGGAAAAACGTCTTCAAATTCATTAACTACCGGAATTTCATGAATGAGTGGTGGCTCATCACGAGTATCAACAACATGGGCAAGAAAAGCCATGCCACCACTAACAAGGAAACGATGTGCCCGTACAAAAGTGCATATCGGCACAAGTCTTCTACGCTTATCATCGTGAATAATTAACTCTCCCCCACTTGAGGTTTTCACACGAATAAATTTTCATGGCATGAAATATCGGCTCTATTATGATCGAGCCAATCCATACCAACAACGATATCAAAATCACTCAAAGTCATCGGGATAAGATCAATCTTAAAGTTTTCAGCACCAAAAACGACATCACAATTTTTAAACACATCAACCACTAGCACTGTCTTGCCGTCCGCTATTTCGACTTCTACCGGACGACTTAACTTAGCTAACGGTCTATTAAGTCTAGGCACAAATTTTGGAGACACAAACGACAAATTTGCTTTCATGACCCGTCCTAATCCATCTGGACGAATACATTACATTTGGTTACATCGCGAGGTACTTGACCTCTATATGATACATTTTACAAACATTGCATTCGTTTTTTAAAAGACAAACTTTCTTTACATTGAAAGTTGACAGCATGCATACCATTTCATAATATGTCCCAACCATAATTGACTTAATAAGAATCTTGATGAACTCAACGACTTGAATGCAACGTCTTTTGAAATATGTCATGAATGACTCCAAGTAATATCTCTAAAATGAGCAAATGCACAGCGGAAGATTTCTTTCATACCTGAGAATAAACATGCTTTAAAGTGTCAACCAAAAGGTTGGTGAGTTCATTAGTTTAACATAAATATTCATTTCCATCATTTTAATAGACCACAAGATTTTCATTTTCATTTCTCATAAATATATGTCCCATGCATAGAGACAAAAATAATCATTCATATGATGAACACCTGGTAACCGACATTAACAAGATGCATATAGAATATCCCCATCATTCCGAGACACCCATCGGACATGATAATTTCGAAGTACTAAAGCATTCCAAATTCCAGAATGGGGCTTGTTGGGCCCGATAGATCTATCTTTAGGATTTGCGTCAATTTGGGGGTCTGTTCCCAAATTCTTAGGCTACCAAGCTAAAAGGGGCATATTCGATTTCGATCATTCAACCATATAATGTAGTTTCGATTACTTGTGTCTATTTCGTAAAATAGTTATAAAAGTTGCGCATGTATTCTCAGCCCAAAAATATATATTGCAAAAGCATTTAAAAAGGGAGCAAATAAAACTCACAATACTGTATTTTGTAGTAAAAATACATATGACGTCAATGAACAAGTGTAGGGTTGGCCTTGTATTCACGAACCTATATCATTTGTATATATATATTAAAACATATAATCGTAACTGAACAAATTTATTTATTATATCTTAATTTATATATTTAATTTGTGTATGTATTCAAAATGATTAGTATTTATATAGTTATATTAATATATCCATATTTATATATATATAATTGTTTAGTGTTATATTTAAAAATCAAAAGTTTGTTATATGCGAATATTTATATAAATAATATTAATAAGTTTGATATATATATAGTTATGTAAAATATTAATATAATTATAATATATATGTAATAAGTATATTTTATGCACAAAATATTCATTTGTTTTAAAAAGATAGTTTTGTTAATAATAATGATTTACTGATAATAATAACTTTATTAATAATAATACTAATAATAATTTTGTTAATACTGATACTTATAATGATTTGATATCATTAATAATAATACATAATGATAATACTAAAATTTTTAAATGATAATACTAATACTAATGGTGATACTAATAATAACAATAATCTTACTAATAACACAATTAATAATGATAATTTTTAATAATAATGATACTAATAATATTATTAATAATAATAATGATAGTAATAATGTTAGTAATATTATTAATAATGATATAATAATAATGGCTTTAATACTAATTTTTATATTCATACAAAATATATTAATACAACTAATGCTTAAAGTTAATACTAGTCTTAATAATAATGATAATAATAATTTTACTTATTTTAATGATAATAATATTCGTAATAATACTGTTAACATTAACATAATCATAAATTTAATCATAATAATTAACAATAATAATGGTGATACAATAATAATAATACTAACAATGTTAATACTAATAATATCAATAATTAGTAATGTAATAATACTAGTAATTAATAATAATAACATAACAATAATAATAATAATAATAATAATAATAATAATAATAATAATAATAATAATAATAATAATAATAATAATAATAATAATAATAATTTAAAAGTATGAAGACTACCTTCAAAATAAGTCTCCTAAAAAAAACTGCCATCGCCCAGACTCGAACCCCCGACCTCTTGAAAACCCGCAAACAACCCAGACCAGCTGAGCTAGCCCATTTATCTGTTTTAAAATAGAATCTAATTTTATAAAAACAGTATTATTAGTTTTTCCCTTATCTTCTTCTTCACCATCGAATTTGAATGACCAGGGACCCATTTTACGTTACTAACTCTTAAATATATTAACTTAGGATTTGTATTAATTACAGAAAGTATTAGTGATTAACTAAATTAATTAAAACAGAAAATATTTAATAGCAGACGCTGGAGAAAAAAATTAAATAAATAAAACGCGTTTGAACTCATAATTTGATTTTTGATTTCTGAAATGTTTTAGCCAAAACTTATAATATCAAACATGTTTCAAATCACCTCTATAAAGTTTTTGGATCATCAATTGATCATAAAACATCATATTAAATTCGAATTTTCTCAAGAATGATCCTGTTGACTTTTATTTCTAAAATTTTAACCTCCAAATTCGGATTTCTTAAGAAAAATTGGAAGATGAACATTTGCAGGTAGTTTGTAAAATTAATTCCTAATAACATTGCAATATTACATTTTTAAATTATTTTAAAATTCAGATATTTGGAAAAATAAGGAAGAACAGAGATATCGTTAAATAAGAAAAAAATAGCTGAATAACTCTGCTTATTCTTGATTTACTGGTGTAGAGATATTGGGTAATTGATAGTGGTGTTAAGAATTTGAATGCAGTTCCTTAACAACTTGTAATGATCGAATAAATAGAAATTAAGGCCGACAATAATAATTTTCAAGGACAGATAAAAAAAAAAAAAAAGGTGAATACGATTTGTAACAACTTTTGTTTGATCCTGTAGATTTATTCGACTGGTAACCAGCTAAGAAACAAAAATATAAATTTGATCGTGAGGTTAAACTGATTCCAAAGAAAAAAGGAATTCGTTTCTTATTTTTTTAGTAACTAATAAATATAGTATTAATAATAATTGTATTAAATATTATTAACAAAATACTGATAATAATTTAAAAAATATATATATATACATAACAATAAATATATGAGGATTTTAATGACAATCAAAATGATATAATATTCTTATTGATACAAATAATAAATTGTATTATTAATAATAATGATCTTAATGATAATGATAATGATAATAATAATAATAATAATAATCTTAATCAAAGTGTTACTACTCATTATAACATAATAATGATATTAATACTGATAACAACAATATTTGTAATAATAATATCATAACAATTTATATGTATCAATTTTCATCTCCATATATTTTCTTTTAAAAAATAATAATAATATTATCACTAAATTTTAATATTAATATTAGTATAACAATCATATTTGTAATTACATTCATCATGTTATACCATATATATTATATGGTAACCTAGGTTTATTTATACGGTTTTAATATAAATACATCATATAATATGCGTTTGCATATTGAATATTATTGTCTTATATATTAATAAGTATTATATATTTATTTACTGATACGTTATTTCCTTTTAAAAATAAATTTTGACATATAATAACTATAACTTTTATATATATAAATTCCAATATACATTTGATAAAGACTATTTTAGAAATCATTTATACATAGATTTATTTTAGTAACAACATATTTTGTATATTTGATTCTAACGTTTAACTTATGTTTTATAAAATTCATTTATTATATATACTTATTCTTATATATATATATATATATATATATATATATATATATATATATATATATATATATATATATATATATATATATATATATATATATATATATATATATATATATACATACATATATATTTCTATTTAGTTATTTACAAACAATTGTTCGTGAATCGTCGAGCACAGTCAAAGGGTAATTGATTACATGAATATAGTTTCAAATCTTTTTGAGACTCAACATTACAGAATTGCTTATCGTGTCGAATTCATATAAAGATTAAGTTTAAGTTTAGTCGGAAATTCCCGGGTCATCACAGTACCTACCCATTAAAGAAATTTCGTTCCGAAATTTGAGTGAGGTGGTCATGGTTAACAACAAAGATGTTTTCATGACTCATATAAGCTGATAAATAGAGTTTTATTACCATTGAGTAATATAGTTAAAAATTTAATTACTCGAAGAATATAGGTGAAGCTATTACAAAAGAGTGAAATGAGGAAAGTCAAGTTTGTCTTAACTTTTGACATAGCCACTGTTGAATTCCCGAATTCAAGGATATTAAAGAAAATCTTCGTAATCTAAAAGATATGATTCTTCAGAAATTGAGGAAATTAGGATCTCTTTAATTAAATGCGATGATCTGCCTCGATTGCTTTGTCGGATATTTCCATTATAAATTAACTTTCTCCGTTCCATTAATTTTCACAACTCCTCTACTTCCTTATATTTTGAAGCTTCATGCTTCATTTTTTCTTTTCGGCTTAAAGTAAACCGATCAAGACATCTCGATTTTGTAGGTATATAGTTCGGATGAACATGATTAAGATTCTAAGCAGGAATGAAAGGTAATAGTACGATTTGATTTGTAGATTACCGAAAATTACGGAAGATAGAACTATCAAGAATATATTTTCTTGATATGTTCGGAGGTTAAGTAGAATGAAAGAGTTATGTAACATGGCACATGATGATGGTATGATCTGTGAACCATCATCACGTCCTATTAGAAACTCAGCATGACTTACTGTAATATAATCACGTTGGCCAAGCGTCATTATATTATACTAACCCATGCTTCAATTCCCAACACTTCTCCACAATTCATTCATACTTTATACTTAAATTTTACAGAAGTTTCCAATATAATGGGATACAGAAAGCGCGAAGAGATAGATAATTTCGGATGAGAATATTTATGAAAATATCCTCATAAATATCGAAGATATTTATGATGATATTTTGGAATTTCTAAGTTCGAAGGTTGATGGAGAAAAATTTTCTGCAAGATTTTAACATGACTTTGGAGCAAGATATTCTCTAAGGATTTCATCGGATCCAGAATTACCTGGATTCTTTGAATATAAGGTTTGGTCCTTGTATTTGTCCTTGGTCTCCTTCATGGTTAGCTCAATCCGTTTTTCAGTACCAAATTTTCTATCGAGCGTTTCTAACACTCCATTTTGTATCATCAAACTCTTGGCCATTTAGGCCATCTACAATTTTACTGTTTCCTCTGCATTTAATGCAGCCATATCTGAATCATTGGTTATCAATTTGAGGTGGTTTCAAGAAAATTGTGTTTTTAGATGATTAAACGCTGATGGTAATATGGTGGAATATAAAAGATTCTCCGGTAACGATAAAAGAGTACGCATATATATAAAAGTTATAATAAGGTTGTTTCGAACGAATAGTCGAAGTTGTCTTGCTGGAGCTGTGACAAAATTGGCTAATTTGGAAAGAGATTGCAAAGTTATTTTCGGTAATAACAATGTCAAAAGAGTTAGCATAGATACGTGTTAACGTTTACTCAGGTTTCGAGTGTGATCAGGTGCATAACTATATTCATCAATCTTTTCTTTCATAGATGAAGTGCGGTTGGTTCATCATCTCGATTGAGGTGTTTTCAAGAATCATGAAAGGTTTGAACGCGGATTGTAATCGTCAAGATACAAATGAGGTTTAAGATGAAATCAAGTGGCAAACTTGAAAAATTGTTTAGTTTCATATGTTATAAACAATATTTTAATTCATTTTAATTGTCCAATGTCGGAGGTCCATAGTTGATAGTCTACAGTTAGCCGTTCAATAATTTAATATATAATATTCGAATTAATTAATATGTATCGTGACCCGTGTACATGTCTCAGACTCGATCACAACTCAAATTATATATATTATTTAAGAATCAACCTCAACCCTGTATAGAGAACTCGATCATTACTGCATATAGAGTGTCTATGGTTATTCCAAATAATATATATAGATGCGTCGATATGATATGTCAAAACCTTGTATACGTGTCCCGATATTTAAAGTGCGTAAAATAAATAACAGATATTAAATGACGATAAATAAAATTGCGAGAATATAAATTGCGATAATTAAATTGCGATAAATAAAATGTAATCAGTTAGCTAGGAACAGTTAGCGTGGATTCTTAACAAAATTTCTCATAGTTAATTTGTTTGTTTCTAACAAATTTTATTTTGTCCAACGTTTTCTTCATTATGCCACTTGTTGGATTCTGATAGATCAAAATCCAAATATGAAATTGTATGAAAATGGTTATTCTGCGGTGAACGGATACGTATATCGGTGGTTGTAAATAGGATAGTAAATGACTGTTGAATTAGATTTGAAAAAATGTACAGTGTACTTATTAATGTGAAATCTGAATATTCATCTGGTATTATCTACCCGTTAAAATATTTTCACCATTAACAGTTTGTACAAAGGAATTTTTAATTACAATCTTTATGAAAATATATATACATATATATATATATATATATATATATGTATATATATATATATATATGTATATATATATTTTTTTTTCCAGATGTAATCATGGATTTAATGAGTTAATATGATATTAATCTCATTTGATTTCCGTTTGGAACTAGAATGAATAATCTCTAAAACTTTAGAAATTACATAATCGCCGTGAAGAACGAAGATAATTAATGTACAACGATATGTAGAACGATGATCATACTCGAGGTATAGAATGAGATGTTGAGGCATGGATTGTTGATGGTATGGGTGCTATTGCTGGTGATCCTGTTGATGTCGGTGATGTTGCTGAAGCTGGTAAGTTTTTGTGATGACCCGGGAATTTCCGATCAAATTTTAAACTTAATCTTTATTGATTTCGACACGATAAGCAAAGTCTGTAATATTGTGTTTATATAATCAATTACCTTTTTGACTGTTCTCGATGATTCACGAACCATTGCTTGTAAATATATGGATATATGTAAATATGTGTATATATAAATATATGTATATGTATATAATAACATGAACATTAATAAACTATTAAATATATTTATTATTATAAATAAATATGTAAAATAAAATACATTGTAATAAAAACTATCATTTTATACATAATATATGTATATTACTTGTATATATATATATATATATATATATATATATATATATATATATATTGTTATATTTAATTTAATTATTTAATATATATTTATTTGCGTAGTGAATTTTGTTATTTAAAACTGTTTATATATATACATAGTGTATATTATATATAATTAATTTTGAACTTAAATTGTATATGTTTGTAACTTTCGGTTGACATTTAATTATTTTTAAAATAGGTCTAATATATATATATATATATATATATATATATATATATATATATATATATATATATATATATATATATATGAAGTTTTAAAATAAAAATTGGTACATAATTTGATTGAAAAGATAAAAGTTTTGATAAATATTTTTTTTACCTTTTCAACTTAAGTTTTTGTACTCCGTACATAATAATTGGAACAGAAAATAAATAATTATAGAACCTTTTTGATCAGGTTTCTTACAGCTAATGAGTGAAATAATTAAATATATTTAATCTAAAAATTTGGGATTTTTAGGAGCACTTTTATACGTTAACTGTTTAGCTATGGACACGTTAGTATTCCGTAATTTAATACTGGGGGCGGTGTAATAGTTATAAACACCCGTGATTTTGAGCAAAGTGGGATTAGTTTATCTTTGTTGTCTTCATTTTAATTTACATGAATCATATACAACTTTTAACCTGCTCCATCAACCACACTACATCACATCACCTTTATTAGTTGGTCTTTGTTTCTACTCAAAGAAAACTAAGAATTCTCTGCAACAAAATTATGTATCATACTCCTATTTTTGTTCCGATCATTAAATATCACCATCGTGAGTGATCATCACCATCAACCTAATATTCATCGAATTTAACCGATCACCAAACACTCATGATCAAACATTCCTCTCTTTCTCTTTTCTATTTTGTAAACAACCAATTCAACACCATATCCGGCTATCGTGAACAACCTTCACCACCACCATAAACCGCCACCACCAGGAACCACTTCACCATCCGGCCACCTCCACCATCTCAATCGACACCATCAATCACCATGAGACTCTCGAAACACACCTATATACTAACATATCATCACTATCATCAAGCATTGTTACCATTACGGTTGATTTCACTCGACTAGACACCAAACCGTTACCCACTACCATCAAACACCCACTTGGTTACCTTGGTTTCCATATAGTTTTAAACCCACTTCGTTTTGTTACTTGTGTTACCATTCGAAGAACGTACACCATCCTTGTTTGTTCGACCACCATTAGAAACACCTTCCACCCATGAACAAACTCATTCGAATATTGCTGTGAACCCTTCAACTTCTTTTTATTTTCTGTATCCAGGTCACAAACATAACCACCGTGAGCCACTCTCACAACCGTTAACCACCATCTTTTATCTCTCTCTCACTCGCCTTCTCTCTCTCCCTCCTCCTCCTTTCTTGTTATTTTTTTTTATGAACCCAGTTTTACTAATACAGCCTCTATACAATTATGTTGCTCTCAAACAAACCCAACAATCCGTTAAAAACTGCTGCATTTATTCTGCTAGTCGCTGGTTGTTGCTGCTAGCATTATTTTTGTTTTGTTTAAAACAATGATGAAGAAGTAAGTCGATAATAAAGAAGAATGAAGGAGAGTTCTGTGATATAATTATATATATATTTTTTATTTATTCAAACGATAACAAACATGGTGATGTGTTTATTGATGAGCTGTAAAGAACAGATGTGGAATACTAGGAAACGCGTATTTTCAATTCTCATTTTTTTTTAAAACCGCTCAGTTATTAAAGGAACCAAACCCTTGGTTTAAATATTATTTGGGCCGATTACATTATAATTCTGTTGGGCTAAAGTTCTAATGCTGGGCCGAAAGCTGAATTGTGTCCAGATTGGGTCAAAATAAACGGGTTTTATATATTCTGGATTGATATAATTCAAGAAAAACATTGATTGTTGAATGGTTAAGCGTGTTGATAGATTAGTGGGAGGTCACGGGTTCGAGCCCGGCTTTGTGCAGTTTTTTTTTATGAAAGGCTTATGAGGTAGTTTTCCCATTATTATTTATTAGTATTATTACTAATATTATTATCATACTCATTATTAATTATTAATATTAAGATTATTATTATTATTATTATTATTATTATTAAGTAATACAAAAATTTATTATTAGTATTATTATTATTATTACTAATACAAGTATTAGTTATTTTTTTTTTTACATAACCCTAGTTACAAGTACTATAGTCATTAGTATTATTATTATAATCATTATCATCATTAATATTAATATTAGATTTTTATTACTACTATTATAAATAATAAAAATTGGTTACAAATATAATGAAAACTATATGTCATATTATAAAAGATTATAAAATGTGTAAGATTTAGAACATGAATGTAAAGTGAATACATGTGTTACGAAGATTCTTTTCATAAAAAGGCGATCAATAATCATAGGTTATCATTTGAACTTGAACATGAAAAATAATTATGATATAAGAATAATCATGGTTATGAACTTTTAAACGAAGTATTATTATTATTATTATCATTATAACTAAAACTAAAATAGATAGATATATTATAATTACTAATGGTAACAAGCAAATAATATATATAGATATAATCTATATAATACATATAACGTAACAAAAATCAATATTTTCATATACAAGAAGAATATATGAGACATATATATATATATATATATATATATATATATATATATATATATATATATATATATATATTATTAATATAAAATAAAGGATATAATTAATAAATAAACTTATTCGATTGCAGTTATGTGTATTAATAAATATCCAAATGATATAGGTTCGTGAATCCGAGGCCAACCCTGCACTTTTTCAATATAGTCATATGTATTTTTACTACAAAATACATTAAGTGAGTTTCATTATTCCCTTTTTATATATATTTTTGGGCTGAGAATACATGCAAATGTTTTATTAACCGTTTTACAATATTTATATGCGTGAGTTTCATTTGCCTTTTACCTGTTATATTTTGGGACTGAGAATACATGCGCAATTTTTATAAATATTTTACGAAATAGACACAAGTAATCGAAACTACATTATATGGTTAAATTATCGAAATTGAATATGCCCCTTTTTATTAAGTCTGGTAATCTAAGAATTAGGGAACATACACCCTAATTGACGCGAACTCTAAAGATAGATCTATCGGGCCCAACAAGCCCCATCCAAAGTACCGGATGCTTTAGTACTTCGAAATTTATATCATGTCCGAAGGAGGATCCCGAAATGATGGGGATATTCTTATATACATATTGTGAATGTCGGTTACCAGGTGTTCAATCCATATGAATGATATTTTTGTCTCTATGCATGGGACATATGTTTATGAGATATGGAAATATGAAATCTTGTGGTCTATTAAAATTATGAAATGATTATTTATGTTAAACTAATGAACTCACCAACCTTTTGGTTGACACTTGAAAGCATGTTTATTCTCAGGTACGAAAGAAATCTTCCGCTGTGCATTTGCTCATTTTATAGATATTACTTGGAGTCATTCCGGGCATATTTCAAAAGACGTTGCATTCGAGTCGTCGAGTTCATCAAGATTATTGTTAAGTCAATTATAGTTAGATATATTATGAAATGGAATGCATGCCTATCCACTTTCGATGAAATGAAAGATTGTCTTTTCAAAAACGAATGCAATGTTTATAAAATGTATCATATAGAGGTCAAGTACCTCGCGATGTAATCAACTGTTGTGAATCATTTATAATCGATATGGACTTCGTCCGGATGGATTAGGACGGGTCCTTTCAGTTGGTATCAGAGCTGGTATTACGCCGTCCATGTGTGGCGGGTTAGTGGTAAAGGAGGTTCTCACAGTGTTACCTGTGACGAAGCATTGGCTCTTACTCCTTGCGATCCCTTACGAGGGTTGGCAGTAGCCGAGAGGTAGGCCCTAAAATCAGTATCTGAGGTACACTCAGTGGTCACCAGGCGGTTAGCTGGGAAGGCACTGGGTGGGACGGTGGTTGTCCCCACTGTACTTTCAGTTGGTATCAGAGCGGTGGTCTTAGTGAACCAGATCTGCATTAGTGTGTCTAACTGATAAGTCGTTAGGATGCATTAGTAAGTCTGGACTTCGACCGTATCTGCATATCAAAAGTTTTTCTTATCATTTCGTGTAGAAAATTATTTGCTTATCATCCTTAAAGTCTAGACACGTCTTACTGCCCCTAATGCATATACAGTGTATAGATAAATTCATATCTTAGCATATCTGCTAATCCATATCTTAGCATACCTGTTACTGTAAACTTTGCCTATCGTATTCCATAGATTCCTCCGTAACTTATGGGATTTTAGTATTATATATGCATATATGTAAAATATGTATTGCAGGGTACTAATCTACATCCTATAATCTATTTCTTATCGAAAATCCTTCATCTGATCGTACGAGATGAATCCTGCAACCATTCGAGCCCCTCAGATTCCGATAGCTATTCCGATAGTTATTCCGACAGCTATTCCGACATAGATGTTTACCTAAGCTCCGAAAACAGCGTCATCGGCACGAATCAACCAACCAGCCATTATCAATTCATCTGATGGGTTCGTAGTCGACTTAATTAATGGAAACGTGCAGAAGGCAATCCCTTCCACCAACCGAATTCACCTCTTGACAATGAACTTGAAGCGTTTACCGGCGAACCTGTTCGAGACACCATTTTCAGTCTCATTTCCAGGGTATCTCGACAAGATTATATTCTATCCACAATTCTGAACCTTATTCATCCGCTCGTTCCGACCAACAATCATCCTGGAGTAATAAGTCAACGAACTTCGCGCTCGAATAATCAATTCGGAGAATATGGTGCAAAATGTACCAGCTTCAGCAACATCCTCGGCACCAACAGTACAATCAATAACAGCACCAGTACCATCAACAATCTATGCTTCAATATCATCATCTGTACTTTGAGTATGATCTTCGTTCTATGAATCGTTCTACCTCATTTATCTTCGTTCGACATGGCGAATACGTAATCTCTAAAGTTTTAGAGATTATTTATTCTAGTTCCAACCGAAAAGTAAATGAGTTTAATATCATATTAACTCATTAAATTCATGATTACATCTGAAGAAAATATATATGTAAGTATATTTTCATAAAGATTGTAATTAAAATTCTTTTGTACAAACTAATAATGGTGAAAATATTTTAACGGGTAGGTAATACCCGAGGAATATTTAAATTTCACATTAATAAGTTACACTGTACATTCTTCAAATCTGATTCAACAGTCATTTACTATTCTACTTACATCCATCGATATACGTATCCGTTCACCACAGAATAACCATTTTCATTCAATTTCATACTTGAATTTTGATTTATCAGAATCCAACAAGTGGCATAATGAAGAATTAATGGACACAATAAAAATTGATTAGAAACAGATTAATTAACAATATGAAATTCTATTAAGAATCCACGCTAACAAAATCCTAGCTAACTTTTCCTAGCTAACTACTAATTCCGTATTACCATTTAATTATCGCAATTTATTTATCGCAGTTTATTTATCGCAATTTATATTATCGCAATTCTATTTATCGTCATTTAATTTCTGTTATTTACTTTACGCACTTTATTTATCGTCATTTAAATTCTGTTATTTATTTTACGCACTTTAAATGTCGGGACACGTATACAAGGTTTTGACATATCATATCGACCCATCTATATATATTATTTGGAATAACCATAGACACTCTATATGCAGTAATGCGGGAGTTAGTTATACAGGGTTGAGGTTGATTCTATAATAATATATATAGTTTGAGTTGTGATCGAGTCTGAGACATGTACACGGGTCACGATACGTATTAATTAATTCGAATATTATATAGTAAACTATATATGAATTATTATTTGTACACTGCTAACTGTTGACTATCAACTGAGGACTATCAATATTGGACAATTAAAATAAATTAAAATATTGATTTTAACATACAAAACTAAACAATTCTTCAAGTTTGCCACTTGATTTCATCTTAAACCTCATTTTTATTTTGATGATTACAATCTGCGTTTAAACCTTTCATGATTCTTGAAAACACCTCAATCGAGAGGATGAATCAACTGAACTTCATCTACAGAAGGAAAAATTTATGCATATAGTTATGCACCTGAGAAACTCTCGACAATTGAGTAAAAGTTTAACACGTAGCCGCGTCAGATCCTTTGGCATTTATTATCAAAAATAACCTTTCAATCCCTTTTCAAAGTAGTCAATTTTGTCACAGCTCCAGCAGGTCAACTTTGACTTTTCATTCGAAGTAGCCTTACTATAAATCCTGATATATACGATTACCCTTTTTATACCGGAGAATTCTTTTATATTCCACCATATTACCAGCAGACGTACCAGCAACCTCGTTGCTTCTTGGCTTAAATCTCTCTGACAAATCATTATATGTATTCATTGAAACCCTATCATATACTCATCCGTATCTTGTAATGAGAACTGCCATACCAATTACCAGGAATCAGTAATCAGTACTTTGAAAACTCACAGCATATCTACATCAACAGTTATATGTATGACATTTATCTCTTAGAATTATGATCTCTCATTCTGAAATTCTGAAAAGCAGTCAGTCACAAATCAATACTCTGAATGTTGAGAAAGGTGAATGAAGCAGCAGAAACCATAGACAACCATAAACGCCCTTAATCATCGAAAATTTGATGATAAAGAATAGTATGTTGGAAAAGCTCATAAAAGTTAGAATTGGAAAACGGATTGAGCTAACCATGAAGGAGACCAAGGACAAATACAAGGACCATACCCTATATTCAAAGAATCCAGGTAACTCTGGATCCTTTGAAATCTTTAGAAAGTATCTTGCTCCGAAGTCATGTTAAAATTTTGCGAAAAATCTTTCTCCATTAACCATCGAACTTAGAAATTCCAAAATATCATCATCAATATCTTCGATATTTCTGAGGATATTTTCATAAATATTCTCGTCCGAAATTATATACCTCTTCGTGCTTCCTGTGTATCATATATTGGAAACATTCAATAGAAAATTTAGTACCGAAAAGAAGATTATGCGAAACTATGAAGAAAACCGTGGACAAATCACAAAGAATAAGTTTGACTTCAAAGAATCCAAATGATTCAATGTCTGCTAAAGTCTTTAGTGAATATCTTGCTCCTTACTCTAAACCCTTGCAGACAATAGTTTCTATCATCCTCTGATCTTAGATATTCCGAGATATTATCATATCTTTCATTATAAATATCCTCCATATTTCTGAAGATATTTTTATAACTATTCTTATCTGAAATCATTAATCTCTTCGTGCTATCAGTATTACATCATATAGAAACTGTTAGTTTCTATATTCTGTAAACTTTCGAGCTTAAAATATGAATGTTATTGAAGTAATGTTGGGAACTGATGCATGAGTTAGTATAATATAATGACATTTGATCAACGTGATTATATTACAGTAAGTCATGATGAGTTTCTAATGGAATGTGATGATTTACAGTACCATCATCATGTGCCATGTTACATAACTCTTTCATTCTGCTTAACTTCTGAACATATCAAGAAAATATATTCTTGATAGTTCTATTCTCAGTGATTCAGGTAATTTGACAAAACAAAACGTGCTACTACCTTTCCTTTCTACCTTGTATATTATGATAATTCGAAACTCCATACCGATTAATTCTGTACCATTACTTGCGAAAAGTAAACAAAAGCATGAAGCTCCGAAATAGAAAGGGGGTATAAATCGCAGCAAATAAGGGAGCACATTAACTGTGGATAACAATAATTATAGGAGACAGAAGCAGGGACATTGAGATATAAGGTAAGATATAAAATCCAACAACAACGCATAAATTACAAACCATGGATATTAATATGAATAGCAATATAAAGACATGGTATAATTAAGAATAGTATCACCCCAAGGTAATAGTAGAAGTAATCAGAGTCATCTGGTGGAAGATTGAAAAGAAGGATGACAGAAAAGATAATTAGAAAAATATCAAGGATTAGAACGTGATTAAGCATTTTCACAATCTATTAGATGTATGAACTAGGAAAGAAAGTATAGGAATGATGAAAATAATGGAACGAAAAAAGTTTAATTTATAATGGGAACATCAGACAGAGCAATCGAGGCAGATCACCATATTTAATTATAGAGATCTTAACTTCCTTATTCATCGAAGAATCAAATCTTTTAGATTTCGAAGATTTTCTTTAAATCCCTTGAATTCCGAAATTCAACCCTGACTCTGTCAAAAGTTAAGATAAATCTTTACTTTCCTATTTCATTTTTTTGTGATAGCTTCATTCGTACCTTTCGAATAATCGAATGGTCTTATCCTTATTACTCTATGGTAATAAAACTCTATTTATCAGCTTATATTTATCATGAAAACATTTTTGTCGTTAGCCATGACGACCTCACTCAAATTTCGGGACGAAATTTCTTTAACGGGTAGGTACTGTGATGACCCGGGAATTTCCGATCAAATTTTAAACTTAATCTTTATTGATTTCGACACGATAAGCAAAGTCTGTAATATTGTGTTTATATAATCAATTACCTTTTTGACTGTTCTCGATGATTCACGAACCATTGCTTGTAAATATATGGATATATGTAAATATGTGTATATATAAATATATGTATATGTATATAATAACATGAAAATTAATAAACTATTAAATATATTTATTATTATAAATAAATATGTAAAATAAAATACATTGTAATAAAAACTATCATTTTATACATAATATATGTATATTACTTGTATATATATATATATATATATATATATATTGTTATATTTAATTTAATTATTTAATATATATTTATTTGCGTAGTGAATTTTGTTATTTAAAACTGTTTATATATATACATAGTGTATATTATATATAATTAATTTTGAACTTAAATTGTATATGTCTGTAACTTTCGGTTGACGTTTAATTATTTTTAAAATAGGTCTAATATATATATATATATATATATATATATATATATATATATATATATATATATATATATATATATATATATATATATATGAAGTTTTAAAATAAAAATTGGTACATAATTTGATTGAAAAGATAAAAGTTTTGATAAATATTTTTTTTACCTTTTCAACCTAAGTTTTTGTACTCCGTACATAATAATTGGAACAGAAAATAAATAATTATAAAACCTTTTTGATCAGGTTTCATACAGCTAATGAGTGAAATAATTAAATATATTTTATCTAAAAATTTGGGATTTTTAGGAGCACTTTTATACGTTAACTGTTTAGCTATGGACACGTTAGTATTCCGTAATTTAATACTGGGGGCGGTGTAATAGTTATAAACACCCGTGATTTTGAGCAAAGTGGGATTAGTTTATCTTTGTTGTCTTCATTTTAATTTACATGAATCATATACAACTTTTAACCTGCTCCATCAACCACACTACATCACATCACCTTTATTAGTTGGTCTTTGTTTCTACTCAAAGAAAACTAAGAATTCTGCAACAAAATTATGTATCATACTCCTATTTTTGTTCCGATCATTAAATATCACCATCGTGAGTGATCATCACCATCAACCTAATATTCATCGACTTTAACCGATCACCAAACACTCATGATCAAACATTCCTCTCTTTCTCTTTTCTATTTTGTGAACAACCAATTCAACACCATATCCGGCTATCGTGAACGACCTTCACCACCACCATAAACCGCCACCACCAGGAACCACTTCACCATCCGGCCACCTCCACCATCTCAACCGACACCATCAATCACCATGAGACTCTCGAAACACACCTATATACTAACATATCATCACTATCATCAAGCATTGTTACCATTACGGTTGATTTCACTCGACTAGACACCAAACCGTTACCCACTACCATCAAACACCCACTTGGTTACCTTGGTTTCCATATAGTTTAAAACCACTTCGTTTTGTTACTTGTGTTACCATTCGAAGAACGTACACCATCCTTGTTTGTTCGACCACCATTAGAAACACCTTCCACCCATGAACAAACTCATTCGAATATTGCTGTGAACCCTTCAGCTTCTTTTTATTTTCTGTATCCGGGTCACAAACATAACCACCGTGAGCCACTCTCACAACCGTTAACCACCATCTTTTATCTCTCTCTCACTCGCCTTCTCTCTCTCCCTCCTCCTCCTTTCTTGTTATTTTTTTTATGAACCCAGTTTTACTAATACAGCCTCTATACAATTATGTTGCTCTCAAACAAACCCAACAATCTGTTAAAAACTGCTTCATTTATTCTGCTAGTCGCTGGTTGTTGCTACTAGTATTATTTTTTTTGTTTAAAACAATGATGAAGAAGTAAGTCGATAATAAAGAAGAATGAAGGAGAGTTCTGTGATATAATTATATATATATTTTTTATTTATTCAAACGATAACAAACATGGTGATGTGTTTATTGATGAGCTGTAAAGAACAGATGTGGAATACTAGGAAACACGTATTTTCAATTCTCATTTTTTTTTAAAACCGCTCAGTTATTAAAGGAACCAAACCCTTGGTTTAAATATTATTTGGGCCGATTACATTATAATTCTGTTGGGCTAAAGTTCTAATGCTGGGCCGAAAGCTGAATTGTGTCCAGATTGGGTCGAAATAAACGGGTTTTATATATTCTGGATTGATATAATTCAAGAAAAACATTGATTGTTGAATGGTTAAGCGTGTTGATAGATTAGTGGGAGGTCACGGGTTCGAGCCCGGCTTTGTGCAGTTTTTTTTATGAAAGGCTTATGAGGTAGTTTTCCCATTATTATTTATTAGTATTATTACTAATATTATTATCATACTCATTATTAATTATTAATATTAAGATTATTATTATTATTATTATTATTAAGTAATACAAACATTTATTATTAGTATTATTATTATTATTACTAATACAAGTATTAGTTATTTTTTTTTTTACATAACCCTAGTTACAAGTACTATAGTCATTAGTATTATTATTATAATTATTATCATCATTAATATTAATATTAGATTTTTATTACTACTATTATAAGTAATAAAAATTGGTTACAAATATAATGAAAACTATATGTCATATTATAAAAGATTATAAAATGTGTAAGATTTAGAACATGAATGTAAAGTGAATACATGTGTTACGAAGATTCTTTTCATAAAAAGGCGATCAATAATCATAGGTTATCATTTGAACTTGAACATGAAAAATAATTATGATATAAGAATAATCATGGTTATGAACTTTTAAACGAAGTATTATTATTATTATCATTATAACTAAAACTAAAATAGATAGATATATTATAATTACTAATGGTAACAAGCAAATAATATATATAGATATAATCTATATAATACATATAACGTAACAAAAATCAATATTTTCATATACAAGAAGAATATATGAGACATTTATATATATATATATATATATATATATTATTAATATAAAATAAAGGATATAATTAATAAATAAACTTATTCGATTGCAGTTATGTGTATTAATAAATATCCAAATAATATAGGTTCGTGAATCCGAGGCCAACCCTGCACTTGTTCAATATAGTCATATTATTTTTACTACAAAATACATTAGGTGAGTTTTATTATTCCCTTTTTATATATATTTTTGGGCTGAGAATACATGCAAATGTTTTATTAACCGTTTTACAATATTTATATGCGTGAGTTTCATTTGACTTTTACCTGTTATATTTTGGGACTGAGAATACATGCGCAATTTTTATAAATGTTTTACGAAATAGACACAAGTAATCGAAACTACATTATATGGTTGAATTATCAAAATCGAATATGCCCCTTTTTATTAAGTCTGGTAATCTAAGAATTAGGGAACATACACCCTAATTGACGCGAACTCTAAAGATAGATCTATCGGGCCCAACAAGCCCCATCCAAAGTACCGGATGCTTTAGTACTTCGAAATTTATATCATGTCCGAAGGAGGATCCCGGAATGATGGGGATATTCTTATATACATATTGTGAATGTCGGTTACCAGGTGTTCAATCCATATGAATGATATTTTTGTCTCTATGCATGGGACGTATGTTTATGAGATATGGAAATATGAAATCGTGTGGTCTATTAAAATTATGAAATGATTATTTATGTTAAACTAATGAACTCAACAACCTTTTGGTTGACACTTGAAAGCATGTTTATTCTCAGGTACGAAAGAAATCTTCCGCTGTGCATTTGCTCATTTTATAGATATTACTTGGAGTCATTCCGGGCATATTTCAAAAGACGTTGCATTCGAGTCGTCGAGTTCATCAAGATTATTGTTAAGTCAATTATAGTTAGATATATTATGAAATGGAATGCATGCCTATCCACTTTCGATGAAATGAAAGATTGTCTATTCAAAAACGAATGCAATGTTTGTAAAATGTATCATATAGAGGTCAAGTACCTCGCGATGTAATCAACTGTTGTGAATCATTTATAATCGATATGGACTTCGTTGGATAGATTAGGACGGGTCCTTTCAGTTTTGCACCATATTTTCCAAAACTATTACTCGAGCACGAAGTTCGTTGACTTCTTATATTATTCCGGGATGATTGTCGGTCGGAACGAGTAAATGACTAAGGTTTAGAATTGTGGATAGAATATAATTGTGATGAGATACTCTGGAAATGAGAGAGAGAATGGTGTCTCGAACAGGTTCGTCGGTAAGTGCTTCAGGTTCATCGTCATGAGGGTAATTTGGTTGGTGGAAAGGATCGCCTTCTTCGCATCTCCATTGATTAAGTTGACTACGAACTCATCAGATGAATTGGGGATGGATGATTGGTTGATTCATTTTGGTGACACTACTTTCGGAGCTTAGGTGAAACTCTATATCGGAATAGCTGTCGGAATAACTATCGGAATAGCTATCGGAATCTGAGGGACTCGAACTGGTTGGGGGATTCATCTCATACGATCAGATGAAGGGTTTTCAATAAGAAATAGATTATAGGATGTAGATTAGTACCCTGTAATACATAATTTACATATGCATATATAATACTAAAATCCCATAAGTTACGGAGGAATCTACGGAAGCTGTCAAGCAAAGGTAACAATAACAGATACGCTAAGATATGAATTTATCTATATACTATCTATGCAATAGAGGCAGTAAGACGTGTCTAGACTTTAAGGATGATAAGCAAATAATTTCCTAAGAATGATAAGCTGGTAATTTTCGACACGAAATGATAAGCAAAACTTTTGACATGCAGACACGGTCGAAGTCCAGACCCACTAATGCATCTAAACAATGACTAGTTAAACACACTGATGCAAGACCTGGTTCGCTAAGACCACCGCTCTGATACCAACTTTCATGACCCGTCCTAATCCATCTAGACGAATACATTACATTTGGTTACATCGCGAGGTACTTGACCTCTATATGATACATTTTACAAACATTGCATTCGTTTTTTAAAAGACAAACTTTCTTTACATTGAAAGTTGACGGCATGCATACTATTTCATAATATGTCCCAACCATAATTGACTTAATAAGAATCTTGATGAACTCAACGACTTGAATGCAACGTCTTTTGAAATATGTCATGAATGACTCCAAGTAATATCTCTAAAATGAGCAAATGCACAGCGGAAGATTTCTTTCATACCTGAGAATAAACATGCTTTAAAGTGTTAACCAAAAGTTTGGTGAGTTCATTACTTTAACATAAATATTCATTTCCATCATTTTAATAGACCACAAGATTTTCGTTTTCATTTCTCATAAATATACATCCCATGCATTGAGACAAAAATAATCATTCATATGGTGAACACCTGGTAACCGACATTAACAAGATGCATATAGAATATCCCCATCATTTTGGGACACCCATCGGACACGATAATTTCGAAGTACTAAAGCATTCCAAATTCCAGAATGGGGCTTGTTGGGCCCGATAGATCTATCTTTAGGATTCGCGTCAATTTGGGGGTCTGTTCCCAAATTCTTAGGCTACCAAGCTAAAAGGGGCATATTCGATTTCGATCATTCAACCATATAATGTAGTTTCGATTACTTGTGTCTATTTCGTAAAACAGTTATAAAAGTTGCGCTTGTATTCTCAGCCCAAATATATATATTGCAAAAGCATTTAAAAAGGGAGCAAATGAAACTCACAATACTGTATTTTGTAGTAAAAATACATATGACGTCAATGAACAAATGTAGGGTTGGCCTTGGATTCACGAACCTATATCATTTGTATATATATATTAAAACATATAATCGTAACTGAACAAATTTATTTATTATATCTTAATTTATATATTTAATTTGTGTATGTATTCAAAATTATTAGTATTTATATAGTTATATTAATATATCCATATTTATATATATATAATTGTTTAG
Source organism: Rutidosis leptorrhynchoides (assembly GCF_046630445.1). Lineage (NCBI taxonomy): Eukaryota > Viridiplantae > Streptophyta > Magnoliopsida > Asterales > Asteraceae > Rutidosis > Rutidosis leptorrhynchoides. The sequence continues at coordinate 426,155,260 of NC_092335.1, forward strand.
TGTTATATTTAAAAATCAAAAGTTTGTTATATGCGAATATTTATATAAATAATATTAATAAGTTTGATATATATATATAGTTATGTAAAATATTAATATAATTATAATATATATGTAATAAGTATATTTTATGCACAAAATATTCATTTATTTTAAAAAGATAGTTTTGTTAATAATAATGATTTACTGATAATAATAACTTTAATAATAATAATACTAATAATAATTTTATTAATACTGATACTTATAATGATTTTGATATCATTAATAATAATACATAATGATAATACTAAAAAATTTAAATGATAATACTAATACTAATGGTGATACTAATAATAACAATAATCTTACTAATAACACAATTAATAATGATAATTTTTAATAATAATGATACTAATAATATTATTAATAATAATAATGATAGTAATAATGTTAGTAATATTATTAATAATGATATAATAATAATGGCTTTAATACTAATTCTTATATTCATACAAAATATATTAATACAACTAATGCTTAAAGTTAATACTAGTCTTAATAATAATGATAATAATAATTTTACTTATTTTAATGATAATAATATTCGTAATAATACTGTTAACATTAACATAATCATATATTTAATCATAATAATTAACAATAATAATGGTGATACAATAATAATAATACTAACAATGTTAATACTAATAATATCAATAATTAGTAATGTAATAATACTAGTAATTAATAATTAATAATAATAATAACATAACAACAATAATAATAATAATAATAATAATAATAATAATAATAATAATAATAATTTAAAAGTATGAAGACTACCTTCAAAATAAGTCTCCTAAAAAAAAACTGCCATCGCCCAGACTCGAACCCCCGACCTCTTGAAAACCCGCAAACAACCCAGACCAGCTGAGCTAGCCCATTTATCTGTTTTAAAACAGAATCTGATTTTATAAAAACCGTATTATTAGTTTTTCCCTTATCTTCTTCTTCACCATCGAATTTGAACAACCAGGGACCCATTTTACGTTACTAACTCTTAAATATATTAACTTAGGATTTGTATTAATTACAAAAAGTATTAGTGATTAACTAAATTAATTAAAACAGAAAATATTTAATAGCAGACGCTGGAGAAAAAAATTAAATAAATAAAACGCGTTTGAACTCATAATTTGATTTTTGATTTTTGAAATGTTTTAGCCAAAACTTATAATATCAAACATGTTTCAAATCACCTCTATAAAGTTTTTGGATCATCAATTGATCATAAAACATCATATTAAATTCGAATTTTCTCAAGAACGATCCTGTTGACTTTTATTTCTAAAACTTTGACCTCCAAACTCGTATTACTTAAGAAAAATTGGAAGATGAACATTTGCAGGTAGTTTGTAAAATTAATTCCTAATAACATTGCAATATTACATTTTTAAATTATTTTAAAATTCGGATATTTGGAAAAATAAGGAAGAACAGAGATATCGTTAAATAAGAAAAAAAATAGCTGAATAATTCTTCTTATTCTTGATTTACTGGTGTAGAGATATTGGGTAATTGATAGTGGTGTTAAGAATTCGAATGCAGTTCCTTAACAACTTGTAATGATCGAATAAATAGAAATTAAGGCCGACAATAATAATTTTCAAGGATAGATAAATAAAAAATAAAATAAAAAGGTGAATACGATTTGTAACAACTTTTGTTTGATCCTGTAGATTTATTCGACTGGTAACCAGCTACGAAACAAAAATATAAAGTTGATCGTGAGGTTAAACTGATTCCAAAGAAAAAAGGAATTCGTTTCTTATTTTTTTTAGTAAATAATAAATATAGTATTAATAATAATTGTATTAAATATTATTAACAAAATACTGATAATAATTTAAAAAATGTATATATATACATAACAATAAATATATGAGGATTTTAATGACAATCAAAATGATATAATATTCTTATTGATACAAATAATAAATTATATTATTAATAATAATGATCTTAATGATAATGATAATAATAATAATAATAATCTTAATCAAAGTGTTACTACTCATTATAACATAATAATGATATTAATACTGATAACAACAATATTTGTAATAATAATATCATAACAATTTAAATGTATCAATTTTCATCTCCATATATTTTCTTTTAAAAAATAATAATAATATTATCACTAAATTTTAATATTAATATTAGTATAACAATCATATTTGTAATTACATTCATCATGTTATACCATATATATTATAAAATACATCATATAATATGCGTTTGCATATTGAATATTATTGTCTTATATATTAATAAGTATTATATATATATATTTACTGATATGTTATTTCCTTTTAAAAATAAATTTTGACATATAATAACTATAACTTTTATATATATATATATATATATATATATATATATATATATATATATATATATATATATATATATATATATATATATATATATATATATATATATATATATTCCAATATACATTTGATAAAGACTATTTTAGAAATCATTTATACATAGATTTATTTTAGTAACAACATATTTTGTATATTTGATTCTAACGTTTAACTTATATTTTATTGTAACGACCCGATTTTTTCGACTTGCTTTTGTGCCTTGTATTTTAGCGAAACTGCGTATCTGTGCGTACTGTGTTACTTTATACTCTGGAAACTTGATATACGTGGTTTACTTCCAATTATATGTTAAAATGTGCCTTAGAGTACGTAGGATACTTAACTTGTTCACCGGATGCTTTTATAACCGTTAGTGTAATTTAACGTTTCGAATAAACCGCGAACTGCGCGCACGTTTAACTTTTGTCGTAACCGGAATATTATGACTGCAAAATATTAATTATTATTTTATAATAATAATTACTTGGGCCTTTGGATGCTTAATTTTATTTATTTAATTGCTAGATCACAATAGTTAGTCTTATTGAACTTTCTACCTTATTGGACCTTAGCCCACCCTACACTAGCTAGTGGCCCAATTAATTAGCCCAAGTATTAATACTAGTGACCCATAATAATAAAATAAATAAAAGAAATTAATTAATGAGTCATACTAGCCATTTGGATAAGGATTATCCATATTGTCACATGAGATTCTAGCATAAGTACATGCTTTAGACAACCATTATCCAAAAAGCAAAATGGTGTCTCCCCTCCCCCTCCCCTAAAACCTACGGCCTATAGGCCATGCCAAGTCACCAATCCATGTCAATTTTTGCTTACAAATACTAGCCAATTTCCCTCATTCAAACACTAGCTCTCATTTGGTTTTCACACACAATTGTTCTTTCTTTCTTTCCTTTCTAGTATTACTTGTAAGTTTTTCTTTTTTCTCTTCTTTTCTTTCATCATTTTTGTGTATCATCATCATTATTTCATGGAGATCAAGTTCTTTTAGCTTGATCTTGATTTTATCTTGTTGATTCAAGCATGAATCCTTCAAGAACATGGAAGATTCAAGCTTTCTAGCTTTGAATCTTCACCAACTTTGTAGATTCATCTTTCTTTTACTTTAATCTTGTTATTTTGTGATAAAGATTCAAAATTTTGTTTGTAATCTTCATGTATCTTCAAGATCCAAGCTTTATGCTTCAAGATCTTCAAGAACAATTAAGATGCAAGCTTTCTAGCTTGAATCTTCATATCTTTTTGTTAGATCGAAGTTCTTTTTGCTTTGATTATGTTGTTTTGTGAAAAAGATTCAAACTTTTGTTTGTAATCTTCATGTATCTTCAAGATCTAAGCTTTATGCTTCAAGATCTTCAAGAACACTCAAAGGTTCAAGCTTTCTAGCTTTGTAACCTTGTAACTTGTGTGAAATGGATCCAAGCTCTCTAGCTTAGGGTTCCATCACTTCATTTGACTTAGATCATGTTCATACTTGTTTGATTGATGTAAAGTTTGTAACTTTGTTGTAAATAGGACTTGTAATTGTGTTAAGACTAAGGATATGATGTAACCTTGGTTCATCATCCATCTAAGACTCTTAAATGAGTTGTGTTACCACTTGGTCTTAACATATTGTGTATTGATGGTAGAATCTTGGTCAAAAGTGATGCTAAACCATCAACGAGTTGTACACTTGAAGCTACAAGCATCAAGGATGAGAACCGTGATGAGCATCAAGCACCAAGAACCCCACCGGAGCACTTGTCCACTGATTTTCGTATCTGATCAGGCCACCTGGGCTACTGGAAAGTTGATTTTCAGTTATTTCGGTTCGAGTATATGATTTTTCGTTTAGGTCTCATCTTAATCCGAGTTACGGTTTAGGATTTATGGCCCTCCGAGAGTCACTACACCCTATTAACGTTGTGCTGAAATTTCTGACCTACTCGCACTTAAACCGTCGCCACGGTCAAACGAAGACGAGTTAGGTTTTGAGAATTGGTCAGCTCTTAAGGGACTCATATACGGAGCCATAGCCACTGACTATGTGTATTTTTGATTTACGTAGAGGTCGTAGCAGCTGACCGAAGTCAGCCTATTGTTTCGATCTCTACTCTTGTCGAACTTACTTAGTTTTTATGATGATGATGATGACACTTAAACTTATTTTATGCACTATTAGAATTTATAAAGACAACCTACTGACCTAGTAACATTTGATTTAGGTTTACGACCTTTCGGACCGACTTACTACTTGCGTACTTTCATTACCGACTTTACCACTTTTATCACTGTGAGTTATAGCATCCCTTTTTACTTTAACTATTTTGGGACTGAGAATACATGCGCTTTTACGTTTTACATACTAGGCACGAGTACTTAAACTTTTTATGTGTGTGGGTTATACAAAGGCATAAACATTCCCCTTAGCACGGTAACGTTTAGTCATTAGTTTTTGAACCGGTGAATGCGAATCTTAGATATGTATCCATAGGGTTTGACATCCCCACTCGGGCTAGTCGCGCTAGGATTTAACGGTTGTTTAATACTTCGTGAACATACGCACTCGCTAAGTGTACTTTCAGGGGGTTATAAACGCTAAGTCTAGTTACCGAGTGCCCACGGTTATACATATACTTTTCATATTGTTTGTTACACTGAAATCTCGTGGCCTACCTTACGTTATTGTTACAACTTAAACTATAGCTCACCAACAATCGTGTTGACTTTTAAGCGTGTATTTCTCAGGTGCCTAGAGGTTTATTGCTTCTGCTGTTAGATTTGCTGTCTTGCTGTTAAGGACCTGCTATTTTAGTTATCCGCTGCATTACTAAGAGATGTCTCATTCATGGAACTTTTCTGTTGCATTCATAGTTTATGTTAATTTCAAACAATGGCTTTGTAATGATTTTAGGGTCAAATAATTATGTTTATGCTCCTATTCGTAGGATGCGCGCTATCTTTTGTAAACACTATGTTTTTATGAATGCAAACTGGTTTTCAAACAACATGTAGTATTCAACCGTGTAAAGATCCTGTTGGTGACGAATCGTACACGATGGTTTTGTACGGGGCGTCACATTTGGTATCAAAGCCAGGCTGTAGGGAATTAGGTTGCATTAGTGAGTCTAGACTAACCCGAGTAGGATTCACTAATAGGACTAATCTACAACTTGCTAGTTTACTTATTTCTGCGAGACTTACTGCATGCTACTGCTTACTTTTACTGCTATGTGATCTTACTGCATACTATTGCTTATCTTCACTGCCATGCGAACTTGTTGTATGCTTATTTCTGCTATTGCATGATTACTATCTGCTTTCACATGTTATTTCTGTTTAGCACTGTTATTATTACTGCCATGCTAGGTTGCTGTAGTGCCTAATACATGCTTGCTTTATGAATTACTGACATGGAAAAGTTATTTTTCCCTGTTCAGATGTCGGATATTCCACCTGTCATCATTTTGGGCAGCGATTCAGACTCTTCAACCACCTCACCTACTACTGCTACCGACACAAAGGTCCCGTTAACCAGTGACCCCGGCGCTTCATCCTCCAGAACCAGCAGCCGTACGCCTGCCCCAGTGGTTACCTCAGACGGAGCCCAGGACCCCCCCGGAGATTCCAACTCTACTTGCCCCAGGACCCTCGGAGCCACAGCCCTGCTCCGGTGGTGTTGTGATTCCCGGGGAATACGGGGACGTCCCGTTCCGTAATGAGCATAACCATTGGTGCCGACGCCTTCCTGATGGACGTGTCATACCGATCCCACCTTTCAGATACCGGATCATGACTACCGGTCGCCGATCGCCGCCACCTCCAGCTGTTTTCGACGATTCATCATTCGACGACTCATCCACAGACAACACTAGTGACGATGACTCCGAAGAGGAGGACCCTGATGATGCACCTGTACAGCCACCCTCCACCCCGCCGAAGAAGCGGTACCGTTTCGATGGCACCGTTATTCCGGGGATCAACGGAGGTCGAGCGTTCACTAACGCACATGGTCTACGTCGTAGGGTTACCGCCCGTAAGCGGGTTGTGCCACCTGCTGATCTTTTCGTGCGTAAGCCTTACCGCTTTGCAGCCTCTACTTCTGGAGCCGGATCATCTGCACCATCGGCACCACCTGCACCAGCCGCACCGCCTGCTCTGCCAGCCCCTCCCTCTGTCGAGGAACTGGCGAGGGAAGTGGAGATCCTCCGTGTTTGGGTAACTGAGCTCGAGGATCAGATGTCCAACATAATGGACATCCTTTACCCACCGTCACCATAGGGCTTTGTAGTAGATTTCATTATGTAATCTCGTATGTAGTTCATGTTTTACTTATGTATTGTACGAACCTAAGCGAATGTATGCCACTCTTTATTAATGAATGGAACTTTGTTTTGTTTAATTCTTGCACAGTGTTCTATTTTCATTACTGTATGTTGGTTTTGCGGTATTTGTGCATGGTTGCGTTACTTAATTAGCATGCGTTGTGTTGTTCCCCTGTTTACCATATACTATATTATTATATATTAAATGCTGGATTTTGACTTTAGTCAAAATTTCTGTTTAGAAGAGCAATGGCAAACGGACGAGCAGCACCCAAAGCAGCCCAAATTGAGGAAATGATTGCGAAACGAGTAGCCACAGCCATGGCGAATGCTATTCCCCCAGCCCCACCGGTTAACCAGAACGTCCAGAACGGTTGCACTTACAAAGAGTTCCAAAGCTGCAAGCCCCACAACTTTAGCGGCACTGAAGGGTCAGTTGGTCTGACTAGGTGGTTTGAGAAATTGGAAGCCGTGTTCCACGTCAGCAACTGCTCAGAGGCGAACAAAACCAAGTATGCCTCATGTACGCTGTCAGACGGTGCCCTAACCTGGTGGAACACACTGGCTCAAGCTAAGGGTATTGATGAGGCTTATGCCATTCCATGGGAAGAATTCAAGGGGGCCATGATCGAAGAGTACTGCCCCAGGACAGAGATACAGAAGATGGAGGCTGCGTTCTGGGAGTTAAAGGTTGTGGGCAACGATCTTGATGGTTACAATCGTGGGTATATGGAATTAGCGCTGATGTGTCCCACGATGGTCACCCAGGAATTTAAGAGAATGGAACGCTACTTGTGGGGACTTCCCAAGTCCATTCAGGGGAATGTCACCTCTTCTAATCCACCCAACGTCCCGGAAGCTATGCGAATGGCGCATACCCTTATGAACCAAATTATCAGCAAAGAACCAAAGAAGGGTAAATCCGAATCAGGAGCCAGTGGTGAGAAGCATAAGTGGGACTACAACAACAAGGGGAGAACCTATGATCAAACCCCCGCTAAGAGGCCTAACGACGGAAGGAACCCCAACCCGAACACTAGCTCGAACCCCAACTACAAGGGTACTCTACCGCAGTGCAAGAGGTGCTACAAGCACCATACCAGGTACTGTAATGCGGTCTGTGAAAAATGCAACAAAATCGGGCACATTGGCAAGAACTGCAAGATTCCCATTCCAGCTGTGAGGACAAACCAAAATGGGCCAAGGAAATGCTATGAGTGTGGACAGCAGGGCCACTTTAGGAATGATTGCCCTAATAAAAAGAAGGACGGCGGACCAACACGTGGTAGAGCTTTCAACGTTAATGCAAGGGATGCACGCGAGAACCCCGACTTGGTTACAGGTATATTCACTATCAACAATCTATTAGCCTCTGTCCTATTTGATACTGGTGCCGATAGAAGCTATGTCTGTAGAAACTTTTGCTCTAAGATAGATTGGTCATTAGTGCCTTTAGAAGAAAATATGCTAGTAGAAGTAGCCAATGGGAAACTTGAGAAAGTTGACCAAATTGGACGAGAGGCTATTATTAACATAGCTGGTGTGGATTTCGCAATTGACTTAATACCTATCAAATTGGGAAGCTTTTACGTGATTGTTGGCATGGACTGGTTGACCAAAGTAAGGGCCGACATTATCTGTGGACATAAAGCACTTCGTATACCATAAGGAGACGGTGAGCCACTGACTATTTACGGAGAGAGATGTAACTCGAAGCTGAACCTCATTAGTTGTATGAAAGCGCAGAAGATCATGAAGAAAGGACGACTTGCTATTTTAGCACACGTGAAGGCTTTAGAAACAGAGGAGAAGAGTGTGAATGACGTGCGAATCGTGAATGAATTCCCCGATGTCTTTCCGGAAGAACTGCCTGGATTACCGCCACCAAGAGCAGTGGAGTTCCAGATCGATCTAGTGCCGGGAGCTACACCCGTAGCTCGTGCACCTTATCGACTAGCACCTTCCGAACTACAAGAGTTGCAGAGTCAACTGCAGGAATTGCTAGACCGTGGATTTATCCAACCGAGCTCGTCACCTTGGGGAGCACCTATTTTATTCATGAAGAAGAAGGACGGATCCTTCCGCATGTGTATCGACTACCGCGAACTCAACAAATTGACGATCAAGAATCGATATCCTCTTCCCCAAATTGACGATCTTTTTGATCAGCTATAAGGATCGAGCGTGTACTCGAAGATTGATTTGCGATCCGGTTACCACCAGTTGAGGGTGAAAGAGAGTGATGTGATGAAGACTGCGTTTAGAACCCGCTATGGTCATTACGAGTTTCTCGTGATGCCGTTCGGATTAACCAACGCACCAGCTGTGTTCATGGACCTCATGAATCGTGTCTGCAAGCCTTATCTGGATAAATTCGTTATCGTCTTCATAGATGATATACTCATCTACTCCAAGAGGAAGAAGAACATGAGCAACATCTTCGGTTAGTGCTTGAACTCTTGAGACGAGAGCAGCTTTATGCCAAATTCTCTAAGTGTGAATTTTGGCTGAAGGAAGTCCAATTTCTGGGTCATATTGTGAGTGATCAAGGTATCAAAGTTGACCCCGCCAAGATTGAAGCTATCAGCAAGTGGGAGACACCCACTACTCCGACTCACATCTGCCAATTTCTAGGTCTTTCCGGTTACTACAGAAGGTTTATTGAAGGTTTTTCGTTGATTTCGCGTCTTTTGATTGCGCTGACTCACAAAGGAAAGAAGTTCGTTTGGGAAGCCGAACAAGAAGTACCATTTCAAACCCTGAAGCAGAAGTTAACCACCGCACCTATCTTATCTCTTCCCGAAGGCAGTGACGACTTCGTTGTGTACTACGATGCTTCGAAGAATGGTTTTGGTTGTGTATTGATGCAAAGAACGAAGGTCATTGCTTATGCATCTCGTCAGCTGAAGATTCATGAGCGAAACTACACTACTCACGATCTTGAACTTAGAGCCGTTGTCTTCGCATTGAAGCTGTGGAGACACTATCTCTATGGAACAAAGAGTACCATATTCACCGATTACAAAAGCCTCCAGCACATCTTTAACCAGAAACACCTGAACATGAGACAACGACGATGGATTGAGACACTGAACGACTATAATTGTGAACTTCGTTACCATCCTGGTAAGGCCAATATTGTAGCCAACGCTCTAAGTCGAAAGGAGAGAACGGTACCTCTTCATGTTCGGGCTCTGAACATCACCATCCATTCAAACCTCCACAGTCAGATCCGGGTAGCCCAAGAAGAGGCTCTCAAGGAGGAGAACATATCTCGTGAATACCTGAACATCCTGGTCTCTAAATTTGAGGTTAAGGAGTCTAGACTCCGATGTTATGCCGGAAGAATTTGGGTACCCCGTTATGGAGATTTACGAAGCCTTTTACTTGATGAAGCCCACAAGTCAAGATATTCGATTCATCCAGGAGCCGGCAAAATGTACCACGATCTCAAGGAACAGTATTGGTGGCCAAATCTTAAGAAGGATGTTGCAACTTATGTTGGGAGGTGTTTGACTTGTTCGAAGGTTAAAGCTGAACATCAGAGGCCATCTGGATTACTTCGACAACCAGAAATCCCACAATGGAAATGGGAAGCAATTACGATGGACTTCATCACGAAGCTACCAAAAATGATGGGCGGATACGATACAATCTGGGTTATCGTTGACCATCTTACCAAATCTGCTCATTTCCTAGCAATGAAGGAAACAGATACAATGGAGAGACTTGCTCAACTGTACATCAAAGAGGTTGTATCTCGTCATGGTGTGCCTCTATCAATTATCTCAGATCGCGATCCCCGTTTTGCTTCCAGATTCTGGCGTTCTTTGCAAGAAGCCTTGGGAACTCGTCTCGACATGAGCACCGCGTATCACCCCCAGACCGACGGTCAGAGTGAACGAACGATTCAGACTTTAGAGGACATGTTATGTGCCTGTGTTATTGACTTTGGAAAGTCTTGGGAAAGGCATCTGCCGCTAGCCGAATTCTCTTAGGACAACAGTTATCATTCGAGTATTAAAGCCGCGCCTTTTGAAGCGTTGTATAGCCGCAAGTGCCGTTCTCCTATTTGTTGGGCCGAGTTAGGCGAAGTGCAAATCACCGGACCCGAGATAGTCCATGAAATAACGGAGAAGATTTCTCAGATTCAAGCGAGACTTAAGACGGCCCGCGATCGCTAAAAGAGTTATGCTGATCTTAAACGTAAAGACTTCGAATTCAACGTAGGTGACCGTGTGATGTTGAAAGTCGCACCTTGGAAGGGTGTAATCCGCTTTGGAAAGCTTGGAAATTTAAACCCGCGATATATTGATCCTTTTGAAATTTTGGAACGTGTTGGACCCGTTGCTTATCGGCTGGATCTTCCAACTCAATTGAGTGCTGTTCATCCTACTTTTCACGTATCAAATTTGAAGAAGTGTCTTGCTTCACCAGAACTTATCATACCATTGGAAGAACTTACGATTGATGACCAACTCCACTTTGTGGAAGAGCCTGTCGAAATTATGGACCGTGAGGTCAAAACCTTGAAACGCAATAAGATTCCAATTGTCCGAGTTCGATGGAATGCTAAGCGTGGACCTGAGTTTACCTGGGAACGAGAGGATCAAATGATGCAGAAGTATCCTCACCTTTTCCTGACTCCAACACCTACCTCAGCTTAAATTTCGGGACGAAATTTCCAATAACAGGTGGGTAATGTAACGACCCGACTTTTTCAACTTGCTTTTGTGCCTTGTATTTTAGCGAAACTGCGTATCTGTGCGTACTGTGTTACTTTATACTCTGGAAACTTGATATACATGGTTTACTTCCAATTATATGTTAAAACGTGCCTTAGAGTACGTAGGATACTTAACTTGTGCACCGGATGCTTTTATAACCGTTAGTGTTATTTAACGTTTCGAATAAACCGCGAACTGCGCGCACGTTTAACTTTTGTTGTAACCGGAATATTATGACTGCGAAATATTAATTATTATTTTATAATAATAATTACTTGGGCCTTTGGATGCTTAATTTTATTTATTTAATTGCTAGATCACAATAGTTAGTCTTGTTGGACTTTCTACCTTATTGGACCTTAGCCCACCCTACACTAGCTAGTGGCCCAATTAATTAGCCCAAGTATTATTACTAGTGACCCATAATAATAAAATAAATAAAAGAAATTAATTAATGAGTCATACTAGCCATTTGGATAAGGATTATCCATATTGTCACATGGGATTCAAGCATAAGTACATGCTTTAGACAACCATTATCCAAAAAGCAAAATGGTGTCTCCCCTCCCCCTCCCCTAAAACCTACGGCCTATAGGCCATGCCAAGTCACCAATCCATGTCAATTTTTGCTTATAAATACTAGCCAATTTCCCTCATTCAAACACTAGCTCTCATTTAGTTTTCACACACAATTGTTCTTTCTTTCTTTCCTTTCTAGTATTACTTGTAAGTTTTTCTTTTTCCTCTTCTTTTCCTTCATCCTTTTCGTGTATCATCATCATTCTTTCATGGAGATCAAGTTCTTTTAGCTTGATCTTGATTTTATCTTGTTGATTTAAGCATGAATCCTTCAAGAACATGGAAGATTCAAGCTTTCTAGCTTTGAATCTTCACCAACTTTGTAGATTCATCTTTCTTTTACTTTAGTCTTGTTATTTTGTGATAAAGATTCAAACTTTTGTTTGTAATCTTCATGTATCTTCAAGATCCAAGCTTTATGCTTCAAGATCTTCAAAAACAATTAAGATGCAAGCTTTCTAGCTTGAATCTTCATATCTTTTTGTTAGATCTAAGTTCTTTTTGCTTTGATCATGTTGTTTTGTGAAAAAGATTCAAACTTTTGTTTGTAATCTTCATGTATCTACAAGATCCAAGCTTTATGCTTCAAGATCTTCAAGAACACTCAAAGGTTCAAGCTTTCTAGCTTTGTAACCTTGTAACTTGCGTGAAATGGATCCAAGCTATCTAGCTTAGGGTTCCATCACTTCATTTGACTTAGATCATGTTCATACTTGTTTGATTGATGTAAAGTTTGTAACTTTGTTGTAAATAGGACTTGTAATTATGTTAAGACTAAGGATATGATGTAACCTTGGTTCATCATCCATCTAAGACTCTTAAATGAGTTGTGTTACCACTTGGTCTTAACATATTGTGTATTGATGGTAGAATCTTGGTCAAAAGTGATGCTAAACCATCAACGAGTTGTACACTTGAAGCTACAAGCATCAAGGATGAGAACCGTGATGAGCATCAAGCACCAAGAACCCCACCGGAGCACTTGTCCACTGATTTTCGTATCTGATCAGGCTACCTGGGCTACTGGAAAGTTGATTTTCAGTTATTTCGGTTCGAGTAGATGATTTTTCGTTTAGGTCTCATCTTAATCCGAGTTACGGTTTAGGATTTATGGCCCTCCGAGAGTCACTACACCCTATTAACGTTGTGCTGAAATTTCTGACCTACTCGCACTTAAACCGTCGCCACGGTCAAACGAAGACGAGTTAGGTTTTGAGAATTGGTCAGCTGTTAAGGGACTCATATACGGAGCCATAGCCACTGACTATGTGTCTTTTTGATTTACGTAGAGGTCGTAGCAGCTGACCAAAGTCAGCCTATTGTTTCGATCTCTACTCTTGTCGAACTTACTTAGTTTTTATGATGATGATGATGACACTTAAACTTATTTTATGCACTATTAGAATTTATAAAGACAACCTACTGACCTAGTAACATTTGATTTAGGTTTACGACCTTTCGGACCGACTTACTACTTGCGTACTTTCATTACCGACTTTACCACTTTTATCACTGTGAGTTATAGCATCCCTTTTTACTTTAACTATTTTGGGACTGAGAATACATGCGCTTTTACGTTTTACATACTAGGCACGAGTACTTAAACTTTTTATGTGTGTGGGTTATACAAAGGCATAAACATTCCCCTTAGCACGGTAACGTTTAGTCATTAGTTTTTGAACCGGTGAATGCAAATCTTAGATATGGATCCATAGGGTTTGACATCCCCACTCGGGCTAGTCGCGCTAGGATTTAACGGGTGTTTAATACTTCGTGAACATACGCACTCTCCAAGTGTACTTTCAGGGGGTTATAAACGTTAAGTCTAGTTACCGGGTGCCCACGGTTATACATATACTTTTCATATTGTTTGTTACACTAAATTCTCGTGGCCTACCTTATGTTATTGTTACAACTTAAACTATAGCTCACCAACATTCGTGTTGACTTTTAAGCGTGTATTTCTCAGGTGCCTAGAGGTTTATTGCTTCTGCTATTAGATTTGATGTCTTGCTGTTAAGGACCTGCTGTTTTAGTTATCCGCTGCATTACTAAGAGATGTCTCATTCATGGAACTTTTCTGTTGCATTCATAGTTTATGTTAATTTCAAACAATGGCTTTGTAATGACCTTAGGGTCAAATAATTATGTTTATGCTCCTATTCGTAGGATGCGCGCTATCTTTTGTAAACACTATGTTTTTATGAATGCAAACTGGTTTTCAAACAGCATGTAGTATTCAACCGTGTAAAGATCCTGTTGTTGACAAATCGTACACGATGGTTTTGTACGGGACGTCACATTTATAATTTCCATTTATTATATATACTTATTCTTATATATATATATATATATATATATATATATATATATATATATATATATATATATATATATATATATATATATATATATATATATATATATACATACATACATATATATTTCTATTTAGTTATTTACAAACAATTGTTCGTGAATCGTCAAGCATAGTCAAAGGGTAATTGATTACATGAATATAGTTTCAAATCTTTTTGAGACTCAACATTACAGAATTGCTTATCGTGTCTAATTCATATAAAGATTAAGTTTAAATTTAGTCGGAAATTCCCGGGTCATCACATTTGCACTGCTATCAAATAGAATCCTTGCCGGATTAGAGTTAACCATAAAAGTACCTGAGACAACTTCGTTGGATTGCTTGGCCTCATCATTGGCCATTAAGTAATTGCGACCCCTAGCCGTACCCACCATCTTCTCTAACTTCTTAACATTATCGTTGCGCAAGTTGGGACACTTCGGCCTCTTGTGCCCTTCTTTACTACAATTATAACAAGTGACTTTAGTTGTAGAAGGTGGGTTGGTGCAATCACGGGCCATATGCCCCTTTCGTCCACAATTGTGACAAGAATAACGGAATTCTCCAGGAACACTCTTCTTCACACTACCGACGCTCTCGGTTGCACCTTTACCCTTCTTGTTCGAATAACTAGTAGCTTCGAACTTCCTCTGGCCAAAAGTAAAACCACTCTTTCTCAACACAAGCACCTCAAAACCTTTTGCCATATTGAACAACTCATCAAAGCTCTTCACTACATTCACACTTATCTTCTCTTGATAACTATCATTCAAGATTCGATAGAAATCTTCTTTCAACATTTTATCATTCCCGACATACTCCGGGCAAAATTGGGTCTTGGACAAAAACACGGATTTGAGAGTGTTCAAATCCATCGACCCTTGCCTCAAGGAACGTAACTCGTCCTTAAGCCTAGTAAGATCGGCCGAAGTTCGGTACTAATCGAAAAACTTCGCCTTGAATTCATCCTATGTGAACTCCATACATTGTTCTTCGCCATAAACTTGGATTTTCGCGTCCCACCACAATTTAGCATCACCCCTCAACATACTACACCCGTACCTTGTCTTCTTATCGAGAGGACATTCACAAGTACGGAAGGCCCCCTCCATATCGGAGATCCATCGGGCACTCTTAAGAGGGTCTCTTTCACCTTCAAAGGTGGGAGGTTGAGAATCCTTGAAATTCTTATAGAAAAAGTCCCATCTTCCCACATTATCTTCGTGAAGAACTGCCTTAACTTGTTCCTTTACCACATTGACTATTTGCTCGTCAATCGTGTCTAGGAACATCTTCTTAACATCTTCAAGAAACTCCGCTTTTTGACGTTTAAATATAGCCTCAACTTTGGCCGTGAACTCAACGTCCTCACTCGTACTTCCATCATTGGTGTCGTGTCCATTTCTCATCTTCATTCTATAAAACGGAAAAGATTAAACAACGAAACGAAAAGGACTTAACACATATGTATATACATATACACCACACTACCCCATCTTGCTTAACATTCGTCGTACATCGCTTGTTTGACACGATTTGAACCCGTAACAATGGTAGCTAATCATTGTTACGCGAGCACGTCGCATTAACTTGCTAGTACAACGCCTATCTCGCTTGATGATTGTTAACACAACACAAAACAATTAGTGCAAGGTTAGTTCACATAAACCTAAGCACTAATCAACGCCCTGTCCGACCCGTCTCCTACAAGTCCCGCATTTACGCATACACATTAAAGTCTAAGTCTAGGCACCTATCTCAAGTCGCCTAAATCCGTTAGACCATGCTCTGATACCACTTGTAACATCCCAACTTCAATTCACCAAAACGTGTACCAAAAAAAAAAAAATTCTGGTGCAGCACAACTGGACGGCGTCCAGATTTCTGGATGGCGTCCAGCAATGAAGGGTGGGACGACATCCAGTAGATCTGGACGGCGTCCAATTTGCCTTCCAGCTGCTGTCCCCGGGTCCAACTTACACGAGCGGAAATCCCGCTTCCCGACACTTTTAAACGAAAACCTTTTCATAACATAACACAATATAATAAACTAAGAGGTTTTCATCATCAAAACAAGTTTTACATTGTGATGACCCGGGAATTTCCGTTCAAATTTAAACTTAATCTTTAAATGATCTTTGACACGATAAGCAAAGTCGGTTATGTTAAGTCTCAAAAAGTTTGAACTGTTTTATATATTCAATTGACCTTCGACTGTTCTTGACGATTCACGAACAACTAATTGTAACTAGATATGTATATAGATATATATAAATAAATATATTTATATTATAACTTGAACTGATATTTATCTATTGAATGAAATTGTTGTTATAAATAATTATGTAAAATAAAATACTAAGTAATGAAATTATTGTATATACATATATGAATAATAATATTAAAGTTATTTGTTTTAATATATATATATATATATATATATATATATATATATATATATATATATATATATATATATATATATATATATATATATATATATATATATATATATATATATATATAATTAGTAAAGTCATTTATGTAATAAAACTTGTTATTTATAATATATATATATATATATATACATATGTATAGTATATTGAAAATGAATAATTTCGGGCCTAATTAGTAAACGTCAGTAATACTCGGTTGACGTTTCATTAGTTTTAATATAAAAATAATACATGTTCATGATGGATCGAAATAAAAGTTGAACTGTAAATCGATTACGAAGATGTTAGATTTGTTAAAAATATTTTTACCTTTTTAAGTTTAAATATTAGTACTCCGTACACATAAATTGGAACATAAAATAAATAATTATCGAACCTTTTTGATCAGGTTTCAAACAGTTAATGAGTGAAATAATTAAATATAATTAATCTAAGAATTTGGGATTTTTAGGAACACTTTTATACGTTAACTGTTTAGCAATGGACACGCTTCGAGAAACTGTCGGTAGAAGCAAACAAGAAGATAGCTGCTTCACTGTTCTTTTCAATTTACATGTTAAAGTAATTTATTATTATATTATGATCTATTCTATGACTTACATATTTATATCTTATATTTATATACCTATATGCACATATATGTAAGGGTGATCCAGAGAATGATAAAACCACACCAAAGCAATCACCATGCACGATCAACCACCACCACCTCTCTCCTCACCACCGTCCACTACTAAAAACCACCATCATTATCTTCCTTCTTCGTTTATTTCCTTTCCTCTTGATTGAATGAATATCATAAACCCACCTCTCTACTCACCACCGTGACACCACGGTTCCACCAACAAACACCCGTCACCACCTACAATCACCTCCCCTTATCTCTTCTCTCCATTTTGTTCTTTCTCCTTCTGTTGTAAGACACGAACCTCTCTCTCTCTCTCTCTATTGTATTTTTTTTTCTTCTCTATGGATCGTTGTAAACCCGGGATCAAAGACAATCATCACCACCAACACCTTGAAACTATCATGAGACCACCATCACCAACCACCGCCATCTGCCGCCTGTAAAGCCGACAACACCCACCACCGTAAAACCCATAAAAAAAAACTTGCAACTTGTAATATTAATTACGGTTGTTTCACTATTTCTGTTATAACCGAACCAACTCCCACGTCACCATCATTTTGTGCTGCTGCTATATCCTGTCAAGGGTTACGAGGTGGAGGAATCACGAAGAAGATGTATAATGATGAATGGTGACAAGTGATTATGAATGATAACGATGATGATGATGTTGTTATTATGGTGGCGACGGTGATGTTATAATGAGGATGATATTACGATGAGATGATGCTGAGTTGATGACGATGAAGTGATTATTATGATGAATAAGGATGATGATGATGCGGTAATGATGATGATGATGATGATAAAGCTAATATGATGATTATGAAGATGATTAAGAGACGAGGATGAGATGTTAATGGTGATGAAATAGTGACAATGGTGATGCCTTATGTAGACGTTCGAAGTTGAAAATGATAAAGAAAGAAGAAGCAAATAATGGTTCAATAAATATACTTTGTGAATTAAAACGCAAGTAATCGAGCAGAGGAATGGTGGAGAGTGGATGTGTGAAACGAGAGGTCTCAAGTTCGAGACTTGGGGGCGGCACTTAATTATTTTTTTCTGACAGTTGGGCCGTATATGGATCTATTGGGCCGAAAATCCATTTTAGATGTTGGGCCGAGATCCATAGGGCTTTCTATGTTGGGCAGAATTAACCATGGGTTTGTTTTGATAAGTGGGTATTAAGAAAGCAGTAACATGGGTTATAATAATTAAGCTGTGTATTAAATCAGAAAATTGGAATTAGAGGGATGGTTAGGGGTATTTGGGTGGAGCGAGAGGTCGTGGGTTCGAGCCTTGTCTTAGGCATCTTTTTGTGAAAAGCTTCAAAGGTAGTTATTGTTATTGATATTATTAAAGATAAAAATAATAATAATAATAATAATATTATTATTATTATTATTATTCTTATTATTATTATTATTATTATTATTATTATTATTATTATTATTATTATTATTATTATTATTATTAATTTATCAATTTATTATTATTATTATTATTATCATTATTTTATCATATAACATTTTATCATTTATATTAAAAGTATAATTTTTAACTCCATTATCATTATTATTATTATTTTCATTACTAATATTATTTTAGTATTACTATAATTTTAACAAAATAAATGATATGTATATATATACAAAATATATATTTAATACATATAACATAACAAAATTTATATTTTTATTTATTTTAAATATATAAAATGAATATATGAAACATATAGGTTATTAATATAGAAATGATATAACTAATAGGTCTATATATATATAAATTGTTCGATTACAATTATTTGTGTTAATATATATAAATGATATAGGTTCGTGAATCCGAGGCCAACCCTGCATTGTTCAGTTGTTCAATATAGTCATATGTATTTTACTACAAAATACATTAGGTGAGTTTCATTTGCTCCCTTTTTAAATGCTTTTGCAATATATACTTTTGGGACTGAGAATACATGCGCTGCTTTTATAACTGTTTTACGAAATAGACACAAGTAATCGAAACTACATTCTATGGTTGAATTATTAAACCGAATATGCCCCTTTTTAGTCTAGTAATCTAAGAATTAGGGAACAGACACCCTAATTGACGCGAATCCTAAAGATAGATCTATCGGGCCCAACAAGCCCCATCCAAAGTACCGGATGCTTTAGTACTTCGAAATTTATATCATGTCCGAAGGAGGATCCCGGAATGATGGGGATATTCTTATACGCATATTGTGAATGTCGGTTACCAGGTGTTCAATTCATATGAATGATATTTTTGTCTCTATGCATGGGACGTATGTTTATGAGAAATGGAAATATGAAATCTTGTGGTCTATTATAGTTATGAAATGATTATTTATGTTAAACTAATGAACTCACCAACCTTTTGGTTGACACTTGAAAGCATGTTTATTCTCATTTTCGAAATATTACTTGGAGTCATTCATGGCATATTTCAAAAGACGTTGCATTCGAGTCGTTGAGTTCATCAAGATTAATATTAAGTCAATTATAGTTAGACATATTATGAAATGGTATGCATGCCGTCAACTTTCGATGTAATGAAAGATTGTCTTTTCAAAAACGAATGCAATGTTTGTAAAATGTATCATATAGAGGTCAAGTACCTCGCGATGTAATCAACTGTTGTGAATAGTTTATAATCGATATGGATTTCGTCCAGATGGATTAGGATGGGTCTCTACAGTTGGTATCAGAGCGGTGGTCTTAGCGAACCAGGTCTTGCATTAGTATGTCTAACTGATACTCGTTAAGATGCATTAGTGAGTCTGGACTTCGACCGTGTCTTCATGTCAAAAGTTTTACTTATCATTCGTGTCGAAAATTACCTGCTTATCATCCTTAGGGAATCATTTGCTTATCATTCTTAGCCTAGACACATCTTACTGCATTGATTGCATGAATAGTGTATAGACAAAATTCATATCTTAGCGTATCTGTTATTGTTACCTTTGCCTGACAGCTTCCGTAGATTCCTCCGTAACTTATGGGATTTTAGTATTATATATGCATATGTAAATTATGTATTGCAGGGTATTAATCTACATCCTATAATCTATTTCTTATCGAAAATCATTCATCTGATTGTACGAGATGAATCACTCAACCAGATCGAATTTTTCAGATTCCGACAGCTATTCCAATATGGAGTTTCACCTAAGCTCCGAAAGCAGAGTCACCAGAATGAATCAACCAATCATACATCCCCAATTCATCTGATGGGTTCGTTGTCGACTTAATCGATGGAGACGCGCAGGCGGCGATCCCTTCCACTAACCGAATTCACCTCTTGATGAAGAACCTGAAGCACTTACCGGCGAACCTGTTCGTAACACCATATTCACCCTCATTTCCAGAATATCTCACCACGACTATATCATAACTCATATTCTAAACCTTATTCATCCGCTCGTCCGACCGACAATCATCCCGGAATAATAGAAGAAGTCAACGAACTTCGCGCTCGAATAATCAATTTGAAAAACGTGGTGTAAAACCTACCAGCTTCAACAACAGCACCGGCAACACCAGTACCACCAACAACCCAAGTTTCAACATCACACGCCTCAACATCTCAATCTGTACCTCAAGCATAATCATCATTCTACGAATCATTCTACATTATTTATCTTCGTTCGACATAGCGATTATGTAATCTCTGATGTTTTAGAGATTATATATTATTGTTCTAACGGTGAATCAAATGAGTTTAATATCATATTGACTCATTAAATCCATGATTACATCTAAAGAAAATATATAGGTATATATATTTTTTCATAAAGATTGTAATTAAAAATACTTTTGTACAAACTGTTAATGGTGAAAATATTTTAACGGGTAGGTAATACCCAAAGAATATTTAGATTTCACATTAATAAGTTATACTGTACATTCTTCGAATCTGATTCAACGATCATTTACTATCCTATTTATAACCACCGATATACAAATCCGTTCACCACAAAATAACCAGTTTCATTCAATTTCATATTTGAATTCTGACCTATCAGAATCCAACAAGTGGCATAATGAAGAAAACATTGGAAAAAATAAAATTTGTTAGAGACAAACAAGTTAACTATGAGAAATATTGTTAAGAATCCACGCTAACAAAATCCTAGCTAGCTGTTCCTAGCTAACTGTTAATTCCGTATCGCAATTTATTTATCGCAATTTAATTATCGCAATTTACATTCTCGCAATTTTATTTATCATCATTTAATTTCTGTTATTTACTTTACGTACTTTATTTATCGTCATTTAATTTCTGTTATTTATTTTACGCACTTTAAATATCGGGACACGTTTACAAAGTTTTGACATATCATATCGACGCATATATATATATATATTATTTGGAATCACCATAGACACTCTATATGCAGTAATGATCGAGTTCTCTATACAGGGTTGAGGTTGATTCTATAATAATATATATACTTTGAGCTGTGATCGAGTCTGAGACATGTACACGGGTCACGATATGTATTAATTAATTCGAATATTATATATTAAACTATATATGAATTATTGGACTGTCAACTGTGGACTATCGACTGAGGACTAATAACATTGGACAATTAAAATGAATTAAAATATTGTTTATAACATATGAAACTAAACAATTCTTCAAGTTTGCCACTTGATTTCATCTTAAACTTCATTTGTATCTTGACGATTATAATCTGCGTTCAAACCTTTCATGATTCTCGAAAATACCTCAATCGAGAGGATGAACCAACCGCACTTCATCTACGGAAGGAAAGATTTATGCATATAGTTATGCACCTGAAAACTCTCGGAAACTGAGTAAACGTTTAACGCGCAACTGTGCTAATTCCTTTAACGTTATTATTACCGAAAATAACTTTTCAAATCTCTTTTCAAATTGGCCGACTTTGTCACAGCTCCAGCAAGTCAACTTCGACTTTTCGTTCGAAACAACCTTAATATAACCTTGATATATATGCGTACTCTTTTATTGTTACCGGGAAACCTTTTATATTCCATCATAATACCAGCAGACGTACCAGCAACCTCGTTGCTCCTTGGTTTAAATCTCTCCGATAAATCACTATATTTATCTATTGAAGTCTCATCATGTACTCATCCGCATCTTGTAACGAGAACTGACATACCAATTACCAGGAATCAGTAATCAGTACTTTGAAAACTCATAGCATATCTACATCAACAGTTATATGTATGACATTTATCTCTTAGAATTATGATTTCTCATTCTGAAATTCTGAAAAGCACTCAGTACAAATCAATACTCTGAATGTTGAAAAAGCTGAATGAAGCAGCAGAAACCATAGACAAACGTAAATGACTTTAATCATCGGAAGTTTGATGATAAAGAATAATATGTTGGAAAAGCTCAGAAAAGTTGGAACTGGAAAACGGATTATGCAAAACTATGAAGGAAACCGTGGACAAATCACAAAGAATAAGTTTAACTTCAAAGAATCCAAATGATTCAATGCCTGCTGAAGTCTTTAGCGAATATATTACTCCTTACTCTAAACCCTTGCGGACAATAGTTTCCATCATCCTTCGATATTAGAAATTCCAAGATATCATCGTAGCTATCATTATAAATATCCTCCATATTTCTGAAGATATTTTTATAATTATTCTTATCTGAAATCATTAATCTCTTCGTGCTATCAGTATTACATCATATAGAAACTGTTAGTTTCTATATTCTGTAAACTTTCGAGCTTAAAATATGAATGTTATTGAAGTAATGTTGGGAATTGATGCATGAGTTAGTATAATATAATGACACTTGATCAACGTGATTATATTACAGTAAGTCATGCTGAGTTTCTAATGGGACGTGATGATTCACAGATCATAACGTCATCATGTGCCATGTTACATAACTCTGTCATTCTGCTTAACTTCTGAACATATCAAGAAAGTATATTCTTGATAGTTATATTTTCAGTGAATCTGGTAATTTGACAAATCAAATCGTGCTATTACGTTCCTTCTTATTTAGAACATTAATAATGTTCATTCTGAAACTTATATCTGCGAATTCTGGACCATTACAAGAGATGCCAAATCGCCAGAAGAAGAAACGAAGGGACAAAGCTCTGAAATAGAATTAGAGTATAAATTGCAGCAAATAGGAGGGAGTATTAACTGTGGATGACAATGATTATAGGAAACAGAAAGGGGGACATTGAAATATAAGGAGAGGTATAAAGCCCTATAACAATGCATAAATTACAAACCGTGTATATCAATGTTTATCGCAACATAAAGACACGGGAGAATTAAAAATACTATAACCCCAAGAGCAAAGTAGAAGTAAGCAGATTCCTCGAGTGGAAGTTGGAAAAGGAGAATGATTGTTACGATAGTAAGGATAAGGACAAGGATTAGAACTGGATTAAGCATTTCCACAATCTTTTGGATGTATGAACTAAGGAAGAAAGTATGGGAATGGTGAAAATAATGGAACGGAAGAGCTTAATTTATAATGGAAATATCAGACAGAGTAATTGAGGCAGATCACCGTATTTAATTATAGAGATCTTAATTTCCTTACTCGCCGAAGAATCAAATCTTTTAGATTTCTAAGATTTTCTTTAAATCCCTTGAATTCTGGAATTCAAATGTGATCACGTCAAAGGTTAGGACGCACCTTATTTTTCTAAATTCAACCCTGACTCTGTCGAAAGTTAAGATGAATCTTTACTTTTACTATTTCAATCTTTTGTGATAGCTTCATTCGTACGCTTCGAATAACCGAATAGTTTTATCCAAATTATTCAATGATGATAAAACTCTATTTATCAACTTATATTCGTCATGAAAACATTTTTATTGTTAGCCATGACCACCTCACTCAAATTTCGGGACGAAATTTCTTTAACGGGTAGGTACTGTGATGACCCGGGAATTTCCGTTCAAATTTAAACTTAATCTTTAAATGATCTTTGACACGATAAGCAAAGTCGGTTATGTTAAGTCTCAAAAAGTTTGAACTGTTTTATATATTCAATTGACCTTCGACTGTTCTCGACGATTCACGAACAACTAATTGTAACTAGATATGTATATAGATATATATAAATAAATATATTTATATTATAACTTGAACTGATATTTATCTATTGAATGAAATTGTTGTTATAAATAATTATGTAAAATAAAATACTAAGTAATGAAATTATTATATATACATATATGAATAATAATATTAAAGTTATTTGTTTTAAAATATATATATATATATATATATATATATATATATATATATATATATATATATATATATATATATATATATATATATATATATATATATATATATATATATATATATATATATATATATATAATTAGTAATGTCATTTATGTAATAAAACTTGTTATTTATAATATATATATATACATATGTATAGTATATTGAAAATGAATAATTTCGGGCCTAATTAGTAAACGTCAGTAATACTCGGTTGACGTTTCGTTAGTTTTAATATAAAAATAATACATGTTCATGATGGATCGAAATAAAAGTTGAATTGTAAATTGATTACGAAGATGTTAGATTTGTTAAAAAAAATTTACCTTTTTAAGTTTAAATATTAGTACTCCGTACACATAAATTGGAACATAAAATAGATAATTATCGAACCTTTTTGATCATGTTTCAAACAGTTAATGAGTGAAATAATTAAATATAATTAATCTAAGAATTTGGGATTTTTAGGAACACTTTTATACGTTAACTGTTTAGCAATGGACACGCTTCGAGAAACTGTCGGTAGAAGCAAACAAGAAGATGGCTGCTTCACTGGTCTTTTCAATTTACACGTTAAAGTAAATTATTATTATATTATGATCTATTCTATGA
The DNA here is from genome assembly GCF_046630445.1 of Rutidosis leptorrhynchoides. NCBI lineage: Eukaryota > Viridiplantae > Streptophyta > Magnoliopsida > Asterales > Asteraceae > Rutidosis > Rutidosis leptorrhynchoides. Next base: position 426,180,668 of record NC_092335.1, read on the forward strand.
CTTACATATTTATATCTTATATTTATATACCTATATGCACATATATGTAAGGGTGATCCAGAGAATGATAAAACCACACCAAAGCAATCACCATGCACGATCAACCACCACCACCTCTCTCCTCACCACCGTCCACCACTAAAAACCACCATCATTATCTTCCTTCTTCGTTTATTTCCTTTCCTCTTGATTGAATGAATATCATAAACCCACCTCTCTACTCACCACCGTGACACCACGGTTCCACCACCAAACACCCGTCACCACCTACAATCACCTCCCCTTCTCTCTTCTCTCCATCTTGTTCTTTCTCCTTCTGTTGTAAGACACGAACCTCTCTCTCTCTATTGTATTTTTTTTCTTCTCTATGGATCGTTGTAAACCCGGGATCAAAGACAATCATCACCACCAACACCTTGAAACTATCATGAGACCACCATCACCAACCACCGCCATCTGCCGCCTGTACAGCCGATAACACCCACCACTGTAAAACCCATAAAAAAACTTGCAACTTGTAATATTAATTACGGTTGTTTCACTATTTCTGTTATAACCGAACTAACTCCCACGTTGTAACCTCCCGCCTTTTTCCGTTTATTTTTCCTTTATACTATTTCAAACTCCGTTATATGTTTATAACATCTCCCGTTAATACGCGTTTCAAAATATCTTGTGTAGGTAATTTAACGCACCCGATTCAAAGTTGAGGGACTAGTTTTGCCAAGAGGCCAAAGATTTGACTATGTCAACTAGTCAAACCTTCAACCTCATCCACTCATCATTTTCTCATTTTCTTTTCTCTTTTCTTCTCCTACTTTCACATTTTCTTTCAATTCACCACATCAAGGAATCATCATCCATTTAATTTCTAGCAAGCTTCAATTCAAACAAAATACATATTTGGAATCCTTGCAACATCCTCTTCGATTCCATACCGATTTCATCAATTTTGGGTAACTTTCTAAAATCACTAATTTTATGTGTTCTTGAGATTTTTGAGTTAAAAGGTTGTTGATTAGTGTCTATGGCTCAAGTCTAGTATGATTATGTGATTTGTATGCTTGTTCTTGTTATTTTGATGTAACTAGTTCATATTGAAAGATAACATGCTTAACCTTGAGATTTGAGTGTTTATATGTTGTTAGATGCTAAGACTTCATGTTTTAATTATGCTCCTAGTGTTACTAGCTTTATTTTGATGTAAAGTTTGATTAAGGAAACCTCCTAAACTTGATTATGAAATTTGGTGAATTTAGTTTAGGGTTTGATGAACTTGAAATGAATCTTAGATGCATTGAATGATTGCCATGTTGTTTTGTTTGCGTTTAGTTGTATTGTATGCTTGATTATCTTCAAAACGGCGTATTACACATGTGCATTAATTTCCCGAATCATAATATGGCATTTATGAACTTGGAGTAATAAATGATGAGCATTAATGGTGATTTTGATATGAGTTTGTTTGGTTTTGATTGAGTAAATGCGTTTAGTTATTCTCCTTGTCAAATTACCTTTCTAATGATATATGATATGCGTTTTAAGTGTTTTCGGTGCATGAGATGTGTTAAATTGTATTTTGGTTCGTGACTTGGACCATTTTTCTGCAAACTGCATGTTTTCCAGGTATTGCGCGCCGCGCATATACCCGCGCACCGCGCAGAATTAGAAATCCCAGATGTTTGCCTTCGTGGTTAAGTTCTGACCAGGATTTACACTTGGGTGCGCGCCGCGCAACCCATAGCGCGCCGCGCATACTGCCCAGCTCATTTTGTCTTTGTTTTTCATGTCACAAAAATGTTTCCCGCTTTACTATAACCCCGTTTACCATGAAACTTGACTATTATGCTCGTATATGACTTCTCATCATAAGAAAATTGTCGGACACCCGACCCGACCCCGTTGACTTTGACTTTGACCAAGTTTGACTTTTAGTCAAACTTAACCAAACGATTATACAATCGTTCTAACATGCTTAACTACTTGTGTCGTGCATGAAACTTGACAAATTGATCCACGTGCTATATTAATCGAGTCGTAACGAGCCATAGGACTAATTGAACATCTTTGACCCTTCGTGACTATCGTTATTGATACAACCTATTTGTTTAGGTCAAGACTAGCATTGTTTCTTGCACGTTTACTTGTCGAAGTACTTTTTGGTTCGTGCATACAAGGTGAGATCATAGTCCCACTTTTACTCTTTTAAACTTACTTTTGGGATGAGAAAACATAAACGATTCTTTTGAACTAAGTGAACACAAGAACGGGAAAACAAACATTCTACATACGAGTTTAGAACGAAAATCCTCAATCCGATTATTATTAGTTACATCAGATGGTGTAAGCGAGAACTTATGTTATATGGCCATATGGGTTGACAACCCTCATCTTTGACGGTTCGCTACCGTCTACGGATGAAATATATTTTCGGGAAACAGTGTTGTTCTAGCACTAATTTATGGGGTATTCAACGGACGGAATGTTAAGCTTTGATAATTGGGTGCTCGTGAATATTAACTTTTAGAATGTACTATGACTTTATCAATATTGCAACTCTCGTGGTTCAGCTTGCTTTTACTCATTTACTTATTTAAACCTATGATTTCACCAACGTTTTCGTTGACAGATTCTCTATGTTTTTCTTAGGTCCTTGAACTTAGGTGATACATGCTTCCGCACATACTATTTGATACTTGCATTGGATGTCGAGTATACTTGCATACGTGGAGCGTCTTTTTGGCTATTTTAAACTATGTCGCACGTGTTTCATATGAACAATAACTTTTGTTATGTACTTGTCTTGGGAATTACTTTTGTAAACATTGAAACATCCTTTATGAAATGTATGCGACATATTTTCGGTCAAACTTTGTTATAAATACTTATAACCATGTAATGGGACCATACGTAGACGACGCCGTCACTTGACGATTTGTCGGGGTCGCTACACACGTCACCATCATTTTGTGCTGCTGCTATATCCTGTCAAGGGTTACGAGGTGGAGGAATCACGAAGAAGATGTATAATGATGAATGGTGACAAGTGATTATGAATGATAACGATGATGATGTTGTTATTATGGTGGCGACGGTGATGTTATAATGAGGATGATATTACGATGACATGATGCTGAGTTGATGACGATGAAGTGATTATTATGATGAATAAGGATGATGATGATGCGGTAATGATGATGATAAAGCTAATATGATGATTATGAAGATGATTAAGAGACGAGGATGAGATGTTAATGGTGATGAAATAGTGACAATGGTGATGCCTTATGTAGATGTTCGAAGTTGAAAATGATAAAGAAAGAAGAAGCAAATAATGGTTCAATAAATATAGTTTGTGAATTAAAACGCAAGTAATCGAGCAGAGGAATGGTGGAGAGTGGATGTGTGAAACGAGAGGTCTCAAGTTCGAGACTTGGGGGCGGCACTTAATTATTTTTTTTCTGAAAGTTGGGCCGTATATGGATCTATTGGGCCGAAAATCCATTTTAGATGTTGGGCCGAGATCCATAGGGCTTTCTATGTTGGGCAGAATTAACCATGGGTTTGTTTTGATAAGTGGGTATTAAGAAAGCAGTAACATGGGTTATAATAATTAAGCTGTGTATTAAATCAGAAAATTGGAATTAGAGGGATGGTTAGGGGTATTTAGGTGGAGCGAGAGGTCGTGGGTTCGAGCCTTGTCTTAGGCATCTTTTTGTGAAAAGCTTCAAAGGTAGTTATTGTTATTGATATTATTAAAGATAAAAATAATAATAATATTATTATTATTATTATTATTATTATTATTATTATTATTATTATTATTATTATTAATTTATCAATTTATTATTATTATTATTATTATCATTATTTTATCATATAACATTTTATCATTTATACTAAAAGTATAATTTTTAACTCCATTATCATTATTATTATTATTTTCATTACTAATATTATTTTAGTATTACTATAATTTTAACAAAACAAACGATATGTATATATATACAAAATATATATTTAATACATATAACATAACAAAATTTATATTTTTATTTATTTTAAATATATAAAATGAATATATGAAACATATAGGTTATTAATATAGAAATGATATAACTAATAGGTCTATATATATATAAATTGTTCGATTACAATTATTTGTGTTAATATATATAAATGATATAGGTTCGTGAATCCGAGGCCAACCCTGCATTGTTCAGTTGTTCAATATAGTCATATGTATTTTACTACAAAATACATTAGGTGAGTTTCATTTGCTCCCTTTTTAAATGCTTTTGCAATATATACTTTTGGGACTGAGAATATATGCGCTGCTTTTATAACTGTTTTATGAAATAGACACAAGTAATCGAAACTACATTCTATGGTTGAATTATTAAACCGAATATGCCCCTTTTTAGTCTGGTAATCTAAGAATTAGGGAACAGACACCCTAATTGACGCGAATCCTAAAGATAGATCTATCGGGCCCAACAAGCCCCATCCAAAGTACCGGATGCTTTAGTACTTCGAAATTTATATCATGTCCGAAGGAGGATCCCGGAATGATGGGGATATTCTTATACGCATATTGTGAATGTCGGTTACCAGGTGTTCAATTCATATGAATGATATTTTTGTCTCTATGCATGGGACGTATGTTTATGAGAAATGGAAATATGAAATCTTGTGGTCTATTATAGTTATGAAATGATTATTTATGTTAAACTAATGAACTCACCAACCTTTTGGTTGACACTTGAAAGCATGTTTATTCTCAGGTACGAAAGAAATCTTCCGCTGTGCATTTGCTCATTTTCGAAATATTACTTGGAGTCATTCATGGCATATTTCAAAAGACGTTGCATTCGAGTCGTTGAGTTCATCAAGATTAATATTAAGTCAATTATAGTTAGATATATTATGAAATGGTATGCATGCCGTCAACTTTCGACGTAATGAAATATTGTCTTTTCAAAAACGAATGCAATGTTTGTAAAATGTATCATATAGAGGTCAAGTACCTCGCGATGTAATCAACTGTTGTGAATAGTTTATAATCGATATGGATTTCGTCCGGATGGATTAGGACGGGTCTCTACAGTTGGTATCAGAGCGGTGGTCTTAGCGAACCAGGTCTTGCGTTAGTATGTCTAACTGATAGTCGTTAAGATGCATTAGTGAGTCTGGACTTCGACCGTGTCTTCATGTCAAAAGTTTTGCTTATCATTCGTGTCGAAAATTACCTGCTTATCATCCTTAGGGAATCATTTGCTTATCATTCTTAGCCTAGACACATCTTACTGCATTGATTGCATGAATAGTGTATAGACAAAATTCATATCTTAGCATATCTGTTATTGTTACCTTTGCCTGACAGCTTCCGTAGATTCCTCCGTAACTTATGGGATTTTAGTATTATATATGCATATGTAAATTATGTATTGTAGGGTATTAATCTACATCCTATAATCTATTTCTTATCGAAAATCATTCATCTAATCGTACGAGATGAATCACTCAACCAGATCGAATTTCTCGGATTCCGACAGCTATTCCAATATGGAGTTTCATCTAAGCTCCGAAAGCAGAGTCACCAGAATGACTCAACCAATCATCCATCCCCAATTCATCTGATGGGTTCGTTGTCGACTTAATCGATGGAGACGCGCAGACGGCGATCCCTTCCACTAACCGAATTCACCTCTTGATGAAGAACCTGAAGCACTTACCGGCGAACCTGTTCGTAACACCATTTTCACCCTCATTTCCTGAATATCTCACCACGACTATATCATAACTCAGATTCTAAACCTTATTCATCCGCTCGTCCGACCGACAATCATCCCGGAATAATAGAAGAAGTCAACGAACTTCGCGCTGGAATAATCAATTTGAAAAACGTGGTGCAAAACCTACCAGCTTCAACAACAGCACCGGCAACACCAGTACCACCAACAACCCAAGTTTCAACATCACACGCCTCAACATCTCAATCTGTACCTCAAGCATAATCATCATTCTACGAATCATTCTACATTATTTATCTTCGTTCGACATAGCGATTATGTAATCTCTGATGTTTTAGAGATTATATATTATTGTTCTAACGGTAAATCAAATGAGTTTAATATCATATTGACTCATTAAATACATGATTACATCTAAAGAAAATATTTAGGTATATATATTTTTTCATAAAGATTGTAATTAAAAATACTTTTGTACAAACTGTTAATGGTGAAAATATTTTAACGGGTAGGTAATACCCAAAGAATATTTAGATTTCACATTAATAAGTTATACTGTACATTCTTCGAATCTGATTCAACAATCATTTACTATCCTATTTATAACCACCGATATACAAATCCGTTCACCACAAAATAACCAGTTTCATTCAATTTCATATTTGAATTCTGACCTATCAGAATCCAACAAGTGGCATAATGAAGAAAACATTGGAAAAAATAAAATTTGTTAGAAACAAACAAGTTAACTATGAGAAATATTGTTAAGAATCCACGCTAACAAAATCCTAGCTAACTGTTCCTAGCTAACTGTTAATTCCGTATCGCAATTTATTTATCGCAATTTAATTATCGCAATTTACATTCTCTCAATTTTATTTATCGTCATTTAATTTCTGTTATTTACTTTACGTACTTTATTTATCGTCATTTAATTTCTGTTATTTATTTTACGCACTTTAAATATCGGGACACGTTTACAAAGTTTTGACATATCATATCGACGCATATATATATATATATTATTTGGAATCACCATAGACACTCTATATGCAGTAATGATCGAGTTCTCTATACAGGGTTGAGGTTGATTCTATAATAATATATATACTTTGAGTTGTGATGGAGTCTGAGACATGTACACGGGTCACGATATGTATTAATTAATTCGAATATTATATATTAAACTATATATGAATTATTGGACTGTCAACTGTGGACTATCGACTGAGGACTAATAACATTGGACAATTAAAATGAATTAAAATATTGTTTATAACATATGAAACTAAACAATTCTTCAAGTTTGCCACTTGATTTCATCTTAAACTTCATTTGTATCTTGACGATTATAATCTGCGTTCAAACCTTTCATGATTCTCGAAAATACCTCAATTGAGAGGATGAACCAACCGCACTTCTTCTACGGAAGGAAAGATTTATGCATATAGTTATGCACCTGAAAACTCTCGGAAACTGAGTAAACGTTTAACGCACAACTGTGCTAATTCCTTTAACGTTATTATTACCGAAAATAACTTTTCAAATCTCTTTTCAAATTGGTCGACTTTGTCACAGATCTAGCAAGTCAACTTCGACTTTTCGTTCGAAACAACCTTAATATAACCTTGATATATATGCGTACTCTTTTATTGTTACCGGGAAACCTTTTATATTCCATCATAATACCAGCAGACGTACCAGCAACCTCGTTGCTCCTTGGTTTAAATCTCTCCGACAAATCACTATATTTATCTATTGAAGTCTCATCATGTACTCATCCGCATCTTGTAACGAGAACTGACATACCAATGACCAGAAATCAGTAATCAGTACTTTGAAAACTCACAGCATATCTACATCAACAATTATATGTATGACATTTATCTCTTAGAATTATGATCTCTCATTCTGAAATTCTGAAAAGCACTCAGTCACAAATCAATACTCTGAATGTTGAAAAAGCTGAATGAAGCAGCAGAAACCATAGACAATCGTAAACGACTTTAATCATCGGAAGTTTGATGATAAAGAATAATATGTTGGAAAAGCTCAGAAAAGTTGGAACTGGAAAACGGATTATGCGAAACTATGAAGGAAACCGTGGACAAATCACAAAGAATAAGTTTAACTTCAAAGAATCCAAATGATTCAATGCCTGCTGAAGTCTTTAGCGAATATCTTACTCCTTACTCTAAACCCTTGCGGACAATAGTTTCCATCATCCTTCGATATTAGAAATTCCAAGATATCATCGTAGCTATCATTATAAATATCCTCCATATTTCTGAAGATATTTTTATAAATATTCTTATCTGAAATCATTAATCTCTTCGTGCTATCAGTATTACATCATATAGAAACTGTTAGTTTCTATATTCTGTAAACTTTCGAGCTTAAAATATGAATGTTATTGAAGTAATGTTGGGAATTGATGCATGAGTTAGTATCATATAATGACACTTGATCAACGTGATTATATTACAGTAAGTCATGCTGAGTTTCTAATGGGACGTGATGATTCACAGATCATAACGTCATCATGTGCCATGTTACATAACTCTGTCATTCTGCTTAACTTCTGAACATATCAAGAAAGTATATTCTTGATAGTTATATTCTCAGTGAATTTGGTAATTTGACAAATCAAATCGTGCTATTACGTTCCTTCTTATTTAGAACATTAATAATGTTCATTCTGAAACTTATATCTGCGAATTCTGGACCATTACAAGAGATGCCAAATCGCCAGAAGAAGAAACGAAGGGACAAAGCTCTGAAATAGAAATTAGAGTATAAATCGCAGCAAATAGGAGGGAGTATTAATTGTGGATGACAATGATTATAGGAAACAGAAAGGGGGACATTGAAATATAAGGAGAGGTATAAAGCCCTATAACAATGCATAAATTACAAACCGTGTATATCAATGTTTATCGCAACATAAAGACACGGGAGAATTAAAAACACTATAACCCCAAGAGCAAAGTAGAAGTAAGCAGATTCCTCGAGTGGAAGTTGGAAAAGGAGAATGATTGTTACGATAGTAAGGATAAGGACAAGGATTAGAACTGGATTAAGCATTTTCACAATCTTTTGAATGTATGAACTAAGGAAGAAAGTATGGGAATGGTGAAAATAATGGAACGGAAGAGCTTAATTTATAATGGAAATATCAGACAGAGTAATTGAGGCAGATCACCATATTTAATTATAGAGATCTTAATTTCCTTACTCGCCGAAGAATCAAATCTTTTAGATTTCTAAGATTTTCTTTAAATCCCTTGAATTCCGGAATTCAAACGTGATCACGTCAAAGGTTAGGACGCACCTTATTTTTCTAAATTCAACCCTGACTCTGTCGAAAGTTAAGATGAATCTTTACTTTTACTATTTCAATCTTTTGTGATAGCTTCATTCGTACGCTTCGAATAACCGAATAGTTTTATCCAAATTATTTAATGATGATAAAACTCTATTTATCAACTTATATTCGTCATGAAAACATTTTTATTGTTAGCCATGACCACCTCACTCAAATTTCGGGACGAAATTTCTTTAACGGGTGGGTACTGTGATGACCCGGGAATTTCCGTTCAAATTTAAACTTAATCTTTAAATGATCTTTGACACGATAAGCAAAGTCGGTTATGTTAAGTCTCAAAAAGTTTGAACTGTTTTATATATTCAATTGACCTTCGACTGTTCTCGACGATTCACGAACAACTAATTGTAACTAGATATGTATATAGATATATATATAAATAAATATATTTATATTATAACTTGAACTGATATTTATCTATTGAATGAAATTGTTGTTATAAATAATTATGTAAAATAAAATACTAAGTAATGAAATTATTATATATACATATATGAATAATAATATTAAAGTAATTTGTTTTAATATATAAATATATATATATATATATATATATATATATATATATATATATATAATTAGTAAAGTCATTTATGTAATAAAACTTGTTATTTATAATATATATATATATATATATATATATATATATATATATATATATACATATGTATAGTATATTGAAAATGAATAATTTCGGGCCTAATTAGTAAACGTCAGTAATACTCGGTTGACGTTTCGTTAGTTTTAATATAAAAATAATACATGTTCATGATGGATCGAAATAAAAGTTGAACTGTAAATCGATTACGAAGATGTTAGATTTGCTAAAAAAATTTTACCTTTTTAAGTTTAAATATTAGTACTCCGTACACATAAATTGGAACATAAAATAAATAATTATCGAACCTTTTTGATCAGGTTTCAAACAGTTAATGAGTGAAATAATTAAATATAATTAATCTAAGAATTTGGGATTTTTAGGAACACTTTTATACGTTAACTATTTAGCAATGGACACGCTTCGAGAAACTGTCGGTAGAAGCAAACAAGAAGATGGCTGCTTCACTGTTCTTTTCAATTTACACGTTAAAGTAATTTATTATTATATTATGATCTATTCTATAACTTACATATTTATATCTTATATTTATATACCTATATGCACATATATGTAAGGGTGATCCAGAGAATGATAAAACCACACCAAAGCAATCACCATGCACGATCAACCACCACCACCTCTCTCCTCACCATCGTCCACCACTAAAAACCACCATCATTATCTTCCTTCTTCGTTTATTTCCTTTCCTCTTGATTGAATGAATATCATAAACCCACCTCTCTACTCACCACCGTGACACCACGGTTCCACCACCAAACACCCGTCACCACCTACAATCACCTCCCCTTCTCTCTTCTCTCCATCTTGTTCTTTCTCCTTCTATTGTAAGACACGAACCTCTCTCTCTCTCTCTATTGTATTTTTTTTCTTCTCTATGGATCGTTGTAAACCCGGGATCAAAGACAATCATCACCACCAACACCTTGAAACTATCATGAGACCACCATCACCAACCACCGCCATCTGCCGCCTGTACAGCCGACAACACCCACCACCGTAAAACCCATAAAAAAAACTTGCAACTTGTAATATTAATTACGGTTGTTTAACTATTTCTGTTATAACCGAACCAACTCCCACGTCACCATCATTTTGTGCTGCTGCTATATCCTGTCAAGGGTTACGAGGTGGAGGAATCACGAAGAAGATGTATAATGATGAATGGTGACAAGTGATTATGAATGATAACGATGATGATGTTGTTATTATGGTGGCGACGGTGATGTTATAATGAGGATGATATTACGATGAGATGATGCTGAGTTGATGACGATGAAGTGATTATTATGATGAATAAGGATGATGATGATGCGGTAATGATGATGATGATGATGATAAAGCTAATATGATGATTATGAAGATGATTAAGAGACGAGGATGAGATGTTAATGGTGATGAAATAGTGACAATGGTGATGCCTTATGTAGATGTTCGAAGTTGAAAATGATAAAGAAAGAAGAAGCAAATAATGGTTCAATAAATATAGTTTGTGAATTAAAACGCAAGTAATCGAGCAGAGGAATGGTGGAGAGTGGATGTGTGAAACGAGAGGTCTCAAGTTCGAGACTTGGGGGTGGCACTTAATTATTTTTTTTCTGACAGTTGGGCCGTATATGGATCTATTGGGCCGAAAATCCATTTTAGATGTTGGGCCGAGATCCATAGGGCTTTCTATGTTGGGCAGAATTAACCATGGGTTTGTTTTGATAAGTGGGTATTAAGAAAGCAGTAACATTGGTTATAATAATTAAGCTGTGTATTAAATCAGAAAATTGGAATTAGAGGGATGGTTAGGGGTATTTGGGTGGAGCGAGAGGTCGTGGGTTCGAGCCTTGTCTTAGGCATCTTTTTGTGAAAAGCTTCAAAGGTAGTTATTGTTATTGATATTATAAAGATAAAAATAATAATAATAATATTATTATTATTATTATTATTATTATTATTATTATTAATTTATCAATTTATTATTATTATTATTATTATTATCATTATTTTATCATATAACATTTTCTCATTTATACTAAAAGTATAATTTTTAACTCCATTATCATTATTATTATTATTTTCATTACTAATATTATTTTAGTATTACTATAATTTTAACAAAACAAACGATATGTATATATATACAAAATATATATTTAATACATATAACATAACAAAATTTATATTTTTATTTATTTTAAATATATAAAATGAATATATGAAACATATAGGTTATTAATATAAAAATGATATAACTAATAGGTCTATATATATATAAATTGTTTGATTACAATTATTTGTGTTAATATATATAAATGATATAGTTTCGTGAATCCGAGGCCAACCCTGCATTGTTCAGTTGTTCAATATAGTCATATGTATTTTACTACAAAATACATTAGGTGAGTTTCATTTGCTCCCTTTTTAAATGCTTTTGCAATATATACTTTTGGGACTGAGAATACATGCGCTGCTTTTATAACTGTTTTACGAAATAGACACAAGTAATCGAAACTACATTCTATGGTTGAATTATTAAACCGAATATGCCCCTTTTTAGTCTGGTAATCTAAGAATTAGGGAACAGACACCCTAATTGACGCGAATCCTAAAGATAGATCTATCGGTCCCAACAAGCCCCATCCAAAGTACCGGATGCTTTAGTACTTCGAAATTTATATCATGTCCGAAGGAGGATCCCGGAATGATGGGGATATTCTTATACGTATATTGTGAATGTCGGTTACCAGGTGTTCAATTCATATGAATGATATTTTTGTCTCTATGCATGGGACGTATGTTTATGAGAAATGGAAATATGAAATCTTGTGGTCTATTATAGTTATGAAATGATTATTTATGTTAAACTAATGAACTCACCAACCTTTTGGTTGACACTTGAAAGCATGTTTATTCTCAGGTACGAAAGAAATCTTCCGCTGTGCATTTGCTCATTTTCGAAATATTACTTGGAGTCATTCATGGCATATTTAAAAAGACGTTGTATTCGAGTCGTTGAGTTCATCAAGATTAATATTAAGTCAATTGTAGTTAGATATATTATGAAATGGTATGCATGCCGTCAACTTTCGATATAATGAAAGATTGTCTTTTCAAAAACGAATGCAATGTTTGTAAAATGTATCATATAGAGGTCAAGTACCTCGCGATGTAATCAACTGTTGTGGATCGTTTATAATCGATATGGATTTCGTCCGGATGGATTAGGACGGGTCTCTACATACATCACCGGGCCCACATCGGCCCGAATTACGCGTTTCGTTCAAAAATACAAGTTTCGACCATACTAGTTTAATTTCCAAACGACACTAGAGCATGGTGTTTGGGGTTAAACTACCCAAATCTTGGCCGAACTTAAAAAAGCTACCCAAAAGCATCCCCTATCAAAATAAGCGGGAGACCACTAATCCAACCGAATACCTTTTCCTTTGTCCGCGCCAGAGCCTAAAAAGGTAAACAACGAGAGGGTAAGCTAACACTTAGTGAATACAATAATTATACATATACATATATAACCTACTTACTTGCATCACTTACACAATACCATACACGGGCTAGCAATTATACAACCATGCAAAACATTATGCATATACCAATAACCGCAATTCACAATGAGCTAGCAATACCAAAAGCATATAGTTCATAATTAAATATGCTAACACAAAATTCGTACAACCATGGTAAACCAATTGAACTAGGGAACGGTACTTAAAGACCGTCGGAGTTCATAACATCCATTAGTGTTACTTAAACACTGCGTAATTACTAATTCCCCGGGTGATGTCTTGAACAACGGAACTCACTCACCCCATGACAATGTGGCATCTTGAACAACGCGACGAATCCACATGTCAATCAAAATAATGAGTGGTGCCTTGAACACCGCGACATCCACTTCCATGACAATGTGGTGCCTTGAACACCACGGCATCCACATGTCAATCAACTAATGAGTAGTGTCTTAAACACCGCGACAATACTACTCGTTACTTAGAATGTGGTGTCTTGAACAACGCGACAATGCCACATTCATACAACACAAATAAATACATTATATACGGACACGCATAACTATTCCACTCACCTTACGCCTTTGGTGAATCAATAAACCAAGCTTGCGGCTTCAAGGTAACGTACCTATTACATTATGCACATATATCAATCATTCATTCAAGTTGGTCAACCAACTCACTCACCATCCTTAGGTCATTTTGACCCATGGTGAAAATCCGACCCATTTGCACACTTAACCCTAATATTGGGTCAACTTCGCCAAAAACCCTAACCCTAGCCATTTATGGTCTTAATACACATATAATCACAATGTTATCTCATTTTCACACTAACAAGGCAACTTAGGTCCTCAAAGACCCGTTTTACCCATTCGAGGTTTCCGCACCCATTCGGGTCACCACATACTCAAATAGCACCCATTTACATAACATCTAGGTGTGCTAGTGGTTAACTAACCAATTTAAGACTCATAAACACATTTAATATTTCGAAACCCTAGGTTAGTCATCCTTGAGCCCTCATGACACAAACTTACCCAAAAACCCACAAATCATTAACAAATGGGTTTTATGTTCATCACTAGCCCAAACCCTAACCCTTAAACACATTAAACTAAGGAAATCAAGTTTAGGACTTGCCACCATAATCAAAACGTAGCTAGTGAGGAGATGAACAACTTTAATGCTCGAGCTCTAACCCGAAACAAGCTTCTTCCTCTTCTATTTGAGCTTTCTCACACTTGAATCACACTCTCTCTCTAAAATTGAAGTGGAAGAGGTTTGGTGGTTGTAGATGGAGTAAATGAGGCTCCACAAACTGATCTAAGGCCTTAAAGTCGTCCACAATGTGAAATTACCAAGTTACCCCTTTTAAATATTAAAAACACAAAAGTTGGCTCGTCAGGCCATCTGGACGGCGTCCAGAATTCTGGACGGCGTCCAGCCCTTCAAACTGGGACGGCGTCCCACCCTGTTGGACGGCGTCCAACATAACAGGGAAAAACTGGATCTTACAATATGGATATAGGCACACCCGATCCATATCCGATCCATCGTCATCCCTAATTATCCCTAATTGTACTATATATTTGTTTTGATTTTTGAAAGAATTATTCGGGTTTCCTTTCTATTTTACTCAAATTTTATGTCGAGTCGATGTATCTTGTTTTTTATTTGGGTGGTCACTATGTTTTTCTAATATTACGTGAGTGGTCCATCTATCAAACGTTTGAAGGTACTTTTGTCATTTTACCTCAACAAAATTATTTGGATGGTCCCTCTGTTTTACCCAAAATTTCACGCAAAGTTCCTGTATTTTTTTACTTGGGTGGTCACTGTAATTTACCAATGATAAGTGAGCTTTGTATTCGTGTTTTCATTTTGTGTTTTCAATTCGAGATTTTGGTTCACATTTTTTATTAGAAATTTCTAATTCATGTTTTCGTTTTGAGTTTTCAATTCAAGTTTTCGATTCGCGTTTTCGATCACATTTTTTACTCACGTTTTTGTTTTGCGTTCGATTTTCAGTTTCAAGTTTTATTTTTCAAATTCGTGTTTCAGCTTTCAGATTCACAAGTCGTAAACTATAAATGGGAAATGAAAACACAAAAAGAAAATGAAAAACGAAAACGCAAATCGAAAAACGCGAATAAAAAATGTGAAACAACAATGAAAGTTGAAAACGCGAATCGAAAATGTGAATCGAAAATACAAAACGGAAACGTGATTCGAAAACGCAAATGATAACGCAAATCAAAAACGTGAAACGAAAATGCAAGTTGAAAACGCGAATTGAAAACACGAAACGAAAACGTGAAATGAACACGCGAATCGAACACGCAAAATGAAATCAAAAATCTAATCGAAAACGAGAACCGAAAACATGAATCAAAAACTCGAAATGAAAACATGAATAGAAAATGAGAAATGAAGTCGAAAACGCGAACCAAAAATGCCAACTAAAAACAAGAATCGTATACGCGAATCGAAGACGCGAAGTGAAAAGGGAATCGAAAAGCAACGTAACGTTAAATCACAGTGACCACCCAAGTAATAAAATACACAGACTCCGCGTGAAATTTTGGGTAAAGCACAGGAACCACCCAAGTATCTTTTTTGAGGTAAAATGACAAAAGTATCCTCATGTGTGAAATGTCCCGTTCTTATTGATTAAAAACGTTCCATATTAATTGATTTCGTTGCGAGGTTTTGACCTCTATATGAGACGTTTTTCAAAGACTGCATTCATTTTAAAACAAACCATAACCTTTATTTCATCAATAAAGGTTTAAAAAGCTTTACGTAGATTATCAAATAATGATAATCTAAAATATCCTGTTTACACACGACCATTACATAATGGTTTACAATACAAATATGTTACAATGAAATAAGTTTCTTGAATACAGTTTTTACACAATATCATACAAGCATGGACTCCAAATCTCGTCCTTATTTAAGTATGCGACAGCGGAAGCTCTTAATAATCACCTGAGAATAAACATGCTTAAAACGTCAACAAAAATGTTGGTGAGTTATAGGTTTAACCTATATATTATCAAATCATAATAATAGACCACAAGATTTCATATTTCAATACACATCCCAAACATAGAGATAAAAATCATTCATATGGTGAACACCTGGTAACCGACATTAACAAGATGCATATATAAGAATATCCCCATCATTCCGGGACACCCTTCGGATATGATATAAATTTCGAAGTACTAAAGCATTCGGTACTTTGGATGGGGATTGTTGGGCCCAATAGATCTATCTTTAGGATTCGCGTCAATTAGGGTGTCTGTTCCCTAATTCTTAGATTACCAGACTTAATAAAAAGGGGCATATTCGATTTCGATAATTCAACCATAGAATGTAGTTTCACGTAATTGTGTCTATTTTGTAAATCATTTATAAAACCTGCATGTATTCTCATCCCAAAAATATTAGATTTTAAAAGTGGGACTATAACTCACTTTCTCAGATTTTTACTTCGTCGGGAAGTAAGACTTGGCCACTGGTTGATTCACAAACCTATAACAATATATACATATATATCAAAGTATGTTCAAAATATATTTACAAAACTTTTAATACATTTTGATGTTTTAAGTTTATTAAGTCAGCTGTCCTTGTTAGTAACCTACAACTAGTTGTCCACAGTTAGATGTACAGAAATAAATCGATAAATATTATCTTGAATCAATCCACGACCCAATGTTTATAATATCAAAAGAGATTTTAAATTATTATATTATCATGATATTATGATGTACGAATATCTCTTAATATGATATATATACATTAAATGTCGTTACAACGATAATCGTTACATATATGTCTCGTTTCAAAATCATTAAGTTAGTAGTCTTGTTTTTACATATGTAGTTCATTGTTAATATACTTAATGATATGTTTACTTATCATAATATCATGTTAACTATATATATAACCATATATATGTCATCATATAGTTTTTACAAGTTTTAACGTTCGTGAATCACCGGTCAACTTGGGTGGTCAATTGTCTATATGAAACCTATTTCAATTAATCAAGTCTTAACAAGTTTGATTGCTTAACATGTTGGAAACACTTAATCATGTAAAATAACAATTTCATTTAATATATATATAAACATGGAAAAGTTCGGGTCACTACAATGTGCTTGGCACATGTAAGTAGTTAACGTCTGACTTGGACAGACGTTTGATACAGGGACCACTCACGTAACTTTGGTAAATCACAATGACCACCCAAGTAAAAAATACATGGACTTAGCATAAATTTTGAGGTAAAATATAGGGACCATCCAAATAATTTTTTCTTTATTTTTTGTAAGATGGTCGGATGTTTTTTGTTTTAGTTTGAGTTTTGTCACGTTAGTTTTATTTGGTTAGGGTGGTTGTGTTCTTATTTGTTTGTTCTTGCTTCGTTTGATTGGTGGTTTAGTTCGCGTTGTTTTTTTTTTTTTTTTTGTAGTTGGTTCATTCATTTTTAATAAAATTTCCCATATATAATATGTGATAGTGTATCTCCCCGTCCAGTTAATAACCGAAGCTATGTTAACGAAGGTATCACGCTTATTGAGGATTGATGACATAAGAATTGGTCACAAGAACACATATGTCGAATACAAGTCATGAGCGTGATATCCACAAACTCAAACAATGGCTCCCAAATGATAAAAGAAGAATACTCCTAAAGTGTGATCCTAGTATTCAGGTTCCATGAGAAACCGTATCCGTTATACGAAGCTATGGTAACGGAGGAACATAGTAACGGTGGGATCACGGTTACCAATGGACAAAGACTCATCCTAAAGTCACAAGATTACATAGGCTGAAGGAGAGAGGTAAGCGGGTTGACCAAATCGCTACTAGCGTCCAAATGACAAAAGAGGAATGCTTCAGTCTAGCTTTCTTCAACTGCAAGTGTTACAGTCGTCCATAGGGAAAGTTCCCTTTGTCTTATCAGAGATTGCCTTGGAGACTGATCCCCACCTAGAGAACTGGTGAAGAAGCTGTAAAATAGCCCTATAAAAGGAGAGCATGATCTCTAGAGTTGGCATTCGCTCTAAGTCACATTGACTCACACATATACAACTCACAATGAGTTACCTTCGTATCTTGGTGGCGTAAAGTACGATACCTTCGTACTACCTTCGGGGAATCGCCAACAAGCATACATTCACCATTATACACCTCGGCACCACGCAACAAGTGATCAGATCTCAACATCCTTGTTCCTTCAACAAGGATCGCCAAGAATTGTACAAACAATAGGGTTTACTAGAACCCTAAATCTTAAATTCTAAACCACAACAACAACAAAACCCAATACCACATGAGTGGTGTATGTAACATCCCGCCTTTTTCCGTCAACTTTTCCGTTTAACTATTTTAAACTCCGTTATATGTTTATAACATCTCCCGTTAATACGCGTTTCAATTATCTTGTTTTAGGTAATTTAACGCACCCGATTGCAACTTGAGGGACTAGTTTCGCCAAGACACCAAAGTGGTGACTAGCCACTTGACTAGTCAACCTCTTCCACCTCATTTCTCCATTTAATTTTCCTTTTCATCTAATACTTCCACCATTTCTTTAATTCCATCAAAAAGCAATTCATCATCCATATTCAATCGATCAAGCTTCGGGCCAAACAAATTACATATTTGAACTCCTCGTGATCTCCTCTTCGATTCCATACCGATTTCATCAAATTTGGGTAACTTTCTAAAATCACTAATTTTATGTGTTCTTGAGTTTTTGAGTTAAAAGGTTGTTAATTAGTGTCTATGGCTCAAGTCTAGTATGATTATGTGTTTTGTATGCTTGTTCTTGCTATTTTGGTGTAACTAGCTCATATTGAAAGAATGCTTGTTTAATCTTGAGTTTTAGGTGTACATATGTTATTTGATGATGAAAATTCATGTTTTAATTGTGTTCCTAACATCACTAGCTTCAAATTGGTATGTAGTTTGACATGGATTAGTTTCATAAGCAAGATTGTTGATTTTATGATTTTGGGTTAGGGTTTGATAAAAGTAAATTGAATATTTGATGCATTAAATGCTTAGCAATGTTAATTGTAAGTGTCTAGTTGTGTTGTATGCTTGATTATCTTCAAAACGGCGTATTACACATGTGCATTAATTTACCGAATCATAATATGGCATTTATGAACTTGGAGTAATAAATGATGAGCATTAATGGTGATTTTGATATAAGTTGTTTGGTTTTGATTGAGTAAATGCGTTTAGTTATTCTCCTTGTCAAATTACCTTTCTCATGTTATATGATATGCGTTTTAAGTGTTTTCGGTGCATGAAATATGTTAAAATGAGTTTTGGTTCGTTACTTAAGTTATTTTTTTTCTGCAATCAGCACTTCCCCAGGTTATGCGCGCCGCGCGTGCACCTGCGCACCGCGCAAATCAGAAAAACCAAATAAATGGTTCCCTTGGTCGAGTTCTGACCTGGTATTGCACATGGGTGCGCGCCGCGCAACCCATTGCGCACCGCGCAAATGGCCCAGGCCAACTTCCTTGTCTTTAAACGCTCCCAAAATGTTTCCCGCTTAACCGTAACTCCGATTAACATGAAACTTGACTATTATGCTCGTATATGACTTCTCATCATGAGAAAATTGTCGGACACCCGACCCGACCTCGTTGACTTTGACTTTGACCAAGTTTGACTTTTAGTCAACCTTAACCAAACGATTATACAATCGTTCTAACATGCTCAACTACTTGTATCTTGCATGAAACTTGACAATTTGATTCACATGCTTTATTAATCGGGTCGTATTGAGCCATAGGACTAACTGAACATCTTTGACCCTTCGTGACTATCGTTATTGATACAACCTATTTGTTTAGGTCAAGACTAGCATTGTTCTTTGCACACGTTACTTGTCGAAGTACTTTTTGTTCGTGCATACAAGGTGAGATCATAGTCCCACTTTTACTTTTTTTTTGAACTTACTTTTGGGATGAGAAAACATAAACGTTCTTTTAAACTAAGTGAACACAAGTACAGGAAAACAAACATTCTACATACGAGTTTGAACACAAATCCTCAATTCGATTATCATTAGTTACACTTGACGGGTGTAAGCGAGAACTTATGTTATATGGCCATATGGGTTTGACAAACCCTCACTTCGGACGGTTCGCTACCGTCTACGGGTGAAATATATTTTCGAGAAACCGTGTATGTTCTAACACTATTATGATGGGGTTCAATGGAAGGAAACGTTAAGCCTTGATAATTGGGTGCTCGTGAATATTAACTTTTAGAATGTATTACTACTTTATTAATGTTGCAAATCTTGTGGTTCGACTTACCTTCATTCACTTACTTATTTAAACCTATGATTTCACCAACGTTTTCGTTGACAGATTCTCTATGTTTTTCTCAGGTCCTTGAACTTAGGTGATACATGCTTCCGCTCATACTTTTTGATACTTGCATTGGATGTCGAGTATACTTGCATACGTGGAGCGTCTTTTTGGCTACTTTAAACTATGTCGCACGTGTTTCATATGAACTATAACTTTTGTTATGTACTTGTCTTGGGAATTACTTTTGTAAACATTGAAACATCCTTTTATGAAATGAATGCGACATATTTTCGGTCAAACTTTGTTATAAATGCTTATAACCATGTAATGGGACCATACGTAGTCGACGCCGTCACTTGACAATTTGTCGGGGTCGCTACAAGTGGTATCAGAGCCTTGGTTGTAGGGATTTAGAGTTCATTGGTGTCAAACCCAAGTCATAGGGTACATTGGTGAGTCTAGACTACAACCGGCATATAGACTTGACATAGGAATTACTTGACTACTTGTGCATTTATACTCGAACTCTCTCACTCATATCTACTCTTATTCTATCTAAACCTTGCGTTGTATAATTTAATTGACACGCCACCTTGACTATATGATGTAATGTCGAATGCACATATGAATTAGGGTAATATAATTCCCGGAAATTATATTACGGTGACTCATATGAACATACCGACATTATGACATAAAGAATTTAAGGCAAGTCAAGGATAATTTTCTCTTTATCTTTATTCCATATCACGGTTAGTATTATTTAGCATACTAACCAACGGTATTCTTGTGTTTTGAAGGAACAATGGCTCGTCGACGCGCCCCTCCCGAAACTCCCGAACAAGCTTTGCAACGCATGATAGCCACCGCCGTGGATGCGGCCATGGCCGGTCACTCGTCCAACAACAACAATAATAACAATAACAACAACCAAGGAGCCGGTAACTCTAGCGAAGGGTGCTCCTACAAAGCTTTCATGGGGTGCAAACCTCACTCTTATGATGGGACCGGTGGACCGGTTGTGCTTACTCGTTGGTTTGAACAAACCGAGGCCGTCTTTAGCATAAGCGGTTGTCGGGATCAAGATAAGGTCAAATACTCCACCCACACTTTCTCCGGGATTGCTCTAACATGGTGGAACACCTATGTTCAATCGGTGGGTACAGATGAAGCTCATGCCCTCTCTTGGGCCGATCTAAGGGAAAAGATGATGGTTGAATATTTTCCGCGTGAAGAAACCCGCAAGCTTGAGGAAGAACTAAGAGCTTTGAAAGCGGTCGGAAACGATCTTAAAGCTTATAATCAACGCTTCGCCGAACTATCCTTGATGTGTCCTAATCTTGTTAACCCCGAATCTCAAAGGATTGAGCTCTACATGCTCGGTCTTCCAAAAAGCATCAAACAAGGGGTGATGTCATCCAAACCCACTACTCATCAAGCCGCTATGAACATGGCTCGCCAATTAATTGAAACGGTTGACGAAATCGTAGTACCGGCTCCTAAGGCCGAGGACAAGTCGGGTGGCAACAAAAGGAAATGGGAAGCCACTCCATCAACTAACTACAACAACAACACCTTCACCAAAAAGCCTTTCAACAACGACGGCAAGAAGGGTTATGTCGGAAACTTACCTCTTTGCAACAAATGCCACAAACATCATTACGGCGAATGTAACAAGCTAGTTTGTCACCGTTGCCAAGGAGTTGGTCATAGGGCCAACAATTGCACAAGCGCCGCCCCCGTCGCTCGAAAGGGGCCCAATCCTCCAAGAACGGCCACTTGTTATGAATGTGGTCAACCGGGTCACTATAGGAACGAATGCCCGAAGAAGAAAGCCAACCCCAACAACCGAGGCCGAGCCTTCAACATCAACACCGAGGAAGCCCGAGACGATAACGAATTAGTCACGGGTACGTTTCTTCTCAACAACACTTATGTTACATGCTTATTCGATTCGGGTGCCGATAAATGTTTTGTGTCTAAGACTTTGGCTCCTACTCTTTGCACTCCACCACACCCTTTAGATACTACTTACTCCATCGAAGTGGCTGATGAAAAACGCTTAAGTGCCGACACATATTACCGGGGGTGTACTTTAAACATTTTGGGTAATAAATTTGAAATTGACTTGATACCCATGGAACTAGGGAGTTTTGATGTAATAATCGGTATGAATTGGATGGTCAAAAATAAATCTCACATTCTTTGCGATCTTCACGCAATCCGAATTCCTATCAAGAATGGTGAACCATTGATTGTCTATGGCGACAAAAATTGCACCGGACTCAATCTCGTTTCGTGCCTTAAAGTTCGAAAGCTACTTCGCAAGGGTTGTTTCGCGATTCTTGCTCACGTTAAGAAAGTCGAGGCCGATGAAAAGCGCATCGATGATGTGCCAATTGTTAGTGACTATTCCGATGTATTTCCCGACGAATTACCGGGTCTTCCACCTCATCGACCGGTTGAATTTCAAATCGATCTTATTCCAGGAGCCGCACCCGTAGCGCGTGCACCGTATAGACTCGCTCCATCCGAATTGCAAGAATTGCAAAGTCAAATCCAAGAGTTACTTGACCGTGGTTTCATTCAACCTAGCCATTCACCATGGGGCGCTCCGATTTTGTTCGTTAAGAAGAAAGACGGATCCCTACGAATGTGCATTGATTATCGTGAACTAAACAAATTGACGGTTAAAAACCGATATCCTCTTCCTCGCATCGATGACCTCTTTGATCAACTACAAGGGTCTTGTGTATATTCAAAAATCGATCTCCGTTCGGGTTATCATCAACTAAGGGTTAAGGGGGAAGATGTCTCCAAAACCGCTTTCCGGACTCGTTACGGTAGTTACGAATTCCTTGTCATGCCTTTTGGTCTCACTAACGCTCCGACGGTGTTCATGGATCTCATGAACCGCGTGTGCAAACCATACCTCGACAAATTCGTTATCGTGTTCATTGACGATATTTTGGTCTATTCTAAAAGCGAAGAGGAACACAAAGAACATCTCCGACTCGTGCTTGAACTCTTGAGAAAAGAACAACTCTATGCCAAGTTCTCCAAGTGTGAATTTTGGTTGAAGGAAGTTCAATTCCTCGATCACGTCGTAAGTGATCAAGGCATTAAAGTCGATCCCGCAAAGATCGAAGCCATTAGTAAATGGGAGGCTCCTACTACTCCTACTCAAATTCGTCAATTCTTGGGTCTTGCCGGATACTACCGTAAATTCATCAAGGACTTCTCCTTAATCGCTCGTCCTTTAACCGCGTTAACTCACAAGGAACGAAAATTCGTTTGGACATCCGAACAAGAAACCGCATTCCAAATCTTGAAAACTAAGCTAACCACCGCTCCTATCTTGTCACTTCCCGAAGGCAATGATGATTTTGTTGTATATTGCGATGCCTCGAAAAACGGTTATGGGTGTGTGCTAATGCAACGAAAGAAAGTCATTGCTTATGCCTCTCGACAACTCAAGGTTCACGAACGAAACTACACGACACATGATCTTGAACTCGGTGCCATCATCTTTGCACTTAAGTTATGGAGACACCATCTTCTTGGTACCAAAAGTACCATCTTTACCGATCACAAAAGTCTCCAACATATCTTCGATCAAAAGCAACTAAACATGAGACAACGAAGGTGGATTGAGACCTTGAACGATTATAATTGCGAGCTTCGTTACCACCCCGGGAAGGCAAATGTAGTGGCCGATGCCTTAAGTCGAAAAGAAAGAGCGGTGCCTCTTCGTGTCCGAGCTTTAAACATCACCATTCACTCCAACCTTAATAGCCAAATTCGTGTAGCCCAAGAGGAGGCTCTTAAAGACAACCACATCGGACGTGAACTTTTAAACATCCTCGTCTCTCGATTTGAAGTTAAGGAGAACGGACTTCGATATTACGCCGGAAGAATTTGGGTGCCTAGATATGGCAACTTACGAAACCTCATCCTAGACGAAGCCCACAAATCGCGATACTCGATTCATCCCGGCACCAATAAGATGTACCATGACCTTAAAGAACAATATTGGTGGCCGAATATCAAAAAGGAAGTTGCTAGATACGTTGCCAAATGTTTGACTTGCGCTAAAGTCAAAGCCGAACACCAAAGACCGTCCGGGTTACTTCAACAACCCGAGATCCCACAATGGAAGTGGGAAAGGATCACGATGGATTTTATCACCAAACTACCGAAAACGTCGGGCGGTTATGATACTATTTGGGTCATTGTTGACCGCCTCACTAAATCCGCGCACTTTCTTGCCATGAAAGAAACCGACAAAATGGAGAAACTTGCACGACTTTACGTTAAGGAGATTGTAGCCCGACACGGTGTACCTTTATCGATTATCTCCGACCGAGATGGTCGTTTCGTCTCTAGATTTTGGCGTACGTTGCAAGAAGCGTTGGGGACGCGTTTAGACATGAGTACCGCATATCATCCCCAAACCGATGGGCAAAGTGAACGTACCATACAAACATTGGAGGATATGTTACGGGCTTGCGTTGTTGATTTTGGAAAAGCTTGGGACAAGCACTTACCCCTCGCCGAGTTCTCATATAACAATAGTTATCACGCGAGTATTAAGGCCGCACCTTTTGAAGCATTATATGGCCGAAAATTTCGCTCTCCTCTTTGTTGGGCAGAAGTGGGTGACGTACAAATTTCCGGGCCCGACCTCATTCACGAAACCACCGAGAAGATTCTTCAAATCCGAGATAGGCTTCGGACGGCCCGGAGTCGTCAAAAATGCTATACCGACAAAAGACGCAAAGACCTCGAATTTCAAGTCGGTGACCGCGTCATGTTAAAAGTCGCACCTTGGAAAGGTGTCATCTGTTTTGGGAAACGTGGGAAACTAAATCCGCGGTACGTTGGTCCTTTCGAAATCTTAGAACGTGTTGGAACCGTTGCGTATCGTTTGGATCTTCCGCCTCAACTAAGCTCCGTCCATCCTACTTTTCATGTATCTAACTTGAAGAAATGTCTTGCCGAGCCCGATATCGTCGTTCCTCTCGAGGAACTTACTATTAATGACAAACTTCATTTTGTGGAGGAACCGGTTGAAATTGTGGACTACGTAGAGAAGGAATTGAAACAAAGCCGGATCCCGATTGTCAAGGTCCGTTGGAACGCCAAAAGGGGACCCGAGTTTACTTGGGAAAGAGAAGATCAAATGCGAAAGAAACACCCTCATCTATTCCCGGTTCCGGAAACGTCAGATTCCGAGGAAGAAACAACGACTACTACGCCTACCTAAATTTCGGGACGAAATTTCTTTTAAGGTGTAGGTAATGTAACATCCCTCCTTTTTCCGTCAACTTTTCCGTTTAACTATTTTAAACTCCGTTATATGTTTATAACATCTCCCGTTAATACGCGTTTCAATTATCTTGTTTTAGGTAATTTAACGCACCCGATTGCAACTTGAGGGACTAGTTTCGCCAAGACACCAAAGTGGTGACTAGCCACTTGACTAGTCAACCTCTTCCACCTCATTTCTCCATTTAATTTTCCTTTTCATCTAATACTTCCACCATTTCTTTAATTCCATCAAAAAGCAATTCATCATCCATATTCAATCGATCAAGCTTCGGGCCAAACAAATTACATATTTGAACTCCTCGTGATCTCCTCTTCGATTCCATACCGATTTCATCAAATTTGGGTAACTTTCTAAAATCACTAATTTTATGTGTTCTTGAGTTTTTGAGTTAAAAGGTTGTTAATTAGTGTCTATGGCTCAAGTCTAGTATGATTATGTGTTTTGTATGCTTGTTCTTGCTATTTTGGTGTAACTAGCTCATATTGAAAGAATGCTTGTTTAATCTTGAGTTTTAGGTGTACATATGTTATTTGATGATGAAAATTCATGTTTTAATTGTGTTCCTAACATCACTAGCTTCAAATTGGTATGTAGTTTGACATGGATTAGTTTCATAAGCAAGATTGTTGATTTTATGATTTTGGGTTAGGGTTTGATAAAAGTAAATTGAATATTTGATGCATTAAATGCTTAGCAATGTTAATTGTAAGTGTCTAGTTGTGTTGTATGCTTGATTATCTTCAAAACGGCGTATTACACATGTGCATTAATTTACCGAATCATAATATGACATTTATGAACTTGGAGTAATAAATGATGAGCATTAATGGTGATTTTGATATAAGTTGTTTGGTTTTGATTGAGTAAATGCGTTTAGTTATTCTCCTTGTCAAATTACCTTTCTCATGTTATATGATATGCGTTTTAAGTGTTTTCGGTGCATGAAATATGTTAAAATGAGTTTTGGTTCGTTACTTAAGTTATTTTTTTTCTGCAATCAGCACTTCCCCAGGTTATGCGCGCCGCGCGTGCACCTGCGCACCGCGCAAATCAGAAAAACCAAATAAATGGTTCCCTTGGTCGAGTTCTGACCTGGTATTGCACATGGGTGAGCGCCGCGCAACCCATTGCGCACCGCGCAAATGGCCCAGGCCAACTTCCTTGTCTTTAAACGCTCCCAAAATGTTTCCCGCTTAACCGTAACTCCGATTAACATGAAACTTGACTATTATGCTCGTATATGACTTCTCATCATGAGAAAATTGTCGGACACCCGAACCGACCTCGTTGACTTTGACTTTGACCAAGTTTGACTTTTAGTCAACCTTAACCAAACAATTATACAATCGTTCTAACATGCTCAACTACTTGTATCTTGCATGAAACTTGACAATTTGATTCACATGCTTTATTAATCGAGTCGTATTGAGCCATAGGACTAACTGAACATCTTTGACCCTTCGTGACTATCGTTATTGATACAACCTATTTGTTTAGGTCAAGACTAGCATTGTTCTTTGCACACGTTACTTGTCGAAGTACTTTTTGTTCGTGCATACAAGGTGAGATCATAGTCCCACTTTTACTTTTTTTTTGAACTTACTTTTGGGATGAGAAAACATAAACGTTCTTTTAAACTAAGTGAACACAAGTACAGGAAAACAAACATTCTACATACGAGTTTGAACACAAATCCTCAATTCGATTATCATTAGTTACACTTGACGGGTGTAAGCGAGAACTTATGTTATATGGCCATATGGGTTTGACAAACCCTCACTTCGGACGGTTCGCTACCGTCTACGGGTGAAATATATTTTCGAGAAACAGTGTATGTTCTAACACTATTATGATGGGGTTCAATGGAAGGAAACGTTAAGCCTTGATAATTGAGTGCTCGTGAATATTAACTTTTAGAATGTATTACTACTTTATTAATGTTGCAAATCTTGTGGTTCGACTTACCTTCATTCACTTACTTATTTAAACCTATGATTTCACCAACGTTTTCGTTGACAGATTCTCTATGTTTTTCTCAGGTCCTTGAACTTAGGTGATACATGCTTCCGCTCATACTTTTTGATACTTGCATTGGATGTCGAGTATACTTGCATACGTGGAGCGTCTTTTTGGCTACTTTAAACTATGTCGCACGTGTTTCATATGAACTATAACTTTTGTTATGTACTTGTCTTGGGAATTACTTTTGTAAACATTGAAACATCCTTTTATGAAATGAATGCGACATATTTTCGGTCAAACTTTGTTATAAATGCTTATAACCATGTAATGGGACCATACGTAGTCGACGCCGTCACTTGACGATTTGTCGGGGTCGCTACAGTGTATGGAGGAGGTGAGATGTAGAATTAATATAAACCCTAATTCTAAACCCTAAACACTACGACTAGCACTACGACTAGCACTACCACTAGCACCACAATTATTATAAGAAAAACGGACAAGCATAATTTAAACCGAGACCAAAAAAGCCAATAAACTAAACAAACAAAAATACAACGATAAAACACTAAAACTAAAACCAACAACTTACAACTACATCAAAAGCAATAAAAAAGAGCTCAACCAACAAGGAAGCCACGAAATAAAAAGGACCCAACAAACACCAAGACTAAACCAAAACACCCCAAGCAACAAACAAGCTTCAAATATCCCTCACAAACTCTGTAAAAGTCTTCAAATCGGCACCTCTGCGTGTTATGAAACTAAAAGATATTAACGGATGAGCAAATACTCCGGTATTAGTAGAAAGTAAATAATCACACAGGCGTTCAATCATTGTTGTTCAATCATTGTTACTATGTACTTTCTTATTACTATGTACTTTCTTACATCCTACATGTGAAGTTTACTTTTGTCATGGACTTATGTCAGTTAAGGATTAAATTCGTCTACTTATTTCCTTCCAGAAAACCATGGGTTTAAGTCAAGGAACCCCTCTCGCCTTGAGATCATTGGTTCGAGTGCTGCTTAGACATTATTTGTGTAAAATTATCGTGTGTGCACTATGTTTAGCGGTATCCCGGATATCCGGGTTTCAGATGTTGCGACACGTCCTACGTTCGAACCTCATGGGGGGTTTTCCCAGTAAGCCGCATTACCTTATGGGTGAAGGTCCCGTGGCTTCCTCCAGACACGTGGCCCGGATATGATCGAGTAAGTGACTTCACTTCTGATAAGCCCCGTCAGTGACTCTAAGTGACTCCTAACCTGTTATAAAAAAAATCCTTCCAAAAAGTAAGATAATAACGTTGCAAATAACTAAACGCCAATAATCTAAATATATTTAGTGCAAAAACTTTCTTCATCGACAAACTTAACATTCATAATTAAGTGTCGTTTGCCTTTATAAAAGCCCAAATCTTCAATTCATTTAAAAACAAATCTTGTACTATGTGTCTAAAACGTTTTGTGAGACTTAACATCTAAGAACAGCGATTTCGGAGGCTTCAACATTAGAGGACGAATACTTCACTTATTAGATTAGTAGCCATCTTTCCCCTAAATCATATGGAATGGGAGCAAATAAAAAAATAAGAAAAAGGATGCTAAATAGTAACATTACATAAAAGGCACAAAGCATATTCAAAAATAATTTTGATAGACATTATAGACCAATATAAATGGAGAAACTAATAGATTGAAATGACAATTCTAAACAATAGAAGAGCGTTACATTATCTGCACTAACGAAAATAACAAACTCTATATTAAGCTAACGACCAAACAAGAAATGATACCGAGATCATCAATCACAAATTTCATACTTCTATGTAGAAATCAAAAGCTTTACAATGAGCATCAACATATAAAGGCAAAAAAAAAAAAAAAATCAAAGCTTTTTTCTTTACTAATCACAATCAAGAAAATATGTTCCCCTAGATACCCGTTAAATAAATTTCGTCCCGAAATTTTAAGCAGTTGGAGGTGTTGACGTATCTTCTGTAAATAAATGCGGGTATTTCTTCTTCATCTAATCTTCTCGTTCCCAGGTGAACTCGGGTCCTCTATAAGCATTCCATCGAACCTTAACAATTGGTATCTTGTTTTGCTTAAGTCTTTTAACCTCACGATCCATTATTTCGACGGGTTCTTCGATAAATTGAAGTTTTTCATTGATTTGGATTTCATCTAACGGAATAGTGAGATCTTCTTTAGCAAAACATTTCTTCAAATTCGAGATGTGGAAAGTGTTATGTACAGCCGCGAGTTGTTGAGGTAACTTAAGTCGGTAAGCTACTGGTCCGACACGATCAATAATCTTGAATGGTCCAATATACCTTGGATTTAATTTTCCTCGTTTACCAAATCGAACAACGCCTTTTTCAAGGTGCAACTTTAAGCATGACCATCTCTCCAATTTCAAATTCTATATCTTTTCTTTTAATGTCAGCGTAGCTCTTTTGTCGACTTTGGGCGGTTTTCAACCGTTGTTGAATTTGGATGATCTTCTTGGTAGTTTCTTGTATTATCTCCGGACCCGTAATCTGTCTATCCCCCACTTCACTTCAACAAATCGGAGACCTACACTTTCTACCATAAAGTGCTTCAAACGGCGCCATCTCAATGCTTGAATGGTAGCTGTTGTTGTAGGAAAATTCTGCTAACGGTAGATGTCGATCCCAACTGTTTCCAAAATCAATAACACATGCTCGTAGCATGTCTTCAAGCGTTTGTATCGTCCTTTCGCTTTGCCCATCAGTTTGTGGATGATAGGCAGTACTCATGTCTAGACGAGTTCCTAATGCTTGCTGTAATGTCTGCCAGAATTTTGAAATCAATCTGCCATCCCTATCAGAGATAATAGAGATTGGTATTCCATGTCTGGAGATGACTTCCTTCAAATACAGTCGTGCTAACTTCTCCATCTTGTCATCTTCTCTTATTGGCAGGAAGTGTGCTGATTTGGTGAGACGATCAACTATTACCCAAATAGTATCAAAACCACTTGCAGTCCTTGGCAATTTAGTGATGAAATCCATGGTAATGTTTTCCCATTTCCATTCTGGGATTTCGGGTTGTTGAAGTAGACCTGATGGTTTCTGTTGCTCAGCTTTGACCTTAGAACACGTCAAACATTCTCCTACGTATTTAGCAACATCGGCTTTCATACCCGGCCACCAAAAATGTTTCTTGAGATCCTTGTACATCTTCCCCGTTCCAGGATGTATTGAGTATTTGGTTTTATGAGCTTCTCTAAGTACCATTTCTCTCATATCTCCAAATTTTGGTACCCAAATCCTTTCAGCCCTATACCGGGTTCCGTCTTCCCGAATATTAAGATGCTTCTCCGATCCTTTGGGTATTTCATCCTTTAAATTTCCCTCTTTTAAAACTCCTTGTTGCGCCTCCTTTATTTGAGTAGTAAGGTTATTGTAAATCATTATATTCATAGATTTTACTCGAATGGGTTCTCTGTCCTTCCTGCTCAAGGCGTCGGCTACCACATTTGCCTTCCCCGGGTGGTAACGAATTTCAAATTCATAATCATTCAACAATTCAATCCACCTACGCTGCCTCATATTCAGTTGTTTTTGATTAAATATGTGTTGAAGACTTTTGTGGTCAGTATATATAATACTTTTGTCCCCATATAAGTAGTGCCTCCAAGTCTTTAATGCAAAAACAACCGCGCCTAATTCCAAATCATGCGTCGTATAATTTTGTTCGTGAATCTTCAATTGTCTAGACGCATAAGCAATTACTTTTGTTCGTTGCATTAATACACAACCGAGACCTTGCTTTGAGGCGTCACAATATATCACAAAATCATCATTCCCTTCAGGTAATGACAATATAGGTGCCGTAGTTAACTTTTTCTTCAATAACTGAAACGCTTTCTCTTGTTCATCCTTCCATTCAAATTTCTTCCCTTTATGCGTTAATGCAGTCAAGGGGTTTGCTATTCTGGAAAAGTCTTGGATGAACCTTCTGTAGTAACCAGCTAGTCCTAAAAACTGGCGTATGTGTTTTGGAGTTTTCGGGGTTTCCCACTTTTCAACGGTTTCGATCTTTGCCGGGTCTACCTGGATACCTTCTTTGTTCACTATGTGACCGAGGAATTGAACTTCTTCCAACCAAAATGCACACTTTGAAAACTTAGCGTACAGTTTTTCTTTCCTCAATACTTCTAGCACTTTTCTCAAATGTTCTTCGTGATCTTGATCATTCTTTGAGTAAATAAGTATGTCATCGATGAAAACAATGACAAACTTGTTAAGATATGGCCCACACACTCGGTTCATAAGGTCCATGAACACAGCTGGTGCGTTAGTCAATCCAAACGGCATAACCATAAACTCGTAATGACCATAACGCGTCCTAAAAGCAGTTTTTGGAATATCATCCTCCTTTACTCGCATTTGATGATATCCAGAACGTAAATCGATCTTCGAATAAAACGACGAGCCTTGTAGTTGATCAAATAAGTCGTCAATTCTCGGCAGTGGATAACGGTTTTTGATGCTAAGTTTGTTCAACTCTCTGTAGTCAATACATAACCTAAATGTACCATCCTTCTTCTTGACAAACAAAACAGGAGCTCCCCATGGTGACGTGCTTGATCGAATGAAACCACGTTCTAATAGTTCTTGCAGTTGGCTTTGCAGTTCTTTCATCTCGCTGGGTGCGAGTCTGTAAGGAGCACGAGCTATTGGTGCAGCTCCTGGTACAAGATCTATTTGAAATTCAACAGATCGATGTGGAGGTAGTCCCGGTAATTCTTTCGGAAATGCATCGGGAAATTCTTTTGCGATAAAAACATCATTGATGCTCTTTTCTTCAGTTTGTACTTTCTCGACATGTGCTAGAATAGCATAGCAACCTTTTCTTATTAGTTTTTGTGCCTTCAAATTACTAATAAGATGTAGCTTCGTGTTGCCCTTTTCTCCGTACACCATTAAGGGTTCTCCTTCTTCTCGTACAATACGAATTGCATTTTCGTAACATACAATCTCTGCTTTCATCTTCTTCAGCCAGTCCATGCCAACTATTACATCAAAACTCCCTAACTCTACTGGTATCAAATCAATCTTAAATATTTCGCTACCCAGTTTAATTTCTAGATTCCGGCATATATTATCTGCTGAAAATAATTTACCGTTTGCTAATTCGAGTAAAAATTTACTATCCAACTGCGTCAATGGACAACTTAATTTAGCACAAAAATCTCTACTCATATAGCTTCTATCCGCACCCGAATCAAATAAAACGTAAGCAGATTTATTGTCAATAAGAAACGTACCCGTAACAAACTCTGGGTCTTCCTGTGCCTCTGCCGCATTAATATTGAAAACTCTTCCGCAGCCTTGTCCATTCATGTTCTCCTGGTTCGGGCAATTTCTAATAATGTGGCCCGGTTTTCCACATTTATAACAAACTACATTGGCATAACTTGCTCCGACACTACTTGCTCCGCCATTACTCGTTCCGACATCATTTGTTCCTTTCGTTCTGTTAACCCCTGGCCCGTAGACCTCACACTTCGCCGCGCTATGACCATTTCTTTTACACTTGTTGCAAAATTTGGTACAGAACCCCGAGTGATACTTTTCACACCTTTGACATAGCTGCTTCTGATTGTTGTTGTTGTTGCGGTTGTTATTGTTGTTGGGATAATTGTTGTAGTAGTTGTTGTTGTTGTTGTTGTTGTTGTTGTTGTTGTTGTTGTTGTTGTTGTTGTTGTTGTTGTTGTTG
Organism: Rutidosis leptorrhynchoides; assembly: GCF_046630445.1. Classification (NCBI taxonomy): domain Eukaryota; kingdom Viridiplantae; phylum Streptophyta; class Magnoliopsida; order Asterales; family Asteraceae; genus Rutidosis; species Rutidosis leptorrhynchoides. The sequence continues at coordinate 426,214,349 of NC_092335.1, forward strand.
TTGTTGTTGTTGTTGTTGTTGTTGTTGTTGTTGTTGTTTGTTGTTGTTGTTGTTGTTGTTGTTGTTGTTGTTGTTGTTGTTGTTGGGCCGTTGTTGTTGGGCCGTTTGTTGTAGTTGCGATTGATGTTGCGATTGTTGGGATAATTGTTGCGATTATTGTTGTAATTGCTGTTATTGTTGTATTGGTGATTCTTATCACCGTTTTCCTCCCACTTTCTTTTGACTTGCTTCACATTGGCCTCTTCAGCCGTCTGTTCTTTAATTCTTTCCTCAATCTGGTTCACTAGTTTGTGAGCCATTCTACATGCCTGTTGTATGGAGGCGGGCTCGTGTGAACTTATATCTTCTTGGATTCTTTCCGGTAATCCTTTTACAAATGCGTCGATCTTCTCTTCCTCATCTTCGAACGCTCCCAGACACAATAGGTACAATTCTGTGAATCGTCTTTCGTACGTGGTAATATCAAATCCTTGGGTTCGTAACCCTCTAAGTTCTGTCTTGAGCTTATTGACCTCGGTTCTGGGACGGTACTTCTCGTTCATCAAGTGCTTGAATGCTGACCACGATAGTGCGTACGCATCATCTTGTCCCACTTACTCTAGATAGGTATTCCACCATGTTAACGCAGAACCTGTGAAGGTAGGCGTAGCGTACTTCACTTTGTCCTCTTCAGTACACTTACTTATGGCAAACACCGATTCGACCTTCTCGGTCCACCGTTTCAATCCGATCAGTCCTTCGGTTCCATCAAATTCCAAGGGTTTGCAGGCAGTGAATTCTTTGTAGGTGCATCCTACACGATTTCCTGTACTGCTAGATCCAAGGTTATTGTTGATATGTAGTGCAGCCTGTACTGCGGCTATGTTTGAAGCTAGAAAAGTACGGAATTCCTCTTCATTCATATTCACGGTGTGTCGAGTAGTCGGTGCCATTTCCTTCAAAATAGTCAAATGGAACAAGTTAATCATACAGAATATTAAGAGTAGTTAATAGTATTTCGTAGCATAATATGAACTCATTTATAAAAACTTTTTCTTCATATTAGCGTTTTATAAGTTTAAATTCGGGTAGTACCTACCCGTTAAGTTCATACTTAGTAGCTAATATACAATTCAACTACTACAACTCTATATGAAAAACTGATTATAATAATATTTCGCGTTCAAACTTTTATACAATATTTTACAAACTTACAATACCGCTTATTTTACATAAAGCATGAAATATAGCACACAATAACTTTGATACAAGATAGTTGTGAAGATAATTCTAGCTAGTACACAAGTCGTTCAGCAAAGGCAATAAAGACACGTAATTCATACGTCCAAAAACAAGTCATGCATTCTGGTTTTACTAGGACTACTTCCCATCCTTGGTCTTGTGGAACATAACCGTTATGGCCGTTGATAAGACAGCGTGTTGTAACGTCGTCAAAGGGACGAGGGTTACGTAATGTCCAACAGTCCCGTAACAATCTAAAAACCTCATTTCTTACCCCAATTACCGACTCCGTCACTTGTGGAAACGTTTTATTTAATAGTTGTAGCTCGATGTTCTTTTTCTCACTTTGGTGAGAAGCGAACATTACTAACCCGTAAGCATAACATGCTTCTTTATGTTGCATGTTAGCCGCTTTTTCTAAATCATGAAGTCCTATGTTCGGATACATTGAGTCAAAATAATTTCTTAACCCGTTGCGTAAAATAGCACTTGGGTTCCCCGCAATATATGCGTCAAAGTAAACACATCGTAACTTATGGGTTTCCCAATGTGATATTCCCCATCTTTCAAACAAAAGTCTCTTATAAACCAAGGCATTCTTGGAACGTTCTTCGAATGTCTTACAAACTGATTTCGCCGTAAATAGTTGTGCCGAAGAATTCTGACCGACTCTAGACAAGATTTCATCAATCATGTCTCCGGGTAGGTCTCTTAAAATATTGGGTTGTCTATCCATTTTGTATTTTTATACTGTAAAATAGACAAGAGTTAGATTCATAAAAAAAAATACTTATTAATACAAGCAATTTTTACATATATCATAAAGCATAAACACACTATATTACATATATTACACCACACGAATACAACTATCTTATTTCGACTCGCTCGTTTCTTCTTCTTCGGTTTTGGTTCGTTTTGCCAAGTTTCTAGGGATATATGATGTTCCCCTAATACGAGCTGTCGTTTTCCACAACGGTTTAGAAAAACCTGGTGGTTTAGAGGTTCCCGGGTCATTGTTACAACGTAAGGACTTCGGGGGTTGACGATACATATAAAGTTCATCGGGGTTGGAATTAGATTTCTCTATTTTTATGCCCTTTCCCTTATTATTTTCTTTTGCCTTTTTAAATTCAGTTGGGGTAATTTCTATAACATCATCAGAATTCTCGTCGGAATCCGATTCATCGGAGAATTGGTAATCCTCCCAATATTTTGCTTCCTTGGCGGAAACACCATTGACCATAATTAACCTTGGTCGGTTGGTTGAGGATTTTCTTTTACTTAACCGTTTTATTATTTCCCCCACCGGTTCTATTTCCTCCTCCGGTTCCTCCTCTTTCGGTTCTGATTCTTCTTCCGGTTCTGATTCTTCTTCCGGTTCCTCTTCGGGAACTTGTGAATCAGTCCAATATATATTCGACTCTTCGTTATTATTAGGTGAGTCAATAGGATTTGTGCTAGAGGTAGACATCTATCACACAATATCAAACATGTTAAGAGATTAATATATCACCTAATATATACATGTTAATAATATATAGTTTCCAACAAAAATGTTAAGCAATCATTTTTAAAGAAAACACGGTCAAAGTCCAGACTCACTAATGCATCCTACCAAACTCGATAAGACACACTAATGCAAATTTTCTGGTTCTCTAAGACCAACGCTCGGATACCAACTGAAATGTCCCGTTCTTATTGATTAAAAACGTTCCATATTAATTGATTTCGTTGCGAGGTTTTGACCTCTATATGAGACGTTTTTCAAAGACTGCATTCATTTTAAAACAAACCATAACCTTTATTTCATCAATAAAGGTTTAAAAAGCTTTACGTAGATTATCAAATAATGATAATCTAAAATATCCTGTTTACACACGACCATTACATAATGGTTACAATACAAATATGTTACAACGAAATAAGTTTCTTGAATACAGTTTTTACACAATATCATACAAGCATGGACTCCAAATCTCGTCCTTATTTAAGTATGCGACAACGGAAGCTCTTAATAATTACCTGAGAATAAACATGCTTAAAACGTCAACAAAAATGTTGGTGAGTTATAGGTTTAACCTATATATTATCAAATCATAATAATAGACCACAAGATTTCATATTTCAATACACATCCCATACATAGAGATAAAAATCATTCATATGGTGAACACCTGGTAACCGACATTAACAAGATGCATATATAAGAATATCCTCATCATTCCGGGACACCCTTCGGATATGATATAAATTTCGAAGTACTAAAGCATCCGGTACTTTGGATGGGGCTTGTTGGGCCCAATAGATCTATCTTTAGGATTCACGTCAATTAGGGTGTCTGTTCCCTAATTCTTAGATTACCAGACTTAATAAAAAGGGGCATATTCGATTTCGATAATTCAACCATAGAATGTAGTTTCACGTAATTGTGTCTATTTTGTAAATCATTTATAAAACCTGCATGTATTCTCATCCCAAAAATATTAGATTTTAAAAGTGGGACTATAACTCACTTTCACAGATTTTTACTTCGTCGGGAAGTAAGACTTGGCCACTGGTTGATTCACAAACCTATAACAATATATACATATATATCAAAGTATGTTCAAAATATATTTACAAAACTTTTAATACATTTTGATGTTTTAAGTTTATTAAGTCAGCTGTCCTTGTTAGTAACCTACAACTAGTTGTCCACAGTTAGATGTACAGAAATAAATCGATAAATATTATCTTGAATCAATCCACGACCCAGTGTATACGTATCTCAGTATTGATCACAACTCAAACTATATATATATATTTTGAAATCAACCTCAACCCTGTATAGCTAACTCCAACATTCACATATAGAGTGTCTATGGTTGTTCCGCAATATATATATAGATGGGTCGACATGATAGGTCGAAACATTGTATACGTGTCTATGGTATCTCAAGATTACATAATATACAATATAAGTTGATTAGGTTATGGTTGTAATAGATTTATTACTAACTTTCACGTAGGTAAAATGAGTAGTTTTTATCAATCTTGTTTTACTCGCCATTTCTTCGTTTCTAATCCGTTTTGAGTGATTCCAGTGGCCACGGTTTTGTATTGAACTTAACTTTATGAATCTAAACAGAAAAAGTATAAGTTTATAGTCTAAAATACAAGTTACAAGTCGTTTTTGAAAGAGGTAGTCATTTCCGTTTAAAGAACGACATGTTGATGACCATTTTGAAAAACATACTTTCACTTTGAGTTTAACCATGATTTTTGGATATAGTTTCATGTTCATAAGAAAAATCATTTTTCCAGAAGTATAGCTTTTAAATCAAAGTTCTTCTTAGCTTTTAATTATCCCAACCAAAACAGCCCCCGGTTTTACTACGACGGCGTATATCCAGTTTTATGGTGTTTATCGTGTTTCCGGGTTTTAAATCATTAATTTAGCATATCATATAGATATAGAACATGTGTTTTGTTGATTTTAAAAGTCTAGTTAGAAGGATTAACTTTATTTGCGAACAAGTTTAGAATTAACTAAACTATGTTCTAGTGATTACAAGTTTATAACGTTGAATAAGACAGCTTTTTATGTATGAATCGAATGATGTTATGAACATCATTACTACCTCAAGTTCCTTGGATAAACCTACTGGAAATGAGAAAAATAGATCTAGCTTCAAAGGATCCTTGGATGGCTTGAAAGTTCTTGAAGCAGAATCATGACACGAAAATAATTTCAAGTAAGATTTCCACTCGAAATAAGATTGTTATAGTTATAGAAATTGAATTAAAGTTTGAATATGATTATTACCTTGTATTAGAAAGATAACCTACTGTAAGTAACAAAGGTTTCTTGATCTTGGATGATTACTTGGAATGGATTTAGAAAACTTGGAAGTAAACTTGCAATCTTGGAAGTATTCTTGATTTTATGAAACTAGAACTTTTGGAATTTATGAAGAACACTTAGAACTTGAAGATAGAACTTGAGAGAGATCAATTAGATGAAGAAAATTGAAGAATGAAAGTGTTTGTAGGTGTTTTTGGTCGTTGGTGTATGGATTAGATATAAAGGATATGTAATTTTGTTTTCATGTAAATAAGTCATGAATGATTACTCATATTTTTGTAATTTTATGAGATATTTCATGCTAGTTGCCAAATGATGGTTCCTACATGTGTTAGGCGACTCACATGGGCTGCTAAGAGCTGATCATTGGAGTGTATATACCAATAGTACATACATCTAAAAGCTGTGTATTGTACGAGTACAAATACGGGTGCATACGAGTAGAATTGTTGATGAAACTGAACGAGGATGTAATTGTAAGCATTTTTGTTAAGTAGAAGTATTTTGATAAGTGTCTTGAAGTCTTTCAAAAGTGTATGAATACATATTAAAACACTACATGTATATACATTTTAACTGAGTCGTTAAGTCATCGTTAGTCGTTACATGTAAGTGTTGTTTTGAAACCTTTAGGTTAACGATCTTGTTAAATGTTGTTAACCCAATGTTTATAATATCAAAAGAGATTTTAAATTATTATATTATCATGATATTATGATGTACGAATATCTCTTAATATGATATATATACATTAAATGTCGTTACAACGATAATCGTTACATATATGTCTCGTTTCAAAATCATTAAGTTAGTAGTCTTGTTTTTACATATGTAGTTCATTGTTAATATACTTAATGATATGTTTACTTATCATAATATCATGTTAACTATATATATAACCATATATATGTCATCATATAGTTTTTACAAGTTTTAACGTTCGTGAATCACCGGTCAACTTGGGTGGTCAATTGTCTATATGAAACCTATTTCAATTAATCAAGTCTTAACAAGTTTGATTGCTTAACATGTTGAAAACACTTAATCATGTAAAATAACAATTTCATTTAATATATATATAAACATGGAAAAGTTCGGGTCACTACAATGTGCTTGGCACATGTAAGTAGTTAACGTCTGACTTGGACAGACTTTTGATACAGGGACCACTCACGTAACTTTGGTAAATCACAATGACCACCCAAGTAAAAAATACATGGACTTAGCATAAATTTTGAGGTAAAATATAGGGACCATCCAAATAATTTTTTCTTTATTTTTTGTAAGATGGTCGGATGTTTTTTGTTTTAGTTTGAGTTTTGTCACGTTAGTTTTATTTGGTTAGGGTGGTTGTGTTCTTATTTGTTTGTTCTTGCTTCGTTTGATTGGTGGTTTAGTTCGCGTTGTTTTTTTTTTTTTTGTAGTTGGTTCATTCATTTTTAATAAAATTTCCCATATATAATATGTGATAGTGTATCTCCCAGTCCAGTTAATAACCGAAGCTATGTTAACGAAGGTATCACGCTTATTGAGGATTGATGACATAAGAATTGGTCACAAGAACACATATGTCGAATACAAGTCATGAGCGTGATATTCACAAACTAAAACAATGGCGTCCAAACGATAAAAGAAGAATACTCCTAAAGTGTGATCCTAGTATTCAGGTTCCATGAGAAACCGTATCCGTTATACGAAGCTATGGTAACGGAGGAACATAGTAACGGTGGGATCACGGTTACCAATGGACAAAGACTCATCCTAAAGTCACAAGATTACATAGGCTGAAGGAGAGAGGTAAGCGGGTTGACCAAATCGCTACTAGCGTCCAAATGACAAAAGAGGAATGCTTCAGTCTAGCTTTCTTCAACTGCAAGTGTTACAGTCGTCCATAGGGAAAGTTCCCTTTGTCTTATCAGAGATTGCCTTGGAGACTGATCCCCACCTAGAGAACTGGTGAAGAAGCTGTAAAATAGCCCTATAAAAGGAGAGCATGATCTCTAGAGTTGGCATTCGCTCTAAGTCACATTGACTCACACATATACAACTCACAATGAGTTACCTTCGTATCTTGGTGGCGTAAAGTACGATACCTTCGTACTACCTTCGGGGAATCGCCAACAAGCATACATTCACCATTATACACCTCGGCACCACGCAACAAGTGATCAGATCTCAACATCCTTGTTCCTTCAACAAGGATCGCCAAGAATTGTACAAACAATAGGGTTTACTAGAACCCTAAATCTTAAATTCTAAACCACAACAACAACAAAACCCAATACCACATGAGTGGTGTATGGAGGAGGTGAGATGTAGAATTAATATAAACCCTAATTCTAAACCCTAAACACTACCACTAGCACTACGACTAGCACTACCACTAGCACCACAATTATTATAAGAAAAACGGACAAGCATAATTTAAACCGAGACCAAAAAAGCCAATAAACTAAACAAACAAAAATACAACGATAAAACACTAAAACTAAAACCAACAACTTACAATTACATTAAAAGCAATAAAAAAGAGCTCAACCAACAAGGAAGCCACGAGATAAAAAGGACCCAACAAACACCAAGACTAAACCAAAACACCCCAAGCAACAAACAAGCTTCAAATATCCCTCACAAACTCTGTAAAAGTCTTCAAATCGGCACCTCTGCGTGTTATGAAACTAAAAGATATTAACGGATGTGCAAATACTCCGGTATTAGTAGAAAGTAAATAATCACACAGGCGTTCAATCATTGTTGTTCAATCATTGTTACTATGTACTTTCTTATTACTATGTACTTTCTTACATCCTACACGTGAAGTTTACTTTTGTCATGGACTTATGTCAGTTAAGGATTAAATTCGTCTACTTATTTCCTTCCAGAAAACCATGGGTTTAAGTCAAGGAACCCCTCTCGCCTTGAGATCATTGGTTCGAGTGCTGCTTAGACATTATTCGTGTAAAATTATCGTGTGTGCACTATGTTTAGCGGTATCCCGGATATCCGGGTTTCAGATGTTGCGACACGTCCTACGTTCGAACCTCATGGGGGGTTTTCCCAGTAAGCCGCATTACCTTATGGGTGAAGGTCCCGTGGCTTCCTCCAGACACGTGGCCCGGATATGATCGAGTAAGTGACTTCACTTCTGATAAGCCCCGTCAGTGACTCTAAGTGACTCCTAACCTGTTATAAAAAAAAATCCTTTCAAAAAGTAAGATAATAACGTTGCAAATAACTAAACGCCAATAATCTAAATATATTTAGTGCAAACACTTTCTTCATCGACAAACTTAACATTCATAATTAAGTGTCGTTTGCCTTTATAAAAGCCCAAATCTTCAATTCATTTAAAAACAAATCTTGTACTATGTGTCTAAAACGTTTTGTGAGACTTAACATCAAAGGACAGCGACTTCGAAGGCTTCAACATTAGAGGACGAATACTTCACTTATTAGATTAGTATTAGCCATCTTTCCCCTAAATCATATGGAATGGGAGCAAATAAAAAAATAAGAAAAAGGATGCTAAATAGTAACATTACATAAAAGGCACAAAGCATATTCAAAAATAATTTTGATAGACATTATAGACCAATATAAATGGAGAAACTAATAGATTGAAACGACAATTCTAAACAATAGAAGAGCGTTACATTATCTGCACTAACGAAAATAACAAACTCTATATTAAGCTAACGACCAAACAAGAAATGATACCGAGATCATCAATCACAAATTTCATACTTCTATGTAGAAATCAAAAGCTTTACAATGAGCATCAACATATAAAGGCAAAAAAAAAAAAAAAAAAAAAAAAAAAAATCAAAGCTTTTTTCTTTACTAATCACAATCAAGAAAATATGTTCCCCTAGATACCAAACAGGATCAAAAAGCAACTTCACAACCTCCATTAAAGGAGACCATTTCTTCAAAAATCACTAAAGACAGTGGTGCAAGCTGCAGTATGGATTCAAGAACCGGGTTTGACCCAATTCAAGAACAAATTGAAGCAATTGTGTATACACCTAGTCATATTTTTCTCTCCAACTGTACACAAGAAACAACACCCATGAAAGTGCTAAAACAAAATCTCCAAGGACCAGTCTCAGCCAATCACGACCGAGTTCTTCAAGCTTACTCTCAAAGTAAATCCTCCATATTGCCATAGCAATATGAAGAAGCACACAACCTTTAGCAAAAAAGCTTTGAAAGTCTCTATCTTTCACAAATGCCACCATGAACAACAAGATCCCAACAGCAAATAAAAGCAACCCAGAGAACGAATCAGAGGTCTTAATCAGCAACTGATCATGAGGTGTTGATCCTAATAACTTAGTAGCAATTTCATTACCATGACAGAATGCAAACACCTCATGGCTATAAAACATCATTAGGGTTCCACAACTTAAAGCCACTATGGAATAAATTAAACATATTGAGAAAAACCCTGATGATCCCATTTCACATAACACCAAATTTAAGTACTATATTATTTCAATTTAATCAATGCTAAAGAGAACCCATTTGAAACCAATTCTGTAGCTAGCCCTAAATAAGAATCCCCATTTTTTAATATCAGATATAGTAAACCCTAAAGAGATCACCCTAACATCAACCTAACAAATTTCATGACCAAGATCAGGTGAATTTATACAAAACCCACAATTTTTTGGGTATAAAGATTTAAACTTTAGCTAGAATAATAACACCCATATGAATTTATGATGAAATCAGATAACCCTGATTAAAGATTGGTCATTTTTCTTAATATACGGAACCAATAAACAGAACCCACAAGTATCTATTGACAGAAGTTGAAATACTAACCGTAATTAATAATAAATCACCTGTGAAATCTTGACAATTGGAAAGGGTTTATAGAAGAAAGAAGGTAAAGAGGGCAAAGAATGAAGAAGAAATATTTATTATTATTGCCGATAGCAACAGCGATTGTGAGGTGTCGTTAAAGGATATAATCGTAATTATCTTTTAGATTTTTTATGCCGATAACAGTCGTCCGTATATTATGATCTTTCTACGTGCATTAGAAGCTTGTACTTGTTTCGTATTTTTTTTCTTCGAAAAACATCGATTTAAATTAAATTAAATTAAAATTAAAATATGTGATAAGATTAATAAAGTTAGAAGTGATATAGATCGTATAATTTGATTGAGTAAATCCAAAGATCTACTGAACAACTATAATGTGTGTCGACCTATATTGATTACGTCTAAATCTAAATTGGTCGTTTTAGAATTAGACTTATCTGCTTAATTTGAAAAAAGTGTGTTTATCGATTGTTTTAACTTCAAAAACTGTGCAAACCCCATTTGAAATCTGGATTTCAAAGGCGTAAAACAAAAGATTAGATTAACCCCACTCGATTAGATTGAATGAGTTAATATCTTGGATGTTTGATGCACTCCGATATCGACCGGAATCTCAATCGGAGTTGCATTCTTTGACTGAACAATGATGCAGTGTGATTTTGGCAGAGTAACAATACGTGTTCAGTGTGATGTAATGAATGACCCATGAGGCGTATTTATAGATGTTTTCAAATAGTTTGTTAGAGGGAATGATAACGTGACATATGTCCCTTTGGTAACCGTAACAAACTTTACCAGATTCGTGGGCTGACGTGACACATATCCCTTTCATTAGCATAACAAACAAATCCTAACAAACTTTCCTAGATTCGTGGGCTGACGTGGCATATGATCTATTCGTGTGTTCGTTCCGGGACCAAATGCCTATTCCGAGACCATGCTTTGTTTCGGGACTGTGTGATTATTCCGGAATGGTATGGTTATTCCGGAATGGTGTGGTTATTCCGGAATGGTGGAATTGTTTCGGAATGGTGTGGCTGATCCGTTTATGATGTGGTGGATGGGCGGCACACCTTTAATTGGGTATGATGACTTCCAAATGTTTATCCAAGTGTTTCTTCGCAGTACTCTCTTGACCGGGTAAGGTTATAGCCGGCTCATATGTTCGTTCGTAATATTTTTGTAATATTTTGTAGAGGTTACCAGGCGGCCAGCGTATTTGGCTAAGTATACCTTGATGTGGAAATATGATCTGTAACCTCTCGAGGCTTCGTATCTGGGTGGGTAGTGCCGGTATCCGGCACATTTGTCCGGGTAATATGGGCTTATGTGAAGTCACGGCTGGGTTCTATCCAAGATATTTCTTTCCGGAAGCATATTCGGTTATTCTTCTGGTCGGTTTGTTTAGGTGGGACCGGGAGAAGGTATGTATTCCTGGATCATGTTTAGGTGGGATCGGGAGAAGGTATGTATTCCTGGATCATCATGCCGGTTTAATTCCGGGTGAAATTTTGACAAATGGCAAGTCGTATAGAAAATATGACTTTTCTGTTACGGATTTAGTTATGCGTATCATCATTTATCAATATGCATAAAACATTATTACAATTTATTACATTGCACATTACAAATCTATTGAAAATTACTCTTGAACCTACTATAAAATGTTCCTAAACTTCTCGCATATAAAACAATGTCAAAGCACCTTCAAAGGCTCAAACAACCAATAAACACTTGCAACCAAACGGCAACAACCATTGCATACTGCATTTGTAACAACCCGAGCTTTTCCGTTAAAACTTTCGTTAAATACTAGACGTTCGTTAGATAAATCATACGATTTTCCTACGCCGAATTTTTTTAAATACATTTATGAATATTTAATGGCGATTACTTGAATTCACACTTGGTCTTTGGAGGATATTAGTTAATACGTGTTACATATTCAATAAGAAACACGCTTCGGTTTAGAAGTGCTTAGAAAAACGTATAGTTAGTGAAAATGCAGATAACGTCTTTCGAGACAACGAAAAACACTGCTAACGTTCTAATAGTTATATTCTTTTATAATTATTAACTTTAAAATTATATATGATTTATTGGAACTAAAATAAATTAAAAACTTGAGAATATCGGCTAACGCTCGGATAACGTCACAACCTTACGGGTTCAGTTATCGACACTAGGCAACGAAACGAATGATATTTCACTTCCAATAATTATTTTATATAATTATTAGGTTTTAAGAATACTTTTAATTTATGAAGGTTTTTATAAATAAAAAGCATGTAGAATTCGCTAAATGTCCGGTTAACGTTTCGTTTTTTGGTTTCGGGTAACGACACTTAATGGGTACATTTAGGAAACTTGAGTAGCAACTTTTGTGATTCCAAGGAGCCCTTTTTCCAGCCCCTTGGTCGAAATCCACAAGAGGGGGGTTCCCTTACTTTTAATTTCGGCCACTTTGTTAATTAAACCTAATAAGCTAGCTAATTAGGCGCTAACTAAACCCCTTAAACCTACTGGACAAGGAATCACGCCTCATAATCCCTCTCCCTCCCTCTATCGTCGTTTTTCAGCCCCCATAACACCCTCATCATCTCCTCACTTCATCACACAAATTCACCATAAAAATTGTTCAATTGCATGTGCTTCCTTGATCAAAGTTGTTCCCCGTGTCTTTCTCTACGCGCTGGTGTAAGCAATTTGATCTCTAGAGGTATAAATCACCAAAACCTAATTTTAAATTTCAGATTTCTTTAAGATTACATGGTGTTTATAGGTCCCTTTGCTCATGCCCATTGAATTGTGTATGCGTTATATTGCTTAATTTGTTCGTATGTGCAATTTACCGAAATCCCGAATTTGAAACAGGCCATAACTGAAATTTCGACCCATGTTATATATATATGTATGTATGTGTGTGTGTGTGTATATATATATATATATATATATATATATATATATATATATATATATATATATATATATATATATATATACAAGTACATAATTGAACAGCCCTTGAAAAACTAATAATTTTGCACTTAAGAATTGCATGTTTTCGATAAACGGTTCACCCGTTATGCTTAATTCAATTTTCGACTTGTTTATTGCATGCATCTGAAATCTGGGAAAATTGTGTTATGATGTGGAATATGAAATGGTTACCGAACTAAAATATTATGAAAAATCATGCATGTTAGACTAAGATATCACTTGATTTGGATTCTTAAAACTCACTTTACGCTCAATTGATTATTCATGACAACACGTGTTGAATTGTAACTTAAATAGATTGCTTTGGCTAATTGCTTTAATTTCTGGAACATATGCATATGAGATTTGAAAACTTCGAGATCAGTACTTGACTTTTCATGTCGATATTGTTTCTTAAATTTTCCTAGATGTTGAGATTATGCATTCGAATATGACCACCTGAATGGGACCGAATCTGTCCCGAATGCACAGTGTAAGTAACTAGGGGGGTGAATAGTTACTTAATACGTTTTAAAACTTTTTCAATTGATCACTAACTTTATTAACTATGATCAACCAATTTAACTCAAACTTGATGTGTGTTGTGTTTATGTTCAAAATGATAAGTAAAGTAATGTAAAGAACATATACACAAGGATTTATAGTGGTTCGGGTGGATGTTAACTAATCCACATTAATCCACTCCCTGATTACACTAATCAGGATTTCTTGCTTCACTAAGCACTTTTCTCCAAACCCGGTGGAGATCTGATTTATAAGTCTTCAACTTCTTGGTAGACAACAAACCTAATCTTTCTAACCCTTTGAAAGATCAACTGCAACTTAGCTCAACTTGTCTTCAACTTGGACAAGTATTAATCTCCAACTAAGATTAATCAACTTCCTAAGTCCCTTTAAGAAAGTAGATAACTAAGCTAGCCTATGCTTCTACTAATTGAAGTTACAAGATTCACACAATTAGTGATGATAATCTTAAGATGATTCTAGGACATACATCACACTAAGTAAACTCACAAGATGAACAAATTTGATTAGTAAGTTTACAACAACCAAATTCTATATATATAAGATCATAGAATCTTCTCTTGCTTGATCACATTTGAGTAGTAATTAAAGCCCTTGTGATCTCTGGAAACATGCCTTTGAAATGTGCAAGAGGGTCAGCTCCAAATGCTCTCTAATGCTTGCTATTTATGGTGAAATTCAAAAACTAGCTGTTGCTAGACGGTCACTGTCACGGTCGACCGTGGTTCGACCGTGCACGTCTGTGTCCAAAATTTGTATCCGTTGTATAGCCATTTGACTCAGATTTGAATATCATATTTTGGAATCGTTACTTCATTTAGCACCTACAAAAGAAACCCAATATCCTATACAAGTACTATATGCATTAAGTGTGTGGGATTTGGTCTTATTGTGTAAAAATGACATAACACTCCAAATGTGGTAAACCCAACATTCATGCAGAAGTGTCTTGATTGTCATTTTGGGTAATCTTAGTTTGGTCAAGACTTAGTTAGGTTCATTAATGCATTTGGTTCAATCCTAAAGACTAGTCAACATGTCATTAACTTCCTAGTTTCAATTAATCACAAATCATATTCATTTTAAGATTAAGTAGAGATTAATTGAATAATATTTTTTCTAAGTTAAACATTAAGTGTACGTTGTACTTGGACATGTTACACAATGTATGTTACTAGACAAGACCAAATAGATTATTGACCATTATTATTTGTGAACCATGTTATATTTAATTCCTTGAAGTAAACTAGTTATTTGAATCCTATTGTTCTAACTTATAACACATAGCAAGCTTAAGAGCATGTTAACAAGTTGGCAAATTAGTAAGTATCAAACATATTAGCAAGTAGCAAGTAATACTCACATATAGCAAGAGATAGTTATTCTAATATCAATCATATAGATATTTGCATAACAATATGGTTTAAGCTTTAGCAAGCTTACTTGCAATATAACACATTGCATGATTAATGTGTAAGCACACATTAATGTCCAACAGATGTACAAGGGAATAGCAATCTCTAGTTGGGACTTGGTAACCATCCTAAATGTATCTAAGTGTATTTTAGGATTATAAATCTTTACTAGTTATACTTTAAAATGTTGTTCTTCATTTAGCCTTAATTTGTCACTAAGTAATCTTTAATTGTAATTAGTGTTCTAGTGACATTAGCTTATGTGTGTTGGTACTTGGTGATCATCCTAAGAATGTCTAGACAAGTTTTAAGATCACAATTTATTGATTAACACTTATGTGTTATGCCTAATCATGGTTAAATTGTCATTAAGGTGTAATTAAGCATGATTAACCAAGATTAACGTTTTTATGACCAAAACTCAATTGAGTATGGAGGGGCATCTGTAGTGACCCGAACTTTTCCATGATTATATATTAAATGAAAACTATATTTACATGATTAAATGTTTCCAACATGTTAAGCAATCAAACTTATTAAGACTTGATTAATTGAAACGGATTTTGTGTTAACATTTGACCACCCAGTTTGTCCGATGATTCACGAACGTTATAACTTGTATATGACATGATATTATATATATGAACATATATATATGTTTAACATGATGAAATGATAAGTAAGTATCTTATTATGTATATTAACAATGAACCTTGTACATAAAACAAGACTACTAACCTAAGAAATTCAAAACGATATCTATACGTAACGATTATCGTTGTAATAACGTCTTAATATTTATATATAATATTAAGATATATTAGTACATCATGTTATCATAATAATGTAATAATTTAACATCTCACTAGATATAATAACAATGGGATTAATTACATTTAACGAAATCGTTAACTTATAGGTTCCGAAACAACATGTACATGTAACGACTAACGATGACTTAACGACTCAGTTAAAATGTATATACATGTAATGTATTAAGATGTATTGTTACACTTTTGAAAGACTTCATGACACATATCAAAGTACTTCTACTTAACAAAAATGCTTACAATTACATTCTCATTCATTTTCATCAACAATTCTACTCGTATGCACCCGTATTCGTACTCATACAGTACACAGCTCCTAGATGTACATACTATTGGTATATGCACTTCAATGATCAGCTCTTAGCAGCCCTTAATGAGTCATCAAACATGTGGGAACCATTCTTTGTAATCTAGTATGAATTATTTAGCAAGATTACAAAAATATTGTTAATCATTCATGACTTATTTACAAGAAAACAAACTTACATATCCTTTATATCTAATCCATATATCACGACCTAAAACACATACAAACACCTACATTCTTCAATTTTCTTCATCTAATTGAACTCTCTCAAGTTCTATCTTAAAGTTCTAAGTGTTCTTCATAAATTCTATAAGTTCTAGTTTCATAAAATCAAGAATACTTTCAAGTTTGCAAGTATACTTCCAAGTTTTCTAATCCATTCCAAGTAATCATCTAAGATCAAGAAACCTTTGTTACTTACAGTATTTATCATTCTAATTCAAGGTAATACTCATATTCAAACTTTGATTCAATTTCTATAACTATAACTATCTTAATTCGAGTAGAAAATCTTACTTGAACTTGTTTTTGTGTCATGATTCTACTTCAAGAACTTCCAAGCCATCCAAGATCCTTTGAAGCTCTAGATCATTCCTTGTTATTTCCAGTAGGTTTACCTACTATACTTGAGGTAATAATGATGTTCATAACATCATTCGATTCATATATATATATATATATATATATATATATATATATATATATATATATATATAACTATCTTATTCGAAGATTTAAACTTGTAATCACTAGAACATAGTTTAGTTAATTCTAAACTTGTTCGCAAACAAAGTTAATCCTTCTAACTTAACTTTTAAAATCAACTAAACACATCTTCTATATCTATATTATATGCTAACTTAATAATTTAAAACTTGGAAACACTAAGAACACCGTAAAACCAGACATACGCCGTCGTAGTGAAATCGGGGGCTGTTTTGGGTTAGATAATTAAAAACTATGATAAACTTTGATTTAAAAGTTTTCCTTTTGGGAAAATGATTTTTCTTATGAACATGAAACTTAATCCAAAAATTATGGTTAAACTCAAAGTGGAAGTATGTTTTTCAAAATGGTCAACAAGACGTCGTTCTTTCGACTGAAATGACTACCTCTTACAAAAACCACTTGTAACTTGTATTTCTGACTATAAACTTATACTTTTTATGTTTTGTTTCATAAATTTCAGTTCATTAGGAAACCATATCAATTGGATTCACTCAAAACGGATTTAAAACGAAGAAGTTATGGGTAAAACAAAATTGGATATTTTTGCTTATTTTAGCTACGTGAACTTTGTAACAAATCTATACTAATCATAACTTAACTAACTTATATTGTATTATACATGTATTCTAACCTATATTATGTAATCTTGATAGACCATAGATACGTATACAATGTTTTGACATATCATATCGACGTCATCTATATATATTATTTGGAACAACCATAGACACTCTATATGCGGTAATAATCGAGTTAGCTATACAGGGTTGAGGTTGATTCCAAAATAATATATATACTTTAAGTTGTGATCGAGTCTGAGACTTGTATGCACTGGGTCGTGGATTGATTCGAGATAATATATATTGATTTATTTATGTACTACTAATTGTGGACAATTATTTGTGGACTGCAAACATTGGACTGTCAACTTAACAAACTTAAATCGTTAAAATGTAATAAAATACGGTATAATTATATTTCGATCATACTTTGATATATATATATATATATATATATATATATATATATATATATATATATATATATATATATATATATATATATATATATATTACAGGTTCGTGAATCGACCCGTGGCCAAGTCTTATTGTCCGACGAAGTGAAAATACGTGAAAGTGAGTTATAGTCCCATTTTTACTATCTAATATTTTTGGGATGAGAATACATGCAGTTTTGTAAATGTTTTACAAAATAGACACAAGTACTTGAAATTACATTCTATGTTGGATTATAAATACCGAATATCACCCTTTTAGCTTGGTAGCCTAAGAATTAGGGAACATATACCCTAATTGAAGCGAATCCTAAAGGTAGATCTATGGGCACTAATTCCCCCCATACTGGAAAATGGTATGCTTTAGTACTTCGAGTTATTAATACAGATGGATTTCTGTTTTGGGGATATTCTATATGCATTTTGTTAATGTCGGTTACCAGGTGTTCAACATATGAATGATTTTTATCCAGATTGCTATATTCATGCATGATGTTTATGAAAAATGGAAATGAAATCTTGTGGTCTATTAATACAATTTGATATATAGGTTAAACCTATAACTCACCAACATTTTTGTTGACGTTTAAAGCATGTTTATTCTCAGGTGATTATTAAGAGCTTCCGCTATTACATGCTAATTTAAGGACAAGAATTGGAGTCAGCATGCTTGTAATATATTGTTTAAAAAATGCATTCGGAGATTTAAATCAATGTGTAATATTATTGTAAACCATTATGTAATGGTCGTGTGTAAAACGTTATCTTTTAGATTATCATTACTTGATAATCTACGTTATGGTTTTAAACCTTTATCAATAAAATAAAGGTTATGGTTTGTTTTAAAAATCGAATGCAGTCTTTGAAAAACGTCTCATATAGAGGTCAAAACCTCGCAACAAAATCAATTAATATGAAACGTTTATAATCGATATGAACGAGACATTTCAGCATCTATTCTAAGCGTGTTGAGAAATGTTTCATGAATTATAGATGTCGGGAAGTGGTCAAACTAAATTTGGTCAAAATGATCACAGTGAAATCTACGGTCGCAATGCGGTTGACCATGGTGACAATCGTGCAACTTGTTTTCACAAAACTGCATTGCAGATTCAGTCTGGGCTTCTACAGTCAGGTATACGGTCGACCGTCCCTTTGACCGTGTAACTTTAATGATCTTTATTTTCATTCTAAGGTTTGTTTGATTTGGTTATTTGCAAGATAAAGTATGGATTAGTGAACTTGTGTGTTTTATGTTAAGATGTCAATCATCACTTATGCATATGTATGTGTCATCATTGATATTGCGCATTTCATCTATTAATTCTCTCGCAATATCGGTCATATTTGGTCCGTTTGGATACGAATTGAAGTATTTTGGTTGATTTTGTTAAGATTCGAGTTTAGGAATCGAGAAGAGTTATTTTGCATGATTTGAAGGTTTTTGAGGTATATTTTACATCGTGCTATCAGTAGTATCTGTTTTATTAAGTTGATAAAGTGGCTCGAGTTTTTGCGGATGTATGTTTTAACACTGTAAGTCAGAATCAGGAAAAGTGAGAGGTCGTGTGTAAGATCCTGTTTTCCAGTAGTGTGGGACACCGACCAAACAGGTGGGACGCCATCCCAATGTGAAGGACTGGATGCCGTCCTAAAATCTGGACGCCGTCCAGATTAACTGGCGGGCCAGCTTTTTTTTTTTTAGATATTTAAAATGGGTATTTTGGTGATTTCACTTCGTGGACGAATTTAAGGTCCTAGATCAGTTTTGGAGCACCATTTACTCCACCTCCAACAACCACACCTCTTCCAATTCAATTTAGAGAGAAAAAGGGTTTCTAGAGTGAGAAAGCTCAAACCAAGGAAGAAGAAGGTCGAATCAGGTCTATGTGCGAGTTCTAAAGTTGTTCATCTAGTCCCTAGCTACATTTTGATTGTGGTGGTAAGTCTTAACCTCTACTTCCTTGTTTTAATTGTTTAAGGGTTAGGGATTGGGTTAGTAATGAACATATAACCCAATTGTTAGTGTTTTGGGGGTTTTTAGGTAAGATCGAGTCATGAGGACTCAAGAATTGCTAACATAGGGTTTTGAAATGATAAATGAGTTTATGAGTCATAATTGGTTAGTTAATTACTAGCACACCTAGTTATTAAAATGAATGGGTGTTATGTGGGTTAGTGGATGACCCGAAATGGGTGTGTTGGCTTTAAAATGGTCAAATGAGTAACGATTGACCTTGTGGGGAAAGAAGGGTATGAAATACCCTAAATGTGTATTAGTTAGTGTGGTTATACCTTAATCACTAGCTTTTATCGATTTATGATGGTCTTGACCTTAAATGGTCGGTTTTGAGGTAAATGGGGCATTTAATGCATTTAAGTCATTAAATGCACATGAGTAAATTGTTGGTGATTAGTCCAACTAGAGTGTGTGTTGATTGAGTATTTATTATATTAGGTGCTTAGCTTTGAAGCATTCGGAAGTATAAAATCGTCACCAAATCGTTAAGGTGAGTGGAATAATTATATATGTATGTATATGATTTATTTATTTGTGGGGTATGAGTTAAAGTTCGATGTTGACGATACCATATCCTAGAGTATATTGTTTGATTGTTTAGAGGAGGGTTAAAGTTCGATGTTGACGATACCTCAAGTATGGATTTAAAGTTCGATGTTGACAAAGCCATACCACTATTGTAGTGACATTGGATGAGGGTTTAAGTTCGATGTTGATGATACCTCATATGTGGGTTTAAGTTCGATGTTGACGATACCAAATTAACTAGGATGGATGGGAAATAAGTTCGATGTTGACGATACCATTCGTTGGGCTAGCCTTGGAATTTGAATACTATTAGATGTTGTGAACATCAATATTTGTGTATTGTGGCGTAGCATATTATATTGCTTGTGTTATATGCTATTGTTATACTAGCTTGCTTTATCGGGGACTTAGCGTTATACATTATGTGGGTATGCTAATTATGTTGCTAGTATGTATGCGGAATTGGGGTGAGTGATGCAAGTAAGTAAGTTATATATGTATATGTATAATTATTGCATTCACTAAGCTTTAGCTTACCCTCTCGTTGTTTACCTTTTTAGGCTCCGGCGTGGACAAGGGCAAAGGTATTCGTTTGGAATAGTAGTGGCTCTCGGGGGTTTACCTTTTTTGGAAGTTCAGCCAAGATATGGGTAGTTTAATCCCAAACACCATGCTTTAGTGTAGTTTGGAAATTAAACTAGTACGGTCGAAACTTGTATTTTTGAACGAAACACGTAAAACGGCGATGTGGGCCCGATGTTGTAAAACTCGATTTTATTGTGGAAATTTCTTAGTTTAACTTATATTGACATGTTGTAAAAAGGGTTTCGTTTAAAAGTGTCGGGAAGCGGGTTTTCCGCTCATGTAAGTTGAGCACGGGGATCAGGTTCTGGTAGTTCATTGGGATGCCATCCCAAAAGGTTGGACGCCGTCCAGGCCTTCATTACTGGACGCCGTCCAGAATCCTGGACGCCGTCCAGATGTACTAGTCCAGATTTTTTTTTTTTTTGGGGTCATATTTTGGGCATAACAAGGTTTGGGTTGTTACAAGTGGTATCAGAGCATGATCTAAGGGATTTAGGCGACTTGAGATAGGTGCCTAGACTTAAACTTTATTGTGTATGCGCTATTGCGGGACTTGTAGGAGACGGGTCGGACCGGGATGGGTTAGTGCTTAGGTTTATGTGAACTAACGTTGCACTAATTGTTTTGTGTTGTATTTGCAATCATCAAGCGAGATAGACGTTGTACTAGCAAGTTAACGCGACGTGCTCGCATAACAATGATTAACTACCATTGTTACGGGTTCAAATCGTGTCAAACAACCGATGTACAACGATTGTTGAGCAAGATGGGGCGGTGAGGTGAATATGTATATGTGTCATGTCTTTTCGTTCGTTGTTTAATCTATTTCTATTTTATAGAATGAAGATGAGAATTGGACACGACACCAATGAAGGAGGTACGAGCGAGGACCTCGAGTTTACGGCCAAGGTTGAGGCCATTATTAAAAATCAAAGAGCAGAATTTCTTGAGGATGTCTGAAAGGTTTTCCAAGAATCGGTTGATGGGCAAGTAACCGAGTTAATCAATGAGCGAATGAATGCCGCAATTGAAGAAGCATTAGAAGCTAAAAACATTCATCCTCGGGGCGAAGGGGGTGATGGTAATGGTGGATATGGAAGGCGAGATTTCCATTACAAAAATTTCAAGGATGCTCAACCTCCTATGTTTAATGGAGTGAGGGATCCATTGAAAAGCACATGTTGGATCTCCGACATCGAGGGGGCTTTTCGTACCGCGAAGTGTCCTCCCGAGAAGAAGACGAGATACAGTTCTAGCATGTTATGTGAAGAGGCCAAGTTGTGGTGGGACGATAAAATTAAGTTTTATGGTGAAGAGCAATGCATGAGTTTGACGTGGGAAGAGTTTAAAAAGGAATTTTTCAAAGAATACCGAACTCCTTCCGACCTTGATAAAATCTGGGACGAGTTGTACAATTTCCGACAAGGTTCAATGGACTTGGTTACCCTCAATTCAACCTTTTTGGCAAAGACTCGTTTTTGCCCGGAGTATGTTGGCGATGATAACAAGTTGATGCTAGATTTCTATCGTACACTAAGCGATGAGTTAAAGCGTAAGATTAGTCGGGGAATGGCTAAGTCTTTTGAGGAATTGTTTGAGTTAGCCCGGGGCTTCGAACCGGAAGTACCAAAGAAAAGCGATTTCTCTTTCTCTAAGAGAAAATTTGAAGGTTCGAGTCATTCGAACTTTTCCAACAAGAAAAGTAAAAAGGGTTCAGAAAGTGTGAATAGTGTGAAGAAGGGAGGTTTCGGGAACTTTATCCCTACTTGCTACAATTATGGGGTACGTGGTCATTTGTCCCGAGATTGTACAAAGCCTCCTTCGACAAACAAGCTCACTTGTTTTAATTGTAACAAAGAAGGACACCGAAAGTCAGAGTGTCCCGATTTGAACCTCGATCATGTCAAAAGGCTAGAGAAGGCAGCATGTACGGTTCGGGGTCGAAACTATTTGATGACTAATGATGAAGCCAAGCAATCCAATGAAGTTGTCTCAGGTACTTTCATGGTTAACTCTAATCTGGCAAAGATCCTATTTGATAGTGGTGCTAACTTATCGTTTGTTTCTCCAAGATTTGTGCCTAAGCTTGATAAACCACTAGCTAAGTTAAGTCATCTGGTAGAAGTTGAAATAGCGGATGGTAATACGGTGCTAGGGGTTGATGTTTGTAATGATTGTGAAATTGTGTTTGGTTCCGAAACGTTTAAAATCGATCTTATCCCGATGACCTTGGGTGAATTCGATATTTTCGTTGGTATAAACTGGCTCGATCGTCATAGAGCTGATATTACATGCCATGAAAAATCTATTCGTGTGAAGACCCCAAGTGGGGGAGAGTTAATTATTCACGGCTAGAGACGGAGAAGACTTGTGCCATTATGCACTTATGCACGGGCACGTTGTTTTCTTGTTAGTGGTGGCATGACTTTTCTTGCTCATGTAGTTGATACTCGTGAAGAGCCACCATCCATTCGTGAAATTCCGGTGGTTAGTGAATTTGAAGACGTATTTCCGGATGAATTACCGGGTGTACCGGCGGAAAGACAAGTTGAATTTCGCATTGAGTTGCTTCCGGGTGCTACTCCCATTGCTAAAACTCCTTATCGTTTAGCACCAACGGAGATGCAAGAGTTGTTAAATCAAACCCAAGAGTTGTTGAAAAGGGTTTTATTCGACCGAGTGCTTCGCCATGGGGCGCTCTGGTTTTATTCGTGAAGAAGAAGGATGATAGTATGCGGATGTGCATCGATTATCGGGAGGTGAATAAAGTGACGATAAAGAATCGTTATCCATTGCCTCGGATTGACGATTTATTTGATCAACTCCAAGGCGCGACTTTTTTTCTAAAATTGACCTACGGTCCGGCTATCACCAAATGCGGGTCCGTGTGGAAGATATTGAGAAAACGGCTTTTCGAACGCGTTATGGGAATTTTGAGTTTGTAGTTATGCCTTTTGGTCTTACGAATGCACCGGCGGTATTCATGGATCTTATGAACCGAGTGTGCCAACCTATGTTGGACAAGTCGGTGATTGTGTTCATTGACGACATACTTGTCTATTCAAAAAGTATGAAGGAACATGAACATCATTTGCGTGGTGTGTTGAAGACGTTGCGGAAGGAAAAGTTGTATGCAAAATTCTCCAAATGTGAATTTTGGCTAAGGGAAGTTCAATTCCTTGGCCATATTGTGAACAAGGATGGTATTCAAGTAGATCCGGGGAAGATTGAGACAGTGAAGAGTTAGAGACGATCGATTACGCCTACGGAAATCCGAAGTTTTCTCGGATTGGCCGGTTATTATCGTCGGTTTATCCAAGACTTTTCTAAGATCGCTTCTCCATTGACGAAATTGACAAGAAAGAATGCGAGATTTAATTGGGAGAACGAGCAAGAAATTGCTTTTCAATTGTTAAAAGAGAAGTTATGTCAAGCTCCGGTGTTAGTGTTGCCGGAAGGGGTAGAAGACATGACGGTTTATTGTGATGCGTCTGTAAATGGGCTCGGGTGTGTTCTAATGCAAAGGGGTAAGGTCATCGCTTACGACTCTCGATAATTAAAGGAACACGAAACGAGATATCTGACTCATGATCTTGAGTTGGCGGCAGTTGTCATGCGTTGAAAATTTGGCGCCATTACTTGTATGGTGTCAAGTGTACGATTTATTCGGATCATAAGTGTTTGAAACATCTTTTTGATCAAAGAGATTCAAATTATCGTCAACGTAGATGGATGGATGTGGTGAAAGACTATGATTGTGAAATACTTTATCATCCGGGTAAGGCGAATGTGGTCGCGGATGCTTTAAGTCGAAAGTGTCAACATCCAGCGATATGAGTAGGATCGTTACGCATGATTATTACTAACGATTTTCTTGTAAAGCATGGCGAGACTCAAATCGAAGCTTTTGTTAACAATAAGCATGAGGAACGAATCGTGGGACAAATGGAGTTTATTACCTTAGATCTGCATGGTTTGTTATCTTTTCAAGGAAGAGTGTGGGTGCCTAAAATGGGTGATTTCCGACGAGTGCTACTTGATGAAGCACATAAGTCAAAGTATTCCATTCATCCGGGTGCGACGAAAATGTATCTTGATTTGAGGAGAGAGTATTGGTGGTCGGGCATGAAACGTGATGTTGTTAAGTATGTTGAACAATGCGTCACGTGTTTGCAAGTTAAAGCCGAACATCATAAGCCGTATGGTACATTACAACTGTTAGAAATTCGGAAATGGAAATGGAAGCACATCACCATGGATTTCATCACAAAGTTACCAAAAACGGCGAGAACCCAATTTGACTCGATTTGGGTAATAGTTGATCGATTGACAAAAATTGCCTTATTTCTTCCCATTCGGGAAGCGATATCATCGGAGACTTTGGCTAAGTTGTTTATCAAGGAAGTGATATCAAGGCATTGGGTTCCTATATCTATTATTTCGGATCGAGATACTCGTTTCACATCTCGGTTTTGGGAAAAGTTTCATGAAGATATGGGTACACAATTGAAATTGAGCACGGCGTATCATCCTTAAACGGACAGTCAAACCGAATGTACGAATCAAACTTTGGAGGATATGTTACGGGCGTGTATTATTGATTTCGGCGGTAGTTGGGATGAGCACTTACCTTTGGTGGAATTCTCGTATAATAATAGTTATCATACTAGTATCGAGATGCCACCTTACGAGATGCTTTGTGGGCGTAGGTGTCGAACCCCGATTTGTTGGGGTGAAGTGGATCAAAGAGAAATCGGGAGTACCGATTTAGTTTTAGAGACGAATAGCAAGATTGATATGATTCGGGCTCATTTGAAAAAGGCTCAAGATCGAAAAAGAGCGTATGCCAACAAACGAAGGTGACCGATTGAGTTTCAATAGGGTGACATGGTGATGCTTAAAGTTTCGCCATGGAAGGGTGTTATTCGGTTTCGAAAATGAGGGAAGTTAGCTCCTTGATTTATTGGGCCATTTAAAATTTTAGCTCGGGTTGGTGAAGTTGCGTATCGTTTGGAATTACCCAAAGAGCTTGCGGGGATCCACAATACATTTCATGTTTCCCATCTCCGTAAGTGTTTTGCGGATGATTCTTCGTGGGTGTCACTAGACGAGATTGAGCTAAACAATAAGTTAGAGTATGTTGAGGAGCCGATTGCAATACTCGATGAAAAAGTGAAAACGTTGAGAAATAAGGAGGTGAGAACTTTTAAAGTTCAATGGCGTCGATGTATAGGTTCCGAGTTTACATGGGAATCCGAAGAGTTTGTGTTGGTGTACCTTCCTGCTTATCATGCGGCTTGGATCGCGAGGTCGCAATCCGGTTCAAGTGGGGGAGAGTTGTAAGATCCTGTTTTCCAGTAGTGTGGGACGCCGTCCAAACAGGTGGGACGTCGTCCCAATGTGAAGGACTGGACGCCGTCCTCAAATCTGGACGCCGTCCAGATTAACTGGCGGGCCAGCTATTTTGTTTTTAGATATTTAAAATGGGTATTTTGGTAATTTCACTTCGTGGACGAATTTAAGGCCCTAGATCAGTTTTGGAGCACCATTTACTCCACCTCCAACAACCACACCTCTTCCAATTCAATTTTGAGAGAGAAAAGGGTTTCTAGAGTGAGAAAGCTCAAACCAAGGAAGAAGAAGGTCGAATCGGGTCTATGTGCGAGTTCTAAAGTTGTTCATCTAGTCCCTAGCTACATTTTGATTATGGTGGTAAGTCTTAACCTCGACTTCTTTGTTTTAATTGTTTAAGGGTTAGGGATTGGGTTAGTAATGAACATAGAACCCAATTGTTAGTGTTTTGGGGGTTTTTGGGTAAGATCGAGTCATGAGGACTCAAGAATTGCTAACATAGGGTTTTGAAATGATAAATGAGTTTATGAATCATAATTGGTTAGTTAATTACTAGCACACCTAGTTATTAAAATGAATGGGTGTTATGTGGGTTAGTGGATGACCCGAAATGGGTGTGTTGGCTTTAAAATGGTCAAATGAGTAACGATTGACCTAGTGGGGAAAGAAGGGTATGAAATACCCTAAATGTGTATTAGTTAGTGTGGTTGTACCTTAATCACTAGCTTTTAGCGATTTATGATGGTCTTGACCTTAAATGGTCGGTTTTGAGGTAAATGGGGCATTTAATGCATTTAAGTCATTAAATGCACATGAGTAAATTGTTGGTGATTAGTCAAACTAGAGTGTGTGTTGATTGAGTACTTATTGTATTAGGTACTCGGCTTTGAAGCATTCGATTTCGATCATTCAACCACATAATGTAGTTTCGATTACTTGTGTCTATTTCGTAAAACAATTTTAAAAGTTGCGCATGTATTCTCAGCCCAAAAAATATATATTGCAAAAGCATTTAAAAAGGGAGCAAATGAAACTCACAATACTGTATTTTGTAGTAAAATACATATGACGTCAATGAACAAGTGTATGGTTGGCCTTGGATTCACGAACCTATATCATTTGTATATATATATATATATATATTAAAACATATAATCGTAACTGAACAAATTTATTTATTATATCTTAATTTATATATCTAATTTGTGTATGTATTCAAAATGATTAGTATTTATATAGTTATATTAATATATCCATATATATATATATATATATATATATATATATATATATATATATATATATATATATATATATATATATATATATATATATAATTGTTTAGTGTTATATTTAAAAATCAAAAGTTTGTTATATGCGAATATTTATATAAATAATATTAATAAGTTTGATATATATATAGTTATGTAAAATATTAATATAATTATAATATATATGTAATAAGTATATTTTATGCACAAAATATTCATTTGTTTTAAAAAGATAGTTTTGTTAATAATAATGATTTACTGATAATAATAACTTTATTAATAATAATACTAATAATAATTTTATTAATACTGATACTTATAATGATTTGATATCATTAATAATAATACATAATGATAATACTAAAAATTTTTAATGATAATACTAATACTAATGGTGATACTAATAATAACAATAATCTTACTAATAACACAATTAATAATGATAATTTTTAATAATAAAGATACTAATAATATTATTATTAATAATAATGATAGTAATAATGTTAGTAATATTATTAATAATGATATAATAATAATGGCTTTAATACTAATTCTTATATTCATACAAAATATATTAATACAATCAATGCTTAAAGTTAATACTAGTCTTAATAATAATGATAATAATAATTTTATTATTTTAATGATAATAATATTCGTAATAATACTGTTAACATTAACATAATCATAAATTTAATCATAATAATTAACAATAATAATGGTGATACAATAATAATAATACTAACAATGTTAATACTAATAATATCAATAATTAGTAATGTAATAATACTAGTAATTAATAATAATAACATAACAATAATAATAATAATAATAATAATAATAATAATAATAATAATAATAATAATAATAATAATAATAATAATAATAATAATAATAATAATAATAATAATAATAATAATAATAATACTAATAATAATAATTTAAAAGTATGAAGACTACCTTCAAAATAAGTCTCCTAAAAAAAATGCCATCGCCCAGACTCGAACCCCCGACCTCTTGAAAACCCAAAAACAACCCAGACCAGCTGAGCTAGCCCATTTATCTGTTTTAAAACAGAATCTGATTTTATAAAAACCGTATTATTAGTTTTTCCCCTATCTTCTTCTTCACCATCGAATTTGAACGACCAGGGACCCATTTTACGTTACTAACTCTTAAATATATTAACTTAGGATTTGTATTACTTACAGAAAGTATTAGTGATTAACTAAATTAATTAAAACAGAAAATATTTAATAGATTAACTAAATTAATTAAAACAGAAAATATTTAATAGCAGACGCTGGAGAAAAAAATTAAATAAATAAAACGCGTTTGAACTCATAATTTGATTTTTGATTTCTGAAATGTTTTAGCCAAAACTTATAATATCAAACATGTTTCAAATCACCTCTATAAAGTTTTTGGATCATCAATTGATCATAAAACATCATATTAAATTCGAATTTTCTCAAGTACGATCCTGTTGACTTTTATTTCTAAAACTTTGACCTCCAAATTCGGATTACTTAAGAAAAATTGGAAGATGAACATTTGCAGGTAGTTTGTAAAATTAATTCCTAATAACATTGCAATATTACATTTTTAAATTATTTTAAAATTCGGATATTTGGAAAAATAAGGAAGAACAGAGATATCGTTAAATAAGAAAAAAAATAGCTGAATAACTCTGCTTATTCTTGATTTACTGGTGTAGAGATATTGGGTAATTGATAGTGGTGTTAAGAATTCGAATGCAGTTCCTTAACAACTTGTAATGATCGAATAAATAGAAATTAAGGCCGACAATAATAATTTTCAAGGACAGATAAAAATAAAAAAATAAAAAGGTGAATACGATTTGTAACAACTTTTGTTTGATCCTGTAGATTTATTCGACTGGTAACCAGCTAAGAAACAAAAATATAAAGTTGATCGTGAGGTTAAACTGATTCCAAAGAAAAAAGGAATTCGTTTCTTATTTTTTTTAGTAACTAATAAATATAGTATTAATAATAATTGTATTAAATATTATTAACAAAATACTGATAATAATTTAAATATATATATATATATATATATATATATATATATATATATATATATATATATATATATATATATAACAATAAATATATGAGGATTTTAATGAAATCAAAATGATATAATATTCTTATTGATACAAATAATAAATTGTATTATTAATAATAATGATCTTAATGATAATGATAATAATAATAATAATAATCTTAATCAAAGTGTTACTACTCATTATAACATAATAATGATATTAATACTGATAACAACAATATTTGTAATAATAATATCATAACAATTTATATGTATCAATTTTCATCTCCATATATTTTCTTTTAAAAAATAATAATAATATTATCACTAAATTTTAATATTAATATTAGTATAACAATCATATTTGTAATTATATTCATCATGTTATATGAAATGTCCCGTTCTTATTGATTAAAAACGTTCCATATTAATTGATTTCGTTGCGAGTTTTTGACCTCTATATGAGACGTTTTTCAAAGACTGCATTCATTTTTAAAACAAACCATAAACTTTATTTCATAAATAAAGGTTTAAAAAGCTTTACGTAGATTATCAAATAATGATAATCTAAAATATCCTGTTTACACACGACCATTACATAATGGTTTACAATACAAATATGTTATATCGAAATCAGTTTCTTGAATGCAGTTTTTACACAATATCATACAAACATGGACTCCAAATCTTGTCCTTATTTTAGTATGCAACAGCGGAAGCTCTTAGTATTCACCTGAGAATAAACATGCTTTAAACGTCAACAAAAATGTTGGTGAGTTATAGGTTTAACCTATATATATCAAATCGTAACAATAGACCACAAGATTTCATATTTCAATACACATCCCATACATAAGATTTCATATTTCAACACCTGGTAACCGACATTAACAAGATGCATATATAAGAATATCTCCATCATTCCGGGACACCCTTCGGATATGATATAAATTTTGAAGTACTAAAGCATCCGGTACTTTGGATGGGGTTTGTTAGGCCCAATAGATCTATCTTTAGGATTCGCGTCAATTAGGGTGTCTGTTCCCTAATTCTCAGATTACCAGACTTAATAAAAAGGGGCATATTCGATTTCGATAATTCAACCATAGAATGTAGTTTCACGTACTTGTGTCTATTTTGTAAATCATTTATAAAACCTGCATGTATTCTCATCCCAAAAATATTAGATTTTAAAAGTGGGACTATAACTCACTTTCACAGATTTTTACTTCGTCGGGAAGTAAGACTTGGCCACTGGTTGATTCACGAACCTATAACAATATATACATATATATCAAAGTATGTTCAAAATATATTTACAACACTTTTAATATATTTTGATGTTTTAAGTTTATTAAGTCAGCTGTCCTCGTTAGTAACCTACAACTAGTTGTCCACAGTTAGATGTACAGAAATAAATCGATAAATATTATCTTGAATCAATCCACGACCCAGTGTATACGTATCTCAGTATTGATCACAACTCAAACTATATATATTTTGGAATCAACCTCAACCCTGTATAGCTAACTCCAACATTCACATATAGAGTGTCTATGGTTGTTCCGAAATATATATAGTTATGTCGACATGATAGGTTGAAACATTGTATACGTGTCTATGGTATCTCAAGATTACATAATATACAATACAAGTTGATTAAGTTACGGTTGGAATAGATTTGTTACCAATTTTCACGTAGCTAAAATGAGAAAAATTATCCAATCTTGTTTTACCCATAACTTCTTCATTTTAAATCCGTTTTGAGTGAATCAAATTGATATGGTTTCATATTGAACTCTATTTTATGAATCTAAATAGAAAAAGTATAGGTTTATAGTTGGAAAAATAAGTTACAAGTCGTTTTTGTAAAGGTAGTCATTTCAGTCGAAAGAACGACGTCTAGATGACCATTTTAGAAAACATACTTCCACTTTGAGTTTAACCATAATTTTTGGATATAGTTTCATGTTCATAATAAAAATCATTTTCTCAGAATAACAACTTTTAAATCAAAGTTTATCATAGTTTTTAATTAACTAACCCAAAACAGCCCGCGGTGTTACTACGACGGCGTAAATCCGGTTTTACGGTGTTTTTCGTGTTTCCAGGTTTTAAATCATTAAGTTAGCATATCATATAGATATAGAACATGTGTTTAGTTGATTTTAAAAGTCAAGTTAGAAGGATTAACTTTTATTTGCGAACAAGTTTAGAATTAACTAAACTATGTTCTAGTTATTACAAGTTTAAACCTTCGAATAAGATAGTTTTATATGTATGAATCGAATGATGTTATGAAAATCATTACTACCTCAAGTTCCTTGGATAAACCTACTGGAAATGAGAAAAATAGATCTAGCTTCAAAGGATCCTTGGACGGCTTGAAAGTTCTTGAAGCAGAATCATGACACGAAAACAATTTCAAGTAAGATTTCCACTCGAAATAAGATTGTTATAGTTATAGAAATTGAATTAAAGTTTGAATATGATTATTACCTTGTATTAGAAAGATAACCTACTGTAAGTAACAAAGGTTTCTTGATCTTGGATGATTACTTGGAATGGATTTAGAAAACTTGGAAGTAAACTTGCAATCTTGGAAGTATTCTTGATTTTATGAAACTAGAACTTTTGGAATTTATGAAGAACACTTAGAACTTGAAGATAGAACTTGAGAGAGATCAATTAGATGAAGAAAATTGAAGAATGAAAGTGTTTGTAGGTGTTTTTGGTCGTTGGTGTATGGATTAGATATAAAGGATATGTAATTTTATTTTCATGTAAATAAGTCATGAATGATTACTCATATTTTTGTAATTTTATGAGATATTTCATGCTAGTTGCCAAATGATGGTTCCCACATGTATTAGGTGACTCATATGGGCTGCTAAGAGCTGATCATTGGAGTGTATATACCAATAGTACATACATCTAAAAGCTGTGTATTGTACGAGTACGAATACGGGTGCATACGAGTAGAATTGTTGATGAAACTGAACGAGGATGTAATTGTAAGCATTTTTGTTAAGTAGAAGTATTTTGATAAGTGTCTTGAAGTCTTTCAAAAGTGTATAAATACATAATTAAACACTACATGTATATACATTTTAACTGAGTCGTTAAGTCATCGTTAGTCGTTACATGTAAATGTTGTTTTGAAACCTTTAGGTTAACGATCTTGTTGAATGTTGTTAACCCATTTTTTATTATAACAAATGAGATGTTAAATTGTTATATTATCATGATATTATTATATATAATATATCTTAGTATGATATATATACAGTTAAATGTCGTTACAACGATAATCGTTACATATATGTCTCGTTTCGAAATCATTAAGTTAGTAGTCTTATTTTTACATATGTATTTCATTGTTAATACACTTAATAATATATTTACTTATCATTTAACATAATTAACCAAGTGTATCAATATCTTAATATGATTCATATGTACCTAGTAAGACGTTGTTTTAACGATAATTATTATATATATTGTTTTCGAGTTTCTTAAATTAATAGTCTCATTTTTATGTATATAACGCATTGTTAAAATACCTAATGAGATACATACTTATAATAAAATCATGTTAACTATATATATAACCATATATATGTCATCGTATAGTTTTTACAAGTTTTAACGTTCGTGAATCACCGGTCAACTTGGGTAGTCAATTGTCTATATGAAACCTATTTCAATTAATCAAGTCTTAACAAGTTTGATTGCTTAACATGTTGGAAACACTTAATCATGTAAATAACAATTTCATTTAATATATATATAAACATGGAAAATTTCGGGTCACTACAGTACCTACGCGTTAAATAAATTTCGTCCCGAAATTTTAAGCAGTTGGAGGTGTTGACGTATCTTCTGGAAATAAATGCGGGTATTTCTTCTTCATCTGATCTTCTCGTTCCCAGGTGAACTCGGGTCCTCTACGAGCATTCCATCGAACCTTAACAATTGGTATCTTGTTTTGCTTAAGTCTTTTAACCTCACGATCCATTATTTCGACGGGTTCTTCAATGAATTGAAGTTTTTCATTGATTTGGATTTCGTCCAACAGAATAGTGAGATCTTCTATAGCAAAACATTTCTTCAAATTTGAGACGTGGAAAGTGTTATGTACAGCCGCGAGTTGTTGAGGTAGCTCCAGTTGGTAAGCTATTGGTCCGACACGATCTATAATCTTGAATGGTCCAATGTACCTTGGATTTAGTTTCCCCCGTTTACCAAATCGAACAACGCCTTTCCAAGGTGAAACCTTAAGCATGACCATTTCTCCAATTTCAAACTCTATATCTTTTCTTTTACTGTCCGCGTAGCTCTTTTGTCGACTCTGGGCGGTTTTCAATCTTTGTTGAATTTGGATGATTTTCTCGGTAGTTTCTTGTATTATCTCCGGACCCGTAATCTGTCTATCCCCCACTTCACTCCAACAAATCGAAGACCTGCACTTTCTACCATAAAGTGCTTCAAACGGCGCCATCTCAATCCTTGAATGGTAGCTGTTGTTGTAGGAAAATTCTGCTAAAGGTAGATGTCGATCCCAACTGTTTCCGAAATCAATAACACAAGCTCGTAGCATGTCTTCAAGCGTTTGTATCGTCCTTTTGCTCTGCCCATCAGTTTGTGGATGATAGGCTGTACTCATGTCTAGACGAGTTCCCAATGCTTGCCGTATTGTCTGCTAGAATCTTGAAATAAATCTGCCATCCCTATCAGAGATAATAGAGATTGGTATTCCATGTCTGGAGATGACTTCCTTCAAATACAGTCGTGCTAACTTCTCCATCTTGTCATCTTCTCTTATTGGTAGGAAGTGTGCTGACTTGGTGAGACGATCAACTATTACCCAAATAGTATCATAACCACTTGCAGTCCTTGGCAATTTAGTAATGAAATCCATGGTAATGTTTTCCCATTTCCATTCCGGGATTTCAGGTTGTTGTAGTAGACCTGATGGTTTCTGATGTTCAGCTTTGACCTTAGAACACGTCAAACATTCTCCTACATATTTAGCAATATCGGCTTTCATACCTGGCCACCAAAAATGTTTCTTAAGATCCTTGTACATCTTCCCCGTTCCAGGATGTATTGAGTATCTGGTTTTATGAACTTCTCTAAGTACCATTTCTCTCATATCTCCAAATTTTGGTACCCAAATTCTTTCAGCCCTATACCGGGTTCCATCTTCCCGAATATTAAGATGCTTCTCCGATCCTTTGGGTATTTCATCCTTTAAAACTCCTTGTTGCGCCTCCTTTATTTGAGTAGTAAGGTTAGTGTGAATCATTATATTCATAGATTTTACTCGAATGGGTAATCTGTCCTTTCTGCTCAAGGCGTCGGCTACCACATTTGCCTTCCCCGGGTGGTAACGAATCTCAAAGTCGTAATCATTCAACAATTCAATCCACCTACGCTGCCTCATATTCAGTTGTTTCTGATTAAATATGTGTTGAAGACTTTTGTGGTCGGTATATATAATACTTTTGACCCCATATAAGTAGTGCCTCTAAGTCTTTAATGCAAAAACAACCGCGCCTAATTCCAAATCACGCGTCGTATAATTTTGCTCGTGAATCTTCAATTGTCTAGACGCATAAGCAATCACCTTCGTCCGTTGCATTAATACACAACCGAGACCTTGCTTTGATGCGTCACAATAAATCACAAAATCATCATTCCCTTCAGGCAATGACAATATAGGTGCCGTAGTTAGCTTTTTCTTCAATAATTGAAACGCCTTCTCTTGTTTATCCTTCCATTCAAATTTCTTCCCTTTATGCGTTAATGCAGTCAAGGGTTTTGCTATTTTGGAGAAATCTTGGATGAATCTTCTGTAGTAACCAGCCAATCCTAAAAATTGACGTATATGCTTCAGAGTTTTCGGGTTTCCCACTTTTCAACGGTTTCGATCTTTGCCGGGTCCACCTGGATACCTTCTTTGTTCACTATGTGACCGAGGAATTGAACTTCTTCCAACCAAAATGCACACTTTGAAAACTTAGCGTACAGTTTTTCTTTCCTCGATACTTCTAGCACTTTTCTCAAATGTTCTTCGTGCTCTTGATCATTCTTTGAGTAAATAAGTATGTCATCGATGAAAACAATGACAAACTTGTCAAGATATGGCCCACACACTCGGTTCATAAGGTCCATGAACACAGCTGGTGCGTTAGTCAATCCAAACGGCATAACCATAAACTCGTAATGACCATAACGCGTCCTAAAAGCAGTTTTTGGAATATCATCCTCCTTTACTCGCATTTGATGATATCCAGAACGTAAATCGATCTTCGAATAAACCGACGAGCCTTGTAGTTGATCAAATAATTCGTCAATTCTCGGCAGTGGATAACGGTTTTTGATGGTAAGTTTTTTCAACTCTCTATAGTCAATACACAACCTAAATGTATCATCCTTCTTCTTGACAAACAAAACAGGAGCTCCTCATGGTGATGTGCTTGGTCGAATGAAACCACGTTCTAATAGTTCTTGTAATTGGCTTTACAGTTCTTTCATCTCGCTGGGTGCGAGTCTGTAAGGAGCACGAGCTATTGGTGCAGCTCCTGGTACAAGATCTATTTGAAATTCAACAGATCGATGTGGGGGTAATCCCGGTAATTCTTTCGAAAATACATCGGGAAATTCTTTTGCGACGGGAACATCATTGATGCTCTTTTCTTCAGTTTGTACTTTCTCGACGTGTGCTAGAACAGCATAGCAACCTTTTCTTATTAGTTTTTGTGCCTTCAAATTACTAATAAGATGTAGCTTCGTGTTGCCCTTTTCTCCGTACACCATTAAGGGTTTTCTTTTTTCTCGTATAATGCGAATTGCATTTTTGTAACAAACGATCTCTGCTTTCACTTCTTTCAACCAGTCCATACCGATTATCACATCAAAACTCCCTAACTCTACTGGTATCAAGTCAATCTTAAATGTTTCGCTAACCAGTTTAATTTCTCGATTCCGACATATATTATCTGCTGAAATTAATTTACCATTTGCTAATTCGAGTAAAAATTTACTATCCAACGGCGTCAATGGACAACTTAATTTAGCACAAAAATCTCTACTCATATAGCTTCTATCCGCACTCGAATCAAATAAAACGTAAGCAGATTTATTGTCAATAAGAAACGTACCCGTAACAAGCTCCGGGTCTTCCTGTGCCTCTGCCGCATTAATATTGAAAACTCTTCCGCGGCCTTGTCCATTCGTGTTCTCCTGGTTCGGGCAATTTCTAATAATGTGGCCCGATTTTCCACATTTATAACAAACTACATTGGCATAACTTGCTCTGACACTACTTGCTCTGCCATTACTCGTTCCGACACCATTTGTTCCTTTCGTTCTGTTAACCCCTGGTCCGTAGACCTCACACTTCACCGCGCTATGACCATTTCTTTTACACTTGTTGCAAAATTTGGTGCAGAACTCCGAGTGATACTTTTCACACCTTTGGCATAGCTGCTTCTGATTGTTGTTGTTGTTGCGGTTGTTATTGTTATTGGGATGATTGTTGTAGTTGCTGCTGTTGTTGTTGTTGTTGTTGTTGTTGTTGTTGTTGTTGTTGTTGTTGTTGTTGTTGTTGTTGTTGTTGTTGTTGTTGTTGTTGTTGTTGTTGTTGTTGTTGTTATTGTTGTTGTTGTTGGGACGTTTGTTGTAGTTGCGATTGATGTTGCGATTGTTGGGATAGTTGTTGCGATTATTGTTGTAATTGCTGTTGTTATTGTATTGGTGATTCTTATCACCGTTTTCCTCCCACTTTCTTTTGACTTACTTCACATTGGCCTCTTCAGCCACCTGTTCTTTAATTCTTTCCTCAATCTGGTACACTAGTTTGTGAGCCATTCTACATGCCTGTTGTATGGAGGCGGGCTCGTGTGAACTTATATCTTCTTGGATTCTTTCCGGTAATCCTTTCACAAACGCGTCGATCTTCTCTTCCTCATCTTCGAACGCTCCCGAACACAATAGGCACAATTCTGTGAATCGTCTTTCGTACGTGGTAATATCAAATCCTTGGGTTCGTAACCCTCTAAGTTCTGTCTTGAGCTTATTGACCTCGGTTCTGGGACGGTAATTCTCGTTCATCAAGTGCTTGAATGCTGACCACGGTAGTGCGTACGCATCATCTTGTCCCACTTGCTCTAGATAGGTATTCCACCATGTTAACGCAGAACCTGTGAAGGTATGCGTAGCGTACTTCACTTTTTCCTCTTCAGTACACTTACTTATGGCAAACACCGATTCGACCTTCTCGGTCCACCGTTTCAATCCGATCGGTCCTTCGGTTCCATCAAATTCCAAAGGTTTGCAGGCAGTGAATTCTTTGTAGGTGCATCCTACACGATTTCCTGTACTGCTAGATCCAAGGTTATTGTTGGTATGTAGCGCAGCCTGTACTGCGTCTATGTTTGAAACTATAAAAGTACAGAATTCCTCTTCATTCATATTCATGGTGTGTCGAGTAGTCGGTGCCATTTCCTTCAAAATAGTCAAATGGAACAAGTTAATCATACAGAATATTAAGAGTAGTTAATAGTATTTCGTAGCATAATATGAACTCATTTATAAAAGCTTTTTCTTCATATTAGCGTTTTATAAGTTTAAATTCGGGTAGTACCTACCCGTTAAGTTCATACTTAGTAGCTAATATACAATTCAACTACTACAATTCTATATGAAAAACTGATTATAATAATATTTCGGTTTCAAACTTTTATACAATATTTTACAAACTTACAATACCGCTTATTTTACGTAAAGCATGAAATATAGCACACAATAACTTCGATACAAGATAGTTGTCAAGATAATTCTAGCTAGTACACAAGTCGTTCAGAAAAGGCAATAAAGACACGTAATTCATACGTCCAGAAACAAGTCATGCATTCTGGTTTTACTAGGACTACTTCCCATCCTTGGTCTTGTGGAACATAATCGTTATGGCTGTTGATAAGACAGCGTGTTGTAACGTCGTCAAAGGGACGAGGGTTACGTAATGACCAACAGTCTCGTAATAACCTAAAAACCTCATTTCTTACCCCAATTACTGACTCCGTCACTTGTGGGAACGTTTTGTTTAATAGTTGTAGCCCGATGTTCTTTTTCTCACTTTGGTGAGAAGCGAACATTACTAACCCGTAAGCATAGCATGCTTCTTTATGTTGCATGTTAGCTGCTTTTTCTAAATCATGAAGTCCTATATTCGGATACATTGAGTCAAAATAATTTCTTAACCCGTTGCGTAAAATAGCATTTGGGTTCCCCGCAATATATGCGTCAAAGTAAACACATCGTAACTTATGGGTTTCCCAATGTGATATCCCCCATCTTTCAAACGAAAGTCTCTTATAAACCAAGACATTCTTGGAACGTTCTTCGAATGTCTTACAAACTGATTTCGCCGTAAATAGTTGTGCCGAAGAATTCTGACCGACTCTAGACAAGATTTCATCAATCATTTCTCCGGGTAGGTCTCTTAAAATATTGGGTTGTCTATCCATTTTGTGTTTTTATACTGTAAAATAGACAAGTGTTAGATTCATAAAAAAAATACTTATTAATACAAGCAATTTTTACATATATCATAAAGCATAAGCACACTATATTACATATATTACACCACACGAATACAACTATCTTATTCTGACTCGCTCGTTTCTTCTTCTTCGGTTTTGGTTCGTTTTGCCAAGTTTCTAGGGATATATGATGTTC
Source organism: Rutidosis leptorrhynchoides (assembly GCF_046630445.1). Classification (NCBI taxonomy): domain Eukaryota; kingdom Viridiplantae; phylum Streptophyta; class Magnoliopsida; order Asterales; family Asteraceae; genus Rutidosis; species Rutidosis leptorrhynchoides. Next base: position 426,253,638 of record NC_092335.1, read on the forward strand.
CCCTAATATGAAATGTCCCGTTCTTATTGATTAAAAACGTTCCATATTAATTGATTTCGTTGCGAGGTTTTGACCTCTATATGAGACGTTTTTCAAAGACTGCATTCATTTTAAAACAAACCATAACCTTTATTTCATCAATAAAGGTTTAAAAAGCTTTACGTAGATTATCAAATAATGATAATCTAAAATATCCTGTTTACACACGACCATTACATAATGGTTTACAATACAAATATGTTACAACAAAATAAGTTTCTTGAATGCAGTTTTTACACAATATCATACAAGCATGGACTCCAAATCTCGTCCTTATTTAAGTATGCGACAGCGGAAGCTCTTAATAATCACCTGAGAATAAACATGCTTAAAACGTCAACAAAAATGTTGGTGAGTTATAGGTTTAACCTATATATATCAAATCATAATAATAGACCACAAGATTTCATATTTCAATACACATCCCATACATAGAGATAAAAATCATTCATATGGTGAACACCTGGTAACCGACAATAACAAGATGCATATATAAGAATATCCCCATCATTCCGGGACACCCTTCGGATATGATATAAATTTCGAAGTACTAAAGCATCCGGTACTTTGGATGGGGTTTGTTAGGCCCAATAGATCTATCTTTAGGATTCGCGTCAATTAGGGTGTCTGTTCCCTAATTCTTAGATTACCAGACTTAATAAAAAGGGCATATTCGATTTCGATAATTCAACCATAGAATGTAGTTTCACGTACTTGTGTCTATTTTGTAAATCATTTATAAATCCTGCATGTATTCTCATCCCAAAAATATTAGATTTTAAAAGTGGGACTATAACTCACATTCACAGATTTTTACTTCGTCGGGAAGTAAGACTTGGCCACTGTTGATTCACGAACCTATAACAATATATACATATATATTAAAGTATGTTCAAAATATATTTACAACACTTTTAATATATTTTGATGTTTTAAGTTTATTAAGTCAGCTGTCCTCGTTAGTAACCTATAACTAGTTGTCCACAGTTAGATGTACAGAAATAAATCGATAAATATTATCTTGAATCAATCCACGACCCAGTGTATACGTATCTCAGTATTGATCACAACTCAAACTATATATATTTTGGAATCAACCTCAACCCTGTATAGCTAACTCCAACATTCACATATAGAGTGTCTATGGTTGTTCCGAAATATATATAGATGTGTCGACATGATAGGTCGAAACATTGTATACGTGTCTATGGTATCTCAAGATTACATAATATACAATACAAGTTGATTAAGTTATGGTTGGAATAGATTTGTTACCAATTTTCACGTAGCTAAAATGAGAAAAATTATCCAATCTTGTTTTACCCATAACTTCTTCATTTTAAATCCGTTTTGAGTGAATCAAATTGATATGATTTCATATTGAACTCTATTTTATGAATCTAAACAGAAAAAGTATAGGTTTATAGTCGGAAAAATAAGTTACAAGTCGTTTTTGTAAAGGTAGTCATTTCAGTCGAAAGAACGACGTCTAGATGACCATTTTAGAAAACATACTTCCACTTTGAGTTTAACCATAATTTTTGGATATAGTTTCATGTTCATAATAAAAATCATTTTCTCAGAATAACAACTTTTAAATCAAAGTTTATCATAGTTTTTAATTAACTAACCCAAAACAGCCCGCGGTGTTACTACGACGGCGTAAATCCGGTTTTACGGTGTTTTTCGTGTTTCCAGGTTTTAAATCATTAAGTTAGCATATCATATAGATATAGAACATGTGTTTAGTTGATTTTAAAAGTCAAGTTAGAAGGATTAACTTTTGTTTGCGAACAAGTTTAGAATTAACTAAACTATGTTCTAGTGATTACAAGTTTAAACCTTCGAATAAGATAGCTTTATATGTATGAATCAAATGATGTTATGAACATCATTACTACCTTAATTTCCTTGGATAAACCTACTGGAAAAGAGAAAAATGGATCTAGCTTCAATGGATCCTTGGATGGCTCGAAGTTCTTGAAGCAGAATCATGACACGAAAACAAGTTCAAGTAAGATCATCACTTGAAATAAGATTGTTATAGTTATAGAAATTGAACCAAAGTTTGAATATGATTATTACCTTGTATTAGAATGATAACCTACTGTAAGAAACAAAGATTTCTTGAGGTTGGATGATCACCTTACAAGATTGGAAGTGAGCTAGCAAACTTGAAAGTATTCTTGATTTTATGAAACTAGAACTTTTGGAATTTATGAAGAACACTTAGAACTTGAAGATAGAACTTGAGAGAGATCAATTAGATGAAGAAAATTGAAGAATGAAAGTGTTTGTAGGTGTTTTTGGTCGTTGGTGTATGGATTAGATATAAAGGATATGTAATTTTGTTTTCATGTAAATAAGTCATGAATGATTACTCATATTTTTGTAATTTTATGAGATATTTCATGCTAGTTGCCAAATGATGGTTCCCACATGTGTTAGGTGACTCACATGGGCTGCTAAGAGCTGATCATTGGAGTGTATATACCAATAGTACATACATCTAAAAGCTGTGTATTGTACGAGTACGAATACGGGTGCATACGAGTAGAATTGTTGATGAAACTGAACGAGGATGTAATTGTAAGCATTTTTGTTAAGTAGAAGTATTTTGATAAGTGTATTGAAGTCTTTCAAAAGTGTATAAATACATATTAAAACACTACATGTATATACATTTTAACTGAGTCGTTAAGTCATCGTTAGTCGTTACATGTAAGTGTTGTTTTGAAACCTTTAGGTTAACGATCTTGTTAAATGTTGTTAACCCAATGTTTATAATATCAAATGAGATTTTAAATTATTATATTATCATGATATTATCATGTATGAATATCTCTTAATATGATATATATACATTAAATGTCTTTACAACGATAATCGTTACATATATGTCTCGTTTAAAAATCATTAAGTTAGTAGTCTTGTTTTTACATATGTAGTTCATTGTTAATATACTTTATGATATGTTTTCTTATCATAGTATCATGTTAACTATATATATATATCCATATATATGTCATCATATAGTTTTTACAAGTTTTAACGTTCGTGAATCACCGATCAACTTGGGTGGTCAATTGTCTATATGAAACATATTTCAATTAATCAAGTCTTAACAAGTTTGATTGCTTATCATGTTGGAAACATTTAATCATGTAAATATCAATCTCAATTAATATATATAAACATGGAAAAGTTCGGGTCACTACAGTACCTACCCGTTAAATAAATTTCGTCCCGAAATTTTAAGCTGTTGAAGGTGTTGACGAATCTTCTGGAAATAGATGCGGGTATTTCTTCTTCATCTAATCTTCACGCTCCCAGGTGAACTCGGGTCCTCTACGAGCATTCCATCGAACCTTAACAATTGGTATCTTGTTTTGCTTAAGTCTTTTAACCTCACGATCCATTATTTCGACGGGTTCTTCGATGAATTGAAGTTTTTCGTTGATTTGGATTTCATCTAACGGAATAGTGAGATCTTCTTTAGCAAAACATTTCTTTAAATTCGAGACGTGGAAAGTATTATGTACAGCCGCGAGTTGTTGAGGTAACTCTAGTCGGTAAGCTACTGGTCCGACACGATCAATAATCTTGAATGGTCCAATATACCTTGGATTTAATTTCCCTCGTTTACCAAATCGAACAACGCCTTTCCAAGGTGCAACTTTAAGCATGACCATCTCTCCAGTTTCAAATTCTATATCTTTTCTTTTAATGTCAGCGTAGCTCTTTGGTCGACTTTGGGCGGTTTTCAACCGTTGTTGAATTTGGATGATCTTCTCGGTAGTTTCTTGTATAATCTCCGGACCCGTAATCTGTCTATCCCCCACTTCACTTCAACAAATCGGAGATCTGCACTTTCTACCATAAAGTGCTTCAAACGGCGCCATCTCAATGCTTGAATGGTAGCTGTTGTTGTAGGAAAATTCTGCTAACGGTAGATGTCGATCCCAACTGTTTCCGAAATCAATAACACATGCTCGTAGCATGTCTTCAAGCGTTTGTATCGTCCTTTCGCTCTGCCCATCAGTTTGTGGATGATAGGCAGTACTCATGTCTAGACGAGTTCCTAATGCTTGCTGTAATGTCTGCCAGAATCTTGAAATAAATCTGCCATCCCTATCAGAGATAATAGAGATTGGTATTCCATGTCTGGAGACGACTTCCTTCAAATACAGTCGTGCTAACTTCTCCATCTTGTCATCTTCTCTTATTGGTAGGAAGTGTGCTGATTTGGTAAGACGATCAACTATTACCCAAATAGTATCAAAACCACTTGCAGTCCTTGGCAATTTAGTGATGAAATCCATGGTAATGTTTTCCCATTTCCATTCCGGGATTTCGGGTTGTTGAAGTAGACCTGATGGTTTCTGATGCTCAGCTTTGACCTTAGAACACGTCAAACATTCTCCTACGTATTTAGCAACATCGGCTTTCATACCCGGCCACCAAAAATGTTTCTTGAGATCCTTGTACATCTTCCCCGTTCCAGGATGTATTGAGTATCTGGTTTTATGAGCTTCTCTAAGTACCATTTCTCTCATATCTCCAAATTTTGGTACCCAAATCCTTTCAGCCCTATACCGGGTTCCGTCTTCCCGAATATTAAGATGCTTCTCCGATCCTTTGGGTATTTCATCCTTTAAATTTCCCTCTTTTAAAACTCCTTGTTGCGCCTCCTTTATTTGAGTAGTAATGTTATTATGAATCATTATATTCATAGATTTTACTCGAATGGGTTCTCTGTCCTTCCTGCTCAAGGCATCGGCTACCACATTTGCCTTCCCCGGGTGGTAACGAATCTCAAAGTCGTAATCATTCAATAATTCAATCCACCTACGCTGCCTCATATTCAGTTGTTTCTGATTAAATATGTGTTGAAGACTTTTGTGGTCGGTATATATAATACTTTTAACCCCATATAAGTAGTGCCTCCAAGTCTTTAATGCAAAAACAACTGCGCCTAATTCCAAATCATGCGTCGTATAATTTTGTTCGTGAATCTTCAATTGTCTAGACGCATAAGCAATCACCTTCGTTCGTTGCATTAATACACAACCGAGACCTTGCTTTGATGCGTCACAATAAATCACAAAATCATCATTCCCTTCAGGCAATGACAATATAGGTGCCGTAGTTAGCTTTTTCTTCAATAACTGAAACGCTTTCTCTTGTTCATCATTCCATTCAAATTTCTTCCCTTTATGCGTTAATGCAGTCAAGGGTTTTGCTATTCTGGAAAAGTCTTGGATGAACCTTCTGTAGTAACCAGCTAGTCCTAAAAACTGGCGTATGTGTTTCGGAGTTTTCGGGGTTTCCCACTTTTCAACAGTTTCTATCTTTGCCGGATCCACCTTAATACCTTCTTTGTTCACTATGTGACCGAGGAATTGAACTTCTTCCAACCAAAATGCACACTTTGAAAACTTAGCGTACAATTCTTCCTTCCTCAATACTTCTAACACCTTTCTCAAATGTTCACCGTGTTCTTGGTCATTCTTTGAGTAAATAAGTATGTCATCAATGAAAACAATGACAAACTTGTCAAGGTATGGTCCACACACTCGGTTCATAAGGTCCATGAACACAGCTGGTGCATTAGTTAAACCAAACGGCATGACCATAAACTCGTAATGACCGTAACGTGTTCTGAAAGCAGTCTTTGGAATATCATCTTCTTTCACCCGCATTTGATGATACCCGGAACGTAAGTCAATCTTTGAATAAACAGACGAGCCTTGTAGTTGATCAAATAAGCCGTCGATTCTCGGTAGTGGGTAGCGATTCTTGATGGTAAGTTTGTTCAACTCTCGGTAGTCGATACACAACCTGAATGTACCATCTTTCTTCTTGACAAACAAAACAGGAGCTCCCCAAGGTGATGTGCTTGGTCGAATGAAACCACGCTCTAAAAGTTCTTGTAATTGGCTTTGCAGTTCTTTCATCTCGCTGGGTGCGAGTCTGTAAGGAGCACGAGCTATTGGTGCAGCTCCTGGTACAAGATCTATTTGAAATTCAACAGATCGATGTGGGGGTAATCCCGGTAATTCTTTCGGAAATACATCGGGAAATTCTTTTGCAATGGGAACATCATTGATGCTCTTTTCTTCAGTTTGTACTTTCTCGACGTGTGCTAGAACAGCATAGCAACCTTTTCTTATTAGTTTTTGTGCCTTCAAATTACTAATAAGATATAGCTTCGTGTTGCCCTTTTCTCCGTACACCATTAAGGGTTTTCCTTTTTCTCGTATAATGCGAATTGCATTTTTGTAACAAACGATCTCCGCTTTCACTTCTTTCAACCAGTCCATACCGATTATCACATCAAAACTCCCTAACTCTACTGGTATCAAATCAATCTTAAATGTTTCGCTAACCAGTTTAATTTCTCGATTCCGACATATATTATCTGCTGAAATTAATTTACCATTTGCTAATTCGAGTAAAAATTTACTATCCAAAGGCGTCAATGGACAACTTAATTTAGCACAAAAATCTCTACTCATATAGCTTCTATCCGCACCCGAATCAAATAAAACGTAAGCAGATTTATTGTCAATAAGAAACGTACCCGTAACAAGCTCCGGGTCTTCCTGTGCCTCTACTGCATTAATATTGAAAACTCTTCCACGGCCTTGTCCATTCGTGTTCTCCTGGTTCGGGCAATTTCTAATAATGTGGCCTGGTTTTCCACATTTATAACAAACTACATTGGCATAACTTGCTCCGACACTACTTGCTCCGCCATTACTCGTTCCGACACCATTTGTTCCTTTCGTTCTATTAACCCCTGGTCCGTAGACCTCACACTTCGCCGCGCTATGACCATTTCTTTTACACTTGTTGCAAAATTTGGTGCAGAACCCCGAGTGATTCTTTTCACACCTTTGGCATAGCTGCTTCTGATTGTTGTTGTTGTTGCGGTTATTATTGTTGTTGGGATGATTGTTGTAGTTGCTGTTGTTGTTGTTGTTGTTGTTGTTGTTGGGCCGTTTGTTGTAGTTGCGATTGATGTTGCGATTGTTGGGATAATTGTTGCGATTATTGTTGTAATTGTTGTTGTTGTTGTTGTATTGGTGATTCTTATCACCGTTTTCCTCCCACTTTCTTTTGACTTGCTTCACATTGGCCTCTTCAGCAGTCTGTTCTTTAATTCTTTCTTCAATCTGGTTCACTAGTTTGTGAGCCATTCTACATGCCTGTTGTATGGAGGCGGGCTCGTGTGAACTTATATCTTCTTGGATTCTTTCCGGTAATCCTTTCACAAACGCGTCGATCTTCTCTTCCTCATCTTCGAATGCTCCCGGACACAATAGGCACAATTCTGTGAATCGTCTTTCGTACGTGGTAATATCAAATCCTTGGGTTCGTAACCCTCTAAGTTCTGTCTTGAGCTTATTGACCTCGGTTCTGGGACGGTACTTCTCGTTCATCAAGTGCTTGAATGCTGACCACGGTAGTGCGTACGCATCATCTTGTCCCACTTGCTCTAGATAGGTATTCCACCATGTTAACGCAGAACCTGTGAAGGTATGCGTAGCGTACTTCACTTTGTCCTCTTCAGTACACTTACTTATGGCAAACACCGATTCAACCTTCTCGGTCCACCGTTTCAATCCGATCGGTCCTTCGGTTCCATCAAATTCCAAAGGTTTGCAGGCAGTGAATTCTTTGTAGGTGCATCCTACACGATTTCCTGTACTGCTAGATCCAAGGTTATTGTTGGTATGTAGCGCAGCTTGTACTGCGGCTATGTTTGAAGCTAGAAAAGTACGGAATTCCTCTTCATTCATATTCACGGTGTGTCGAGTAGTCGGTGCCATTTCCTTCAAAATAGTTAAATGGAACAAGTTAATCATACAGAATATTAAGAGTAGTTAATAGTATTTCGTAGCATAATATGAACTCATTTATAAAAGCTTTTTCTTCATATTAGCGTTTTATAAGTTTAAATTCGGGTAGTACCTACCCGTTAAGTTCATACTTAGTAGCTAATATACAATTCAACTACTACAATTCTATATGAAAAACTGATTGTAATAATATTTCGCGTTCAAACTTTTATACAATATTTTACAAACTTACAATACCGCTTATTTTACATAAAGCATGAAATATAGCACACAATAACTTTGATACAAGATAGTTGTGAAGACAATTCTAGCTAGTACACAAGTCGTTCTGCAAAGGCAATAAAGACACGTAATTCATACGTCCAGAAACAAGTCATGCATTCTGGTTTTACTAGGACTACTTCCCATCCTTGGTCTTGTGCAACATAACCGTTATGGCCGTTGATAAGACAGCGTGTTGTAACGTCATCAAAGGGACGAGGGTTACGTAATGTCCAACAGTCCCGTAATAATCTAAAAACCTCATTTCTTACCCCAATTACCGACTCCGTCACTTGTGGAAACGTTTTGTTTAATAGTTGTAGCCCGATGTTCTTGTTCTCACTTTGGTGAGAAGCGAACATTACTAATCCGTAAGCATAACATGCTTCTTTATGTTGCATGTTAGCCGCTTTTTCTAAATCACGAAGTCCAATATTCGGATATATTGAGTCAAAATAATTTCTTAACCCGTTGCGTAAAATAGCATTTGGGTTCCCCGCAATATATGCGTCAAAGTAAACACATCGTAACTTATGGGTTTCCCAATGTGATATCCCCCATCTTTCAAACAAAAGTCTCTTATAAACCAAGACATTCTTGGAACGTTCTTCGAATGTCTTACAAACTGATCTCGCCTTAAATAGTTGTGCCGAAGAATTCTGGCCGACTCTAGACAAGATTTCATCAATCATGTCTCCGGGTAGGTCTCTTAAAATATTGGGTTGTCTATCCATTTTGGGTTTTTAAACTGTAAAATAGACAAGAGTTAGTTTCATAAAAAAAATACTTATTAATACAAGCAATTTTTACATATATCATAAAGCATAAGAACACTATATTACATATATTACACCACACGAATACAACTATCTTATTCCGACTCGCTCGTTTCTTCTTCTTCGGTTTTGGTTCGTTTTGCCAAGTTTCTAGGGATATATGATGTTCCCCTAATACGAGCCGTCGTTGTGCACATTGGTTTAGAAAAACCTGGTGGTTTAGAGGTTCCCGGGTCATTGTTACAACTTAAGGACTTCGGGGGTTGACGATACATATAAAGTTCATCGGGGTTGGAATTAGATTTCTCTATTTTTATGCCCTTTCCCTTATTATTTTCTTTTGCCTTTTTAAATTCAGTTGGGGTAATTTCTATAACATCATCGGAATTCTCGTCGGAATCCGATTCATCGGAGAATTGGTAATCCTCCCAATATTTTGCTTCCTTGGCGGAAACACCATTGACCATAATTAACTTTGGTCGGTTGGTTGAGGATTTTCTTTTACTTAACCGTTTTATTATTTCCCCCACCGGTTCTATTTCTTCATCCGGTTCCGATTCTTCTTCCGGTTTCGATTCTTCTTCCGGTTCCGACTCTTCTTCCGGTTCCTCTTCGGGAACTTGTGAATCAGTCCACAAATCATTCCAATTTACATTTGACTCTTCATTATTATTAGGTGAGTCAATGGGACTTGTTCTAGAGGTAGACATCTATCACATAATATCAAACACGTTAAGAGATTAATATATCACATAATATTCATATGTTAAAAATATATAGTTTCCAACAAAAATGTTAAGCAATCATTTTTAAAGAAAACACGGTCGAAGTCCAGACTCACTAATGCATCCTAACAAACTCGATAAGACACACTAATGCAAATTTTCTGGTTCTCTAAGACCAACGCTCGGATACCAACTGAAATGTCCCGTTCTTATTGATTAAAAACGTTCCATATTAATTGATTTCGTTGCGAGGTTTTGACCTCTATATGAGACGTTTTTCAAAGACTGCATTCATTTTAAAACAAACCATAACCTTTATTTCATCAATAAAGGTTTAAAAAGCTTTACGTAGATTATCAAATAATGATAATCTAAAATATCCTGTTTACACACGACCATTACATAATGGTTTACAATACAAATATGTTACAACAAAATAAGTTTCTTGAATGCAGTTTTTACACAATATCATACAAGCATGGACTCCAAATCTCGTCCTTATTTAAGTATGCGACAGCGGAAGCTCTTAATAATCACCTGAGAATAAACATGCTTAAAACGTCAACAAAAATGTTGGTGAGTTATAGGTTTAACCTATATATATCAAATCATAATAATAGACCACAAGATTTCATATTTCAATACACATCCCATACATAGAGATAAAAATCATTCATATGGTGAACACCTGGTAACCGACAATAACAAGATGCATATATAAGAATATCCCCATCATTCCGGGACACCCTTCGGATATGATATAAATTTCGAAGTACTAAAGCATCCGGTACTTTGGATGGGGTTTGTTAGGCCCAATAGATCTATCTTTAGGATTCGCGTCAATTAGGGTGTCTGTTCCCTAATTCTTAGATTACCAGACTTAATAAAAAGGGCATATTCGATTTCGATAATTCAACCATAGAATGTAGTTTCACGTACTTGTGTCTATTTTGTAAATCATTTATAAAACCTGCATGTATTCTCATCCCAAAAATATTAGATTTTAAAAGTGGGACTATAACTCACATTCACAGATTTTTACTTCGTCGGGAAGTAAGACTTGGCCACTGTTGATTCACGAACCTATAACAATATATACATATATATTAAAGTATGTTCAAAATATATTTACAACACTTTTAATATATTTTGATGTTTTAAGTTTATTAAGTCAGCTGTCCTCGTTAGTAACCTATAACTAGTTGTCCACAGTTAGATGTACAGAAATAAATCGATAAATATTATCTTGAATCAATCCACGACCCAGTGTATACGTATCTCAGTATTGATCACAACTCAAACTATATATATTTTGGAATCAACCTCAACCCTGTATAGCTAACTCCAACATTCACATATAGAGTGTCTATGGTTGTTCCGAAATATATATAGATGTGTCGACATGATAGGTCGAAACATTGTATACGTGTCTATGGTATCTCAAGATTACATAATATACAATACAAGTTGATTAAGTTATGGTTGGAATAGATTTGTTACCAATTTTCACGTAGCTAAAATGAGAAAAATTATCCAATCTTGTTTTACCCATAACTTCTTCATTTTAAATCCGTTTTGAGTGAATCAAATTGCTATGATTTCATATTAAACTCTATTTTATGAATCTAAACAGAAAAAGTATAGGTTTATAGTCGGAAAAATAAGTTACAAGTCGTTTTTGTAAAGGTAGTCATTTCAGTCGAAAGAACGACGTCTAGATGACCATTTTAGAAAACATACTTCCACTTTGAGTTTAACCATAATTTTTGGATATAGTTTCATGTTCATAATAAAAATCATTTTCTCAGAATAACAACTTTTAAATCAAAGTTTATCATAGTTTTTAATTAACTAACCCAAAACAGCCCGCGGTGTTACTACGACGGCGTAAATCCGGTTTTACGGTGTTTTTCGTGTTTCCAGGTTTTAAATCATTAAGTTAGCATATCATATAGATATAGAACATGTGTTTAGTTAATTTTAAAAGTCAAGTTAGAAGGATTAACTTTTGTTTGCGAACAAGTTTAGAATTAACTAAACTATGTTCTAGTGATTACAAGTTTAAACCTTCGAATAAGATAGCTTTATATGTATGAATCAAATGATGTTATGAACATCATTACTACCTTAATTTCCTTGGATAAACCTACTGGAAAAGAGAAAAATGGATCTAGCTTCAATGGATCCTTGGATGGCTCGAAGTTCTTGAAGCAGAATCATGACACGAAAACAAGTTCAAGTAAGATCATCACTTGAAATAAGATTGTTATAGTTATAGAAATTGAACCAAAGTTTGAATATGATTATTACCTTGTATTAGAATGATAACCTACTGTAAGAAACAAAGATTTCTTGAGGTTGGATGATCACCTTACAAGATTGGAAGTGAGCTAGCAAACTTGAAAGTATTCTTGATTTTATGAAACTAGAACTTTTGGAATTTATGAAGAACACTTAGAACTTGAAGATAGAACTTGAGAGAGATCAATTAGATGAAGAAAATTGAAGAATGAAAGTGTTTGTAGGTGTTTTTGGTCGTTGGTGTATGGATTAGATATAAAGGATATGTAATTTTGTTTTCATGTAAATAAGTCATGAATGATTACTCATATTTTTGTAATTTTATGAGATATTTCATGCTAGTTGCCAAATGATGGTTCCCACATGTGTTAGGTGACTCACATGGGCTGCTAAGAGCTGATCATTGGAGTGTATATACCAATAGTACATACATCTAAAAGCTGTGTATTGTACGAGTACGAATACGGGTGCATACGAGTAGAATTGTTGATGAAACTGAACGAGGATGTAATTGTAAGCATTTTTGTTAAGTAGAAGTATTTTGATAAGTGTATTGAAGTCTTTCAAAAGTGTATAAATACATATTAAAACACTACATGTATATACATTTTAACTGAGTCGTTAAGTCATCGTTAGTCGTTACATGTAAGTGTTGTTTTGAAACCTTTAGGTTAACGATCTTGTTAAATGTTGTTAACCCAATGTTTATAATATCAAATGAGATTTTAAATTATTATATTATCATGATATTATCATGTATGAATATCTCTTAATATGATATATATACATTAAATGTCTTTACAACGATAATCGTTACATATATGTCTCGTTTAAAAATCATTAAGTTAGTAGTCTTGTTTTTACATATGTAGTTCATTGTTAATATACTTTATGATATGTTTTCTTATCATAGTATCATGTTAACTATATATATATATCCATATATATGTCATCATATAGTTTTTACAAGTTTTAACGTTCGTGAATCACCGATCAACTTGGGTGGTCAATTGTCTATATGAAACATATTTCAATTAATCAAGTCTTAACAAGTTTGATTGCTTATCATGTTGGAAACATTTAATCATGTAAATATCAATCTCAATTAATATATATAAACATGGAAAAGTTCGGGTCACTACATAATACGAGCTGTCGTTTTCCACAACGGTTTAGAAAAACCTGGTGGTTTAGAGGTTCCCGGGTCATTGTTACAACTTAAGGGCTTCGGGGGTTGACGATACATATAAAGTTCATCAGGGTTGGAATTAGATTTCTCTATTTTTATGCCCTTTCCCTTATTATTTTCTTTTGCCTTTTTAAATTCAGTTGGAGTAATTTCTATAACATCATCAGAATTCTCGTCGGAATCCGATTCATCGGAGAATTGGTAATCCTCCCAATATTTTGCTTCCTTGGTGGAAACACCATTGACCATAATTAACCTTGGTCGGTTGGTTGAGGATTTTCTTTTACTTAACCATTTTATTATTTCCCCCACCGGTTCTATTTCCTCCTCCGGTTCCTCCTCTTCCGGTTCTGATTCTTCTTCCGGTTCTGATTCTTCTTCCGGTTCCTCTTCGGGAACTTGTGAATCAGTCCAATATATATTCGACTCTTCGTTATTATTAGGTGAGTCAATGGGATTTGTGCTAGAGGTAGACATCTATCACACAATATCAAACATGTTAAGAGATTAATATATCACATAATATATACATGTTAATAATATATAGTTTCCAACAAAAATGTTAAGCAATCATTTTTAAAGAAAACACGGTCGAACTCCAGACTCACTAATGCATCCTAACAAACTCGATAAGACACACTAATGCAAATTTTCTGGTTCTCTAAGACCAACGCTCGGATACCAACTGAAATGTCCCGTTCTTATTGATTAAAAACGTTCCATATTAATTGATTTCGTTGCGAGGTTTTGACCTCTATATGAGACGTTTTTCAAAGACTGCATTCATTTTTAAAACAAACCATAACCTTTATTTCATAAATAAAGGTTTAAAAAGCTTTACGTAGATTATCAAATAATGATAATCTAAAATTTCCTGTTTACACACGACCATTACATAATGGTTTACAATACAAATATGTTACATCGAAATCAGTTTCTTGAATGCAGTTTTTACACAATATCATACAAACATGGACTCCAAATCTTTTCCTTATTTTAGTATGCAACAGCGAAAGCTCTTAGTATTCACCTGAGAATAAACATGCTTTAAACGTCAACAAAAATGTTGGTGAGTTATAGGTTTAACCTATATATATCAAATCGTAACAATAGACCACAAGATTTCATATTTCAATACACATCCCATACATAGAGATAAAAATCATTCATATGGTGAACACCTGGTAACCGACATTAACAAGATGCATATATAAGAATATCCCCATCATTTCGGGACACCCTTCGGATATGATATAAATTTCGAAGTACTAAAGCATCCGGTACTTTTGATGGGGTTTGTTAGGCCCAATAGATCTATCTTTAGGATTCGCGTCAATTAGGGTGTCTGTTCCCTAATTCTTAGATTACCAGACTTAATAAAAAGGGGCATATTCGATTTCGATAATTCAACCATAGAATGTAGTTTCACGTACTTGTGTCTATTTTGTAAATCATTTATAAAACCTGCATGTATTCTCATCCCAAAAATATTAGATTTTAAAAGTGGAACTATAACTCACTTTCATAGATTTTTACTTCATCGGGAAGTAAGACTTGGCCACTGGTTGATTCACGAACCTATAAAAATATATACATATATATCAAAGTATGTTCAAAATATATTTACAACATTTTTAATATATTTTAATGTTTTAAGTTTATTAAGTCAGCTGTCCTCGTTAGTAACCTATAACTAGTTGTCCACAGTTAGATGTACATAAATAAATCGATAAATATTATCTTGAATCAATCCACGACCCAGTGTATACGTATCTCAGTATTGATCACAACTCAAACTATATATATTTTGGAATCAACCTCAACCCTGTATAGCTAACTCCAACATTCACATATAGAGTGTCTATGGTTGTTCTGAAATATATATAGATGTGTCGACATGATAGGTCGAAACATTGTATACGTGTCTATGGTATCTCAAGATTACATAATATACAATACAAGTTGATTAAGTTATGGTTGGAATAGATTTGTTACCAATTTTCACGTAGCTAAAATGAGAAAAATTATCCAATCTTGTTTTACCCATAACTTCTTCATTTTAAATCCGTTTTGAGTGAATCAAATTGATATGGTTTCATATTGAACTCTATTTTATGAATCTAAACAGAAAAAGTATAGGTTTATAGTTGGAAAAATAAGTTACAAGTCATTTTTGTAAAGGTAGTCATTTCAGTCGAAAGAACGACGTCTAGATGACCATTTTAGAAAACATACTTCCACTTTGAGTTTAACCATAATTTTTGGATATAGTTTCATGTTCATAATAAAAATCATTTTCTCAGAATAACAACTTTTAAATCAAAGTTTATCATAGTTTTTAATTAACTAACCCAAAACAGCCCGCGGTGTTACTACGACGGCGTAAATCCGGTTTTACGGTGTTTTTCGTGTTTCCAGGTTTTAAATCATTAAGTTAGCATATCATATAGATATATAACATGTGTTTAGTTGATTTTAAAAGTCAAGTTAGAAGGATTAACTTTTATTTGCGAACAAATTTAGAATTAACTAAACTATGTTCTAGTGATTACAAGTTTAAACCTTCGAATAAGATAGTTTTATATGTATGAATCGAATGATGTTATGAACATCATTACTACCTCAAGTTCCTTGGATAAACCTACTGGAAATGAGAAAAATAGATCTAGCTTCAAAGGATCCTTGGACGGCTTGAAAGTTCTTGAAGCAGAATCATGACACGAAAACAATTTCAAGTAAGATTTCCACTCGAAATAAGATTGTTATAGTTATAGAAATTGAATTAAAGTTTGAATATGATTATTACCTTGTATTAGAAAGATAACCTACTGTAAGTAACAAAGGTTTCTTGATCTTGGATGATTACTTGGAATGGATTTAGAAAACTTGGAAGTAAACTTGCAATCTTGGAAGTATTCTTGATTTTATGAAACTAGAACTTTTGGAATTTATGAAGAACACTTAGAACTTGAAGATAGAACTTGAGAGAGATCAATTAGATGAATAAAATTGAAGAATGAAAGTGTTTGTAGGTGTTTTTGGTCGTTGGTGTATGGATTAGATATAAAGGATATGTAGTTTTATTTTCATGTAAATAAGTCATGAATGATTACTCATATTTTTGTAATTTTATGAGATATTTCATGCTAGTTGCCAAATGATGGTTCCCACATGTATTAGGTGACTCACATGGGCTGCTAAGAGCTGATCATTGGAGTGTATATACCAATAGTACATATATCTAAAATCTGTGTATTGTACGAGTACGAATACGGGTGCATACGAGTAGAATTGTTGATGAAACTGAACGAGGATGTAATTGTAAGTATTTTTGTTAAGTAGAAGTATTTTGATAAGTGTCTTGAAGTCTTTCAAAAGTGTATGAATACATATTAAAACACTACATGTATATACATTTTAACTGAGTCGTTAAGTCATCGTTAGTCGTTACATGTAAATGTTGTTTTGAAACCTTTAGGTTAACGATCTTGTTGAATGTTGTTAACCCATTTTTTATTATAACAAATGAGATGTTAAATTGTTATATTATCATGATATTATGATATATAATATATCTTAGTATGATATATATAAAGTTAAATGTCGTTACAACGATAATCGTTACATATATGTCTCGTTTCGAAATCATTAAGTTAGTAGTCTTATTTTTACATATGTATTTCATTGTTAATACACTTAATAATATATTTACTTATCATTTAACATAATTAACCAAGTATATCAATATCTTAATATGATTCATATGTACCTAGTAAGACATTGTTATAACGATAATCATTATATATATTGTTTTCGAGTTTCTTAAATTAATAGTCTCATTTTTATGTATATAACGCATTGTTAAAATACCTAATGAGATACATACTTATAATAAAATCATGTTAACTATATATATAACCATATATATGTCATCGTATAGTTTTTACAAGTTTTAACGTTCGTGAATCACCGGTCAACTTGGGTAGTCAATTGTCTATATGAAACCTATTTCAATTAATCAAGTCTTACCAAGTTTGATTGCTTAACATGTTGGAAACACTTAATCATGTAAATAACAATTTCATTTAATATATATATAAACATGGAAAATTTCGGGTCACTACATTATACCATATATATTATATGGTAACCTAGGTTTATTTATACAGTTTTAATATAAATACATCATATAATATGCGTTTGCATATTGAATATTATTGTCTTATATATTAATAAGTATTATATATATATTTACTGATATGTTATTTCCTTTTAAAAATAAATTTCGACATATAATAACTATAACTTTTATATATATATATATATATATATATATATATATATATATATATTCCAATATACATTTGATAAAGACTATTTTAGAAATCATTTATACATAGATTTATTTTAGTAACAACATATTTTGTATATTTGATTCTAACGTTTAACTTATATTTTATAATTTCCATTTATTATATATATATATATATATATATATATATATATATATATATATATACATACATACATACATACATATATATTTCTATTTAGTTATTTACAAACAATTGTTCGTGAATCGTCGAGCACAGTCAAAGGGTAATTGATTACATGAATATAGTTTCAAATCTTTTTGAGACTCAACATTACAGAATTGCTTATCGTGTCGAATTCATATAAAGATTAAGTTTAAGTTTAGTCAAAAATTCCCTGGTCATCACAGTACCTACCCGTTAAAGAAATTTCGTCCCGAAATTTGAGTGAGGTGGTCATGGTTAACAATAAAGATGTTTTCATGACTCATATAAGCTGATAAATAGAGTTTTATTACCATTGAGTAATATAGTTAAAAATTTAATTACTCGAAGAATATAGGTGAAGCTATTACAAAAGAGTGAAATGAGGAAAGTCAAGTTTGTCTTAACTTTTGACATAGCCACTGTTGAATTCCGAAATTCAAGGATATTAAAGAAAATCTTCATAATCTAAAAGATATGATTCTTCAGAAATTGAGGAAATTAGGATCTCTTTAATTAAATGCGATGATCTGCCTCGATTGCTTTGTCGGATATTTCCATTATAAATTAACTTTCTCCGTTCCATTAATTTTCACAACTCCTCTACTTCCTTCTATTTTGAAGCTTCATGCTTCATTTTTTCTTTCCTGCTTAAAGTAAACCGATCAAGACATCTCGATTTTGTAGGTATAAAGTTCGGATGAAAATGATTAAGATTCTAAGCAGGAATGCAAGGTAATAGTATGATTTGATTTGTAGATTATCGAAAATTACGGAAGATAGAACTATCAAGAATATATTTTCTTGATATGTTCGGAGGTTAAGTAGAATGAAAGAGTTATGTAACATGGCACATGATGATGGTATGATCTGTGAAACATCATCACGTCCCATTAGAAACTCAGCATGACTTACTGTAATATAATCACGTTGGCCAAGCGTCATTATATTATACTAACCCAAGCTTCAATTCCCAACACTTCTCCACAATTCATTCATAATTTATACTTAAATTTTATAAAAGTTTCCAATATAATGGGATACAGAAAGCGCGAAGAGATAGATAATTTTGGATGAGAATATTTATGAAAATATCCTCAGAAATATCAAAGATATTTATGATGATATTTTGGAATTTCTAAGTTCGAAGGTTGATGGAGAAAAATTTTCCGCAAGATTTTAACATGACTTTGGAGCAAGATATTCTCTAAGGATTTCATTGGATCCAGAATTACCTGGATTCTTTGAATATAGGGTTTGGTCCTTGTATTTATCCTTGGTCTCCTTCATGGTTAGCTCAATCCGTTTTTCAGTACCAAATTTTCTATCGAGCATTTCTAACACTCCATTTTATATCATCAAACTCTTGGCCATTTAGGCCATCTACAATTTTACTGTTTCCTCTGCATTTAATGCAGCCATATCTGAATCATTGGTTATCAATCCGAGGTGGTTTCAAGAAAATTGTGTTTTTAGATGATTAAACGCTGATGGTAATATGGTGGAATATAAAAGATTCTCCGGTAACGATAAAAGAGTACGCATATATATAAAAGTTATAATAAGGTTGTTTCGAACGAATAGTCGAAGTTGTCTTGCTGGAGCTGTGACAAAATTGGATAATTTGGAAAGAGATTGCAAAGTTATTTTCGGTAAAAACAATGTCAAAAGAGTTAGCATAGATACGTGTTAACGTTTACTCAGGTTCTGAGTGTGATCAGGTACATAACTATATTCATCAATCTTTTCTTTCGTAGATGAAGTGCGGTTGGTTCATTATCTTGATTGAGGTGTTTTCAAGAATCATGAAAGGTTTGAAAGCGGATTGTAATCGTCAAGATACAAATGAGGTTTAAGATAAAATCAAGTGGCAAACTTGAAGAATTGTTTAGTTTCATATGTTATAAACAATATTTTAATTCATTTTAATTATCCAATGTCGGCAGTCCATAGATGATAGTCTACAGTTAGTCGTTCAATAATTTAATATATAATATTCGAATTAATTAATATGTATCGTGACCCGTGTACATGTCTCAGACTCGATCACAACTCAAATTATATATATTATTTAAGAATCAACCTCAACCCTGTATAGAGAACTCGATCATTACTGCATATAGAGTGTCTATGGTTATTCCAAATAATATATATAGATGCGTCGATATGATATGTCAAAACCTTGTATACGTGTCCTGATATTTAAAGTGCGTAAAATAAATAACAGAAATTAAATGACGATAAATAAAATTGCGAGAATATAAATTGCGATAAATAAAATATAATCAGTTAGCTAGGAACAGTTAGCGTGGATTCTTAACAAAATTTCTCATAGTTAAGTTGTTTGTTTCTAACAAATTTTATTTTGTCCAACGTTTTCTTCATTATGCCACTTGTTGGATTCTGATAGATCAAAATCCAAATATGAAATTGTATGAAAATGGTTATTCTGCGGTGAACGGATACGTATATCGGTGGTTGTAAATAGGATAGTAAATGACTGTTGAATTAGATTTGAAAGAATGTACAGTGTACTTATTAATGTGAAATCTAAATATTCCTCGGGTATTATCTACCCGTTAAAATATTTTCACCATTAACAGTTTGTACAAAGGAATTTTCAATTACAATCTTTATGAAAATATATATATATATATATATATATATATATATATATATATATATATATATTTTCAGATGTAATCATGGATTTAATGAGTTAATATGATATTAATCTCATTTGATTTTCGTTTGGAACTAGAATGAATAATCTTTAAAACTTTAGAGATTACATAATCGCCGTGAAGAACGGAGATAATTAATGTACAACGATACGTAGAACGATGATCATACTCGAGGTATAGAATGAGATGTTGAGGCATATATTGTTGATGGTATGGGTGCTATTGCTGGTGGTCCTATTGATGTCGGTGATGTTGCTGAAGCTGGTAAGTTTTGCACCATATTTTACAAAACTATTACTCGAGCACGAAGTTCGTTGACTTCTTATATTATTCCGGGATGATTGTCGGTCGGAACGAGAAAATGACTAAGGTTTAGAATTGTGGATAGAATATAATTGTAACGAGATACTCTGGAAATGAGAGAGAGAATGGTGTCTCGAACAGGTTCGCCGGTAAGTGCTTCAGGTTCATCGTCAAGAGGGTAATTTGGTTGGTGGAAAGGATCGCCTTCTTCGCGTCTCCATTGATTAAGTTGACTACGAACTCATCAGATGAATTGGGGATGGATGATTGGTTGATTCATTTTGGTGACACTGCTTTCGGAGCTTAGGTGAAACTCCATATCGGAATAGCTGTCGGAATAACTATCGGAATAGCTATCGGAATCTGAGGGACTCGAACTGGTTGAGGGATTCATCTCGTACGATCAGATGAAGGGTTTTCGATAAGAAATAGATTATAGGATGTAGATTAGTACCCTGCAATACATAATTTACATATGCATATATAATACTAAAATCCCATAAGTTACGGAGGAATCTACGGAAGCTGTCAAGCAAAGGTAACAATAACAGATAGGCTAAGATATGAATTTATCTATACACTGTCTATGCAATAGAGGCAGTAAGACGTGTCTAGACTTTAAGGATGATAAGCAAATAATTTCCTAAGAATGATAAGCTGGTAATTTTCGACACGAAATGATAAGCAAAACTTTTGACATGCAGACATGGTCGAAGTCCAGACCCACTAATGCATCTAAACAACAACTAGTTAGACACACTGATGCAAGACCTGGTTCGCTAAGACCACCGCCCTGATACTAACTTTCATGACCCGTCCTAATCCATCTGGACGAATACATTACATTTGATTACATCGCGAGGTACTTGACCTCTATATGATACATTTTACAAACATTGCATTCGTTTTTTAAAAGACAAACTTTCTTTACATTGAAAGTTGACGGCATGCATACCATTTCAAAATATGTCCCAACCATAATTGACTTAATAAGAATCTTGATGAACTCAACGACTTGAATGCAACGTCTTTTGAAATATGTCATGAATGACTCCAAGTAATATCTCTAAAATGAGCAAATGCACAGCGGAAGATTTCTTTCATACCGGAGAATAAACATGCTTTAAAGTGTCAACCAAAAGGTTGGTGAGTTTATTAGTTTAACATAAATATTCATTTCCATCATTTTAATAGACCACAAGATTTTCGTTTCCATTTCTCATAAATATACGTCCCATGCATAGAGACAAAAATAATCATTCATATGATGAACACCTGGTAACCGACATTAACAAGATGCATATAGAATATCCCCATCATTTCGGGACACCCATCGGACATGATAATTTCGAAGTACTAAAGCATTCTAAATTCCAGAATGGGGCTTGTTGGGCCCGATAGATCTATCTTTAGTATTCGCGTTAATTTGGGGGTCTGTTCCCAAATTCTTAGGCTACCAAGCTAAAAGGGGCATATTCGATTTCGATCATTCAACCATATAATGTAGTTTCGATTACTTGTGTGTATTTCGTAAAACAGTTATAAAAGTTGAGCATGTATTCTCAGCCCAAAAATATATATTGCAAAAGCATTTAAAAAGAGAGCAAATGAAACTCACAATACTGTATTTTGTAGTAAAAATACATATGACGTCAATGAACAAGTGTAGGGTTGGCCTTGGATTCACGAACCTATATCATTTGTATATATATATATATATATATATATATATATATATATATATATATATATATATATATATATATATATATATATATATATTGTGAGTATTTATATAGTTATATTAATATATCCATATTTATATATATATAATTGTTTAGTGTTATATTTAAAAATCAAAAGTTTGTTATATGCGAATATTTATATAAATAATATTAATAAGTTTGATATATATATAGTTATGTAAAATATTAATATAATTATAATATATATGTAATAAGTATATTTTATGCTCAAAATATTCATTTGTTTTAAAAAGATAGTTTTGTTAATAATAATGATTTACTGATAATAATAACTTTATTAATAATAATACTAATAATAATTTTGTTAATACTGATACTTATAATGATTTGATATCATTAATAAAAATTTTAAATGATAATACTAATACTAATGGTGATACTAATAATAACAATAATCTTACTAATAACACAATTAATAATGATAATTTTTAATAATAATGATACTTATAATATTATTAATAATAATAATGATAGTAATAATGTTAGTAATATTATTAATAATGATATAATAATAATGGCTTTAATACTAATTCTTATATTCATACAAAATATATTAATACAACTAATGCTTAAAGTTAATACTAGTCTTAATAATAATGATAATAATAATTTTACTTATTTTAATATAATAATATTCGTAATAATACTGTTAACATTAACATAATCATAAATTTAATCATAATAATTAACAATAATAATGGTGATACAATAATAATAATACTAACAATGTTAATACTAATAATATCAATAATTAGTAATGTAATAGTACTAGTAATTAATAATAATAGCATAACAATAATAATAATAATAATAATAATAATAATAATAATAATAATAATAATAATAATAATAATAATAATAATAATAATAATAATAATAATAATAATAATAATAATACCAAAAATAATAATTTAAAAGTATGAAGACTACCTTCAAAATAAGTCTCCTAAAAAAAGCTGCCATCGCCCAGACTCGAACCCCTGACCTCTTGAAAACCCGCAAACAACCCAGACCAGCTGAGCTAGCCCATTTATCTGTTTTAAAATAGAATCTGATTTTATAAAAACCGTATTATTAGTTTTTCCCTTATCTTCTTCTTCACCATCGAATTTGAACGACCAGGGACCCATTTGTGAGGACCCCGACCTTAACCACCTGGACGAAGTCATCAACATCTGGTCTCATTGCGAGGTACTGTCCTAAGTATGCCATGTATGACTCCATGTATCATTTTTAAAGTGAGCAAATGCACAGCGGAAGACTTAATTCGTACCTGAGAATAAACATGCTTAAAAGTGTCAACCAAAAGGTTGGTGAGTTCATAGGTTTATCATAACAATCATTTCAATATATTAATAGACCACAAGATTTCATATATGTATAAACGTTTTTAATAATCATATTCTAAGTGGTTGAGCACTTGGTAACCATACTTAACTATTAATCAACGTCGCATATTCCCTTTATTATGAAATCTCACTACACTGTACCAAGTGTAGCCTACAAAACGAAGTACTGTGCAACCGTTGAATACTGGTCGTCCAGTCCGATTGGGGTTGTCAGGCCCGATAGATCTATCAACAGGATTCGCGTTTACAATACCCATGTAAATAGTAGTTACCAAGCTACAGGGAAGTATGCCAGTGGTACAACTCAACGTAGAATATATTTTTAAGTACTTGTGTCTATTTCGTAAACATTTATAAAAGTAGCGCATGTATTCTCAGCCCAAAAATATATATTGCAAAAGCAATTAAAAAGGGAGCAAATGAAACTCACCTAATGTATTTTGTAGTAAAAATACATATGACGAAACTGAACAATGCAGGGTTGGCCTTGGATTCACGAACCTATATCAGTTCTATATATATTAACACAAATAATTGAAATCGAATAATTTACATATTATTAATGATATAGTTGTTATTTTATTATTTTATATGTTTCATTCATATCATAATTAGATATATTTATTTTTGTATACTTTAAATAGATAATTCACATTTATTACAAAAATATTAATATAGTTATGTTTTATGTTATAATTAAATTTTTTTATAGAATTCTTTATTTGATATATTAATAATACTAATAATAATAATGATAATTTTAATAATAATAAAAATGATAATCTTGATAAAAATGTTTGTTTCAATAATAATACTAATTTTAATAAACATGATAAATTATAAAAATAATGATACTTTTAGTAATAATAATAATAATAATAATAATAATAATAATAATAATAATAATAATAATAATAATAATAATAATAATAAGATGATAATATTAATAAAATGAATAGATAAGTAACTACCTCAAAGGTGTAGTTCTAAAAATGCACAAGTCCGGGTTTGAACCCGTGACATCCCACTAACCCGATAACAATTCTTAACCATTACGTTATGTGTTTCAATTCTTCCTCAAATTAAACCCAAAACTATTCATTACCTTCTTTTTATCCCAACATCACTTAATATCATATTACCTAATCACAATTACCATATATCACCTCATCCTACATCTATATCACCTTCTAACTTCATCATCGTATTATCATCTAACCATTATCATCGAGCTAATCACCTCATATATATATATATATATATATATATATATATATATATATATATATATATATATATATATATATATATATATATATATATATATATATAACCATCATCATTGTGATCATATACATACATATCATCCATTGTTATCAACATAGATCTTCATCTCCCCTTAACAAAAACCGAATATAATCGAATTGCAGCAACATTTTTATAGCTTCATATCTTGACCCAGTTTAGTTTTGGCCCAACAGAGTGACCACAGCCCAAGAACAATTAGTCCATTTATTTAAAAAGAAACAGCCCAATATCGAATTTCATGTTTAACATTGATTCCTGATATTAGAAGATTAACTGCGAAGGAAAATCAACCGGTGGGGACTACGGTTTATTATCAATCATTGATCAATCATCGGGCATGTTTATACCTATCATCCTCAACTTAATCGAATTTCAATATCTATCTCATAATCAAAATCATAATCAAAATCATAGTCCTAATCCTTTCATCATTATGATCATCACTTAATCGTGTTTATCATTACTTATACACTGTATCAATATCTTTTTCGGTTCAATTGAAAAACAATACATGGCCCAACTTCAAATTGATGATGTTTAGATTTAGTAGCTTAATCAAATAAAAAGAAAAGAAAAAAAAACGTCTTGCTAGTCACTCAAAACCCCACCTTAATCTTGTCATCCCACTAACTATATTCCAATTGAATAAAACAAGTCCACTTTAGCTTTAACTTTTTTTTTTTTTAAAAACTCATGACTTTTAACTGTAGACACGAGGATAGTAGCAACACAGTAAAAATCTGGTTTGCGTTAAAGGTTTGACAAAAAGAAATAGCTCGGCCGCTGTAGCAGTTAGTGTTCTTGTAGTGTCATGGTGACCG
The DNA here is from genome assembly GCF_046630445.1 of Rutidosis leptorrhynchoides. Lineage (NCBI taxonomy): Eukaryota > Viridiplantae > Streptophyta > Magnoliopsida > Asterales > Asteraceae > Rutidosis > Rutidosis leptorrhynchoides. Next base: position 426,279,542 of record NC_092335.1, read on the forward strand.
TGGTGTTTCAAGGTGACTTTGTGGTTTATTCAGGAAACAGAAAACTCACGTAGCAGCAACAGTAAGGTAATTGTAAGCTGTTTTGGTCATTGAGTGTAAACAGAAACCATAGCAGGTGTTGCTGCAGCTATGGTGGTTATTTGGTGTTCGGAGATGAAGTAGGTTGTTTCATAATGGAGGTTAGAGAGAGAGAAGAGTGAGAGAGGGTGAAAGGTGGCGGTTTCATAGTAATTAACGGTGGTGATTTGTAGAGTGGTGCGTGGTTGATTAGAGGTTCTTGATGATGGTGTAGGTAGGTGTTCTTGAACGGGTTTCTAATGATGGTGAAAGATGGTGGTTCGAATGGAAAAGAAGGGTGGTTGATAGGTGGTGCATAGTGGCGGGTTTTAAAGTGCTTGAAGAGTGTTGATTCTCATAGTGAGGTGAAGGTTTGATCATGATTGCATATGTATGTGTACATAAGAAATATATATCATTCTTGTAACTTTATGTTATGTAATGTATGTATTTTATATAGGATATATATATATATAGAAGATAGTAATTGCTTAGTTGTTAGAAAATGATATTGATCAAGTGGGTTTTGTTGAAGTGGTGCAAAAATGGGTTTGGTTATGGTGATTGTTGAATCTCTAACCATATGAGTATGTATAGTATATATATATAATAGAAATACACTAATTAATCATTAGATCATAAAGTAACAAGAACGTGGGATATGCAATGAAACACAAAAACAGTGAACCAAATAGTAAACAGATATTTAATAGAGGTGAATGATATGATTAATAATTCTCACTCACGGACATACTTAACAAACTAAAGTAATAGTATAATATTGATAATAATTACATAATAATCAAATGAATCGAATCATGTGTATAGTATAGCAGCCAAAATTTTAAATTCATCTATCGACAGTTTTCACGGATATTATTTCGTGCTTGTTGCTAAACAATAGCGGATAAAAGTCCTTTGAAAAATCCCATATTTTTAATTTAAATGTCTTTATTTATTTTTATATGTATACACATTTATTTACAAATAATAGTTCGTGAATCGTCGAGAACAGTCGAAGGTCTATTGAATATATGAAACAGTTCAAACTTTTTGAGACTCAATCTTACAGACTTTGCTTATCGTGTCAAAAATATTAAATCGTATCGAGAGTTTGGTTTAAAATTAATCGAAATTTTCCGGGTCGTGACAGTACCTACCCGTTAAGTAAATTTCGTCCCGAAATTTTAATGCGGTCGTCATGGCTAACAATAAAAATGTTTTCATGATGAATATGAGTTGATAAATAGAGTTTTATCATTATTGAGTGATATAGATAAAACGATTCAATTATGTGGAGCGTACGAATGAAGCTGTCACAAAAGATTGAGATAGATATTTAACTTTTTGACGTAGTCACGGTGGATTTCCGGAATTCAAAGAATTTATGGAAATCTTCTAATCAGAAAGAAATGTAATAGCACGGTTTATTAGCAGACTGTTGGAATTACGGAAGAACAGAAATATCAAGGAAATATTTTCGTGATATGCTTATAGATTAAGTAGAATGAAAGAGTCATGTAACATGGTACATAATGATGATAAGTTCTGTGAATCATCATCACGTTACATTAGAAATTTAGCATGACTTACTGTAATATAACCACGTTGGCCTGACGTCATTATATTATACTAACTCATGCTTCAATTCCCAACACTTCTCTAGGAAATCATTCATAATTTAAACTTGATTGTTACATATTATAGAAACTAAAGCAGTTTCTTTTATGATGTAATATAGATAGCACGTAAAGATAAATAATTTCGGACAAGGATATTTATGAAGGTATCTTCAGAAATATCGAAGATATTTATAATGAAAGATACGATGATATCTTAGAATTTAAAATATTTACGATCAGAAGATGATGAAGAAATTCGTCCGCAAGGATTTAGACTAATTAAGGAGCAAGATATTCGCTAGAGATTTTGTCAGATACTGAATAGTCTGGATTTGTTAAGTACAGGTTTAATTTTGGTGATTTGTCTACAGACTCCTTCATGGTGTGCTCAATCCGATTTTCACTACCAAATTTTCTATCGAGCGTTCCTAACACTTCCTTCTTTATCATCAAACTTTTAGCCATTAAGACTATCTACAACTTTTGCTGCTTCATCAGTATTTTCAGAACTCAGAGATCTAATTCACAAGCTAGAGTGTTTTTCAGGAATTCAGAGATTCCGAATTGAAATTCATTGGTCCAGAAGATATACGTTATATATATATATATATAACTGTTGACGTAGGAATGCTGCGAAATTCGAAAATTGATGATTAATGCTTCCCGGTATTTGGTATGGCAACTATCGTTATAAGATGTCGATGAGTGCATGATAAGACTTTAATAGATAAATATTGTGATTTGTCGAAGAGATTTAAGCCAAGGAGCAACGAGGTTGCTGGTACGTCTATTGGTAATATTGTAGAATATAACAAGTTTCCTGATAGCAATAACAATGGCAAACGTATATATATCAAAGATATAATAAGGTTGATTCGAACAAAAAATCGAAGTTGACCTGCTGGAGCTGTGACAAAATTGGCTACTTTGGAAAGGGATTGCAAAGTGATTTTCGGTAGTAACATCGCCAAAGGAGCTAGCGCAGATACGTGTTAAACCTTTACTCAGGTTCCAAGAGTTTTTCAGGTGCATAACTATATGCATAAATCTTTTCTTCCGTAGATGAAGTGCGGTTGGTTCATCCTCTCGATTGAGGTGTTTTCAAGAATCATGAAAGGTTTGAACGCAGATTGTAATCGTCAGGATACAAATGAGGTTTAAGATGAAATCAAGTGGCAAACTTGAAGAATTGTTTAGTTTCACATGTTATAATCAATATTTTAATTCATTTTAATTGTCCAATGTTATTAGTTCACAGTCGATAGTCCACAGTTAACAGTCCAGTAATTCATATATATTTTATTATATTATATTTGAATTAATTAATACGTGTCGTGACCCGTATACATCTCAGACTCGATCACAACTCAAAGTATATATATTATTATAGAATCAACCTCAACCCTGTATAGAGAACTCGATCATTACTGCATATAGAGTGTCTATGGTGATTCCAAATAATATATATAGATGCGTCGATATGATATGTCAAAACCTTGTATATGTGTCCCGATATTTAAAGTGAGTAAAATAAATACAGAAATTAAATGACGATAAATAAAATGCGTAAAGTAAATAACAGAAATTAAATGATGATAAATAAAATTTCGAGAATGTAAATTGCGATAATTAAATTGCAAGTGTAATCAGTTAGCTGGGAACAATTAGCTAGGAACAGTTAGCGTGGATTCTTAACAAAATTTCTCATAGTTAATTTGTTTGTTTCTAACAAATTTTATTTTGTCAAATGTTTTCTTCATTATGCCACTTGTTGGATTCTGATTGGTCAAAATCCAAATATGAAATTGAATTTGAATGAAAATAGTTGTTCTTTGGTGAACGGATACGTATATATGTAGATTTAAGCAGTATTGTTAATGACTGCTGAATCTGAGTTGAAGAATGTACAGTGTAACTTATTAATGTGAAATCTAAATATTCCTCAGGTATTACCTACCTGTTAAAATATTTTTACCATTAACAGTTTGTACAAAAGAATCTTTAATTACAATCTTTATGAAAATATATATACATATATATTTTCTTCAGTTGTAATCATGGATTTAAGGAGTTAATATGATATTAATCTCATTTGATTTACCGTTAGAACTAGAATGGATAATCTCCACAACTTTAGAGATTACTTAATCGCCATGTCGAACGGGGATAAATGATGTAGAACATCATGTAGAACGATGATTATACTCGAGGTACGGAATGAGATGTCGAAGCTGGTGACGCGGATGTTGTTGTTGGTTGTACTAGTGCTGTTGGTGCTGAGGCTGGCGTTGGTGATACTGATGTTGGTGGTACTGTTAGTGCCGGTGGTGCTGCTGGTGCTTGTAACTTTTGTACCATATTCTCCAAGGTTAGCACTCGAGCTCGAAGTTCTTTAACTTCTTCTACTAACCCTGGTTGGTTATCAGTGTGAGGTAAAGATCGGATATCTTCTCTAGTTCCGTTAATGGTAGTCTCAAGACGAAAAATTCTCGCAAAAAGGGTATAAACGGTGTTGCGAACAGGTTCGCCCGTGAGCGGGTCGAGTACTCCAAGGTAAGGTGGTAGATTCAGTTCATGATATGGAGTACCTTCTTCCCTTCTCCATAGGGTGAGTATGTCGCGAACCCACCCCCATCTTCTCCAGTAATCACGGTAATTGATTGGTTGGTGTGCTCCCGTCACACTGTCTTCGGAGTCAGAGGAACTTGGACAATTCGTAGAGGCCATCTTTCGCGATCACAGAAAAATATTTTTTTTTTGTATGAAACGTTTAGTGACAGCAACTGATAGTTGGATGGTATTCTCAATGCATAATATGCATAGATATATATAGTACCAGGATTCCTTAAATTACGGAGAAATTTACGGGAGATGTCAGGCAAAGTTTATCGTAATAGATACGCTAAGATATGAATTAGCAGATACGCTAAGATATGGATTTGTCGGTACACTATCTATGCAATAAAGGCAGTAGGACGTGTCTAGACTTAGAATGATAAGCATGTAATTTTCGACACGAAATGATAAGCAAAACTTTTGACATGCAGACACGGTCGAAGTCCAGACCCGCTAATGCATCTAAACAACTATCAGCTAGACACACTAATGCAAGACCTGGTTCGCTAAGACCAACGCTCTGATACCACCTGTGAGGACCCCGACCTTAACCACCTGGACGAAGTCATCAACATCTGGTCCCATTGCGAGGTACTGTCCTAAGTATGCCATGTATGACTCCATGTATCATTTTTAAAGTGAGCAAATGCACAGCGGAAGACTTAATTCGTACCTGAGAATAAACATGCTTAAAAGTGTCAACCAAAAGGTTGGTGAGTTCATAAGTTTATCATAACAATCATTTCAATATATTAATAGACCACAAGATTTCATATATGTATAAACGTTTTTAATAATCATATTCTAAGTGGTTGAGCACTTGGTAACCATACTTAACTATTAATCAACGTCGCATATTCCCTTTATTATGAAATCTCACTACACTGTACCAAGTGTAGCCTACAAAACGAAGTACTGTGCAACCGTTGAATACTGGTCGTCCAGTCCGGTTGGGGTTGTCAGGCCCGATAGATCTATCAACAGGATTCGCGTTTACAATACCCATGTAAATAGTAGTTACCAAGCTACAGGGAAGTATGCCAGTGGTACAACTCAACGTAGAATATATTTTTAAGTACTTGTGTCTATTTCGTAAACATTTATAAAAGTAGCGCATGTATTCTCAGCCCAAAAATATATATTGCAAAAGCAATTAAAAAGGGAGCAAATGAAACTCACCTAATGTATTTTGTAGTAAAAATACATATGACGAAACTGAACAATGCAGGGTTGGCCTTGGATTCACGAACCTATATCAGTTCTATATATATTAACACAAATAATTGAAATCGAACAATTTACATATTATTAATGATATAGTTGTTATTTTATTATTTTATATGTTTCATTCATATCAAAATTAGATATATTTATTTTTGTATACTTTAAATAGATAATTCACATTTATTACAAAAATATTAATATAGTTATGTTTTATGTTATAATTAAATTTTTATATAGAATTCTTTATTTGATATATTAATAATACTAATAATAATAATGATAATTTTAATAATAATAAAAATGATAATCTTGATAAAAATGTTTGTTTCAATAATAATACTAATTTTAATAAACATGATAAATTATAAAAATAATGATACTTTTAGTAATAATAATAATAATAATAATAATAATAATAATAATAATAATAATAATAATAATAATAATAAGATGATAATATTAATAAAATGAATAGATAAGTAACTACCTCAAAGGTGTAGTTCTAAAAATGCACAAGTCCGGGTTTGAACCCGTGACATCCCGCTAACCCGATAACAATTCTTAACCATTACGTTATGTGTTTCAATTCTTCCTCAAATTAAACCCAAAACTATTCATTACCTTCTTTTTATCCCAACATCACTTAATATCATATTACCTAATCACAATTACCATATATCACCTCATCCTGCATCTATATCACCTTCTAACTTCATCATCGTATTATCATCTAACCATTATCATCGAGCTAATCTCCTCATATATATATATATATATATATATATATATATATATATATATATATATATATATATATATATATATATATATATATATATATATATATATATATATATATATATATATATATATATAACCATCATCATTGTGATCATATACATACATATCATCCATTGTTATCAACATAGATCTTCATCTCCCCTTAACAAAAACCGAATATAATCGAATTGCAGCAACATTTTTATAGCTTCATATCTTGACCCAGTTTAATTTTGGCCCAACAGAGTGACCACAGCCCAAGAACAATTAGTCCATTTATTTAAAAAGAAACAGCCCAATATCGAATTTCATGTTTAACATTGATTCCTGATATTAGAAGATTAACTGCGAAGGAAAATCAACCGGTAGGGACTACGGTTTATTATCAATCATTGATCAATCATCGGGCATGTTTATACCTATCATCCTCAACTTAATCGAATTTCAATATCTATCTCATAATCAAAATCATAATCAAAATCATAGTCCTAATCCTTTCATCATTATGATCATCACTTAATCGTGTTTATCATTACTTATACACTGTATCAATATCTTTTTCGGTTCAATTGAAAAACAATACATGGCCCAACTTCAAATTGATGATGTTTAGATTTAGTAGCTTAATCAAATAAAAAGAAAAGAAAAAAAAAAAAAAATGTCTTGCTAGTCACTCAAAACCCCACCTTAATCTTGTCATCCCACTAACTATATTCCAATTGAATAAAACAAGTCCACTTTAGCTTTAACTTTTTTTTTTTTTTTTTTAAAAAAAAAACTCACGACTTTTAACTGTAGACACGAGGATAGTAGCAACACAGTAAAATCTGGTTTGCGTTAAAGGTTTGACAAAAAGAAATAGCTCGGCCGCTGTAGTAGTTAGTGTTCTTGTAGTCTCATGGTGACCGTGGTGTTTCAAGGTGACTTTGTGGTTTATTCAGGAAACAGAAAACTCACGTAGCAGCAACAGTAAGGTAATTGTAAGCTGTTTTGGTCATCGAGTGTAAACAAAAACCATAGCAGGTGTTGCTGCAGCTATGGTGGTTATTTGGTGTTCGGAGATGAAGTAGGTTGTTTCATAATGGAGGTTAGAGAGAGAGAAGAGTGAGAGAGGGTGAAAGGTGGCAGTTTCATAGTAATTAACGGTGGTGATTTGTAGAGTGGTGCGTGGTTGATTAGAGGTTCTTGATGATGGTGTAGGTAGGTGTTCTTGAACGGGTTTCTAATGATGGTGAAAGATGGTGGTTCGAATGGAAAAGAAGGGTGGTTGATAGGTGGTGCATAGTGGCGGGTTTTAAAGTGCTTGAAGAGTGTTGATTCTCATAGTGAGGTGAAGGTTTGATCATGATTGCATATGTATGTGTACATAAGAAATATATATCATTCTTGTAACTTTATGTTATGTAATGTATGTATTTTATATAGGATATATATATATAGAAGATAGTAATTGCTTAGTTGTTAGAAAATGATATTGATCAAGTGGGTTTTGTTGAAGTGATGCAAAAATGGGTTTGGTTATGGTGATTGTTGAATCTCTAACCATATGAGTATGTATAGTGTATATATATAATAGAAATACACTAATTAATCATTAGATCATAAAGTAACAAGAACGTGGGATATGCAATGAAACACAAAAACAGTGAACCAAATAGTAAACAGATATTTAATAGAGGTGAATGATATGATTAATAATTCTCACTCACGGACATACTTAACAAACTAAAGTAATAGTATAATATTGATAATAATTACATAATAAGACATACTTAACAAACTAAAGTAATAGTATAATATTGATAATAATTACATAATAATCAAATGAATCGAATCATGTGTATAGTATAGCAGCCAAAATTTTAAATTCATCTATCGACAGTTTTCACGGATATTATTTCGTGCTTGCTGCTAAACAATAGCGGATAAAAGTCCTTTGAAAAATCCCATATTTTTAATTTAAATGTCTTTATTTATTTTTATATGTATACACATTTATTTACAAATAATAGTTCGTGAATCGTCGAGAACAGTCGAAGGTCTATTGAATATATGAAACAGTTCAAACTTTTTGAGACTCAATCTTACAGACTTTGCTTATCGTGTCAAAAATATTAAATCGTATCGAGAGTTTGGTTTAAAATTAATCGAAATTTTCTGGGTCGTGACACCATTTTATGTTACTAATTCTTAAATATATTAACTTAGGATTTGTATTAATTACAGAAAGTATTAGTGATTAACTAAATTAATTAAAACAAAAAATATTTAATAGCAGAAGCTGGAGAAAAAAAATTAAATAAATAAAATGCGTTTGAACTCATAATTTGATTTTTGATTTCTGAAATGTTTTAGCCAAAACTTATAATATCAAACATGTTTCAAATCACCTCTATAAAGTTTTTGGATCATCAATTGATCATAAAACATCATATTAAATTCGAATTTTCTCAAGAACGATCCTGTTGACTTTTATTTCTAAAACTTTGACCTCCAAACTCGGATTACTTAAGAAAAATTGGAAGATGAACATTTGCAGGTAGTTTGTAAAATTAATTCCTAATAACATTGCAATATTACATTTTTAAATTATTTTAAAATTCGGATATTTGGAAAAATAAGGAAGAACAGAGATATCGTTAAATAAGAAAAAAAAAATAGCTGAATAATTCTGCTTATTCTTGATTTACTGGTGTAGAGATATTGGGTAATTGATAGTGGTGTTAAGAATTCGAATGCAGTTCCTTAACAACTTGTAATGATCGAATAAATAGAAATTAAGGCCGACAATAATAATTTTCAAGGACAGATAAATAAAAAATAAAATAAAAAGGTGAATACGATTTGTAACAACTTTTGTTTGATCCTGTAGATTTATTCGACTGGTAACCAGCTAAAAAACAAAAATATAAAGTTGATCGTGAGGTTAAACTGATTCCAAAAAAAAGGAATTCGTTTCTTATTTTTTTTAGTAAATAATAAATATAGTATTAATAATAATTGTGTTAAATATTATTAACAAAATACTGATATTAATTTAAAAAATATATATATATACATAACAATAAATATATGAGGATTTTAATGACAATCAAAATGATATAATATTCTTATTGATACAAATAATAAATTGTATTATTAATAATAATGATCTTAATGATAATGATAATAATAATAATAATAATCTTAATCAAAGTGTTACTACTCATTATAACATAATAATGATATTAATACTGATAACAAAAATATTTGTAATAATAATATCATAACAATTTATATGTATCAATTTTCATCTCCATATATTTTCTTTTAAAAAATAATAATAATATTATCACTAAATTTTAATATTAATATTAGTATAACAGTCATATTTGTAATTACATTCATCATGTTATACCATATATATTATATGGTAACCTAGGTTTATTTATACAGTTTTAATATAAATACATCATATAATATGCGTTTGCATATTGAATATTATTGTCTTATATATTAATAAGTATTATATATATATATTTACTGATATGTTATTTCCTTTTAAAAATAAATTTCGACATATAATAACTATAACTTATATATATATATATATATATATATATATATATATATATATATATATATATATATATATATATATATATATATATATATATATTCCAATATACATTTGATAAAGACTATTTTAGAAATCATTTATACATAGATTTATTTTAGTAACAACATATTTTGTATATTTGATTCTAACGTTTAACTTATATTTTATAATTTCCATTTATTATATATAATTATATATATATATATATATATATATATATATATACATACATATATATTTCTATTTAGTTATTTACAAATAATTGTTCGTGAATCGTCGAGCATAGTCAAAGGGTAATTGATTACATGAATATAGTTTCAAATCTTTTTGAGACTCAACATTACATAATTGCTTATCGTGTCTAATTCATATAAAGATTAAGTTTAAATTTAGTCGGAAATTCCCGGGTCATCACATTTGCACCGCTATCAAATAGAATCCTTGTCGGATTAGAGTTAACCATAAAAGTACCTGAGATAACTTCGTTGGATTGCTTGGCCTCATCATTGGTCATCAAGTAATTGCGACCCCTAGCGTACCCGCCGTCTTCTCTAACTTCTTAACATTATCGTTGCGCAAGTCGGGACACTCCGGCCTCTTGTGCCCTTCTTTACCACAATTATAACAAGTGACTTTAGTTTTAGAAGGTGGGTTGGTGCAATCACGGGCCATATGCCCCTTTCGTCCACAATTGTGACAAGAATAACGGAATTCTCCGGGAACACTCTTCTTCACACTACCAACGCTCTCGGTTGCACCTTTACCCTTCTTGTTCAAATAACTAGTAGCTTTGAACTTCCTCTTGCCAAAAGTAAAACCACTCTTTCTCAACACAAGCGCCTCAAAACCTTTGGCCATATTGAACAACTCATCAAAGCTCTTCACTACATTCACACTTATCTTCTCTTGATAACTATCATTCAAGATTTGATAGAAATCTTCTTTCAACATTTTATCATTCCCGACATACTCCGGGAAAAATTGGGTCTTGGACAAAAACACGGATTTGAGAGTGTTCAAATCCATCGACCCTTGCCTCAAGGAACATAACTCGTCCTTAAGCCTAGTAAGATCGGTCGAAGTTCGGTACTCATCGAAAAACTTCGCCTTGAATTCATCTCATGTGAACTCCATACATTGTTCTTCGCCATAAACTTGGATTTTTGCATCTCACCACAATTTAGCATCACCCCTCAACATACTACACCCGTACCTTGTCTTCTTATCGAGATGACATTCACAAGTACGGAAGGCCCCCTCCATATCGGAGATCCATCGGGCACTCTTAAGAGGGTCTCTTTCACCTTCAAAGGTGAGAGGTTGAGAATCCTTAAAATTCTTATAGAAAAAGTCCCGTCTTCCCACATTATCTTCGTGAAGAACTGCCTTAACTTGTTCCTTTACCACATTGACTATTTGCTCGTCAATCGTGTCTAGGAACATCTTCTTAACATCTTCAAGAAACTCTGCTTTTTGACGTTTAATGATAACCTCAACTTTGGCCGTGAACTCAACGTCCTCACTCGTACTTCCGTCATTGGTGTCGTGTCCATTTCTCATCTTCATTCTATAAAACGGAAAAGATTAAACAACGAAACGAAAAAGACTTAACACATATGTATATACATATACACCACACTTGTAACGACCCTGGTTTTTTCCATCCTTAATTAATAATGGTTATTATTAATAGTTGTGATTTAACGAATGTATTGCTATACATTTACTTGCTACCATACATGATTCTTGAATGCCCGAAACGCCTTTGTGACACGCGAAACATTACACGAATAATATTTTTGAATATTATTTGCATTCATGATTAAGTTTTATTAATCATTTTGATTAACTATGGTTATTAGTTAATTACTTGGGCTTTTTGCTTGGATGATTATTTATTTGGACATGGGCTTATGTTAATGGACTTAGAAGCCCACTATACTTGTATTAATGGATTAACTAGGAGCCTTTTGTTACAACTAGTCCATTAAGGTTTAGAAACTAGCTTAGTTTGTAATGAAAGACTTGTTACATGTTACTTGCACCTTATCCCCATGAAAGCCACTCTATTAACCAACTTTTAAGGACTTTAACATGCATAATCTAGTGAACAATTTATTTCTCCCTCCCCCTTGAATGAACCGTAGGTTTGGGGTGTTTACAAGGGAGGTTGTTTAATTTTTTTTGCTAACTTATCTCTAGTATTACTTCACTTCCTCACACACACAAAACACTTCACTTCTTCTTTCATCTTTTCCTCTCATTTTCTCTCAAAGACTTGTAAGTTTTATGAACAATTCCTCCTCTTCTTTCCTTTGAAAAACCGAACCCAAACCCCTTAATCATCATCATCATTTGTTGTTTTGATACTTGTCTTTGTTAATTACTTACTAGTTGTTACTTGTTTCATATTGTTGTTGTTTATTTACTATTTTTCTAAGAAGCAAACTTGTTAGTTTGATTCTTCATCTAACTTGTTCTTACAAGGCATACAAGAACATAAAGTTTCTAGCTTATGTTCTTCATTTATTGTTTCAAAAGTTTGTAAGTTCATAGTTGTTAAACTCAAACTTGTAATTCATGTTAGTAAACTTTAAAGTTTACTTTCTTAAAGATCAAACTTTGGTTTGAATCTTTAAAGTATGAACAACCATGACCTATTAACTTGTTTATTTAGTTTGTTACTTCATATTATGCACTTTAAATTTTTTTTGTTGATTAATATTGGTCAAATTTTACTAGTTAACTTTGATCTCATTAATCTTGAACTAAAGTTAACTTTAAAGTTCAAGAACATAGAAGTGTAACTCTTTGGTTATAACTTCATACACTTGTGTTAGATTTAACTTAATAACTTTAGATCTAGACTTTTGGGTCTTGGATCTTCAAGATCAAACTAAGAACTATGTTCTACATCTTAAGATCTTGATTAGTTAATTTACTTTCAAGTTTGTAGTTCAATATTACTTTTAAAGTTCATGTATGTGTTAGATCTAAGACTTTGATGTAACTTTGGTTCATCAAAACACTTGCAACACTTAAGTGAGTTGTGCTTCATGTCTTAGACTTACACTTGGGTTATGATGGTCAAACCTTGGTGAAAATGATGCAAACACATCAACGAGTTGTACACTTGAAGCTATATGCATCAAGGATGAGAACCATGATAAGCATCGAGCACCAAGAACCACCGGAACCTACTGACCCTACTGTTTTGCTGTTTCTGTGTCTGATCAGTAAGACCTGGGCTGTTTTAATATTGATTTTTAGATAGCTCTGTTCGAGTATATAACTTTTCATATAGGACTCGTCTTAATCCGAGTTACGGTTTAGGATTTATGGCCCTCCGATCGTCACTATGTCCTTTAACGTTGTGCAGAAAATTTCTGACCTACTCGCACTTAGACCGTCTTCACGGTCAAACGAAGATGAGTTTGCTTCTGTAAATTTTACCACACTTAAAGGACTCATATACGGAGCCATGGCCACTGGTCTCACCTTATTTCAGTAAGGGTAGAGGCCGTGGTGACTGACCGAAGTCAGCCTTTGTTTTAAACTTCTTTCATGAACGAAACTTACTTTACACCTTTTGTTTAATGATGAATGATGATGACCCTTAAGACCTTATTTACATACTTTTAAACCTATTTAGACGATTTACTGACTTAGTACTATTTGACTTAGGTTGAGGACTCGTTGGACCTTTCGGACCGATTACTTGCACACTTTTCCCGACTCGACTTTACCGCCACTTTATCATTGTGAGTTATAGCATTCCCTTTTTACTTTAACTTATTTTGGGAACTGAGAATACATGCGGATTTTATGTTTTACATACTAGGCACGAGTACTTAAACTTTATATATGTGTGGGTTATACAACGACATAAACATTCCCTTTAGCTCGGTAACGTTTAATCATTGGTTTTTGAACCGTGAACGCGAATCTTAGATATGGATCCATAGGGTTTGACATCCCCACTCGGGCTAGTCGCGCTAACAGTCAACGAGTGTTTAATACTTTGTAAATATATGCACTTGCCAAGTGTACTTTCAGGGGGTGATATATTATTAAACGTTAAGTTAGTTACCGAGTGCCCACGGTTGAGCATATACTTTATCATACTGATTTGGATTACTGTTTTGAAACGCTCTTTGTAGCACTGAAATCTCGTGGCCTACCTTACATACTGTTATACTTAAACTATAGCTCACCAACCTTTGTGTTGACGTTTTTAAGCATGTTTTTCTCAGGTGCTTAAGGTTATTTGCTTCCGCTGTCGTGCTAGACTTGCTGTAGACACCCGCTGCTCTAGTGTTATCACCGCATGAACTGTTTATCTTGCATTCAAAATTTTATACATTTGAACTATGTTTTGTAACGACCTAAGGGTCACATACATTTATCCATGCTTGCTATTCGTAGAAGCATACTGTTGGTGTAAAACAATTGACGTCGGTTATGACGTCATCTTTTTATCGTGAATGCAACTTCTTTTATTACAGCATATAGTACTTAACCTTGTAATGATCCTGTTGTTGATGATTCGTACACGATGGTTTTGTACGGGGCATCACAACACTACCCCATCTTGCTTAACATTCGTCGTACATTGTTTGTTTGACACGATTTGAACCCGTAACAATGGTAGCTAATCATTGTTACGCGAGCACGTCGCATTAACTTGCTAGTACAACGCCTATCTCACTTGATGATTGCTAACACAACACAAAACAATTAGTGCAAGGTTAGTTCACATAAACCTAAGCACTAATCAACGCCCGGTCTGACCCGTCTCCTACAAGTCTGCATTTACACATACACATTAAAGTCTAAGTCTAGGCACCTATCTCAAGTCGCCTAAATCCCTTAGACCATGCTCTGATACCACTTGTAACATCCCGACTTCAATTCACCAAAACGTGTACCAAAAAAAAAAAATTCTGGTGCAGCACAACTGGACGGCGTGCAGATTTCTGGACGGCGTCCAGCAATGAAGGGTGGGACGGCATCCAGCAGATCTGGACGGCGTCCAATTTGACTTCCAGCTGCTGTCTCCGGGTCCAACTTACACGAGCGGAAATCCCGATTCCCGACACTTTTAAACGAAAACCTTTTCACAACATAACACAATATAATAAACTAAGAGGTTTTCATCATCAAAACAAGTTTTACATCACCGGGCCCACATCGGCCCGAATTACGCGTTTCGTTCAAAAATACAAGTTTCGACCATACTAGTTTAATTTCTAAACGACACTAGAGCATGGTGTTTGGGGTTAAACTACCCAAATCTTGGCCGAACTTCCAAAAGCTACCCAAAAGCATCCCATATCAAAATAAGCGGGAGACCACTAATCCAACCGAATACCTTTTCCTTTGTCCGCGCCAGAGCCTAAAAAGGTAAACAACGAGAGGGTAAGCTAACGCTTAGTGAATGCAATAATTATACATATACATATATAACCTACTTACTTTTATCACTTACACAATACCATACACGGGCTAGCAATTCTACAACCATGCAAAACATTATGCATATACCAATAACCGCAATTCACAATGAGCTAGCAATACCAAAAGCATATAGTTCATAATTAAATATGCTAACACAAAATTCGTACAACCATGGTAAACCAATTGAACTAGGGAATGGTACTTAAAGACCGTCGGAGTTCATAACATCCATTAGTGTTACTTAAACACCGCGTAATCACTAATTCCCCGGGTGATGTCTTGAACAACGAAACTCACTCACCCCATGACAATGTGGCGTCTTGAACAACGCGACGAATCCACATGTCAATCAAAATAATGAGTGGTGCCTTGAACACCGCGACATCCACTCCCATGACAATGTGGTGCCTTGAACATCGCGGCATCCACATGTCAATCAACCAATGAGTAGTGTCTTAAACACCGCGACAATACTACTCGTTACTTAGAATGTGGTGTCTTGAACAACGCGACAATGCCACATTCATACAACACAAATAAATACATTATATACGGACACGCATAATTATTCCACTCACCTTAAGCCTTTGGTGAATCAATAAACCAAGCTTGCGGCTTCAAGGTAACGTACCTATTATATTATGCACATATATCAATCATTCATTCAAGTTGGTCAACCAACTCACTCACCATCCTTAGGTCATTTTGACCCATGGTGAAAATCCGACCCATTTGCACACTTAACCCTAATATTGGGTCAACTTCGCCAAAAACCCTAACCCTAGCCATTTATGGTCTTAATACACATATAATCACAATGTTATCTCATTTTCACACTAACAAGGCAACTTAGGTCCTCAAAGACCCGTTTTACCCATTCGAGGTTTCCGCACCCATTCGGGTCACCACATACTCAAATAGCACCCATTTACATAACATCTAGGTGTGCTAGTGGTTAACTAACCAATTTAAGACTCATAAACACATTTAACATTTCAAAACCCTAGGTTAGTCATCCTTGAGCCCTCATGACACAAACTTACCCAAAAACCCACAAATCATTAACAAATGGGTTTTATGTTCATCACTAGCCTAAACCCTAACCCTTAAACACATTAAACTAAGGAAATCAAGTTTAGGACTTACCACCATAAACAAAACGTAGATAGTGAGGAGATGAACAACTTTAATGCTCGAGCCTATCCCGAAAAAGCTTCTTCCTCTTCTATTTGAGCTTTCTCACACTTGAATCACACTCTTTCTCTAGAATTGAAGTGGAAGAGGTTTGGTGATTGTAGATGGAGTAAATAAGGCTCCACAAACTGATCTAGGGCCTTAAAGTCGTCCACAATGTGAAATTACCAAGTTACCCCTTTTAAATATCAAAAACACAAAAGTTGGCTCGTCAGGCCATCTGGACGGCGTCCAGCCCTTCAAACTGGGACGGCGTCCCACCCTGTTGGACGACGTCCAACATAACAGGAAAAAACTGGATCTTACAATATGGATATAGGCACACCCGATCCATATCCGATCCATCGTCATCCCTAATTATCCCTAATTGTACTATATATTTGTTTTGATTTTTGAAAGAATTATTCGGGTTTTCTTTCTATTTTACTCAAATTTTATGTCGAGTCGATGTATCTTGTTTTTTATTTGGGTGGTCACTATGTTTTTCTAATATTACGTGAGTGGTCCATCTATCAAACGTTTGAAGGTACTTTTGTCATTTTACCTCAACAAAATTATTTGGATGGTCCCTCTGTTTTACCCAAAATTTCACGCAAAGTCCCTGTATTTTTTTACTTGGGTGGTCACTGTAATTTACCAATGATAAGTGAGCTCTGTATTCGTGTTTTCGTTTTGTGTTTTCGATTCGAGATTTTGGTTCACATTTTTTTTTTATTGGAAATTTCTAATTCATGTTTTCGTTTCGAGTTTTCGATTCGCGTTTTCGATCACATTTTTTACTCACATTTTCGATCACATTTTTTACTCACATTTTCGTTTTGCGTTCGATTTTCAGTTTCAAGTTTTATTTTTCAAATTCGTGTTTCAGCTTTCAGATTCACAAGTCGTAAACTGTAAATGGGAAATGAAAACACAAAAAGAAAACGAAAAACGAAAACGCAAATCGAAAAACGCGAATAAAAAATGTGAAACAACAATGAAAGTTGAAAACGCGAATCGAAAATGTGAATCGAAAATACAAAACGGAAACGTGATTCGAAAACGCAAATGATAACGCAAATCAAAAACGTGAAACGGAAATGAAAGTTGAAAACGCGAATTGAAAACACGAAACGAAAACGTGAAATGAACACGCGAATCGAATAC
Organism: Rutidosis leptorrhynchoides; assembly: GCF_046630445.1. NCBI lineage: Eukaryota > Viridiplantae > Streptophyta > Magnoliopsida > Asterales > Asteraceae > Rutidosis > Rutidosis leptorrhynchoides. The sequence goes on from NC_092335.1 coordinate 426,297,236, forward strand.
GCAAAATGAAATCAAAAATCTAATCGAAAACGAGAACCAAATACATGAATCAAAAACTCGAAATGAAAACATGAATAGAAAATGAGAAATGAAGTCGAAAACGCGAACCAAAAATGCCAACTAAAAACAAGAATCGTATACGCGAATCGAAGACGCGAAGTGAAAAGGGAATCGAAAAGCAACGTAACGTTAAATCACAGTGACCACCCAAGTAATAAAAACACACAGACTCCGCGTGAAATTTTGGGTAAAGCACAGGAACCACCCAAGTATCTTTTTTGAGGTAAAATGACAAAAGTATCCTCATGTGCTTGGCACATGTAAGTAGTTAACGTCTGACTTGGACAGACGTTTGATACAGGGACCACCCACGTAACTTTGGTAAATCACAATGACCACCCAAGTAAAAAATACATGGACTTCGCATAAATTTTGAGGTAAAATATAGGGACCATCTAAATAATTTTTTCTTTATTTTTTGTAAGATGGTCGGATGTTTTTTGTTTTAGTTTGAGTTTTGTCACGTTAGTATTATTTGGTTAGGGTGGTTATGTTCTTATTTGTTTGTTCTTGCTTCGTTTGATTGGTGGTTTAGTTCGCGTTGTTTTTTTTGTAGTTGGTTCATTCATTTTTAATAAAATTTCCCATATATAATATGTGATAGTGTATCTCCCCGTCTAGTTAATAACCGAAGCTATGTTAACGAAGGTATCACGCTTATTGAGGATTGATGACATAAGAATTGGTCACAAGAACACATATGTCGAATACAAGTCATGAGCGGGATATCCACAAACTCAAACAATGGCGCCCAAACGATAAAAGAAGAATACTCCTAAAGTGTGATCCTAGTATTCAGGTTCCATGAGAAACCGTATCCGTTATACGAAGCTATGGTAACGGAGGAACATAGTAACGGTGGGATCACGGTTACCAATGGACAAAGACTCATCCTAAAGTCACAAGATTACATAGGCTGAAGGAGAGAGGTAAGCGGGTTGACCAAATCGCTACTAGCGTCCAAATGACAAAATAGGAATGCTTCAGTCTAGCTTTCTTCAACTGCAAGTGTTACAGTCGTCCAGAGGGAAAGTTCCCTTTGTCTTATCAGAGATTGCCTTGGAGACTGATCCCCACCTAGAGAACTGGTGAAGAAGCTGTAAAATAGCCCTATAAAAGGAGAGCATGATCTCTAGAGTTGGCATTCGCTCTAAGTCACATTGACTCACACATATACAACTCACAATGAGTTACCTTCGTATCTTGGTGGCGTAAAGTACGATACCTTCGTACTACCTTTGGGGAATCGCCAACAAGCATACATTCACCATTATACACCTCGACACCACGCAACAAGTGATCAGATCTCAACATCCTTGTTCCTTCAACAAGGATCGCCAAGAATTGTACAAACAATAGGGTTTACTAGAACCCTAAATCTTAAATTCTAAACCACAACAACAACAAAACTCAATACCACATGAGTGGTGTATGGAGGAGGTGAGATGTAGAATTAATATAAACCCTAATTCTAAACCCTAAACACTACCACTAGCACTACGACTAGCACTACCACTAGCACCACAATTATTATAAGAAAAACGGACAAGCATAATTTAAACCGAGACCAAAAAAGCCAATAAACTAAACAAACAAAAATACAACGATAAAACACTAAAAATAAAACCAACAACTTACAACTACATCAAAAGCAATAAAAAAGAGCTCAACCAACAAGGAAGCCACGAGATAAAAAGGACCCAACAAACACCAAGACTAAACCAAAACACCCCAAACAACAAACAAGCTTCAAATATCCCTCACAAACTCCGTAAAAGTCTTCAAATCGGCACCTCTGCGTGTTATGAAACTAAAAGATATTAACGGATGAGCAAATACTCCGGTATTAGTAGAAAGTAAATAATCACATAGGCGTTCAATCATTGTTACTATGTACTTTCTTATTACTATGTACTTTCTTACATCCTACACGTGAAGTTTACTTTTGTCATGGACTTATGTCAGTTAAGGATTAAATTCGTCTACTTATTTCCTTCCAGAAAACCATGGGTTTAAGTCAAGGAACCCCTCTCGCCTTGAGATCATTGGTTCGAGTGCTGCTTAGACATTATTCGTGTAAAATTATCGTGTGTGCACTATGTTTAGCGGTATCCCGGATATCCGGGTTTCAGATGTTGCGACACGTCCTACGTTCGAACCTCATGGGGGGTTTTCCCAGTAAGCCGCATTACCTTATGGGTGAAGGTCCCGTGGCTTCCTCCAGACACGTGGCCCGGATATGATCGAGTAAGTGACTTCACTTCTGATAAGCCCCGTCAGTGACTCTAAGTGACTCCTAACCTGTTATAAAAAAAAATCCTTCCAAAAAGTAAGATAATAACGTTGCAAATAACTAAACGCCAATAATCTAAATATATTTAGTGCAAACACTTTCTTCATCGACAAACTTAACATTCATAATTAAGTGTCGTTTGCCTTTATAAAAGCCCAAATCTTCAATTCATTTAAAAACAAATCTTGTACTATGTGTCTAAAACGTTTTGTGAGACTTAACATCAAAGGACAGCGACTTCGGAGGCTTCAACATTAGAGGACGAATACTTCACTTATTAGATTAGTATTAGCCATCTTTCCCCTAAATCATATGGAATGGGAGCAAATAAAAAAATAAGAAAAAGGATGCTAAATAGTAACATTACATAAAAGGCACAAAGCATATTCAAAAATAATTTTGATAGACACTATAGACCAATATAAATGGAGAAACTAATAGATTGAAACGACAATTCTAAACAATAGAAGAGCGTTACATTATCTGCACTAACGAAAATAACAAACTCTATATTAAGCTAACGACCAAACAAGAAATGATACCGAGATCATCAATCACAAATTTCATACTTCTATGTAGAAATCAAAAGCTTTACAATGAGCATCAACATATAAAGGCAAAAAAAAAAAAAAAAAAAAAAAATCAAAGCTTTTTTCTTTACTAATCACAATCAAGAAAATATGTTCCCCTAGATACCAAACAGGATCAAAAAGCAACTTCACAACCTCCATTAAAGGAGACCATTTCTTCAAAAATCACTAAAGACAGTGGTGCAAGCTGCAGTATGGATTCAAGAACCGGGTTTGACCCAATTCAAGAACAAATTGAAGCAATTGTGTATACACCTAGTCATATTTTTCTCTCCAAGTGTACACAAGAAACAACACCCATGAAAGTGCTAAAACAAAATCTCCAAGGACCAGTCACAGCCAATCACGACCGAGTTCTTCGAGCTTACTCTCAAAGTAAATCATCCAAATTGCCATAGCAATATGAAGAAGCACACAACCTTTAGCAAAAAAGCTTTGAAAGTCTCTCTTTCACAAATGCCACCATGAACAACAAGATCCCAACAGCAAATAAAAGCAACCCAGAGAACGAATCAGAGGTCTTAATCAGCAACTGATCATGAGGTGTTGATCCTAATAACTTAGTAGCAATTTCATTACCATGACAGAATGCAAACACCTCATGGCTATAAAACATCATTAGGGTTCCACAACTTAAAGCCACTAATGAATAAATTAAACATATCGAGAAAAACCCTGATGATCCCATTTCACAAAACACCAAATTTAAGTACTATATTTTTTCAATTTAATTAATACTAAAGAGAACCCATTTGAAACCAATTCTGTAGCCAGCCCTAAATAAGAATCCCCATTTTTTAATATCAGATATAGTAAACCCTAAAGAGATCACCCTAACATCAACCTAACAAATTTCATGACCAATATCAGGGGAATTTATACAAAACCCACAATTTTTTGGGTATAAAGATTTAAACTTTAGCTAGAATAATAACACCCATATGAATTTATGATGAAATCAGATAACCCTGATTAAAGATTGGTCATTTTTCTTAATATACGGAACCAATAAACAGAACCCACAAGTATCTATTGACAGAAGTTGAAATACTAACCGTAATTAATAATAAATCACCTGTGAAATCTTGACAATTGGAAAGGGTTTATTTACAGAAGAAAGAAGGTAAAGAGGGCAAAGAATGAAGAAGAAATATTTATTATTATTGCCGATACCAACAGCGATGGTGAGGTGTCGTTAAAGGTTATAATGGTAATTATCTTTTAGATTTTTTATGCCGATAACAGTCCTCCGTATATTATGATCTTTCTACGTGCATTAGAAGCTTGTACTTGTTTCGTATTTTTTTTTCCTTGGAAAAACATCGATTTAAATTAAATTAAGACAAAATTTCATTTCTCGTCCCTAAACTTTACATCGATTTTGACTCCCTATCCTTTTTTTTTTTTTGTATTCCTCGTCCCTAAACTATGAAAAGAGTACATCCCTCGTCCCCCATCTACTTTCTGTCAAAACCTGCCGTTACCCCTTATCACGTGCATGTCATGTGAGGGTATTTTTGTCATTTTTTTTTCTTCTTCTACCATAAAACCCCCCAATTCTTCACAATTCATTCTTGTATTCCTCGTCCCCAAATTAGGTCAAGTTCTCCTTTAAACGATCCTGAGGCTCGTATTTGATGGATTACACAATTCGACCTAAAGATCCTGATTACGATCTTAGATTTATTTATGGTGAGTGTCTGTGTATCTTAATTGCACTTTTTGTTTTGTAATTTCACACTCGATATCCTTTTAAACCTTAGTTTTTTATATTTTATTTTGTCTTTTATTTTTAACAGGATGTGATGATTTACTCTTTACACTAAAGATTTATCATGGTGGAGAGTTTAGTGATGCTCCAGGAAGGGAATATGTGAATGAAAAAGTAAGTTACATTGATTTTATTGACATGGATATGTTTTCAATACATGAGCTTGACCATTTCATTCAGGACCTGGGATATGATGGTTTTAAGGTGATAGTATATCACTTTCTTAGGCCTGATAGTGACCTTGATTTTGGTTTAGAACCATTAGGTTCAGATGATGATGTTAGAAATATGCTTAAATATGTCAAAGAAAGTATGAAGAAGAATAGGATTGTGGAAATGTCTGTTTACACAGAACATGAACTCAACCCAAAGGTGATTGTGCCTGAGTTTGTTAGTCCAGCTGGTAGAAGTAAGTTTATTTTAAAGGAGATAGATGAGGAAGAGCAAATAACAGTTAAGAATAAACCAAAAGGTAAAGTTTCTAAGAAACTAGTTGTAGAAGGAGCTGAAGGGTTAAAAGGTAAAGTAATTGTTGAAGATGATGAACCATTGTCTAACACTATCTAGTGAAGCTACAGTAGTTAGGGATTGTGGTAATAATGTTGAAGATTGATAATGCTAAAAACGAACATATATTTCATAGCATTATCCCTCAAGAAAGACAAGCTTTTAGTTGAAATTGTTCTATTTACAAGCAATATTCGTTTAAATAATAAAAGGTGAAGACAAAAGACAGATTCGACGAATTGAAGACGCAAACGACCAAAAAGCTCAAAAGTACAAAGTACAATCAAAGTGGTTCAAATTATTGATGAGAAACGTCTCAAAATTACAAGAGTACAAGTCGCAAAACGCAAAATACAAGATATTAAATTGTACGCAAGGACGTTCGAAAATCCTGAACCGGGACCAAAGTCAACTCTCAACGCTCGACGCGACGGACCTAAAATTATGAGTCAACTATGCACAAGAATATAATATAATATTTAAATAATTATATAAATTATTTATATATTATATATATTTAAAAATAATGTCGACAAGCTAGAAAACAACCAAAGTTGAGCTGTCCCAGCTGGCCATGCGATCGCATGGCCAGGAAGAGGGATTTTCATGCGGTCGCATGACCCAAAAAGTCAGGCCACATGCCTATAAATTTCGCGGTTTTGAGCAAGTTTTATATATCTTTTTCTTCTTCATTCACTCAACGATATATATATATATATATATATATATATATATATATATATATATATATATATATATATATATATATATATATATATATATATTTTAATTTTAATTTTAAATTCTAATAATAAGGGTATGTTAGCGAATGTTGTAAGGGTGTAAGTCGAAAATTCTGTCCGTGTAACGCTACACTATTTTTAATCATTGTAAGTTATGTTCAACCTTTTTAAATTAATGTCTCGTATCTAAGTTATTATTATGCTTATTTAATGCCGAAGTAATCGTGATGTTGGGCTAAATATTAAAATTGGGTAATTGGGCTTTAGACCATAATTGGGGTTTGAATAAAAGAATGACACTTGTAGAAATTAGACTATGGGCTATTAATGGGCTTTATATTAACTAAATGATACCTCGTTGATTTAATATATAGACTTATAATTTGACGTATTTATATATAACCACATACGCTTGACTGGGCACGGTGGGCGGGATATCTATAAATACCAATAATTGTTTATTTTACCGAACACGTGACTGGATTAATAGCTAATGGACTAGTTAAAATAGGGGTGGATTACATTCAAGGGTAATTGGTGTAATTGTTAACAAAGTAGTAAAACCTTGGTCTACACGCAGTCGATAACCTGGTGTATTCATTAAACAAAGTATTAAGACCTTGTTACAATTCGAATCCCCAATTAGTTGGAATATTTGACTTCGGGAATAAGAATAATTTGACGAAGACTCTCTCACTTTATGATTATGACTGATGGACTATTATGGACAAATCCGTATGGACATATCGAATAATCCAGGACAAAGGACAATTAACCCATGGTAATAAACTAAAATCAACACGTCAAACATCATGATTACGGAAGTTTAAATAAGCATAATTTCTTTATTTTATATTTAATTGCACTTTTAATTATCGCACTTTTATTTACTGTCATTGTATTTAATTGCACTTTTAATTATCGTACTCTTTAATTATCATCATTTTATTTATCGCAATTTCATTATCGTTATTTACTTTACGCTTAAAATTAAGTTATATTTATTTTTAATATTTTACATTAGGTTTTAACTGCGACTAAAGTTTTAAAATCGACAAACCAGTCATTAAACGATAAAAACCCCCTTTTATAATAATAATACTACTTATATTTATATATATATTTGTATTTTTACAATTATAAGTTAAAAATATAGCGTTAAACTTGGCGAGTTCCCTGTGGACGAACCGGACTTACTAAAAACTACACTACTGTACGATTAGGTACACTACCTATAAGTGTTGTAGCAAGGTTTAGGTATATCCACTCTATAAATAAATAAATAACTTGCGTAAAATTGTAGCGTATTTAATAGTATTTTCCTTGTAAAATATAAACTATTTTGTACACCACCTCGCACACATCAAGTATTTTTGGCGCCGCTGTCGGGGAATTGCTTAAACGCCGGAAGCAAAACGCTATATTTAAAAAAAAAGATTTTTTATTAAGTTCTTTGTATAAAAAAATACGTTTTAAATATTAAAAATACATTTTAAATACTAAAATATAAAAAGAAAAATAAAAAAATTATACATTTTTAATAGTTTGTTAAATATATATAAAATTATAAAGTTTTTATTTTTATTTAAAAATTAAGTTTTTATTTAATTTTTACATATATTTTATATATATATATATATATATTAAAACAGAAAATTAAAACAGAAAAAAAATAATAATAATAAAAGTAATCGGCCTGGTACTGTAGCAGCCCAACACCTGGCCCGAAACCCTAGCCCATGCGATCGCATGAGCCCGAAGGCAAAACTCCATGCGACTGCATGAACCTGTGTGACACGCCAGAGTTGACTGGTAACAGCATTAATTACGGGGTAATTATTATTATTATTATTATTAAAACCCTAATTAGGGTTTAGTTTTAATTAATTTGTTTTAGTTTTTAATTAATTTGTATTTTTAGTTTTATTTAGTTTTAATAAATTATAAAATTAATAGTTTTATAAAATAATAATATAAAAATAATATTTAAAAAAAAAAATTGTACTTTTTACAACTTTAAGTTTATTTTTATATTTTGAATCTTTTTATTTGTTTTAGCGTAATATTTTTATTTTTTTTCGCTCGTATTTAGTTTTAAGTTATAGTTTTTGCCATAGTTATTTTTATTTCTAGATTTTTAGGCTTTGCCGTAAAATCCCTTAAGTGCTTTTTCTTTAAGACTAAGATTTAGGTGTTTTAGAATTTTGCGACGCCGTTTTAATATTTTAGTATCTTTTTAAGTAATTGCCGTTTTGGATATAGAATTTCTTTAAAGCTTTAATACCTTTAGACATAACTTTTAATTCTTAGTCTTTAGATTTTTAAGTTTCGACGCGCTACGTTCTTTTTATTATTTTTCAACCTTTTATTTTTCGACGTTTTTTGACGCGCTCTTTTTCTTTCTTATTTCTCGACGCTCTAGTTTTAGGATATAGAATTTTCTATTTCTTCTCTAAAATTTCTTTAAATTTCAGCGAAAAATTATTTTAAGCGATTAAATTGATAGACATCCTAAATTTTCTGCTTCGTAGTAATAGTTGGATTTGTTAGTGGCTGAGTTGTGAGCTTCCGATTTAAAGGGTTCTGGCTCCCTGCTGCATCTATTGGCTATTCGAAATGTGGGCAAAAGCAGAAAAGTCTATTAATTTGATAACTTATATAATTTTTATCTTTTATAACTAATATGATATTCAGTGAATGCACCGAGCAAAACGTTCACCACCTTTTGTACGTTCACCACCTGTAACTCGATCAAGACATCTAGCAAATATTGTCGTCGTTGATTTTTCTTTAGAATTGTCATCCAGTCGACCAAGTACTCCAATTCAAATTTCCGATAATCCATTTTTTGAACCCGACCTCACAATTGAGAATCCGGAGGATATTCAGGGACAATTCAGAGATCCTGAACCATTAATCTTTCCTCCGGAACCACCAATCATTCAAACGGAAATTGTCGAGGAATAACCCATTAAATTAGAATCCTCTAGTGATTCAGATTCAACAAATTCAAACATGGAAAATCTGAAACCCCTAAGTATGGAAGACCGAATGAGAGCTAAACGCACTGGCCAAGGTCACGCAATTACTCAACCAGACATTAATGCGCCAGATTATGAAATCAAAGGACAAATTCTACACATGGTAACAAATCAATGCCAATTTAGTGGTGCACTGAAGGAAGATCCAAATGAACATCTTCGTACCTTTAATAGGATCTGCACTCTATTTAAAATCCGAGAAGTGGAGGATGAACAGATATATCTCATGTTATTTCCCTGGACTTTAAAGGGAGAAGCCAAAGATTGGTTAGAATCGTTACCTGAAGGGGCGATTGATACATGGGACGTTTTAGTTGAAAAATTTCTTAAACAATTTTTTCCGGCATCTAAAGCCGTGAGACTTTAAGGAGAAATTGTTACGTTCACACAGAAACCAAATGAAACTTTATATGAAGCGTGGACAAGATTTGGAAAGTTATTGAGAGGATGTCCGCAACATGGTTTAGACACTTGTCAAATAGTACAAATATTCTACCAAGGATGCGACATCACTACAAGAAAAGACATCGATATAGCAGCTGGTGGTTCCATTATGAAGAAAACAGCAACTGATGCTTACAAAATTATTGATAACACTGCTTCCCACTCACATGAGTGGCACCAAGAAAAAGATATCGTTAGATCATCTAAATCAGCTAGAGCCGATTCTAGCCATGACTTAGATTTCATTTCTGCAAAGATAGATGCTGTCGAGAGACGAATGGAAAAGAACACTAAAGATATTCACTCAATACGAATTAGTTGTGAGCAGTGTGGAGGACCACATTTAACAAAAGATTGTCTCAGTATTGAACTAACAATGGAACAAAGAGAGAATGTTTCATACATAAGCCAAAGGCTTGGAAATAATTATCAGAATAATTATCAACCGCCAAGACCAATCTACAATCAAAACCAGAATTATAATCGAAATGTTCCATACAACAACCAACAAGGTCCAAGCAATCAACAAGTATCCAACAATACTTACAATCAGTAAAGACCTATTTTTCAAAACAAACCACCACAAACCGATGATAAAAAGCTAAATTTAGAAGATATGATGTCGAAACTAGTTGAATCTCAAACACAGTTTTTCACATCTCAGAAACAAACCAACGAACAAAATGCTCAAGCATTTAGAAATCAACAAGCTTCTATTCAAAATTTGGAACAAGAAGTGAGCAACCTAGCAAGGTTGATAGGTGAAAGAAAATCGGGAAGTCTACCTAGTGATACAAATGCTAACCCCCGAAATGAAATAACTAAAGCCATTACCATAAGAAGTGGTATTACACTTAAACCACCTGAAATACCTGTAATTTCTGATGAAGCTATTCCTACTCCATAAGAACCACAACCTGAGCAAGATAAGGAAATAGAACCGGTAGTTGAAAAGGTTAATAAAGATAACACAGTTAAGGCTAAACCTTATGTTAAACCATACCAACCACCACTTCCTTACCCGAATAAAATGATAAAAGAGAGACTTGAAGCCGAGCAATCCAAATTCTTGGATATATTTAAACAGATAAATGTAAATCTTCCTTTCATTGATGTGATTTCAGGAATGCCTAGATATGCTAAATTTCTGAAAGATCTAATCACGAATAGAAAGAAAATAGAAGAACTCTCAGCTGTTACAATGAATGCTAATTGTTCTACAGTGCTGTTGAATAAGATACCAGAAAAACTTTCAGATCCAGGAAGTTTCACAATTCCATGTTTTCTGGGTAGTCTTAGTTCAATAGAAGCATTGGCAGACTTAAGTGCTAGTATAAATTTAATGCCATATTCACTATATGTTAAACTAGACCTTGGAGAATTGAAACCAACACGAATAAGTATACAATTAGCCGATCGATCAGTAAAATATCCTAGAGGGATAATGGAGAACATGCTAGTTAAAGTTGGTACTTTAGTATTTCCAGTAGATTTTGTTATTTTGGACATGGAAGAAGATTCTCGAGTTCCTCTCATATTAGGAAGACCATTCTTAAACACGGCTAAAGCAATAATAAACGTGTTCGGTAAGAAATTGACCCTAAATATAGAGGACGAGAGTGTTAGCTTTTCTGTTGATAGAGCCATGCAACAACCGCAATCTGCAGATGATACATGTTATTATATTCAAACTATAGATTCATATGCAGAATTGTTAAAAGAGTTTCCAGAATTACAAGGGACGGGAGAATGTTCTTTAGGATATGGAACTGAACCAATTGATGAAACTGAAATGTTAGCTACACTTATGGCTAATGGATATGAACCAACAACAGAAGAAATTCAAATGCTAAAAGAAGAAGACAGATATCGATATAAATCATCGATAGAAGAACCACCGAAATTAGAGTTAAAGCCACTTCCAAACCATTTGGAATATGCTTATTTAAATGGTGAATCTGAATTACCTGTAATAATATCGTCTTCTCTTACTGAAAATGAAAAATCTCAACTCATTTCTGTGTTAAAAGCTCATAAACCAGCTATTGCATGGAAGATTCATGATATTAAAGGAATAAGTCCTTCGTATTGCACACATAAAATCCTTATGGAAGAAGGTCATAAAACGTATGTGCAACACCAAAGAAGACTAAATCCGAATATACAAGATGTTGTTAAGAAAGAAATTATTAAACTGCTTGATGCAGGTTTAATTTATCCAATTTCTGATAGTCCATGGGTAAGCCCAGTTCAATGCGTACCTAAGAAGGGTGGCATGACTGTCATTACAAATGAGAAAAATGAGCTTATTCCTACTAGGACTGTAACAGGATGGCGTGTTTGTATTGATTATAGAAAATTAAATGACGCCACCAGAAAAGATCACTTTCCCTTACCTTTCATTGATCAAATGTTGGAAAGATTAGCCGGAAATAGTTACTATTGTTTTCTTGATGATTTTTCCGGATATTTTCAAATTCCAATAGCACCCGAGGACCAAGAGAAAATCACATTCACGTGCCCTTATGGTACTTTTGTTTACAAACGCATGCCATTTGGACTTTGCAACGCCCCTGCAACCTTTCAAAGGTGCATGATGGCAATTTTTCACGACATGATAGAAGAATGCATGGAAGTTTTCATGGATGACTTTTCAGTCTTCGGTGATACATTTGAATAATGTATAGTTAATGTTGAACGAATGCTTATTAGATGCGAACAATCAAATCTAGTACTTAATTGGGAGAAATGCCATTTCATGGTTAAAGAAGACATCGTTCTTGGTCATAAAATTTCAAAGGAAGTAATTGAAGTGGACAGAGCTAAAGTAGATGTAATTGCTAAACTTCCATATCCCACCAATGTTAGAGGAGTTAGGAGTTTTCTAGGGCATGCTGGTTTTTACCGACGTTTCAAAAAGATTTTTCTAAAATTGTCACTCCTATGAACAAACTCCTAGAAAAGGATGCTCCATTCATCTTTTCAGATGAATGCATCAAATCTTTTAATATTCTTAAAGAAAAATTCACTAATGCGCCGACCATGATAACTCCAAATTGGAATCTACCATTTGAACTAATGTGCGATGCAAGTGATTTTGCAATGGGAGCCGTTTTAGGACAAAGGATTCAAAAACGATTTCAACCTATTTATTATGCTAGTAAGACGTTACAAGGAGCACAAACGAATTACACAACTACTGAAAAAGAACTCCTTGCAATTTTCTTTGCTTTTGACAAATTTCGTTCATATCTCGTTCTAGGAAAAACGGTGGTATATACCGATCATTCTGCTCTTAGATACCAATTTTCGAAACAAGATGCCAAACCAAGATTAATCCGTTGGATCTTACTCTTACAAGAGTTCGATATTAAAATCCGAGATAAAAAGGGAGCAGAAAATCTCGCAGCTGATCATCTTTCTCTTCTTGAAAATCCCGAATTAGAAGTTCTGAATGAATCGGCCATACAAGACAACTTTCCTGATGAATATCTATTGAAGATAGATTATAATGAAATTCCATGGTTTGCAGATTATGCAAACTACTTAGTATGTGGATTCCTTGAAAAAGGATTATCGTACCAAAAACGAAAGAAATTCTTTAGTGATATAAAACACTATTTCTGGGAAGATCCACATTTGTTTAAAAGTTGTCCCGATGGAATAATACGCCGATGTGTATTCGGAGATGAAGCTAGTAAAATCTTAAACCATTGTCACACAGGACTAACAGGAGGGCATTATGGGCCTCAACTTACAGCAAGAAAAGTCTACGACGCTGGATTCTATTGGCCTACAATTTTCAAAGACGCACACCTTCTTTGCAAATCCTGTGATGCTTGTCAAAGGGCCGGAAAAATAAGTCAACGTGATGAAATGCCACAAAATGTCATTCAAGTATGTGAAGTATTTGACATTTGGGGTATTGACTTTATGGGACCATTTCCAAAATCTCATAATAATCTCTACATTCTCGTTGCCATTGATTATGTATCTAAATGGGCGGAAGCACAAGCTCTCCCGACTAACGATGCACAAGTTGTAGTCAACTTTTTAAAACGTCTTTTTGAAAGGTTTGGAACACCGAAAGCTTTAATAAGTGATCGGGGTACTCATTTTTGTAACAATCAACTTGAGAAAGTTCTCAAAAGATATGGAGTAACTCATAAAATCTCAAACGCTTATCATCCACAAACAAGTGGACAATAGGGATGGCACCCGCGGGTCGCGGATGCGGATCTATTGGATCCATCGCCCGTACCCGCGGATTTTTTGTCAACCTGTCAACCTGCGGATCTTCATTATCGGATTTAATTTTGGATCCATCGCCCGTACCCGCAGATATCCACGGGCTACGGATTTACCCGCGGATCTTTTTCATAAATTAGTACTACAATTCGTATCTAGATTTTTTTTAAAAGCTATAAATTTTGTAAAGATAAACAATAATTACAACGTATGATGCGCATTACATACAAACAGGCCCTTAAATTACATTTAGGCTAATACTGGAAAATGAAGAATGCAAAAAAGAGACTAAAACACGAGCCTGACACATTTTAATGACTTAGCCAACCCCTGTTCTATTAGAAGCTACACCAATATAAGTTAAATTACTCAAAATACGTTATACTAGTAGTCTAGTACTACTTGCACACATCAAATAACTGGAATTTAATAGTGATCGATCACCAAATTTCTATGTTATTGTTTGAAATTTTTTTAAAGTCAATGAATATTACAATAATGTAAGGATCCGCGAATATTTAACGGGTATTTCCGCGGATTCTTCAAACGGGTGTATCGGATCCGCGGATCGGATTTTACCCGCGACGGATGTAATACATCCATCACCCGCCCGCGACCCACTAGCGAGTATAGGATTAAATCCATCGCCCACCCGCGGGTAAAGATTTTTGATTTTATCCGCCCATCAAGGACGCGGGTACTCGCGGATTTCGGATTTTTTTAGATCCATTGCCATCCCTAGTGGACAAGTTGAAAATACCAACCGAGCATTAAAACGTATTCTAGAGAAAACCGTAGGATCAAATCCGAAGGAATGGTCCATGAAATTGGAGGATGTACTCTGGGCTTTTAGAACAGTCTATAAAACTCCAATTAGAACCACACCTTTTAAACTCGTTTACGGAAAAGCATGTCATCTTCCAGTAGAAATTGAACACAAAGCATTTTGGTCTTTGAAGACATGTAATCTTGATTTACATGAAGCCGGACATCTACGATTAAGTCAACTAAACGAATTAGAAGAATTAAGACATGAAGCATACGAAAATTCGTTAATCTATAAGGAAAGAACGAAGAAATGGCATGATAAAAGAATCAGAAGTTCAAAAGAATTTAAAGAAGGAGACAGAGTTCTTCTTTTCAATTCACGATTCAAGCTATTTCCTGGAAAATTGAAATCAAGATGGTCTGGACCATTTATAGTCAAAAGAGTTTTCCCATACGGAACAATAGAGTTAATAAATTCAAATGTGATTGAATTTAAAGTTAATGGTCACAGAGTTAAACATTACATACATGGTCCGATGGAAGTTGACAATGAAGTCAATCACAATTTCAACACCACATCTAACTAAGTGTGGGGAGGTTCGAATCTTTTTAGGGTAATATGTATTTCTATTAGAGTTAGATATTCTGTTTTCGTGTAGTTCTCGAGAATGGAATCCGAATGGTCTTTCCCTAGTAGACCCTAAAGAACTAGTCTTCTCCCCCCATTCTGAATTTTTATTTTTTTTAGGTTTTACGAGATGAAGAATTCCTTTGATATGAACCATGGTCTAATGTGAAACGCCTCGTCCTAATCCATCCGGACGAAGTCCATATCGATTATAAACGATTCATAATAGTTGATTTCATTGCGAGGTACTTGACCTCTAAATGATACATTTTACAAACATTGCATTCGTTTTTAAAAGACAAACTTTCATTTCATCGAAAGTTGACAGGTATGCATACCATTTCATAATATCCAAACTATAAATGACCTAATCTGTCATTTACTTAATAATAATCTCTAATGAATTTCAACGACTTGAATGCAACGTCTTTTAAAATATATCATGAATGACTCCAAGTAATATCCTTAAAATGAGCTAATGCACAGCGGAAGATTTCTTTCAAACCTGAGAATAAACATGCTTTCAAGTGTCAACCAAAAGGTTGATGAGTTCATTAGTTTATAGTAATCATTTCATTTTCATCAATTTAATAGACCACAAGATTTTAAATATTATAAAACGTGCAGAAGTCCCATTCCAACTGCACAAAAAAATATCTTTCATATGAAGAACACCTGGTGAGGATTCAAAATATAATAGTAATCATCTGTGCCGGTCTTTCACCCCACGGCTGAATACATGTGCCTTCAAAATATAGAACCTCTGTGTAGGTCTTTACACCCCACGGCTGAACACATGTTTATAAAATATAGGACAACCGGTGCCAAAATGTCATAAATAATAAACCATCCACCCGGCTCGGGAGCTCATACGCTCTAACGGAAACCGGGGGCTAATGGGTGTCATAATAATCAACCCCAATCCCAGATAATTCTATCATAGAATGCAGTTAAGGTACTTGTGTCTATTTCGTAAAACAATTATAAAAGTTGCACATGTATTCTCAGCCCAAAAATGTAAAGGGTAAAAAGGCAAATGAAACTCACTCTACAATATTTTGTAGTAAAAATATTCATACGATGATATTGAACAATGCAGGGTTGGCCTCGGATTCACGAACCTTAAAAGCTTTCCCAAAAATATTGCCACTGACGGGACTTGAACCCGGGACCTCTCGTTCACCCATAACATCCTCTAAACCAATCGTCTGCCTATTTCTTTCTGATTTAACACTCATAGATAAATGTATAACCCGTATTAACTGTCCATCTTCTCCTTCACTAATCAATTCATCTCAATTATCATCTTACACCATTTATTCTTGTTGTATCATTATTCTTTATCATAATCATAATCCTAAATCCAAATCATAACTCATAATTTTAATTATAAATCATAATCCTAATCTTATCTAATCCAATCATCATCAATATCAAAGGTCGTTGTTGTTATAACCATAGAATTTTTAGTTTGTTATTGGCCCAAGATCACGGCCCAAGCAACAACAAGGAAACATCCCACTAACTCATAAAAAAAATTGATATCGGCCCATCACTATAAACAAACACAGCCCAAGGTCCATTGGAAGTCTGTGTTTGATCTTTGCAGATTAAATCAATGCGGAGTATATAAAAAAAAATGCCAGTTCCTCATGTTAACCCTACATGCCTTTAACATCCCACTATAACTAATTTAGCCGATTATATAAATGTGTTTTTGTTGATTTTTTCGAACAGAAAGAGTAAGTATCAGATTTTCTTCATCATAAATCATTCGCGGTCCCAATCTAAAAGGAAAAGTGATTTGAACGTGTTGGGTCGGCTATTGTTACTCCAACATATTCCACTTGCAAAGAAAAAAACAATTCCTAATGCAATACCAATTGTCTGCCACTATGTTTTATATATAGCTTCCACTTGCACTAACACATGTTGCTTTATATATTTAAATCAAAAGGCCAAAACTATCAACGCATCATTAATATCATTTACCATTTTCATCGTCTCAGACCCATAATCTCACCTTGTTTATCTTCGTTTCTGTTTCTTCATCAATGTGTATCATCATCATCATTCTTTATATTGTTTGAACGGGAAATAACAAGGCAATAGTCGATGGTGTGGGTTTGTTTTGGGTCGACGATAGCAAGTAGCTGGGATAATCGATCAAATGGTGTTTTAGTTCCGAGCTCGTGACTAGACAAGAAATAAACTTGGGGTTTGGTTTTGGTTAATGAATGGTGTCTGTTAAAGTTGTAGAACAGTGATGTAACTTTGTGAGGATGTCTGTTTGATCGAGACAAAAACGAGTAGTAGGAATACAAGGTGGTTAAATGGTGGTTTTTAGAGATGATGTTTGAATGGGTGTGGATTCACGAAGAGAAAAACAAGAAACAATTCTTGGTTTTTGGTTTGTAAAATAAACGGATTAGCGAGTTTTGATTATGAATTGATGAAGTGGGTTTAAGGTGAGGTTCAAGATTGGCAAACGGGAATAGGTAGCAAGAGTGGTGGATTGTTATGGTTCATGGTGGGTTGTTAAATGGAGGTTGTAACGGTGGTTCGAATTCGATTTTATAAGTAGAGAATGGTTAATGGAAGTATAAATGAGATGCTCCTGATTCAATCAATGGAGTTTTATTGATTTGTTTTATGGTTCGAACGAAATCAGAGAAAGAGAAAAAAGTAAGTGGGTTTGAAGACAAAGGTGGTGTATAGTAAAGAAAATGTCGACATGTTATAATCAGTTACAGAGAATCAAGAAAAAATATCAAAGTAGATAGAGATGGGTAACTTAATTTGGATACATCTGTTTTTGGATTCGAATCTTAATACAGAATTTGAGACAAGAACAAATTAATAAAGTTTTGATGTAGATATGTAACAAACTCGATTCCTGTATCTGATTCTTATAAATTTAACCCAATTAATATTAGTAACTAATTAAATATATATATATGAATAATTATAATACTGATAAGGAGTTAGTAATAAAAATAATAAAATTAATTAATGATAATGATATCAAATAATACTAATAATAATTAACAAAAATCATAATCTTATTGATGGTAATATTAGTAATAACAATATAATTGATAGTTTTTATAATGATATTTATAGAAATAATGAATGAATAATATTTGTAATAAGGATAAGGATAATGATAATAATATAACTATCTTAATGATAATAATTTTAATGATCATGTTATTAATAATAATAATATTGATAATATCTGGTAATACAATAATACTAATAATAATATTAATAGCATATCAATAACATTTATAATACTACTACTAATAATAAAAATCATCAGTGTAATAATAATAATAAGTCACAATAATAATAATTTTAGTGAATCTAATGATAATAATTTTATTAATGTTAATTATATTAATAATTATATTAATGTTGATAATAATATTTATATCAAATTTCATATCCATATTTTTAATGTAGTAATATTAGTAGTACAAGTATTGATTTTAAAAGTAATAGCAACATAACAACTAAATCATATAACAATTTAGTAATGCATTTCAAGTTATAATATATATACATATCTAATTACAAACAGTTGTTCGTGAATCATCGGGAATAATCAAAGGTCAAATTGAATTCATATAATTAGTTCAAAAATTTTAAGACTCAACTTTACAGACTTTGCTTATCGTATCGGAAACATATAAAGATTAAAGTTTAAATTTGCTCGGAAATTCCCGGGTCATCACAGTACCTACCCGTTAAAGAAATTTCGTCCCGAAATTTGAGTGAGGTCGTCATAGCTAACACTGAAAATATTTTCATGATGAATATGAGTTGATAAATGGGATTTTATTACCATAGAGTAATGTGAATAAAATGATTCAATTACTCAAAGCGTATGAGTGAAGTTATCATAAAAGAATGAAATGAGTAAATGTAGATTTCGTCATATCTTTTGAAGTAGATAGATTTGATTTCCGGAGTTCAAGAGATTTAGAGAAAATCTTCGAATAAGATTTGGTCCTTCGGCGATTAAGGGAAATCAGGATCCGCTTTAAATGCGATCATCTGTTTTGATTGCTCTGTCGGATATTTTACTATAAATCCACCTTCTTTGCTTCCTTATTTCCACAACTCATGCCTTCTATTCTTTCTCCCTCAATTCATATTTTAAAGCATTCGTCAATATGCTCCATCCGATTCTAATTCTGGATGTATTCCTAACCTTTGTATCTGTCATTCTTCTTTTTCATCTATCACCAGAGGAAGCTGTTTACTTCTACGATTTCCTTGGGATTATAGTGTTTTTCATTCTCCCGTGTCTTTATATTGCTATACACATTGATATACACGGTTTGTAGTTTCGGGGTTGTTATCGGGCTTTATATTCTCCATTATGTTTCGGAGCTTCATGCTTTCGTTTTCTCTTCCTGTCCGCGAGTCAATCGAATAATGGTCCAGAATTTCGTAGATATGAAGTTTTGGATGAACATAGTTAATGTTCTAAGAAGGGAATCATAATGGCACGATCTTGATTTGTCAAATTATCAGAACATCCGAAAAGATAGAACTATCAAGAAGATATGTTCTTAATATGTTTGGAGATTGGGTAGAATGTAAGAGTCATGTAAATGGCACATGATGACGGTATGTTTCTGTGAATCATCACGTTCCATTAGAAACTCAGCATGACTTACTGTAATATAATCACGTTGATCAAGTGTCATTATATTATACTAACTCATGCATCAGTTTCCAACACTACTTCAAAAATATTCATATTTTAAATTCGAAGGTTCGCAGAATATAGAAACTAGAACAGTTTCCTTTTATGATATAATACGGATAGCGCAGAGAGATAATTAATATCGAACAAGAATATTTATGAAGATATCTTCAGAAATATTGAGGATATTAAAAAAGAAAGGTACGATGATATCTTAGGATTTCAGAATCAAATGGTGATGAAGAAATTCATTCACGATAATTTAGAGTGGTTAAGGAGTAAGGTATTCGCTAAAGATTTCATCAGAAATAGAATCATCTGGATTCTTTATGTACAAGTTTAGTCCTTGCAATTAGTTCAGAGTCTCCTTCATGGTTTGTTCAATCCGGTTTCCAGTTCCAACTTTTCTGAGCTTTGCCAATATACTATTCTTTATCTTTATACCTTCGATGGTTAAGGTCGTGTACAGTTTTTGCTGCTGTATTCAGCTTGTACAGTTTTTGCTGCTATATTCAGCTTTTTCAGAATTTGGAGTATTGATTTGTAGACTGGGTGCTTTTCAAAATTTTAGAGTGTAAGATCATAATCCTAAGAGATAAATGTTATATGTGTACATATAACTGTTGATGTAGAAGTGCTGCGAGATTCGAAATACTGATTGCTAATTCTCGGTAATTGATATGACAACTCTCGTTATAAGATGTGGATAAGTATATGATAGGGTTTTTAATGAACAAATATAATGATTCTTCGGAGAGGCTTAAGTCAATGAGTAATGAAGTTGCTGGTAAGTTTAATGCTAATGTGGTGGAATATAAACGGTTCCCTGGTAACGATGATGAAGGGGTAATCTTTATAATAGGGTTTGTTCGAATGAAAAACTTGAAGTTGATTTGTTGGAGCTGTCACAAAATTTACTACCTTGAAAGGGAGTACCAAGTTATTTTAGGTAAGTATAATGCTTACAGGATCTGATACGGATTTGTGTTAAAACTTTTCCTTAGATTCTGAAAGTTTTCCAGGTGCATGATTATTGCTTAAATCTTTCTTCTCATAGATGAAGTGCGGTTGGTTCATCTTCTCGGCTGAGGTGTTTTCAAGAATCACGAAAGGTTTGAACGCAGATTGTAATCGTCAAGATACAAATGAGGTTTAAGATGAAAATCAAGTGGCAAACTTGAAGAATTGTTTAGTTTCATATGTTATAATTAATATTTTAATTCATTTTAATTGTC
Organism: Rutidosis leptorrhynchoides; assembly: GCF_046630445.1. Taxonomy (NCBI): domain Eukaryota; kingdom Viridiplantae; phylum Streptophyta; class Magnoliopsida; order Asterales; family Asteraceae; genus Rutidosis; species Rutidosis leptorrhynchoides. The sequence goes on from NC_092335.1 coordinate 426,318,281, forward strand.
CACTGTTGATAGTCCTCAGTTGATTAGTCCACAGTTAGCTAGGAACAGTTAGCTAGGATTTTGTTAGCGTGAATTCTTAACAAAATTTCTCATAGTTAATTTGTTTGTTTCTAACAAATTTTATTCCGTCAAATGTTTTCTTCATTATGCCACTTGTTGGATTCTGATAGGTCAAAATACAAATATGAACTTTGAATGGAAATGGTTATTCTGTGGTGAACGGATTCATATATCTGTGGATGTAAGTACGATAGTAAATGACTGTTGAATCAGATTCGAAGAATGTACAATGTAACTTATTAATGTGAAATCTTAAGTATTCATCGGGTATTACCTACCCGTTAAAATATTTTCACCATTAACAGTTTGTACAAAAGAATTTTTAATTACAATCTTTATGAAAATATACTTGCATATATATTTTCTTCAGATGTAATCATGGATTTAATGAGTTAATATGATATTAAACTCATTTGCTTTTCGGTTTGCGCTAGAATAAGTAATCTCTAAAACTATTAGGATTCACATATTCTTCGCAGAATATTAATGAAGTTATGGATCAATACTTCATCGTTAATTATTAGGATCCACATATTCTTCGCAGAATATTAATGAAGTTATGGTTCAATACTTCATTGTTAATTACTGTTGATACTCCTTGGTATCTATAGTGTGTATGATGTTGATGTTTGTGGGTCAGATTGTGAAATTGAGGCTTGGGGTACGGATGTTGTTGTTGGTGGTACTGTTGGTGCCGGTAATGTTGCTGAAGCTGGTACATTTTGCACCATGTTTTTCGAGACTACAACTCGGGTGCGAAGCTCGTTAACTTATTACTCCGGGATGATTGTCGGTAGGAATGAGCGAGTGAATAAGGTTTTGAATTCGAGATAGTATATAATCATGGCGAGATATTCGGGTAGTGAGGGTGAAAATGGTGTTTCGGATTGGTTCGCCGGTGAGTGCTTCAGATTCATCACCAAGAGGAAAATTCGGTTGATGGAAGTATCGTCTTCTTCTCGTCCCCATTGATTAAGTCAACTACGAACTCATCAGATGAATTGGGGATGGCTGATTGATTGATTCATTCTGGTGACGCTGCTTCTGGAGCTGAAGTGGGACTCCATATCGGAATCCGAGGGACTTGAACTAGTTATGAGTTCCATTGTGTACGATTGAATAAAGGATTTTTCGATATGAAATGATTTTCGGATATCGGATGATATTCTAATTACATATAATATCTATATATATAGAACAAAAGATTTCGTAGATTACGGAGGAATTTACGAAATATATTAGGCAAAGTTTATGGTAGCAGATACGCTAAGATATGGATTAGCAGATACGCTAAGATATGAATTAGCAGATACGCTAAGATATGAATTTTTGTCTATACACTATTCATGCAATCAATGCAGTAAGATGTGTCTAGACTAAGAATGATAAGCAGGTAATTTTTAACAAGAAATGATAAGCAAAACTTTTGACATGCAGACCAGGTTCAAGTCCAGACTCATTAATATAACCTAACAACTACTAGGTCGAAGTCCAGACTTCACTAATGCATCCTAACAACTATCTGTTAGACACACTAATGCAGACCTGGTTCGCTAAGACCACCGCTCTGATGCCAACTGAAATGCCTCGTCCTAATCCATCCGGACGAAGTCCATATCGATTATAAACGATTCATAATAGTTGATTTCATCGCGAGGTACTTGACCTCTAAATGATACATTTTACAAACATTGCATTCGTTTTTAAAAGACAAACTTTCATTTCATCGAAAGTTGACAGGTATGCATACCATTTCATAATATCCAAACTATAAATGACCTAATCTGTCATTTAGTTAATAATAATCTCTAATAAATTTCAAAGACTCGAATGCAACGTATTTTGAAATATGTCATGAATGACTCCAAGTAATATCCTTAAAATGAGCTAATGCACAGCGGAAGATTTCTTTCAAACCTGAGAATAAACATGCTTTTAAGTGTCAACCAAAAGGTTGATGAGTTCATTAGTTTATAGTAATCATTTCATTTTCATCATTTTAATAGACCACAAGATTTTAAATATTATAAAACGTGCAGAAGTCCAATTCCAACTGCACAAAAAAATATCTTTCATATGAAGAACACCTGGTGAGGATTCAAAATATAATAGTAATCCTCTGTGCCGGTCTTTTACCCCACAGCTGAATACATGTGCCTTCAAAATATAGAACCTCTGTGCCGGTCTTTACACCCCACGGCTGAACACATGTTTATAAAATATAGGACAACCGGTGCCAAAATGTCATAAATAATAAACCATCCACCCTGCTCGGAAGCTCATACGCTCTAATGGAAACCGGGGGCTAATGCGTGTCATAATAATCAACCCCAATCCCAGATAATTCTATCATAGAATGCAGTTAAGATACTTGTGTCTATTTCGTAAAACAGTTATAAAAGTTGCGCATGTATTCTCAGCCCAAAAATGTAAAGGGTAAAAAGGCAAATGAAACTCACTCTACAATATTTTGTAGTAAAAATATTCATATGACGATACTGAACAATGCAGGGTTGGCCTCGGATTCACGAACCTTAAAAGCTTTCCTAAAAATATTGCCACTGACGGGACTTGAACCCGAGACCTCTCGTTCACCCATAACACCCTCTAAACCAATCGTCTGCTGATAATGCTAAAAACGAACATATATTTCATAGCATTATTCCTCAAGAAAGACAAGCTTTTAGTTGCAATTATTCTATTTACAAGTGATATTCGTTTAAATAATAAAAGGTGAAGACAAAAGACAGATTCGACGAATTGAAGACGCAAACGACCAAAAAGCTCAAAAGTACAAAAGACAATCAAAGAGGTTCCAATTATTGATAAGAAACGTCTCGAAATTACAAGAGTACAAGATTCAAAACGCAAAGTACAAAATATAAAATTGTACGCAAGGACGTTCGAAAATCCGGAACCGGGACCAGAGTCAACTCTCAACGCTCGACGCAACGGACTAAAAATTACAAGTCAACTATGCACATAAATATAATATAATATTTAAATAATTCTTATAATTATTTAATATATTATATTATTTATAAAACCGTCGGCAGAAGAAAACAACCAAATATGAGCCTCCCCAGCTGGCCATGCGATCGCATGGCCTGGAAGGCATAAATCCATGCGATCGTATGAGCCCCAGTTCCAGCCCACATGCCTATAAAAATCGAGCTTTGGTGCACCAAAAATATCCATCTATCTTTCTCTTCTCTCATATATACGTAAAATATATATATATAATTTATATTTTAATTTTAATCCTAATAATAAGGGTATGTTAGCGAATATTGTAAGGGTGTAAGTCGAAATTCTGTCCGTGTAACGCTACGCTATTTTTAATCATTGTAAGTTATGTTCAACCTTTTTACATTAATGTCTCGTAGCTAAGTTATTATTATGCTTATTTAATCCGAAGTAATCATGATGTTGGGCTAATTACTAAAATTGGGTAATTGGGCTTTGTACCATAATTGGGGTTTGGACAAAAGAACGACGCTTGTGGAAATTTGACTATGGGCTATTAATGGGCTTTATATTTGTTTAACTAAATGATAGTTTGTTAATGTTAATATAAAGATTTACAATTGGGCATCCCTATAAATTACCATATACACTCGATCGGACACGATGGGCGGGGTATTTATATGTACGAATAATCGTTCATTTAACCGGACACGGGAATGGATTAATAGCCACTAGAATAATTAAAACAGGGGTGAAATTATGTACAAGGACACTTGGTATAATTGATAACAAAATATTAAAACCTTGGATTACACTCAGTCGACATCCTGGTGTAATTATTAAACAAAGTATTAAAATCTTGTTACAGTTTAAGTCCCCAATTAGTTGGAATATTTAACTTCGGGTATAAGGATAATTTGACGAGGACACTCGCACTTTATATTTATGACTGATGGACTGTTATGGACAAAAACCAGACGGACATATTAAATAATCCAGGACAAAGGACAATTAACCCATGGGCATAAAACTAAAATCAACACGTCCAACATCATGATTACGGAAGTTTAAATAAGCATAATTCTTTTATTTCATATTTAATTTCCTTTATTTTATATTTAATTGCACTTCTAATTATCGCATTTTTATTTATTGTTATTGTATTTAATTGCACTTTTAATTATTGTACTTTTTAATTATCGCAAGTTTATTTTATCGCACTTTTATTATTCGCAATTTCATTATCGTTATTTACTTTACGCTTTAATTTAAGTCTTGTATTTATTTTTAATATTTTACATTTGGTTTTAACTGCGACTAAAGTTTTAAAATCGAAAACCGGTCATTAAACGGTAAAAATCCCCCTTTATAATAATAATATTACTTATATATATATTTGTATTTTTATAAAAGTAAACTAATATAGCGTTAAGCTTTGTTTAAAAAGATTCCCTGTGGAACGAATCGGACTTACTAAAAACTACACTACTGTACGATTAGGTACACTGCCTATAAGTGTTGTAGCAAGGTTTAAGTATATCCATTCTCTAAATAAATAAAAATCTTGTGTAAAAATGTATCGTATTTAATAGTATTTCCTGCTAAATTTAATAGTATTTTATACCCCTTAGCTTTGACATCAAGTATTTTTGGCGCCACTGCCGGGGACACTCTTAAAAGCCGGAAGCCCAACGCTAATATATAAAAAAAAAAGATTTTTAGTTTACTTTTATTAAAATTCGTTTTTATAAAAATACGTTTTAAATATTCGATAATATAAAAAGAAAAAAAAATATAAATATTTTTTTTAGAGTTTGGTAAATATTTAAGTTTTATAAAGTTTCTTTATTTCTATTTTTTTTTAGTTTGTAAAAATATAAGTTTTATTTAATTAATAAATATATTTTATATTTTACAGCAAAAACAAAAAAAAGAAAAAAAAATAAAATTTTAATCGGCCTGTACTGTAGCAGCCCACTCTGTGGCCCGAAACCCTAGCCCATGCGATCGCATGGCTGGGCAACTGAGGACTCATGCGATCGCATGAGCCCATCTGACACGCTCTACTGAACCTGCCGACAGCATTAATTACGAATTATTATTAATTATTATTAATATTAAACCCTAATTAGGTTTAGTTATTTTATTAATTAATTTTAGATATTAATTAATTTGTATTTTTAGTTTAATTAGTTTATTTAAATTGTAAAATTAATAGTTTAATAAAATAAATAATATAAAAATAATATTTTTATAAAAATTGTACTTTTTACAAATTTTTATATATTTTTATATTTTTTTCCCTTTTTAATCGTTTTAGCGTAACTTTTGTATTTTCGCTCATATTTAGTTTTAATTCATAAGTTTTTGCCATAGTTATTTTTACTTCTAGATTTTTAGGCTTTGTCGTAGAATTCCTTAAGTGCTTTTTCTTTAAACTAAGATTTAAGTGCTTTAGAATTTTGCGACGTCTTTTTAAGTTTTAGTTTCTTTTTAAGTTATTTCCATTTGGAATTTAGTTTTTTTCTGTAAGCTTTAATATTTTTAGACGACTTTTACCTATGTATCAATTATCATTCCAATTAGTAATCTCAATTTGCGATTATAATTTTAAGTTAGTTGTAGTAATAAGGTTAGGTTAATCAAGTATTTTTAAGTTTTATAAGTTTCTTTTATTTTTCCGTCACCTTTTATTTTTCAACCATTTTTCTTTTTCGACCTTTTTCCGACGAACTCTTTTTCTTTCTTATTTCTCGCTATTCTAGTTTTAGGACATAGATTTTTGTTCTACTCCTTATCTAAATTTCTTAAAATTACGAAAATTTATTTTAAGTGGTTAAATTGATAGACATCAAAATTTTCTGGTTCGTAGTAATAGTTGGATTTGTACGTGGACCGGGTTATTGGAGCCAAACAGTCCTCAATTATATTGAGACCAAACGAATCCTGCCCCTCTGCTGCATCTTTTGGCTATTCGAAACGTGGGTAAAATCAGAAAAGTCTATTGATTGGATAACTTATTATAATTTTTCTTTCCTTTTAAAAACTAATAGGATATTCAGTGAATGCACCGAGCAAGACGTTCACCACCTTTTCTACGTTCACCACCTGTAACTAGATCAAGACATTTAGCAAATATAACCGCCGTTGATTTCTCTTTAGAATCGTCATCCAGTCGACCAAGTACTTCAGTTCAAATTTCCGATAATCCATTTTTTGAACCCGACCTCACAATTGAGAATCCGGAGAATATTCAGGAACGGTTCGTAGATCCTGAACCACTAAACTTTCCTCCGGAACCACCAATCATTCAAACAGAGATTGTTGAGGAACGAACCATTAAATCAGAATCCTCTAGTGATTCCGATTCAACAAATTCAATTATGGAGAATCTGGAACCTTTAAGTATGGAAGACCGAATGAGAGCTAAACGCACTGGCCAAGGTCACGCAATTACTCATCCAGACATTAATGCGCCAGATTATGAAATCAAAGGACAAATTCTACACATGGTGACTAATCAATGCCAATTTAGTGGTGCGCCGAAGGAAGATCCAAATGAACATCTACGTACCTTTAATAAGATCTGCACACTATTTAAAATCTGAGAAGTTGAGGATGAACAGATATATCTCATGTTATTTCCTTGGACTTTAAAGGGAGAAGCCAAAGATTGGTTGGAATCGTTACCTGAAGGGGCGATCGATACATGGGATGTTTTAGTTGAAAAATTTCTTAAACAATTCTTTCCTGCATCTAAAGCCGTAAGACTTCAAGCAGAAATTGTTACGTTTACACAGAAGCCAAATGAAACCCTATATAAGGCGTGGACAAGATATGGAAAGTTGTTAAGAGGATGTCCGCAACATGGTTTAGACACCTGTCAAATAGTACAAATATTCTACCAAGGATGCGACATCACTACAAGGAAAGACATAGATATAGCAGCTGGTGGTTCTATTATGAAGAAAACCGAAACTGATGCTTACAAAATTATTGATAACACTGCTTCCCACTCACATGAGTGGCACCAAGAAAAAGATATCGTTAGATCATCTAAAGCAGCTAGAGCCGATTCTAGCCATGACTTAGATTCCATTTCCGCAAAGATAGATGCTGTCGAGAGACGAATGGAAAAGATGACTAAAGATATTCACTCGATACGAATTAGTTGTGAGCAGTGTGGAGGACCACATTTGACAAAAGATTGTCTCGGTATTGAATTAACAATGGAACAAAGAGAGAATATTTCATACATAAACCAAAGGCCTGGAAATAATTATCAGAATAATTATCAACCGCCAAGACCGATTTACAATCAAAACCAGAGTTATAACCGAAAAATTCCATACAACAACCAACAAGGTCCTAGCAATCAAAAAGTATCCAATAATACTTACAATCAGCAAAGACCTAATTTTCAAAACAAACCACCACAACAAACCGATGATAAAAAGCCGAATTTAGAAGACATGATGACGAAGCTAGTTGAAACTCAAACGCAGTTTTTCACATCTCAAAAACAAACCAATGAACAAAATGCTCAAGCATTTAGAAATCAACAAGCTTCTATTAAAAATCTGGAACAAGAAGTAAGTAACCTAGCAAGGTTAATAGGTGAAAGAAAACCGGGAAGTCTACCTAGTGATACAAATGCTAACCCCCGGAATGAAACAGCTAAAGCCATTACCACAAGAAGTGGTACAACACTTAAACCACCTGAAATACCTGTAACTTCTGATGAAGCTATTCCTACTCCACAAGAACCACAACCTGATCAAGATAAGGAAAAAGAACCGGTAGTTGAAAAGGTTAATGAAGATAATACAGTTAAGGCTAAACCTTATGTTAAACCATACCAACCACCACTTCCTTACCCGAGTAAAATGAAGAAAGAGAAACTTGAAGCCGAGCAATCCAAATTCTTGGATATGTTTAAACAGATAAATGTAAATCTTCCTTTCATTGATGTGATTTCAGGAATGCCTGGATATGCTAAATTCTTGAAAGATCTAATCTCAAATAGAAAGAAAATGGAAGAACTCTCGGCTGTTACCATGAATGCTAATTGTTCAGCAGTGCTGTTGAATAAGATACCAGAAAAACTATCTGATCCAGGAAGTTTCACAATTCCATGTTTTCTGGGTAGTCTTAGTTCAATAGAAGCATTGGCAGATTTAGGTGCTAGTATAAATCTAATGCCGTATTCACTATACGCTAAACTAGACCTTGGAGAATTGAAACCAACCAGAATAAGCATACAACTAGCCGATAGATCAATAAAATATCCTAGAGGGATAATGGAGAACATGCTAGTTAAAGTTGGTACTTTAGTATTTCCAGTAGATTTTGTTGTTTTGGACATGGAAGAAGATTCTCAAGTTCCTCTCATATTAGGAAGACCATTCTTAAATACGACTACAGCAATGATAGACGTATTCGGTAAGAAATTGACCCTAAGTATAGAGGATGAGAGTGTTACCGTTTCAGTTGATAGAGCAATGCAACAACCACAATCTGCAGATGATACATGTTATTATATTCAAACTATAGATGCACATGCAGAATTATTAGAAGAATTTCCAGAATTACAAGGAACAGGAGAATGTTCTTTAGGAGAAGGTAATGAACCAATTGATGAAGCTGAAATGTTAGCTACACTTATAGCTAATGGATATGAACCAACAACAGAAGAAATTCAAATGCTAAAAGAAGAAGACAGATATCGATATAAATCATCGATAGAAGAACCACCGAAATTAGAGTTAAAGCCACTTCCAAACCATTTGGAATACGCTTATTTACATGGTGAATCTGAATTACCTGTAATAATATCGTCTTCTCTTACTGAAAATGAGAAATCACAACTCATTTCTGTGTTGAAAGCTCATAAACCAGCCATTGCATGGAAGATTCATGATATTAAAGGAATAAGTCCTTCGTATTGCACACATAAAATCCTTATGGAAGAAGGTCATAAAACGTATGTGCAACGCCAACGAAGACTAAATCCTAATATGCAAGATGTAGTTAAGAAAGAGATTATTAAACTGTTAGATGCAGGTTTAATTTATCCAATTTCTGATAGTCCATGGGTAAGCCCAGTTCAATGCGTGCCTAAGAAAGGTGGCATGACTGTCATTACAAATGAGAAAAATGAGCTTATTCCTACTAGGACTGTAACAGGATGGTGTGTATGTATTGATTATAGAAAATTAAATGACGCCACCAGAAAAGATCACTTTCCCTTACCTTTCATAGATCAAATGTTGGAAAGATTAGCCGGAAATAGTAACTATTGTTTTCTAGATGGATTTTCCGGATATTTTCAAATTCCAATAGCACCCGAAGATCAAGAGAAAACCACATTCACGTGCCCTTATGGTACTTTTGCTTACAAACGCATGCCATTTGGACTTTGCAACGCCCCTGCAACCTTTCAAAGGTGTATGATGGCGATTTTTCATGACATGATAGAAGAATGCATGGAAGTTTTCATGGATGACTTTTCAGTCTTCGGTGATACATTTGAATCATGTCTAGTTAATCTTGAACGAATGCTTATTAGATGCGAACAATCAAATCTAGTACTTAATTGGGAGAAATGCCATTTCATGGTTAAAGAAGGCATCGTTCTTGGACATAAAATTTCAAAAGAAGGAATTGAAGTGGATAGAGCTAAAGTAGATGTAATTGCTAAACTTCCACATCCCACCAATGTTAGAGGAGTTAGGAGTTTTCTAGGGCATGCCGGTTTTTACCGACGTTTCATAAAAGATTTTTCTAAAATTGCCACTCCTATGAATAAACTCCTAGAAAAGGATGCTCCATTCATCTTTTCAGATGAGTGTATCAAATCTTTTAATATTCTTAAAGAGAAACTCACTAATGCGCCGATCATGATAACACCAAATTGGAATCTACCATTTGAACTAATGTGCGATGCAAGTGATTTTGCAATGGGAGCCGTTTTAGGACAAAGGATTGAAAAACGATTTCAACCTATATATTATGCTAGTAAGACGTTACAAGGAGCACAAACGAACTATACAACTACTGAAAAAGAACTCCTTGCTATTGTCTTTGCTTTTGACTAATTTCGATCATATCTCGTTCTAGCAAAAACGGTGGTCTATACCGACCATTCTGCTCTTAGATACCTATTTTCAAAACAAGATGCTAAACCAAGATTAATCCGTTGGATCTTACTCTTACTAGAATTTGATATTGAAATCCGAGATAAAAGAGGAGCAGAAAATCTCGCCGCTGATCATCTTTCTCGTCTTGAAAATCCCGAATTAGAAGTTCTAAATGAATCGGCCATACAAGACAACTTTCCTGATGAATGTCTATTGAAGATAGATTATAAAGAAATTCCATGGTTTGCAGACTATGCAAACTACTTAGTTTGTGGATTCCTTAAAAAAGGATTATCGTACCAAAGACGAAAGAAATTCTTCAGTGATATAAAACACTATTTTTGGGAAGATCCACATCTGTTTAAAAGTTGTCCCGATGGAATAATACGCCGATGTGTATTTGGAGATGAAGCTAGTAAAATATTAAACCATTGTCACACAGGACCAACAGGAGGGCATTATGGGCCTCAACTAACAGCAAGAAAAGTTTATGATGCTGGATTCTATTGGCCTACAATTTACAAAGACGCACACCTTCTTTGCAAATCCTGTGATGCTTGTCAAAGGGCCGGAAAAATAAGTCAACGTGATGAAATGCCACAAAATGTCATCCAAGTATGTGAAGTATTTGACATTTGGGGTATTGACTTTATGGGTCCATTTCCAAAATCTCATAATAATCTATATATACTCGTAGCCATTGATTATGTATCTAAATGGGCGGAAGCACAAGCTCTCCCAACTAACGATGCACGAGTTGTAGCCAACTTTTTAAAACGTCTTTTTGCAAGGTTTGGAACACCGAAAGCTTTGATAAGTGATCGGGGTACTCATTTTTGTAATAATCAACTTGAGAAAGTTCTTAAAAGATATGGAGTAACTCATAAAATCTCCACCGCATATCATCCACAAACAAGTGGACAAGTTGAAAATACCAACCGAGCTTTAAAACGTATTCTAGAGAAAACCGTAGGATCAAATCCGAAGGAATGGTCCATTAAATTGGAGGATGCACTCTGGGCTTTTAGAACAGCCTACAAAACTCCAATTGGAACCACACCTTTTAGACTTGTTTATGGAAAAGCATGTCATCTTCCAGTAGAAATTGAACACAAAGCATTTTGGGCTTTGAAGACATGTAATCTTGATTTACATGAAGCCAGACGTCTACGATTAAGTCAACTAAACGAATTAGAAGAATTAAGACATGAAGCATACGAAAATTCGTTAATCTATAAAGAAAGAACGAAGAAATGGCATGATAAAAGAATCAGAAGTTCAAAAGAATTTAAAGAAGGAGACAGAGTTCTTCTTTTCAATTCACGATTCAAGCTATTTCCTGGAAAATTGAAATCAAGATGGTCTGGACCATTCATAGTTAAAAGAGTTTTCTCATACGGAACGATAGAATTAATAAATTCAAATGGGATTGAATTTAAAGTTAATAGTCACAGAGTTAAACATTACATACATAGTCCGATGGAAGTCGACAACGAAGTTAATCACAATTTCGACATCACAGCTAACTAAGTGTGGGGAGAATCAAGGGGTTTATGTATTTCTGTCAGAGTTAGATTGTCTATTTTCGTGTAGTTCTCAAAAATGGAACCCGAATGGTCTTTCCCTAGCAGACCCTAAAGAACTAGTCTTCTCCCCCCATTCTGAATTTTTATTTTTTTAGGTTTTTACGAAATGAAGACTGCCTGTGAACTAAACCACGGTCTAATGCTACACGCTTTGATCACTAAACGTAATAATGACACACTTCCGAGTGAATTAGTATCAGTAATCAGAGAAAGATTGGTGGGAGTTAGAAAAGAATCCAGATGCGAAGATAATAAGTTACAATTTGGTAAAGGAAAATCAAAATTCGCAGCAAAAAGAAGAGCACGACACCTAGAAAGATGTCACAAATGCGGAAAATGGTCACATGGAGGTAAATGTTCAAATAATCAAACCTATCCAAACACCGAATTTGTTACTTTATGCAGAGACGGACCGTTCATATGTTTAGAAGAAAAGACACTGAATGCTCGAGGTTACGCCTATGTAGCTATGGAAAACCAATTAAACAGACTATCTTATGAATGGGATAGATCATATAACTAAGAAATCTATTTCACAGGTATGTTTGTACAGTTTTTATTGTATTTTTTTTTTTAACCTTTTGATAATAAACGCTAATTTGTTCGCTATAAAGTATTAAATTGGTATTGAATAAAATTAGGTTTGGCGACCGAAATTATTGATATCATTCAAAAATTTATTACATCACTGCAAAATTTAACGTTTATTCTTAAGGTATAAATATCTTTAATCAATCAACCCAAAATATTTCAAAAATTCGTCATGAGTTAAATTAGGTCTTGGAACTGAAATTACTTTACCGAAAAGAGGGGCGCATATTTTTGATAATATTTGATTGATTAAAGTGGGATAAAAAGCCAAAAAGATTTTTAATTTTATTTTTACCATGTTTTTAAAATTAATATTTAAATCTTAAATTAATATTGTAAATTTTGTAAAAGCAATATATTTAAAATTGTAAATACTTGAAAAATTAATATAAGTTTGATGTGAATTTATAATATGAATTTTTAAATTAAGTTTGGTGTGAATTTTTAATTTTTAAAATATGAATTTTTAATTTTATGCATTTCAAATTTTAAGTTTGGTGTGAATTTTTAATATTAATTTTGAATTTTATATTTAAGTTGTGTGAATTTAAAAACAAAAATTTACTTTATCTCATTAAGTTAAAAATATTATTTTTAAAATTCGTCGTAAGTTGAAGACTAGGTCTTTAAACCGAAATTGCTTTACCAGAGGGAGGGACGAGAACTTTTATTATCATTATTTTTAATCTTATTGAATTAAAGTATGCCAAAAACATTTAAAAAACCCAAAAATCTTTACTTTTAAAAACCGCGCTTTGATTTGACAAATTTTAAAATTTTATCAAGGGACAGACTAGGACAAAGATCCGAAACGCCCTCGCTCCTAAAGGAAACCAAATTTTTAAAATTTAATTAATTATAAGTTTTATAAAGTATAAGGTTTTAAAAAAAAAAAAGTCAGAAATCACTGTAGCCGGCACCCCATACGATCGCATGGGGTTTGCACTTGGAACCCATGCGATCGAATGGGGACCAAATGCAGGTCAGAAACAAATACAGCAGCGGGTCTGTTCTTCACACAAAACACACACATACACCCGAAAAAACTCTCAAATCTTCACCAAATTTCACCAAAATTCACCGTAATTCGTCATTTTTCTTGCTCTAATCATGCCTAGATTCTCATTCTTCAGCAAATTGGTAAAAATTACACCCCTAAACTCTATAAATTCCTAGTTTTTGTGATAATTACTAATTTTTTACCTAATGCAATTTTGTTAATTTCTAGTGTAATTAGTGTTAAATTGTTAGTATTTTATGCATGTATAACCTAAATTGATGCTATTTAACATGATTTGAAGCCAAAAACTTCAAAATTTTTAGAAATCTAGGGTTTGTGTTCTTGAGCAATTTGGGGCTTTTTGATATAAACAGGTTATGGCCGATTTTTGTCATGAATTATTGCTAAATTGAGTAGTGTAACATGTTTAGATAGTTAAATGATCCAAACAATGATCCTAAACATGATTTTTGGAGATTAAAGTGGACTTTTTAAGTCCAAAATTCATGAACTTGATTAATTTGATATATTTGCCATTTGAGACTTGTTTAATTATTAGTAATGAATATTTTGACATGTTATTTAAGTTAAATGCTTATGAATTTTGTATACATTTTCATATGTGCTTATTTGAAAAGTGTAGAATTGTGAAAAATTGAGAAAATGTGTATAAGTTTAATTTTGATTTAACATGTTATAGGGATTGTTTTAAGTTGTTATTTTGCTAACACTAATGCATATTTGGATGCACAAATTTTGTGTTTAATGTGTTTTACAGAGAGCCGATACTGGAGGTTCAGGAGCATCATCATCTAGACGACCAGCACCAGCACCAGAACCAGAACCAGAAATGCAACACGAACAAGAACCACAACAAGAACAACAACAACAGCCTGATCAGCACATACCTTATTATGATCCGGTACAGTTTGTTGATGAATTCATAGTATTCCCAATGAGGCCGCCAGTAGAATTCCCAACGATTCCTGAGCACACTCTACATCCTAATCTGAGATTTGATAGAAGATGGAGAGATTACGAGACATATCAAAGGAACAAATTCAAATTGGTAACAAAAAATGTAGAGGTGCCAAGGGTAATCGATTGGGCCCCTTTGGAAACGGTCCATCTAGCTGACCGTGTTAGACAGCTTTTAGTTCAAAGGTATGGCAGTTCTTCTTTTACAGATTGGGAACGTCTTTTCACCATTCGTAGACCTGTATATAAGTAATGGTGTGTTGAGTTGATGAGTACTGTATCAATTGATACAAATATAGTTAGAATAGATGATAGACGATTTCTTAGGTTTATCCTTGGCGGTAGGATGTACAGAATGTCCATGCTGGGCATGGCCAGGGCCTTACAGATATATACTCCTGGTGAGTAGCTATTACCCGATTGTACAAACTTGATTCATTATGGTGAACGGGTAGATAGTAACTTTGACGCTGACGCCATTTGGAGGCGTATGTCACATTTTGATGTTTTTACACGAGCAGGAGGACACTCCTATACACATATTGACAGAGCCGAGCTTCGTATTATTCATAGATTTTTGGCTAACTCGATTACACAAAGAGGTCATAATAAAGAAAAAATTACCTTATATGATTTATTCTACCTAAAGTGTATTCAGGATCCTAGAAGCTTTGTCAATATCCCTTACTGTGTTGCTTTTTATTTATCTAAAATGGTAGAGGGAATGCATGACGGTAGTATAATAGGAGGAGGTATTTTTGTTACTCTCATTGGAGAGTATTTACGTGTTGATAGGAACCAAGGGGGTCCATTACAGATTTGTAGAGAACAGGTTGAGCCCTTAGGATTGAAAGTTTATGTGGGTGCTAAGGTATTGAAAAGTAGACGTAACCAGGCAGTACCCTATGAGGGATCTCATCCTCAGGTAGAGAGAGGCTCAGACGAGGAAATGGAGGAGGCGGAAGACATTAGGGATGTCTTTCGAGATGCTATTCTTGACGTCCACGTTCGTATAGATGAGGAAGCAATGACGAACGTGGCAAGACATAGTATGTATGAGAAGTGGAACTCCGAGCGAGTATACGAGGATTATAGGCGACGCCAACACGATAGCTGGTTAGTTCATCAGCACCAAATCATGAGCCAGCTATCATATCAGGTACCAAATAACTATGTACCTACTCGACCTGCTCATTTTCCGCCACATAGCCCCGATATCCGACCACCCTTTAACCGGTATGACTATAACCAAGCCTATCAGAACACCTATAACCAACAATGGAACCCACCTGATGAGATGAACTGGAACCCCTATCCAGACTGATTTAGTTCCATTTGGTTATTTTTATGATTTTTATGTTTTTATCTTTTGACTTTTTCATGTTTAAACTTATGTTATTGGATATATTTGTGTAATTTTAATTATTATTATTGTGTACTAATATTTCATATTTAGAATTTGAAAGTGGGATATTAAGTCCCATTTCAAATTGCCATGCATGATTATACTTGTATGTATGTATATTGTCGATTGTTCAAAACAGGGTAAAACAGCGCATTTTCAAAGACTGGCATTAAGTTCAGCAAAAGCTACTAATTTTGAGGACAAGATGACAAATAAATGTGATGTAACAACAGACGGAATGAACAAATGATGTGCACCATTTATCATTCAGCAAACAAACGCCAATATATTTGGAAACTTTGGTAAAATTTAATCATTTTCACACAAATCACCCTCAATAATTTTAATTGTTACTGATTTCTTGCAAATGAGGGCATTGCAAGATCTTAAGTGTGGGAAGGGGTTAAATTCTTTCGGATTTTAAAATTTTTATCTTAAACACTTGGTTACCATTAAAAATACTAGTAAAGCAGTAGTTGTATTAGAATCTAGTGCTCTCTGATAATAAAGAACAACCCTAGTCTTATATACTGACTACCCAATTCTAGTAAAATTTTTCAAAATTTTCAATTAAATGAACTCAAAATCATGTTTATACATATTTATGAACGATAAAACTAGGTTTTAACACTGAAATTATTGTTACCTCAGAAAGGACATAAATTAAGAAACAAACCAAAATGTTAAAATTCATTTAAAATGGAATAGAGGACGATAAAAAGAAAAATAAAAGCCAAGTGTGGGAAAATTACCAAGTTATCTTAAACATATGTCACATATTTCTGTAACAAATAACTGAAAATACTTTTGCTTCGGACTAAACTAAACTGTTTTACCCAATGAAAGAAAAGAAGAGATGGATCTACACGATGAATCAATTCCATCATTAAAAGGAAGTAAAGTCTTCCGAAAAAAGACACGCGCTTCTTGATTTAGGTCAAGAAGTTGTCGTCCAGACCAGCTGTAGGTTGACGAAAAATCTAGAAAAGTCATCACTAAAATCAGCAGGAAATCCACGGACCTCAGCATTAAACAGGGTCGCCAAGTGGTCAGATTTATCCTAACCATGAGAAGGATTTATCTCGTACAATGGGGGGCACCATGCAAATTAGCTTGATAAGACTAATGAATCAGATCCCCAGAAAGGATAATCTCCTTAAAGATTAAAAATCAGCTTTTAAGCCTGATATTACTCAATCCTAGAGATTGACCTTAAAGATTGAGAATTCAAACTCATGGAATTCAATGATATCTAAACTCGAGCTTGAACGAGAAAATATTTTGATCAAAATTTCAAACCGATTTGTTTTCTGAAAACCCTATTTTCAATGCATTCATTACCATTGAACGTAAAATCCTAGGAATTCACCTGGAATTCATTAGGTCACCTGAACCAAATCGGGTGTCAACCGTAAGAACGGTGGTTGCATAGCATGGTCAAAGACAGGACCTTGTGCCAGACCGAAAAATCATAAGGGTGAGCTTTACTATTGCTCCTACCAAGGATAGTAATTGCGTCCGACACGTTATAGACCATAATCAAATGCATGTCATTAGACATTGCCTTAACAGTTGCTTGTTCAACGCTTTCCTTTACAACTGGACGGTAGTTTACCGAAAGGTAATATACTGGACAAGTAAACTGGACGTGTTGCTTTCCAAATACAAGGTTAGCAAGTGGGTGACACAAAACCATAAGTTTTGAGCTAAAATTTTCAAATCTGAAACCCACCAAACCCACAAAAATATTTTGCAAACACCGGTAAAGGGTTATTCCGGAAAACTTATCTAGGGTAAAAACTAGATTTAATTTTCAAAACATCAAATGTTTTCATAAAGATCCAATTTCCTTAATGGATCTAAATTTTTATATAGTCATATGGGACTGTAAACCACATCATTACTACCATTGTTTATACCGCCGTATAGAAATCACTGATGTACAAAGTGTGAAGAATAAAGAAGTGATTCTAGTATTTCAAGACGATATTGCTTGAGGACAAGCAATGCTCAAGTGTGGGAATATTTGATAATGCTAAAAACGAACATATATTTCATAGCATTATTCCTCAAGAAAGACAAGCTTTTAGTTGCAATTGTTCTATTTACAAGTGATATTCGTTTAAATAATAAAAGGTGAAGACAAAAGACAGATTCGACGAATTGAAGATGCAAACGACCAAAAAGCTCAAAAGTACAAAAGACAATCAAAGAGGTTCCAATTATTGATAAGAAACGTCTCGAAATTACAAGAGTACAAGATTCAAAACGCAAAGTACAAAATATAAAATTGTACGCAAGGACGTTCGAAAATCCGGAACCGGGACCAGAGTCAACTCTCAACGCTCGACGCAACGGACTAAAAATTACAAGTCAACTATGCACATAAATATAATATAATATTTAAATAATTCTTATAATTATTTAATATATTATATTATTTATAAAACCGTCGGCAGAAGAAAACAACCAAATATGAGCCTCCCCAGCTGGCCATGCAATCGCATGGCCTGGAAGGCATAAATCCATGCGATCGCATGAGCCCCAGTTCCAGCCCACATGCCTATAAAAATCGAGCTTTGGTGCACCAAAAATATCCATATATCTTTCTCTTCTCTCATATATACGTAAAATATATATATATAATTTATATTTTAATTTTAATTTTAATTTTAATCCTAATAATAAGGGTATGTTAGCGAATATTGTAAGGGTGTAAGTCGAAATTCTGTCCGTGTAACGCTACGCTATTTTTAATCATTGTAAGTTATGTTCAACCTTTTTACATTAATGTCTCGTAGCTAAGTTATTATTATGCTTATTTAATCCGAAGTAATCATGATGTTGGGCTAATTACTAAAATTGGGTAATTGGGCTTTGTACCATAATTGGGGTTTGGACAAAAGAACGACACTTGTGGAAATTAGACTATGGGCTATTAATGGGCTTTATATTTGTTTAACTAAATGATAGTTTGTTAATGTTAATATAAAGATTTACAATTGGGCATCCCTATAAATTACCATATACACTCGATCGGACACGATGGGCGGGGTATTTATATGTACGAATAATCTTTCATTTAACCGGACACGGGAATGGATTAATAGCCACTAGAATAATTAAAACAGGGGTGAAATTATGTACAAGGACACTTGGTATAATTGATAACAAAATATTAAAACCTTGGATTACACTCAGTCGACATCCTGGTGTAATTATTAAACAAAGTATTAAAATCTTGTTACAGTTTAAGTCCCCAATTAGTTGGAATATTTAACTTCGGGTATAAGGATAATTTGACGAGGACACTCGCACTTTATATTTATGGCTGATGGACTGTTATGGACAAAAACCAGACGGACATATTAAATAATCCAGGACAAAGGACAATTAACCCATGGGCATAAAACTAAAATCAACACGTCAAACATCATGATTACGGAAGTTTAAATAAGCATAATTCTTTTATTTCATATTTAATTTCCTTTATTTTATATTTAATTGCACTTCTAATTATCGCATTTTTATTTATTGTTATTGTATTTAATTACACTTTTAATTATCGTACTTTTTAATTATCGCAATTTCATTATCGTTATTTACTTTACGCTTTAATTTAAGTCTTGTATTTATTTTTAATATTTTACATTTGGTTTTAACTGCGACTAAAGTTTTAAAATCGACAAACCGGTCATTAAACGGTAAAAATCCCCCTTTATAATAATAATATTACTTATATATATATTTGTATTTTTATAAAAGTAAACTAATATAGCGTTAAGCTTTGTTTAAAAAGATTCCCTGTGGAACGAATCGGACTTACTAAAAACTACACTACTGTACGATTAGGTACACTGCCTATAAGTGTTGTAGCAAGGTTTAAGTATATCCATTCTCTAAATAAATAAATATCTTGTGTAAAAATGTATCGTATTTAATAGTATTTCCTGCTAAATTTAATAGTATTTTATACCCCTTAGCTTTGACATCATCTGCCTATTTCTTTCTGATTTAACAATCATAGATAAATGTATAACCCGTATTAACTGTCCATCTTCTCCTTCACTAATCAATTCATCTCAATTATCATCTTACACCATTTATTCTTGCTGTATCATTATTCTTTATCATAATCATAATCCTAAATCCAAATCATAACTCATAATTTTAATTATAAATCATAATCCTATTCTTATCTAATCCAATCATCATCAATATCAAAGGTCGTTGTTGTTATAACCACAGAATTTTTAGTTTGTTATTGGCCCAAGATCACGGCCCAAGCAACAACAAGGAAACAACCCACTAACTCATAAAAAAAATTGATATCGGCCCATCACTATAAACAAACACAGCCCAAGGTCCATTGGAAGTCTGTTTTTGATCTTTGCAGATTAAATCAATACGGAGTATATAAAAAAAAATGCCAGTTCCTCATGCAAACCCTACATGCCTTTAACATCCCACTATAACTAATATTAGCCGATTATATAAATGTGTTTTTGTTGATTTTTTTGAACAGAAAGAGTAGGTATCAGATTTTCTTCATCATAAATCATTCGAGGTCCCAATCTAAAAGGAAAAGTGATTTGAACGTGTTGGGTCGGCTATTGTTACTCCAACATATTCCACTTGCAAAGAAAAAAACAATTCCTAATGCAATACCAATTGTCTGCCACTATGTTTTATATATAGCTTCCACTTGCACTAACACATGTTGCATTATATATTTAAATCAAAAGGCCAACACTATCAACGCATCATTAATATCATTTACCATTTTCATCGTCTCGGACCCATAATCTCACCTTGTTCATCTTCATTTCTGTTTCTTTATCAATGTGTATCATCATCATCATTCTTTATATTGTTTGAACGGGAAATAACAAGGCAATAGTCGATGGTGTGGGTTTGTTTTGGGTCGACGATAGCAAGTAGCTGGGACAATCGATCAAATGGTGTTTTAGTTCCGAGCTCGTAACTAGACAAGAAATAAACTTGGGGTTTGGTTTTGGTTAATGAATGGTGTCTGTTAAAGTCGTAGAACAGTGATGTAACTTTGTGAGGATGTCTGTTTGATCGAGACAAAAACGAGTAGTAGGAATACAAGGTGGTTAAATGGTGGTTTTTAGAGATGACGTTTGAATGGGTGTGGATTCACGAAGAGAAAAACAAGAAACAATTCTTGGTTTTTGGTTTGTAAAATAAACGGATTAGCAAGTTTTGATTATGAATTGATGAAGTGGGTTTAAGGTGAGGTTCAAGATTGGCAAACGGGAATAGGTAGCATGAGTGGTGGATTGTTATGGTTCATGGTGGGTTGTAAAATGGAGGTTGTAACGGTGGTTCCAATTCGATTTTATAAGTAGAGAATGGTTAATGGAAGTATAAATGAGATGCTCCTGATTCAATCAATGGAGTTTGATTGATTTGTTTTATGGTTCGAACGAAATCAGAGAAAGAGAAAAAGGTAAGTGGGTTTGAAGACAAAGGTGGTGTATAGTAAAGAAAATGTCGACATGATATAATCAGTTACAGAGAATCAAGAAAAAATATCAAGGTAGATAGAGATGGGTAACTTAATTTGGATACATCTGTTTTTGGATTCGAATCTTAATACAGAATTTGAGACAAGAACAAATTAATAAAGTTTTGATGTAGATATGTAACAAACTCGATTCTTGTATCTGATTCTTATAAATTTAACTCAATTAATATTAGTAACTAATTAAATATATATATGAATAATTATAATACTGATAATGAGTTAGTAATAAAAATAATAAAATTAATTAATGATAATGATATCAAATAATACTAATAATAATTAACAAAAATCATAATCTTATTGATGGTAATATTAGTAATAACAATATAATTGATAGTTTTTATAATGATATTTATAGAAATAATGAATGAATAATATTTGTAATAAGGATAAGGATAATGATAATAATATAACTATCTTAATGATAATAATTTTAATGATCATGTTATTAATAATAATAATATTGATAATATCTGGTACTACAATAATACTAATAATAATATTAATAGCATATCAATAACATTTATAATACTACTACTAATAATAAAAATCATCAGTGTAATAATAATAATAAGTCACAATAATAATAATTTTAGTGAATCTAATGATAATAATTTTATTAATGTTAATTATATTAATAATTATATTAATGTTGATAATAATATTTATATCAAATTTCATATCCATATTTTTAATGTAGTAATATTAGTAGTACAAGTATTGATTTTAAAAGTAATAGCAACATAACAACTAAATCATATAACAATTTAGTAATGCATTTCAAGTTATAATATATATACATATCTAATTACAAACAGTTGTTCATGAATCGTCGGGAATAATCAAAGATCAAATTGAATTCATATAATTAGTTCAAAAATTTTGAGACTCAAATTTACAGACTTTGCTTATCGTGTCGGAAACATATAATGATTAAAGTTTAAATTTGCTCAGAAATTCCCGGGTCATCACATAATGCTACACGCTTTGATCACTAAACGTAATAATGACACACTCCCGAGTGACCTGGTATCAGTAATAAGAGCCAAATTGGACGGAGTAAGAAAAGAACTCAGAAACGATCATAATAAGTTACATTTTGGTAAAGGAAAATCAAAATTCGCAGCGAAAAGAAGAGCACGACACCTTGAAAGATGTCACAAATGCGGAAAATGGTCACACGAAGGAAAATGCTCGACGAATCAAACATATTCCAATACCGAGTTCGTTAATTTATGCAGAGATGGACCGTTCATATGTTTAGAAGGAAAATCATTGAATGCTCAAGGTTACGCCTATGTAGCTATGGAAAACCAATTAGTCCAACTATCTTATGAGTGGGCTAAAGCAGGTCACTGAGAATTCTATCTCACAGGTAAGTATGTACAGTTTTTATTTTTATTTTATTGCTTTTAACCTTTTGATAATAAACGCTGAATCGTTCGCTATAAAGTATTAAATTGGTATTCAATAAAATTAGGTTTTGCGGCCGAAATTATTGATATCATACAAAAATTTATTACATCACTGCGAAATTTACCGTTTATTCTTAAGGTATAAATATCTTCAATCAATCAACTCAAAATGTTTCAAAAATTCGTCAGGAGTAAAACTAGGTAATATAGTCGAAATTACTTTACCGAAAAGAGGGGCGTATATTTTTGATAATATTTGATTGATTAAAGTGGGATAAAAGACCAAACAGATTTTTAATTTTATTTTTACTTTGTTTTTAAAATTAATATTAAATTATTATTATAAACTTTTTAAAATCAATATATTTAAGTTTGTAAATATTTAAAAAATTAATATTTTTAATTTAAGTTTGTATGTATAAAATCAAAAATATAATATTAGTTTGGTGCGAATTTTTAAAATTTTAATAATATGAATTTTTAATTTTATGCATTTTAAATTTAAGTTTGATGTGAATTTAAAAACAAAAATTTACTTTATTTCGTTAAGTTAAAAATGTGATTTTTAAAATTCGTCGTGAGTTAAAAACTAGGTCGTTGAACCGAAATTGCTCTACCCAAGGGAGGGACGAGAACTTTTATTATCATTATTTTTAATCTTATTAAATTAAAGTATGCCAAAAACATAAAAAAAAAAAAACCAAAAATCCTTACTTTTAAAACCGTGCTTAAAAATGACAAATTTTAAAATTTTGTCGAAGGACGGACTAGGACGATGATCCGAAACGCCCTCATCCTAAAAAGAAACAAAATTTTAATTTTTAATTAATTATATGTTTCATTAGTATAAGGTTTAAAAAAAAAGCAAAAAGTTACTGTACCCGGACCCCATGCAATCGCATGAGACTGGAATTCAGGCCAGGATCAAAAGACAGACGAGTTCTGCTTCTGTCTCCACTCCACACATACACAAACACACGAACACATACACACATCTCACCCTAAAATCACCATTTTTTCACCAAAATCAACCAAATTTCTCGCTACAATCCGCTCTAATCATGAATTTGATAAGAAGTCTATCAAGAAGGGTAACAATTTCATCCATAAACCTCTTTAAATTTGATTTTTAGTGTTCTTGAGCTATATTTTTCCTAATTTGATTTTGTTAATTTCTAGTGTAATTAGAGTTAAATTGTTAGTATTTTATGCATGTATAACCTAGATTGATGCTATTTAACATGATTTGAAGCCAAAAACTTCAAAAATTTTAGAAATCTAGGGTTTGTGTTCTTGAGCAATTTGGGCCTTTTTGATATAAACAGGTTATGGCCGATTTTTGTCATGAATTATTGCTAAATTAAGTAGTGTAACATGTTTAGGTAGCTAAATGATCCAAACTTTGATCCTAAACATGATTTTTGAGAATTAAAGTGGACTTTTTAGGTCCAAAATTCATGAACTTGATTAATTTGATATAATTGCCATTTGAGACTTTTTTAATTGCCAGTAATGACTATTTTGACATGTTATTTGAGTTAAATGCTTATAAACTTTGTATACATTTTTATATATGCTTATTTGAAAAAGTGTAGAATTATAAAAATTGTGAAAATATGTATAAGTTTAATTTTGATTTAACATGTTATTGTAATTGTGTTAATTTGTTATTTTGCTAACACTAATGCATATTTGGATGCACAAATTTTGTGTTTAATGTGCTTTGCAGAGATTTACTAATACTGAAACTGGAGGTGCATCATCATCATCTAGACAACCACAACCGGAACCAGAAATGCAATATGAACCTGAACAAGAATGATGTCGTAGCGTGGGGGTACGAAAATAGTATTATTTTTTTTACTACGAAATACGTTACAAATTACACAAGTTTTAATTATTTATTTACAGATGGGATATACCTAAACCTTGCTACAACACTATAGGCAGTGTACCTAATCGTAGAGTAGTATAGTTTTTAGTAAGTCCGGTTCGTTCCACAGGGAGATGGCTTATTTCACACTATATTTTAAATAACTATATTTGTACAAAATATATATAATAATATATAATAATAATAATATAAAAGGGGGTTTATCGTTTAATGACCTGTTTGTCGATTTTTAAAACTTTAGTCGCAGTTAAAACCTAATGTAAAATATTAAAAATAAATACAACTTAATTTAAAACGTAAAGTAAATAACGATAATGAAATTGCGATAAATAAAAGTGCGAGAAAATGAAAAAGTATGATAATTAAAAGTGCAATTAAATACAATGACAATAAATAAAAGAGCGATAATTAGAAGTGCAATTAAATATGAAAATAAAGGAATTATGCTTATTTAAACTTCCGTAATCATGATGTTTGACGTGTTGATTTTAGTTTATTCCCATGGGTTAATTGTCCTTTGTCCTGGATTATTTAATATGTCCGTCTGGTTTTTGTCCATAACAGTCCATCAGTCATAAATATAAAGTGCGAGTGTCCTCGTTAAATTATCCTTATATCCGAAGTCAAATATTCCAACTAATTGGGGACTTAAACTGTAACAAGGTCTTAATACTTTGTTTAATAATTACACCAGGATATCGACTGCGTGTAACCCAAGGTTTTAATATTTTATTAACAATTACGCCAAGTGTCCTTTTACATAATTCACCCCTGTTTTAATAATTCCATAGACTATTAATCCATTCCCGTGTCCGGATAAATGAACGATTATTCGTACATATAAATATCCCGCCCATCGTGTCCGTTCGAGTGTATATGGTTATTTATAGATACGTCCAATTGTAAATCTTTATATTAAAATTAACAAACTATCATTTAGTTAAACAAATATAAAGCCCATTAATAGCCCATAGTCTAATTTCCACAAGTGTCCTTCTTTTGTCCAAACCCCAATTATGGTACAAAGCCCAATTACCCAATTTTAGTATTTTAGCCCAACATCATGATTACTTCGTCTTAAATAAGCATAATAATAACTTAAGTACGAGACATTAATTTAAAAAGGAGAACATAGCTTACATTGATTATTTATCGCGTAGTGTTACACGGACAGAGCTCCGACTTTAAAACCCGTAAAATAACCTTTACATAACCCAAAACTAATCTAATATAAAACTACACTATACTATATATAATATATAATATATAATATATATATATATATATATATATATATATATATATATATATATATATATATATATATATATATATATATATATATATATATATATATATATATATATATATATTATTTATTTATTATTACAGAGGAGTATTATTTATTTTTTATGTATAAAACTCAGCAGAAGCTCGTTGAATTTATAGGAAATTTTGATCCTGGTGTGCTCCGCTATCGTGGAGGTTTAAGCCTTCAGAGCTCCGCGAGTGCGGAGGTCCGAAATCCAGCTCACAAATTTTTGGCCATTTGCTTGTCGACGTTTTATTTAAATATATATAATATATAAATAATTTATATAATTATTTAAATATTATATTATATTCTTGTGCATAGTTGACTCATAATTTTTAGTCCGTTGCGTCGGGCGTTGATAGTTGGCTCAGGTCCCGGTTCCGGATTTTCGAACGTCCTTTCGTATAATTTAATATCTTGTACTTTGCGTTCCGCAACTTGTACTCTTGTCATTTTTAGACGTTTCTCATCAATAATTTGAACCACTTGGATTGTATCTCGTACATTTGAGCTTTTTGGTCATTTGCGTCTTCAAATCGTCATTTTCGCCTTTTATCTTCGCACTTATTTATTTAAACAAATATTACATAAAAATAGAACAATTGCAACTGAAAACTTTACATATTGGAAGGATATTGCTACTAAATATATGTTCATTTGGAGCACTATCAAAGAACCACAACAGGAATAACAACATCAACCTGATCAACACGTACCTTATTATGATCCGCTACAATTTGTTGATAACTTCACAGTATTTCCGATGCATCCGCCAGTAGAATACCCAACGATTCCTGAACATACGTTGCATCCTAATCTGAGATTCGATAGAAGCTGGAGAGATTACCCGACATATCAAAGTAATAAATTTAAACTGATACCGAAAAATGTAGAAGTGCCGAGGGTAATCGATTGGGAGCCTTTAGAAAGGGTCCAACTAGTTAACTCAGTTAGGGAGCATCTGATTCAAAGGTATGGCAGTTCTTCTTTTCCCGATTGGGAATTTCTATTCACCGTTCGTAGGCCTGTATATAAAGAATGGTGTGTTGAGCTTATGAGTACTATAGTGTTAAATGCAGATGTAGATATATTAGATGATAGAAGTTTTCTTAGATTTATACTTGTCCGTAGGATGTACAGGATGTCCATGCTGGACATGGCCAGGGCTTTGCAGATATATACTCCTGGTGAATTACTACTACCCGATTGTATGAATTTGATTTATCGTGGTGAAAGGGTAGATAGGAATTTTGACGCGAACGCCGTCTGGAGGCGTATGTCAGATTATAATGTTTTCACTCTGGGAGGAATACACTCCTACTTACATATTAACAAAGCCGAGCTTCGTATAATTCATAGATTTTTGGCTAACTCGATTACACAGAGAGGTCACAACAAGGAGAAAATGACCTTACATGATTTATTTTACCTAAAGTGTATTCGAGACCCAAGAGGCTTTGTTAATATCCCTTACTGTGTTGCTTTTTATTTGTCTAAAATGGTAGAAGGAATATAGGAAGGGGGAATAATAGGAGGAGGTATTTTTGTTACTCTCATTGGAGAGTATTTGGGTGTAGATAGGGACCAAGGGGGTCCACTTTTGGAATGTAGGGAACAGGTTGAGCCTTTAGGATTGAAGGTCTATCAGGGTGCTAAAGTATTAAAGAGCAGACGAAACCAAGCAGTACCCTATGAAGGTCGTCATCCACAGGTAGAGAGAGGATCAGATGAGGAAATGGAGGAAGCGGATGACATTAGGGATGTCATTAGGGAGGCTATGACTGACGTCTATCAGCGTGTAGATGAGGTAGATATGACAAACGGGGAGAGATTTAGTCAGATGGAGCAGTGGCAAGCCCGGAATGATTACGAGCATTCCAGGCAACGACAGCATGATAGATGGGACTATCATCAGCGTCAGATTATGAGCCGGCTGTTACCTCAGGATCACTACGTACCGACCCGACCCACTTACTATCCTCCACACCAGCCCGAGATGAGACCACCATATACTCTCTACGACCCTAACTAGGCCTACCAGTACACCTATCACCAACCATGGAACCCGGACGACAACATGAACTGGAACCCCTATCCAGATTGATATAGTTCCAGTTGGTGATTTTTATGATTTTTATCTTTTTATTATTTTTATTTATTTATGTTTAAACATATGATATTGTGATACATTAATGTATTGTTTAATATTTTTATTATTTGGTACTAATATTTCATATTTGATTTGAAAGTGGTATTTAAAGTCCCATTTCAAATTACCATGCATGTTATTATTTGTATGTATGTATTTTATTTCATGTACATAACAGGGTAAAACAGCGCATTTTCAAAGACTGGCATTAAGTTCAGCAAAAGCTACTAATTTTGACGACAAAACGAAAAATAAATGTGATGTAACAACAAGACAGAATGAACAAATGATGTGCACTATTTATCATTCAGCAAACAAACGCCAATATGTTTGAAAACTTTGGTAAAATTTAATCATTTTTCTACGCTAATCACCCTCAATAATTTAAATTGTTACTGATTTCTTGCAAATGAGGGCATTGCAAGATCTTAAGTGTGGGAAGGGATTAAACTCTTTCGGATTTTTAAAATTTTTGACTTATACACTTGGTTACCATTAAAAATACTAGTAACGCAATAGTTGTATTAGAATCTAGTGCTCTCTGATAATAAAGAACAGCCCTAGTCTTATATACTGACTACCCAATTCTAGTAAAATTTTCAAAATTTTCAATTAAATGAATTCAAAATCATGTTTATACATATTTATGAACGATAAAACTAGGTATTAACACCGAAATTATTGTTACCTCGGAAAGGACATAAATTGAGAAACAACCCAAAATATTAGAATTCATTTAAAATGGAATAGAGAACAATAAAAAGGCAAAGAAAGGAAAATAAAAGCCAAGTGTGGGAAAAATTTACCAAGTTATTTTGAACATATATCACATATTTTTGTAACAAATAATTGAAGATACTTTTGCTTTGGACTAAACTAATCTGTTTTACCCGGAAAACTGTAATATATTTGAAAGAAAGATGGATCTACACGATGAATCAATTCCATCATTAAAAGGAAGTAAAGTCTTCTGAAAAAGACACGCACTTCTTGATTTAGGTCAGGAAGTTGTCGTCCAGACCAGCTGTAGGTTGACAAAAAATCTAGAAAAGTCATCTCGAAAATCAGCTGGAAATCCACGGACCTCAGCATCAAACAGGGTCGCCAAGTGGTTAGACTTATCCTAACCATGAGAGGATCTATCTCGTAAAATGGGGAGGGCGCCGTGCAAATTAGCTTGATAAGACTAATGAATCAGACTCCCAGAAAGGATAATCTCCTTAAAGATCAAAAATCATCTTTTAAGGCTGATATTACTCAATCCTAGAGATTGACTTTTAAAGATTGAGAATTCAAACTCATGGAATTCGATGATATCTAAACTCGAGCTTGAACGAGAAAATATTTTGATCAAAATTACAAACCGATTTGTTTTCTGAAAACCCTATTTTCAATGCGTTCATTACCATTGAACGTAAAATTCTAGGAATTCACCTGGAATTCATTAGGTCACCTGAACCAAATCGGGTGTCAACCGTAAGAACGGTGGTTGCATAGCATGGTCAAAGACAGGACCTTGTGCCAGACCAAAAAACTATAGGGTGAGCTTTACTATTGCTCCTATAAAGGATAGTAATTGCATCCGACACGTTATAGACCATAATTAAAAGCATGTCAGGGGACATTGCCTTAACAGTTGCTTGTTCAACGCTTTCCTTTACAACCGGAAGGTAGTTTACTGAAAGTTAATATACGGAGCAAGTATACTGGACGTGTTGCTTTCCTAATACAAGGTTAGCAAGTGGGTGACACAAAACCATAAGTTTTGAGCTAAAATTTTTAAATCTGAAACCCACCAAACCCACAAAAACATTTTGCAACACCGGTGAAGGATTATTCCGGAAAAATTATCTAGGGTAAAAACTAGATTTAATTTTCAAAAGATCAAATGTTTTCATAAAGATCCAATTTCCTTAAGGATCTAAATTTTCATAGTCATGTGGGACTGTAAACCACATCGTTACTACCATTGTTCATACCGCCGTATAGAAATCACTGATGTACAAAGTGTGAAGAATAAAGAAGTGATTCTAGTATTATTATTTCAAGACTATATTGCTTGAGGACAAGCAACGCTCAAGTGTGGGAATATTTGATAATGCTAAAAACGAACATATATTTCATAGCATTATCCCTCAAGAAAGACAAGCTTTTAGTTGAAATTGTTCTATTTACAAGCAATATTCGTTTAAATAATAAAAGGTGAAGACAAAAGACAGATTCGACGAATTGAAGACGCAAACGACCAAAAAGCTCAAAAGTACAAAGTACAATCAAGGTGGTTCAAATTATTGATGAGAAACGTCTCAAAATAAAAAGAGTACAAGTCGCAAAACGCAAAATACAAGATATTAAATTGTACGCAAGGACGTTCGAAAATCCGGAACCGGGACCAAAGTCAACTCTCAACGCTCGACGCGACGAACCTAAAATTATGAGTCAACTATGCACAAGAATATAATATAATATTTAAATAATTATATAAATTATTTATATATTATATATATTTAAAAATAACGTCGACAAGCTAGAACACAACCAAAGTTGAGCTGTCCCAGCTGGCCATGCGATCACATGGCCAGGAAGAGTGATTTTCATGCGGTCGCATGACCCAAAAAGTCAGGCCACATGCCTATAAATTTCGCGGTTTTGAGCAAGTTTTATATATCTTTTTCTTCTTCATTCACTCAACGATATATATATATATATATATATATATATATATATATATATATATATATATATATATATATATATATATATATATATATATATATTATATTTTAATTTTAATTTTAATTTTAAATTCTAATAATAAGGGTATGTTAGCGAATGTTGTAAGGGTGTAAGTCGAAAATTCTGTCCGTGTAACGCTACGCTATTTTTAATCATTGTAAGTTATGTTCAACCTTTTTAAATTAATGTCTCGCATCTAAGTTATTATTATGCTTATTTAATGCCAAAGTAATCGTGATGTTGGGCTAAATATTAAAATTGGGTAATTGGGCTTTGGACCATAATTGGGGTTTGAATAAAAGAGCGACACTTGTAGAAATTAGACTATGGGCTATTAATGGGCTTTATATTAACTAAATGAGACCTTGTTGATTTAATATATAGACTTATAATTTGACGTATTTATATATAACCACATACGCTTGACTGGGCACAGTGGGCGGGATATCTATAAATACCAATAATTGTTCATTTTACCGGACACGGGACTGGATTAATAGCTAATGGACTAGTTAAAACAGGGGTGGATTACATTCAAGGGTAATTGGTGTAATTGTTAACAAAGTAGTAAAACCTTGGTCTACACGCAGTCGATAACCTGGTGTATTCATTAAACAAAGTATTAAGACCTTGTTACAATTCGAATCCCCAATTAGTTGGAATATTTGACTTCGGGAATAAGAATAATTTGATAAAGACTCTCGCACTTTATGATTATGACTGATGGACTATTATGGACAAATCCGTATGGACATATCGAATAATCCAGGACAAAGGACAATTAACCCATGGTAATAAACTCAAATCAACACGTCAAACATCATGATTACGAAAGTTTAAATAAGCATAATTTCTTTATTTCATATTTAATTGCACTTTAATTATCGCACTTTTATTTACTGTCATTGTATTTAATTGCACTTTTAATTATCATACTCTTTAATTATCGTCATTTTATTTATCGCACTTTTATTTATTGCAATTTCATTATCGTTATTTACTTTACGCTTAAAATTAAGTTATATTTATTTTTAATATTTTACATTAGGTTTTAACTGCGACTAAAGTTTTAAAATCGACAAACCGGTCATTAAACGGTAAAAACCACCTTTTATAATTATAATACTACTTATATTTATATATATATATATTTGTATTTTTATAATTATAAGTTAAAAATATAGCGTTAAACTTGGCGAGTTCCCTGTGGACGAACCGGACTTACTAAAAACTACACTACTGTACGATTAGGTACATTGCCTATAAGTGTTGTAGCAAGGTTTAGGTATATCCACTCTATAAATAAATAAATAACTTGTGTAAAATTGTATCATATTTAATAGTATTTTCCTTGTAAAATATAAACTATTTTGTACACCACCTCGCACACATCAAAGATGATGAACCATTGGTGCTATCTAGTGAAGTTTCAGTAATTAGGGAGTGTGATATTAATGTTGAAGATGATGAACCATTGGTCCCTGCATGTGAAGTTCCAGTAGTTAGGGAAGAAGCTAATAATGTTGAAGATGATGAACCATTGGTCCTATCCAGTGAAGTTCCAGTAGTTAGGGAAGAAGGTGATGAAGATGATGAACCTGAGGCATTAAATGAAAGTGATAATGATGATGAAGATGATGCTGAGTTTATTGTAGATGAAGAGAATAATATATTTGATGAGTTTGTTGACATGAGAGAATTTGTTAACAATATTGATATTGATGTTGAATACATGGGAAATTCAAATAAACAACCAACTGAAGCACAAAAGGATGACTATGTTGATAATGAAGATTTTGGCATTGATCAATTTGATAGTGATATTGGTGATGAGGATGACCCTGCTTTTATGAGGAAAAAAATTTAAATAATTGAAGGCATAAGAGCAGGAAAGACCAGCTGGAGTTGGTACTATTAGGTTCATTCATGGTCAAGAGTTTGGAACTAAGGCAGAGGTTACAGAAGCAATAAATTTGCATGCAGTTGAGAGTAGAAGGAATCTGGTAATAGTGAAAAATGACAGGATTAGAGTGAGGGCAAGATGTGAGGGTGTTGTTTGGAAAGAGTCTGGTCAAACTTTAAAAGATGTGGAGGTAGGTGAGACTAGTGGGACCAAATTAAAGGTAAGAAATAAAGGCAAAAAGACAAATACATCCACTACACCCAAGGAAAAGAAAATAAAAAGCACTTCAACCAATAAAGTTAAGAATAAAAAATCACATCATAGGGGCAAGCACATTGAATGTGACTGGGTTTTACATGTGTCCAAGGAACCTAATGCAGATACATGGGTGGTTAAAACATACAAAGATCGACATGATTGTTTAGAATCAAGAATAATTAGGCAATGTACATCAAAGTTACTTTCTAAACAGTTGGTTGATCATTTACAAACAAACCCAGAAATCCCAGTGAAAGTAGTGAAAGCCCAATTAGAAAAGGATTTGGAGGTCAAAATACATCCACATAAAGCTTTTAGGGCACTTCAAAAAGCCAGACAATTGATAAAGGGAAGCTACATGGATCAATATGGAGAACTGAGAGATTATATACTTGAACTGGGGAGGTCTAACCTTGGTAGCACTGTTATGCTTGAAGTAGAAGATTGTGATACACCATCATCAATGACAAGAGTGTTCAAAAGGATTTACATATGCTTGGCTGCATTGAAAAGAGGCTTTAATGCTATTGGAAGAGATCTTCTTGGTTTGGATGGAGCTTTTATGAAAGAACCAGCTAGTGGTTTTATGTTAACAGCTGTTGGTCTTGACTCCAATAATGGAATTTATCCTCTTGCTTATGCAATTGTGGAATCAGAATGCTACAGTTCTTGGTTGTGGTTTCTTGAATTATTGGCTAGAGATTTGGATCTAACTGAGATGTCTAACTTCACTTTCATAAGTGATAGGCAGAAGGTACCATTTATACCATTTATGTCATATATTTTTTTTTGAATTAAATGTCTAATATATATAGTTTGGTTACAGGGACTAATAGCTGATGTTGGTAAAGTTTTTCCTGTGGCTGAACATAGATTCTGTTTGAGGCATATTCAACAGAATATGAAGAAATATTGGAGTAGGGTTGCATTTAAGAATCATTTGTGGGCTTGTGCAAGTGCCACCATTGTGCCTCAGTTTGAAAGGAAAATGGCTGAGTTTAAAGAGTTTAGTGAACCTGCACATCTGTATCTTTCTAAAATTCAACCTGCACAATGGGCAAGAAGTCATTTTACAGCTTTACTTCATTTAGATTTAAAGTTTGGTACCATTTACAGTTGTCAGATTTTAAGAAGGTTTTATATATTCTGTTCCATAGGCCGTGCACATTAAGACATATTGTTAAACAATCATTGTGAAGTGCTAAATAGATGGCTATGTGAGGCTAGAGACAAGCCAATCATTACTGCTTTGGAGTATATCAGAACATATATGATGAAAAAGAATTGCTAAAGTTAGAACAACAATCTCAAAGTCTCAAGGGCCACTTACACCAACTGCCACTAAGATGTTTGACAACATTAAGAAAGAAGCAATGAAATGTGATGTTATTTGGAATGGGGATGATAAGTATCAGGTAAATGGTCATCATAATGACCAATATGTGGTTGACATGACTTTGAGAAATTGCAGCTGCAGAAAATGGGAGCTTACAGGCATGCCTTGTAAGCATGTAGTAGCTGCAATGTTGAACATGTCTGTTTATAGTCAAGATGTTGTTTTAGAGTCAAATGTTCATCCTGTTTATTGGTTATCTACTTGGGAATCAACTTATTCTCATACCATTAACCCTGTGAAAGACAAATCTGAATGGGTCAAGTCTCCAGTGCCAACAACTTTGGTATGTCCAAAAAAAATTCCAACTGCAGGTCGTCCTAACAAAAACAGGAGGAAATCCCTTGAAGAAAAGGATGACATGGTTACTAAAGAAAAGCTGTCAAAGAAGGGTACAAGTATTAAATGTTCAAGGTGTGGAACATATGGTCATAATGTAAGGGGTTTCCCTAATGGAGGTGAAAGGTTGAAAAGAAAGCAAGCAAGTGGTAAAGGTACCAACAAGAAATCAAGTGGTAAAGGTAGCAACAAGAAAGCAAAAACTAGAAATGGTGGTCCTTGAATGTGTTTGTTTTATTGTCTTTTGGTTTGTGTTAATTGTCTTTAGAACAATGTTATTTGGTATTTGGTATTAGTATAATGAACAATCTAATATAATGTCTTTTGGTTATTTGGTACTTGTGTAATGAACAATGAATTGCTTTATTTAGTACTTGTCTTTTGGTAATTTGGTACTTGTCATTTGGTACTTGTCTTGCTAATTGATGTTATTTTGCAAACACAATAAGAAAGAATCAAAACATTGATGTTTATTGATGTTAAAACACAACATTGGCACATTGCTTGTTTCTGCATACATTACCAACATTTTACAATCCCAAACAACACCATTGACAACTTAAAATACAATAAAGTACAATATAATTCCAACCCAATGAAGAAATATAATCCACTTTAGTCTTCTTGTTTTATCCTTTTTCAATTGAAGCAAATCTTTTTGTGGCTCATCCCTGATAGCGTTAACCCTCGTAGGTGGATCAATCCAACAAAATAAACCACAATCTGAAGACTACAAAAATAAAAGATTACAAAGCATTTAATCAAAACTCATTTCTGGATTCGACATCAGAAATAAAATTAAAACAAAATTAGTCAAAAATAAAACTTGATTTTGACATCTGAAGAAACGCCTATCTGGATTCTTTCGTGTTGTTGACATTCGTTGAGCTGCAAGTATACCACAAGTACAATAAACCATCATTAATTGCTTACGATGAGGACGACCTGCTTGCTTGATTTTAAGAAAGCGAGAACCCTAATTTGGGGACGAGGTGTGATAGCCCCGTCAAAACACTTAACGGCTCCGTCACTTGGTCCCACAGCTTGATTGAACTTAAATGAATTTAACAAATGATATTGCATTCTTTTATTTCAAAAGTTTCCTAAAAAGGAAATATACCAAAAACATGTAGTTTAAGTAACTCAACATATTAAATACCAAAGTTGACATAAAACATTGTCAACAAATCCCACAAGATTAAACTATTCCAAAAATAGAAAGCAAGTTCAAAGTTTCATAATTGTTTATCTGCTCAAATGCACGCAGACTCTTCTAACACAGCGGAAGCAATCAAATAACTCAAGTACCTGTGAAAACATGCGAGTAAACTGTCAACAAGAATGTTGAGTGAATTATAGGTTTAAATAATTGAATAAACTTTAGACCACAAGATTTAAAATGTTAGAAAACATAAAACATTATTCCATTATCAATGAGCCACCTGGTAACCACTTAACCCTTTATTTACCCTTGCCAAACACAATAAATAATATACACTGAACAAGTGTATCTACAACAAAATACGAAGTACTAAACATTCTGATTATAAATTGCTAGCGTGACTAGCTCGAGATGGGGTTGTCAAACCCGATAGATCTATCTGTAGGATTCGCGTTCACCAGTAGAAACCAGTGATTACAGTTACCAGACTAGGGAATATTTTTGTTCAACTCACAATGAATAATTTAACTTTAATTGCCAC
Organism: Rutidosis leptorrhynchoides; assembly: GCF_046630445.1. Lineage (NCBI taxonomy): Eukaryota > Viridiplantae > Streptophyta > Magnoliopsida > Asterales > Asteraceae > Rutidosis > Rutidosis leptorrhynchoides. Next base: position 426,354,663 of record NC_092335.1, read on the forward strand.
TTGTGTCTAAACGTAAAAATAAAATACATGTAATCACATCCCAAAAATATACTTTGAAAAGTATGTAAAAACGGGACTATAACTCACTTTAAAAGCAAACGAAGTAACCACACAATTATGCGAACAACAAACGAAGTAAAGTGATCAGGAATGATCACAACACCGACCTATAAATAAAGCAGGTCGATATAAATAACTAACTTATGTCAAGTCTTAGTATGATAGCTATTGTACATGTTGCAAGTAGACATAGAACAATACTCAACATGCATCGGTTTGATCGAAACAGCGTACGGACACACACTTTCTATTTTTAGAAATTTTCTATTTTAGGAAAGTTTGTATTTTAGGAAAGTTTCTATTTTAGGAAAGTTTCTATTTTTGGAAATTTTCTAAATTTAGAAAGTTTCTATATTTAGAAAGTTTATAAGTTAAGAAAGTTTCCTTAATTAGAAAGTCAACAAAAGTCAACTGAAAGTCAAAGTCAACCGAAAGTCAACTTAAAAGTCAACCTTGGTCAAACATAGTCAACATTAATTTTAAAAGTATAAGTTATATTAATAATATAGGTTATAACGTTATTTAAAGTCATATATGTATAATTATGTCATAACATAAGTTTAATTAAATTAAATTGAATTATTAAAGTTAACATAAGTTTAAATGATATAATTAATATAACATAAGTAATTAATTAATTAATTAAATATTAGTCATATAAGTATTATTAATTAATAATAGATTTTAAATCATATCATAAGTATTATTAATTAATAATGAATTATTAATCATATCATAAGTTTCTAATTATAATTATTAAATCATAAGTATTTAATAATTACATTATAATTAAATAATAACTAAGCCTTATAATAATTAAATGATTAATTAATCCTTATTATAAGTCTTATTATAATAATCTCGTAATATAAGTTTAATACTTACCATAAGTATTTTTCATTAATAATATAAGTATTATTAATCATAAGTTTAATTAAATGTTTAATTAAATCATAATTAATTATTAAATGATATGATAAATATATATCATAAGTCTTAAATTAAATTAATTACTTTTTATATCATAAGTAATTTATTAACAATGAAAATCATTATTTTTTATCATAAGTCATAATTAATAACCATAAGTTTTAATTAAAAGTTCATCGGGTCATAACTTGAGCCTCGGGAATCAGATTTCGGTGAATCTTATATATATCTTCGCCTAACCAACCCACCCAACACATTAGTGTGCTCAAGAACACCCCAAGAACAGCAAACAAGTCATGACTTACAGCCATGAAACAACTTGTAGCATTAATCCGTTCAAAAACATGTTCTAGTCATACCGGGTGATCCGTGGCTCGGATTTCGATGACCCGAACATGAAAGTTCATCCCATAATCAATCCTAACACACTAGTACACCCTAAAGACTCCAAAAATGATCACAAAGTCGGACCATGCCTGATTCAATTCGTTTTTACATTTTAATCTCAACAAAACACCATTTTAAGCATATCTAGAGCTCCGGGAATCGAAATGACATGAATCCGGAGTCTAAAATTAATGTATTGATGAGAGAAACTCATATAAACACTTTAATTTTACTTTTATATCAGTTATATATATATATATATACAGAAAACAACAATCAAACCGCTGTCCCAAAACAATCAAACCGAAAACATGAATTAACGAGCATTTCTACGCATACAATCAAAAATACAATAACATATAATCATCATACTATCAATATAACATATAAAAATCAGAAAAATAAATGAAAAATTAAAAATCTAGGGTTAGGGTTTATACCCTAATCAAGAATCGAAGGATATGGTTGCGTAGAGATCGAAGAGATGAACGCGATTGTGTAAACGATTAGAGGATCCAAGCTTTATTTTGATTGATAGTGATGATGATAATGATGGTTTTTGGTGGCATCGGCCAAAAGAAAGGGAGGAAGGAGAGAGCAACTAATATTTAGGTTTTGATAAATTGGAATTGAAATGAGAAAATGATAAAAAAAAAAAAAAAAGGCCAAAAAGAAAGGGGGTATACCCCTCCCCTTGGTCTCGGATGAATGGGGTGAGTGGGGTGGGCCCCACTAGCCTAATTTGTTTAAATGTAATTTCCTTGTGGCCCGAATGCCCGATCGAAACTCGAAACGCGAAAACACGACAACGCGATTGAAAATTCGGAGAGATAACAAATACGCGACAAAAAATATATATAAATACTATATATAAACATATGACATTAAAATACCATATTTAAAATAATTAGGACTTAAAAATCCCAAAAGCTCGACCGTTGGTTTGAAAACCGAAAAGATTCGCCGGATAGAAATTCGCGATTCGTATAAACGTACAATTTAAAATATGAATACAAATATTCATTTAACACATAATAATTAATATATTATTACAAAAATAATAATATAGGTCATAGAAATGATGTGGCACGAATAACAGTTAACGGTCGTTAAATAATTAACGGTAAAAGATAACAGAAAAAGTAGGGTCGTTACAGTACCTTCCAGTTACGAAAATTTCGTCCCGAAATTTAAGCAGGTGCAGGGGTTGACTCAGCATCTGGGAACAAATGCGGGTACTTCTACTTCATTTGATCTTCACGTTCCCAAGTGAACTCGGGACCGCGTCTGGCGTTCTATCTAACCCGAACAATAGGAATTCTACTCTGTTTGAGAGTCTTAACCTATCGGTCCATAATTTCAACATGTTCCTCAATAAAATGTAGTTGCTTATCAACATGAAGTTTCTCCAGAGGAATAGTCTTATCGGCTTCGGCCAAACACTTCTTTAAGTTCGATACATGAAAAACGTCATGAACAGCACTGAGTTCTTGTGGCAATTTCAAACGATAAGCCACGGGTCCAACTCTCTCAATGATCTCAAACGGTCCAACAAAACGAGGACTCAACTTTCCCCTTTTACCAAAACGTATCACGCCCTTCCAAGGTGATACCTTCAACATAACACAGTCACCGACCTGAAATTCAATATCGTTCCTTCTCTTATTGGCATAGCTCTTTTTCTGACTTCTGGCGGTTCTCAATCTTTCCTTAATCTGTACGATCTTCTCGGTAGTCTCATGAATAATTTCTGGACCTGTGAGTTGAGCATCCCTAACCTCATTCCAACAAACAGGAGACCTACACTTTCTACCATACAGAGCTTCAAACGGTGCGGCTTTAATACTTGCATGATAACTGTTTTTATAAGAAAATTCAGCTAGCGGCAAATATCTATCCCACCCATTACCAAAATCAATAACACACGCTCGCAACATGTCTTCTAACGTTTGAATGGTCCTTTCACTCTGACCATCCGTCTGCGGATGATAAGCGGTGCTCATATCCAACTTAGTTCCTAAAGCTTCCTGTAAGGATCGCCAAAACCTCGATATAAATCGACTGTCTCGGTCTGAGATAATTGATACTGGAACACCATGTCTAGAAACAATCTCCTTCAAATACAAACGAGTAAGCTTCTCCATCGAATCTGTTTCCTTAATCGGTAAAAAGTGAGCTGACTTAGTGAGTCGATCTACAATCACCCAAATAGTATCATAGCCACCCGCAACTCTCGGTAACTTAGTAATAAAATCCATCGTAATACCTTCCCACTTCCACTCGGAAATCTCAGGTTGCACCAAAAGTCCAGACGGTTTTTGATGTTCGGCTTTAACCTTAGCACAGGTCAAACACTTAGCCACATAAGTAGCCACATCAGCCTTCAAATTAGGCCACCAATACAGCTCCTTAAGATCATGATACATCTTTCCTGAACCAGGATGAATAGAGTACCTAGACTTATGAGCCTCATCTAGAACAAGTTGTCGCAGGTCACCAAACTTCGGAACCCAAAGTCGTCTCGTAAAATACCGAGTACCATCGGTTCGTACCTCAAACTTCTTAACCATGCCTCTGACTTTCTCGTTCACAAAATTCTCATCCTTCAAGGCTTCCTGTTGTGCCTCAAGAATCTGCCTAGCGAGGTTAGTTCGAATTGTCATATTCAAAGCTCTAAATATGCGGGGTTTAACCCTCTCTTTATGACTTAACTCATCAGCCACAACATTGGCCTTCCCCGGATGATATAAAAGTTCACAATCATAATCATTCAATGTCTCAACCCATCTTCGTTGCCTCATGTTCAACTATTTTTGGGCAAGGATATGTTGAAGACTTTTGTGATCAGTGTACACTGTACTTTTGACCCCATAAAGATAGTGTCTCCAAATCTTAAGCGCAAATACAACAGCTCCCAACTCTAAATCATGGGTTGTATAATTCTGTTCGTGGATCTTAACTGACGTGACGCGTACGCAATAACTTTCTTTCGCTGCATCAAAACACAACCAAAGCCCTGACGCGAAGCATCACAATAAACAACAAAATCGTCATTACCCTCATGCAGTGACAATATCGGAGCGGTAGTCAACTTCTTCTTCAAGGTTTGAAAAGCAGTCGATTGTTCATCCTTCCACTCATACTTCTTCCCCTTGTGCGTTAAAGCAGTCAGAGGTTTCGCTATACAAGAGAAATCTTGAATGAACCTTCGATAATAACCTGCCAACTCTAGAAAATGACGAACCTGAGTAGGAGTCTTCAGAATTTCCCACTTCTCAATTGCCTCTATCTTGGCAGGATCAACTTGTATTCCCTGTTTACTAACAATATGTCCAAGGAATTGAATTTCTCTTAACCAGAAAGCACACTTATAGAACTTAGCGTACAATTCTTCTTTCCTCAACTGATTAAGCACCAACTTTAAATGTTCTTCGTGCTATTCATCACTTTTAGAATAAATAAGGATGTCGTCAATGAATACGATAATGAATTTGTCCAGATAGGGTCTGCACACACGGTTCATGAGGTCCATGAACACAGCAGGTGCATTTGTCAATCCGAACGGCATAACAAGGAATTCGTAATGACCGTAACGGGTGAGAAAAGCAGTTTTCGAAACATCAGATTCTTTAACACGCAGTTAATGATAATCGGAACGAAGATCGATTTTAGAATAAACAGACGAACCTTGAAGCTGATCGAACAGATCAACAATTCTAGGAAGAGGGTAACGATTTTTAACTGTAAGCTTATTCAATTCACGATAATCAATGCACAAATGAAACGAACCATCCTTCTTCTTAACAAACAGAACAGGAGCTCCCCAAGGGGACGAACTAGGACGAATAAAACATTTGTCTAACAACTCAAGAAGTTGACTCGACAATTCTTGAAGTTCGGAACGCGTAAGTCGGTAAGGAGCACGTGCTACAGGAGCAGCACCGGGAACAAGATCGATTTGAAATTCTACCGCGCATTGCGGCGAAAGGCCAGGTAAATCTTCGGAAAATGCCTTGGGGAAATCTCTAATAATATGAACATCACCAACGTTCTTCTCTTCTCTATCAGAATCAACAACATAGGCTAGAATAGCATGACAGCATTTGCGAAGATGTTTATGAACTTTCAAACAACTAATAAGGTTTAAATGTCTGCATTTCTTATCCCCAAAAATATCAGCGGCTCTCTAACCACATTAGTAATACGAACCGCTTTCTCATGACACACAATCTCAGCACGATTCGCAGACAACCAATCTACACCAATAACCATGTCAAAACTACCTAGGTCAATCGGTATCAAATCTATCTCAAAATCTCTACCAGCCAGATTAATGTTACATTTATGATACACAGTCTTAGCAGTAAGCACCTTACCATTAGCTATCTCTACAACATAAGTATTGTCTAGAGGAGTTAATGGTGTTTTGATTTTTGGACTCAATTTACTCGACACAAAACTCAAATCAGCCCCCGATCAAATAGTACATAAACTGATAAATTTTTGACCGGGAACGTACCCGTAACAAGTTTAGGATCTTCTTTAGCATCCCTGGCATTAATGTTGAATGCTCTTCCACATGCATTCTCAGTAGTCTTCTTGTTAGGGCAGGCATCACAGAAATGCCCCGGCTTACTGCATTCATAACAAACTCTCTGATTACCACCATTTATTGGCTTCCCATTACCATTACCATTACCACCATTATTACCAACATTATTACTACCACTGGCAGCAGGAGTAGCAGAACCCGGCATGAGCACCGTACAATCATTAGCAATGTGTCCCTGCTTGGAACACCTCTTACAAGTAACCATACAATAACCATCATGAGCCTTATAACATCGAGGATACACACGCTGATTACGGTTATTAGCACTAGAAGTATCTTGTTTCTTTTGCTGATTTTGGTTCTGGTTGCGGTTGTTATCCCACTTCCTTTTCTCATTATCAGCTTTCTTAACAACTTCCTCACTGGCATCGGTCACCACAGCCTTACTTCTCCTTAAGATCTTATCATTAAGTTTATGAGCCATAGACATAGCGGCCTCGATAGTCTGGGGCTCACTAGACTCAACCCCATGCTCAATTTTCTCAGATAACCCATCAATATAAGCTTCAATCTTAAGATTCTCATCAGCATAAACATTAGGACACAACAAATTCAACTCGAAGAACCTTTACTCATAGGCATCTAATTCGGTGCCCTTCATTTTCAAGTTCTTAAGCTCGGCTTTCAATTTCTTAAGTTCACCCCTAGGACGATAACGAGTGATCATTCTTTCTTTAAAGTGGTTCCAAGTCAAACCATACGCCACATCATTACCCAAACTACTCACCAAGTAGTTCCACCATGTTAATGCACTATCTTTAAGAGTGCAGCTTGCAAAACTAACCTTGTCCTCATCACGGACTCGGCTAACCCTGAAAATAGACTCAATCTTCTCAAATCAACGAGTAAGTTCGATGGGTCCTTCGGTGCCACTAAATTCTTGTGGACGACTTGCCATGAACGTTTTGTGGGAGCATCCCACCTGGTTATTGTTATTAGCATTAGCATTAGCATTAGCTGCCATAGCAGTTGCTATTCCTTCGGAGATAAGTCATTGCATACGGGCTTCGTTGGACTCGAGAGGAGGCATGATCTTCAAAACAGAATAACACAGCCGTTAGTACTAAGAATAATGCTAGTGTTATAAAGGAATAGATCGAACACAAAAAGATTAACCATTAAAATAATAGTCAATAAACACTATGAGTAATAACATGACAGTTATGATAGTTATAGAAATAGCCACCACATGCATACATACTTTATGATAGAAATCATACAACATACATAGCACCTAACATACATGAACTATATTACGCATAATATAACATGCCAAGAGTCACAACATCAGAAATAAAATATGATAATGATAATAGATGTCATAAAGAAATAACCATCCATACATAAATGAAAAATATTCCATAACAAAATCCTTAATAAAATCCTCGGCAAAACGCCGTACATAACCCAAAAATGTATGTATAAAAGGACATTAAGTCTTATGAAATAAATAATCAATCATGAATCATCATATCACATTGATAGTGCTCCAAATAAACATATATTTAGGCGCAATATCCTTCCAATATGTAAAGTTTTTAGTTGCAATTGTTCTATTTTTATGTAATAATCGTTTAAATAAATAAGTGCGAAGACAAAAGAAGAAAACGACGATTTGAAGACGCAAATGACCAAAAAGCCAAAAAGTACAAAGTACAATCCAAGTGGTTCGAAATATTGATGAGAAACGTCTAAAAATTACAAGAGTACGAGCCGCGGAACGCAAAATACAAAATATCTCAGCGTACGAAAGGACGTTCGAAAATCCGGAATCAGGACCTGAGCCAACTATCAACGCGCGACACAACGGACCTAAAATTACAAGTCAACTATGCACATAAATATAATATAATATATAAATAATTCTTAGAATTATATATATATATATATATATATATATATATATATATATATATATATATATATATATATATATATATATATATTATATTATATATTAAAAACCGTCGGCAAACTAGAAAACAAAGTTAGGTGAGCTGGATCAGAGGGCCATGCGATCGCATGGCCTGGAGGCACGATTTCCATGCGATCGCATGGCAGCAGTTTGCTGGTCAGGTACTATAAAAAGGCAATGAATTGGACGAAACATACACACCTTTTTCTTCTTCTTCCTCTGTAATCATAATTATATTTTTAATTATAATTTTAATTTTAAATTAAGTTTAATAATAATTGGGTTATTGTAAGGAATGTTTTAAGGTTTTGTAAGTCGAAACTCTGTCAGTGTAACGCTACGCGATTAATCACCACTGTAAGCTATGTTCTTCCTTTTTAAATTAATGTCTCGTAACTAAGTTATTATTATGCTTATTTGAGCCAAAGTAATCATGATGTTAGACTAAATATTAAGACGGGGTTATTAGATTTTGTACCATAATTAAGGTTTGGACAAAAGAGCGACACTTGTGGACATTGGACTATTGACTATTAATAGATAGGGGGTATTGTCTAATCGAATGACAACTCATTAGAATCTGTCGAACATATCTTCAAATTAGTTAATCTAATAATTATTAAAATGATTATGTATGTTTTATTTAGTGACGTTTATACGACATCTTTTACGATCATTTATTTAATTATTCGGGTTGGGTAATTGATTATTCATTCTGATCAAGTGAGTAAATTAATATTCATATCTCATTAAAATAGGGGTGGATTACATACAAGGATAATTGGTGTATTTGTTAACAAAGTAATAAAACCTTGGATTACACGCAGTCGATAAACTGGTGTAATCATTAAACAAAGTATTAAAACCTTGTTACAGTTCGAATCCCTTATTAGTTGGAATATTTGACTTCGGGAATAAGGTTAATTTGACGAGCATTTTATAATTATGACCGATGGACTATTATGGACAAAAACCAAATAGGTATCAAATAATCCAGGACAAAGGACAATTAACCCGGGTAACAATTAATCAAAACGTGAAACATCATGATTACGGAAGTTTAAATAAGCATAATACTTTTATTTCATATTTCATCGTACCTTTATTTACTGTCATTTTAATTACTGCAATTTACTTTATCGCAATTTAAATTCTGTCATTTATATTATCGTCATTTATCTTTATGCTTAAAATATAAAATCGAAAAACCGGTCATTAAACGGTAAAAACCCCCTTTTATAATAATATTACTATATATAATTATATATATTTTATACAAATATAGTTGTTAAAAATATAGTACGCATCACTAGCTCCCTGTGGAACGAACCGGACTTACGAAAAACTACACTACTGTACGATTAGGTACACTGCCTATAAGTGTTGTAGCAAGGTTTAGGTATATCCCATTCAATAAATAAATAAATAACTTGTGTAAAATTGTATCGTATTTAATAGTATTTCGTAGCAAAATATAATCTATTACGTACTACACCTCGCACACATCACACATCTGCTTGGAGCGGGTGTGATAAGCTGGGCCCGTATGTATTTAGGCGCAATATCCTTCCAATATGTAAAGTTTTTAGTTTCAATTGTTCTATTTTTATGTAATAATCGTTTAAATAAATAAGTGCGAAGACAAAAGAAGAAAACGACGATTTGAAGACGCAAATGACCAAAAAGCCAAAAAGTACAAAGTACAATCCAAGTGGTTCAAAATATTGATGAGAAACGTCTAAAAATTACAAGAGTACGAGGCGCGGAACGCAAAATACAAAATATCTCAGCGTACGAAAGGACGTTCAAAAATCCGGAACCGGGACCTGAGCCAACTATCAACGCGCGACGCAACGAACCTAAAATTACAAGTCAACTATGCACATAAATATAATATAATATATAAATAATTCTTAAAATTATATATATACTATATTATATATTAAAAACCGGCGGCAAACTAGAAAACAAAGTTAGGTGAGCTGGATCAGAGGGCCATGCTGAAATGTCTCGTTCTTATTGATTAAAAACGTTCCATATTAATTGATTTCGTTGCAAGGTTTTGACCTCTATATGAGACATTTTTCAAAGACTGCATTCATTTTAAAACAAACCATAACCTTTATTTCATCAATAAAGGTTTAAAAAGCTTTACGTAGATTATCAAATAATGATAATCTAAAATATCCTGTTTACACACGACCATTACATAATGGTTTACAATACAAATATGTTACAACAAAATAAGTTTCTTGAATGCAGTTTTTACACAATATCATACAAGCATGGACTCCAAATCTCGTCCTTATTTAAGTATGCGACAGCGGAAGCTCTTAATAATCACCTGAGAATAAACATGCTTAAAACGTCAACAAAAATGTTGGTGAGTTATAGGTTTAACCTATATATATCAAATCATAATAATAGACCACAAGATTTCATATTTCAATACACATCCCATACATAGAGATAAAAATCATTCATATGGTGAACACCTGGTAACCGACATTAACAAGATGCATATATAAGAATATCCCCATCATTCCGGGACACCCTTCAGATATGATATAAATTTCAAAGTACTAAAGCATCCGGTACTTTGGATGGGGTTTGTTAGGCCCAATAGATCTATCTTTAGGATTCGCGTCAATTAGGGTGTCTGTTCCCTAATTCTTAGATTACCAGACTTAATAAAAAGGGGCATATTCGATTTCGATAATTCAACCATAGAATGTAATTTCACGTACTTGTGTCTATTTTGTAAATCATTTATAAAACCTGCATGTATTCTCATCCCAAAAATATTAGATTTTAAAAGTGGGACTATAACTCACTTTCACAGATTTTTACTTCGTCGGGAAGTAAGACTTGGCCACTGGTTGATTCACGAACCTATAACAATATATACATATATATCAAAGTATGTTCAAAATATATTTACAACACTTTTAATATATTTTGATGTTTTAAGTTTATTAAGTCAGCTGTCCTCGTTAGTAACCTACAACTAGTTGTCCACAGTTAGATGTACAGAAATAAATCGATAAATATTATCTTGAATCAATCCACGACCCAGTGTATACGTATCTCAGTATTGATCACAACTCAAACTATATATATATTTTAGAATCAACCTCAACCCTGTATAGCTAACTCCAACATTCACATATAGAGTGTCTATGGTTGTTCCGAAATATATATAGATGTGTCGACATGATAGGTCGAAACATTGTATACGTGTCTATGGTATCTCAATATTACATAATATACAATACAAGTTGATTAAGTTATGGTTGGAATAGATTTGTTACAAATTTTCACGTAGCTAAAATGAGAAAAATTATCCAATCTTGTTTTACCCATAACTTCTTCATTTTAAATCCGTTTTGAGTGAATCAAATTGCTATGGTTTCATATTGAACTCTATTTTATGAATCTAAACAGAAAAAGTATAGGTTTATAGTCGGAAAAATAAGTTACAAGTCGTTTTTGTAAAGGTAGTCATTTCAGTCGAAAGAACGACGTCTAGATGACCATTTTAGAAAACATACTTCCACTTTGAGTTTAACCATAATTTTTGGATATAGTTTCATGTTCATAATAAAAATCATTTTCTCAGAATAACAACTTTTAAATCAAAGTTTATCATAGTTTTTAATTAACTAACCCAAAACAGCCCGCGGTGTTACTACGACGGCGTAAATCCGGTTTTACGGTGTTTTTCGTGTCTCCAGGTTTTAAATCATTAAGTTAGCATGTCATATAGATATAGAACATGTGTTTAGTTGATTTTAAAAGTCAAGTTAGAAGGATTAACTTTTGTTTGCGAACAAGTTTAGAATTAACTAAACTATGTTCTAGTGATTACAAGTTTAAACCTTCGAATAAGATAGCTTTATATGTATGAATTGAATGATGTTATGAACATCATTACTACCTTAAGTTCCTTGGATAAACCTACTGGAAAAGTGAAAAATGGATCTAGCTTCAACGGATCCTTGGATGGCTCGAAGTTCTTGAAGCAGAATCATGACACGAAAACAAGTTCAAGTAAGATCATCACTTGAAATAAGATTGTTATAGTTATAGAAATTGAACCAAAGTTTGAATATGATTATTACCTTGTATTAGAATGATAACCTACTGTAATAAACAAAGATTTTTTGAGGTTGGATGATCACCTTACAGGATTGGAAGTGAGCTAGCAAACTTGAAAGTATTCTTGATTTTATGTAACTAGAACTTGTAGAATATATGAAGAACACTTAGAACTTGAAGATAGAACTTGAGAGAGATCAATTAGATGAAGAAAATTGAAGAATGAAAGTGTTTGTAGGTGTTTTTGGTCGTTGGTGTATGGATTAGATATAAAGGATATGTAATTTTGTTTTCATGTAAATAAGTCATGAATGATTACTCATATTTTTGTAATTTTATGAGATATTTCATGCTAGTTGCCAAATGATGGTTCCCACATGTGTTAGGTGACTCACATGGGCTGCTAAGAGCTGATCATTGGAGTGTATATACCAATAGTACATACATCTAAAAGCTGTGTATTGTACGAGTACGAATACGGGTGCATACGAGTAGAATTGTTGATGAAACTGAACGAGGATGTAATTGTAAGCATTTTTGTTAAGTAGAAGTATTTTGATAAGTGTATTGAAGTCTTTCAAAAGTGTATAGATACATATTAAAACACTACATGTATATACATTTTAACTGAGTCGTTAAGTCATCGTTAGTCGTTACATGTAAGTGTTGTTTTGAAACCTTTAGGTTAACGATCTTGTTAAATGTTGTTAACCCAATGTTTATAATATCAAATGAGATTTTAAATTATTATATTATCATGATATTATCATGTATGAATATCTCTTAATATGATATATATACATTAAATGTCTTTACAACGATAATCGTTACATATATGTCTCGTTTAAAAATCATTAAGTTAGTAGTCTTGTTTTTACATATGTAGTTCATTGTTAATATACTTAATGATATGTTTACTTATCATAGTATCATGTTAACTATATATATATCCATATATATGTCATCATATAGTTTTTACAAGTTTTAACGTTCGTGAATCACCGGTCAACTTGGGTGGTCAATTGTCTATATGAAACATATTTCAATTAATCAAGTCTTAACAAGTTTGATTGCTTAACATGTTGGAAATATTTAATCATGTAAATATCAATCTCAATTAATATATATAAACATGGAAAAGTTCGGGTCACTACAGTACCTACCCGTTAAATAAATTTCGTCCCGAAATTTTAAACAGTTGAAGGTGTTGACGAATCTTCTAGAAATAGATGTGGGTATTTCTTCTTCATATGATCTTCATGCTCCCAGGTGAACTCGGGTCCTCTACGAGCATTCCATCGAACCTTAACAATTGGTATCTTGTTTTGCTTAAGTCTTTTAACCTCACGATCCATTATTTCGACGGGTTCTTCGATGAATTGAAGTTTTTCGTTGATTTGGATTTCATCTAACAGAATAGTGAGATCTTCATTAGCAAAACATTTCTTCAAATTCGAGACGTGGAAAGTGTTATGTACAGCCGCGAGTTGTTGAGGTAACTCAAGTCGGTAAGCTACTGGTCCGACACGATCAATAATCTTGAATGGTCCAATATACCTTGGATTTAATTTCCCTCGTTTACCAAATCGAACAACGCCTTTCCAAGGTGCAACTTTAAGCATGACCATCTCTCCAATTTCAAATTCTATATCTTTTCTTTTAATGTCAGCGTAGCTCTTTTGTCGACTTTGGGCGGTTTCCAACCGTTGTTGAATTTGGATGATCTTCTCGGTAGTTTCTTGTATAATCTCCGGACCCGTAATCTGTCTATCCTCCACTTCACTCCAACAAATCAGAGACCTGCACTTTCTACCGTAAAGTGCTTCAAACGGCGCCATCTCAATGCTTGAATGGTAGCTGTTGTTGTAGGAAAATTCTGCTAACGGTAGATGTCGATCCCAACTGTTTCCGAAATCAATAACACATGCTCGTAGCATGTCTTCAAGCGTTTGTATCGTCCTTTCACTCTGCCCATCAGTTTGTGGATGATAGGCAGTACTCATGTCTAGACGAGTTCCTAATGCTTGCTGTAATGTCTGCCAGAATCTTGAAATAAATCTGCCATCCCTATCAGAGATAATAGAGATTGGTATTCAATGTCTGGAGACGACTTCCTTCAAATACAGTCGTGCTAACTTCTCCATCTTGTCATCTTCTCTTATTGGCAGGAAATGTGCTGATTTGGTGAGACGATCAACTATTACCCAAATAGTATCAAAACCACTTGCAGTCCTTGGCAATTTAGTGATGAAATCCATGGTAATGTTTTCCCATTTCCATTCCGGGATTTTGGGTTGTTGAAGTAGACCTGATGGTTTCTGATGCTCAGCTTTGACCTTAGAACACGTCAAACATTCTCCTACGTATTTAGCAACATCGGCTTTCATACCCGGCCACCAAAAATGTTTCTTGAGATCCTTGTACATCTTCCCCGTTCCAGGATGTATTGAGTATCTGGTTTTATGAGCTTCTCTAAGTACCATTTCTCTCATATCTCCAAATTTTGGTACCCAAATCCTTCCAGCCCTATACCGGGTTCCGTCTTCCCGAATATTAAGATGCTTCTCCGATCCTTTGGGTATTTCATCCTTTAAATTTCCCTCTTTTAAAACTCCTTGTTGCGCCTCCTTTATTTGAGTAGTAAGGTTATTATGAATCATTATATTCATAGATTTTACTCGAATGGGTTCTCTGTCCTTCCTGCTCAAGGCATCGGCTACCACATTTGCCTTCCCCGGGTGGTAACGAATCTCAAAGTCGTAATCATTCAATAATTCAATCCACCTACGCTGCCTCATATTCAGTTGTTTCTGATTAAATATGTGTTGAAGACTTTTGTGGTCGGTATATATAATACTTTTGACCCCATATAAGTAGTGCCTCCAAGTCTTTAATGCAAAAACAACCGCGCCTAATTCCAAATCATGCGTCGTATAATTTTGTTCGTGAATCTTCAATTGTCTAGACGCATAAGCAATCACCTTCGTTCGTTGCATTAATACACAACCGAGACCTTGCTTTGATGCGTCACAATAAATCACAAAATCATCATTCCCTTCAGGCAATGACAATATAGGTGCCGTAGTTAGCTTTTTATTCAATAACTGAAACGCTTTCTCTTGTTCATCATTCCATTCAAATTTCTTCCCTTTATGCGTTAATGCAGTCAAGGGTTTTGCTATTCTGGAAAAGTCTTGGATGAACCTTCTGTAGTAACCAGCTAGTCCTAAAAACTGGCGTATGTGTTTCGGAGTTTTCGGGGTTTCCCACTTTTCAACAGTTTCTATCTTTGCTGGATCCACCTTAATACCTTCTTTGTTCACTATGTGACCGAGGAATTGAACTTCTTCCAACCAAAATGCACACTTTGAAAACTTAGCGTACAATTCTTCCTTCCTCAATACTTCTAACACCTTTCTCAAATGCTCACTGATGTTGTAGGGATGGGGTACGAAATAGTATTATTTTTAGTACGAAATACTATTAAATATGCTACAATTTTACACAAGTTATTTATTTATTTATCGAGTGGATATACTTAAACCTTGCTACAACACTTATAGGCAGTGTACCTAATCGTATTATAGTATAGTTTTTAGTAAGTCCGGTTCGTTCCACAGGGAAAGCTCGAGAAGTTTAACGCACACAAAATAGAAAAATAGAAAAATATATATCTATAAAATAGTAGTATTATTATTATATAAAAGGGGGGGTTTTACCGTTTAATGACCGGTTTGTCGATTTTAAAACTTTAGTCGCAGTTAAAACCAAATGTAAAATATTAAAAATAAATACAAGACTTAAATTAAAGCATAAAGTAAATAACGATAATGAAATTGCGAATAATAAAAGTGCGATAAAATAAACTTGCGATAATTAAAAAGTACGATAATTAAAAGTGCAATACAATAACAATAAAAATGCGATAATTAGAAGTGCAATTAAATATAAAATAAAGGAAATTAAATATGAAATAAAAGAATTATGCTTATTTAAACTTCCGTAATCATGATGTTTGACGTGTTGATTTTAGTTTTATGCCCATGGGTTAATTGTCCTTTGTCCTGGATTATTTAATATGTCCGTCTGGTTTTTGTCCATAATAGTCCATCAGTCATAAATATAAAGTGCGAGTGTCCTCGTCAATTTATCCTTATACCCGAAGTTAAATATTCCAACTAATTGAGGACTTAAACTGTAACAAGATTTTAATACTTTGTTTAATAATTACACCAGGATGTCGACTGAGTGTAACCCAAGGTTTTAATATTTTGTTATCAATTATACCAAGTGTCCTTGTACATAATTTCACCCCTGTTTTAATTATTCTAGTGGCTATTAATCCATTCCCGTATCCGGTTAAATGAACGATTATTCGTACATATAAATACCCCGCCCATCGTGTCCGATTGAGTGTATATGGTAATTTATAGGGACGCCCAATTGTAAATCTTTATATTAACATTAACAAACTATCATTTAGTTAAATAAATATAAAGCCCATTAATAGCCCATAGTCTAATTTCCACAAGTGTCGTTCTTTTGTCCAAACCCCAATTATGGTACAAAGTCCAATTACCCAATTTTAGTAATTAGCCCAACATCATGATTACTTCGGATTAAATAAGCATAATAATAACTTAGCTACGAGACATTAATGTAAAAAGGTTGAACATAACTTACAATGATTAAAAATAGCGTAGCGTTACACGGACAGAATTTCGACTTACACACTCAAACGATCTCTATCATAAATCTTATTATTATCATAATTTAAAATTGAAATTAAGATTATTATTATATCTGATTACATTAACATTATGATAGAGAATTTAGAATTATAAATATAGATATTGATATTTGATATGGGATGGAAAAAGGATAGATAGATAGATTTCGGATAGAAAAAGGGATGCTTCAAATTGATCGATAATCATCGCCTTTTATAGGCAAAATATGAAATTGAATTTTCATTTACGACCCCTGAACTATGCTAAATTAACAACTTTTTATTATTTAATATTATTCTTATTATGAATTATTTAAATATTATATTTTATTCTTGTGCATAGTTGACTCATAATTTTTACACCGTTGCGTCGAGCGTTGAGAGTTGACTCATGTCCCGGTTCCGGATTTTCGAACGTCCTTTCGTACAATTTTATATCGTGTACTTTGCGTTTTGTAACTTGTACTCTTGTCATTTTTAGACGTTCTTTATCAATAATTTGAACCTTTTTAATTGAATCTTGTACTTTTTAGCTTTTTGGACCTTTCTGTCTTCAATTCGTCGTTTTCGCCTTTTGTCTTCGCACTTATTTAATATAAACGAATATTACTTGAAAATGGAACAATTGCAACTAAAATCTTGTCTTTCTTGGGGGATAATGCAATGAAATATGTGTTCATTTTTAGCCTTATCAATATTCCCACACTTAAGCGTTGCTTGTCCTCAAGCAATATAGTCTTGAAAAACACTTGAATCACTTCTTTATTCTTCACACTTTGTACATCAGTGATTTCAATATGGCGGTATGAACAATGGTAGTAACAATGTAACCATGGTTAAAGGTGGGTGTGTCATCCACAGTTGCCTCGGGTTTAGGTCAACGACACTTGCAATCAAATAGCCGATTTACTTTCGGTTTCCAAAGCAAAGTGCACATTTGAAAGGCGGTTTACAGTCCCACATGACTATAAAAATTTAGATCCTTAAGGAAATTGGATCTTTATGAAAACATTTGATCTTTTGAAAATTCAAGCTAGATTTTACCCTAGACAAGTTTTCTGATTTGATCCATCATTGGTGTTGCAAAATATATTTGTGGATCAATATTTTGGCTAAAACTTTTAGGTTCGTGTAATCCACTGCTATCCCGGTATCGGAAAGCACACATCCAGTTTACTTGTTCCGTATATTACCTTTCGGTAAACTACCGTCCGGTTGTAAAGGAAAGCGATGAACAAAAAACTGTTAAGGCAATGTCTAATGACATGCATTTGATTATGGTCTAAAAACGTGTCGGATGCTAGAACTATCCTTGGTAGGAGCGATAGTAAAGATCATCCTATGATTTTTCGGTCTGGCACAAGGTCCTGTCTCCGACCATGCTATGCAACCACCGTTCTTATGGTTGACACCCGATTTGGTTCAGGTGACCTAATGAATTCCAGGTGAATTCCTAGGATTTTACGTTCAATGGTAATGAACGCATTGAAAATGGATTTTCAGAAAACAAATCGGTTTGTATTTTTGATCAAAATATTTTCTCGTTCAAGCTCGAGTTTAGATATCATTGAATTCCATGAGTTTGAATTCTCAATCTTTAAGGTCAATCTCAAGGATTGAGTAATATCAGTCTTAAAAGCTGATTTTTAATCTTTAAGGAGATTATCCTTTCTGGGGATCTGATTCATTAGTCTTATCAAGCTAATTTGCACGGTGCTCCCCCATTGTACGAGATAAATCCTTCTCATGGTTAGGATAAATCTGACCACTTGGCTACCCTGTTTGATGCTGAGGTCCGTGGATTTCCTGCTGATTTTAGTGATGACTTTTCTAGATTTTTCGTCAACCTACAGCTGGTCTGGACGACAACTTCATGACCTAAATCAAGGAGCGCGTTTCTTTTTCGGAAGACTTTACTTCCTTTTAATGATGGAATTGATTCATCGTGTAGATCCATCTCTTCTTTTCTTTCCTCGGGTAAAACAGTTGATTATCGTCCAAAACAAAAGTATTTTCAATTGTTTGTACAAAAATATGTGATATATGTTTTGAATAACTTGGTAAAGTTTTCCCACACTTGGCTTTTATTTTCCTTTTTATCGTCCTCTATTCCATTTTAAATGAATTTTAACATTTTAGTTTGTTTCTCAATTTATGTCCTTTCCGAGGTAACAATAATTTCGGTGTTAAAACCTAGTTTTATCGTTCATAAATATGTATAAACATGATTTTGAGTTCATTTAATTGAAAATTTTGTAAAATTTTACTAGAATTGGGTAGTCAGTATATAAGACTAGGGCTGTTCTTTATTATCAGAGAGCACTAGATTCTAATACAACTACTGCTTTACTAGTATTTTTAATGGTAACCAAGTGTTTAAAATAAAAATTTTTAAAATCCGAAAGAATTTAACCCCTTCCCACACTTAAGATCTTGCAATGCCCTCACTTGCAAGAAATCAGTAACAATTTAAATTATTGAGGGTGATAAGCGTAGAAAAGTGATTAAATTTTACCAAAGTTTCAAACATATTGTTGTTTGTTTGTTGAATGATAAATGGTGCACGTCATTTGTTTATTCCGTCTTGTTTGTTATTTCACACATATTTTGCATCTTGTCGTCAAAATTACTTGCTTTTGCTGAACTTAATGCCAGTCTTTGAAAACGCGTTGTTTTACCCTGTCTTGTAAGATAAACTACAAACAAATATATACATACTATTTTTTTTTTTTTTTTATAAAACCTTTAACTTATAAAACAAATATTAATTAATTTTAAAAATTTGTTTCTTTTAAGAATGAGGGCGTTTCGGAACGATGCCCTAGTCCGTCCCTCGACAAAATTTTAAAATTTGTCTTTTTGTAGCGATTGTTTTAAAAGCTAAGATTTTAGGGTTTTTTTTTTTTTTAATGTTTTTGGCATACTTTAATTCAATAAGATTAAAAATAATGATAATAATAACTCTCGTCCCTCCCTCGGGTAAAGCAATTTCGGTTCAATGACCTAGTCTTCAACTTACGACGAATTTTAAAAATCATATTTTTAACTTAATGAGATAAAGTAAATTTTTGTTTTTAAATTCACACAATTTAAATATAAAATTCAAAATTAATATTAAAAATTCACACCAAACTTAAAATTTGAAATGCATAAAATTAAAAAATTCATATTTTAAAAATTCACACCAAACTTAATTTAAAAATTCATATTATAAATTCACACCAAACTTATATTAATTTTTTAAATATTTACAATTTTAAAAATATTGTTTTTACAAAGTTTACAATATTAATTTAAGATTTAAATATTAATTTTAAAAACATGGTAAAAATAAAATTAAAAATCTTTTTGGCTTTTTATCCCACTTTAATCAATCAAATATTATCAAAAATATGCGCCCCTCTTTTCGGTAAAGTAATTTCGGTTCCAAGACCTAATTTAACTCATGACGAATTTTTGAAATATTTTGGGTTGATTGATTAAAGATATTTATACCTTAAGAATAAACGTTAAATTTCGCAGTGATGTAATAAATTTTTGAATGATATCAATAATTTCGGTCGCCAAACCTAATTTTATTCAATACCAATTTAATACTTTTTAGCGAACAAATTAGCGTTTATTATCAAAAGGTTAAAAATAAAAATAAAAATAAAAACTGTACAGACATACCTGTGAAATAGATTTCTTAGTTATATGATCTATCCCATTCATAATATAGTCGGTTTAATTGGTTTTCCATAGCTACATAGGCGTAACCTCGAGCATTCAGTGTCTTTTCTTCTAAACATATGAACGGTCCATCTCTGCATAAAGTAACAAATTCGGTATTTGAATAGGTTTGATTATTTGAACATTTACCTCCATGTGACCATTTTCCGCATTTGTGACATCTTTCTAGGTGTCGTGCTCTTCTTTTTGCTGCGGATTTTGATTTTCCTTTACCAAATTGTAACTTATTATCTTCGCATCTGGATTCTTTTCTAACTCCGTCCATTCTTTCTCTGATTACTGATACTAATTCACTCGGTAGTATGTCATTATTACGTTTAGTGATCAAAGCGTGTAGCATTAGACCATGGTTTAGTTCACAGGCAGTCTTCATTTTGTAAAAACCTAAAAAAAAAAAAAAAAATTCAGAATGGGGGGAGAAGACTAGTTCTTTAGGGTCTGCTAGGGAAAGACCATTCGGGTTCCATTTTCGAGAACTACACGAAAACAGAAAATCTAACTCTAACAGAAATACATATTATCCTTTAAAGACTTGATTCTCCCCACACTTAGTTAGCTGTGGTGTCAAAATTGTGATTAACTTCGTTGTCGACTTCCATCGGACCATGTATGTAATGTTTAACTCTGTGACCATTAACTTTAAATTCAATCCCATTTGAATTTATTAATTCTATCGTTCCGTATAGGAAAACTCTTTTGACTATGAATGGTCCAGACCATCTTGATTTCAATTTTCCAGGAAATAGCTTGAATCGTGAATTGAAAAGAAGAACTCTGTCTCCTTCTTTAAATTCTTTTGAACTTCTGATTCTTTTATCATGCCATTTCTTCGTTCTTTCTTTATAGATTAACGAATTTTCGTATGCTTCATGTCTTAATTCTTCTAATTCGTTTAGTTGACTTAATCGTAGACGTCCAGCTTCATGTAAATCAAGATTACATGTTTTCAAAGCCCAAAATGCTTTGTGTTCAATTTCTACTGGAAGATGACATGCTTTTCCATAAACAAGTCTAAAAGGTGTGGTTCCAATTGGAGTTTTGTAGGCTGTTCTAAAAGCCCAGAGTGCATCCTCCAATTTAATGGACCATTCCTTCGGATTTGATCCTACGGTTTTCTCTAGAATACGTTTTAAAGCTCGGTTGGTATTTTCAACTTGTCCACTTGTTTGTGGATGATATGCGGTTGAGATTTTATGAGTTACTCCATAACGTTTGAGAACTTTCTCAAGTTGATTATTACAAAAATGAGTTCCCCGATCACTTATTAAAGCTTTCGGTGTTCCAAACCTTGCAAAAAGACGTTTTAAAAAGTTGACTACAACTCGTGCATCGTTAGTTGGGAGAGCTTGTGCTTCCGCCCATTTAGATACATAATCAATGGCTACGAGTATATATAGATTATTATGAGATTTTGGAAATGGACCCATAAAGTCAATACCCCAAATGTCAAATACTTCACATACTTGGATGACATTTTGTGGCATTTCATCACGTTGACTTATTTTTCCGGCCCTTTGACATGCATCACAGGATTTGCAAAGAAGGTGTGCGTCTTTGTAAATTGTAGGCCAATAGAATCCAGCATCATAAACTTTTCTTGCTGTTAGTTGAGGCCCATAATGCCCTCCTTTGGTCCTGTGTGACAATGGTTTAATATTTTACTAGCTTCATCTCCAAATACACATCGGCGTATTATTCCATCGGGACAACTTTTAAACAGATGTGGATCTTCCCAAAAATAGTGTTTTATATCACTGAAGAATTTCTTTCGTCTTTGGTACGATAATCCTTTTTCAAGGAATCCACATACTAAATAATTTGCATAGTCTGCAAACCATGGGATTTCTTTATAATCTATCTTCAATAGATATTCATCAGGAAAGTTGTCTTGTATGGCTGATTCATTTAGAACTTCTAATTCGGGATTTTCAGGACGAGAAAGATGATCGGCGGCGAGATTTTCTGCTCCCTTTTTGTCTCGGATTTCAATATCAAACTCTTGTAATAGTAAGATCCAACGAATTAATCGTGGTTTAGCATCTTGTTTTGAAAATAAGTATCTAAGAGCAGAATGGTCGGTATAGACCACCGTTTTTGCTAGAACGAGATATGATCGAAATTTGTCAAAAGCAAAGACAATAGCAAGGAGTTCTTTTTCAGTAGTTGTATAGTTCGTTTGTGCTCCTTGTAATGTCTTACTAGCATAATATATAGGTTGAAATCGTTTTTCAATCCTTTGTCCTAAAACGGCTCCCATTGCAAAATCACTTGCATCGCACATTAGTTCAAATGGTAGAATCCAATTTGGTGTGATCATGATCGGCGCATTAGTGAGTTTTTCTTTAAGAATATTAAAAGATTTGATACACTCATCTGAAAAGATGAATGGAGCATCCTTTTCTAGGAGTTTATTCATAGGAGTGGCAATTTTAGAAAAATCTTTTATGAAACGTCGGTAAAAACCGGCATGCCCTAGAAAACTCCTAACTCCTCTAACATTGGTGGGATGTGGAAGTTTAGCAATTACATCTACTTTAGCTCTATCCACTTCAATTCCTTCTTTTGGAATTTTATGTCCAAGAACGATGCCTTCTTTAACCATGAAATGGCATTTCTCCCAATTAAGTACTAGATTTGATTGTTCGCATCTAAGAAGCATTCGTTCCAGATTAACTAGACATGATTCAAATGTATCACCGAAGACTGAAAAGTCATCCATGAAAACTTCCATGCATTCTTCTATCATGTCGTGAAAAATCGCCATCATACACCTTTGAAAGGTTGCAGGGGCGTTGCAAAGTCCAAATGGCATGCGTTTGTAAGCAAAAGTACCATAAGGGCACGTGAATGTGGTTTTCTCTTGGTCCTCGGGTGCTATTGGAATTTGAAAATATCCGGAAAATCCATCTAGAAAACAATAGTAACTATTTCCGGCTAATCTTTCCAACATTTGATCTATGAAAGGTAAGGGAAAGTGATCTTTTCTGGTGGCGTCATTTAATTTTCTATAATCAATACACACACGCCATCCTGTTACAGTCCTAGTAGGAATAAGCTCATTTTTCTCATTTGTATGACAGTCATGCCACCCTTCTTAGGTACGCATTGAACTGGGCTTACCCATAGACTATCAGAGATTGGATATATCAAACCTGCATCTAGCAGTTTAATAATCTCTTTCTTAACTACATCTTGCATATTAGGATTTAGTCTTCATTGGCGTTGCACATACGTTTTATGACCTTCTTCCATAAGGATTTTATGTGTGCAATACGAAGGACTTATTCCTTTAATATCATGAATCTTCCATGCAATGGCTGGTTTATGAGCTTTCAACACAGAAATGAGTTGTGATTTCTCATTTTCAGTAAGAGAAGACGATATTATTACAGGTAATTCAGATTCACCATGTAAATAAGCGTATTCCAAATGGTTTGGAAGTGGCTTTAACTCTAATTTCGGAGGTTCTTCTATCGATGATTTGTATCGATATCTGTCTTCTTCTTTTAGCATTTGAATTTCTTCTGTTGTTGGTTCATATCCATTAGCTATAAGTGTAGCTAACATTTCAGCTTCATCAATTGGTTCATTACCTTCTCCTAAAGAACATTCTCCTGTTCCTTGTAATTCTGGAAATTCTTCTAATAATTCTGCATGTGCATCTATAGTTTGAATATAATAACATGTATCATCTGCAGATTGTGGTTGTTGCATTGCTCTATCAACTGAAAAGGTAACACTCTCGTCCTCTATACTTAGGGTCAGTTTCTTACCGAACACGTCTATCATTGCTTTAGCCGTGTTTAAGAATGGTCTTCCTAATATGAGAGGAACTTGAGAATCTTCTTCCATGTCCAAAACAACAAAATCTACTGGAAATACTAAATTACCAACTTTAACTAGCATGTTCTCCATTATCCCTCTAGGATATTTTATTGATCTATCGGCTAGTTGTATGCTTATTCTGGTTGGTTTCAATTCTCCAAGGTCTAGTTTAGCGTATAGTGAATACGGCATTAGATTTATACTAGCACCTAAGTCTGCCAATGCTTCTATTGAACTAAGACTACCCAGAAAACATGGAATTGTGAAACTTCCTGGATCAGATAGTTTTTCTGGTATCTTATTCAACAGTACTGCTGAACAATTAGCATTCATAGTAACAGCCGAGAGTTCTTCCATTTTCTTTCTATTTGAGATTAGATCTTTCAAGAATTTAGCATATCTAGGCATTCCTGAAATCACATCAATGAAAGGAAGATTTACATTTATCTGTTTAAACATATCCAAGAATTTGGATTGCTCGGCTTCAAGTTTTTCTTTCTTCATTTTACTCGGGTAAGGAAGTGGTGGTTGGTATGGTTTAACATAAGGTTTATCCTTAACTGTGTTATCTTCATTAACCTTTTCAACTACCGGTTCTTTTTCCTTATCTTGATCAGGTTGTGGTTCTTGTGGAGTAGGAATAGTTTCATTAGAAGTTACAGGTATTTCCGGTGGTTTAAGTGTTGTACCACTTCTTGTGGTAATGGCTTTAGCTGTTTCATTCCGGGGGTTAGCATTTGTATCACTAGGTAGACTTCCCGGTTTTCTATCACCTATTAACCTTGCTAGGTTACTTACTTCTTGTTCCAGATTTTGAATCGAAGCTTGTTGATTTCTAAATGCTTGAGCATTTTGTTCATTGGTTTGTTTTTGAGATGTGAAAAATTGCGTTTGAGTTTCAACTAGCTTCGTCATCATATCGTCTAAATTTGGCTTTTTATCATCGGTTTGTTGTGGTGGTTTGTTTTGAAAATTTGGTCTTTACTGATTGTAAGTATTATTGGATACTTGTTGATTGCTAGGACCTTGTTGGTTGTTGTATGGAATATTTCGGTTATAATTCTGATTTTGATTGTAAATAGGTCTTGGCGGTTGATAATTATTCTGATAATTATTTCCAGGCCTTTGGTTTATGTATGAAATATTCTCTCTTTGTTCCATTGTTAATTCAATACTGAGACAATCTTTTGTCAAATGTGGTCCTCCACACTGCTCACAACTAATTCGTATTGAGTGAATATCTTTAGTCATCTTTTCCATTCGTCTCTCCACAGCATCTATCTTTGCGGAAATGGAATCTAAGTCATGGCTAGAATCGGCTCTAGCTGCTTTAGATGATCTAACGATATCTTTTTCTTGGTGCCACTCATGTGAGTGGGAAGCAGTGTTATCAATAATTTTGTAAGCATCAGTTTCGGTTTTCTTCATAATAGAACCACCAGCTGCTATATCTATGTCTTTCCTTGTAGTGATGTCGCATCCATGGTAGAATATTTGTACTATTTGACAGGTGTCTAAACCATGTTGCGGACATCCTCTTAACAATTTTCCATATCTTGTCCATGCCTCATATAGAGTTTCATTTGGCTTCTGTGTGAACGTAACAATTTCTGCTTGAAGTCTTACGGCTTTAGATGCAGGAAAGAATTGTTTAAGAAATTTGTCAACTAAAACATCCCATGTATCGATCGCCCCTTCAGGTAACAATTCCAACCAATCTTTGGCTTCTCCCTTTAAAGTCCAGGGAAATAACATGAGATATATCTGTTCATCCTCCACTTCTCGGATTTTAAATAGTGTGCAGATCCTATTAAAGGTACGTAGATGTTCATTTGGATCTTCCTTCGGCGCACCACTAAATTGGCATTGATTAGTCACCATGTGTAGAATTTGTCCTTTGATTTCATAATCTGGCGCATTAATGTCTGGATGAGTAATTGCGTGTCCTTGGCCAGTGCGTTTAGCTCTCATTCGGTCTTCCATACTTAGAGGTTCTAGATTTTCCATAATTGAATTTGTTGAATCGGAATCACTAGAGGATTCTGATTTAATGGTTCGTTCCTCAACAATCTCTGTTTGAATGATTGGTGGTTCCGGAGGAAAGTTTAATGGTTCAGGATCTACGAACCGTTCCTGAATATTCTCCGAATTCTCAATTGTGAGGTCGGGTTCAAAAAATGGATTATCGGAAATTTGAACTGAAGTACTTGGTCGACTGGATGACGATTCTAAAGAAAAATCAACGGCGGTTATATTTGCTAAATGTCTTGATCTAGTTACAGGTGATGAACGTCTTACTCGGTGCATTCACAGAATATCCTATTAGTTATAAAAATAATAAGAAAACTTATATAAGCTATCCAATTAATAGACTTTTCTGATTTTGCCCACGTTTCGAATAGCCAAAAGATGCAGCAGAGGGGCAGGATTCGTTTGGTCTCAATATAATTGAGGACTGTTTGGCTCCAATAACCCGGTCCACGTACAAATCCAACTATTACTACGAACCAGAAAAATGTCAACGTCTATTAACTTAACCACTTAGATAATTTTCCTTTTCGTTTAAGAAATATTAGATAAGAAGTAGATAAAATTCTATGTCCTATAACTAGAATGACGAGAAATAAGGAAGAAATAGATTTCGCGTCGAAAAGTGTCGAAAAATGAAAAAGGCGAAGAGTGGCTTGTAAGACTTAAAAACACGCGATTAATCCAACCTTATAACTATCACTATCTTAAAATTAAAACTACAAATGGAGATCACTAATTGGAATTGTAATTGATACATAGGTAAACGGCGTCGAAAAATAAAAAAATAGCACGAAAAATGGCGTCGCAAAATTCTAAAGCACCTAAAACTTAGTCTAAGGAATAAACACTTAAGGGATTTTACGGCAAAGCCTAAAAATCTGGTAGTATAAAAATAACTACGGCAAAAAAAACTAAATTTAATACTAAAAGTTGTGAGTATAGTCTAAAAAAAAACTAAAGGTAATAAAACTTAAAATATATTTTTTTTTAATTTTATAGACAAAATCTTAAAAATATAATTTTTTTTTTTTAAACGAATTTTTTTTTTTCTAAAAAAAACGTTTTTTTTTTTACAATTTTTTTTTTAAATATATATATTTTACAAGAACTAAAAAAAACTTAACAAAAAAAAAACTTAACAAAAAAAAAACTTTTATGTGGCGTTTCTATTAAATGAACATATATTGAGCATGGAACGCGTTTTTATAATTATATAAATAGTAATCATTTTTAGCATGAAGCGTTTATACATGATCATCTAGCATTGTAAAGTGAGGTATTAACTTAAAAATTTCAAAGATCACTGACCCACATATGATTTCATGTGTAAAATAAAAATAAAAAAAATTATGGTGCTGCTATAACTTTAGTTGACATGTTTGGCATTTTTGTGAAATGGTGGGGCAATGAAATTATTGAAGGATCATTCGATCCATTTGAACCACACAAAGATCACGCAATTTTTTTTTTTTTTTTTTTACAGAATAATGCAAAAGTTCACCTACTAAACTGTTTTGGAAGTGGGTTTTATATTGGACCAACCATATTTTTAGAATGAGCTTAGATGATGGACAACTTATTTAAGTCTAGTGAACGATGAATTTATGACGAGAAATAAGAGTGATGTTGATGAAATTGTGAAAAATGGAAATTCTTGTGCCTTTTTTCGGTCTACTAGGAATATTTTGAATTCATGTACCAAGTTTCAATAATTGAACTTAATTCATGTTTCACCCAACTTAAACTATTTATTTTGTAATTTTTACTTTTCTCGTAGTGGCGTTTCGCTTCGGCGTTCCCCGGCAGCGGCGCCAAAAATACTTGATGTTGTAGGGATGGGGTACGAAATAGTATTATTATTAGTACGAAATACTATTAAATATGCTACAATTTTACACAAGTTATTTATTTATTTATCGAGTGGATATACTTAAACCTTGCTACAACACTTATAGGCAGTGTACCTAATCGTATTATAGTATAGTTTTTAGTAAGTTCGGTTCGTTCCACAGGGAAAGCTCGAGAAGTTTAACGCACACAAAATAGAAAAATATATATCTATAAAGTAGTAGTATTATTATTATATAAAAGGGGGGTTTTTACCGTTTAATGACCGGTTTGTCGATTTTAAAACTTTAGTCGCAGTTAAAACCAAATGTAAAATATTAAAAATAAATACAAGACTTAAATTAAAGCATAAAGTAAATAACGATAATGAAATTGCGAATAATAAAAGTGCGATAAAATAAACTTGCGATAATTAAAAAGTACGATAATTAAAAGTGCAATACAATAACAATAAAAATGCGATAATTAGAAGTGCAATTAAATATAAAATAAAGGAAATTAAATATGAAATAAAAGAATTATGCTTATTTAAACTTCCGTAATCATGATGTTTGACGTGTTGATTTTAGTTTTATGCCCATGGGTTAATTGTCCTTTGTCCTGGATTATTTAATATGTCCGTCTGGTTTTTGTCCATAACAGTCCATCAGTCATAAATATAAAGTGCGAGTGTCCTCGTCAATTTATCCTTATACCCGAAGTTAAATATTCTAACTAATTGAGGACTTAAACTGTAACAAGATTTTAATACTTTGTTTAATAATTACACCAGGATGTCGACTGAGTGTAACCCAAGGTTTTAATATTTTGTTATCAATTATACCAAGTGTCCTTGTACATAATTTCACCCCTGTTTTAATTATTCTAGTGGCTATTAATCCATTCCCGTATCCGGTTAAATGAACGATTATTCGTACATATAAATACCCCGCCCATCGTGTCCGATTGAGTGTATATGGTAATTTATAGGGACGCCCAATTGTAAATCTTTATATTAACATTAACAAACTATCATTTAGTTAAACAAATATAAAGCCCATTAATAGCCCATAGTCTAATTTCCACAAGTGTCGTTCTTTTGTCCAAACCCCAATTATGGTACAAAGCCCAATTACCCAATTTTAGTAATTAGCCCAACATCATGATTACTTCGGATTAAATAAGCATAATAATAACTTAGCTACGAGACATTAATGTAAAAAGGTTGAACATAACTTACAATGATTAAAAATAGCGTAGCGTTACACGGACAGAATTTCGACTTACACACTCAAACGATCTCTATCATAAATCTTATTATTATCATAATTTAAAATTAAAATTAAGATTATTATTATATCTGATTACATTAACATTATGATAGAGAATTTAGAATTATAAATATAGATATTGATATTTGATATGGGATGGAAAAAGGATAGATAGATAGATTTAGGATAGAAAAAGGGATGCTTCAAATTGATCGATAATCATCGCCTTTTATAGGCAAAATATGAAATTGAATTTTCATTTACGACCCCTGAACTATGCTAAATTAACAACTTTTTATTATTTAATATTATTCTTATTATGAATTATTTAAATATTATATTTTATTCTTGTGCATAGTTGACTCGTAATTTTTACACCGTTGCGTCGAGCGTTGAGAGTTGACTCATGTCCCGGTTCCGGATTTTCGAACGTCCTTTCGTACAATTTTATATCGTGTACTTTGCGTTTTGTAACTTGTACTCTTGTCATTTTTAGACGTTCTTTATCAATAATTTGAACCTTTTTAATTGAATCTTGTACTTTTTAGCTTTTTGGACCTTTCTGTCTTCAATTCGTCGTTTTCGCCTTTTGTCTTCGCACTTATTTAATATAAACGAATATTACTTGAAAATGGAACAATTGCAACTAAAATCTTGTCTTTCATGGGGGATAATGCAATGAAATATGTGTTCATTTTTAGCCTTATCACTCACCGTGTTCTTGATCATTCTTTGAGTAAATAAGTATGTCATCAATGAAAACAATGACAAACTTGTCAAGGTATGGTCCACACACTCTGTTCATAAGGTCCATGAACACAGCCGGTGCATTAGTTAAACCAAACAGCATGACCATAAACTCGTAATGACCGTAACGTGTTCTGAAAGCAGTCTTTGGAATATCATCTTCTTTCACCCGCATTTGATGATACCCGGAACGTAAGTCAATCTTTGAATAAACAGACGAGCCTTGTAGTTGATCAAATAAGTCGTCGATTCTCGGTAGTGGGTAGCGGTTCTTGATGGTAAGTTTGTTCAACTCTCGGTAGTCGATACACAACCTGTATGTACCATCTTTCTTCTTGACAAACAAAATAGGAGCTCCCCACGGTGATGTGCTTGGTCGAATGAAACCACGCTCTAAAAGTTCTTGTAATTGGCTTTGCAGTTCTTTCATCTCGCTGGGTGCGAGTCTGTAAGGAGCACGAGCTATTGGTGCAGCTCCTGGTACAAGATCTATTTGAAATTCAACGGATCGATGTGGGGGTAATCCCGGTAATTCTTTCGGAAATACATCGGGAAATTCTTTTGCGATGGGAACATCATTGATGCTCTTTTCTTCAGTTTGTACTTACTCGACGTGTGCTAGAACAGCATAGCAACCTTTTCTTATTAGTTTTTGTGCCTTCAAATTACTAATAAGATGTAGCTTCGTGTTGCCCTTTTCTCCGTACACCATTAAGGGTTTTCCTTTTTCTCGTATAATGCGAATTGCATTTTTGTAACAAACGATCTCTGCTTTCACTTCTTTCAACCAGTCCATACTGATTATCACATCAAAACTCCCTAACTCTACTGGTATCAAGTCAATCTTAAATGTTTCGCTAACCAGTTTAATTTCTCGATTCCGACATATATTATCTGCTGAAATTAATTTATCATTTGCTAATTCGAGTAAAAATTTACTATCCAAAGGCGTCAATGGACAACTTAATTTAGCACAAAAATCTCTACTCATATAGCTTCTATCCGCACCCGAATCAAATAAAACGTAAGCAGATTTATTGTCAATAAGAAATGTACCCGTAACAAGCTCCGGGTCTTCCTGTGCCTCTGCCGCATTAATATTGAAAACTCTTACGCGGCCTTGTCCATTCATGTTCTCCTGGTTCGGGCAATTTCTAATAATGTGGCCCGGTTTTCCACATTTATAACAAACTACATTGGCATAACTTGCTCCGACACTACTTGCTCCACCATTACTCATTCTGACACCATTTGTTCCTTTCGTTCTATTAACCCCTGGTCCGTAGACCTCACACTTCACCGCGCTATGACCATTTCTTTTACACTTATTGCAAAATTTGGTGCAGAACCCCGAGTGATACTTTTCACACCTTTGGCATAGCTGCTTCTGATTGTTGTTGTTGTTGCGGTTATTATTGTTGTTGGGATGATTGTTGTAGTTGCTGTTGTTGTTGTTGTTGTTGTTGTTGTTGGGCCATTTGTTGTAGTTGCGATTGATGTTGCGATTGTTGGAATAATTGTTTCGATTATTGTTGTAATTGCTGTTGTTGTTATATTGGTGATTCTTATCACCGTTTTCCTCCCACTTTCTTTTGACTTGCTTCACATTGGCCTCTTCAGCAGTCTGTTCTTTAATTCTTTCTTCAATCTGGTTCACTAGTTTGTGAGCCATTCTACATGCCTGTTGTATGGAGGCGGGCTCGTGTGAACTTATATCTTCTTGGATTCTTTCCGGTAATCCTTTCACAAATGCGTCGATCTTCTCTTCCTCATCTTCGAACGCTCCCGGACACAATAGGCACAATTCTGTGAATCATCTTTCATACGTGGTAATATCAAATCCTTGGGTTCGTAACCCTCTAGGTTCTGTCTTGAGCTTATTGACCTCGGTTCTGGGACGGTACTTCTCGTTCATCAAGTGCTTGAATGCTGACCACGGTAGTGCGTACGCATCGTCTTGTCCCACTTGCTCTAGATAGGTATTCCACCATGTTAACGCAGAACCTGTGAAGGTATGCGTAGCGTACTTCACTTTGTCCTCTTCAGTACACTTACTTATGGCAAACACCGATTCGACCTTCTCGGTCCACCGTTTCAATCCGATCGGTCCTTCGGTTCCATCAAATTCCAAAGGTTTGCAGGCAGTGAATTCTTTGTAGGTGCATCCTACACGATTTCCTGTACTGCTAGATCCAAGGTTATTGTTGGTATGTAGCGCAGCCTGTACTGCGGCTATGTTTGAAGCTAGAAAAGTACGGAATTCCTCTTCATTCATATTCACGGTGTGTCGAGTAGTCGGTGCCATTTCCTTCAAAATAGTCAAATGGAACAAGTTAATCATACAGAATATTAAGAGTAGTTAATAGTATTTCGTAGCATAATATGAACTCATTTATAAAAGCTTTTTCTTCATATTAGCGTTTTATAAGTTTAAATTCGGGTAGTACCTATCCGTTAAGTTCATACTTAGTAGCTAATATACAATTCAACTACTACAATTCTATATGAAAAACTGATTATAATAATATTTCGCGTTCAAACTTTTATACAATATTTTACAAACTTACAATACCGCTTATTTTACATAAAGCATGAAATATAGCACACAATAACTTTGATACAAGATAGTTGTGAAGATAATTCTAGCCAGTACACAAGTCGTTCAGCAAAGGCAATAAAGACACGTAATTCATACGTCCAGAAACAAGTCATGCATTCTGGTTTTACTAGGACTACTTCCCATCCTTGGTCTTGTGGAACATAACCGTTATGGCCGTTGATAAGACAGCGTGTTGTAACGTCGTCAAAGGGACGAGGGTTACGTAATGTCCAACAGTCCCGTAACAATCTAAAAACCTCATTTCTTACCCCAATTACCGACTCCGTCACTTGTGGGAACGTTTTGTTTAATAGTTGTAGGCCGATGTTCTTGTTCTCACTTTGGTGAGAAGCGAACATTACTAATCCGTAAGCATAACATGCTTCTTTATGTTGCATGTTAGCCGCTTTTTCTAAATCACGAAGTCCAATATTCGGATATATTGAGTCAAAATAATTTCTTAACCCATTGCGTAAAATAGCATTTGGGTTCCCCGCAATATATGCGTCAAAGTAAACACATCGTAACTTATGGATTTCCCAATGTGATATCCCCCATCTTTCGAACGAAAGCCTTTTATAAACCAAGGCATTCTTGAAACGTTCTTCGAATGTCTTACAAACTGATCTCGCCTTAAATAGTTGTGCCGAAGAATTCTGACCGACTCTAGACAAGATTTAATTAATCATGTCTTCCGGTAGGTCTCTTAAAATATTGGGTTGTCTATCCATTTTGTGTTTTTATACTGTAAAATAGACAAGAGTTAGATTCATAAAAAAATACTTATTAATACAAGCAATTTTTACATATATCATAAAGCATAAGCACACTATATTACATATATTACACCACACGAATACAACTATCTTATTCCGACTCGCTTGTTTCTTCTTCTTCGATTTTGGTTCGTTTTGCCAAGTTTCTAGGGATATATGATGTTCCCCTAATACAAGCCGTCGTTTTCCACATTGGTTTAGAAAAACCTGGTGGTTTAGAAGTTCCCTGGTCATTGTTACAACTTAAGGACTTCGGGGGTTGACGATACATATAAAGTTCATCGGGGTTGGAATTAGATTTCTCTATTTTTATGCCCTTTCCCTTATTATTTTCTTTTGCCTTTTTAAATTCAGTTGGGGTAATTTCTATAACATCATCGGAATTCTCGTCGGAATCCGATTCATCGGAGAATTGGTAATCCTCCCAATATTTTGCTTCCTTGGCGGAAACACCATTGACCATAATTAACCTTGGTCGGTTGGTTGAGGATTTTCTTTTACTTAACCGTTTTATTATTTCCCCCACCGGTTCTATTTCTTCATCCGGTTCCGATTCTTCTTCCGGTTCCGATTCTTCTTCTGGTTCCGACTCTTCTTCCGGTTCCTCTTCGGGAACTTGTGAATCAGTCCACGAATCATTCCAATTTACATTTGACTCTTCATTATTATTAGGTGAGTCAATGGGACTTGTTCTAGAGGTAGACATCTATCACATAATATCAAACGCATTAAGAGATTAATATATCACATAATTTTCACATGTTAAAAATATATAGTTTCCAACAAAATTTGTTAAGCAATCATTTTTCAAGTAAACATGGTCGAAGTCCAGACTCACTAATGCATCCTAACAAACTCGATAAGACACACTAATGCAAAATTCTGGTTCTCTAAGACCAACGCTCGGATACCAACTGAAATGTCCCGTTCTTATTGATTAAAAACGTTCCATATTAATTGATTTCGTTGCGAGGTTTTGACCTCTATATGAGACATTTTTAAAGACTGCATTCATTTTAAAACAAACCATAACCTTTATTTCATCAATAAAGGTTTAAAAAGCTTTACGTAGATTATCAAATAATGATAATCTAAAATATCCTGTTTACACACGACCATTACATAATGGTTTACAATACAAATATGTTACAACAAAATAAGTTTCTTGAATGCATTTTTTACACAATATCATACAAGCATGGACTCCAAATCTCGTCCTTATTTAAGTATGCGACAGCGGAAGCTCTTAATAATCACCTGAGAATAAACATGCTTAAAACGTCAACAAAAATGTTGGTGAGTTATAGGTTTAACCTATATATATCAAATCATAATAATAGACCACAAGATTTCATATTTCAATACACATCCCATACATAGAGATAAAAATCATTCATATGGTGAACACCTGGTAACCGACATTAACAAGATGCATATATAAGAATATCCCCATCATTCCGGGACACCCTTCGGATATGATATAAATTTCGAAGTACTAAAGCATCCGGTACTTTGGATGGGGTTTGTTAGGCCCAATAGATCTATCTTTAGGATTCGCGTCAATTAGGGTGTATGTTCCCTAATTCTTAGATTACCAGACTTAATAAAAAGGGGCATATTCGATTTCGATAATTTAACCATAGAATGTAATTTCACGTACTTGTGTCTATTTTGTAAATCATTTATAAAACCTGCATGTATTCTCATCCCAAAAATATTAGATTTTAAAAGTGGGACTATAACTCACTTTCACATATTTTTACTTCGTCGGGAAGTAAGACTTGGCCACTGGTTGATTCATGAACCTATAACAATATATACATATATATCAAAGTATGTTCAAAATATATTTACAACACTTTTAATATATTTTGATGTTTTAAATTTATTAAGTCGGCTGTCCTCGTTAGTAACCTACAACTAGTTGTCCACAGTTAGATGTACAGAAATAAATCGATAAATATTATCTTGAATCAATCCACGACCCAGTGTATACGTATCTCAGTATTGATCACAACTCAAACTATATATATTTTAGAATCAACCTCAACCCTGTATAGCTAACTCCAACATTCACATATAGAGTGTCTATGGTTGTTCCGAAATATATATAGATGTGTCGACATGATAGGTCGAAACATTGTATACGTGTCTATGGTATCTCAATATTACATAATATACAATACAAGTTGATTAAGTTATGGTTGGAATAGATTTGTTACAAATTTTCACGTAGCTAAAATGAGAAAAATTATCCAATCTTGTTTTACCCATAACTTCTTCATTTTAAATCCGTTTTGAGTGAATCAAATTGCTATGGTTTCATATTGAACTCTATTTTATGAATCTAAACAGAAAAAGTATAGGTTTATAGTCTGAAAAATAAGTTACAAGTCGTTTTTGTAAAGGTAGTCATTTCAGTCGAAAGAACGACGTCTAGATGACCATTTTAGAAAACATACATCCACTTTGAGTTTAACCATAATTTTTGGATATAGTTTCATGTTCATAATAAAAATCATTTTCTCAGAATAAAAACTTTTAAATCAAAGTTTATCATAGTTTTTAATTAACTAACCCAAAACAGCCCGAGGTGTTACTACGACGGCGTAAATCCGGTTTTACGGTGTTTTTCGTGTCTCCAGGTTTTAAATCATTAAGTTAGCATGTCATATAGATATAGAACATGTGTTTAGTTGATTTTAAAAGTCAAGTTAGAAGGATTAACTTTTGTTTGCGAACAAGTTTAGAATTAACTAAACTATGTTCTAGTGATTACAAGTTTAAACCTTCGA
Source organism: Rutidosis leptorrhynchoides (assembly GCF_046630445.1). Lineage (NCBI taxonomy): Eukaryota > Viridiplantae > Streptophyta > Magnoliopsida > Asterales > Asteraceae > Rutidosis > Rutidosis leptorrhynchoides. The sequence continues at coordinate 426,390,997 of NC_092335.1, forward strand.
ATAAGATAGCTTTATATGTATGAATTGAATGATGTTATGAACATCATTACTACCTTAAGTTCCTTGGATAAACCTACTGGAAAAGTGAAAAATGGATCTAGCTTCAACGGATCCTTGGATGGCTCGAAGTTCTTGAAGCAGAATCATGACACGAAAACAAGTTCAAGTAAGATCATCACTTGAAATAAGATTGTTATAGTTATAGAAATTGAACCAATGTTTGAATATGATTATTACCTTGTATTAGAATGATAACCTACTGTAAGAAACAAAGATTTCTTGAGGTTGGATGATCACCTTACAAGATTGGAAGTGAGCTAGCAAACTTGAAAGTATTCTTGATTTTATGTAACTAGAACTTGTAGAATATATGAAGAACACTTAGAACTTGAAGATAGAACTTGAGAGAGATCAATTAGATGAAGAAAATTGAAGAATGAAAGTGTTTGTAGGTGTTTTTGGTCGTTGGTGTATGGATTAGATATAAAGGATATATAATTTTGTTTTCATGTAAATAAGTCATGAATGATTACTCATATTTTTGTAATTTTATGAGATATTTCATGCTAGTTGCCAAATGATGGTTCCCACATGTGTTAGGTGACTCACATGGGCTGCTAAGAGCTGATCATTGGAGTGTATATACCAATAGTACATACATCTAAAAGCTGTGTATTGTACGAGTACGAATACGGGTGCATACGAGTAGAATTGTTGATGAAACTGAACGAGGATGTAATTGTAAGCATTTTTGTTAAGTAGAAGTATTTTGATAAGTGTATTGAAGTCTTTCAAAAGTGTATAAATACATATTAAAACACTACATGTATATACATTTTAACTGAGTCGTTAAGTCATCGTTAGTCGTTACATGTAAGTGTTGTTTTGAAACCTTTAGGTTAACGATCTTGTTAAATGTTGTTAACCCAATGTTTATAATATCAAATGAGATTTTAAATTATTATATTATCATGATATTATCATGTATGAGTATCTCTTAATATGATATATATACATTAAATGTCTTTACAACGATAATCGTTACATATATGTCTCGTTTAAAAATCATTAAGTTAGTAGTCTTGTTTTTACATATGTAGTTCATTGTTAATATAATTAATGATATGTTTACTTATCATAGTATCATGTTAACTATATATATATCCATATATATGTCATCATATAGTTTATACAAGTTTTAACGTTCGTGAATCACCGGTCAACTTGGGTGGTCAATTGTCTATATGAAACATATTTCAATTAATCAAGTCTTAACAAGTTTGATTGCTTAACATGTTGGAAACATTTAATCATGTAAATATCAATCTTAATTAATATATATAAACATGGAAAAGTTCGGGTCACTACACATGCGATCCCATGGCCTGGAGGCACGATTTCCATGCGATCGCATGGCAGCAGTTTGCTGGTCAGGTACTATAAAAAGGCAACGAATTGGACGAAACATACACACCTTTTTCTTCTTCTTCCTCTGTAATCATAATTATATTTTTAATTATAATTTTAATTTTAAATTAAGTTTAATAATAATTGGGTTATTGTAAGGAATGTTTTAAGGTTTTGTAAGTCGAAACTCTGTCCGTGTAACGCTACGCGATTAATCACCACTGTAAGCTATGTTCTTCCTTTTTAAATTAATGTCTCGTAACTAAGTTATTATTATGCTTATTTGAGCCAAAGTAATCGTGATGTTAGACTAAATATTAAGACGGGGTTATTAGATTTTGTACCATAATTAAGGTTTGGACAAAAGACCGACACTTGTGGACATTGGACTATTGACTATTAATAGATAGGGGGTATCGTCTAATCGAATGACAACTCATTAGAATCTGTCGAACCTATCTTCAAATTAGTTAATCTAATAATTATTAAAATGATTATGTATGTTCTATTTATTGACGTTTATACGACATCTTTTACGATCATTTATTTAATTATTCTAGTTGGGTAATTGATTATTCATTCTGATCAAGTGGGTAAATTAATATTCATATCTCATTAAAACAGGGGTGGATTACATACAAGGATAATTGGTATAACTGTTAACAAAGTAATAAAACCTTGGATTACACGCAGTCGATAACCTGGTATAATCATTAAACAAAGTATTAAAACCTTGTTACAGTTCGAATCCCTAATTAGTTGGAATATTTGACTTCGGGAATAAGGTTAATTTGACGAGCATTTTATAATTATGACCGATGGACTATTATGGACAAAAACCAAACAGGTATCAAATAATCCAGGACAAAGGACAATTAACCCGGGTAACAATTAATCAAAACGTCAAACATCATGATTACGGAAGTTTAAATAAGCATAATACTTTTATTTCATATTTCATCGTACCTTTATTTACTGTCATTTTAATTACTGCAATTTACTTTATCGTAATTTAAATTCTGTCATTTATATTATCGTCATTTATCTTTTCGCTTAAAATATAAAATTGAAAAACCGGTCATTAAACGGTAAAAACCCCCCTTTTATAATAATATTACTATATATAATTATATATATTTTATACAAATATAGTTGTTAAAAATATAGTACGTATCACTAGATCTCTGTGGAACGAACCGGACTTACTAAAAACTACACTACTCTACGATTAGGTACACTGCCTATAAGTGTTGTAGCAAGGTTTAGGTATATCCCATTCAATAAATAAATAAATAACTTGTGTAAAATTGTATCGTATTTAATAGTATTTCGTAGCAAAATATAATATATTACGTACTACACCTCGCACACATCACACATCTGCTTGGAGCGGGTGTGATAAGCTGGGCCCGTATGAGGCTCGGCAGGAGTCTCATACTTCCTCAACTTTCCCTTCACCTCCTCCAACTCTGCCTTCAGACCACGAACAATGCTCTCAAGAGCCTCGAACCTAGCGTTCACCTCACGGTTACGCTTCCTATTCCCGAACCCAACATTATGCTTGAAACTGATAAAAGAATCCATCCTAGCCCTAATCTCATCCATCACCTCGTTATGCGGCAAGGCACGCAACAGTCGCTAAGAGCATCAATACGAGTCTCATTCGTATATGCCCTGGTCATGTGAGCGATGGTGGCCATGTAATAGTCAACTGGGTCGTCGATTAACGGCTGACGTGCACGGCGTCTATCCTCAGACGTCGGAGCAGGAGCAGGAACGGAATTGTTGCTCGAAGTTGACATCTGCAAACAGTAAAACCACAAACCACATACAACATAGAAATAACATAAGTAATAACTTATAATTATTCCTCATACGAAATGAAATGAAATGCATAATAATGCTATAACAAAAAGGGTCGGGCTGTAGACTAGACTCTAATGCACCCTAAAAACCACGGGTTGACCATATTAAGACCGCCTAGTTCCCTACAACCAGAGCTCTGATACCAACTGTGATGGCCCCGTCAAAACACTTAACGGCTCCGTCACTTGGTCCCACAGCTTGATCGAACTCAAATGAATTTAACAAACGACATTGCATTCTTTTATTTCAAAAGTTTCCCAAAAAGGAAATATACCAAAAATATGTAGTTTAAGTAACTCAACATATTAAATACCAAAGTTGACATAAAACATTGTCAACAAATCCCACAATATTAAACTATTCCAAAAATAGAATGCAAGTTCAAAGTTTCATAATTGTTTAATAAAATCTGCCCAAATGCATGCAGACTCTTCTAACACAGCGGAAACAACCAAATAACTTAAGTACCTGTGAAAACATGCGACTAAACTGTCAACAAGAATGTTGAGTGAATTATAGGTTTAAATAATTGAATAAACTTTAGACCACAAGATTTAAAATGTTAGAAAACATAAAACATTATTCTATTATCAATGAGCCACCTGGTAACCACTTAACCCTTTATTTACCCTTGCGAAACACAATAAATAATATACACTGAACAAGTGTATCTACAACAAAATACGAAGTACTAAATATTCCGATTATAAATTGCTAGCACGACTAGCTCGAGATGGGGTTGTCAAACCCGATAGATCTATCCGTAGGATTCGCGTTCACCAGTAGAAACCAGTGATTACAGTTACCAGACTAGGGAATATTTTTGTTCAACTCACAATGAATAATTTAACTTTAATTGCCACTTGTGTCTAAACGTAAAAATAAAATACATGTAATCACATCCCAAAAATATACTTTGAAAAGTATGTAATAACAGGACTATAACTCACCTTAAAAGCAAACGAAATAACCACACAATTATGCGAACATCAAACGAGTAAAGTGATCAGGAATGATCACAACGCCGACCTATAAATAAAGCAGGTCAATATAAATAACTAACTTAGGTCAAGTCTTAGTATGATAGTTATTGTACATGTTGCAAGTAGACATAGAACAATACTCAACATGCATCGGTTTGATCGGAACAACGTACGGACACACACTTTCTATTTTTAGAAAGTTTCTATTTTAGAAAAGTTTCTATTTTTGGAAAGTTTCTATTTTTGGAAAGTTTCCAAATTTAGAAAGTTTCTATATTTAGAAAGTTTATAAGTTAGGAAAGTTTCCTTAATTAGAAAGTCAACAAAACTCAACTGAAAGTCAAAGTCAACCGAAAGTCAACTCAAAAGTCAACCTTGGTCAAACATAGTCAACATTAATTTTAAAAGTATAAGTTATATTAATAATATAGGTTATAACGTTATTTAAAGTCATATATGTATAATTATGTCATAATATAAGTTTAATTAAATTAAATTGAATTATTAAAGTTAACATAAGTTTAAATGATATAATTAATATAACATAAGTATTTAATTAATTAATTAAATATTAGTCATAATATAAGTATTATTAATTAATAATAGATTTTAAATCATATCATAAGTATTATTAATCAATAATGAATTATTAATCATATCATAAGTTTCTAATTATAATTATTAAATCATAAGTATTTAATAATTACACTATAATTAAATAATAACTAAGCCTTATAATAATTAAATGATTAATTAATCCTTATTATAAGTCTTATTATAATAATCTCATAATATAAGTTTAATACTTACCATAAGTATTTTTCATTAATAATACAAGTATTATTAATCATAAGTTTAATTAAATGTTTAATTAAATCATAATTAATTATTAAATGATATAATAAATATATATCATAAGTCTTAAATTAAATTAATTACTTTTTATATCATAAGTAATTTATTAACAATGAAAATCATTATTTTTATCATAAGTCATAATTAATAACCATAAGTTTTAATTAAAAGTTCATCGGGTCATAACTTGAGCCCCGGGAATAAGTTTTCGGCGAATCTTATATACGCCTAACCAACCCACCCGACACATTAGTGTGCTCAAGAACACCCCAATAACAGCAAACATGTTGTGACTTACAGCCATGAAACAACTTGTAGCATTAATCCGTTCAAAAACATGTTCTAGTCATACCGGGTGATCCGTGGCTCGGATTTCGATGACCCGAACATGAAAGTTCATCCCATCATCAATACTAACACACTAGTACAACCTAAAGACTCCAAAAATGATTACAAAGTCGGACCATACCTAATTCAATTCGTTTTTACATTTTAATCTCAACAAAACACCATTTTAAGCATATCTAGAGCTCCGGGAATCCAAATGACATGAATCTGAAGTCTAAAATTAATGTATTGATGAGAGGAACTCATCTAAACACTTTAATTTCACTTTTATATCAGTTATATATACAGAAAACAACAATCAAATAGCTGTCGCAAAACAATCAAACCGAAAACATGAATTAACGAGCATTTCTACGCATACAATAACATATAATCATCATACTATCAATATAATATATAAAATCAGAAAAATAAATGAAAAATTAAAAATCTAGGGTTAGGGTTTATACCCTAATCAAGAATCGAAGGATATGGTTGCGTAGAGATCGAAGAGATGAACGCGGTTGTGTAAACGATTAGAGGATCCAAGCTTTATTTTGATTGATGTGATGAGGATGATGGTTATTGGTGGCATCGGCCAAAAGAAAGGGAGGAAGGAGAGAGCAACTAATATTTAGGTTTTGATAAACTGGAATTGAAATGAGAAAATGATAAAAAAAAAAAAAAAAAAAATGCCAAAAAGAAAGGGGGTATACCCCTCCCCTTGGTCTCGGCCGAAGGGGTGAGTGGGGTGGGCTTCACTAGCACAATTTGTTTAAATGTTTTTTCCTTGTGGCCCGAATGCCCGATCGAAACCCGAAACGCGAAAACACGACTACGCGATTGAAAATTCGGAGAGATAACAAATACGCGACAAAAAATATATATAAATACTATATATAAACATATGACATTAAAATATCATATTTAAAATAATTAGGACTTAAAAATCCCAAAAGCTCGACCGTTGGTTTGAAAACCGAAAAGATTCGCCGGATAGAAATTCGCGATTCGTATAAACGTACAATTTAAAATATGAATACAAATATTTATTTAACACATAATAATTAATATATTATTACAAAAATAATAATATAGGTCATAGAAATGACGTGGCACAAATAACAGTTAACGGTCGTTAAATAATTAACGGTAAAAAATAACGGAAAAGTTGGGTCGTTACACAAGGGTTACAAGAATGAATTGTGAAGAATTGGGGGGTTTTATGATATAAGAAGAAAAAACAATGACAAAAATACCCTCACATGACATGCACGTGATAAGGAGTAACGGCAGGTTTTGACAAAAAGTAGACGGGGGGCGAGGGATGTACTCTTCTCATAGTTTAGGGACGAGGAATGCACAAAAAAAAAAAAAAGATAGGGAGTCAAAATCGATGTAAAGTTCAGGGACGAGGAATGAAATTTTGTCCATGTAAAACCCAGTCACATTCAATGTGCTTGGCCCTATGATATGATTTTTTATTCTTAACTTTATTGGTTGAAGTGCTTTTTATTTTCTTTTCCTTGGGTGTAGTGAATGTATTTGTCTTTTTGCCTTTATTTCCCACCTTTAATTTGGTCCCACTAGTCTCACCTAACTCTACATCTTTTAAAGTTTGACCAGACTCTTTCCAAACAACACCCTCACATCTTGCCCTTACTCTAATCCTGTCATTTTTCACTATTACCAGATTCCTTCTACTCTCAACTGCATGCAAATTTATTGCTTCGGTAACCTCTGCCTTAGTTCCAAACTCTTGACCATGAATGAACCTAATAGTACCAACTCCAGCTGGTCTTTCCTGCTCTTGTGCCTTCAATTCTTTATTTTTTTTTTCCCTCATAAAAGTAGGGTCATCCTGATCACCAATATCACTATCAAATTGATCAATACCAAAATCTTCATTATCAACATAGTCATCCTTTTGTGCTTCAGTTGGTTGTTTGTTTGAATTTCCCATGTATTCAACATCAATATCAATATTGTTAACAAATTCTCTCATGTCAACAAACTCATCAAATATATCATTCTCTTCATCTGCAATAAACTCAACATCATCTTCATCATCATTATCACTTTTATTTAATGCCTCAGGTTCATCATCTTCATCACCTTCTTCCCTAACTACTGGAACTTCACTGGATAGGACCAATGGTTCATCATCTTCAACATTATTAGCTTCTTCCCTAACTACTGGAACTTCACATGCAGGGACCAATGGTTCATCATCTTCAACATTAATATCACACTCTGTGATGACCCAAAAATTTTGACTAAATTTAAAATTAATCTTTAACGTTTCCGACACGATAAGCAAAGCCTATGAAGTTGAATCTCAAAATTTTGAACTATTCAATTACCCTTCGGTTGTTCTCAACGATTCGCAAACCATTATATGTAAATAGATACATATATATACTATAACTTGAAAACGTAACAAAGTTTTAATTGCATGATACCGTACATTAAACTTATTGGTTTATATATCTATTTGAATATATATGATTTCAAGTTATTTAGTAAACGATAGTAACATTCGTTTATTTATTCGATTGATAATTAGATAAGTTAACTAAAGCGTTTAAGATGAACCAGTAAAACACTAATTTGCTACAGTGTTTTCAAATTGCCACATTACTCAAAATGCTACAATGTTTTCGAAAATCACTATTTGCTACAGTGAAATTGACTTTGCTACAGTGAATTGCTACAATAAAAATTGACTTTTCTACAGTAACTTTGCTACAGTAACACTATTTTAAAATGTATTTTAACAAATAGTGAGACGATGATTTATAGAAGTAAATGACCAAAACACTCAAACGTATAAGATACACTTTGAGTGACATAGTTTATGGATAATTTAAGGCTATATTTTAACAGAGGTACGAGTCACGAAATGTAAAATGCAAGTTTTCTCAGCGTACGAAAGGACATTTGAAAAAACGGAACCGGGACATAAGTCGAGTGATGACGTACGACTTATCGGAACAAAAATTACAAGTCAACTATGCACGTGAATTTAATATAATATATAATTAATTATTTAAATTATATATATTATATTAATATAAAATTATGTCGACAAACAAGAAGTTAAACAAATGTGAGCTGTAAAACATCCCCATGCGATCGCATGGGAAAAGGCCTTGGGAGCCATGCGATCGCATGGCAGACCTGGCCTGACCACATCTATAAATTTGATCGAAATCTGTTTTGTAAAACACATATATTACTCCGTATAATATTTATTATTATTATTATTATTATTATTATTATTATTATTATTATTATTATTATTATTAAGATTAATATTATTATTATTAATCTTATTATTATTATTAGTATTATACATAAAATACTACGACGAGGTTATGAGATTGTCACTTTCAAAATGGTTTCCAAGCGAGCTAGAGCTAAGGAAATTATGGGTTATTGCTAAGGAAATTATGGGTAATGTTCGGGGGTATTTTTGTGAATCAAACCTCGTGTTTATCATCTCCGATGCGTCTACGTGCTTTCCTACAATATTGTATATCAATATTAAACAGTGAGTTTCATAAAATCCCTTTTACTCTCTACATTTTTGGGCTGAGAATACATGCAAATGCTTTATTAACCGATATACAATATTTATATGTGTGAGTTTCATAAGATCCCTTTTACTCTCTACATTTTTGTCCTGAGAATACATGCAAATGCTTTATTAACCGATATACAATATTTATATGCGTGAGTTTCATAAAATCCCTTTTACTCTCTACATTTTTGGGCTGAGAATACATGCAAATGCTTTATTAACCGATATACAATATTTATATGTGTGAGTTTCATTGATCCCTTTTTAATTGCTTTTGCAATATATATTTTTGGGCTGAGAATACATGCAATTTATTTTAAACGCAATGGATACAAGTACATACTAAATTCTACACCGAGTTTGAACCGAAAATCCCTTAGCTTTGGTAACTAGTAACTGTCGGTTATAAGAACCGATGAGCGCGAATAGAGATATATGGATCCATAGGGCTTGACATCCCCGTCTGTTCCAGGTATAGAAAGAAACTCTAGCCTGAACTATAAAACAGACGTATGCTATTTGAAGTTAGTACACGTTGGATTGCGTGTATTGTACATGTTGGTTGCATGTTAAACGAGGGGTACTTATTATAAACGTTAAGGCTTGGTTACCAGGGTGCTCAACTTTGTAGAACTGATTGATAAACATTTCTGGATGAAACAACTGAAATCTTGTTATCCACTTTTATATGCAGATTATGCGAAACACTAAAACTATGAACTCACCAACCTTTGTGTTGACACTTGTTAGCATGTTTATTCTCAGGTTCCCTAGAAGTCTTCCGCTGTTTGCTTATATGATAGACAAGCTATGTGCATGGAGTCTTACATGGCATATTTTTCAAGAAAACGTTGCATTCACCAATTCATCACCATGTACCTTATTTAGACTGCATTGTCAACGGAAGTACTGTTGTAAACTATTATATAAGGTGATTGTTTATATGTAGAAATCATCAGATGTCGAAAACCTTTGATTTAATATTCATTTATGGTGTGCCTTTTCAAAAGAATGCAATGTTTATAAAACGTATCATAAAGAGGTCAAATACCTCGCAATGAAATCAATGAATGACGTATTCGGCCAAATGGATTTGGAGCGATCGTCACACACTCCCACTAGATAGCACCAATGGTTCATCATCTTCAACATTATTACCACAATTCCTAACTACTGGAGCTTCACTAGATAGGACCAATGGTTCATCATCTTCAACAATTACTTTACCTTTTAACCCTTCAGCTCCTTCTACAACTAGTTTCTTAGCAACTTTACCTTTTGGTTTATTCTTAACTGTTATTTGCTCTTCCTCATCTATCTCCTTTAAAACAAATTACTTCTACCAGCTGGACTAACAAACTCAGGCACAATCACCTTTGGGTTGAGTTCATGTTCTGTGTAAATAGACATTTCCACAATCCTATTCTTCTTCCTACTTTCTTTGACATATTTAAGCATATTTCTAACATCATCATCTGAACCTAATGGTTCTAAACTAAAATCAAGGTCACTATCAGGCCTAAGAAATTGATATACTATCACCTTAAAACCATCATATCCCAGGTCCTGAATGAGATGGTCAAGTTCATGTATTGAAAGCATATCCATGTCAATAAAATCAATGTAACTTACTTTCCCATTCACATATTTCCTTCCTGGAGCATCACTAAACTCTCCACCATGATGAATCTTTAGTGTAAAGAGTAAATCATCACATCCTGTTAAAAATAAAAGACAAAATAAAATATAAAAAATTAGGGTTTAAAAGGATATCGAGTGTGAAATTACAGAACAAAAAATGCAATTAAGATACACAGACACTCACCATAAATAAATCTAAGATCGTAATCAGGATCTTTAGCTCGAATTGTGTAATCCATCGAATACGAGCCTCAGGATCGTTTAAAGAAGAACTTGACCTAATTTGGGGACGAGGAATACAAGAATGAATTGTGAAGAATTGGGGGTTTTTATGATAGAAGAAGAAAAAACAATGACAGAAATACCCTCACATGACATGCACGTGATAAGGGGTAACGGCAGGTTTTGACAGAAAGTAGACGGGGGACGAGGGATGTACTCTTTTCATAGTTTAGGGACGAGGAATGCACAAAAAAAGAAAAAGGATAGGGAGTCAAAATCGATGTAAAGTTCAGAGACGAGGAATGAAATTTTGTCAAAAATAAATACAAAATCTTTTATAAAAGGAAATAATAATCTCTCCTTAATTGTAAATTTAATTTTCTCAAAAAATTTAAAAGACATTTATTATTATTATTATTATTATTATTATTATTATTATTATTATTATTATTATTATTATTAAAAATATAAATACTCAACTTTGAGCGAATTTATTATTATTATTTACTTTTAATATAATAATTATAATTAAAATTATTATATTATTAATATTCAAATATAGATTCTTTTTACGAAATTAATTACGTTACATATGTATGCGAAAATACATGTCTCTATATATTTGTAAAAACGACGACAAGTTTCTTAGTCAAATGGGTCATTAAAATAAATGATTTTAGCATTTACATTCACTTAATACCTAAAACATGTCATTAAATTGTTTCGTTTAAACAAACCCGTGATTTCACAGGTCATTTCACTAGTTATATATATAATCAAAGTACATATATTGATGACTGATACAAAATTATAAGTTTTTCATTAATCAATTTTTCAACTAATGATAAAAAAATATATATACTCCACAAAAGTTTGAAACAATAACGTACGATGCGAGAAATCATTTACGATGATAAGAAATTTAAAAAATAAAAATTAAAAAATCTATTATAATGATGCCATGTGAACCATAAAATAATATAAAATGGTTAAAAAATTTACAAAGTTTTATTGAGAAAGTCGTATTTAAAATATACAAAAGATAAATATCAAAGTCATGCTTACGTAAAAAAAACCTATGCATGACGTCATGTTGAAGTCAACATATGCATGATGTCATTATGACGTTAGCAGCAAAAAAAATATCACGTCACCTGTTCACACCGTTCAAAGCAGCGAATCACCAAGCTTCTTTATTCGGTTTTGGTATATTTATATAATAACTTATTATGGAGTGAATCCATTTTTCACAACGTTTTTTGTTTTACCTTTTAAAAAAGATTATCACAACCGTTTATGGTTTTGTTTATCGTTTTAGATCGACGGACTACCTCTGAAGTTCCCCTCTCTCCGTTGGCGAGCTTCAGGCGGCGAGTACAATGCTCATCCATCGTGCTTTATGGTTTGTCTTCGTGGGGAGTTAAGGTTGGTGGTCGTTTCTTGGTCGGATGTACGAATTCGGTTTCACTGCTTTTTCGGGTCTCATAACATCTTGTCTCCGTCGTTTTCTGTCAAGCGTGTTGGCTTGATCGGTGTTCGACCTGTGGTCATCTAGATTTTTGCTCGATTGTCGTGGTTAGAGGTATTTTCCAACTAATGTAGCCTTTGGACACGGGCGGAGCCAAAAATTTGTTTCACCGGGGGTGAATTTTTTTTCGAAAGCGTATCAACATTTTTTGTCAAAATGTGGAGTTTTTTGGACAAAATACGAAGGTTATTGAGCAAAATACGAAGATTTTTGGCAAAATATCGAGGTTTTTTGGGAAAATATGGAAGCTTTAGGGGCAAAATATGGAGATTTTTGAAAAAAAAATCCACCGGGGTAAAATGAAAAAACCAAAAAAAATTACTGAAAATTACAAATACATTGAGAGCGGACACCCCCCCTCTACCCCTTGGCAACGCCCCTGCCTTTGGAGATGTTATGTTCTCACTGGTGCTCTTGTCCACCCTCAATTTTCTCCTTCCTTACATCTTCTCTCTCATTTTCCGCATGTGCATCTTCATGTACCTACTCGTCCTCACTTTTTTCTGGTTTGCATCCTCCTTATTCCGGTTGTTTTATCTTTATCAACTTCGATTTCCTTTTATGGAGACCAACGGTGTTTCTGTCGGCTTTTGTTGTGCCCCCATATACTAGATTTTTATTCAAGGAGGTTAGCTACTATCTTGAGGTGTTGTCGCGGGTTTGGTGAATCCTGGCTTTAGGTTCGAGTCGGGTGTTCTTAGGTTCCCCTATGATGGGTTATTGAGTTTGGCGGGTATCGGGTGAAACCTTTGGTGGAAGTGTTATGTGGGTTTGGTTGACTATTAGTATTGGGTTATACTTTTGTACCGTATATTTATATTTAGGTGATATATTGGGATTGGTAGCTGAAGTTGGGAGTTGCTAGGTTGGTTTGAGTGGTCATGGTAATGGTTAACGTGTGTTTTGCTTCATCCCTCATGTGTTTTCTTCTCGGCTTAGAAGACTTGAAGTTTGTGACGTCAATAGTTGGTTTGTAATGGATAAATGTTGTGTACTATAGTTTCACTTATTGTATGCAAGTTTTATTGTCAGTAGTATAATATCAAGGGAAAGGGTCTAGATCAATTGTAACATTTACAATCTTTTGGATCTCTTTTCCAAATATAAATCTATCATTTCTATTTCAAGCAATAATCATATTATGATAAATCTGTTATTAAATTAACACAAGAATGAAGGACTCTGAAGTCTAAATACATTTAGAATTTGAATTAAGGGAAAGAATAACAGAATTTGCGAGTATAGCCCAACGGTTCACCTCATTTCCTTGAGTCATGTGATAGGGAGAGGTCATGGTTCGAACCTTAGGGATGTCCTAGATTTCTTTAAACCAATTGGACACTAATAGTGGTGGTATATATTGACCTATAGGGAAGTTTTACCGGTCCGCTCGATGGGTTAAAGGCTCAACCACATCTCCGTATGGATTGTAGTTCGATGTTCCCTGGTTAGCGGTTTGGGTTTCCGCTCGAACGTATGCGTGGATGACAAATGGGAGTATTCGATGTTAAAATTGTTGTTTAGAGAAAAAGGAGAGAATAACATTTCACTTTGAAATTAGATTATAATTCCCCTTTTTATTTCCTAAAGCAATTAACCTACCAACTTTTTTTTTATAGTTTCATGGAAATGGAATGGAATAATTACTTTTTTATCTACAAAAATGTAGAGAATCATAGCACTTGTGACATTTAGATTTTTGAGGTCTTTCGTACGGGTGTGCGTGGTACGGTTCTGGACCAAACTTGTTCGGTTCTGTTCCGTCCCGAATCCCAATTCGAAGCACAAACATGGACCGAGGACCAGATCAAATATTATCGGTTCGGTTCGGGTATTTTTAGTGTTTTTTTAGGTTTTGGTCCGGTTCGGTCCGGACCAAAGACCGAAAATCCGTAAAATTATTGACCAAGGACCGGACCGAAAAAGTTCGGTTCAGTTCGAAATCGGTTCGATCCGGTACAGTCTTCGGTTCTTCCCGTACCATGCACACTCCTAGTCTTTCGTGTTTCATACGATGAAATTTATTAACATAATGAAGGGCTAAATTTGAATAAAGGGGGGGGGGGGGGGGGGGGGGGGGATAACATTCACTTTAAAATTAGATTACAGTTCCCCTTTTTATTTCCTAAAAGCAATTAATACACCGACTTTTTTTATTGTTTCATGGAAATGTAAATGGAAATGGAATGGAATAATTACTTTTTTATCCACAAAAATACTGGGAATCATCGAGAGCCCCACCCGTGACATCTAGATTTTTGAGGTCTTTCGTGTTTCATACGATGAAATTTATAATTATAGTTGCAATAGCAATAATATACTCCTGCAACAACATTCCGCATGTATGTCGGCCTCTCAGATTGCGGCTTCCTTTGAGATGATGAAGAATATGGAGGGCGAAAAGGTTGAGGCTATCATGATCAATTCTAGTGGCCCGCCTAAAGTCCCAATTAAAGTTAAAAAACAGAAGATGAGAAGACCGGTTCAGGGAGCCGAATGCAACAGTTCTCTAAATTTGTCAAGGACATTTTATACAAGTGTCATCGAGATATTTTCGGTCTTTGGTGTTTAGCTTTAGATGACTTTTAATCTTTCGTTCGATGGATAGATTAGTAACCCTCTTTCTATTAGTTTCGCGTTCGTTTGTGACGTGTTAGGTTATTTAAACGATTGAGTTTATTGTCGTGACTTTGTGTTTTGGTTGTATGTTTTGTTTAGTTCGGTAGTCATCTTGAGTTTGTAAGTTTTAGGGGTTTTATTTTTTTATTTAACTTCTTATTTTGTTATAAAACAAGCAGATGTCAGCTGCGCGTTGCGGCGGCCGCCCTCTGTTTTTGACGCTTCGAGAGAGTTGGATAGTGTTCATTACACGCTATCACATGTGCCTGGTATTATACAACAAAAGTTAATTGCCAGGCTTCGTTCAACAATTCGTCGTACATAGTGCTCATTACATACTCGCTCTTTCAAAATGACCGCAAACGTTGTTGCAATCACCTAGTCACCTACAACCCGAAATGAAGATGATACGCCTGTAAAAAGCATATCATAATAGCAAAAAAATAAGTGAACTAAATGAGAGACCATTGGTTTATGTTCGGAAAAAAGACACATTTGTCAAACAGTCAACATACCTTCCAGGTTCGAACGACAGTAGAAGCTGATTCTGGATAAAACTGTAAGATATTAAATACAGAGCAAAAAATACGCTTATAAACAAATAAAATAGTGGACAAATAAAATTACAATTAGATGACCATTTGACCCGCTTGATGCACCACTCTCATAAGAGCAGTCAACTTGTATTTCAACTTGTATTTCAGTAGGGACATATAGAATTGAAGCGGCTGGAGAGTTTCCAGCAGCAAAAAGCAAAGGATGAACACCAAGACTAATCTGCATATCAATTATTTAATTACAGCTGTAACGATTCTAGTAATAATCACTTTATAACTATGCATACAAACACAATCTTTAATACATGTACTAACGCCTTTTATCCCATAATTTAAGCAACACAACATTAACCTTACTAACACTACGAACATAGTAATCGAAAAATGTTATCTTAATCAACTATTTTCCTTTCGACAAACAAACTGAAAGTCGTCGAAACAAATGTTAAAAGAATATACTTTTTTTTATCAATAATCATCAGTATTGTCATTATCATCAATATACATGAATATAGATAGCTACAGCAAAATAAGTAAAAGACATTTATTTTCAATTAAAAGTTTCCATGATAACCTGAACTTATTTTGACTAAAAATTTAAATTTAGTTTTGAGTTTTTAAAACTTTATTTATACAACCCGACAAATAAGTTAAAACACATACAAACTAATACCTACCAATAATGCTACCTGAGATGATTGGGTCAGATTCTGGAATTGAAACATCAGCAGACGTCGGGAAAAATTCAAGCAAATGATGCGAGAGACCAATAGGCAAAGCGGGTAGGCGATAATGACAGCGTACCAAATGCTCACCCAAGTTGTCGAGACGCACATTAGCAGGACCAAATCCACATTATCAGCAGGGCTCTACGGGCACCGACTATTATCCATGAAACAAATATAGGAAAATACGTGTTAATAGGTCAGCGGCTTCTGTTAAAGAGTAACTTTCCATGTCTTCAATAAAAGTATACATAATGCAATAGAGGTGATAAGTGTAAAAATTCAATAACAGTTGCAACATGCAAAAAGTGAATAAATATAACATTACCGGTGGCAGTGCTCAATGTAGGATACGTAGAGTGAACAAATTAAAAGTAAATACTTACATTACAAAACGTTAATCAACAGAAATATGAAGCTGACCTGCAGCATACAAAAAAGCCAAGAAAACCGCAATGCAGGGTAAAATACTAAAGCGCTGCAGTATTACGAGAGCATTGGGATCATATATGAGGACATAGGCTCATGCAAAATTGGGTAATATCAGGAAGGAGAACAGGAAGGCACGTGGCTGCAAACTTTAAGTTGCTTTGCCATAACGTGAGACCTTTTTTCTCATATCTTGACACAACCCCTACAAATTCATCATCATAGCCTGTTATATTAAACTTCTCTTTATGATGTTATTATCTTTTTTATTTGGAACTATAAGTATAAGCAAACACAAACATTAATACGAATGTAGGCGGTGACTTTAAGAATACCACTCAAAAAACAATATTTGTGCTAATCATTGTGGCTCTTTCCGTGGCTCAGGCATATGCATAAACCTAGCAACAGAAATATATCGCCATGGCTGCATTCCAGAGGTTGCCATGCCAAGACTCTAAAACATTTACGCGGGTCGCTCAGTCCATGTCTAATATGTTTACCATCATAGCCTAATTTTTTTAAACCGTATAGAATAGAGAAGTTGACAGCATCATACAAATTGCGTAACGCAAGCCAACATTGTGACGGTAACAAATATCTCATGGAGTGAGTATACAAAATACCCCACATTGCGGATGTAAAATGAGAAATGTACCCTCGGTGCTGATGAACAGTAAAATGCTTGTATTGTAATGATATGTAGAATAATAATACTAATAATTAAGCTGTAAAAACAAATCACCATGGCTGCAACTCATGTTGTCGTGCCAAGATATATTCAATTTCTTCACTTTAAGAGGCTGAAGTTATAAGCGCTTGCCATCACAGCCGTGAATATGGACTATGGTTCTGCAAAAAGACCAACGATAATAAAGGAATCCGTGTAAACTAATAAAACCATGTCAGAGTAAAATAAACTTTTGAATGAATTTCTGTATATATTCCATTCATGGTAGGCACTAACATATAGGAAAAAAGATTCTAATAGCCATCCTATTTTATTATGAACATCAAAGAAGCAGACATAAAATCGGGCATACACAAAACACATAAATCTTTTTACATCAAATTCATTGATAAACATACTGCAGCTACAATCATTCAAAGATACCAACACAACTTGAAATAACATTTAGAACAATTTTTTTAAATACTCTATTCATGCTCACATACCAACGAAACTTCTAATATTCATCTATGTCGTAATCAACATCAAAAAAAAAAAAGGAGGAGGAAAGAAAAAAAAGAAAGAAACCTAGACATGAAGCAGACATAACACATAGATTTTTTTTTTTTTTTTTTATCAAATTCAATTATGAATCCAAAAAATTAACACATAAATTTTAATTGAAGGAAAAGGAAGAAAGAATTCAAAAAAGAGGCATACCAAACAATTTAAATCGTCAAACCCTTCTTCAATCGATACAACAGAGCAAATAATCAACGGAGGTGGGTGTGATTTTTTCCATGGAATAAATTGTAGCAATCAAACGACGGTTTTATGAAATTGGAAAAATAGAACCGTAAGGAAAAAACGATGGAGACGGTGGTGACGGCGATGGCGGAACCGCCGACCGAAGATGGAGATTGTGATGGCGGAATCACAATTTGTGTGATGGATTAGAGGTGGTGAAGATGAAGAAGCCTGAAGCTTCCAGAGAATGTAGCAGGTGGTGGAGTTTTTTTTAGATCTGGAGAGGGTTTTCAACTTTTCAAGGCATGAGAAGTTACAAAAATACCAATATCTCTTAGCATGAAATGACGAAAATACCCTTACTGTTGAGGAATAGTAAAAGAGATTTGCTCCATTGTAATATTATTATTATTATTAATATTAATATACATTTTTTTTGTAAAAAAAAAAAAAACATGACCCAATATAAATACTGAAAAATATACAACATTATTACCCATTTCATCTAGAGAGATAAAGGTAAAATGTCATACGTATACTCGAAAGTAGGAAGATTCCTACGTAAAATGTCGTTGGCAACTGATATATATCCTTTTTTTTTTTTTTAAACCTCTTAATTATATATGTATAAACTCATTTATCAATTTTTACACACCAAACTACTCATTTCTCTCTACTTTTTATTATATTTTATAAAATCCTACATTTTTATATTTGAGTTCGCATTTACGTGGTACCAATTTCGATTCGGAGGATATGCAAACTGTTCAACTTATTTAACAATTAGAAAACTATGAGTCCGAAGTCGAGTCCGCGTCTCGTATTCCAAGAATTCGAGGTTACATTGCTAGAGATCGTGAGGAGGCAGCGCAACGATTGTGGAACGATTATTCTTGTGAGACGCCAAAATATCCGCCCAAGAAATTTATAAGGCGTTTCCTCATACGAATACAATTATTCCTCCGAATAGCGCAATGTATAACTAATTTCTCTATAATGGTATTCCCGAATATTTTAGTTATTTTACGGAACGTCATGATGCTATCGGTATGCTAACTTTTACTTCATTAAAAAAATTACTTCAGCTATACGCCAATTGGCGTATGGAACCACTCCCGATATGTGGGACAAATATTTGCAAATGAACGACTCATCATCAATACTATATCTAGATTACTTTTATAAGTGTGTCATCACTTTACACAAAAGTAAATCCATGAGATCTCCAATACACATGATCTTGCACGATTGTATAGTGCTCACGAGGAGAGACATGGTTTCAAGGGTATGCTTGGGAGTATCGATTGTATGCATTGAGAGTGGATGAATTGTCCCGTTGCTTTAAAAGAAAAATACACTTGGGGTGACCACAAGAAATCGACCATTATGCTTGAGGAAGTTGCTCCATATGACTTGTGGTTTGACATGTTTTTTTTTAAGATGGCGGGGACCAACAATGATTAAATGTTTTGAATAAATCCCCTATATTTGATAAACTTAAGAATGGAACGGTTTAATCTGCGCCATTTGAGGTAGATTGTTATCAGTACACCAACGAATATTACATTGTCGATGGTATTGTTGAATTTTATTTAAATGTTAAATTATGCATTGCTGAATTTTGAATTTTTTAATGAAATCTTAATTTATGTCTTTTTTATATTTAATATGTACTTTATTTTATTTAATGAGTTTATTTACTAAATTAATTCCAAAGAAAAAAAAGAAAATAAAAAACTGTAGATCCTACCAAATCTAACACCAAAATTTGACATTTTAAGTTAATGAGAGTCAAAATCTGACATTGTCACGTCACATACAAATTTCACTTTTTGGCCAAAAAGTGCAAAGCTGCATGTGACGTCACATGCAGGGTTATGAATAGTCTTAGGCTCTTTTCATTAGCTTTATATAACAGACAAGAAAAGTAACTAAGAGAAACGAAAAAACTAGAAATAATAATTAACTTTGTTATAAAAGAAAAGAAAAGAAACCAAGAGAAATGAAAAAACCTGAAGTGAGATCATTGCAATACAAAAGGATTAGATTACTTTTATTCATAACATATGTCTTCACAATCACATTGTGCTACATCAGCGTCACATCAGCACATCCTTCATATCACCTACCCATCACACTACACTAGCATCCATGACATATGTCTTCACAATCACATTGGCCCCACTTATATTATTTTATTTATTATACTTATGATATAAAATATTATTTATCTATATTAGGTATAAATAATTTTTTAGTATTACTCCCTCTGTCCCATATTCATAGTCATGTTTTGACTTTGCATGTCTTTTCTTTTTAGCTTTAACTTTAAATATTTTTGTTGTGTTAAATATTATTCGATAAAAGTTATATCAATAAATTAGTTTTTGAATATATTTTTACCGGTATAACGTTCATCAAGTATTATATAACATAAAAATAATAATTTAAAGTCAAAGTTGGAAAAAAAAAAGATATCTAAAGTCAAAATAGGACTATTTATATGGGGCAGAGAGAGTATTATTTATAAGTTATATATAATAAATAAATTATAATATATTGTAACAAATTATAATATTCATTATAATATTAAACATTAAAATATTTCATTACTTAATTTAAAATGACATTAAATTAAACTTAAAAACAATACGACTAAAATAAAAATACAATAACATTTTTAAATATAAAAACTACTATTTGTCGTCTTCTTCTTCATCATCTTCGTCATCCTCTTCTTCATCCTCTTATTCTTCCACATCTTCATCATTGATATGCTCTGGAATGTTAAAAGGTCTTATTGTTAGATTATATCGAATACGGTGGTTTGGAGGATAATTCCAAATAGTTCGATAAGCATATTTCGGAGAAAATGATGATTGCTTCGGGAATAGGTTCTTGATTAAAATTGCCTATACCTCGGCATATATGGATAATCAAAGACTTGCTCATTCGAAAGAGAATTTTAAGTCTGCTCCAGGTATTTCAACAAAATCTTCCAAGACTGATGAAGCTACTCCTTGCTGCTTCTAAGAAGAAAGCCCGGAAAGCTTTACTGGTTCAAAATTTGTTTGATGAAGAAGAGTCAGCAGAAGGAAGTGAAATGAGTATGAATGAGCCAGAAGATAACAGTGACAACGATGATATGGATGGATTTGCTAAGGGTATGGTACTGCTGGCTATGCGTTTTAAAAAGTTCAATTATAAGAGGCTCAGCAAACCATACAAAGTCAGCAAAAGGCCAAGTTAAGTTCGAGTTTTTCTAACAAATATGTTGATGGTCCTAAGTCTGAATGTTACAACTGAAAGTTAGAACACTTTGCATCTGAATACATGTCCAGGAAGCAATCCACTGAAGCTAATTCATTCTTTAAGACTGGAAAGTACAAAAACAAGTACAAAGCTATGAAGGCCCGGCTGAAGGAAAACACAAAGACACAGAAGAAGGGAAAGAAACCAGAAAATGTTCTAGTGACAGAACATCATGATTGGGATGGAACCAGTTCATCATCTTCATCTTCAGATATTAATAGTGATAAGAATTGCACAGGTGGTTCATCTAACCGAAGGATGTGTTTGATGATGAAGATAATGGTATAAGGGAAGCAAACTACAAAATGGACTCCCCTCAATGGAAATCTAAAATTCTGTATAAGGTAGGAAATTTTTGAACTTATACTGATGATCAAAAAGCTGAAATGTTTAACTATTTACGAATTGATCTCTGCAGAAGCAACAAAAAAGAAGAAACAGTTAAAACTAAAATTGAGTTTGAATGAAAAACTAAAAGGTAAATCTTTGAAAATTAAAATCTTATATGAAGAAATTTCAAGTCTTAAAAATCATTATTTTGCTATCCAAGCCTTACATGTAGAAGCAACAGATGTTAATAACCAGCCACAAACCTGAAAAAGATTATCGCTTCTTGATGTACCTCTTCTCAACGCATAGCTAAGTGTGTTAATAAGAAATTTCTAGCTCAAGTTAAAGCATTCTTTGCTGGTGATTATGCTGCTGTTGCTGCCCTTGCAAGCATTCATGGACCCTACTCTTGAAATTGATCCTGAACCCATCTTGTCAAATACTTTTGTCGAGGTGGTTAAGTGTAAAAACGTCCAGACATAAAAATTTGTTAGATCTACTGAGACCCACTGCCGTCCATGAAAGAGATTATGGAGGATGAAGCTAAGTCTGGGAAACCAGTACCTTGGTTAATGAGGATACTGAATTTCAGATGACTTCTACGTAACTCTTAAAGAACGAGAAATTAAAAGGAATATAATCAAAAACAAGAGAAAGTCTAAACCAAAGTTGACTCCCTAAATTTCTTTAAGTACTCTTGATGTGTCTGGTATGTCTATTTATGTATGTTTCACTGGTCTGCCAGTAAACCAAGACCAAACAGTTGTTCGTTCATCCGTTGGGTCTACTAAAATTTTAAATACCGGTAAACCAAAAGATAAAGACAAGACAACAGCTAATGTTGAAGTTGTGTGTAAAAGGAAGGATGCTCATAAGAGTAAGATTCAAACAGGTAAGGAATCTGATGTTGCGTCCTCTATGACTCAGATCCTGGCTGAAAAGTTAAAAATACTATTGTTGGCTGTTATTAACAACCAACAACAGAATCAGACTT
Source organism: Rutidosis leptorrhynchoides (assembly GCF_046630445.1). Taxonomy (NCBI): domain Eukaryota; kingdom Viridiplantae; phylum Streptophyta; class Magnoliopsida; order Asterales; family Asteraceae; genus Rutidosis; species Rutidosis leptorrhynchoides. Next base: position 426,413,792 of record NC_092335.1, read on the forward strand.
CCAACTCGTCTACTTCTAACCAGCACAAACAACCATACAAAAGCTAAGGTGCTATACTTATGGTAACAGACATCATAAGGCACATTCTTGTCTAAAATAATCCATTGATAGTCTGGTTTATCCATCTATTACTAAACTCAGGGGCGATTTTTATTGGGGACGGGGGCAGTCGACCTAGTCGATTTTGAAATTATAGTTGAAAAAATTTGGACTTTTTTTTTTATTTTGCCCCAAACCCAAAATCCTTTTTCTGTAGTGACCCGTCCTATTCCATCTGGACGAATACATTACATTTGGTTACATCGCGAGGTACTTGACCTCTATATGATACATTTTACAAACATTGCATTCGTTTTTAAAAGACAAACATTCATTACATCAAAAGTTGACGGCATGCATACCATTTCATAATATATCCAACTATAATTGACTTAATATTAATCTTGATGAACTCGACGACTCGAATGCAACGTCTTTTGAAATATGTCATGAATGACTCCAAGTAACATCTCTAATATGAGCAAATGTACAGCGGAAGATTTCTTTCATACCTGAGAATAAACATGCTTTAAAGTGTCAACCAAAAGGTTGGTGAGTTCATTAGTTTATCATAAACAATCATTTCCAATAATATAATAGACCACAAGATTTCCGTTATTCAATAATCATACACTCACGAGTGTTTAAAAATCATTCATATGGATTGAACACATGGTAACCGACATTAACATAATGCATATAGAATATCCCCAAAACAGAAATTCATCTGTATATTACTAACTCGAAGTACTAAAGCATACCATTTTCCAGTATGGGGGAGTTAGTGCCCGTAGATCTACCTTTAGGATTCACGTCAATTAGAGTGTCTGTTCCCTAATTCTTAGGTTACCAAGCTAAAGGGGTGATATTCGATTCGATAATCCAACCATAGAATGTAGTTTCGATTACTTGTGTCTATTTCGTAAAACATTTATAAAAGCAACGCATGTATTCTCAGTCCCAAAAATATATATTGTAAAAGCATTTAAAAAGGGAGCAAATGAAACTCACAATACGATATTTTGTAGTAACAATATGTATACGACGGAACTGAACAATGCAAGGTTGACCTCGGATTCACCAACCTATATATATATATATATATATATATATATATATATATATATATATATATATATATATATATATATATCTATATATATATATATATATATATATATATTATCACATATCACATTTAATCAACTAAGTTTATAAATATATTATAACGTATTAAGATTAACATCTTCATATATAATTATATGTAATATTATGGTATTTGTAGTAGATATATTCTTATATAGATAATATTTATTTGTTATAATAATATTGTTATTATGAAAAGTAATTATAATAATGATGATAAATTTAAGAGTTATATTATTTTTATAGTAGTAATAGTAATAATGATAATAATAATATTAATGTTAATGATAATAATAATAATAAATATAAAAGTGATTTTATTTTATTTTTATAATAAAAACAATAATTTTTATGGTAATTCTTAAGTCTTAATAATACCTATTTATGATACTTTGTAATAATAGTAATATTAGTAATAATAATAATAATAATAATAATAATCATGATAATAACTATAATTATAATTTTACTAGTATTTATAATAAGGATATTAATAATAGTAATAATAAGAATTATACCCTCTTGTATCATTTTATGTGATCATCATCATCACCATACTCTTAATCACTAACACATCATTCGGTTACACAACATCATCGTCTTAATCTCGTTCGTCATATTATCCGGATCATCCACGCCTTATCTCCATAATTATAACCGTGACACTACCATCATCATCAACATAATAATTATCATCAACACAGCCAATCATCATCATAATTATAATCATGAGTAATATCATAATCATAATTATAACCATAAACATAATCATATTCAAATAAAATCATAACTATCATTATTTTTCCATAACCTCTTCATCATCACATCATTATCTTTGCATCATCTAATAATCATCACTACCATTTTACATGTATTATCATCACTAAAATCGTCACTTGTCATTATCATCATCGTCCACCATCATTATTTCCTCATGGTCACTAATTAAATTTGTAGTTTAAGACCCATTTGATTTAGAAGCTCACTTAGCAAATTTATTGGGCGGTTGGCCCAATTTGTATCACACCACAACCGAAGGGAACCAAAAGGATATTTAGAACTCGAGTATGCAGACAGCATTATTTCATTCCTCATTTTTTTTTAAACTTTAATCATAATTCAACAAGTGGGTGAGGTGGGGTTATTTGTTTAGTATATGTCGGTCAAGAAGGAAAAGAAAAGGAAACATGCCATATAAATTAGAAAAGCTAATATCAATCAAATTCAATGGGAACAGACGGAATAAGCTGCAATCTGCAGCGGTTTTGCAATGGACAGATAAAGGACAAAAACAGTAGCAGGTGGGTCATAAAGAATACGATGGTGGTGTGTTATTCAAAGTAAACCAAAACAGGAGGTAGAGATGATTAGTTTCGATGGTAACGCTTGTTGTTTTACAATTAAAACAGAAAAATTAAGCAAAAGGTTGATGATGGTTTGGTTCTAATCATACAGAACTGGAAGTAACAACAAATTGTTGTTTGAATAATAACCGAAGCAGCTGGGTACAGGTGGACACAAAACAGTCAATAGGTGATGTTTTGGCTCGGTCTTCGTGAATAATAAATAGATTAGTGGTAGCGTAGAGTGACGGTTTAATAAAGGTGGTGGCTTTTTGTTGGCGATCCCGGCTGCAAAAACAGGAACAAATTGCAGTGACAGCAACGAATAATAGTTAGGTGGTTTGATTTGTAATCAAGGTGGTGGCTTGTTTTTGATGTTGGCAACAGAAGCAGGGATTGACGGGTGACGATGGTTGTGTGGTTGATCGACATCCAACAAAAATGTTTAGTTTATGGGTTTGATAAAAATGATTGTGTTGGTGGTGATTGATGGTGTATTCATGCTCGATGGTGTGGCGTGTGTGATCAAAGTGGGTTTGGGTGATTGTATGGTTTACGGTTAGAAGATGGTTATGGTTTTGTGATTGAACCGAATTGAAGTAAAATATAACAGAAGTAGCAGAACAAGTGATGATGGTTTGATGATGATGTGTGAAGATGATTTACTAACCATTTGATGAGAATAGTTATGGATACATACTCATGTGTAATATATCCCTATATGAATATGTATATATAAAGTTAGAATATCATTCGCTGTACCCAATAGACAATTGTTTGTGTGGTATCTGTGAGAATCAAAAAGGAGAAAGGTAGACAGTTAACAGCGTGTTAATTGTTATCATTAAAAACAAAAGCATAATATAAATATCATATCATATTCATATTACTAATAATTTAATAATCATAAAAAAATATAAACGTGCACAATTCCTTAGCCACCACCAATTATTATTTTAACTTGATTTCGCGTTCCGTTGTTAAGCAGTGGCGGATAAAAATCTTTGAAAAAATCTCAAACTTTCACAGTAATTATCTTTATTTATTTCGGTCATTTTTATATAAAATTCGATCATTAATTTATTAAATATAAATTACATCAACTGTCCCACTCAATTCTGGGTAAAATATAAAAAGTGTTAAATTTTAATAACTAGATCCTAAATACATTTTTAGTAAGCCTAAAATTTATAGAACTCATTTTCGGATCACCGTTTATTTTAAAATCATATAAGTTCATTTTTAACTTGTTTAATATCGATCGAAACATCAAACGAGTATTACAATTATTTAATATTTATTTTTAATATACTTTAATTATATAGAGATATGTTTATAAATAATAATTATTATATATTTCATAACAACAACATTTAATATTTCAATTTATACTTCTAATTATTATTTATATATATACACATGTATCTATTTACAAATAGTTGTTCGTGAATCGTCGAGAACAGCCGAAGGTCAATTGAATATATGAAACAGTTCAAAATTTTTGAGACTCAACATTACAAACTTTGCTTATCATGTCGAAATCATATAGAGATTAAGTTTAAATTTGGTCGAAATTTCCGGATTGTCACAGTACCTACCCATCATATGCGTTTTTGTAGAGGAAAATACTAGTTTTTGGTACATTTCGTACCGTTTTTTGTTGCAATTGATGAATTTTTTTTTTTTTTTTTTTAGCTTTTGTTGAAATTATTTTGTCCCCAGTGATTTAGAATCCTGGTACCGCCACAAGCTAAACCCCAGACATACTGGTACCACTACAAGCTAAACCCCAGACCTAAACTCATTGTGTTGGCCCTTCTAACAAACCAACAGAAAGGAAGATCAAGTCGTCTAAGATGACTCTTCCTGAATTATCATTGAATGCGTTTCCAAAAAGAATTAATCTCTTATTATTGTGAATGCATTCAAAACAAGCAAATCAAATATAGTTGAAAGATTATAGTTGTGATTTTGACTAAATATGACAAACAATTATTTTTTTTGGAAGTCGTATGACAAACAATTATATGAAGAGTACTTATGTAATTAATCATTCTAAAAGCTAGAAACTTATTTTAAAAGTTGATGATACCATACAACACCAAATATGCATTAAAATATTGTATTGTAAAACATTTCAATGCACATTTAGTGATGTATTTGTGTACTACTGGTGACAAACATTTAGTAGCTTTCTTTGCATAGCTTACTTTTTTCTTAGGCGCTAAAAAAAACTATCATTTAAACAATCCTAATAGTTCTAGCTTAAGAAAAATAAGTTTGAACTCCCTTAAGATTCAATAATCTACATAGTGTACTTTGGAGAAGAAGAAAAAATCAGGTGTCGTATCATTCTGTGATCAAATTTGTTTACTTACCTTCAAAATCCTAAACATAACTGCCCAGTAATACCTTAATTATCCAGTATCAAATGCACAGTTTTACTTCATAAAATCCACATCAACTCCATGGATCAAACTTCAGCTTAAGCAAAGAAAACTACAATATGAAAGTTTCATACAGATTCATCATTTACTGCACGGAAAGAGACTTAAAGCGGTGGTCTATGCTTATGGTAATCATTAGACCAACAACGCATGACGAGCACGGTAAAACAATGCAGCCCCAGCGAATCAATATTGGGATTGCAGGTTGTGTATATATATATATATATATATATATATATTTCAAATACTCCACAAGCAAAAATGCCATAATGTATGATCAAATTACATCTCTATCTCATTCAAATCTTCCTTCTATCTCAAAATAACTAAAAAGATAAAAAAAACTATTGACATTGATTTCCATCTTTAGCTGATTCGATCAACTTGTTTATAAGTTTTCGAAGCCTTTTAGCTCCTGGGCCCGGTTTAAGCCTTGTCGCTTTCCCGACCTTATTACAAGCGGACCCACCTTTGCACCATCCACCTGGAGTGAAACTCCCATTGGGTCGTTTTAGTAGTTCATTATCAATTCTATCCAATACCGACGTATCTTGGTTAAATTTACGTGCAAATGCGGCCCCACTTTTTATCATTTTTGCAGTGTCGGTTATGTTGAGAACGTGTGGATGCTGTTTTGGAGGGTTGTCCCATGAAATAAAGTGCATGTCGTGGTTAACGACGGTTGGTATGAATTGTGGAACGTTGCAGATAACGGTTTGAAAGTAACCTTCGGGTGACGAGACGAAATTGGTGTAGTACATGAGTAGAGTTCGTGGTAGATTATCCCAACCCCATATGCAGTATTCTACGAATGCTCGTGATAAAACCATCCAAGCGGATCCTGTAAGTACCGGCAACGATTTCAAGCAAAATTAACTACTCCCTTTGTCCCGAAGTAATTTTCCGTTTTGACTTCTGAAAGTCTTTCATTCTCAACTTTGTCTTTAAACATTTGTATTTGTGTTATATAATATTTGATGAAATTTATATAAATAGACTGGGTTTTAATCATGTTTTGATTACAAGTATTGTATAACATAAAAAGTCAAAGTTGAAAAAGAAAGGCTTTCGAAAGTCAATATGGGACAGTTATTCTAAGACGGGGGGAATAATTATCTTAGGAGGAGGTCGAGATTGTAATTTGAAACAGATTATATGTTGTAGAATAGTCAGATGATCAGTTTTGAATAAGCTACTCAGCAAAATGTTTTTAGTAAAAATACACGCATACGCACGCACGCGCACACAAAATGATAAAAGGATATTGCCCAATCCAAACAATCAACTGATTATTGCAATGTAAAAACTTTCAAAGATGAAACTATGAAAACAAAAACTGCCATATATGATGCTTGACATTTAAATTTCCATAAATTTGTGAAAGATCTATTTTTATAAAAATCTAATGTTCTTTATGAATAATATTTTTTATCCAACAAAGAGGCAAGTATACGAAAATGATACTCTTTATGGATATGCATTTGTAAGGAAAAAAAAATGTGAAAGTAATTAAATTTTTATATATATAAACCATACCTGTAAACAACTTAAATGCTGTTGGCAGAGGCCTGTTTGGTTTTACCCAAAAGATATCAGACTTCTTGTTTTGATATAGTCCAGGATCAATCATCAACGGCATAGCTCTTTGATCCCTGCATATGTACAAGGCCAACGCGGTTCAGAATAAAATCACTGCACACATGTATGTGTGTCTCTACTATAGGTGGCAAAACGGGCGGGTTGGATAGTAGACAACATTTTTAAAATGGTTCAAAGTACCTTGGTTCAAATTGTTTTGACCCACTAACATCATTGTCTATTTCTAATATATAATTAGCTACTATATTGAATATAGTATCATAATCATCACGATCACAATAGTGATTTTTATAATTTTTAACAAAAAGGTTTAAAAATTTATATATATTTCTTAGTCATGGGTTTTCCAACTAAAACTGTTGCCATTTTAGTTGATATTTTCATAATCCCGCCCGACTGACCCGTTTGCATGAAATTTAAGCCCAAATAAGCTTATTTTCACGTAAACGGATTGGAATTGCGACCCTGGTATCTGTAAGTGAGGGAACCTACTCCTTCCAACCCAATTGACTTGTGTGTTCAACGAAATTCCAGTCTCGATTTATATTACGAAATGTAGAAAGAAGATCTGCAGATAAATTTAAGAAATCAATTAGTTTTGTTCATGTAGCTGACTTGGCATTAATTGTTAATGATAGATATGATAGATTTCATTTAGACAATTGTTTTTGCAAAAGTGCATTAAAAACACATTTTAGGCATCAATCAACCTGTTCCCCTTTACGCTATAATTTTGATTTTACCCGTTGGACCCATTACAGATAAAACATAATACCCGTTGTTAACTAATATTAAGAAGCTGTTAAAAAAACCTAATATTAACTAATGTTATCCCTAACCTTTTGCTGCAAACAAACTAGCACTCTAGCAAAAAACCAAAGGAAAAAAGTAATAGGAAAAACAACTCTACGCTATCAATAAATGAGCAATTTCGAATAATTTAAAAGATTTAAATAATTTCAGATAATCTAAACACAACATTTTTCAAGAATTGTTCAACGAAAATATAGTTTAAAGAGAGTTAAGAACGCTTACCATCTTGAGTGACTAGAGGATAGTCCGACGCACTGAGATTAATAAACCAATCCCAATCTTTATTCCTCTTTAAAAGAATGGCACATGCATGAAGTGTATTCGACACCATAGTGGGCCCTCTATACGTTACCATATTTGCTTTCGTAATCATGTAAACATTCCCAACTTTAGCAAACACGGGATCCTTTTCAACACGTGCTGCAAGCTCCATTCGCTCATCGGGTTCGGATTCAAGATCAAGATGAAGAACATAATAATTCCAAGGATGATATAATGCTCTAAGTGTCCTCCAAAGTTTATTTATATCTCCTTTCGATCCGGATATTAAATACGCAAAATGAGGGATCGAAGAACGAGAAGATTGTAATTTCTGGGACTTGATCTTATCTTCGGCGAATTGTGGGATTGTTTGATTTGATGAAAAATGAGTGTTAAATACTGGGAGAAAAGAATTTATTTTGTACAAAGGAGGAAGAAAGCCCATATTGAAACAAGTGGCTAAAAGGAATAAACATACAATTGAGGTTATCGCAAGAGAAAATGTCCATTTTTTTTCTGAATGAAATTTTTTGATTTCTTTTAGTTTTATCATGATCTACAAAACCACCTTAGTTTTATAACAATTTAATAGCCAACAAGTCTCACAAGCTCTTCTTCATGTATTGATTACGAACCGAAGACCGCTGAACGAAAAACAAAAACGAGAAATTAACTAACTTGATACATATTTATTTATTTATATTTATAGTAAAAAAGAAAAAAGAAGAATTAATTACTGTAGACCATCCCTAGTATGATTTGTTTAATGATGCAAGTGGTGAACATAATTAATCCTCTTAATCCTCACTAGATTAAACAAAACATATAAGATTATAAGATTAGACTAAAAAGATTAAGCTATATCACATGTTAATTTTCAATTCCTAGTTTGCAACCACCATAAAAACACACATATGTGTGTTAACTTAAAATTAAAATTATCCTAAATATAAATACCATCAGCATACAGATCCAAAATTAATGTAAATATTCACATCACTAATGTAGAAAAAAAGATTTTAAAACTGCAATAGAATGATCGCATCTTAAAAATCAGAGCT